>NC_083234.1:47797959-49047959 GCF_032191835.1 Heteronotia binoei | reverse complement strand
ACTTTTAGTTTACATTATGTTTTTAGTAACTTTCATGAACATTCACAGCACTGTAAAGCAGATTATTCTTTCCATTACAAATGGAAGAAGGCAAAGTGGCTGCAACTCTCCCAAGGTGAGTGGGGTGGTCACTCTCACTCCATCTGATAATGATACAAAAACACTGTTTCAAAAGGTGACCAACCTCTGTGGGCTCCCAGTTCTGACAGTTATGCATGTTCTAAATTGCACAGACACCTTTCTGCTGCTATCCCCTCCCCCTTGCACAGGAAGCTCCACCTTCTGAGGTCCAAGCACTCAGGTTCACCAAGGTATTTTCCTGCAGTTAGTGGGATACCTGCAGAGAAGGTGGCACCATCCCCAACTCTTCTCACTTTTCCTAAGTTCAAAATAGCACTGGTCCAAATGGGATCTAGTTGCACACACAATACACTTTAAAGATAAAAGGCATGTTGAGAAGTACAGCAATTTATTTCCAGAAACTGGTTTTAAATTCTCAACTTTTCCTTTCTCCTTTGAGTCCACAAACATCTTTTTGTGTCCCTAGCAAAAGCAAAACCAGTAATTAGCAAAAGCCAAGCAATGGCCAAGCAGTTTCCAGGCTGTACAGCAGCCTGCTCATTTCATTCTGATCATGTGATATGGTCTCCAACCTTTTTTACTCCCACCACACCACTGTTGTAACATTGTAAAAAATTGTGGGAAATTTGGTTGGTCTGCTATTGGGAGACAACAGACCCTTACCTCTTAGTCTTTGCAGATTTCTCCATTCACAGTGATTCCAGGAACAGATTACTTATGAATGACAACGGTCTACTGTAACTAAAGGCATCTGAACCAAAATTAGCCATTTTGTGTTTAGGAATATTGACCAATGCCTGAAATCAGTATTACTCCAGTCTTTTTACCCAAGGTGCACTAAGGTTAAGCTCCAGAAACCTGATTTCAAAGACTGGGTTTAATCTTGAAATGTACAACCCTGAAAACATTCAAAATGCATTTTCCTCATCACTTTAAAACCACACCCACCTCCACACATTCTTGCGCACACACCAAGGATTAGTGTGTAAGGCTTCCATGGGAATGGAGGTGTTTCCAGGCAAATTGAAGACGCAGCATCACTTGCTTTAGAAACTCATACAAGAAATTCTCCCTTATTTGGGTCCTGCCACTGTAACCCACCACTCAAGAGACAAGTGTCACTCAGTATGGAAACAAATATGGTTTTGTTTTTAAAAAATTAAGATAAAGTATACTAGAGGAGTAGGAGGGATGCTAGAATAACCAGTATGTGAAGAGAAAGGCTGGCACAGATCATGAGACTAAAGGGGCTACTTAAAAGATGCTTTACAGAAAAAGAAATTATAGAGGTAAACAGTTGCTAGCAGTCCAAGTGCAAACCATGCATAGATTAATGCCAGTGCACTAAAACACACAGAGTGCTCCTGTGCATATTTATTACTTAACATAAGACATCATGTGTGTCGCTTCCTAATAAAAGACACACAACAACCACTATTTGAGTGGCAGAAAAGTTATAGGTTATTAACCAGCATGTCAATTATCAATAAGGTTAAGTGGCATATTTTAAATTATGCAAATGAGCTTTCTCATACTGGCTCATTCTGAAAGTTGATGTGGGTTGGCTCTTTAATTATTAAAGGCTCTTGGCCCATGCTAGTTAGCTATTGCATCCCCAGTTTGGATTGCCAGAAAATGAGACAATTGTTAGTTAAGAGAAACAGACAATTGCTTTTACAAGTTTGAAACGTCATAGTGAACAAATGAAATCGTCTTACACTGAGCCAGGCAGCTAGTCAATCAGAGTCAGTATTGTCTGTTCTGACTGGCAGTAGTTCTAGGATCTCAAGCAAAAAGGTCTTTCACATCACCTAGTGCCTAATCCTTTTAACCGGAGATGCCAGGGATTAGGACTTTCTGCAGGTGAAGCAGATGCTCTGTCCTTGAGCTACCCATCCATACACAACAGTGCAATCACCTCAACAGGCCTTTTCAGTGATGTCAAAGCTTACAATTTAGGATTTTAATAAGGGATCCCTTGAGCTGGGCCACTGCAAAGGAAAAATCAGTTCCTGTGGTTCTCTTTAAATGGGGGGGGGGATCCTCTAGATTACAAAACAGGAGGACTCAGCCTTGATTTCCTGCTGCTATCACAAACTACAAGATTGTAAGAGTGTTAATACATTACAAGGGGGCTAACCGCTGAGATTGTGGTTTGCCAGGAATGCATTACTATTTTGGGAGAAGGCAATGGCAAACCATCCCGTAAAGTCTGCTGTGAAAATGTTGTGAAAGCAACGTCACCCCAGAGTCAAAAACGACTGGTGCTTGCACAGGGGACTACCTTTTTATAACGATTTTTAGAATACGCAAAGATCTTTTTGTTTGATTGATTTTCAGCTGAAGGACAGAAACCCAGGAAGGCCCGTAGCTATGAGGGGGGCCTGTGGGGGAACACCCCCACCCCAACTTCTGGGTGAGGCCCCCTGACTGGATGCTCCAACCAGTCCTCGGGGCCTCTGCCATAGATCCGGGGGCTGCCACTGGCCCCACCAGCAATTTGGCCAGCCGGGTGCAGAAGCAGTCTCAGCCTCCCCCTGGAGTAAAAGGGCCAGCAGATCAGCTGTTTTGGAGGCTCTTTAACTCCAGGGGGGAGCTGGGGGGTGCTTTTGCTGTGGCTCCACTGGCTGTTTTAGTGGCTTGGAAGGAAAGGAGGGTTGTGACCAGAGTGACAGGGAGGGAAAAGAAGGGTCTTCTCTTCCCTCCCTGCTGCTCTTGCAGCTGCCCTCCCTTCCTCGCCATTAAAATAGCTGTGCCAGCGGGGCAGAAGCAGCGCCCCACCTCCTTCCCAGTTAAAGGGCCCGATGATCAGCTGTTTCAAAGCCCCTTTAACTAGCAGGGGCGCTAGGGCTGCCTCCACCCCACGCTATTTTAATGGCAGGAAAAGAAAGGAGGGTGTTGGCAGGGGAAGGCAAGGAAGAGCTTCCCTTCCCTCCTCTCCCTGCCACCACCCTCCCTTCCTTTGCAGCCACTTGCCCCTTCCCACCTACCCCTGATCACTACCACTTCTCCCCACTTCCTTTCCCACCCTCCCAGCCCCGATCGCAGCCACTTCTCCTGCCCCTTCCCCTCCCTCCCAGCCCCATCGCAGTGGCTTCTCCTTGCCCCTTCCCCTCCCTCCCAGCCCCCGATCGCCTCTGCTTCTCCTCGCCTCTGCTGCCTGCCTCTGCCCCGCCTGTTCCCTTGAGTAGCCCCATGCCTGCCGCCTACTCAGAGGGCTACTCATGAATAGGCAGCAGATCCGGTGACTGGGGCAGGGCGGAGCTGTGCTGCCTAGCCAGAAAGGCTAGGGCCGGCCCTGCCTGTCACTAGAGAGAAGGTCCTGTGGGGTGCTGGGGGGCATCAGTGCCCCCCAAAAATGTAAATGCCCCCTGACCTTTCAAATCCTGGGTACGGCCCTAAACCCAGGTATGTTCATATGAAGCATACCCTAAAAAATGCAGTGTTGGCATATTTACCATTCAGTCCCTGCTTGGGCAGAAATGAAAACCAAGGTAACTCTGGCATTTTGCAGAATCAACAACAACAAAACACTACACTGGAAAGAGAGATGATTAAAAAAAAGAATGAGCAAAGAGCAAAAGAGAGATGCAACTTAATGTGTCCCCTTCTACATCCCTTTAAGATTCAGCTTGTTTCTGGATCTTGACTCTCAGTCTCCCCACTGTGTAACCAAGAAAGGCATCAGGAAATACCAGAATATTTTGACCTCTCAGAATCCCATCCAAAAATCTGAGAAGATCCATTGTGAGCCAGAGAAACCCACCTCCCCTTCCCCTCCCACAACTGGATGTTTATTTCCTAATAAACCCGGGGAACCAGTGACCATGTGACCTAAATTAACCACAGTCCTTGTCATAGATACAGCCTGTGCCACAACCTCAGCAGCCTTTCCGTCAATTCCGGAAGAGCTACACATAAGAGGAAAGCAGGACCACTAAACTGGAACAAACCCAGAATGAAAGGAAAAGGAGGAAATGATTGTCTTGCAGTGGGTTCACAAACTAGAAACAAAGCCCTGGCACTGGTTTCCCTGTGACCTTGTTTGAGATGGTTTAGCTTTCCCTGATCATTCTTATTTCCTTGAAAGAAGGAAGAAAACACCTGTGCAATGCACAAAAGAAACTCTCAGGGATTTCCCCTCCCCTCAGAAGCCCAAACAGAAAGCTGAAGTGGCCCTGTTTGCATCAGCTTCCTGTCTGCTAACTTTTGTGTGCAAGCTACAGGAGGTTTTTCCCATCAAGCAAGGTAAAATGGCAGCAGCATGGAGGCAGGATCAGATCTATATATTTTTTTTTGGGGGGGGGAATTAAAAAATGATGCCCCCTCATGGGTCATTCTATCTTCTTATGGTCCCATAGAATACAATGGAGTCCATACCTAATTTGCCCCCCATCAGCGCCCGGAGCAAGCACCTCCTTCTGCCCCTCCCTAGATCCGGCCCTGCATGGAGGAAACAGGCAGATGAGGCGGAGAGATGAAATTTTTCCTGTTCATGCCACCACCCGCAGAGCCTACATAGCTCAGCATATCTCAGCCCCTAGCACACTTCATCTTTCCTATGTTTGCAAAGTTTATTGAGGCTTATTACGAAGGACTGTAACCCACATGCTAGTGCCTGATGTAATCACAAGCCCGCATAAGCGAGGGCTTTATCTCTAGAGAAGTCAAACCCTCTACACCAGGGTGACCTTTACCTGAAATATCAAATCTGTGTCAGCTGATGGCAGTTATTTTATGAGGAGTAGAAATGCATCCTCCATGCTCAAATGCACTCTCTTCTTTATGGCACTGCGTTTGGAGGAGAGTCCCTATGCTTGAAAGTAATGATGTGAGGACTGGAGTTGCAACGCTTCAGTTAACCCTCACCACCACTGCTAGCAGAGTCTGTACATAATTCTCTTTCCTTCATAACCTCATATATAAATGCCTGCTTCGTGAACATTCACTGCACAGTCTGTCAAAGTGAGCTCTACTCCACAAAAGCTTATGTTGCAAGATATTTTAAAGTGCCACTAGTATTCTTGCTTATTTTTGCAGAGAGAGAGAGAGTGCACTACTCGTCTGGAATTCTTTTTTTATTCTTTTTTAACTAAACTTTAAAAAAAACTATATACAACAAAAGCAATCAAATGTTTCTCAGATCTTCAGCTCCACCCCCACAGCCTCTCCCACCACAGGGTAGCCAGATCTTTAGAAATAAAGAAAGGGTTTTGCAAAGTTCTGAGAATCCAGCAAGTTTTGAAAAAGTGACCGAGATTCCACAGAGGGAACAATGCTAAATTAGCGCATTAAGGCTCCAATCCATGCTATTCTTCAAGGTGCGGGGGCGGGATGGAGGAAGGAATTCCACCACAATCCCACCCGCAGCCTGCGTTCCTGGAAAGGAGCACCTCTGGGCCAGACAATTCTCAAAATGGAGATGGGTGGGAGAGGGGGGAGGCGCTGCTTTCTCCCAATCAGAACTCTGCATCAACTCCGACGGAAGACATGCGGAGAAGTTAAGCTCTACCAAGAAGTACTTTCCCTTCCAAAACGGTATTACCCTGCTGCTCCCAACATGAGGGAAGCACACACACCCCCAGTATCTGGAGCGCGGAAAGGAGAAGGCAGACAGGGGGAAACCTTAGGATACATCACTTGCAGATCGTCCTGGAGGAGAGATGCTCCCCCCGCTTCCCTCCTCCTTAGTTTAGCTGAGTTACAACCATCCTCCTCCAGTCAAATTCCACCCCTGCATACATTCCTTTGCCCGGAAGAAGGACCCGACCATGCCAAACGCAGATCCGAGCGCCTATCTTCCTTTCTCCCTCTCCAGCGTCCCGGACCGGGGAAAGAAACTTCCCATAAGCACGCACACACAAACACGCGCCATCCCTTTTTCGTCTCTAGCTGCAGCGCGCATCCCTGACCTCCCCTGTTCGCCGAAAGTGGGAGCCAGGCAGCCAATCCGAGCACGTGCAGAGCGCCCCTCTGGTCCCAAGGAGACGCTAAGCGAACGCGTGAGGCCCGGCACCTACTGGCCGAACCGAGGACTAGCCGGCCGGGCAGACGGGCACAAAAGCCTTGCTTCGGGACGGCTGCGAAGCGCTCCACCCTTCCTGCCCAACCCGGCAAGCCGCCAGGGGCCCCGGCTCGCTCACCCGCTGCACTTGGTCGTGGTTCAGCTCGATAAAGAAGTAAGCCAGCAAATGCGAGGCGATCATGGTTGGTGGCGAGGAAGGGCGGCGGGGCAGGGACCAGCGACGCCACGAGCGCTTCACCTTCTTCCCCCTCGGCGCGGCTGAGCAGGAACAAAGTCGCTGGCCCGGGCCCACGCTCCCATCCTCCAGGGCCAGCTCCCACGTGATACACCCAGCTCGCCTCCTCCCATTGGCCCCGGCCCGAGGGGTGTGTGAGGTGTGAGCCTCGGCCCAAGAGGAGTCAGGCGGCCCAAGCAGAGCGGCTGCTCTGGGAACTCCACGTGGGTGGAGATGGGGGAGAGAGATGCCGGCCTTGGGTGGGCCAAGGTGCCACGTGCTGCTTCCCCTTGATCCTGGGAGCTCACAGCCCGGCACGCGCAAGCCAACAGCTGGTAGATCGGCTTCCCTCGCAGCGGCGCGTCCTCAGAGGGAAACCACACTAGGTTGAATAGAGTTCCTCCCTCTGAGTGATCCGGGGTATTGGGCTCATTGTGATACTCCCAACACAGCTCTATCACTGCCTCCGTTCAGCTGCCTCCGTTACAGTTCGGACGGCAACGTGTGCGAAGCTCCTTCCCCCCCTCCCCCCTCCGGCAGGCTTCTTTCGTTCAACTTTTCTGGCATCCTGGTAAAGAGACCGGGGAGGGGGGGATTGCAAAGGAGGCCGTGAACCCGAATGCGGACATAGCTAGCCCTTCCTCGATGGATGTGCCGTGCCCTGAGAATTCCGTGGCCGGAGTCCCCATCTCTCTCTCCCTCTCTGTTTAAACTTAGTCTTCAGGCGCGGACACGGAAGACGCCTCGCCCGGGTAGAGTCTGCGAGCAGCGCCCCGCTCAGGAAGCAAGAGCAGACCGGGCAGCTAATGTTATGACGGGGCTTTTTTGTTTAATTAAGGTGATTGAAGGAACCTTTTAGAAATGTTCTTAATGGGGAGCCGAGAAGAGCATGCACGAGTGGGGAGGGGGGCTGTGAGGTGGCACACGGGTGCAGCAACTCACTATTGTGCAGTACTCCAAAGCCACTTTCGCGGGCCACGTGTGTGTCAAACGCCATTTCTTCCTGCTGTGGAAACAGCGTTCATTTTTGGGAAGACGCCCGTGTCTGCGCTTTCAGATTTATTTTGCTTTTAAAAAAACAAAACTGAACATTTTGGCCCAGGCGCCCAGAGGAGCAGCACCTGCTTCGCATGCCAAAGGGCTCGGCTTCAGTCCCGGCATCCCTAAGTACAAAATGCACGGTTTAAAAGTGAAACTGGCGAGGCAAACGATCGGCACGCGTCCTTTAACCGTAGTATAACTCGCGTTTGCCAAGCACAGGACAGCAGTCCTTTTGCTGGAACACCGGCTAGCCGCTTTGCAATGGCTATAACAACAACAACACTGGTGGGGTTCCGGCTCCGTCTACACTGTTCCATCGAGACGCTGAGCCCGAGCAAAGGCGCCTGAAGGACCTGAGCGGGCGGCAGCAGGTGCTTGGAAAGAACTTTTCTGGAGCCGCTGCTCAGGTAGACGGAGCCGGAACCCCACCAGACGCAAACAGCTTCATGTGTTGCTCTCGCCTCACGCGACAACTGGGTCCGCGATTCAACAAGGGCATAGCTGAGACAAGCGCCAGCCGCCGCTCTCCGGCCGAGCCCGAGACAATGCCTGGAGCCTCTAACCTCTCCTTTCCGACCGAGAGACGAAAAGGGTGACTTTTCAGCTCCGGCTCTCTCTAGCAGGAGGCTGGCCAGCTCCAGCCGCGTCAGATGATGGGGGTGGGGGGGGGAGGCGCCAGCTGCTGCCGCTTCCGCTCTGCAGGGTTCCCCGAGGTCTGCGAGTTTATCTGGGGATTTGATGCTCCGCCCGCCTCGCCCTCTTCCCCCCTCCCTTTGCCTGCATCACCAGCGTTGGGCTGGGTTCCAAGCGGCCCGCTGCGTCGCGGAGCTGGCTAGCGTGCGGCGCTGCACGGATGTAATCGCAGCCAATGGGGCTGGGCGGGGCTTTAGTGGCAAGTTGGGCGTCTGAGCCTGTGCAGGGTGCCTTTCGCTCCCCCCGGGGCAATGCCACGTTTCAAAGAGGAGCGCCGACTCAGTTCGCCAGAGGAGGGTGTAATCCTAGGTCTACTCTGATTTAAATCCCTTTGCATTCGATGGGACTACCTCATAGGTCTGCAGTCTCAGTCTGCCCTGTAATAAATCCATTGCTCTCTGTAGGATGCTGGCATACCCTTTAGCCACCCTTTTCTCTGGAATTTCTCTTCACCCATGTTGATCTGCAGGGTAGCTTAAGTAAATGAAGGAAGGCACACTCAACTCTGCTGTCCTCTTTAGCTACAATGGCAATGCCCCTCACTATCATTTCTCTTTTCTGCTCTATGGCGTTTGGGGTGCCTTGCTGGTGTCTGAAATGTCCCCACAAAAGAATCAACAGGTTCATGATTGTCACTTAGTCTCCTGGAGAACAAGATACTGTGTGTGGCTGGGGTTTGGGCTCAAAGAGCTGTTAGCTTTCGGCCTTAGCCCATGGGTCACAGCTCATAGACTTAGCCAGATGGACTGTATTGCCCAAAGTACCTTAAACTTAGTAATTTATTTTTAAATGTTATAATTCATTTTTTTAAGTATTCCTCCCTTTTGGATGGCTCAGTGTGGAAAGCCACTCCAAAGACCTATGGACAGTAATAGCATCAATTCAGTTTTATGGTAAGCCATTACCAATGTGGAATAAGACTAGACAAGGGCACACAAGAATTCTCTTTCACAATCTATCATGATAACTCCAGAAAGGGAATGGTTTAGCAAATAAGGAAGTGAGCCTTTAAGGCTTAGACCTGATTTAAATGTGATGCTAGTGAGGCAAAGGGGCTTTCCCCCATTACATCTTGCCGCAATTCATGCAAACCAACTACACACCGTAACTTTGCACAGTTGAGATCAGGCACTGTGTTATCAGACTAAGCTCATAAGTACTTTGTACAGGTACCAGTTAAAACAAAGATACTGTGGAAGTGAAAATCTGACAGGTGAATTATATATTCCCTTGTTGCCAATTCAGACTTCAATATAATTCAGGCTACGATGGATCAGTCTTTTTCACCACTCACAGAAAAGTTTTCTGTATGCTGTTGGAATCAAACTTTACCCTATCCTAAAGCTAGGGGTGGAGTGGTAGAACAAGATGGCTCCAAAAAAGGCCCTGCCACCCAGCCCCAAAACAGGAAGGGAGGAAAAGCTCCCTTCCCAACCACCAGCCTTGTCTGAAGCACAGGCCATTAGGTCACAGTAGCAACTTCATCTTGTCTGTCCTGTGCAAAATGTGGTCCTAGTTCATGGTGGTGGCCTTCCCACCTCACGAGGGACCAATAGGGAGTGACTTCTCTTGCCATCAGCCCACCAGTGGCGTTAATGGCCAATCCACCCCACCTAAGGTGCATCAGAACTACCTTGCTGGAGCAGATGAAAGGAACATTTGGTCCAGCATCCTACTTCAAACAAGCAGTCAGCCAGATGGCTTCTAGGAAAACTGCCCACTAGGTGCAATGGTAGATCTTTCCAAGCATGCTGCCTGTTAGCATGGAGGTTCCATTTATGCCCTCAGGGCTAACAGCCACAAGTACAATTCTCCTCTAAGAACTTGTTTAATCTTAGATTTAAATCATTTATGGCAGTGTCCATCACAATACCTTGTGGCAGTGGATTCCGCAAGCTATTCTGTGTGGTATGAAGAGGGACTTCTTGAATTTACTACCCATCTATTTCATTGGGTATTATGACAGAGACAAAAATCCATCCCCTTTCTGCATTCCTAAAAAGTTTATGTATCTCTATCCTATCATCCTTTTTCAAAATTAAATAGCCCCAGTGCTTGAGCCTGTCCTTGCAGAGAAGGGTTTCCAAGACGGCAGGCACAGCTCCTTTAAGTACAAGGTGTCACAAGTGTGGATATCATTTAATCTTTTCTGTGTAGTGTTGTCTCATTCATTGTCCTTTCTACCCAGTTCCCCCTGACAAGATCAATATGCTGCAGGCTAAATCGGGAAAGCCTTCTGCTTTTAGGTGTTGACTTAAAAAAATTACGATGCAGTGGGTCAGCAGATATACTTGAGACTCTTAACAGGAAGGTTTGTTCCACTGCATTTGAAAGGACACACGCAGCCTCTACTAGTTAGCACAGGGCACAATCCCCTGTTCTCCTGTGGAAAATCCATTGAAATGATCAGGAGCTTTTCAGTGTGGCTCATACACAACTTCTGGGCAGATTAAGAACATACGGTAAATATAAACCCATACAGTCTAGCATTTGAAAATGGCCAACCAGATACCCCCGGAAGAA
Source organism: Heteronotia binoei (assembly GCF_032191835.1). Lineage (NCBI taxonomy): Eukaryota > Metazoa > Chordata > Lepidosauria > Squamata > Gekkonidae > Heteronotia > Heteronotia binoei. The sequence continues at coordinate 49,037,382 of NC_083234.1, read as the reverse complement.
CTATGAGAAAGAGGTGGAAGTTAAAGCCACCCCTACCATGGGCCCCAACAAGTATCCAGAGGTACACTGTCTCTGAATATAGCAGTTCCATATTGTGATCAAAGGATGGAATATCCTTCAGATATGTTCCCCACTCTGCCACTGAGAACAGCCACATCTCACCTTGTGACTAAGTGGACTGCCCTGTTTGGATGGGTGCTAGTATCTCAGGCCAAAGGTCACAGCTCAGGTTGGATGGGCAGAAAACGCTAGCGGGTTCACCCTTTCTCTGGAGGCAGGTGCTATTGAACACGCTTGCAGTAAAAGCTGCTCAGCTAACACACTGGTTTAACCAGCATAGCACCAAAGTGTGAAGGGATGTTAGAATTGTTTTTGTTTTAATGCCTGGACACAGGTTGCAGATTTAAACTGTCTTAACTTTCACATAAGGCTTAGGCCCAATTTAAATGTGATGCTGATGAGGCAAAAGGTGGCTTTCACACAAATCCCATTGTTTCAAGACTTCTTTAAGGGAAACTATGAAAGCAAAGCAAGTTTAGCAGTACCATCCTAAGCAGAGTTCCACCATTGGGCTTAATGGGGTTAACGGTAATGGTAGTCCCCTGTGCAAGCACCAGTTATTTCCAGCTCTGGAGTGACATTGCATCATGATGTTTTCACAGCAGACTTTTTTTACAGGGTGGTTTGCCATTGCCTCCCTCGTCATCTACACTTTCCCGCCAGCAGGCTGGGTACTCATTTTACCGATCTCGGACGGATGGAAGGCCAGCTACCTGAACCCAGCTTCTGCCGGGATCAAACTTGTGTTATGAGCAGAGAGTCTGGACTGCAGTACTGCAGCTTTACCACTCTGCGCCATGGGGCTTAGAATGGTGTAAATCTGTTTAGGACAACACTGTATGTATAGGCTGAAAGCATAGGCTGAAATCTGCTTCTTATTACATCACTTTGCCACTAGTCTTAGGAAATTATTGAAGTGGGAAATTGTATTTATTTGTTTTTGTTTTTATTTATTGACTTCACTTATAACCTGCCCTTCTCCCCAGTGGGGACCCAAGCCAGCATGCATCATTCTCCTTGCCTCTATTTTTATCCTCACAACAACCCTGTGTTGTAGTCTAGGCTGAGAGAGAGGGAGAATAAGCCAAAGTTACCCAGCAAGTTTCCATACCAGAATGGAGATTCGATCCTGGGTCTCCCAGTTTCTAATCGGACATGGCTACACTACACTAACTGTCAGTGTCAATGTATGACCACTTAGCAAATCTGGAGCCGATCCACTGGGTGGATGCACGCAAATCTTGTTGAGATGGATGGAGCAAGAGCAGAGTACTGTGAACAAGAAAGGTTTTGTTCTATTGGAAACTTTTGGTGTGTATGCCCTTCAGATGTCAATCACCTCCTGACAGTTGCGAAATGAAACCAAAGTAATCAGACCGGTTTTCCAAAGGTACAGGAGAGAGGCAAAGCTGGCACCGCTGGGTCTCTGGGTGTGAGGAGAGGGAGAGAGGCCTGCCACTCCGCTGTGCAGAAAAGCAGAGATCCAGGCTCAAGTGTTTGTGGTGCCACACCTGGTTGCTCTGGGTTGCGCATGCACATCTATAAATAATCACAAACACATGTAGCAGTACAAGTCCAAGCGCACGCACTCCAACTGTTTTCCGGGGACAATTGCCATTGTTTGACACCTCACGTATTGCAAGTCCTGTACGCACATTATGTTGAACTCACAGCTATTTGTTAGGAAGAGCCAACGCTTTTAAAAATAAAAACAGAGATGAGTACCTTGCTAAATGGGTTCAATGTGGGCATTCATCCAAACATGCATTGAATTTAACCTAAGATTTACTCAATGTACGTACAAAGTAAAATCATGTGAACACCCCACACAGATTTTATGCACATTCACTGTCCTGTATACATGGCTAAAATCCCTGCATTGTCTATGTTTTTTTTTCCTCTGAAAGGCCTTGTATGGATACGTCATCTTCCAGAGATCAGCTCCCTGCCCAAGATCCCTAAAATTTAATCTGTGAATGGGAAATGAATCCATCATGTCTTTGGTGGTGCAAATGCCTCTAAATGCATGCATGTGAACACTTGAGATGTATATCATGCAGAGGGTACCATTGCTGAAGCATCAAACCTTCAATAACTTTCTTTTAGGACAACTGTATTTTTCTCCTATACAATTAACAAAAGCAAGACCTCCTTACACATACAGGCTTTTAAATCATTGAGTTACCAGCTATCACAAAGGGCCAGAAAGCAGTATGCAGCAGATATATTGCAAGCTTAAGCAGTGTGAGTGGAGGGCTTGCAGTCTGTTGCAATATTTCCATGTGTCACCTTTATTTTATTGCACTGTCTTCTATCTTTGTATCCAGCTTTCTGTATTGTGGAATGGCTTGCTTTAGACAATTTTGTTTGTTTGCATAGTTTTCCAAGTCTGTAGTCTTAGTCCTATTGCATTGTTTATAGAAGGCTGTTCATTTGAATTTTTCTATTTTGTAATCTGTCTTGAGTCTCAGCAAGCAACACGTGGACTATAAATGAAGTAAATAAAATAATAATGCCAATACAGCACTAGAAAGGCCCCTGCATGCATTCACAATACAATGCAAAACTGCATGAGCAATGTTATAGACTTCTATTGCTGGGTGTGTGACAAGAGAGAAGGCTGGGAAGACAGTAGCTTGCAAAGGCCACCTTGTGAGCCACATGGCAGACACTGGAATGAGAAACTGCCTGTTAGTTGTTAACTCTATTGCAGGGGTGGCCAATGGTAGCTCTCCAGATGTTTTTTGCCTACAACTCCCATCAGCCCCAGCCAGCTTCTGTCAATTTAAATTTTGGGTTGGATCCAACCATTTTTCACTGGTGAGATGGGGATCACTGCTTTGACCACCAAAAACATGGTCCTGGTGGTCATGGTGCCTGATTGGACAAAAGCCACGTAACAAAGAGGGGAGATGGGTGAGATTAAGGTTGCCAACCTCCAGGTGGTGACTGGATATCTCCAAGAGACAGAGATTAGACCACCTGCAGAAAAGTACAGGTTTGGAAGGTGGAGTTATACCACATTAAAGTCCCTCCCCAATACCTGCCCTCCTCAGGCTCCACCCCCAAAATATCCAGGTATTTCCCAACCTGGAGCTGACAACCCTAGAGGAATTCTATCAAAAATTATTAACTTTTCTGTAGGTGAGTAGATGCCAAGTGGGTGTGAGCAGCAAGGACCTGCCTGGCTCCTGCAGTTTGGATGCTTGCCAAGGGTTCCATTCTGTAAAAAAAAATGCTCATTCAAGGAACAGTTCAATCATAGAACTCAATAAGACTGGAGTGACCAGGAATCGAACTGAATGTATTTCCTGCTTCCTTCTCCCTGCCTACCCTTGCTTTAATTCCATGGGAAAGTGCCCAAACAAAGCATTTGGCTGCCCCATATGCCTTCATCCTCAGAAGGCTTGCAAGATGGCAGAGGATTCAGGGGGTACCACTCCGAGACTGCACCCTGCCTCACCAACATGCTAAAAGACCAGTTTTGTTGCTAGTGCAGTCAGGCCAGCTCTCTTCTCCAGGCGCCGCCTGCTTATGGAGCCCAGAAATTATGTGTAACGTTAGAGCGTGCAGGAAGGACAATGGAGCTGGTTCATAAGTCTTGGCACCTGAACGCATGCACTGGGTTAGAATGAAAACCAGCACCGACCCGCCTCACTTCCCAAGGTGAACAAAAGGCCAGGACAGCATTCTTCCTTGAAGGACTGTGGGATAACTGGAGCCTGCACTCTCTTGCTGCCAAGGAAGGCAAGCAGGCAGCTCAACCTGTACTGAGCCTTTGCTCAGAAGCTGCAGGCCTAGAACGCCAGACCAGTCCCTATTGCACTGAAAGTTGATGCCAACAATTTCAGAACTATAGTTGCCCCTGGTTGCAATTGACCTAGTGGTACAGAGAGTGGACCTTGAAGGCCTTGGTCTGGATTCAAGGCTCAATTGCCGACTGGCCTAGAGAAAAATGTAATGTGGCTTTCCAGAGCCAAGTGGGTAATCATATCACCTGGTATTTGCTGCAGACAGGGTTCCCAGGTCCCACGAGCCACCAGCAGGAGACAGAAGGTAGTGTTGCCAGATCCAGGAAGGGAAATCCTGGAGATCTGGGATGGAGCCTGAAAGGACAAGGACCTCAGTAGGGTACAATGCCACAGAGTCCACCCTCCAAAGCATCCATTTTCTCCTGGGGAATTGATGGACATATGAAGCTGCCTTATACTGAATCAGACCCTTGGTCCATCAAAGTCAGTATTGTCTACTCAGACTGGCAGTGGCTCTCCAGGGTCTCAAGCTGTGGATTTTCACACCTATTTGCCTGGACCCTTTTTTGGAGATGCCAGGCATTGAACCTGGAACCTTCTGCTTACCAAGCAGATGCTCTACCACTGAGCCACCATCCCTCCAGATCTCTGCAGTCTGGAGATTAGCTGTTATTCAGGGATCCACAGATCCCACCTGGAGGTTGGCATCCTTAGCTGGAGTTCAAACTTATACTAAAAAGATAGCTAGAGAGACCAGCTTAAATGTTGGCAACACACACAAGACTTCTGGGGGAAAGTCCAGCCAGGCAAAATAGTTGCTTTTCTGTTGGTAAGCTTATGTACATGCACATACACACCCCTAATACTTCCGGGATGTTTTGCAATGGAAAAGTAGCCACCAGGCAAATATCACAGGTGTTTGCAGGCCATATAATCATGTGACATGTCAGAGGGTGAAGGAAGTGGGGGGTGGGGTGGAGACGAGAATGCAGAAAGTCCATTTGTGTGCTCAGAAGCTGCTGTTTCAGCCCTGCTTTTCCTTCAAGGCTACCAACAATGGCTCAACCATTGAGCAACTGAGGAGGGGCATAAAAGGCAGTTGCCCTCCTCTACAGGGCTTGAATAGAATAGCCAAATTCCAGGTGAGAGCTGGAGATCTCCTGGAATTACAACTGATTTCCAGACAACATACATGTATTTATTTATTTAGAACATTTATTCCATTTCTTTTGGAGAAAATGGCTGCTTTGTAAGGTGGACTGCATGGCAAGGTCCTTTCCCCTTCCCTAAATCCCACTCTCCCAGGCTCCAGTCCACCCTCAGATCTCCAGATATTTCGAAACCCAGAGTTGGTAACCCTAAGGCTGTTGACAGCATGTATGGTGGGGAACTTGAGGAGCCACAAAGGAGCCACATGGAAGAGCCCAGTGGGCCAAGAAGAATGAGAAGGAACGGTGTCGCCTTTCTTCTAGGACTCATTTCTCTTTCTTTTCTTCTCCTCTGGCCCACTTTGATGCCATCCCCCTTTATTCCTCCAGCCCTACCAAAGAGCATTTGTCTGATCCAGAGCACATTGCAAGAGAGAGATATAAAACACATACCAAAGACAACTGCCGTCATTAGTAATGATATATTCGTTTGTGCATGTCATTTGTATGGGTTACCTATAGTTACAGAAAACAGCCTTCCAAACAGATCTTGCACAATTGGCTTTGGTATATAGTTAAGAGTCCATAAAGTTGGCTTTTGTGCTAGCAGAGGAGGATCCAGGATGCAAAGCTGTCAGCCATCAATCTACTGAAAGTGATTTATAGAGGATCTTGGAGTGCATACTTGTATGGCGGGGGGAGCAAAACATTAGGCTCATGTTACTGGTCCAGCCTATATGGTCAGGTATAAATACAAATCCTTCTTTATTTACTTAGTACATTTTTATTCTGCCCTTTCTAGGGGTTAGGGACAACATATAGCAGTCTCCTTTCCTCCAGTTAACTCTCACAACAACAACCCTGTGAAGTAGGATAGGTCACAAGAGAATGACTGGAGCAAGGTCACCAAGCAAGTTTCCATGACAGAGCAGGGAATCTGAAGCTGTTTTACACAGAGCCTTGTCACTATTCTAACTATTATGTTGGGTTGGCTATTTTCCAGCTAACTACTGGAAAACGCCAGGATGCATGGAGAGAGGAAAAATAGCAGTCAACTCAAAAGTGAAACCCTCCCCGCACAGGAGGAAAACTAGCTCTTGCAGGCTTACTCAGAGCTATGCATATTCAATGCAGTTCAAGCATCATAGACACAACCTCAGTTTCCACCTGCAAAACTTTTTTCAAGGGGGAACACAGTGCACCAGGTAATTTCTTTCTAACACTGTACACATGGATAGAAAATTTTACTTCTATTCTTTAATATCATTACACCATCGGTTCAGGGTTGTTTATTGATTTGGTAATCAATGCCCCTGGTGCTAATACGAAACACATACCTACTTATAACCTCCACCATGAAATTCTCACCCATTTTAGTCCTCACCCTACATATCCTTGCCAAACTACAGGCAGAAAGCCTTCCTGTTTTAAGGACCATTTAAAGGCTGTTGAAGAGCACATAGAGAGTAGGCATATAGATGCACTGGGATGTGGTTTTTCTCTTCATCCTTTCACATTGCTGGCATTGGTGAGGCTGAGGGGTATTAAACCCTACACACACCCAGGAACATCCAAGCATGGTCTTTGCAGTTCTGTGTCATTTCAGTTGGTACTAAGAAAAAGTGCAATGTGGTTTTGCTTTGGTTCAATGCAACTACCTGCAGTCCTTCAAAATAGTTAGGTTGACATTCAAGCAGGTTTTTGCCTCCTTTCCCTAAGGACAATGTTTTTCTCTTGTGATATGTAATAACTGAAGATTGTATTTTCAAAATACCACCTGATGTTGCCTAGAAGGAGAATTAGGTCTGGATAAGCATTATTGGACCATTGTGATCTTATGTAATCACTTTTGTCCTTGGTCCAGACAGTATTTTGTAAACGATAATCCAAAATTCTCTCTAACCCTGTGTATTAAGTCACTCATCTCTCCACTCCCCCTTCTTGAAAAAAATGAGGAAACAAGGGGAATGGTGGCTGAAATAACTTGCACAATTGTCTCACACAGAATAATAAGAAAAAATAGAAAGATAATGCTAATTTCTAGATCTTTAGTCAAAACACACCTGCATAGGAGACAATAATTTAATAAACTATTTGTTATTTAGCTGAAGCAGAGGGAAAGTTGTTGGTCCTGGCCAAATCATATTCATGCAAATTAAAACCAGGCATGTGAATTTAGCTAATTAACACTTTATATTTAAAGAGTCAATTAATTAACTCATTAGAAGATATATTATTAAGCTTTAATAGCAGGTATGTTTAAAGCTATTAAATTCTAACCAATTAACATGCATAAATAACCAGTACATTTCTGGGGAAATCCTCTTTATCACATTGCCAGAATCATGGACTTGCCAACTGGCCTGGAGAAAAATAGCCCCATACCTTTAATAAAAGCTTAATATGTGGGAATGAGCAACTGATGCATTTCATGGCATGAGGGTAAATAACATCATCTGATAAATAACATTCTATTGAACCTCTATTAAAGGAACAAACAATTTTTATCCAGCCCAGTTGGCAACCTGAGAATATCAAGAGTAGTCATCAGCTGAGACCCACCCTTCACAAAAATGTTTCCACATTTCTGAAATCTCTGGCAAGAGTAACTAATATGTACTAGAAATAATTCTTTTTAAATGTGAACCATTTGTTGCATAACAATATGGGAGTGGTTTTCTCTTATTGCAATTACATGCTTCTTTTATCACTGCTTATGGCAAAACTGCAGCGCTTAATATTACATAACATAGTAGCAGAAGTTAGAAATACTTCTACGGAAGTGTGTGTGCGCAAGAAAAGTTGGAAATTCTCATTTCACTGAAGTAACAGAACAGCCTAAACCAGAACTGTCTGAGAAGAGGTTCACCTGTACCTAGGGGTGCCAACCTTTAAACTGGTCCCTCTAGCCATCTGTGTTCTGATATACCTCCATGCCATGAAAAGTTTGAACTCCCCTTTATCACACATCAAGTCTCTTTTAAAGGGACAGAACAACACATTTTTTTTCTCCTTGACAGCTGGCAACCTTAGCTATACCTGAACCAGAATCCAGCTGGGGAATATTAAAGTCTTGGTTCTTTTAGCAGAAGGTGCCTCTCCAGTGCTTCTTTGCAGGTTCCAGATTTACCTGACATGTTTAAAATTCCTCCACCCCATATCCTTTTGGAGAGTACTGAATTAGGTTTATTGAGATCTGGGTTCAGATTCCCACTTGTCCATGAGGCAAATCCATTGTAAACCAAAACAGGTATCAGTATATCCCAGTGCTCCCCAGACAAAGTAGATAAATTAATGTATCTGAGTTTTATTTATCTTTTGCTAAAAAGAATCCTTTCTTTGATCTCTACATTTCTCTCACAGCAGCTTGCTGCACAGCTGAGGATGCATAAAAAGTTCATATGGTAATGGAGGGGGGGGGCAGGATGAACTGAACATTCATCTAGCAACAAGCTTGTGTGTCCAGAATGTTTCAGAATCATCAACATTGATGCAAGTGACCAGGAAATCTGGTTTAATTACCAACAATAGCATTTTCACATTGATGACCAACTATTGATTACTCTTTTTAAAAGTTATCTTCATGTGAGACCATCACCCAACCCCATGAAGTTCTACTGACAAGGGAACGACTTAAAGCCGAAAACTGCATGTGTGCTCATGTGCCCTCTTTAAAGAATCTTGATTTTGCAAGAGGGGGACAAATGCAAAAAACCAACAGATTTCTTTTCCCTCCACAAAAAAAGAGGCCTGGTTCCAAGTTAAAAACTGTATCCTCTTACCTGATTGAGAATCTCCTGGTCCTTCTCGTCTAATTCTATTTCAGCCATTGTTTCCAGTCTTTGAGAAGCAACTCTGAACAGTGTAGTGACTGGTCTGGATTCCCCTCTGGAAGGACCTGCTCAGGACAGTGTCAGTGCAGAGAGTGAAGGAACCATCTATGACTCTCACTGAGAGAGCCCCAGCAGCAACGTCAGGGCTGAGGTCACTGGCTGTGTGTGCGGGAGATAAAGATGGAATCGTAGCAGGCAGCAGTCTAATCCTGGAACTGAGTGGTGAGCAAAGGGAGGAAAAAATCCATTCATCTCTTTGCTGAAAGAGGAGAGCCAGTGGTTTAAAAGAAGTTCCAAGGCATCATCTTAGAAGTGCAGGGAAAGTCACTGGCAATCCTGTTCTGCTCCAGTGTACATTTTGCACTCCAAAACAGATGCTTCAACTGCCAGACAGTAAATAAGGGAGGGATCAGACTTCATGGCAGTGTGTGCTTTAGAGGGGTCTCATGTTCAACTGCTGGCATCTACAGTTAAGGGATCTCAGGTAGCAGAGTTGATTGGGAAACAACTTTCCCAAGACCTTGCAGAGCTGGTATCAGTCAGAACAGACAGCGCTAGTTGGGCCAGTAAGTTGATTTGGCAGAAGGCACCTCCAGAAGTTCAAAAATATTGCAGATATACAGAGTTTATTTAGGAAATGGCCCACATCTGTTCTGATGTTATCACATATGCAAACAAGCTTTGCAATGTGATGGTATTTACATTTCCCCTGCAGCCTTTATTAACCTGAACTGGAACCAAACTGGAACATGAAAGCTTAAACTTTCTTTGTCTTAAAGGTGCTGCTAGACTCCAACTTTGTTCTGGAACAATTTCTGTTATCCCAGAATCTATACTGGAATGCAGAATCTGAACTGGAATGCAGCCAGAATATCGAATGGACTTTGGTCTTACTCATATCAGCAGTTCATACATGCAGTGGATATCTACTTTTTTGTCTGGCAGTTACTTATGAGCCTTGTTCTCTGGGGCATATGCTGTCTGGTGAGGGGCAGGGGACTACGCAACAGCCAGGAGCAAGCAAACTCAAGCCCCAGGCTTGTGGCACTACAGGGGCCACTCAGCTTGGCTTGCTCCTTGGTCATTTCAATATCCCAATCTGTCCTGATGGTTTTCCATGCCCCTGCAGTGTCCATGACTTAGAACTCCTAATCGCTTCCAAGAGGACATAAGGAAGGAATGCTCATTCCCTGGACCACCTTTTGTTGGTGCAGTTTGATAGCAAACCTGATGAAGAATTCTGTGTCATTCCAAAACTCCATACTGATTATCCCCAAAAGCTATCTCAACATTAGTGGCAATGTTTAGTATTTATGTGGCAGTTCAGCAGATTCAAAACACTCCCCACATATTTGCTCAGGAATCATTAAAAACACCTTGTAAGGTAGTACTGTATCATACTCCCACATGGCAGGGAAGGAGCAGAAAGATAATGGTTTGCCTGTCCCCAATGGGGATCATCCTCAGGCAAATGCACCTTTGAATAGATGGCCCAGTTTACAAATTTTGAAGTTCACTCACCCAGGACAAGATTGTGCACTTTACCCTTAGGAAGAAGCAGTGGATGTTTCTGCTATGAAATGGGCTAGATCAGGCGTGGCTAAACTTGCTTAACTTAAGAGCCACGTAGAATAAACATCAGATGCTTGAGGGAAGGAAGGAAGATGGGGGAGGGAGAGGTGAAAAGAAAGCAAACTTTAAATGCATTCTCAAAGCCACTGGCTGGCTTGGCTTGGAGAAGCGATTTTAAAAACAGAGATGTCTTCTCCAAGATGGCTGACAGTGCAGTGGGAGCTTCAAGAGCCATACAATGTGTGTGAAAGAGCCACATGCGGCTTCCAAGCTGCAATTTGGCCACTCTAGGGCTAGATAGTGACTCTACAGCCAAATATCTTGTCATTTTTGGAAGGATACCCTGCTGAGGAGATGCAATGAGAAATTAATTGGGCTCTTTCTTTATGTTTTCTGCATCCCACTTGGCATGCAAACTGCATGCACACACTTTGTCAAGCCTTGATCTGCTCATATAGCTTCCCCTCTAAGACACATGATAGGGGAGTGGAGGGGGTGTGTGCTGGCCACGTGTTCAGTCACATGGTTCATTACGTGCTGTCTAAAGCAGATAATCTGCTGTGGGTCTCATGTGACTGTAGGTTGCCTCATTCAGAATTTCCTTTAGTCACCGACCCTTCCCAAGAAGTAAAATGGGGAAAGGCTGGAGAGGGGCGGGAGCAATGACCTCAGATGGCAGCAGCGATGCCCAGGAGCAGTCCAGTCTGGGTTTCCTAGCAACGCATCTGCCCAAGTTCCTTCGCCTTTCATTCACTCTGTTAAGTACGTGATCTGAAGCACACAACCAAGTGATTTCCTTTCCCCCATGCAATGGAATGAGCTGTCAAGAGGTTTAAAGGGAACTGATGGTGATGATGCACTATTAATTCTGTCTAACAGAGATTATATAGATCGCTGGCACTGTAGACAGCATTAGCAGCCCTAGAATAAGTCAGTAACCTGAAATGACCTCTCTTAAAGCAAGCAGGTGCTGGAGAGACTACCTGCTTAATAGGTAGGAGATGGAGGTAACAGTATCTACAAGACTGACTGGCATAAAGGTGTGTAAGCATAAAAAATATGCAGGGTTCATCTAGGAAGAGCTCTCCAACTTTTAAAATCATGTTATCTTATTTGCAGCAGAATCCATTACAAAAATGTAAACATGTTATAATCGTTAACTAACTCAAAAGCCATTCTACATACATTTGGAGAAAGAGGACAAAAATATTCTTCCAAAAGCCATGAAGAAGAAATAAAAAAAACAGGTTGCTTACTTGTAACTGATGATCTTCGCATGGTCATCTGTGCATTCACACCCATGGGAGAAAACGCTCCTGCACTGACCTGATCGGTACTTAACAAGCCAAGGATTTTTGTGCTCAGCTACAGTGGGCATGCGCAAGAACCCCACCACGCATGCTCACAGAGTGGGCACGGACATCCCACCAGTTCCTTCTGACCTCTGTATGATCTTAAAGAGTGCCAAAGGACCGACAGCAGTGGGGAAAGAGGGCGGGTGGTGTGAATGCACAGATGACCACTTGAAGATTATCAGTTACAGGTAAGCAACCTGTTTATCTTCTTCGTGGTCTCTGTGCATCACACCCATGGGAGATTAGCAAGCTAGGCCTACCTCCGGAGGAGGGTGCTGGAGGTCATTCAGACACAGCAGACAGCAGGAGCACACTGCCCACTAGAAAAAACACTAGTGTAGATAGACAGTAGAGGCATAGCAGTATGCTTAACGGTCTAGATTGTAGCTCCGCAGACCTCTTGTGTGGATCACCTCTGGTGTAGCAGACCTCTTGTGTGGATCACCTCTGGTGTAGCAGAGACGTGGCTAAGGCCCTAGTTGAGTGACCTCAAGGCAGGTCAAGAGGCAACCCATGGTAAGGGACAGTCGGGCTCAGGATGTCCTGTTAGGCCTCAGGGAAGTCTCTGAGATCTTACAGTTTAGCTTGGAAGAAACAGTGGAGAAGAACAAGTTAGTATTGTTTCTAGAGTTGAATGAAGAACACAAAAGGAGGACCCTTTTGATATCCAAAGAAAGGAGACTTTCTTCATCTCCCAACCTACGAAGAGAAGGTTTGAAAGAGAGTTACAAACGGAACTCAGACTCTATTTCCAAGAGAAAGAGTACTTCTGGAGAGCGGGGAAGAAGTATATTCTACACATCATGAAAAGGGGGTATCATAACATAGAGCCAGTAGTCCAGCTATCCAACCAGTGAGAGAGACAGCCATCAATAACACTGCTCCCCATGACAAGAAATGAATGGAACCAGTAGCCATGAGTTTGGAGAGGTTCCCTGGCAGGATTGATAAGAGCAAGGCAGATGCCAAGGCGGAGTGGTCATTTGGCATAAAGATGAAAGCCTTTAGGAAGTGAGTAATAGAAGAGTGTGACGATGACAGGTACCCATCAATGGAGGAACAGGTGCCAAGGTAGCCAGGAGGCATGTTCCAACCCGAGGAGTTGAGGCTGCAGCCTACAATGATGCTAAGAAGTTAGAGATAATAGGAAGTTCCATATTTGGAAGGCGTCCAGGAGGCATAGAGATCTAGACCAATTGGAAATGTAATAATATGCGGAGGGTTTCCTATTATTCCAGAACTCAGAGTGTATCCCAGTTGAAAAGAGCACAATAAAATCTCTAAAACCATTTTTGAGAAAGAAACACTGTGTGGTGCTGTATCTGGCCACCGTACAACAGGAGTACAAAGGTGGGAGAAAAGCAGGGGGAGTCTCTGGGGTTAGACGACGCAGAAGAGGAAAGCAGTGATGGCAAAGCCATCGTAGTTATGCCCTAGAGCAGTGACGGCATGGCTTAGGATTTTGTTGGCTACCCTGGAATTTCAAGGTGGACATGGGAACACGTAGAGGTATTGGCTGCATCGCAGGAAAGGAGACCATCTCTTAAGATCTGGTATCCACTCCTGCTCTGAGGTAGAATCGCTGATGTTTCTGATCTTGCTCAGATGCTGTTGATCGGAGAGTGACCCCAGAGACATAACGGAGGGTGGAGAAAAAAACCTCTCAACATGAGGTGATGTCACCCTGCAGTTTCAAGAAATCATCGGTATGTTCAGGTCCCCAAGTGGACGGATGTGGGAACAGTGGAAGTCTATACCATCTGTCCACATTCTCAGTACTAGGGTACAAGCATTCTGGCAATAGCCCATCTGTGACAGTTATAAGATGAGGGATGAGGCATTTATGCAAGGATGAAGACAGACCTCTCTGCAAGTGATAGCTGAAGGAATGTAGTGGATCCTATCGTCAGCGTTCCCAGGAAATGATGTGGTAGTTGGCATGGTCAGGAGGTTATAAGTGGCTTGATACAGTCTGCCCCTGCCTCTTGTTCCTGGTATTCCAAGGAGGTCTCCCATCCAAGCACTTGACAGGGTTGGCCCTGCTTAGCTCCTGAGATTTGATGAAATTAGGTTTGCCTGGGCTATCCAAGTCAGGGCTGGTAAGCTCTTGACACGGGATCATTCATGTGCATCTTCTGGAACCAGAGACTGGTTTGTAATGATCCAAAAGCAAGGGTAGGGAGTTGGAGAGATGCCCTTAAAAGCAGAAAGAGCTCCTATTATGTGCCAATCCCGTGGATAGGACCCTGGGCAGTAGGGAGAGGTGAAGCAACAGGGGGTCCCTGGAGAGTCAGAGAGTTATGAGGCACCAGAACTCCAGAAATGTAGGACATGCACGAGGAGGTTGGTAAGCGCCCGGGCTGAGGTGGTTGAGGCCATAAGGCCTAGAGAGGTTCAACATGGAGAATTGTGTGTTCTTACCATGTTTGGAGCACATGCACAAAAGAGAAAGTTCTGCACCCTCCATATGATGTGTGCACGTGTGCAGACCCCACAGGGTAGCATTCATAGCTTTCTTTCTTTCTTTCTTTCTTTCTTTCTTTCTTTCTTTCTTTCTTTCTTTCTTTCTTTCTTTCTTTCTTTCTTTCTTTCTTTCTTTCTTTCTTTCTTTCTTTCTTTCTTTCTTCCTTCCTTTCTTTCTCCAGAGTGTTGGACTAGGTCAAAGTGGACTGAGCATTGTAAATGAGGATCCATTTGGAGTTAGCAACCAACAGTTGGCCAGTTTAGCAACCAACAGTTACAGGAGTGTGGTTAAATCTAGGAAATAGAGCAGGCTGCGAGCAGCATTATAGTTTGAGAAGGATGTATGGAGCTTTCAAGTGCCCAAAGGAAGTGAAGTGGTCCAACTGAAATGTAGTGGGAATACACGTTCAGTAAATCAGGGGCACCAATCCCATCTTCACGCTAGTTGGCAGGAAGATGTCATGCAGGGCAGTCTGCTAAAATTATACTAGAGGGACTTCATTTAGTGCTCTGTAGATCCTGATGAGGCAGAGGTCTCCCTGTCCTGTTCTTGATACCATGAAGTACTGAAAGGGAAGGTGGAAACTTGGAAGGATAGAAGAGTTTGGTCCCTGATCAGGAATGACTGGACTTCTGCCAGGAGGACAGTTGGTGTTAATATGAGCCTTCAACCGGTAGGTAGCCGATGCAGCTGCACTACATTCCCTCAGGTAAGAGAGAAAAGGTGTCGGTTAGTACTGAGGCAGAACCCTGCTTCCAGGAGAGTTCAGATGGTTGGTGCTAGGCTGTGTCCCGGATGGCGTAGAACCTGGAGGCAGACCCAGATTGTAGAGTGTTGTGATGATCCTGAGCATCTCATACCAAATGGTATCTGCAGTAGAGTGGACAACAACTGCCCTGAGCAGGAAAACTTCAGTATATATTCTAGTGCCCAACTGAGGTAATAGAGCGAAGACATGCATGGCATCCAGGAGTCATAACTACAAGTGATAAGTTGTTGTGAGGACAAGAGCATGCCCCCTTTGAATCAGTTTGACAGCAGAGAGCTGAACATACTGGGGGGGGGGGGGAGGGGAGACAGTGCTTCTGAGAGTTGTTGCCCAAACATAAACTGCCAGTAGCTGGTGTGAGTGGAGCAGCGGAGGGTCTTAACGCCTGGATACCAGCAGAATAAAATGTCTTGCCCAAGGTGTCAATTTCCCTCTCCCCCCCACACACAAAAAGGGGGGTTAGAAAGAGAGAGTTCAGCCCCCAGTTCATGTATTGTACACCTATGATCCGGTCAAGGAGAGGGACTTGGAGTAAGGATCAGTGTAGTGCAAACTTCTTAACCCTTTATGGCACTACTGCTGTAAGGGGGGGGGGGCTAAAACAGCAAATGTCAAGTGAAATGATGTCAAACACCATTGCAGTGGTCGAGGGTTGAAGCTGATAGGAGAAAGCGTCAGGGTACAGCCTAATGCTTTCATGCAGCCACCATAGGAATTAGGGTCATCCGATGGTAAAGGCAGAGACCATGAAGCTCAGGGTAAAGAAACAGTTGTGGAGGTAGGCAAGGCTTGATCTGCATCGAAACAGTCAGAGGATGGATAGAGATGCTGATATTCGGAGCCGATGGCAGAGCCATGTGAGTCTGCTCTGGAGGTTTGTGAGGGCGCTTCTTCTAGCATTGATCCAGTAATAAAGCCGCCAGGTCGCTGTTGCTAACAGTAGTACCATGGATGGTAAAGCATCCAGTACCTAAGGGAGGTTGCACATTGTGGACCAACTTGGGAGGTCCTTGGAGCAAGAGGAACAAACAGCTGCTGGGACCTCATGCAGTCTTTCTTTATAAGACTGGAGAGAATCCATGTGAAACCGAGGGTAATGGTGGAGGGAGGTAAAAGGGGGGGGGGTCAGAATCATCACTGCCGACGAGCCTCCACCCTCGAGGTCGAACGTCAGTATGGGGGAGCGCTTTGGCTCCAGTGCCCACGAAACTGCAGCCAAGCAGAGAGGCACTGACACTTGGGGCCCCGAGCATAGATGGGAGGTGCATTTGTGCTATGAACTGGAGCACGGAAGCACTTGGGTTGGGAATAAACTGAGTGTTGGGGGGGCTCAGTCAGCGATGTCTGGAGTTGAAGACGGAAGTGACTGCCAACTCTGACGCTGATCCTTCCAACACAATCCTTCAGCGGGCAACTGATGTATGACGATAGAAGTCATGTTTGCCATGCCTGCAGTCCACCTCAAATTCCTTATCCTCCCTGAAGAGCCATGAGAGTTTGTCTTGCTCTCAGCAGGCTCCGGTGCCAACGCTGCAAGTTGGGCCATTTGTTGTCCAGGATTGAAGACATCAAGATCCATTGAATCAGTGAGGGAGACGACTCAAGCAGTTTGAACAGGCATGTCACTGGCTTTTTCCTAGCTAGTTGGGAGGATTGGTGAAGATCTATTTTGCAAGTCTCTCCAGGCAGGAAGAGCGGAGGAAACAAATCAGGAGGGGAAATTTGACTCCAGCATTTGAGTTGGCAAGAGAGCTCGCCTCCACTGCTTTTCTGTAACAAGGAAGGAAAAAACCGGGGGGGAGGGGGGATCCGAAGGGCTGAGAAGAGTAAAGTTTTTGACTTGTCTCCATCTCACTTTGTTTGTTTGTTATTATTTGCATTTGAGATAACATGAGAGGCAGAAATAGGATTAGAAGTGGCTATTTGAAAGGGGGAAGTAGATAAAAGTACCAGCCAGAGCAAGGAGATCGACTAATCAGCACGCTGGTCAGAAGAGAACTGGCAGGATGTCCGCGCCCACTCTGTGAGCATGTGTGGTGGGGTTCTTGCGCATGCCCACTGGAGCTGAGCATGAAAATCCTCCTAAAAGGGACATCATTGATGGAATCATTTTAGAAGTACTGTACATAACACAAGGATTACTGAAGGAGGATAGGGAAATGGCTGAGAAGCTGAATGCATTTTTTGCCTCAATCTTCACTGTGGAAGATGAGAAGTGTTTGCCCGCTCCAGAACCACTAATTTTGGAAGGGGTGTTGAAAGACTTGAGTCAAATTGAGGTGACAAGAGAGGAGGTCCTACAACTGATAGACGAATTAAAAAGTCACCAGGTCCGGATGGCATACATCCAAGAGTTCTGAAAGAACTCAAAGGTGAACTTGTGGATCTCCTGACAAAAATATGTAATCATTCATTGAAATTTGCCTCCGTACCTGAGGACTGGAAGGTAGCAAATGTCACCCCATCTTTAAAAAGGATTCCAGAGGAGATCCGGGAAATTACAGGCCAGTCAGTCTGACTTCAATACCGGGAAAGTTGGTAGAGACCATTATCAAGGACAGAATGAGTAGGCACATTGATGAACACAAGTTATTGAGGAAGACTCAGCATGGGTTCTGTAAGGGAAGGTCTTGCCTCACTAACCTGTTACAGTTCTTTGAGGGGGTGAACAAACATGTGGACAAATGGGACCCAATAGATGTTGTTTACCTTGACTTCCAGAAAGCTTTTGATAAAGTTCCTCATCAAAGGCTCCTTAGTAAGCTCGAGAGTCATGGAGTAAAAGGACAGGTCCTCTTGTGGATCAAAAACTGGCTAATTAATAGGAAGCAGAGAGTGAGTATAAATGGGCAGTCTTCGCAGTGGAGGACGGTAAGCAGTGGGGTGCCACAGAGCTCAGTACTGGGTCCCGTGCTCTTTAACTTGTTCATTAATGATCTGGAGTTGGGAGTAAGCAGTGAAGTTGCCAAGTTTGCAGATGACACTAAATTGTTCAGGTTGGTGAGAACCAGAGAGGATTGTGAGGCACTCCAAAGGGATCTGTTGAGGCTGGGTGAGTGGGCGTCAACGTGGCAGATGAGGTTCGATGTGGCCAAGTGCTAAGTAATGCACATTGAGGCCAAAAATCCCTCAATGTTGAGGCCAAAAATCCCTCAAATACAAGTTGATGGGTTGTGAACTGGCAGAGACTGACCAAGAGAGAGATCTTGGGGTCGTGGTAGATAACTCACTGAAAATGTCAAGACAGTGTGCAACTGCAATAAAAAAGGCCAACGCCATGCTGGAAATTATTAGGAAGGGAATTGAAAACAAATCAGCCAGTATCATAATGCCCCTGTATAAATCGATGGTGGGGTCTCATTTGGAATACAGTGTACAATTCTGGTCACCGCACCTCAAAAAGGATATTATAGCATTGGAAAAAGCGCAGAAAAGGTCACCTAGAATGATTAAAGGTTTGGAACACTTTCCCTATGAAGAAAGGTTAAAACGCTTGGGGCTCCTTAGCTTGGAGAAACGTTGACTGTGGGGTGACATGATAGAGGTTTACAAGATTATGTATGGGATGGAGAAAGTAGAGAAAGAAGTACTTTTCTCCCTTTCTCACAATTCAAGAACTCGTGGGCATTCAATGAAATTGCTGAGCAGTCAGGTTAAAATGGATAAAAGGAAGTACTTCTTCACCCAAAGGGTGATTAACATGTGGAATTCACTGCCACAGGAGGTGGTGGCGGCTACAAGCATAGCCAGCTTTAAGAGAGGATTGGATAAAAATATGGAGCAGAGGTCCATCAGTGGCTATTAGCCACAGTATATGTGTGTGTGTGTATATACACACACATATATTGGCCACTGTGTGACACAGAGTGTTGGACTGGATGGGCCATTGGCCTGATCCAACATGGCTTCTCTTATGTTCTTAAAAGCGATCACACCCTTCATGATTTAAAAAGTTTACCAAACTCTTGGATTTGAAAGGCAGACAGAATTTTGGTTAGCATGATTCTTCTTTCTCTTCTGCTGTGTGTGCAGCTGGGGTGTGTGTGTATTTTTAACTAGACTGTCATGGTCAACCAACCAGAACCAATTACAACGTGGTGGCTCAGGAGTGAAGCCATCTACAAAGCAGCAGGTCAGAAGGAACTCAGTGGATCAAGATGTTAAAACTCCAGAACTGCCCTGTTCACCCAGCGTACAGCTATCATAAGTGTTTCCAAGTCTCCCACCACCAAAAAGTAAATCCACACTGGATATTAGCCCAATGTAAATCAGCCTAGCACAATCCAAACTCCAGTGGTTTCTCAGAGGGGCTGCAGCTCAATGAGGAAACACTTGCTTTGCATGCAGAAGATCAGTCCGGGCATTTCTAGGTAAAAGACTCTCAGGAAACAGGTCTTCGGAAAGACTCCTGAGTGCTGCTGCAGGTTAGAGCAGGCAGTACTGAGCTAAATGGAAAAAAGGTCTGACTTAGAATCAGGCAGTGTCACATGTGTTGCCCAAAGAATAAAACAGCAATATTTACCTACACTTCATGGATCTGATGAAGTTCACAAAAGCTTTTACTGAAATAAGTTTTAGTTAGTCTTTTAGGTGCCACCAGGCTCCTTTGTAAGGTCAATGTTATAGTCCATCTAACACAAGACATTATTTTCTGTTCTACTTATTGGACTAATATCACTGCAATTTGCATATTTTAAGAAACAAAAGTGGGAGAAAAGGGAATATTGTGGAATGAAAAAAGAAGAATGGTTAAGAGGAATAAGAAGACATGACATTGGGTCTGTTACAGTTTTTGCCTGCAGGGTTTAAACAAGTTCTTTTACTTCAGAGCATTCTCTTATGCAAACACTTCTTAGTAAACTCACCAAATGTCATGAAAATGTCTTATAAGTCTGATTAGTGTGCAGAATGAGTAAACCAGCCACATACATGGGTGTTCCTAAGGAGTAATTCCATGTAGTTAAAATATAGGAGAGGGGAGGCCAGTCGAGCTTTGCTCTCACTTAATAGTCATCTCGGCCAAAACCCAAAAACCTCATATGCTCAGAAGGCATCCCTGTCATTAACGAAGTGGAACAGAAAGCAAAGCCACATCAGCAAGAAATGCAAACAAGCCATCTGTAGTAAATAACCCATGAACCTGAGGACACAGTAACTTTTTATTGCCTTTTAATTTATCTGTACATTGTAATAGAAAAGATTTTTTTTATAATCACATGATAAGTACTGGAGAACAAGAGTTCTAATCTAATCAGTTCATGATACCGTGTAATAAATATAATACTAATAATAATAATAACCCGAAGGACTGGGATATACAGCGCAATCCAAAGCAGAGTTATATCCTTCAAAGCACTTTGGCTTCACTGGATTTAGAAGGGTATAACTCTGTTTAGTTTACACTGATGCTTTTCCACAAGGAAAATATTTGCAATCCAGAAGAGGGAGAAAGACAGAGAACAGGCAAATTAGTATAGATGCAATCATGGGGGGCTTGACTGGCCAGAGCTAAGAGATCAGGAGTGGGTTGGAGGATGGTTCCCTCACTGCAGTCCTTCCCTTCTCATGTAGGGAACAAAGAACTCAACTGACATTTGTCTGAGAAATTAAAAGGAAAGCCACCCATTTGTTGTCTTCATCCTCATCGCTCCCCCTTTACACTTACTGTTCTTCCACTACAGATGCTGCCAGGTAATGATGGGGGCAGCCCACGAGATATGCAGGGCCAGCCCTGCCACTAGGCAAACTAGGTGATTGCCTAGTGCGCTGGCCTTCTGGGGGTGCCAAATTGGGTGCCCTCCATATGACCTGGTGACATTAACAGTGCAGTGGGGCACCAGAAGTTAGCCTTGCCAAAGGTGCCAGACAGTTTAGGGCTGATCCTGGAGACATGAGGCTTACCATTGTGCCTCAGTGGCTTCTCCTGAGGCACTGCATTTTGGTGTACCCTGAGGACTGTAGTTTTAAAATTTAAATGTCATACCAGAATGCTTTTATGTCATCAGAAATTGTGGTCTGTGACTACGAGATTTTGTATATTGTTATTGCTGGTCAACTGACCGTAATAACTTGAAATAAAAAACTTAAAGGGGCTTGTGGTCCGTAGCTATGGTGAACCTCCGCCCATACAGGTATTCATGGAACTTGCGGACCCCCGCCACGATTGCCAGAGCCTCCTTGTCTATTTGCGCGTAGTTGCGCTCGGCTGGTGTCATTGTGCGGGAGTAGTATGCGACCGGTACCTCCCTCCCGTCCGGGAGTTGGTGCCCCAGGACTGCTCCCACCCCGTATGGCGACGCATCGCAAGCCAGGATGACGGGGAGGCCCTCGTCAAAATGGTGGAGCACCGCATTAGACACCAGAACGTCCTTGACCGCCTGAAACGCGGCTGCTTGGCGTTTGCCCCAAACCCAAGGGGCTTTTTTGTCCAGCAGGCGGTGCAGGGGCTCTGCTAGGGCCGCCTTGTGGGGGAGAAATGAATGGTAAAAGTTAAGCACCCCCAAGAAGCTTTGTAGCTCCGCTTTGCAGGTGGGGGCTGGCGCTTTCACAATGGCTCGGGTCTTTTCTTCCGTTGGGTGGATCCCCGCTGCGTCTACGGCGAACCCCAGGAACTCCACCCGTGGGACCCCCAGCAGGCATTTCTCCCTCTTGACTTTGAGCCCCGCTGCCTGGAACCGGCGGAGTACCTCTCTTAGGCGGTTGCCGAATTCTTTGGGGTCCGGGGCGGCGACTAGCACGTCATCAAAGAACGGCTGGACTCCGGGGATCCCTTTCAGGAGAGCGTCCATTATACTCTGGAAGATCCCGGGAGCGACGCTAACCCCGAACTGAAGCCTCCTCACCCGGAAGGCCCCCCTGTGTGTCACAATAGTTTGGGCCTCCGCCATCTTAGCATCTACCGGGAGCTGTTGGTAGGCCTGGGCCAGGTCCAGCTTCCCGAAGATCTTGGACCCCGCTAGGGCAGCCAGAACGTGGCTCACCACCGGCACTGGGTAGGGGTTATCCTGCAGTGCCTTGTTTATCGTGCATTTATAGTCTGCACAGATCCGCACCTCCCCGTTTGGCTTGATGGGGGTTACGATGGGGGTCTCCCAGGTGGCGTAGTCCACGGGCTCCAGGACTCCCTGGGCTGTGAGGCGGTCTAGTTCGGCCTCTATTTTTGGCTTTAAGGCGAACGGGACCCTCCTCGCCTTGAGCCGAATCGGCCTGACCGTGGGGTCTAGCGGTAGGGAGATGGCCGGCCCTTTGTAGCTCCCTAGAGAACCATCGAACACGTCAGGGAACTCTTGGCATATCTCCCCGAATCCCCTGGGTGTTAGGGTTTGCCCCACCCCCTCCAGCCGGATCCCCAAGGGTTTGAACCACGCCAGGCCCAGCAGGGTGGTAAGCTGGCGCTTTACCACCAGGATGTCCAGCGGGCCATAGAAGGACCCCCGCTCGACTTGCACCCGCGCCCACCCCGCGATTTGCACCGGATTCTTCTGAAAGTCCCGGAGTATGAAGTTCGCCGGCCTTAGTTGCAGCCGCTGGGGGGGACACAGCTTCCTCAAGGTTTCCTCCGCAATAATGGAGATGGAGGAACCGGAGTCCACCTCCATTTGGCAGGGGTTCCCTTCGATGAGGACCGCCATTTTGATTTTATCGGGGGTGGAGAGGGGCAAGTTCAGTACCTGCAGGGACGTGGAGTCCGTGGAGTGGAACTCCGCCGACTCGTGATGCGTGGTCGGCCTCCGGCGGTTGGGCTTGGCTCGGCAAGCCCTTGCGATGTGGCCCGTCTTTCCGCAGCTCCGGCAGTCCCAGGTCCGGTACCGGCAGTCCCGCCTGTCGTGGGGGTCGCCGCAGCTGGCGCACTTGGTGGCCGGGACCCTCTCCGTCGCTGGGGGTCGTTCGGCCGCTCTGGGGCGTTGGGCGGCTCTGCTGGGTGGCCCGGCTGGGCGGCGCAGCTGGTGGGCTTCTTCCTCCTCTGGGCAGTCGTGGTCCAGCTCCTCGTGGTGGGCAGCTTCTGTCCGGGCCTTGGGGAAGGTCCTGGAGGTCCTCTTGAACGCCACCGCCTCGCTGAAGGCGCTCTGGAGGGTGAGCTCTTCTTTGGCGAAGAGCTTCTGCTGGAGCCTCTCGTCGCGGAGGCCCCACGTGAATCGGTCGGCCAGGGTGTCTTCCAGCTGGGGGAAGTTGCAGTTCCCGGCGATCTTGCGGAGGGCCGCCAGGTAGTCGGCGGCCGATTCCCCCACTGCCTGGTCCCTTCTGTGGAACAGGAACCGACGGGCCACCCGCGAAGGCTGTGGCAAGAAATGACCGGTGAGGAGTCTGCTGATCTCCTCGTAGGACTTCTCCGTGAGGCGGACGGGAGCCGAGAGACCCTTGGAGATCTCGAACGTGGCTGGCCCGCAGACGCTCAGGAGAACGTCCCTCTTCGTGCCGGCGTCGGTGACCTTGTTGGCCCTGAGGTAGAACTCGACCCGCTCCGCGTAGGATTCCCAGCCCTCGGGATTGGCGGGGTCAAATGTCTCGATGTAGCCGATGGTTTCGTTCTGGGTGGCCATGGCGGCGGCGGTCAGGACTCGTGGTTGCCCTAGATCTCTGTGGTAGCCGATGAGGCTAGAATCCCACCTTCGTCGCCAGTGTAACGTACTCGAAGCGGAGACGAGAGTAGGGCAACATAGTTTATTAGGAGCACGTTGCAAGAGGGCGAGCACGCGGGCCGGGCCCCGCTTATATACAATTCCCGGTACAGCCTACTGGGTCGGTCAGGCCAATCCTGACCTGTTGAACTACCCGCCGCAGCTGTTGATTGGCGGGTGGTTCCGCGCCCTGCGCTGGAGGCTTCTGGGACAGCCCAGTTGCCTCCGCGCGGGCGCATGTTGTTACTGATACATTACACCACCTAAGAAAGACAACCCTCCTAATGGAGCTTTTGCCTTATGCCATCAAAGTCACATGTAGCTGAGCTCCCCTTGGATTCAGAATTTCTTGGCATTAAGAACCACTGTTAGTCATGACCTGAAGGCTTTTGAGCTTGCCTGGGTTACACCTTTGTTTCAATCATCCACTGTCATCTCAGACCAATAGAGCAATGTCTGGCTACACACAAGTTGTTAATTTGAGTGTGTAACTAGGATACAGACTACAGAGTGTTCTTCTTCCACAATTTCTTTCAGCCATACCAGCAACATTCTTGGAAGCTTAGCCTAGTGTTATTTCCCCATACAGCACAGGGGGTAGCCATATTGGCCCTAAACAGCCAAAACAACAGGATTGTGGCTTTTATTTCATTTAGCTTTCCCCCCACCATTCCTCCAAGGAATTCAGACTGGCAACTCTTCCTTTCTCCACTGTAACAACCACCCTGTGAGGAAGGTTAGGTTGAGAGAGAGACTGACCCAAAGTCACTCCACTAAATTTCATGGTAGAGTGGGGATTTGAACGCAGATGACCACAGTGCTGGTCCAACCACTACACCACACTGGCTCTCTTAGAGGCTAACACATCCTAGGTTGCATAAATGAGGATGCTGGGAGGGGAGGGGAGTCTTTGGGACTTCTCTGCCAGCATAGTGAAATAAGGGCTGACCTTCAGTTCTCTCCTTTCTTAGAGACATTTAAGCCCAGGTGTGGCCAGGGTTGCCAACCTCCAGGGGGAGGCGACTGGAAAACTGCCTGAATTACAACAGCAATCATTTTCCTTGAAGAAAATGGTACTACATTTGTGTGGCATCACATCCCTGCTGGGGTTCCTCCCGTCCTGAAACCCTGCCACCCCCAGGCTCCAACAAGAAGTCTCCAGGAATTTCCAAACCCAGACTTGGCAACCCTAAGTCAGAGGTATGAAAATCATTCCAGGCTCTGGGCCCTTGTCCTTTGCAGCCTGGGGTCCTCCTGAGTGTGCCAGGCCAGTAGATCTAGAACCAGCCTAGGGTATTAAAGTTGTATATGGAGGGGGGGGAGGTTGTCTCTAAATTATATATTTGTGTTCATTTGTAAGCTGCTTCGAGTCCCCAGTGAGGAGGAAAGCAGATTCAGCTGATAATAAATGTTTAAATAAATAAATATAGCCCTACTGCAGATGAAGGGGTTGGGGCCTGAAGCCATCTGGTGAATTTGTGACAGAGGCAGGATATGAACTGGGAACCACAGCAACACTTGGCAGCTTTCCAAGAGATGAGACAATCACAAAGCGAAGGCAATTTGGAAGGACACCCTCCATGCCAGAGACAGATAATCTCTGACAATGCAAGTTTCAACAAGCAGACAAAAAACCAAACAGGCTCTGCAACAGGGAACTGTCCCAGCCTTGTGCTTGCTTGGTCACTGCCCGTGGCACACTGCACCTCCTGGCACTGCCAGGTTTAGTTTGTAGCAAGGAACAGGAAGGTGAATGCAGCATTAGGAGTAACAGAAAGAGAATGTGTGCATTGAGGGAGCATTGGCTTTGATTCAGGTGGGGCATCCGAACGCAGAAGCACTGGGGGAAGAAACTTCCTGTATTCCCATACATATTTGCTTACTTATCATTTATATCTTGCCTTTTCCCTCAGTGGAGACCCAAAGTTGCAAACATCCTCTTCCTAGCCTTCCTTTTATACTCACAATAGCCCTGTGAGGTAGGTTAGGCTGAGAATATGTGACTGGCCCAAGGTCACCCAGCAAGCTTTGAGGGCAGAATGAAGATTCAAACCTGGGTCTCCCAGGTTCTTGTCTGACAATCTTACCAATAAACCACCAAAGCTCTTAGTGAAAATAAATAGCAAAAAAACACACACACATATAGATTATATACTTATCCCTGTCTTTTTCTGCAGCACTTTGGAGTTTAGTAATCTGTGTGGGGCAAGGCAAGAACCCTGTTTTGCTTTTGTTTACTGTCTGCAGCACAGCAGCAGAAGAAAGATCAGAAAGCCAAGATATAGGTATCCGTGCATTGAGCACAAAGAAAACCCTGTGCTGGAATGATGGTGATACTAGGGGTTCTTTAGAATTGTTCCAGAAGATTACACCCACATTTAGCTTATATATTCCAGTTCCATCTTTTCAAATAACGTGGTTTTATTTAGTACCTACTGAACAGGCTGAGGCTGAAACAACCTCTGAGTTGGAACAAGGGTACAGGAATCAATTATCTAAAAGATAATTATCAGTGTCCTTTTCCCTGATTGATGGGATAATCTGCTCAGAGAGACTCTATGTTTTGCCCTGCTCTGCACTGGAACAATAAGGACCAGGATCATGGTTTTATTTCTAAATGAAAACTGAGACTCTGGCTGTCAGGCTCACCTTTGAACAGCAGCATCTGTGCTTGCAAGGCGAACCCATACATAACATTAAATATTAAATGAAAAATTCAGTATCCCTTCCTCACAATCCAAAAGTGCAGCACATTTCAAAGGGGACCCTGTGATGAACACTAAATCAGTAGGCTTGAGAGTTTAAAGCTCCATGCTCTACCACTGCAGCACATGCCCAGAAAAAAGAGTCATTTCAGGACAAGGTTGGCCGTCTGGAGAGAGATGGGGCATCAGAGCAGCACTAGCAATGCTCACAGCTGCTGCAGAAGGCTGCATGCTTGCATATAAGGTGGCACTCAGTCTTCACACTCATGTGCTACAAAAGTGTAGACAAATAGATGTGTAGTATAAATCACCTGTGTATGTATAAAGTAAAAGAAGGTAGAAATTGGACCACCAAGTCACTCTCTGCCTGGCTATTGATGATATACATACATTGAAAGCTGTTTCTCAACATGCATGCATGTCAATTGTGGGACAGGGTCTGAAATTGGTCAGGATATCTTATCTCCCATTCCAATTAAAATGGGGTGCAAGAATGATCTCTTTCAATGATCAAAGATGCCCATGACCTTTTAAGCAACTCTTTGGACCACAAGGAAAGCCCTACTGGGTTAAGAATGCAAAGTGTAACTTCAAAATGTTACTACTCAACTAACAAGATCAGCCCAATGAAAAAGATCAGATCACTTTACTCAGTCTACATTTTTTTTTTAGTTCTTTGTGGGGAAATGACATACAGCTGAGGATGGGGAAGAGAAAAGACTATTGGACACAACTCATTACTGGTAACTTGGAGAGACAGTGGTGTAGTGGTTAGACTAGGCCTTGCACCCCTTGCTGGTGGCCAGGGGGAGCTGACAACCCTACATCTGGGAGACCAGGTTCAAATCCCCACTCTGCCATGGAAGCTCACTGGGTGACCTTGGGCCAGTCATATACTCTTAACCTGACCTACCTCACAGGGTTGCCATGAGGATGAAATGGAGAAGAGGAGAGCAATGGGAGCTGCTTTGGTCCCTATTGAGGAGAAAAGCGAGGTATAAATGAAATAAATGAATAAATGTTAATAATGTCAGAATATCTTGGATGGAATCTGATTTGAGCCAGGTTTTATGTGAGAAGTACTCTTAATGCTTTCCCTGTTCTTAAAACATGTGGGTAATGACAGTATATCTGAACATATGTAAAGTGAATTTTCCGTTCACTGGAAACAAAAAGAGATTCTCAGGGTGTCGACTTTCTATAAAATAAGCTTATTGGACTAAAGCCCGCTTAATCAGATGCACAAGTGAAACTTCAATCAATGGAGGGGGGGGGGGAACCTGAAGAGAACAAAAAGCCATGGAATGTAACACAGTCTTCCAAGTTATGTTAATTTAATATGTGGAGAGAATGAGAAATGAGCCCTCTCTGTGTAAGTCTACTGATACTGATAAATTCTAATTCAACCATTTCACCCCTTGAAGTCCTTTTGTTCAGGAACGGTGACTTCCTGTTCAGCAGCAGAATGTCCTAGTATTTGGGAACATCTTCCTACTGGTTACTAAAAGATGCCAGTTTTTGCCCAACAAAAGTTTCTGCCACAATATATTACCTAATATTTGTAGTGTCACAAGATTCCTTTTTGGTTTTGCTGCAACAGATTAACTCAGCTCTTCTGAAATTTCTGTTCGTTGAGTAACCACAGCCAACCCAGCTGTGAAGGAGCACAAGGGGCACTGCTAAGAGAGCGCAGCATCCAGGATGGTGTGAGCCCCAGCATCTCTCCAATTAGAAGCTGAGACTAGGTCAGGCAGGTCTAAGGCCAGGAAGTAAGACAGCAAGAAACTCATATCCAGAACAAGCAGGGATCTTTTTTTCAAAAAGCAGGAACGCACAGGAACACAGTTCCAGTTGGCTTGGTATCAGTGGGTGTGGTCTAATATGCAAATGAATTCCTGCTGGACTTTTTCTACAAAGAAGCTCTGTGTGAAACAATGGTGTTGTCAGGAGGTGTGACCTAATATGCAAATGAGTTCCTACTGGGCTTTTTCTACAAAAAAAGACCTGAGAACAACCACACGTAGTTTTTTTTCACTCAAGGCTCAAGAAATGAAAGAAAAACAGCAACACATCAAAGAATGCAACACAAATGGCACTGATTTTTCCTGGCATTTTCCATACCATCAAGCCTGCAAAGTGGAGACAGAGACTCTGAAAACATTCATTAACGTTCTGTGGTGTAATAGCAGTACTGCCAAATGCTAGGAACTAGAGTGGGAGTGAGAGTCAGCAGGTTTTTGGTGTTCATTATAAATTTGTAATAATGTATGTTCCCAGAACAGCCCCGTGTTGCATAGTGGTAAAGCTGCAGTACTGCAGTCCTAAGCGCTGCTCACGACTTGAATTCGATCCCAGCAGAAGTTCAGAAGATACGTAGAAAAAGAGTGGAAAATAAAGGGACATTGGACAATCTTTGATAATGATTAAGTTTTTAAAACAAGAGTATAACTTTTGTTTTTTTTAATAGTTAAGGGTACCTTTAATATTTGGGTTTTTTTAAGTAAATAACTGGCGGGGGTCAAGTAACGGGGGGAGGGGCGGGGGGAAAGTAAGATATGGGGTAGATAAATTTTTCCTTTTTTAAGTTGTAAGATATAGATATAACTTTGCTACCATATGTTACTAATAAAAATTGTTTATAATAGGTAGCCAGCTCAAAGCTGACTCAGCCTTCCATCCTTCCAAGGTCAGTAAAATGAGTACCCAGCTTGCTGGGGGGAAAGTGTAGATGACTGGGGAAGGAAATGGCAAACCACCCTGTAAAAAAGTCTGCCATGAAAACATTGTGATGCGATGTCACCCCAGAGTTGGAAACGACTGGTGCTTGCACAGGGAACTATCTTTACCTTTTTATGTTCCCAGAGCAAGCTGATCTAAAAAGTTACCATTCTTCAGTAAAATAACTTCAAAAGGGAGGCTTAAGTATGAAAGTGATGAATTATAATTTAGATTTGACATAGGCTTTATTCAACCAACCATCCCCCTGTACTCCAGAAACCCTGGCTCTTTTGCTCAGTGATAAGGATCCTAAGTAGGGCTGACCATGCCACTAAGTGATCGCCTAGGGTGCCATCCTTCAGGGGATGCCAAATTGGGCGTCCCAGTGTGACTCGGTGATGTTATCAGTGCAGGGGGGTGTGTGCCAGAAGTTAGCCTTGCCTAGGGTGCCAGTTAGTCTAGGGCTGGCCCTGTTCCTAAAATCACTCTATCAATTATGAAATTTGTCTCAGTCCCTTTAGCCCTTGCATCAAAAAAATCAGAAATGTGTCTTCTGCTGCTCAAGATCTGTGAATCAGTGAGCATCTGAGGGTATAAAAGCAGAGGAGAGGTTTGATATACTGCTTCTTCTCCACTCACCTCCATTTAGAATTCCTTAGTTGTTTAGGTGTTAAGTATTTTAGTAAAACCTGTGATTCTTTAACCATTACAGGCATTGTAGCTTAGTTAACCTGGAGAAGTGGCCAGTTTCACTAATGCAAATTATTTCTGTACTTTCTTGATCCCATTTCACCCTGTTCTTCCTGCATTTCATGGCCTTGCTGTTTATTTTTTCATAACCTCATATATAGGTATTTTCCCACTATACTGTATCTGAGGAAATGAGCTGTCTCCCTCAAAAGCTTATAATGGAATAAGATAGTTAGCCTTTAAGCTGTCATTAAACTTTCACTCCTCCTTTTTTTAAACTAAGATGGGCTCTCAATCATATGAACAAAACCTTTTTCTGCTGTTCACTTTGCTAGACAAACTATCCCAAAGTCAGCACATGCTCCTCTGAAATGATTTCATACGCATACCTGAGCGCACTGATAAAATGGTTCCAAGGTGAGTAGCCTTGGCTAGAACCCACTGTTAGCATCACACTAACCAGCTTCCTCTTGTTTTCCTTGCGCTGCATAATTTGTAAATTCCAGAGTGATGAAAATTGCCTTCCTTGTTTTTCCCCTGCTTACAAATGGGGCAAATTAAGCAATTTTGTATCTGTCATTCTCTGTTTTGTCACTCAAGCTAGACAGGAATTTTGGACATTGCAAAAACATCTTGCTTTCTAAAGCAGGTTAATATTGTAATCAATAATGTGCTTAGAGATGAACAGGTCAGCAAATTTAGTTGTTTATTTTTCCTTTCTTTACCCCAGCTTTTCTACCAACAAACTCACAGACTGGCTCTTTGAATATGGTTTTATAAAGTAAATCCAAATCATTTGACTATTACAATTAAGGCCACCAACTAGACTAGGGGAAAATATCCCATTCCTTTAAGAGAGGTTTAATATGTCAAACTCTGCAGTTGAAGCTAAATAAATAAAATCTCCTGAAAATTGCTGCAGATGATATTAAAAGGACGTCCAAAATGAACAGTTTAAAAGCTGGCCACCCTAATTACAATATCAAGTCATTTTTACACTAAATATTCACCTATTAATCTCTGAATAGTCAAATGTTTACAAATATTCAGATAATATTTAATAACTGGATTCTAATGACATTTGATTTAAATATTTAATATTGAATGTTCCACTTTATTTTAAACATTTCTATGCCACCATTCTCCAAACGTGGAACTGAAAGAGTATTGCCAAGATGCCTGTCCCTGTCCCTGTAATAGAAGGTTAATGTGGCATTTGTTACCAAGTGATGTTATTTACCTTCATGTCTTGAAAAGCTTCTGCTGCCCATTTCCACATATTAATTCTCTGTTAACAGGAAAGGACATTTTTCTCCAGGCCTGTTGGCAACCCTGGCAAGTGGAAGGTTAACCAGCCTCCCCTTCAACTGCTTCCCCCTTCCTCACCACATTAGTGGAACAAGGGGGAAAGAGGCTGGGAGGTCTCATCCTTTTTTCATGACAACTATGTCTGCCCTTAATATCTGCCAGTATTTGATAATTGTCAATTCATGAGATTTTGTATTTTATACTTGCCCAATTTTTTTAAAAAATAAGAAATGTAGATTAAGGTAATGAAAACCAAATTTCCATGTTCTGTTCTTTAAAATGAGTGCGTGAATTTCAGATATTTGCAAATATTCAGGATTAGAAAACATTCTGAATATCCTGGAAAGTGCAACTGGGCCTCATCGAGTGCTAGATGCATTTTGCACCCAGGCATTATAAGCAGTTATGCTCATACACAAATAGAACATATCGGAAGTAGACAGACTCCTAAAGCAGAAAGCAAAACTGCTAATCCTGCATCCATTTTCAAAGAATAACAGCTGTATTCTCCAACCCTGCCAGGCTGCTTCCTGGTTTTAGGTAACTCCAGCTAAAACTGCCAGCTTGAGGCTCCTTTAGACTCTGTCTCTGCCCTCCCACAAACTGGATGCAATTTAGAG
The DNA here is from genome assembly GCF_032191835.1 of Heteronotia binoei. Taxonomy (NCBI): domain Eukaryota; kingdom Metazoa; phylum Chordata; class Lepidosauria; order Squamata; family Gekkonidae; genus Heteronotia; species Heteronotia binoei. Next base: position 49,005,770 of record NC_083234.1, on the reverse strand, counting down.
AGAGACTTCTTGCCATCAAGAACATTATATTTATCATAGTTTAATCTTATTGCCAGATTGTGCCAACTGTGCCATGGTTTTCAAATTACCAAGATCGCCAAATTTGTAGCAATACCAAGTTATAAATTTGCATGGTGTCATCAAGGAAACAGAATATGTTCACCTACACCATCATGTCCGGAGGCTGTTCATTAGTAAGAAAATGTGAGGTTTGCTCCAGAATTCCTTTTAGCTTCCAAGCGAAGTACTGCCAAGGGCATGCCAAGGCAAATCTGAAGAGGTGATATTTTACTGGCTTGGATTTAAAAGAGAAAAAAGGACACCATCCAAAATAAGGGATTCAAAGAGATTAGGCAGAAGCATACTCAGTTCATTTTAACAGATAGGACAGTATCTTGAAGACTTACTACCCAGCTCTCTGCCAAAGGAGGGAAAGCAGATACATTCTCTAGCCCAGGAACAGATCAGCAACACCTCTTGGGGTTTGCAGGTTGAGTCTTTTATTGCAAAAAAGGCAGATTAAAATTGCTATACAGAAACAAGAGATTCTTCTTGCCTAACTCCAGGATGTAGGGTTGCCAACATTGGTTTGGTAAATTCCTGGAGATCTGGAGGTGGAGCCTGGAGATGGCAAGAATTTCAGAGAGGTATACTGTCATATAGTCTACCTTCCAGAGCATTTTCTCCAGGGGAACTGATCTCTGTCATCTGGAGATCAGCTGCCATTCCAGGAGTTCTCCAGCTCCCACCTAGAAGTTGGTAACTCTACCAGGATGCCTCCAGCAGGTCCAAAGAGCAGTGCCCATCTCAGCTCATCATACCCCTCCTTTTCTTGCAGTTCTAGCTGCCACTCCCTGAAGTGGCAGCTAGAACTGAAGCAAAGGCTTTTGGGCCTGAAGAGCTCTCCAGAGCAAAGCAGGACCAGCAACAGCCTCCATCTCAGCTTCTTAATCAACCATCTGGTCCAACCAGTGAAATCAAGTTCTACCAGATAACTAAAGCTGAGGGCTGAAAAGCCAGAAAAGCCTGACTCTACCCTGAACCATCAGGCCCCATAAGGTTGCCAGGTCCCCTCTATCCATGGGCAGGGGGTGGGGGGATATGGTTGCCAGATCCAGGTTGGGAAACTCCAGGAGATTTGGGCATGTAGCATGGGGAGAGTAGAGACCTCAGCTGGGTATAAGCCACAGAGTCCACCCTCCAAAGCACCCATTTTCTCCAAGGGAACTGATCTCTGTAGTCTGGAGAGGAGAGGAGCTGTAATTCCAGGGAAACCCCAGGGCCCCCCTGGAGGTTGGCATCCTGTTCATGGACCAGAGGACTGCAAAGGAAAGCTGAGATTGCTATTCATAAATATTTCTATTTTGGCCTTCAAATTTTCAGTGTGAAATTTCAAATTCTGAATTTTACTGACATGTTAATTTTTACATAGCAGTTTAAAGCAAGAGCCCCTTTGTAACAATAGCAAGTTATAAATGTGTGTGGTGTCATCGCGGAACCATGGAATACATTCACCTACCCCAGCCTTTTGATTACTTTGGGAAACATCAGATATAGAATCTCATCTGTCAAATACCATTGTGTTCCTTCCATCAAATTCAGTCAAATTCTGTGCCGTTGATTGCCTTGCCACACATCAGATACTATCAAAGGCCATTTCATGTCAGCTACTGAATCTGTCAAATATCACAAAAAAAATTATAATGTCACAAGATGTCAAACATCTTAAATATCTGAAAACTAACTGAGGGTTCAGAGAACATCTGGGAAATAGTTTATATCAAAATTCCTGAAGAATTTGAGCAGTAAATTCCATTTAGTGCTAGCCATCACCAACAAAGCATTAATTACCAAGGGGTTTCACTTTGGAATGGCTTAGTTACTGCTTATAGCTTGTTGTGTCCTTAGAGGTAAGTGTAACGTACTCGAGGCGGAGACGAGAGTAGGGCAACATGGTTTATTAGGAGCACGTTGCAAGAGAGAGAACACGCGGGCCGGGTCCCGCTTATGTACAATCCCGGGTACAGCCTACTGGGTTGGTTGGGCCAATCCAGCCCCGTTGAACTTCCCGCCACAGCTGGAGATAGGCGGGGACAGGCTCCCGGCGCTGGGGCTCCTGGGACTGCCCAGTTGCCCCCCCCGTCGGGTCGCATGACATTTCTTGATACACTACACCCCTCCCCCCTTGGTTAATGTACAAAGTCCTGTAAGTATGCGGGGGGCCGGCGCTCCCGAGTGGACCGTCTGGGGGGTCCCGGTGGCGGCGGCGCGGCCGCCGAGGATGGTGCCTCGGTAGGTCCTGGAGTGGACGGGGGCGGCCCGTCCGGTTCCGCGGATCCCTCGGTTTCGGTCGGTTCCGGTACCTCCGGCGCCCGCATCACGGATGTTGGGATCGCATCATCTAGGCGGTCTCCGTTAAGCTCCTCGCTGGATATAGCCTCGTCCGTGTCCGTGGGGGCCTCCGGAAGGGTGCGGCGCCTCAACTGATCAATGTGCCGCCGTAGTACCTGGCCCCCCTCCGTTGATATGTCGTAGTGGCGGGACCCGGTTACCCTCAGTACCCGCCCCGCCACCCAATCGGGGCCCCTTGCATAGTTTCGGGCGAAAACTGGGTCGCCCGCGAAGAAGCCCCGGGCGGCGTCTCGGACTTCGGGGCTCCCGCGGGTGTCTGAAGCCCGGTCGGGATGCAGCCGGTCCAGCCGGGTTATGAGTTTGCGTCCCATGAGGAGCTCAGCCGGGCTGACTCCTGTGACCGGGTTAGGGGTGATCCGATTATCGAAGAGGAACGCGGCCAGCCTGTGGTCCCAGTCCCCCTGTACAATTCGGCCGAGGGCCTCCTTTGTTGTGCGGACCATCCGCTCCGCCTGGCCGTTGGTGGCCGGATGGAAGGGAGCCGACCTTATGTGCCTGATCAGGTATCTTTGCAGGAACGCCTGGAAGTCGGCTGAGGTGAAGGCGGCCCCGTTATCAGAGACTATGGTGTCCGGGATGCCATGTGTGCATAGGACCCTGCGCAGAGCTCTGATCGCGGCTGTGGACGAGGTGGACCCTACGGGGATGACCTCCAGCCATTTGGTGTAGGAGTCCACTATTATGATGAAGGTCTGCCCCTGGAATGGGCCCGCAAAGTCGATATGGAGTCTCGACCATGGTTTCCGGGTGGACTCCCACCTAGTGACGGGGGCGCTGGGCGGCTCGGGCCGGGATTCCTGGCAGGTCTGGCACCCGCGGACCCAGCCCTCGATCTCCCCGTCCATTCCCGGCCACCAGACGTAGCTCCTGGCCAGAGCCTTCATTCGCACTATGCCGGGATGAGTCTCGTGTAGGGATTCTAGAACACGCTTTTGGAGCGGAGGTGGAATCACTACCCTACTGCCCCAAAGTATGCAGCCCTTGTGTGCGGCTAATTCCTCCCTCCTCGCCTTGTAAGGCTTGAATTCTTCCCCCATGTTTCCCTCTGGCCACCCCCTCACCACCCAGTCGAGCACCCGTGCCAGTGTCTTGTGTTTCTGGGTGGCCTTGGCCACCTCCGTTGCGTGGAGGGGCGGCTCTGGGAGGCTCTCTATCATCATGACCTGGTGTGCGGGTGCGGGGTCCGGACCCATCTCCGGAAGCGGCAAACGGCTAAGCGCATCCGCGTGTCCCATAGCCTTGCCGGCCCTATGAACCAGTGTGTACGTGTATGAGTTGAGGAATTGGTTCCACCTCAACACGCGCTGTGAGAGTATTTGGGGGGTTTGTCGGTCTGGGGCCAGTAGACCTAAGAGGGGCTTGTGGTCCGTGGCAATGGTGAACCTTCTCCCATATAGATACTCGTGGAACTTTCGGACCCCTGCCACGATTGCCAGGGCCTCTTTATCTATCTGCGCGTAGTTGCGTTCGGCTGAAGTGAGCGTGCGGGAGTAATATGCGACCGGTACCTCCCTCCCGTCCGGAAGCTGGTGCCCCAGGACTGCTCCCACCCCATACGGCGACGCATCGCAGGCCAGGATGACGGGGAGGGCCTCGTCAAAATGGTGGAGCACCGCATTGGACACCAGGACGTCCTTGACCGCCTGAAACGCCGCGGCCTGTCGTTTGCCCCAAACCCAAGGGGCTTTTTTGTCCAGCAGCCGGTGAAGGGGCTCCGCCAGGGCTGCCTTGTGGGGGAGGAAGGAGTGGTAAAAGTTGAGCACCCCCAAGAAGCTTTGGAGCTCCGCTTTACAAGTGGGAGCCGGGGCCTGCACGATGGCTCGGGTCTTTTCTTCCGTGGGGTGGATTCCTGCTGCGTCAACGGCGAACCCCAGAAACTCTACCCGTGGAACCCCCAGCAAGCATTTCTCTCTCTTGACCTTGAGCCCCGCTGCCTGGAACCGGCGGAGCACCTCTCGAAGGCGGTTGCCGAATTCATCGGGGTCCGGGGCGGCGACTAAAACGTCGTCGAAAAACGGCTGGACTCCTGGGATCCCTTTGAGGAGAGCGTCCATTAGGCTCTGGAAAATCCCCGGAGCGACGCTAACCCCAAACTGAAGCCTCTTTACCCGGAAAGCCCCCCTGTGGGTCACGATCGTTTGGGCCTCCGCCGTCTTATTGTCTACTGGGAGCTGCTGGTAGGCCTGGGCCAGGTCTAGCTTCCCAAATATCCTAGCCCCCGCTAGGGCGGCCAGGACATGGCTCACCACCGGCACTGGATAGGGGTTGTCCTGTAGTGCCTTGTTTATGGTGCATTTATAATCGGCACAGATCCGCACCTCCCCGTTTGGCTTGATGGGGGTAACGATGGGGGTTTCCCAGGTGGCATAGTCCACCGGCTCCAGGACGCCTTGTGCCGTGAGGCGGTCTAACTCTGCCTCGATCTTAGGTTTCAAGGCGAACGGAACCCTCCTGGCCTTGAGCCGAATCGGTCTGACCGTGGGGTCTAGGGGCAGGGAGATGGGCGGCCCCCGGTAGCTCCCTAGGGACCCATCGAATACCTCGGGGAATTCCTTGCAAATCTCCCCGAACCCCCGGGGCGTTATGGTCTGGCCCACCCCCTCCACGCGGATTCCCAAGGGTTTGAACCAGGCCAGACCTAGCAGGGTGGCCAGCTGGCGCTTAACCACCAGGATGTCCAGCGGGCCGTGGAAGGACCCCCGCTCGACTTGTACCCGCGCCCACCCCGCAATTTGCACCGGGTTCTTCTGGAAGTCCCGGAGTATGAAGTCTGCCGGCCGAAGTTGCAGCCGCTGGCGGGGACACAGTTCTCTTAGGGTTTCTTCCGCAATAAGGGAAATGGAGGACCCTGAGTCCACCTCCATTTGGCAGGGGTTCCCCTCTATAAGGACCGCCACTTTGATTTTATCGGGGGAATCGTGGGGCAAGTTCAGTACCTGTAGGGACGTGGAGTCTACCGCGTGGGACTCCGCGGACTCGTGGTACGTGGTCGGCTTCCTGCGGTTGGGCTTGGCTCGGCAAGCCCTGGCAATGTGGCCGGTCTTTCCGCAGCTCCTGCAGTCCCAGGTCCGGTATTGGCAGTCTCTCCGCTCGTGGGGGCCGCCGCAGCTGGCGCACTTGGTGGCCGGGGCTCTCTCCGACGCTGGTGGTCGGTCGGTCGCTCGGGGGCGTTGGGTCGCTCTGTTGGGTGGCCCGGCTGGGCGGCGTAGCTGATGGGCTTCCTCCTCCTCGGGGCCGTCTTGGTCCAGCTCTCCGTGGTGGGCAGCTTCCATCTTGGCCCGGGGAAACGTTCGTGCGGTTCGTTCCCATGCCACCGCTTCGCTGAAGGCGGCCTGGAGAGTAAGCTCTTCTTTGGCGAAGAGCTTCTGCTGGAGCCTCTCGTCGCGGAGGCCCCACGTGAATCTGTCCGCCAGGGCTTCCTCCAGTTGGGGGAGGTTGCAGTTCCCGGCGAGTTTACGGAGGGCCGCCAGGTAGTCTGCGGCGGACTCGCCCGCGATCTGGTCCCGTTTGTGGAACAGGAACCTGCGAGCCACCCGCGAAGGCTGTGGTGAGAAGTGTCCCGTGAGGAGTCGGATGATCTCGTCGTAGGATTTCTCTGCCAGACGGGCGGGTGCCGAGAGACCCTTGGCGATCTCGAACGTGGCAGGCCCGCAGACGCTCATGAGAACGTCCCTCTTCGCTCCGGCGTCAGTGATCTTGTTGGCCCGGAGGTAGAACTCGACCCGCTCCGCGTAGGACTCCCATCCCTCTGGATTGGTTGGGTCGAAGGGCTCGAGGTAGCCGGTGATTCCGCTTTGGTTGGCCATGATGGCGGCGACAGTCGCTTGTTGCCCAGATCTCCGTCGTAGCCGCTGCGGCTAGAATCCCATCCTCGTCGCCAGTGTAACGTACTCGAGGCGGAGACGAGAGTAGGGCAACATGGTTTATTAGGAGCACGTTGCAAGAGAGAGAACACGCGGGCCGGGTCCCGCTTATGTACAATCCCGGGTACGGCCTACTGGGTTGGTTGGGCCAATCCAGCCCCGTTGAACTTCCCGCCACAGCTGGAGATAGGCGGGGACAGGCTCCCGGCGCTGGGGCTCCTGGGACTGCCCAGTTGCCCCCCCCGTCGGGTCGCATGACATTTCTTGATACACTACACCAAGAATACCAGAATGAGACCTAGATTTAAATCCCTACTCTGCTATAAAACTCACTGGACAAATGGGTCACACATTCAGCCCAGTCTACCTCACAGGACTATCATGAACACAAAAAAGGTGGGGTAGAACCACAAACACCACACTGAGCTCCTCGAAGGAACAGCACAATAAAAGGGTATAAATAGAATTTTGGCACAGTGTCAAAGCAGGTCACAGATATTCCCATTTTACAAATGAAGGAGAAGCTTGTCAAAGACACCCTGGGAAGGTTTTTCAAGCCAGTCCCCCTGAACTTCAGATCTAACCATCTGGTCACAAAACCACATTGATCCTTGAGTGAATTCCACTGTGCACTATGTATCTTATGGCCAGTGTGTCCTAAAATAGACACATTTTGAAAGTCAAAGGTTATGGAACATTCCTGATTAATAAATTGAAGCTTTGTGTGGACACAAATGGTCACGTTTCTGTGCAAGGCAGATGCTTCAGCTTGCTGTATGAGGAGAGTGCCGCCCGTCACATGCCTTAGCTGATGACCTCAGGATGCTCCAGGCCAGCAAGTGGAGCTGCAGGACCAATACAAAGGGCTGGGATACTCCACTTCCTGCTCACAGCCATAGCTTCCATTAGCCTTTCTTCTGAGCTCCACTTCAGAGGTATCTCAAGGACAAGCCCAGCACCTGGCAAAGTTTAGAAAGGAATGAAACATTAAAAGGCTGCAGTAGGAAAAGAATGAAAGAAAGATGCGGCGAAGATGGAAATGCAGGAAAGGAACCCTCCAAACTGGCAAGATATTTCCCCCATCAGCACTAGATACCAAGCCCCACTTGTGTCAAGACCAATGTTCCATCTAAGCTATGGAGTCTTGTGAGCAAAAATTTTATTTTGTACTAGCATTAAACTACTAGCATTAGAGTTGTGAGTGAGCAATTTGGCTACTGCATAAATTAGTTTGTTCTAGGGCCATCCCTCCTAAGCGAAGACAAAAATGTCTGAGCCAGAGCTAAAAAACTGTGAGCTAGGGCACACTAGCTCAGCTCAAATGGAACATTGGTCAAGAACCCCACACCAAATTTCTTGTGAAAATGCCATTGCTGACAAACCCAGACATGGGCAGATGGGCTGTGTGAGGGCCAAAGTACGCAGAAAAATCTCAGCTCATCTCAACTCCCTGTGTATGGTCATTTAATTCATGCACAGTTAAGGTTATCCAACTGACCAGGATGGGGTGAAGGGGATGTCTCGGTCCCTTTGACTGAGGTTTGATGTGCAAAAGTGGGCTGCTGAAGCTTTTCTAAGCATGGAATTAAATAACATCACCTGATAATTACTGCTGACCAAAGGGATAAATTTAAACATTAGCAACCCTATGTGCAGCTTTTGCCACATGCAGGATAACTTTTTTGCACAATACCCATTTGCCATATTTTTTCCAAGTATTTGCTATGCCACACACAGCACACAGCATCATGGGAAGGCAGACATTTGGAATAAGCCACTGTAGATCTAATACCACAATCCTATAACCTCTCATACTGTCAAAGATAACAGCTTCCACTGAGGTCTGTTCACACATTCCAACTCAAGTTACAGCCTTGGTTCCCACCTTAATTGTTGCCCACTTAAATCACTGGCAGCGGTACATGTGAGCTGACAAGCATTGATTGTGAACTTTTTCCTATCTGCAAGAATCCATTTGCATATATAAACTGGCATAGGCATGTCTGAACCAAAGAGTAAGATCCAGTAATTTACATATGTGAATCGTCCATATGCCTGTGGAAAATCAATGTGTGTTTCTGCAACGCACAAGTTCCAGGTTTGTGACAGTCTATCCTATTGTAGCACTAGAATAACTTCACTAGGCATAAAAAACTTGCCAGTCTTCTGAATCTGACTAGCAGGGGAGCCCCTAAGGGTTCTGTGATTAAACCAGCCTCCAATATAACCAACAAATTTTCATTGAAATTTATAAAGGAAACATAAACAACCACTTAAAGCAGTGAATTGTACATAAGGTGAATAATAGTCTTGTGAAGAAGACTCTACTTTGCCAGTTCTTGGCTGAAACCATTTGGAGGCCTATTGGTCCCAAGAAAGACTGTGCATATTATAATACTTCACCTAATTTTGTCCTTATAAAGGACTGAGCATACTGTATGACTTCACCTTATGTACAATTCACTGCTTTAAGTGGTTGTTTATGTTTCCTTTATAAATTCAATGAAAATTTGTTGATTATATTGGAGGCTGATTTAATCACAGAACCCTTAGGGGCTCCCCTGCTAGTCATTTATCTGTGATTCTCTATTCATATTGGGTTAGTCTTCTGAATCTGAGCAACCAACCAAAAATGCTGAGAAATGAACCTGCACCTGTATCCCCCCCTTCTTACCTTACCATCTTGACACAGACGATAGCAGGCAATTGCTATTTTTAGTGCTCCAGTTTGCAGAAACCGGACCTGGAAATGTCTCTGGGCGCTATTAAGTGGCTAATTTAACGGCCTCTAGTCCTTGAGTACCCATCTAGCTTTTAAGCAGATCCCCAGAAACATTCCCTTGGCCCCCTCCCCAAAGATCTGGTTTCTTTCATCTATTTACATTTTGAGAGCAACCAATCCCCAGGACTGTGCCAGGTCTTCAGCTGCTTAGAGATCAAAGGCAAATATAGTTGCCCCTCCATGAATCATGACTAATTGTATACAGGCAACAGCAACTAGTGCCAACTGTGAAACAACCACCCATCCCTTTAGTGCTCTGCCAGTGAAATGGTAAAGGCCCTAAGCCTGTTGTGTTTTTTTAAAGGATTAGACGCAGGTCTTTTTTTGTAGCAAGAACTCCTTTGCATTTTAGGCTACAACCCCATGATGTAGCCAATCCTCCAGGAGCTTACAGGGCTGTTTTTACAGGGTCTATTGTAAACTCTTGGAGGACTGGCTACATCAGGGGGGGTGTAGCCTAATATGCAAAGGAGTTCCTGCTACAAAAAAAAGCCCAAACGTATTCATGGAGAAGATGACTCTCTCATGACTATTAGCTCTGGCTGCTCAGTGAAACCTCCATATTCAGAGGCAGTCTATCCCTGAATACCAAACTGGGGGAGAAAAGCAGCAGAGGGCTACTGCCTTCACATTTCCCTGAGGCATCTTTGTTGTCACTGAGAGAAACAGAATAGTCCTCTTCTGTGATTGGAGAAATCACTTTTTGAAAAGCATTTGGTAAGAGGCTCAGCATCTAGGATTGCCAGCTCTGGGTTGGGAAATACCCAGAGATTTTGAGGGTGGAGCCTAAAGAGGGCAGGATTTGTGAAGGGGATGGATTCTCAACAGGGTACAATGCCCTAGGGCCTAGAGCCTACCCTCCAAGCAGCCATTTTCTCCAGGGGAACTGATCTCTATTGCCTTAAGGTGAAGAAGAAAAGGAGGAGATTAGATTTATACTCCATCTTTCACTACCCAAAGGAGTCTCAGAGTGGCTTACAATTTCCTTTCCCTTCCCCTCCCCACAAGTACCCTGTGAGGTAGGTGGAGCTTGAAAGAGCTCTGACAGAAACTCCTCTTGAGGGGAAAAGCTCTGTGAGAACTTGTGACTGACTCAAGGTCACATCAGCAGGTGCACGAGGAAGAGTGGGGAATCAAACCAAGTTCTCCCAGATAAGAGTCCGCACATTTAACCACTACACCAAACTGGCTCTCTTTGGATCAGCTGTAATAGTAGGAGATCTCCAGGCTCCACCTGGAGGATCCTAAAGCACATGAATGACCAGGATCTCCATATCTGTACATATTCTGGAACACTTATAAATGAAACAAACATACTATATAAGATTGTTCCAGAATATTCACTGATATAGAGATCCTGATAATTCATGTGCTTTAGGTCTTCACTTGGCTGTATTGGTGTTTTAAGTTAATATACAGACACATTTGAGTACTCTATTTTAAAAGAATTTATTTTGTGATAGAACAGCATTGGTTATTACACAGCAAGGTTTGTTTTGTTTCTCCATTGAGACTTTACCCCGTGGTCCCATTTTTACTCATCCACCTGGAGGATGGCAACCCTCCCAATGACTGATTCTCTGCCACAGGATTCTCAGTTTGATTAGTTCATTAATATACAGTCCACATTTCAACTAAGAGTCCCCATGGCAGTTTACAACACAACAAAAATCAATTAAGGGCCTGTGAGATACCAATACAAATCTATTAAAAATCAATAACCCATAGAAATAAAGAACATGCCATATAGATCAATACCATACACTATTTCATACATGTCAGTCCCCCTGCTTGAACCAGGGCATCTGTATGGCATATGCCAAAGGAAATCCTCAGTAAGTATATGTTCTCATTACCACCAGAGAAAGCCTAATAATTCAATCTTTGTCCTTTACTACCTTTTATCAGTTAGATAAGACTCAATCCTTTCTTGCAATATCCTGCACTTGTAACTAACTTAGCTAGATAACTTCTTTGACAAAGACTCAAGGGCAACATAAGTTCGCCACTAGCAGAAGGGATGAAGCTTTTATAATATCTACAGGTCTATCTGTCGTTCTCCACGCAGGAACGGCTTTTTGGGTGTGGGAGTGGACGGCGTCAACCTGTTAGCATCTAGAAAACCTGCATGTAAAGTTGAAACAAAAAAATATTTTGCTAATAGTTGAATTGTGTCAAAATGTTCAGGTTTAAACTCAGAATTACAATTTGTGTATCTTTATTTCAACATTCAAAAAATAAATGCTTTGGGCTAAATTAATGCCACAAATAAGAAATTTTGGGTTTTGAATGTGCATATTATTGAGAAGCATCATTAATAACAGAAGTATTTGAGAGAAATTGTATGACTAAAAACATTATTTGCATTAGCTATCTTAATTCTAGAAGCTGCTACACACAGGGGTATATTTGTTTTGTTACTGATCTCTGTAGCCTGAAGATAGTTGTAATATGAGATCTCCAGGCTCCACCTGGAGGTTGGCAACCATACACTTACACTGTCTCCCTACATCTTCCACTTTATACGAAAATGTTTTTTTCTTTCTTTCTTTTTAAAAAAATCCCCAGTATTATGAAAGGAGATATCTGTGCCAACCCTGAAATGTAAAAGTCTGTGCCAGGAGGAAAACGTCAGCTTCCACCCGCCCCAAAGGAAGCAGCCACCTGACCTACAGGACGTGCCAAACTGCATGCATGGAAAATACGACAAACTGAGAGAAGCAGAAGAGAGATATATTTGCCTAGGGATGCCCTACACCATTGGAAACTAAGGCAGTTATATAAGACCTAGTGATCACAGTTCCTCACAATTCTTTGCTTGCATTTTGTAATCAGCTGCTGCCACCTGAGGTACAATCCATCCAGATCAAAAATACAGCTGGAAAAAACATCTGGTGTTGTACCCAGATCTCAGTGGAAGGTGCAAAGTTAAAAACTGCAGGGCTGCGTATGCTAGGCTGCCACATTCAAGAGCAGGGAGTTTAACTGGGCCCTTTACAGGCTGGTCTAGAGAGGAGTTTTTGGTGAACTGGAACAGAACTCCAGGTTGTCATCCAAACACTCCCCCACCCAAAGCACCCTAAATGGAAACAGGTTCAAAATTAGGCTTTCAACCACGAGAAGCCCAGAAAGTTCTTTCAAAGATGGTAATGAGAGAAGTTTTTTTCCTTTTTGCCTCTCATCTAGCCCTAGAGAGGCAGGAAATGTTTCCTCAGGTAACCTCCAGAGAAGCAGCTGGGAGGAGGGAGCCTTAGCTTCAGAGTTCTCCCATCCAGACTCCCAGATTGCTTATGTCCGATGAAAACAGGGAAAAACAAAACTCACTATGCTGCTGCAAACTTCTCTTGTTTGTTATTTGAGATTTCAAATATGAAGTATGACATGGTTTTTTGTTGATGTTGTTCGGTTAGAACTGGCTATTCTGATTAGGACCTTGAATTACTTCTCAGAGTGTTTCAGAATTCCGGTAAGCAAAACAGCCTTGATCAAAGACCCACAAATGAATCAGATGAACCTGGATTCTTAATCAGTGAGCCTCATCTCAATAGTAATAAAGATAAGAACATGAAATGCCTTACTAGATAGGATCAAGGTCTGTCAATGGCAGTGCTTATCATCTGTGAGTCAACTGTGAGCCTGTGGCTGAATGGCAGACTCCATTGTTGCTTCCTCCCTAGCATCTTGTATGCAAGTAGACTGCCTTGGCCCAGGGAGGTTCTCATGGTCTTTGATCACAAGTAATTTGTTTCATTTTTTTTAAACAAAGCTATCTAAGCTACCCACAACACTAGTGTACATAGTAGTCAGAGCATCAGACTAGGATCTGGGACATCCAGGTTCAAATTCCCGCTTGGCCATGGACCCTTGATGGGTGACTTTGGGCCACTTGAATGCCTTCAGCCTAACCTATCTCACATGGTTGTTGTGAGGACAAAAAGTAACAAGGACTGAGTTGCCAAACTCCAGGTGGGGCCTAGAGACCTCTCACTATTACATCGAAGTTCTGCTCCGCTAACATCTGATGAAGTGTGCATGCACATGAAAGCTTATACCCAGAATTAAACTTTGTTGGTCTTAAACAGGGCTTTTTTTTGTAGAAAAAGCCGAGCAGAAACTCCCCTGTGCCTTCCCCAGAGCACCTGCCACAGCTGGCATGCTGGGGAAGGATGAAGCCATTGGGGAGGCGTTTAAAGTTGCTTTCCCTAGCGTGCCAGCCAGAGCCCTGGCTAGCCCAGACAGAGCTCCACTCCAGTGTGCTCCTGCCCAAAAAAAGCCCTGGTCTTAAAGGTGCCACCAAACTCAAACTTTGTTCAGCTGCTTCAGACCAACAGGGCTACCTACCCACATGAATCCACAAATCCCTTCTATCAGCAGAAATGTTCTGCAGAAGACTGCAGCCAGCCCCCTAAGCATTACCCAGACTCCATATCTTACTGAGGCCAGGTCTTTTTTTTTAGCAGGAATGAACAGGAACACAGTTCCAGCTGGCTTGGTGTCAGGGGTGTGGCCTAAAATGCAAATGAGTTCCTGCTGGGCTTTTTCTACAAAAAGCCCTGTGTGAAACAATGGTGATGTGCGGCTTAATATGCAAGTGAGTTCCTGCTGGGCTTTTTCTACCAAAAAAAAAGCCCTGCTGAGGGCCAAACTTGATATGGATGGAATTTCTATATTCAGAGCTCCCAGCAATTATTTCAAACTTGATTTCTGATTGTGCGGTTTGGGATCACTGCACAGGGATAGCAGGCGTAAGCATTTCCCTTCTCCACATTTCCCCCCCTAACCTGAAAGGGTTTCCAGGAGCCACTATGTACTTGTTAGGTGTGATAAATATGTGGCAATGGGACTATATCTCTCTGCTTCCATGATGTGCTTACAGTAGTGGGGCGGGGGGCTTGGCAACAGGAATTGTATAGAAAGGGAGTGAAATCTTAGCAAGATTTTTATGCACAGAAAAGAAGGAACAAAAAGTTAAAAACCCTAGAACAAAGTATGAGGCCAGTGGCACCTTAAAGACTAACAAAATTTGTGTCAAGATAGGAGCTTTCATACCCTGCTTGCACTGTGCTTGCATAGGGGACCACTTTCACCTTTACTTTTTAGGAGCTTTCATGAGTCACTGCTCATTTCTTCAGATACATTCAGATATCTGAAGAAGTGAGCAGTGACTCATGATCACTCCTACTCTGACACAAATTTTGTTAGTATTTAAGGTGCTGCTGGACTTTTCTACTGCAACAGATAGACCTGACCACCTATTTTAAAAATCTTAGTTTGCGACATATCTATTTAATACTCCAGAATGCTCTGGCATAAGGCTCCTGTTTATCAAAAGTATATAGATAAGCACAATGATTGTTCTTAACAGCTGCAAGTGGTGATAACAGACTCCTTAGTTATGCTAATTTAAGCACCTATAGATGGTGAGAAAATAGTCAGACCTGTGTTGAGCTCCTGGCAAGTACTATCAAACCTTGATGAATATAATCCAGCCATTTCCTCTTAGAGACTCCCTTTTGAAGTTCCTTTGTTGAAGAATGCAGATTTTTCAAATCTGCACCCATAGGTCCTAGAAACTGGAAATGTTCACCAGCTACAATTTGCACATTGCCAGGGGTCAAATTTGTGCTGATTTGTGTTTTCCCAAGCATTCACATAGTGCATCTGGCAAGCTGGACTCCAGACCACGAAGTTTATGCTGCAATAAACTGGACAAAGTTTGAGTTCCATGGCACCTTTAACACCAACACATTTAATTCTGGGTATCTGAAAAGTGTGTGTGCATGCACATTAAAGCTTGTACCCAGAATTAAACTTCGTTGGTCTTAAACATGCCACTAGACTCAAACTTTGTTTTGTTGCTTCAGACTAACATGGCTACATCTGAATCTATCTGCAATAAATTGGTTAAACTCCCACAAGGCATTTCTTTTCTCTTTGGTGTGCATTATGTAGGCCATAAAGCCATGGCCAAGATTCACAGCCGATGTCCCATCTCAATATGGTAATAAAACCCAGAGCTGTCTCCATAATGCTTGGAATGGTGGAACCACCTTGTTCGAAAAGGATGCAAGATGCAACTCTTCCCTCTGGTTTCCCCAGGGGATGCAGAAATTGCCACATGCACTTTTTCTTAAGCAAGAGGTCTGAAGTCTTTCTGTGCTATTCACTCCCTGTATGATAGGATAGTCCTTCTCCAGTATTTCAAAATGCATATTCTTTCAGCTACTAACAGAGAGTAGCTTTTTATTCCTGAGAGAAAATGCCAATGGGCAAAGGTGGCTTTTGAGGCACTGGTTGATATGGCTTGTTTCCAAAGCTATTTTAAGCAACAAAATAGTATAGCTTAGTAGGCCTTGACCTGAATGGCCCAAACTAGTTTGATCTCATCAGATCTTGAAAGTTAACCAGGGTCCGCCCTAGTTAGTTCTGGGATAGGAGACCACCAAGGAAGTCCAGGGTTGCTAGGCAAGCCACCCCTGAACATCTGTTGCCTTGGGAATCCTCTGGGATTGCCATAAATCAGCTGTGATTTGACAGCACTTTCCACCAGCAGGCTCAGGGTGAGGTACAAAGGAAGGAAAGAAATCAATATGTGACAAATATTTAGCAACCATTTGAAGTGTGCTAGGAAAATAAGATATCAACAGCTGAAAGGAATAATTTTGAATTGTAAATTTGTTCATGTTTATACCCTGTTTCTGTTTTCCAAGTACATGGCTAGAACAGCATGTGGGGTCTAGCAGCACTGCCACTTTTAACTAGCTTAACTCTTGTGTCTTTAACAGGAGCTTGGCACATACAAACAGGTGAAACTTTTCCTTCAGTGATTGTTTTATTTTCATTGACTTTACTTAATATATGTGCTGCTTTGCTGTTTCCCAGGAAGCTCTGGAGGCAGCTGACAGAAACCACCAAATAATACGAAAAGGTTATGAACACCATAAAACATTCAAGCCACAAGCAATCCATGATTTCAAACATATTTTCTGTGTATGTTGGAAGGTCTGATATCAGCTGCTCTTCCTAAGGAGTGAGATGGAGTTCCTCTGTTTTAGAGCAAGAATTAAAAAGGCCTTTTGTGAAATCTCCAGCAACTGAATCATGGATAATACAGACTCCCATGTGAACTTCTTGCTTGGACATCTCAAAACTCAGAACGCTGCCCTAGCCCCTGTACAAATGAACAGCTATAGCTGAAGAAGTGAGCAGTGACTCACGGAAACTTCTGTCCTGCCACAAATGTTGTTAGTCTTTAAAGCGCTTCTGAGCTCTTGCTCTTTTCTGCCAGCCACTAGAAACCAAAAAAAGATGAAAGATAGAAATGTTCCCGTGGCATCCCTTCAGTTTCTTTTTCTCTGATGCAGATACCAAGATATCAAAAATCAACTTAACTTCCACCACTGGGGTATAGGCCTTTGCTCCCACACACGCATTTCTTATTCTCTAAAGTTTCAAGTCCCAAGATACCAAAATCAATTTAACTCCCACCTTTGGGCCACAGGCCTTTGTTCACATCTCCCTCCACAACACACAACTTCCAACATTTGGGCAACAGGCTTTGGAATTGCATCCGTGCATAGCTTTCCAAGCCCTCACAGTCACAGGTAGGCATGCAGATGTCCCATCAGTGAAACAGTCTCCCACCCAAGGGTTGGGCTACTTATTAGCATAGCCTAAGGAGAGCCTTGACCTCACCCTCCCCAAAGCATTTTTAGCTCCTAAAACAGGCTTTTCCTCTTCACATACAGAATTATCTACTGAAGGTTCCCTCCTCATCTTATCTTTATAAAAACAAACAAATGAAACCACTCCTTACCAACTTTCTAAGTTGCTACAAAGACAAACAGGACTTACTGAACTTGACAGTCTCAGCAGTTTCATTATGCTACCTGATAGCCCACCAGGAAATACTGGAGGGCCTGTCATCCAGGGGAGCATTACCTCCACCAAGAAATCATAGTCCAGGCAGGAGCCCTGCCCCTCCCCCCAGTACATCCATTTCAGTGGATGCATGAAGAAGAAGAAAAAGATATTGGATTTATATCCTGCCCTATACTCTGAATCTCAGAGTCTCAGAGCGGTCACAAACTTTTTTACCTTCCCCACCCCCCCAGCAGACAGCCTGTGAGGTGGGTGGGGCTGAGAGAGCTCTCACAGAAGCTGCCTCTTCAAGGACAACTCCTCCGAGAGCTATGGCTGACCCAAGGCCATTCTAGCAGCTGCAAGTGGAGGCGTGGGCAATCAAACCCAGTTCTCCCAGATAAGAGTCCATACACTTAACCACTACACAAAACTGGCTCTCACATCAAACTGAAGTGAAGTCTAATCCAAGTAGGCAGCCATGTTGGTCTGAAGCAGTAGAACAAAGTAGGAGTCAAGTTTCACCTTTAAGACCAACAAAGTTTTATTCATAATGTCATCAGATGAGGAATCAGGTACAATGAAGCCTGTGAGAAATGTTACAGACTATTCCTCTTGCATTTTACAGCCATTGTTCACATCTTTTCCCCATCCTCATGTGCATATATGTGTTTCACTTCATATATCTGAGGAAGTGGGCTCTAGCTTACAAAAAACAATTTTTGGCCATCAGATCACAGCTGGTATGTGACAGTCCTGTAGGGTTTATAAGGTAAGAGATGAGCCGAGATGGTCACTGCATAATGACCCTGGATTTTCTTGGTGGTCTCCCATCCAAATGCTGGTCAGGGCTGACCCTGCCTAGCTTCTGAGATCTGACTTGGCAAGAAAGTTCATATAGCAACAATCTGGTTGAGTTTAAAGTGCCACAAGATTTCAGGGGTGGTGGTGGTGCTGCTGCTATCAATCCGGTGTTTTGCATAAGTAATAGAAAAAGCTTCACCTGCTAAATTTCTGCCTAGCCAGCTGCTGTTAAAGGCACAGGACCAGTAAAAGAGGGCAGCTGTTTGCACCCTGTGAAAAATGCAGCTACATCCTCCAAAAACACAACAGCTGGTATGTGGCACCCTCTAGTGTTCCATTGTTGCTCTACTCAAATCAAAATGCCTACAATAGCTGTCTGGGAATTATGGTGGGAGTCCTCATCTTTCTTGACTCATCCAAAAGAAATGTTCTTCTGCCAGTAGCATTCCACATTCACTTGGACTGACTTGGCTTGTGTGGCATCTGTTTATCAGAGCTTAATGTTGCACTCCCAAACCTACTTACTTAGAAATAATGGATCTTCAGTGGTTAAAAACAAACAAACCCATCCCTCCCAACTAGATAAGAGAGCTAAAGTATAAAATCTGTGCACCTGGAAAATCTGTCTTGCAAGAATGGACTCCTCTCAGGAAGACAGGGGGCTGTTAGTGAAAGTGTACTGAAAAAAAATGAGGAAATAACCAGGACATTTCAGATTACTGTCTACATTTTTATTAAGATCTGCTTATGTCACTTGAGGAATATAGCTGAGTTCCCCATTTAAGGTACCTCTGTTACTGCAGCAAGAATGCAGTTCACCAAGGCCTTTAATCACTCCAAAGTTCTTTTGAGTGATATTCACATGCCTATTTATTCTGATTTATAGAAAGTAGCCATGTTAGTCTGTTGTAGCCAAAATAACAGAGAGTTTTGTGGCATCTTGACACCAATGCTTTCTTTTTGTGCTGAACAGTCAGCCTAATAAAGAAAAAATTCTGGGGAACCTGAAAGTTTGCTCACTGAACACAAGAAGCTCCCTTATACTGAAACAGACCATCGATCCATCAAGCAGAGGTCTTTCACATTGCTTCCTAATCCTAAATCCTTGTAACTGGAGATGCCAGGAACTGAACCCAAGACCCACAGCATGCAAAGTAGATGCTTTACCACTAAGCCATACCTCACCTCTACTGTTCTGAAACATTTTGATTGGTCCTAGTAAAAAAGCATTACGCTGCTTTTGGACTCATTTGTTTTGGTAAATTGACAAGGCTACCTGCAAACTTTGAATAGTGAGGAGAGTAACAGCAACTATAGAACGTGATGCATCTCAGTTGCCAAAATCCTTTCAACTACCCATTTTGTATAATTGGTTACTTTTTTTCTTTTTTGCTGCCCCCCTACCTCTGAGTGCCTGATGCACACACTCAATGAGTGATGCTTTCTCTGGCAAAGGAGATCAGTTGCCATGGAACCTCCAGCAGCCTCAACAAAGTTGTGTCAGCCTGAGAGACAAGCCAGAGAAACTTTGTGGTAAGAAGGCCCATGCCATGCTATCTAGAATGGTGTTTTTCCTCCCTTAGCATAGAAACAGTGCCATTGGCCAGACAGGGTTCCTTTCTTTTGCCTAGGATGAATTCCAAGAGCTGCAAACTTTCCCATCATGAAAACCTTAGGAGGGAAGAAGCATCACTGGCTTCTTCTTCAGCATCAGCAACTGAACAGAATTTGAGCCCAGTAGCACCTTTAAGACCAACAAAGTTTAATTCTGGGTATAAGCTTTCATGTGGAAAGCTTGACTCAAACTTTGTACCATCAACAACTGTTAGGGTCAGAAGAAGTTTGTCCTTGTTGGAACTGGTTCCTGCTCCAGCCAACCACTGGGGCGAGGGGAACGTCCCTTATTATAAAGGTAAAGGTAGTTCCCTGTGCAAGCACCAGTCGTTTCCAACTGTGGGGTGACGTTGCTTTCACAATGTTTTCACAGCAGACTTTTTCCAGAGTGGTTTGCCATTGCCTTCCCCAGTCATCTACATTTTTACTTCCAGCAAGCTGGGTACTCATTTTACCCATCTCAGAAGGATGAAAGGCTGAGTCAACCTTGAGCTGGCTACCTGAACCCAGCTTCCGACTGGATCAAACTCAGGTCATGAGCCTGGGGGCTTCAAGCAAGTCCTCTGCTGACTTGTCAGGACTCTTCCTCTTTCCAGAGGAGTTTATGCTAATCAAAGGTATTAAGTGGCTTTTGTTTCAAGAGGGGAGGGCTCCTGTACCTTTAAGAGCCACCTCAAAGGCACCAGGTGTGGCTTTTCCCATCACATCCTTGCAGTGATTTGAAGAGGTTCTTCAGGGCAGCTTCTGGGACTATGTAGCTTGGGCTGCAGGCTACAAAGTGGTCTCTATTTTTTCTTCAAGGCTTGTAAGTAAAAAGTTAGCTTCAGTGAGGTTTCCCCCCCCCTTTTATAGCTTGGGGTGTCTCAGTGTGGGAATTGTAAAGATAAAGCTGACAAAGTCTGACAGATGAAGAACCTGCAGTAGGGGAATTGATGCGCTGAGGTGCATTTCTATTTCCCCCCAAAATGTTGTTACCATGCCAGTTTCAGGCATATTGAGGCCTTAAACTATGTCAAGTATAAAAGGCCCTATAGCATTCCCACCCCCCCACCCACACACTAATTTAGAGAACAGATCTCCTCAGAGTCCTACTTGTGTTTACTCAGTGGGGGCTTACTCTCAGGAAGGTGTTCTTAGCATTGCACTATCAATAGAAGAAAAGTATTATTTAGAAACCCCTCACAATCTGGGCTGTTAATGTAATTTACTTAAGCTTGTACAAAAAGCCAGCTCTGGTTGTAGACAGGACTATAACTGTCACTCTCTTCTCCTTGTCTTGTCCTAGGGAGTAAACATGGCCGAAGCCCCCCTGAAGAAAGCTCAGCAGTGGCCTCAGCTCCTCACTTCTCCACCAGAGATTCTTGGAGAGATCCTGAGCGAGCAGTTTGGCCCCCTGCCTTTCATGGCACCCATTACCCGAATGAAGAGGAAGCCTTCTGGCTACTACTTTCCCACTGAGAACCGG
The DNA here is from genome assembly GCF_032191835.1 of Heteronotia binoei. Lineage (NCBI taxonomy): Eukaryota > Metazoa > Chordata > Lepidosauria > Squamata > Gekkonidae > Heteronotia > Heteronotia binoei. The sequence goes on along the minus strand of NC_083234.1, from coordinate 48,984,970 downwards.
GAGCAGGTCCTGGGTAGGAGGCATGCTGCTAACGCCAAAGAAAGAGAAAGGGTAAGTAGGGGACCACAGCTCAGTCTAGAAGGCTTGCATGCTGGACACTTGGTTTAAAACACCCAAGGTGGTTTATGGAAAATAAGTAAAGCAGGAATCAATGAAGCACCAGCGTCTACAGTTACAGAATAAGCTACTATCAAAACATTAAAGCAGGCCAGCCAAAGAGACAGAGAGGGTAAAGGATAAGAGAACAATTTTCCAAAAACTCTGCGCAGGTAAACCTAGCAGTTTATTCATTTGCTTAATTTCTGGTTGAGATGAATCAGCTTTCAGAGTTATGGAAGCAATGCAATAAATGCAAAGTATAATGTATGCAATAAAGCTGGGTGACACAGTTAAAGAACACCGAAATAACACAGAATAAAACATCCAATAAATTTGGATTTCACAACTGGAGAACAATGAAACAGCACATCACATATGGACTTGAATTTAGCTACATCAAATATATTTCTAAGCAATTCAGTATTGAGGAGGAGGAAAAGACAACTGCCTAAAACTTTAAAGAAAAGGGCCAGGACTTTGAACTGTTCCTGGAAACAAACTGGTAACCTGCTGTAGTTCTTTTAACACTGGCAGTGTTCTTTCACCAACACTGGGATGCAATCCTATAAGGCTTACCTGGGAGTAAGTCTCATTGGACGCAAAGAGGCTTACTTCCAAATAAGTATGTAAAGGTCCAGGGTGTGCAAGAGATGCTGTTCCTAAAGTTACCAAAAAGAAAAAATCACAGATTTAGGAAGACTTTGAAGACTTAACAAGAGTGGGAGAGGTGGTTGAATTGTTGAAAAAAGCTCATTGCAAAAAATGTCAACACCACACATTGAGAAAGCTACTTGCTACACCACATACAACTACTCCTGTGTAAACACATCAGGTCTCTGATGTGTTCAAGGGGCATATCAGAGTGTGAGCTGAAAGCCTCTCAGCTGAAAACACTTGGTGGTTCTTCAGATATGATGGAGGTCAAAAAATAGCTACCTCCAGAACAAGGGTGGCCAAACTGTGGCTCAGGAGCCAGACGTGACTCTTTCACACAAACTGTGTGGCTCTCGAAGCCCACACTGCCAGCTTGGAGAAGGCATTTCTCTCTTTAAATCACTTCTCCAAGCCAGCCGGATAATGTATTTAAAGTAAAAGTTGCTTTCTTTCCACCTCTCCCTCCCCCATCTATTTGCCTGTCTTCCTTCCTTCCTTGTGGCTCTCAAACAACTGACATTCAAGTCTTGCAGCTCTCAAACATCTGACATTGGTCTAGCAAGGCATTTGATTGGCTGTGCATGTTTTCAAAACAATTCAGTGGTAACTGCTAGCACAGCATTGATTTGTTGTATCTCTCACTCCTCTCTCCCATTGTATTTTTTTTAATTACCTTTCTTGTCCCCTGCACTCAGGCTTCCTCTATGAAAGCTTGGGAGGGTGGCTTTGCCTCCAATGGCAACCATCTTGTGGTTACATCGCTCCATGTCAGATTGCCAAAGATGCCCACAGGCTCAAAAGGGTTGGGGACCCCAGCTCCATCGCAAACATACATGAAGCTGCCTTACACTGAATAGGACCCTTGGTCCATCAAAGTCAGTATTATCTACTCAGACCAGCGGCAGCTCTCCAGTGTCTAAGGCTGAGGTCTTTCACATCATCTTCCACCTCATCCTTTGATCTGGAGATGCCGGGGATTGAACCTGGGTTCTTCTGCATGCCAAGAAACTGAGACATGCCCCCCACTAAACAAATCAGACTTGATCATGTGCAAATGCCTTATATTGAATCAGATCTTTGACCCATCAAAGTCTGGTCAGACTGGCAGTGGCTCTCCTAAGTCTTTCACATTACCAACTGCCAGACTGTTTCAGTGGAGGTACTGGGGATTGAACCTGGGACCTTCTGCATGCCAAGCAGATGCTCTACCACTGAACCACAGTCCCTTCCTATACATAGCCATGCAACTCCTGCAAGCTGTGGGTAATCACTATTTAACACTACTAAAACATGATTCTTGAGGTTTTCCAGTATTCTGGTGGCCATTATTCTGTTGGTACTAGCCACGGATCCTGTATATTTTGAGAGAGAGGCTGGTTCCAGGGGGATAACATTTTTGTGCCAGGTCTGCTGGGAAAGGTGCCTGAATAGAGCAATAAAATAGTTCTGATGTTTCAAAGAGAGTTCTTATCAGGGAACTAGCTGCACTAAATGTTGACTCTAGATAACTTGGGCAAACTTTGGGATGGTGAAATGCATCAGCTACCTGTTCTAAGTTCGGTTTTTGCATCTGCTCAGATCTTAGGACAGGGGTAACAGCTTTTTGAAAATAGATTCAAGCGGGTAACTGTGTTGGTCTGAAGAAACAGTAGAAAGTTTAAGTCCAGCAGCACCTTTAACACCAACGTTCAATTTTGGGTATAAGCTTTTGTGTACATGCACACAAAATCTTATATCCAGAATTGAACTTGTTGGTCTTAAAGGTGCCATTGGACTCAGACTTTGTTCTATTGCTTCACCCCTTACCTTTGTCCAGATCAGTGTACATTTAGGAGAAGTGAACAAGGTGAGGTATAATACAATTTTTTTTTAAACTCAAAATTTTTATTTTTCAATAAACAACACTTTTCAATACAAATACAGCTTAAATTCAAACACTGACACAATGTATAGGGAGAAAAGAAAGGGGGAAAAAGAAAAAAAAACCCTTGTACTACTGCTCCAAACTCCACAGCCAAGCTCAGAGAACCCATCAAAGAGTCTTTAAATTAAAATAAGACAAAGTTTAAATATTTCTTAGGCATTTCATTTTTTTGGGATGAGTTAGCATTTGTATAATCAAAAAAAATAAACCATTTTTCGATGAAATTCTCCCCTTTTTGAGCAATTTTGAGCAAAACTGGTGTCTGGTATTAACAGTCTGAGGGCCTGGCAGAGAAACTACCCAGGAACTACTGACTATATGCTCACCTGATCTTCCATTTCACATATCAGGGAGTAGCAAAGGGAACAGAACAAATAAGCCTCGCTGACTTTCTCTAGTCTAGACACTCCGTTCATTGGGAAATGGGAAGGCTCCTGGCAGAAAAAATTCTGGAGGGAGCAGAGCAATGATTTGGGATTGCCAGCTTCTGGTTGGGGTCTTCCGGGAGTTTTGAGGGTGAAGCCTAGGGAGGGAGGGGTAGGTGTTGGGGATGTGAGAGACCTCAGTAGGGCATAATGCCACCAAGTCCACTCTCCAGAGCATCCATTTTCTCCAGGGGAACTGACCTGAGTTGTCTGGAGATCAGCTTTAATTCTGGGGAGTCTCCAGAATTAAGTCCAGCAGCACCTTTAAGACCAACAAAGTTCAATTTTGGGTATAAGCTTTTGTGTATATGCACACACATGTGGTCCTGTGAACACAGAAGCATCACTGTCCACAGCCTCCTTTTTCAACAGGGAATGTGAGGTCACACCAGACATCCTTGTAGCATCTCCCATTTCTGTGTAGGAAGGACATCTGAAGTGAGAAGAGGAAAGAGGCATTCATTCTCCTCTAGAGCTGTAATTTGGATGGGGAGAAGAAGGAAGTGGCAGTATGGATGGGGCCCATGGGCATCTTGTGCCTGAAGGCCCACAAAATCCTGCAGCCAGCCCTGATTTCAGGCATAGTTGGGTCAACCCAATAGAACCAGATGACATGACAGTTGCAGGGGGAGAAGAGAGAGGAGGAGATGCAGGAGATAGGAGTCCCTTTATTTTAATCTCCTACTCTTTTCTTTCTTTCAAGCAGATAAAGAACTTGAATAGCGGTTTTTCCAAGCTCAAGTCTCTTGTGCCACTGATCCCAAAAGACCGGAAGCCTAGTAAAGTCGACATGCTTAAAGCAGCAGCCGAATACATTCGCTTGCTGCACTTGATCTTGGAGGAAACAGCGGGACGTGAGGTAGGAGGACAGCTGACTTTTCAGCTCCCCAGCTTATCCCCACTGTAGGGCTTCCTTAAGTTCTCAGGGGTTTGAGCAAACTGATCTATCCTTGCTTTTTCCATTAACTGATGGTCAGCTGCTTTCAACATTTAATATCTTTGAGGGTATTTTTAGTCCTCACTGAGCCTTTTTTTAAAAGGCCATCTTTTCCTATGAGTTAATTTGCAAGGTCACTTTTTTGTGTACCTGTAGAATCCCCTTCTTATGTAAAGATACTTACCTCATCTATGTGTGGCCCCCACTGTTCAACTTTTGTCATCCACTATAGGATCAGTAGGCTTTGTAGCAGTTACAATGATAATAGATTCTTCATATTATAGAAGGGGCTCACATGTTCAGCAAAATCTGCAAGTAGAAAACTAGAACAGCAGGGATCCTTTCTCCCAAATGCCTAGATTATTATATTCAGGGATTTTTTTCTTCATGTGGAAGAACTCAAAAGTGGCATCATCCATCTTTCAGTCCGAAGTGGCAAAGTCGATACCCCTCGTTCTGCTGTCTGCTTAGACCACGCGTCATAGAACTCTTAATGCGCTGCCCCACGATCATACTAACTTGTGCATATTTCCATGGTTTTGGTCCAAGTACAGCTCAGCCACCCAAGCTAGTTTATTAACTACGTGTTTACTTTCTGCTTCTAGAAACTGGAAGACCCAGTTGAAGACAAACCTTCTGGGACCACTTCGGTGCCAGTCCCCCTGGAGAGAAGCTTATTGGGAAACAGAGTGCCACAGAGTTCCAGCTGCTATTTTAAAGTGGAGAGTGGCACACAGACTGCATGCTCAAATGAGGTGCTGGAAGCCCCTATATATACATGGAGGGAGACTGTTCTGCCAGCTTACGTGGGGCTCATAGAGCTTCACAAAAATGGATAATTGGTAAGACTTCCCCCTGTCTGAATATATTACTTTTTACCCCATGCCTGCTGAATCACACTGAAAATGGCATTCTCATAAAGGGGCGTACTGCTTCAGAAGCTGTTAAATCTATAACAGCAAAGGCTAGAAATTTGAAACCGGAAGTCTCAAATCTGTGTTTTGAAAGCTGGCTTAGCACTGGACAAGAAGTGCCTTCCATACCAGAAGCAGTATAGGAGAGGGGAACTGCTTCCATCTCCTCTTCTAAACTGCAAATTCATGCCAAAAAGTGGTTTGTGGAACTGTGGGGACACTTTTGCCCCAACTAGAGGACATCCCTGACCTGGATGGCGCAGTCTGGTCAGGTCTCAAGCTAGGCAGGGTCTGCCCTAGTTAGTGCTTGGATGAGAGGCCACCAAGGAAGGCAAGGGTTTGCTGTGCAGAGGCAGGCCATGGCAAGCCTCCTCTGAATGTCTTTTGCCTCAAAAGCCCTATGGGGCTGCACAGTTGCTCATATGAGCGTAAGCTATGGGGAGAGGAGGGACTGGCTACTTACATCATTTCAGACCTGGGCAATCCAAGAAACTAGCAATCTGGCTGCTTCCTTGCCAGATTGCCTGGCTTCTTTACTTCCCTTATTGCATGTCCTGGGGCAAGCAATCGATTGTAGCAGTGAGATTATTCAGCCCAAGCAGGAAAGCCTTGGCTCTGCATGTTGTGATCTTCAAGCAGCCAGTTGGACATGTTCTGAGATCATGCACAAGGAAGTGCAGCAGTGGAGGGACTCAGTATTTTGTGTATGTGAGAGAGTGGATGTGTGGGTCTTTATTTTAAGGCAGCATACATTTCAGAGCATCTGTATGTTTCTGGCACGGGGAAGCACACTATGGGCTACTTTCTCAGCCACAAAACCGAGTTCTAGTTCTGAGTTCCTATAAGCAAAGATGGGCACACGTGCTGAAAGGAAAGAATCAAACCCCCAAAACTTTTGCAACATACTAGTTTGCATAGTTAGAGTCTGTTTGAAATAAGATTACCGTGGAAAGCTTCACTGCCTACATACTTAGTTGTATTTCAAAGGAGCAAAGGGATGATTTTTTAAATTAAACTTAAATTGCTCTGCTACTTGGTAAAAATTAATAGGTAGCAATTAAACTCTTAAGCAAATAGCTGCAACTTCTTCATGCTGGTAACAAAATTGTCTTTCAGGTTCTCCATAATGGATGGGTGCAGGATCTTTACTTCCAGAATGAGCACTTCTTTCCCTAAAGGGATTTGGGTGGTTCCTGCCCCCCCCCTCTTTATAATAGCATTTAATTTGTCTAAAATACAATAAAGCTTTGCACTAATTTATAGCATTCTCATTTTGCGCCTGTGCATTTGGATCTCTGGAACAAAGCTGACTGTGGACAGAAAAAGGGGAGCGCTATGTGGAAGGAGGCTGGCAAGAAGAAAGTTGATTCATTTGAAATGTGGTGTTGGAGGAGTTTTACAGATACTGTGAACCACCAAAGACAAATAAGGGAACTTTAAATCAAATCAAGCATGAACTATCCCTTAGAAGCTAAAATGACTAAATGGAGGCTATCATACTGTGGTCATATTACAATGAGATGTTAAAAAGCATGAAGGACAAGATGGAACCTTTTGGGATGTCACAAACTATAGGCCAGGGGGCTGAGCAGCAGGCCCCAAGAGCCACACTCTGAAACCCGCCTTCATGGTAGGACTGAAATAACTGCAAAACAATGCCTCCTAGTCCAAACCCCAAAAGGTAGTCTAGCTGATAGCATGATCTACCATATCAAGAGCTGCTGGGGGATTCAGGAGAGTTAACACTGCACTCCTCCTATCTTCTCCCCACCAGCTTCAGCATCTTCATGCCATTTTTAGAAAATGAAACAGTTGAGTGCCTTTCCTGTTTTGCCTCAATCCCAGAAACACTGGCTGCTCTGGCCATTGCAAATGCCAATCAGTGATGCAGAAATAACAACCAGATTTACCAGCAGTGATGCCTGACCTTCCTGGCAAATATGCTGTAAGCAAAATCCAGAATAAGACACTACTGTCACACTTAAAACCACACACCAAATTCTTGTGCAGCACTCCTCCTGATCCACCCGCCCTATGCCTTGGGCAAGTGAACCAGAGCACAGACAGCAGTGCACCATGGGAAAGGCAGGCAAGCATCTGGGCCTGTCTCATAATCTGGCCTGTGCCTCTATGCTTGTGCCAACAGAGCTATCATTCCACAAGAGGCAGCAAAAATCCCTGTGACAAGGCCACCAGATCTCATAGCTTATATTAGACACCCCAAAGAACTTGCACCCCCATAGGTTTTCACTTCTAGCCAACTCTTTTGCTTCCAAGCCAGTTTTTTTTCTGACACACCCTGCCCCTATTTTCAAGTGCAGCGTGTGTCCACAGATTAGAGCTGTGGTGATCTACATTTGGGTTTTTGATGGGACCGTACAACATAGGCAGTGTTGCTGGCAGGTTTGCCATCCTCCAAGCACAGCTGTGAAAACTCCCCAAATTACAACTGATCTCCAGACTACAGAGATCAGCTGTCCTGGAGAAAATGGCTGCTTTGTAGGGTGGAATCCATGGCATTATACCTCACTCAGGCCCCACCACTCCCTAACCATGCCCTCCTGAGGCTCCACCTTCATATATCCAGGAACTTCCAAACCTGGAGTTGACAACCCTATTACTGTCCTCTGGGGGCTGCAAATACAATATACAGTTCTGCAGGGTCTGTAAGACGGCACTCTTCCACCAGGCATTTGTAAACTAAACTGGCCACTACAGTTTTTAGGCGACATACAAACCACCCCTTGCAATCTGCTGTAGAGCAGCAGCAGAGAGGACAACCTAAGATCTGCTTACAGAGAATTATAAATCTGAAACTTAAGATCATAGCACCAAAATGTTAATTATTCTATGTGTTTTGTTTTTATACTATTCTATGTTTTTATGGTTTTAATATTACACTATAATGTCTACTCATGCATATGCATGTCTATGAAAGCCGCCCTGAGCCCATCTTAGTGGGGAGGGCGGGATATAAATGGAATACAATAAAAATAAATACAGATGAGGCAGCAGAACCTTCAGCAGCATATAATCACAGAGTTGGAAGGGACCTCCAGGGTCATCTAGTCCAACCCCCCTGCACAATGCAGGAAGCTCACAAATACCTTCCCTTAAATTCATAGGATCTTCATTGCCATCCAGCCTCTCTTTAAGGAATGTAGTGAGCATATTCCTATTCATGGGTGAAATGCTGAAGAATAAAGGTATGCACATCCCACTACACCTGCTGAGTTCTTCCAAATGGGTTTCATCTCTTTGTTTTCCTTCTTGAATGGTGATTCTTAGGCAGCGCCCCAAAGAAATATGTGAGCTGCCAGATTACAATTCTAAATTATATGAGCAAACAGATGCTCTTGTTGGTTAATACAATCAAGAACAGTCTTATGAGCTGCAACATCATGGTGTTGCTTTATGTTGGCCTTCAATGACAGAAGTAATCCAGTCACTAAAAACATAAAATGAACAGATTTTCAGCCCTGAATCCTGACAGTCATGTAAGTGCACACTTACCTTTCTATTTTTGCTCCCGCTTTTCCACTCCTCCTTTCCAACTGTAAGCTCCCTGTCTTTTATTTTCCCCAATTCTCTACTGTACTACAGAATATATTACTGCAACTAATAATAAAGACTACACACACACTCATATTTTTTTTTCTCATCCACGAGTTGCTGGAAGTAAGTCACAGCGAGAGCCATAGGGCTTTCTTGTGGGCAAACCTGTTCAGGATTGGGCTGTCAGCCAACGAGCATTTTATCCTATAGAGCCTGGAATCATCCAGGGCTGCGGTTGTTGGCCGACTGCCTCTCTCTGGAGAGGGCCCTAGAATGTGGTCCACCAATACCAAGTGAAAAGGCAGACCACGAGACTCTGCTTTGGGGAGACCGATTGGAGAAAAACAGGCCGTAATGGCAACAGATCATTGCGTCATTTCTCGACACTGCAGTAAGAGGAAAGGCTCTTAATGGGAAAGGATGCAGGGATGCAGCCAGCCTTGCACTGGCTACCGGGCCAGTCTGCCAGCAGGGGGCGCTGAGGACACAGAGGGAGTCGCCCTTTTGTCATTTAAAAAGGGCAAGCGAGCAGGTTGCTGCTCTCCTCTCCCGCCTCCCCTTCCCAACACGCTCCCAGCTCTGTGCTTTTAATTTTGATGCTAATGTGTGGCGGCTGGGTGGAAATGAAGCCTCTTCTGTGCATCTTCCCCTCTCTGCTCAGATCTCTCTAGGGCTAATTTCTTTATCTGTGTGCAGAGAAGTGGAGGTACCAGAGAGGCGTGGTGAGCGCACTGTCAAATCAGGATCTCGCAGGATGGGGAGAAAAAGCTCCTACGAGGAGCTGCCTTGACTGGAAAGGGAGAGGAGGAGAAGAGGGCTCTGGCTGCAGGTGAAGGCAAATCAGTCCTGGAAGATGATTGAAGGGGTAAGGTCTTCGGGAACCGTCCTCCCGGTTAACCATTTCAGATGTCTCTGAGTAAACAAATCGATCTCTTTAATTGTTTTTGTAAAAAAAAATATGGCCTGGGTTACGGAATGAACATTTACACCTGGAGGTGTTGATGTGCAAGATGCTGTCCTCTTCCCCTCCTCTGCATTTTGCAGAAAATGTATAACACAGGGTGGGAAATGTGCTTTGGTGACCGCGCTTCTGTTTGTTTGTTTTGTCGTTGTCTGCCTCGGCACTTAATATCGCATGCAGCGTTTTGATGGTGGGATTCTGCTTCTTTGACTGGAAGGCAAATATACCATCGTTGTACTTCTTTGCCGAATTTGTAAGAAAATACACTGTTTGCAAGCCATAAACTAGGCTGTTTCATGTTTCGCATCAGGAAAGCACGCGTAACACCCCGGTATACTGTAACAGGGCAGAAACATACAACTGAGGTAGCATCCAGTCGTTATTAAGATGTGTGCATAAATACTTGTTTACGGTTGGATACGTCTTCTGATCTGGCTTAGATGCAGGAGACGGTCTGGTGTTTGATCTCTGGGAATTCCTCGTTTCCTAGGCAGCAATCCATGCATAGATACTTTTGGGCAGTGGGGGGTTCTTTTGATCTCTTTGAAGTGGCTGCAAATGTGGCTTTGAGACATTAGGTGGCTGGGGTACTCTACTACCCCCAAAGATTGATACTATCTTGGTATCAGTTAACAGACGTTATTTTTTTCCCCCTCTCAGCATGCCGGGAATGGCAGCGTCTGTTGACTCCCTGATTGTACCTAACCTGGGTTTGGCCTTCTTCCCCCCCTCCCTGCCTTTGAATATTCATCCCTTCCTTTTGTCTTCTGCCTCTCAAAGATAACATATTCTCTCTAACTATAAGGGCTGCATACATTGGCTCACTCACTCATTTCTAGCTGCCATCTCCCCTTCTGAGTCACAGTCCCTGCTGTCTAATCTGAACATGCTCTATACATCAAGAAGTAATATTTGATCACCCACGAGTTTAACTTTCAAAACAAATTGAGATTACTTTCCAGGCCTCATTACATCTGACTCCCTACCCATGATGGTTTGTTTAAAGTGTTGGTTTTAGGGTTGTCAACTCCAGGTTGGGAATACCAGGAGATTGGGGGGGGTGGTAGAACCTGAGGAGGGTAGAGTTTGGGGAGGAACCTCACCAGGGTATAATGCCATGGAGTACATCTGCCAAAACTGCCATTTTCTCCAAGGAAATTAATCTCTGTTGGCTGGAGATCAGTTGTAATATCAGGAGATCTCTGGGCCCCACCTAGAGAAGGGCAACCTCAGTTTGTTTATAAGCTACTTTAGCCAGTCCTGGGTGAGGAGAAAAGTGAGGTAGCAATAAATAGAATAAAAAGGGGTGGGTGGGTCTTTGCTAATGCTTTATGAATCTTACAATCTAAATTTTTATGCTGGGGGTAAACCATGAAGGAAGAGGAACCAAATTAGTACACTCAGCGATATTTTTGATTTGGTTGCGGAAGAGACCTAAGGGATGAAGGGGCATGGGGGTTGGTAGGCCTCGAGGACCTAAGTTGTAGGCTTTAAAAAGGCTTTAAAAAGCCTTTTTATAATTTGTAGAAAAGAGTTAAACTTCGAGTAAGGACACTAAAGCTATTGATGAGCTTCTAGTCCCCCTCTCCTTTCACTGTGGGAAGAGAGTGACTGAGAGGTGGGGAGCGAAATGCCATAATAACTATATGCTTAAAACAAATAAGAAAACAGCAGCAATTCTGCACTAGAGAACTGGAAGAGGAAAAGGACTGAGATCTTTAAAACAAATCACCAAGTTCACAAAGCTCAGTTCTCTGTAGGAAAACGGTAGCTATTTATTTAGAAAATTTCCAAGCTGCCTCTCCAGAGAATCTGGTTGACACAGCTTACAAAATGAACCATAATAAAAAAATATAATGCACAAGCAAACATTTTAATGGTTAAAAACACACTTGGAACATAAATCAGCCTAAAACACTGAGTTGAGCAGAACAGCTCTCGGGATTAGAAGCAGAGCATAGAAGTCTTTAAGTTATAGGAAAGGAAAGGTCCCCTGTGCAAGCACCAGTCGTTTCCGACTGGGGTGACGTTGCTTTCACAAAGTTTTCACAGAAGCCTTTTAACGGGGTGGTTTGCCATAGCCTTCCCCAGTCATCTACACTTTTCCCCCAGCAAGCTGGGTACTAATTTTACTGACCTCTGAAGGATGGAAGGCTGTGTCAACCTCGAAACGGCTACCTGAAAACCCAGGTTCCACCGGGGATCAAACTCAGGTCGTGAGCAGAGCTTAGAACTGCAGTACTGTAACTTTAACACTCTGCGCCACAGGGCTCTCTTTAAATTATAAGCCTGGGTTAAAAAGAGACATGTTGGCCTCGCGCCTAAAGGGAGCAGGGTTGGTGCCAGGCAGGCCTCAATGGGCAGGGCATTGCACAAGATGTCAGTGCTGGGGGAGACTATCTCTGGTTGCCACTGGACTCACCTCTGAAGGCAGGGGCACAGACTGTATCATGTAATTCTGAAATTCTTGCTGAGGTTTTTTTTTTAAACTTCGGGTTGACTGTTTATGAATTTGGTTCTGATTTTTATATTGTCTTAATATGTTAGTTCCTGCAGAAAACTTATTTTAAATTGAAAAGCGGCATAAAAATGTAATTTAGAACTGCTTGGGCTGATGATCAGTGCAGAAAAGACAAGGGAAGAGAGTCTCTTGTATTTGTCTGTGGTAAATCCTTGTCCCTGTTTTCTTTTTGGAGATATTTTAGTGGATACCTTTTGAAATGTTGTTGGCATGAGTTTCTAAGCTCAAGATAGTGTTACATGGTGGTTAGTGCTGGAATAGGGCTTGGGAGTTCAGATTGCTCTTTGTCAGGAAACTCACTATGTGACCTTAGGTTGGGTGAGAGAAAATGGCTCACCCATCTCATATGGTTGCTGTGAGGATAAAATGAAAGAACTATACATACCATTCAAAGTATCTTGGAAGAGGAGGTGGGATAAGAATGCAATAAATGTTCATCAGGATTCATTGCTCAAACACATATAGCTTGCATATGTCACACAAAGCTGATGCACAGACACACACAGTGCCGTCGCAGGACTGGCTGTTCAGAACAAATGAATGTTGCCCACTCAAAGTCAGAAACAAGCTTTCCAGAATATGCAGTAGTTGGAGGAATGGTTGCTTAGGAAAGCTGGTGGTATGAACATAAGGATGTTAGAAAAAGCATCCCTATTTTTGCCTGCTGAATGCTGACAGATGTGCTCATTCTATCTTTAACTCCTCAGGCTTGGACCAGAGGCTTCCATTCACTGCAACACTGCTCAACAGGAGACCTTTGCTGGTTTCTGCTGGTTTAAGGTGCCTCTTCAGCTTGCCAAAGATAGTTTTCTGACTTTTCTGAGCCATTGCTTTACCACACAAGTCCAGTTCTGTATTAGGTCTTGTGTACATGTCAGGCTGCCTGGGTCTTTTCTCACCTTTTCACTCCCTTCACTTGTTAGTTCTTACCTAGTAAATCATTTCTTCGTTTACTTAAGAAGCTCTTTCTAATTGTAAAACCCTTCCTTGTAATTATAGGTTTCTGGTTCTGATATCCTAATTGGCTTTTAAAAATTAGCAACTACATTTCTGTTTCCATGGTTATGTTCTGCTTAGTTTAGATGTTCTCAGAATGCAACAGGCATGTTTCCAGATATAATTCAGTGGTTTGTTTTTTTATTCTCATCAAATAATATTATGAGAATAAACCAACATTTGGACTTCCAGTTACGTGACTGTCAGTTGACAAGCTTTCAAGCTGTAGCAGTTCAGATACTGACTTTGAGATGTGCAAATTTTGAAATCTGAGCTGTTCAGTGGAACGTTTCCCATCAAATGAATTCCTTCTCTGATAGAATTTGCAACATAGATGAGGGCCAGATCAGGCCCTTGAATCAATTTTATCTAGCCCATGGCTGCCAAAACAAATTGTAATTGAGGTGCAGCAAATGTTCACTTAAAAGATAAAGATTAGTGGTACATTTCTTGTTTTGGATTTTGTTCATTAAGCTTATCTATGCCTGAGGGAACCAGTTCCCTGATGGTGGTGGTGCTACCATCTTAATTACAGAGCCAGGCCTCTGGGGGCCTTGATGTGGGGACTATAATGGAATATAAAGGAATATAACTGCTTTAAGAACTAAAAAAAATCTCAGCATCCTTGGTGAGTGAAGTGCTGCCATGCTCAGAGCTTCTCTGTGCCCATGGTGAAGTTCCACAGTAGTCCTCTAGGGGCTGGTTGTACACAGGAGCATGAAAGTACCCCCCCCCCCCACCCATGCAGCCATTCTGCTACACTTGCGGCTGCCTCTGAAGTTCTATTCCACAACTTTAATGTGTCATGTATTTGCAGAAGCACAGATGTTGTACAGTTTTGGTACCTGTACTGTCTGAAAAGCACCCTTCCCTTTCACAGTTAGGCTGTGTGTTGTACCACAGCTCAGCCAGGAAACATGCCCAATTATTAAGTGAGGAAAGTGCTACTGGGTACCTGTCATGGATATTAAACTCCATGCAGGAAATTGTTTCAAACCAGCCCTGGTATCGGAAGCAGTTTAGTCCCTTTCTCTCAGCTTCCTCAGTATGCTTCATTGTGAATTCACTTCTCTCACCGTTTCTCAAAGTGTTTCTTTGCTCCAGGCAGAAATGTCAATTATCCCTGGGTTTTCCACCTCACAGCATCAGTGGTGCTGTCTCCAGAGCTTTCATTCAAATCTGGAGAATGCACATGTAGCTCACTTCAGTCAGTCTATTTGGCTGAAATATCCACTTTGATACTATTCAAGCATTGGTGTTGAAGGATATTAGGACCAAATGGTGCAGATGGAAAAGAGACATCCAGAGGTCTGAAGTGAGAGGTCTAAGGTACACTGATATGCCCTTTTTCTCTTTCTCCTTTCCATCTAATTGTGCTACTGGAATTGAGGCTGGACACCCTCAACTAGTATCTGGAATCAGAAAAGACCTGATGGGGGTATATAAATTGAAATGATACGCGGAGACACTCTGGGTTCCAACTATAGCCACCTTTAAAAATCAAGTTCTTCACAGTCTTCTCTTAAACCTTGGCTCCTTTCTGAAAAAAAAGCATGGCTGTTCCACAAACATCTGCTTCCATATTCTTCATTAAATAACTAGAAGCCTTGTTCTCTCTTGTTGCATCAGTGTTTAGCTGTAAGCAGATTAATATTGATCTTTTGTCTGGTTTACATGACATTAGAGCTAGAACCAGAGATGGTGCTGCTTAAGCCACATTTTCCAATCACCAGTGTTGTTCTGCGGCATGATGGGGGAGGGGGGAGAGTGCAATTTCTGTATGTCACGCCACCACGTGCCCATTTCATCTTCACAAATTCTGAACTTGATCTCCTTCCCATCCATTCTGCTTGCTCAAATTCAATCTCCCCCTCCCATCTGGTTAGGTCACAGTACACTGATCAATTTTCCTTTTATGTAACTGACCTTTCTGAAATGCCTCTCAGTTTCATGAGGAGGAAAGGACAGTCTAGAAGGCCATCTTGGCAGACACATCTGAGTGCAGGAGGTGGAAGCTCCTCCCCTCCAACTGATGGATGTCGGGGCCTGAACCACCCAGAAGTTTTCCTGCTGAAGCCTCATATAAACCAATGGCAGCTCCTTTAGGGAACTAGTTTAGGGCATGTTAAGGCAAATCAACCCATCTTCACCTTTATAGTGCCCAGCTCTCCTCAGCTCCAGCAGCAATGACTGGCTTGCCTGGCCTCACAGATGAGGCCACCTTGTGTGTACAGGCCTTCCTTCTGGAAGGGATGGCAGATGCCCCTTCCTCCCAGACCAGTTCACAGGAGGGCAGCTGGCTCCTCAGAAAAGAAGTCAATGATATTGCAAGCTGGGGGGATATACTTACCATTGCCTTGGAGATTATGTGCTTATTATACTGAAAGGGAATACATAGACCATTTTTTTTCCAGGGCATCTGGGGATTGGCTGACACCTTTGGAAGGATGAAAGGATTACATGGCCTTTCCTTTCCCTGATTTTCTTAACAGCTGCTTCTTTCCTATAAACAGGATCACTTCTCGAGGGGGGGATGAGTCAGTTGCATGAAACCCTGTAATGCATGGGTGTCAAACATGCAGCCCAGAGGCTGCATCCAGCCTGTGCAGGGCTCAGATCCATCCTCCATGCAACTTCCTTCTCCTGCTTCCTTTTCCAGGGTTGCTACTACAGCCACACTTTAACTTGGTTTCCCCCCAGCTCCCTCAGTGCTCTTTGATTCATCTCTCTTGCCTCCCTCCCCCACCCATCACACACACACAGAGCTCTGCAGCTGCTTCCTGCTTTGTGCAGGAAAGATACAAAGACAAGCGCCCCCCCCTTCACATGCACACCCCTTCTGCTTTCTTCTCCAGGACTGCTCCTCCTCTTTTGGGGAGGAAGGGAGCAGGAGGAAAGAGACTTCAAGACTATCAGCATTTTATTCCAAGTATAAGGTTTTGTGTGCAAGCACACTACTTCAGAGGGTGGATGGGTGGATTCTTCTGACAAGCACAATGTACATTGAGACTTATTCTGAAAGGTTGAAAAAAAGATTGGTTTTCTCTGTTCCTGTCTGGATTTATTTTCTTTCAGAAGACCCTGATTAGCAATTAGAACATTTGGATTGGTCCTTATATCTTGGAGAGTGAAGAGATTCCAGATGCCAAATGATAACACACATTGGTAATGAGATAGGAAAACTAGCTCTCAATTCAGTCTCGGAGGATGTATTTGTCTTGAGCTCCATTATCAATTGCAATTCAGCAGTCTCGCTTTCTAATTTCCCCTTGAAATTCCTTTGTAAGAACACTAGTACGGGCAGCAACTGAATGTTGTGGTTTCTAATGTCAGACTTGTGTCCATTTATTCTTTCCATCCTCCTGGACTGAATCTTCCTGGATGGAATATTTGCATATTAGCCCACACACCCCTGATGCCAAGAAATGCATTCCTGTGCGTCCTGCTCAAAAAAAGCCCTGCGCCTAATCCAATCCAGCCTACTATTGTCATTCACCTGCTATTGCCATTTGACATCTGAAATCACCTTTATAAAGTTTATAAGAACATAAGAGAAGCCATGTTGGATCAGTCCAACATTCAGTCCATCTATTCCAACACTCTGTGTCACACAGTGGCCAAAAAAAACCCCCAAGTGTCATCAGAAGGTTCACAAGTGGGTCTAGAAGCCCTTCCACTTTGCCCCCCCCCAAAGCACCAAGAATACAGAGTATCACTGCCCCAGACAGTTTCAATAATATACTGTGGCTAATAGCCACTGATGGACCTCTGCGCCATATTTTTATCCAATCCCTTCTTGTTGTCTATGCTTGTAGCCGCCACCACCTCCTGTGGCAGTGAATTTTACATGTTAATCACCCTTTGGGTGAAGAAGTACTTCCTTTTATCTGTTCTAACCCGACTGCTCAGCAATTTCATTGAATGCCCACGAGTTCTTGTATTGTGAGAAAGGGAGAAAAGTACTTCTTTCTCTACTTTCTCCATCCCATGCATAATCTTGTAAACTTCTATCATGTCACCCCACAGTCGACGTTTCTCCAAGCTAAAGAGCCCCAAGCGTTTTAACCTTTCTTCATAGGGAAAGTTTTCCAAACCTTTAATCATTATATATCTGATACCTCATATTATATTTTATGGCATGCATGGCCTAGCCCAACAAAGTGACATTTATGTCAGCTCCAGTCTTCATAACAAATGAGTTCAATACCTCTGCTGTAATGCTTCCATTCCAGTTCTGGGAAAGGCCATGGCCCAGAACCTCTGCTTGGCATACAAAAAGTTCCAGGTCTAATCCCCTCCGTCTGAGGCCCCAGAGAGCCGCTGCCAGTCTGAGTAGACATGCTGACACTGATGGACCAATGGTCTGATTCAGTATAAGGCAGTTTCCTGTGTTCATATAGGTGGTCATATGACTTCATTTGTTCCAAATTAAGCCCTGCTAAATTCAATGGTATTTACCCCCTTATAAGTGTTCTTAGAGCTACGGTCTTGCTGTGACTTGATCCTATAGTCGTTTGCTCTGAAGTCACTCCCACAGTTCAGAGTGGCATAATCCTAGGTAAGCATATACAGACTGCATCTTTCAGTGCTTGAACTCTTCCTTTAAGCTCCGCTGAGTTCTGTGGATCTGGAAGCGTGTTCCCCCTTTCATTCTAGATTGTGGCAAAGGAGGATAATGAGGATGCAACTGCTGGGACTTTCTTGATTGTTTCAGCAGCAGTGAAAATGGCTTTGTCTTATTGATGCTTCCTTGAAGATCCATGAGGCTTGCCTTCTTATAACAGCTGACCAACTCTGCTTTTGGTAGTCCATTGGAAAACAGAGTAGAGTAACTAGCAGCACAACCTTAATGCATGTTTGCTCTGAAGTAGGTCCTCTTTTATTCAGTGGAACCTACTCCCAGGTAAGAGAATGAGTCATTTCCTTCTAGAAAGCCTCTGGTTCAGATCTTGTCATCATCAACATCCTGTCACTTGGTTTTAGGCAAGTTTCTGCTTCTTGGCTTTAGAGCTCAACCAGCAAGACGGTGACAGCAATATTGGCCTAGATTATAGAGCTGTTTGGACTGCTGTGTGAAATTGCTAGGTGCTCATATTGTAACGTAGCTGTGATTTCCCCCACCCCTCAACACTAGCCAGCAGAGTGGTATGACTAAGCTAAGACAGCACAGATCCAAATGCCACTTTGATGGAGAGGCAGAGCCAACCATTTAACCTTTTCCTTGAAATGCTGTTGTAGTTCAGAACGACGCTAGGATTGAAATGCTTTTCTAAAAGGGACAGTTGTACAGTTCATCTGTGATGGGTACTGAGCTGTCACACCCAAAAGATCCACAGTAGATGTGCAAGGGGCGTATTTTAATTTGCTCTCCACAGAACTGCTGTGGTAAACAATCCAATTCAAATAACACTGTTGGTGCACAGAAGTTCAGCTTGAGGGTAAGAAATGATATCCAGGAATAAGGTGTTGATATAGTACAGCTAGAGGCAAGATGAAGCCATAATAAAACCTAACTTAAAATTAGCTGTGAGGATATCCACTTTGGATCTGGATGATTGTAGGATGGGAGGGAAGGTTCACTCCTTCCCAAGCAGTTGCTTAGCCCCCTCTGTGGAAGAGGAACTGACTTTTTTTCCTACTGGGGTGCATACCAGCTTGGGGGAGAGGGTTAACCCCCTTTCCCAGCGCTATGATCCTACTTTGAATTCAGCAGCTATTTTGTGAACTTTAAAGATGGAGGACTTCCGATGTCTCATTTAGGTTTTCCAGACAATGTTGTGCACATGCAGACCTCCCCACACACTTGATGGGACAAATAATGCCTCTCAGGGCCATATTGGGTCAGCAAAATGCACAGAGAGGAAGATTGAAGCCCTTCCTCCCCCCCGCCCCAAGCCACAGTCCCCATCTGCAGCGGAGCCCTGCAGAATTGAGCTCCCATGGGGAATGTACAGCACTACTATCTGACTTCAGGCCCCTGTGACAGCTGCAAGTTAAATGCAATGTCTAGTTGTTTGGTTGTCAGCTTTTGTAGCCAAACTACCGCCTTTCTTTTCCCACACAGAAACTGTCAGTTCTGTGAGCAACTGAATACCATGAGCCATCCAACCAGTTCAGTTCAATTGATGTTGGAGGTTTCATCACCACAAGCGCAAAGCAATGTAGACTGAAAAACATGTTTCATCCCTAAAACATTTGACTCAGCCTTAGCCCGTAAACTCTTGGAGTTACTCTTTCAAGGATGATAAACTGGACTGAATTCAGATAAACTCATTTCTTTTCAAGTCTTCATCAGAGTCTGCCTCCCTTCCTTATCTCTCTTTCAGAAAGCTTTAGTCTGCTGTGTATTAAATTTAGCATAATAAGGCAATAGATATCCTTGGGGGGACAAAAGGCCAGAGTGGATTTGTGATGGCCCCAGGGATAAATCTGGTACATCAGATATTAAATATGAATAGATGCTTGAATCTAGAGTGCCAGGTGAGGAGTAACTGTAGTAGTCCATGTGCTCAGCAATGTATAATCAAAAAATGTTGTAGATGTTGATTGAGCTTCCATTAACTGTATCTAATACTTCTATCGCCCTGGATTTGTGATGAAATACAATATGTGGGGTGGGCCTGTAAGAAATATCTGGCTGCAGTGTGCTTTTGTTATATCTGATTAAAATCTGCCCCTGTTTGATGACTTCACTGGCACTTTGCCAGGGGGCTTTGGGGTCTCTCCTGATTTGCATGAAACGGAGAAGGATTACAGCTGCTGTTCTCTTCTTTCTGTACTCATCTGCTCTGATTTCCTCCACTTTACTGAAGTGAGCCTCACACCACTGTTGGTCAAAATAATCCTCCATGGGGACTCTGTCATTTTCTTTTTTCTTTTTAATATACTAGAGTGGAATGATGTAGAAATAAGTCATACCAGATAATCAGCCTGCCAAATTAATCATCTTGGCATTTCATTTTTTCCCTTCTATTTGTAGTTGTTAGAAAAATTAAGTCTGTTACAAAATAAATGAATAATAACCTGATTATCAAATTTGAAAGACTGATGTTGTTAAACCAGAAATATGTATTGCTGTAAGGGAGAATGCCTTACAGCAATTTTTTTGCCCGGGGGGGGGGGGTTGCAAAATTTCCTACCATACTTGTGGGGCCTAATGACATGTTCTCCCCCAATCTGCATAATCATGTGTGTTGCAGATATCATGCTGGGAACTCAATTCTGAGATGCATGGGGCCCAGTTTGGATTGGGCCTATGGTGAATGGGGTAGGGTTGCCAAGTCCAATTCAAAAAATATCTGGGGACATTGGGGGTAGAGCCAGGAACAAGGTTGTGACAAGCATAATTAAACTCCAAAGGGAATTCTGGCCATCACATTTAAACGGACCATCACATTTAAACGGACACCTTTTAAATGCCTTCCCTCCATTTGAAAGAATGAAGGATAGGGGCACCTCCTTTAGGGGATCATAGAATTTTCAAAACTTGGAGGGTGTTTTGAGGAGAGTCATCGGATGCTATGCTGCAAATTAGGTGTCTCTACCTCAAAAAACAGGCCCCCCCCCCGCCCCAGATATCTGCAGATCAATTTTCCATTATACCCTATGGGAAGCTTGTACCCCAATAGAGCAAAGAATATTTTCCCCTCCCTCCACCAAGGCTCTTTCAGGTCAGGAAAACAGTATAGGGAAACACACAGCCCCTAGTGGCTCTGATCCAGATTGGGGCCGCACGTGTTTTTTGTTCCCAACACAACATTCGCAATACATATCTGTAGCCTGAACATGGGCCCCAAACTGCTGCTGTCTTCTAAAGAATATTTCACTGCATACAAAGATGAGCAAAATGATTTTATGTAAGTACAGAGTGACACTAAGGGTCTGGATCCAATGAGCGGTTTATGGGAACTGTGGTTCACTTAGCCAGTTTTGAACCTAAAGCAGTGGGCAGAGTATGGATTTGTTTTTGCATTATTACAATTATATCTATATTAGGGTTGTCGTGCCCCCTGGCCACCAGCAGACAACTCTTGGGGGTGGAGCCTGGGGAGGAAAAAGACCTCAGTGGGATATAATGCCATGGAGTCCACCATCCATTTTCTCCAGGGGAACTGTTCTTTGTATCTGAAGATGAGCTGTAATTCCAGGGGATCCCTTGGTCTCATTTGGAGGCTGGCATCCTTACATCCTGCCTTCTATCATGAGACTCAAGGCCACTGAGATGGATGGTTCCCAGGTGTCCTTTCCTCCAGGCATTGAATCAGCCTAAACCTGCCCAGCTTCAGAAATCCTATAATGTGCCTTGCATGATACTCTGATTGGAATAGTCTTCTAAACAGTTGGTTCAGAATTAAATTGGATGCACGTGCAGAATATGCCAACTTGTTATGATGAGCCACACTGTTCTTTAAGTGCAGATTGCAACTGGAGGAGAAGTCTATCCATGGAAGTCAGCTGTGACAGCTAAGTGAAACCTCCACGTTCAGAAAATGTATACCTCTGGATACCTGGTAATGGAAATAAGCAAAAGGTGTAAAACCATCAGCTTCCTGCTCTGCTTCTGAGTTCCTCAGGGGCAGCCAACTGGCAAGGGGGAAAGAACATTAGAATCTAGCAGAACATTAGAATCTAGCAGGTTCATAAGTGTATCTGTCCTCATCTGGCAAATGTTGCTGTGTGGCCTTGAAGAACAAACTGTGTGTTCTACAAACAGCATTTCTATACTTGTTGAATGGCTTTCTAATGCTTCTTTGCTGCGGTAATTTGTCCCGGTATTAATGAAATGGCTTTCTGTTGTTGGATAACTGTGTCTAATTAATAGACTGTCTCTGAAGCACTGTCCAGCAATCTCAGAAAACTGATGGAATAAATAAATGAAATGATAAATTACTTTCAAGAGGGCTGATGCACAAACACGTTGGTGGACTGGGAACTGTAGATCCTTCTGTTCCAGCACAACTTGTCTTTACTCTTTGGAATCCTGTCCAGGAAAGCTTTCCTGTGGGTCACTGGCCATGGGTAGCAGGAAGTGTCATGATTCTCTCTCCCCTGTTTTTATCCTCATAACAATCCTGTGGAGGAGGCCAGAGTGTGAGAGAGTGACTGACCCAAGATCACTGAGCAAGTTTCATGGCAGTGTAGGGGTTTGAGCCTGGATCCAGTGCACTAACTGCTGAGTCACACTTCCTCTTCTCTGCCTGAGACAGCCCCGTCATCCCTTGCTTCACTATAGAATCACCTTTGTGTGGCAGTAGAGTGTCAGGAGCTTGTTGTGTAGCCAATGAATGATTGCAGAATGACCACAGTTATATGGCAGTGAAGGACCTGTGGGTGGCTTCTCATTGCTACCCAGTCTTTGCTTCGCAGTCTTGAGCTCTGCTTAGTGATGTGGAAGAAAGAGTTTAGATAGGACTGGAGAAGAGACCCTGCCTTTCCTCTTTCCTGGAGGTGGCTTGCTGGCTAAAGTTGAAGATGCCTCACCCTGGACAGAAGCCAAAGGGGCTGGGCTACATAGACAACCTTGTACTCCAGGAAAGGTCATTTGTGCACAGGAAAATGTCCAGCCTCTTTAATAGAGGCTTGATATATGGAAACGGGCAGCTGAAGCTCCCAGGGTAAATAACATCACTAGATAACTAATCTCTCACTAAGCTTCTATTAAAGGAACAAGACACTTTTCTGCAGGCCTGTTGGTAACTCTGTGAATTGTGCACCCTTTAAAATTTGTGTGAGATGTTCATAAGTATTACGGGAGCAGAGGGCCAAACTGTAGGGAATATTAGCAGGATGAGGGTGGGTAGTTCGGTTTCAAAAGCAAAAGCGTTGTGGAGGCAAGAGATGAGTATCATATTCCCCCTATTAGGGGTGCCAGCCTCCAGGTGGGGCCTGGGGATCCCCTGGAATCACAGTTAATCTCCAGACTACAAAGATCAGTTCCCCTACAGAAAAATGGATCCTTTGGTGGGTGGACTGTGTGACACTGTACCCCACTGAGATCTCTGCCCTCCCTAGGCTGCGTTCCCAATTCTCCAGGAGTTCTCCAACCTGGAGCTGGCAGCCCTAAACCCCCATCCCCCACCAGTGACCAGTGGGGCCTGGCAACCCTGCCCCCCATCTGATTGCTTAGTCCCTGCATCCTAGGGTTGCCAGCTCTGGGTTGGGAAATACCTGGAGTTTGGGGGGGCGGGGTTGGAGCCTGGGGAGGGGGGTTGGGGAGGAGAGACTTCATCCAAGTACAATATCATAGCGTCTACCCTCTAAGGAAGCCATTTTATCTGGGGGAATTGATATCTGTTGCCTGGATATAATAGCGGGAGATCCCCAGGCCCCACCCAGAGGCTGGCAACCCTACTTGAGTGCATCCCCTCTCTCTATGTCCTTTTCTGCATCTGGTGTATACTACCTACCCCCTATCTCCACACACTTTCCCCCCAGTTAGGGCTTCGTGGGGGCAGAAAGCCACAAGTGAAAGAAGGGTTCTACATCTGTACACCTGTTTGCTTTTAAACATGGACCCCCATGAGCTCTTTCAGTGGAACTGGGGCAAACCCTCTGTTTAAATGTCTGGAACTGATGCAGTTGTGTTTAGTTTCACCGTGAAAAATTCATCCACTGTGGCAAATGTATCCACACTATGCGACCATTGGAGTGGAAGTGTGTGGGGGGAATGCCCCCATTCTATCATTATTTGGGCATCTTCCTAATGGAGAATGTGCCAGGATTCCTTGCTAATAGCCTATGCTCCAGTTTTCAAAAGTATGAGGAACATTGGGTTAAGCTGTGACTAGGGAGAAGATTGGACTAGACGATCTGAAGTTAAAATCCTTTCCACCCCCAAAGATACTGTAATAGCTCTGCAAATTGGCTGTTGCACCCACGAGCAAGCAGCTCTCTGCTTCTGTCAGCCATCGCTCTGGTCCAAGCGGCTCTGTTAAGTGCCAGGATCAATGCAGGAAGCAGAAGCAATTTGAAGTGCACACTGGTGAATCAAAAGGCAATTGTGCCTCTGGAGGCGTGAAGCCCACAGACCTGGCTTTGTGTTTCCAGGCCCCTCAGTGCTAGGACAGCCTCTCCTGTTTCATTGTTACCTCCATGATACCCTTTTGTTAAAGCTGTTGATGCAATAACAGTGCTCGTTGAGGAATATAAGAGTGGGTGAAGCAGCACTTGGAGGGAGAGGTCTGTTTCTTAAGCGTGACAGTCACAGCCTGAAGATAGGACACTGCCCTGATGGAGCTCCTGGAATAAAATGATTGCATCCATGTTCTTGCATATTAGCATTCCCCAAAAGCCCCTGAAATTTTGGTTGTGAGACTCAGTGGCTCATTGGGAATAGCACGGGGTGTAAAGTTGGGGTCTGCAATGGAAGAGAGCCATCCAAAGAAATTGCCACCACCACGCAAATAAATTGCAGAAGGCAGTGGTGGATTTAAACTTTGCTGAATGTTCACTGGACATCTGGTGTGGCTCCAACCTTTCTTCACAGAGCCTTCCTCTAGTTTAAGGAGAATTCCTCCAAGTTAAGTAACTCCTGTAAGAGGAAGGCTTCCAACATGGCTCAGTGGTACAAAAAGACCAGATATCTTTATTGAACATCCAATAAGTTTTATTTTTAATATTTGGCAGCCTCTTATAGCTGACACACAGCGGGATTTTGTTTGACAGGTTATGACATTTTGTCATAACAACTGGCATCAGTGTCCTAGCCCCACTGATGGACCTCCTGATGGCACCAGGGTTTTTTTGGCCACTATGTGACACAGATTGTTGGACTAGATGGGCTATTGGCCTGATCCAACAGGCTTCTCTTATGTTCCTATCAGGGGAGGGGGCTAGCTTGGATTAAAACAATTCAAACATATCTAAAGTATGTTAATACTTATGGGGTGCTCCACCTCTGGTTGGTTTTCAGACCTCTACAGGTCAAATTCTGTTGCATTGCCTACTGGATGCCCCAGCTTATTGGTTGTATTGATTTATTCTGTGTCATCTGCCTTGAATCCCAGGGAGCAAGAAAAACTTTAAATAACATAAAGAAAGCAGTTGAATGATGAACTTTCATCCTAAAAGTGTTTATTTTACCACATTTGGAGTTTTAAGAGTGGAAACAAAAAACATTTTCTATTGTTTCAGCTCTGAACAAATAGCAGAAATTGCCTCATACTTCTGAGCCCGGGGGTGGGGGGCAGGTGATGTTCCTATAACAGTTCCAGGCTCAAGGGGCGAGATTCCCTGGGCTTGCAAGCAGACAGGTGAATCCCTGGAAGCAACTGGCCTTGATGAAAGTGTCCAGGTGTCTGTGCTGTGATGGCCACACATGCAATCTAGCCCATTGGGACCACAGAGGCAGATGGCAAGATGTATGCATGTCTGCTCTGCAGTGCTAGGCAAAGCTCAGCAAAAAGGGCTCAGAGCTGTGCTGGTTCCAACAGTGAAGATTACAGAGGCAGGACTGGTGAGGGATTGGACAGCTTGAATCAGAGTAATGTAATTGGAAGGGGGAGTCCTTTCGAGCTGTTCAACATGCCTGATTGTCCAGAGGCCACCCTGGATACTTGTGGACTCTTTTTATATCTGAATTGGAGATGATCTGACAGAGTATCATGTCCTTTCAAGTCTTGCTATCATTTCTCATCAAAATGGTTTTGCAGGATTTTGGTGCAGTGTAAAGTGAGTTGGACCAAAGGCAGTGGTAGGACAAAAAATGTGTGGAGAAAGTGCAACAAATCTGTCCCTCCAGCATTCGAAAAGCTATTGCCTCCCTGGTTGGAAAGCTTGCAAAAGTAGCTTATCATGAGGAAAACTGGTGTGGTAATCTTTTCTGCCTCTTCCAAGCCAACTATGCCTGAGATGTGCAGTAGCACGTGCACCAAACCCCAAAGCTTTTTGGCACAGTTATTGTACATCAACTACTGTTTAAATCAGTGGCAGGTTGGCACTGATCCCCAGTGCATGCCTGATGCAGCCAAGTCCCAAATCCTCCATGACACCAGCATGGTATAGTTCAGAGGTGTCAAACATGTGGCTCATGGGCTGTATCCAGCACCCACAGGACTCCCCTCTAGCCCTTGAGCGACTGCTTCTCCTGCTTCCTTCTCCACTTCTGCTACTGCTGTGTCATAGCTTGCTTTGCCAGACTCTCTCAAATATGCAGTAAAGATAGATAGGCAAGCCTCTGTTCTCTATTTGTTGAGCCTCCTTCCCCTCCTACTTCCAGGTGGAGGGACAGAACAAGTCAGAGCTTGCTTCCTGGCCAGGCTCCCTCAATCACACATGAGACAAAGGCAAGCCTTCCTTCCCTTCTATTGGCTGAGGCTCCTCCCCTTCCTCCCTTTTGCTTGGCTGCCTCAATCACACAGGAGAAATACAGAGCACCTTTAAGACCAACAAAGTTTTATTCAAGGTATGAGCTTTTGTGTGCCTTGCTACAGTGTGTGTATATTTTGCTGGACTTGTTATGCTGTGTGCATGTGTTTGTTGGGCTTGTTATTCTGTGGCTCTCCCGGGTGCAACTGGGTTCCCCTTCTCTTTTTCACTGTATGCATGCCCTCATGATCCAGTCTTTCTCAATAGGACAGCAATGTGAACTACTTAGATGAGGAATAACAGCAAGCCAGCGAGGTGGATTAGGCTAACAGTGTATGTCTAAGCCAAGTTCACCCAGCACATTTCCTTTGTAGACTGAGGTTTTTGAACCTAGACTTCTCAGATAACAGTCTGATACTGACCACTATATATGGCTGTCTTTCTATTTTTGCACTGCCTCACAGCAGTTATTTTTCTGGGAAGAGTGTAGTTTTGTAAACACTCTGTATCATGATGTCATCACATCTTCTTGACCAGCACGTGAAGGAGTTTATGTACAAAAGCTTGCAATGCCCAGCCATTTAATGTTTTGCCCTGTGTCCTAGGCTCAGAGCACTGACTATGAGATTTCTGTAATGAATGTCAATGTCAAAAGTAAGTTTGCAACTTACAGATACACACCTGAACAATTCTCAAAATTGCTACAGCAGACAGTTTGATGCAACAATTCAAAGCAAGAGGTATCAGTTGTTAGAGACTGTTAAATAAACAAAATACTCCAAGAGTGCTAATGTGTTAAGCATTTTTATTTTGAGTAAAAATATTTAATTGTGTTTGTGCTCTTTATAAAGTTTATATCTTCACTACTTGCCATTACATTTTATGACACATGGCCTGGCCCAACAAGGTCTCATTTATGTCAGATCCATCCCTCATAACAAATGAATTTGACACTAAGTGGTTAGATTGTTGTTCTAGTGTATGGGAGAGCCAGGTTCAAATCCCTGCTCTACCTTAAAAGCTTGCTGCAGGACTTTGGGCCAGTTGCTCTTTCTCAGTCTGAACTACCTTGCAGATTGTTGCATGGATAAGAAAGAGGATAAGAGGAGGAGGAAGAGAGTATGGGTATAAATGCCTAAACAAATGATAGTTTCAGGTATTGTGGATGGCTGGAGGCATGAAGATTCCTCTTTACCATCATGCATGAAAGAAAGAAAATATTTTCAAAAATTCTTGCTCCTTATTTGTCTGTGTTGTTTCCTTCCTCTGTACGTGACAGAAGAACAGACTGATCTAGGCTTCCTGATGAATTTTTAATAACTGTCTGAGCTACTGAGGAAATATGCTTATTTCCATCCTTCCACATGCAAAATTCGCAGTCTGTTGGTAGGAACTCTTAAAAGCAGATTAATCTCTGAAATCTCTCTAAGTCTTGGTCCATGTTATAAGCTTGGCCACTGGCAGGGGGTGCAGTTGCCGGCTCCAGGTTGGGAAACTCCTGGAGACTTGGAGATGCAGCCTGCGGAGGGCAGGGACCTTGGTGGAGTACAGTGCCATAGAGTCCACCCTCCAAAGTATCCTTCTCTTCAGGGGAACTGATATTGTGTAATCTGGAGATAAACTGTAATTCCAAGGGATCCCCAGGTCCGACCTGGAGGCTGGCATCCCACCTTCTCCTTCTCTTGCAACCAGCCAACAATCCCAATTATTAGCTGCAGTTTTTCCATCAAGCCTCCCAAAGTTCCTTTCATTTCTTTCCTGCAGCTTGGGCTTCAAAGGAGTACTTCCTCTGCCCAGGGAGGATCCATTTAGCTATCTGGCGAGTTGTGTAAAGAAGATCCCAGCATTCCATCAGCCATGTTATATAAGTAATGTTGTTCCCTGTGTTTCATACATTGGAAAAGTAGAGTTCACAAATTCTTCAGAACAGAGGAAGAGATTTTATGCTTTTACCACAAGGCTCTTTTTACTTGACAAACATGGCATTTTGGATCTTCTGCTTAGTGTACATCAGGGGTGGCCAAAGTGCAGTTTTTTCACACATACTGTGCAGCTCCTGGAGGTTGAAGAGGAACTTAATTAGGACCTCAGTCAGCCTCTGAGCGCTGACCCATAGGAAGGCAACTATTTCTTCTATGTGTAAAGTGAGGAAGGAGGGGGGAACAGGCAGGCTTGCAAGCTCTTCTACACCACAGAAGTCGCTCAGAGACCTAGAGCAGGGAAAGAGAGCGCAAGAGCCGAGGGAGTCACTGGAAGGAGGGACAGAATTAAAGAGGGTGGCGCAGGGTTAGTTTCATAGCTCTTGTAGGAGCTGTATTTACTAACCTTGGTGTCAAGGCAAAGAGAGATGCATAATGATGCAAACAGTGGCCAATGATTTATATGCTACATGTGTGTTTACTTCTCCCACTGGTGCCAAAAAGAATTCCCTAATCTTTCCCTATGCTGGTCTTGTGGGGACTGTTATTTCCAGCTTTTGTTTTTTAAACAAGTCTCCTTCTAGCATGGTTGTGTTGTAAAGTGCATACATATGTATTTTATCTTTCTGTGCAAAGAAAGTATTAAGAGTTTTAATAAAGATGTATGTATAGTCTTTGTTCATGTCTTGCAGCTCTCAAACATCTGACGTTCATTCTGTGTGGCTCTTAAGCAAGTTTGCCCACCCCTGGTGTACATGAATGGCCATCAGAGAAGGGGGGAAATGCTACTATTTGTCTTTAGGACGTACACTAAAGAAGTCTCATCTTCAGAAAAGGTCACTTGTCTCTAGCTAGCTGGCTGCCCTTTTGGCCAGCTGTGTTTTATTTACCATGGGACAGATGGAAGGGGCTCCTGAAAATAGCTTATCTGTCATTGACCTTCTTTTCTTGGTGTGTAAGAAATCATACCTCTATCATTCATGGGTTTTATTTGGAGATTTTAGAAGTGTTCAATTGTAATATTGTAAACTAGCCTCTTTATTCCTTACCGTTTGTTGTTTTGCTTTGTGAGGAGAGTTCTTAGACAATAATGCCCCACTTAGAATATAAAGGGATTTTCACTGAGTTTCTTCAGCAATTCAAAATCACTTCTTCCTTGTCTCTATGCCGATAGCTCTGATCATGTGGCCCATCATAGTGTTTTTGTTTTGCTCGTTTGATGTGCCCCTTTCAAGCTCCATGCTTATCCAGTCATAATAGATAGGGAAGGACAAATCCTTCTATCAAAAGTTATGCCTGAATTGAAATAATCTGTCTATTCTTGAAAGATATTCTTATTCTTCAAACAGAAGCAGAAAATCTCTCAAACTTCAAAAGGTGGGGAGGGGAGTTGCAGAAGACACCCGCTAAATGGTGAGAGGATATAGCTCAGGCGGAGCATGTATGCACAAGTTTCCCAGTTCCATCCCTAGTGTCACCCACTGTAGGCTGTTCCCTGCCACTATCATGTTTATGTAATGCCATCCGGCCAAGTTGTTGTTCTGAAAGATGAAGGGACTTTTCCATCAGGGTACTGGTGGTGTAGGCCTGGAAAATGTGGGGGCTTGTTATGACTTGTTTGCCAAGCATGGGGTGGGTGGTACCTGCTACCACTTGAATGCCACTAGTATTGCAGGTCACAGCTGCTTGGATGACTTTTAGTTACCAGGGCACAAAAGGCGTAGACAAGTTCTTTGAATGCATGCAGCCAGACTCGTCTGTGCTCCAACCTTTCCTGTTTTGGCCTGTGGTGTACCGTCCTGCCCAAAAAGATTGTTCTGTTGGGTCCCAGAAATAATGAATGTTTAAAGACTTGAGTATCAGCCATCTCAAAGGACTTGGTCATGAAACCCTTCCTGAAAAAACCATCCCTGACCTCCTTTAATAACCACCATCTGGCAGCAAATATCCCCCTTGCAGCTCCAGGCATTCTTGAATAAAGTGGATGATCCAGGTCAATTTCAATCCAATTTACTGGTTGGCTTTGTGAAGCTGACTTGGTTGAACCAGCAGATATCAGTATGAGAGAGAAAGGGAATGCTGCGTTTTTGATCCTCCTGGATCTTTCAGTACCATCAACCATGGTGTCCTCTGGAACAGTAGGCTGAGATAAATATTGGGGCACCATGCTCTGATGGTTCCAACCCTGATTGGCTGATGGATTTGAGAAAATGGTGGTGGGAATAGCTGCTCAGCTCAACAGCATATACACTGTGGAGTCTGAAAGGGTTCCATCCTGCCGCCTTTGTTGATTAAAATCTAACTGAAACCACTAGTAGGATTTGTCTGGAAGTTTGAAGTGCTGTTGGTATGTTGAAGACATTCAACGCTTTCTCCTTATCTTCAGGGCCAAGCTAGATGTGATGGTATCCCTGTGACTACCACAAGGATGGTGCTGCCATTTTAAAGTCATTTTAAAATGTCACAAGGTCTCAATCCTGACAAGGGCAGCTGCACAGCACACTTATTCCCCCCTTGTGCTTTTTCAAGTACCTAAATAGCCATGGAGGGGGTGAGGCTCTTTCAGCACTTGAAAATACATTGGGGGGGGGGCATCAGCCAGGATGAGGCGATTCAGAAATGTAATAAATAGTAATAAGAGTACTTCAGTCTGGTGTGCTGTAGCCCTAATCAGGATTAGCATTTTACAATGACTTTGGAATGGCAGCAGTGTCCTCATGCTGGCCATGAATACTTCAGCATGTCTAGCTTGGTCCTCAGAGCCAGAGGAATCATTAGATGTCCTGAAGGAGCCTCTAGAGGTGGACATGGGTTGAATGAGGACCAGCAGACTGACCCTTAATTGCTAAAAGATTAAAGGCTTAAGTACAGGTTACATTATCCTTGCATCCTCCCCAAATCCACCTCAAGGATGGTTGATCAGATGCACCTTGAAAGATCTGTGTTTTGAATTAAGTTCTGATTGGGACTTGGGTGGTGCTCTGGGAAAGAGGCTGAAGCTTTCTTCCCTGCACTGTATCCTGGCCCAAAACAGACACAGGGGAGCTATTTGCCCTCTGGGGAAACTTACACATAGCCAATCAGTATAAGTAGGATCTTCATCGTGGTCTCTGTGCAGTCCCATACATGGGTTATCCGCCAGGTCAAACCCAACCTCAGAGAATTCAAAGCAATCTTAGAGCGTTAATTTTGGCGCACACTTCCTCTCGTCCCGGGGAGGAGGCATCCACTGCGCATGCCTAGAACGAGAGGAAGGCACTCCACCCACCCAGTTTCTTCTTTACCGCCGCCCAGGATACACCTACCTCGCTGAGTCTCCTTTCTTCATTGCAATCTTCACCTTGTTTTATTGCATTTTCTCCTCATCGTTTGTCTTTGTCTTCTTCTCCAACTTCACCGGTATCGTTAAAAAAAAAGAATCATCTTTCTACCCTATTTCTACCTTCGTCCCTTCCCCTCCCCCCGGGCGGATGGAAGGGAAAGACAAAATCACTTTTAAGAAGTGTGTTCGGTGCGACTCAAAAATCCCATCCACAGATGGACATTCTTTGTGCCTTTTTTGTCTGGGTGAGGCCCATCGTACCGACACTTGCCTGCGTTGTAGCCAATTCGGAAAGCAAGCAAGAAAAAACCGCGCGGCTAGACTCAGAAGTCATTTGCTGGAGTCGTCACTGCGCCCTACTATATCCCATACTTTGGGATCCCAAACCTCGCCATCTTCCCTACCTACTCAAAAGGAAGTGGCTCGACCGGCAGCTTCCGTGGCTTCGGTTCCCAGCAAGCTTAAGTCTGGGAAACACTAGAAGTCTGACGATTCTAGAAAGAAACATCACACAGAATCGACTTCTAAAGATCCCTCGATTTTGACACCACCGAAAACCAAATCAAAGACAAGCCATGGGTCCTCGGATTCGAAGTCTCCCACCATGACTTCTGAATCCCACCCGACTGTCTGCACCTCGACTTCAATACAGACGGCATCAACTTCATCAGAGGTCTCGGTGCCCATCGATACCGTACCTCTCGAGATCGTCCATATTCATTCTCGGTCCCCATCACTTCATGGGTCATTGCCAGAGAATATCCTCAACACCGAATCTCCAGAATCACATAAAAGTCAATGTGCCAATCTTCTCAGCACAGACTCCTTTCGGGAAGTCTCGATGCCTAGCAGACAACGGACGCCTAGCAAACAGCAGATAGCGACACCTGCATCTCCACTCTTAAGAGAACCTTCGACACCAAGAGAGCCATCCACTTGAGTCTGAGCTGAAAGATCTCCAAGTCATCACAGGGAACGCTATTATTATTATAGCCCATTGCGGTCCAGATCACCATCTCCTTGCAGGTATCAACGATATTATAGGTCACCTTCCTCGGATTCACATCAGTATCAGTACCATGAAGACCCTCGGGACCGTGAGGACCCTCGGGACCGTGAAGCGCTTTATCATCCCACACATCAAGAGCACGCATACTGCGAGGATTGTCTACGGTACCGTGAGGACATTTCTTACCGACCCTGTGAAAGTCCCTATCGACGCCCTAAGCATTACACTATGGTATCAAAACCATTGTCTCCAGCTAGATCGACTTCGGTGTGTTTGGTCTTTCCTAAACAGACGGAACAGTCTTCTCTGCTGACGAAACAGATATCAATAATTACCAAGCCTATTGATACGTCCATTGAAACTCAGGAAGAATCTGAAGCGGAACAATCGGATTCCTCCCATTCTTCAGCCTCAGCTCCTCCTTCACCAGCCTCCGACATCATCAAGCCTGCTGACCTCTCACCCTCAGAGGGTTCTAAATCTTACTTAGATTTTCTATCCAACATGGCAAGTACACTTAATATTAAACTGACTACTGACGCACCTAGAGTGTCGGATGTAGTCCACGACTTAGTACATGCAGACCTGCCGGCAGGTTCTTTTCTCTTGATGCTTCCAGTCCATTTGGAAGCCTTGAAGGAGGCATGGGACAAACCTGCTTCGGTTCCACCAACATCTCATCCTTCAGGAGCTTTCTCGCATCAGCAAGCAACAAATTAACACAGTGCGTCATGCTGTGGCATGCTCATCTAGGACTATGGCTACATCGATTGCTCTACGCCGTCATGCCTGGCTCAGGTCCTCGTCACTGCAACCTGACATCAAATTCAAGATAAAGGACTTACCTTTCGACGGCCAGGGTCTCTTTAATGCCACCACAGATGATATTTTAATCACTGTTGATGACAGTAGGAAAAGGGCTAAAAGATTGGGTTGGGATTGCTGTTGAATAACTCCCAATCGGCAGAGAACCTGGAAACCATCATACTACAAATGTTCCTGATCTCTTCGAAAAGCTGAATTCTGGAAACGTAAGGCTCCTCCGGCAAAACAACCATTTCAGCAAAGAGCACGTCCACAAACCTCAAAGAAGACAACACTGACTCCAAAGCAGTCTCTTTGACTCCTCTCCTCTACCTCTCAATCAGCTGCAACAAGACACCACCAGACTACGACCATTCTACCCCATGTGGGAATCCATAACATCGGATTCATGGGTCCTGGTGATCATCCACAGGGGCTACACCATAGAGTTCGATTCGCCTCCAAAACTCCACAGGTTCATACCTACACCCCCCTCTCTTCCTCTACAATCGCTGCCTTGCTGGACAAGGGAGCTATAGAACCAGTCCCACCTCAGTTCCATCACACAGGATTTTACTCCCGCTACTTTCTGGTTCCAAAGAGGGACGGGGGGCAGCGCCCTATAATGGATCTTTGAAAACTCAATCTCCATTTCGCTACAAAAAATTCTGCATGATCTCTCTGCAATCTATCCTACCACTGATTCCAGAGCAGGCCTGGATGGCATCCATAGACCTACAAGATGCCTACTTCCACCTCACCATCAATCACCACCACAGAAGATTTCTCAGATTTGCTATTGGAGATCAACACTACCAGTTCCGCGCTCTCCCCTTCGGTCTCTCGACAGCACTGAGAGTCTTCACGAAATGTATGGCGGTGGTGGCAGCTGTACTCTGGCAACAGCACATCTCCATTTACCCTTATATAGACTATTGGCTGGTAGTAGCTCAAACCAAAGAGCAACTTCAGAAGGACATTTCGTCTGCTCTGTCCCTCCTGGCTGCGCTAAGTCTTCAGGTCAATCTTGCAAAATCCAACCTGAATCCCACACAGAACATACAATTTATAGGGGCACGTCTGTCAACAATATCACACAAGGCCTACCTCCCAGCAGAGTGCATCATATCCAATCCTTTGCCAATACCATAATCATGCAACGTACCCAAACAGCCTTCATCTTCCAACAGATGTTAGGTCTCATGGCGGCCATCACCTCTGTCCTCTGTTTTGCAAGACTTCATATGCACCCTCTTCAACTGTGGTTCATCCGGACATTTTATCCACACTGGCAACACCAAATGACTCTACTTACAGTCCCATCCCACATTATCCCATCTCTAAAATGGTGGACGGTGGATCGTCATCTCTTGGCAGGAATGCCATTCATATGAACACCGCCATCTGTGATTGTCATGACTGACGCCTCCAAGTGGGGATGGGGAGCCCACTTGGGAATGTTGACAGTTCAGGGACAATGGACGGATTACGAGAGATCCCTTCACATCAATTGCCTAGAGCTCCTAGCGGTCCACAGAGCTCTGAGGTCCTTTCTGCCATCTCTTCACAGTAGTCACATTCAAGTCACCTCCGACAATGTAGCCACTGTTTTCTATATCAATCGACAGGGAGGCACAGCCTCTGTTCGACTGTGCAAACGAGCCCTATCCCTATGGCACTGGAGTATCGTTCACGGCATTTTCCTGACAGCGGTGCATCTGCCAGGAGTCCAAAATGTTCAAGCGGACACGCTGAGTCATCATCTAGTCAATGACCACAAATGGGCTCTCAACCCTCGCTACCTGTACACAGTTTTCAAAATTTTTGGAGTTCCGAAAATAGATGTCTTTGCATCTCCAGACAACGCCCAGTGTCCGTACTTCTACACTCAGGGTCCTCCATCCCAGCTATCTGCAGGAGACACCTTCCTCCATCAATGGTCCGGGTCATTGCATTATCTATTTCCACCAATTCCTCTCATCACGAGAGTGTTGCAAAAGATAAAGCTAGATCAGACCAATTGCATCCTGATTACACCGTGGTGGCCCTGTCAACCCTGGTTCACTACTCTCCTTCTCCTCTCGAACAGCACGTTCCTCCGACTTCCTCAAGTTCAGGACTTGATTTCCCAACAAGAAGGCAAGGTTCTGCACCACAATCCGGGACTTCGAAGATTGACTGCCTGGAAAATCAGTTTCTGAATTTTCCATCGGACGTTCGTCATGTCCTACTCAACGCAAAAAAACCTGCCACCAGAAAATCTTATTATTTGAAATGGAAACGTTTTTCCATTTACACTGTTCTACACAACTTCAAGCCTGAACTCTCCACTATAGCTCAGATCCTGACATACACTCTGTCCCTCTCTAACTCAGGACTGTCGTACTCTTCTCTGAAGGTCTACTTAGCAGCCATCTCTGCATTCCATCCGCACATCGAAAGGTGCACTGTTTTCTCCCACTATGCTACTAAAGCCTTCCTGAAGGGGATTCTGCACCTTCATCCCTCAATCCATCCATTTCATCCCATCTGGAGCCTGTCTCTTGTGCTGAGCCAACTAATGAAGCCACCCTTTGAGCCCATGGCATCCATTCCTATGCATCTCCTCTCCTGGAAGATGGCCTTGCTAGTAGCGCTTACTTCTTGCAGAAGAGCCAGCGACATATGCGCTTTCAGAGTAGATCCTCCATACACTATTTTTAATCATGATAGAGTCGTTTTACGGCCTGACCTTTCTTTTCTACCCAAGGTAGTCTCACCATTTCATCTAGGAAAGCCATCTACGCTACCTGCCTTTTTTCAAAACCCTGCCGACACTGGTCAACAGACCCTACACAATCTGGACGTACGTAGGGCCCTTGCTTTTTATATTGAGCGGACACGTCCATTTCGAAATGACACTAGACTCTTTGTAGCATATGCAACCCACAACCAAGGCAATAAAATCTCAACACAGAGATTTTCAAAATGGATTGTGGCTGCTATTACATTACGCTTTCGACTGGCTAAACAGCCTATACCTGAACATTTACGAGCTCATTCCACTAGAGCCATTGCTACTTCATCAGCCTTCTGTAAGGGCGTTCCGATGGAAGACATCTGCCACTGCGGTCTGGTTGTCTCCATCTACGTTTGCCTCGCACTACGCTTTAGACGTCCGTGCTCGGCGTGACGCGTCCTTCGGGCAGGCTGTACTACGATCCATTTTTGACTGATGTCTCCAGTCATCTACGCTGTAAGTACACTATTGCTTCTTATATGCATAACTAACCTTGTCCTTTGGTTACAGATCCAGCACCCACCTCCGGACAGATTAGCTTGCCAGTCACCCATGTGTGGGACTGCACAGAGACCACAATGAAGATAAACAGGTTTCTTACCTGTAACTGATAATCTTCGAGTGGTCATCTGTGCAGTCACACATGCCCGCCCAACCTTCCCCGCTGCTGGCTTCTTGTTCCTGATTCAAAATTTCCCTCCTATACGGCGGTGGGAAGAAACTGGGTGGGTGGAGTGCTTCCCTCTCGTTCTAGGCACGCGCAGTGGATGCCTCCTCCCCTGGACGAGAGGAAGTGCGCACCAAAATTAATGCTCTAAGATTGCTTTGAATTCTCTGAGGTCAGGTTCGATCCTGGCGGATAACCCATGTGTGTGACTGCACAGATGACCACTCAAAGATCATCAGTTACAGGTAAGAAACCTGTTTTTTCCAAATCAGGCAAGTAGAAAGGGGGGGTGGAGTTCAGGAAAACAGTATGGGTGAGAAGACTTAAGATGTTTCTTCCTGCACACAATGGTCCAGTCAGGATCCACCATGCATTAGAATTAAATTCTGAGTACAGAACTCCCAAGTCATATCTGAGCAAAAGTCCTTGTGTGGATGAACAGTCTGGTTCACTAGCTACAGTCTTTCCTTGAAAGCAAGATGTATTGTCAGTTATCCATTCTCAGATTGTATCCAGATTAGATGACTGTAATGTATTCTATGCAGGACAGCTTTTGAAGACTGTGTGAACTTCAAATAGTGTAAGAATTCAGTCTCAGGAGTGTGGGCTGGTGTGAGTTACAGGGGTTTGTTTAGTCTTTTTTTTTCTTTTCTTTTCTGAGAGCACAGTTTACAAATATCCTAAAAGGCTACATAAAATAGCAGGGCTGGGAAAGACCATGAAGAGCTGCTTGCCTGTCAAAGCAGACAGTCTTGGACTGCATGAAGCAAAGATCCCACTTGAATGGCTTTGTCTAGCCGCTAGAGACAAAGACCATACCCTATGAAAATGCGCCTTCAAGTAGTTATGGTCTACCCTCAAGACAAGCCAAATTGGGGTGGGGAGGACGCAACTAGAAAATGTGCTTAGGAGGCAAAAGGAGAACTAGCAATAAAACAGGTTGCAGTAGAAAGGAATATGAAATATCATAGTATATTTTCTTCCCCCTGTAATTCATTAATGACCAAGGTCTCTTCAGAGACCATTTTAATTCTGCCATCTGAAAAATAATCCCTCTGTGCGTTGCTGCTGCTAGGCTGCTGGAGGATGCTTTTTGGAGGCACCTTCTAATGTGAAGTTGCTGGTGGCAGCTGGGCAAGCCAAATGCAAAATGGGGACATGATGAAAAAAAAGAAAGGGATGGGGTAGGTTTGGCAAAAAGACATTCATCTCTCAGGAGTTCTAGGCCTCTCTAGCACATATTGTGCATTTACAGAGCTATGCTCAGCAGAGTTCCACCTTTCCAAGTCCACTGAAATTAATGCGCTTAGAAGGGTCTAATTCAATTTAGGATTTTACTGTTAGTGCACCAGAGCTTCAATCAGGAATGCTTTTTTTACTACGGCTCACTATATGCTACAATTCTGCTGGAGCACTGAAAGCACTGAATCCAGAATTCATCTTCTACCCGTTACTAAGACAAAAAAAGTCTCTCATCCTTCGGTGTGGAAAGTGTATGGACAATACTTTCCAGAATGTCAGATAAGTAATTTCCTGTGACCAGGAGGAGAAATTAACAGATGTAAAGTACATAACGCAACATATTTTAAAAAACTGGAATAAATTCTGCAAAGTGAGAAATTATATTAATTTATTTAACTTACATATGAAGGAATTCAGCTTTCTTTTGATGTAGAAGTTTTATTTTATTTTTTTAAGGGCAAACAATCCCAAACAGGTTCTAAACTGCATCTTTTGTAATACACTGAAGGTGTGTATAGAAGAGAAGCCATAGATGTTGTATTGCTCTTTGGGTGACACAGCCATGTAAAATACAGCTTGCCCCAGCCGTCTGCCAACTGGATTAGGTGGTCCCTCCCCTGCCTATCTATAATCTCTGGAAAATAAGGATGGTATCTACGTGCATATAAACTGTATGCACATAGGCTCCATTCCTGTGAAAGGAGTGTTTGAAAAAGCATCATCCCCGTGGAGACAGCCTGTGTACATGGAATTTGTATGCCTGCAGGATCTGTTACCATGTTCCAGTGATTGCACATAGATGTATGGCCCAGCAGGAACATATTTGCATATTAGGCCACACCCCCTGATGCCAAGCCAGCCAGAACTGCATTCCTGTGTGTTCCTGCTCAAAAAAACGCTCTGGTCCTTAACTATTTGGCTGAAACTGCTCACAGAATGGGATGTTAGACCTACAACAGTTGCTCTGTGTTGTTTTTTGATTGCTCTTGTTTATTGTTCTGGGCAACATCTATGAAACTCTTCCTTACGTGTTTTTCTATCCTTTGTTGGTAGCAGCTTGTATATCAGTTTACCAACATTTCCTTTGATTAGCCTCTGAAATGTTGAGCTCTGCCCAAGAAAACGTACGTTTGTAGATTTCTGAAATTTAAAAAAACCAAATAGAACACAGACAGTACTGAAAATCAACATGATCGGATTGTATACTCCCATGTTTAATCACTGCAGTATCCTTTGTACTTTTCTTCACAGGTACATCTTTGCAAAGTCAAATAATGTGCTTTCCCTGTACATGCATTTTCCTTTTAAAGCTGCAATCCTTACTTATCCTATGGAAGTCAGTGGGGCCAGCTTCATTGTAAGCACAGACAGCACTAAGCTGCAGATCTCGTGGGTTTGTAGGAAAAGTTCTGAGTGGTTTCACAAGGGCAGGATGGTCTTCACTGTCCTAATAGCCCCAGTTTTTCTCCTTGACTATCTCTGCATGCAAACCCATTAAGGGGACCAACAGTTAGACATAAGGTTTTGAACTGCCTTTTGGCTGTAGCTTGCCCACTCCTAACCCTGGAAAAGTTTGCACTAGCAGGTAGAACAAATTAACACATGAAAGCAGTGCATTCTGGGTCAAGGGCAGTGGGCCACATGATAATGGAAGCTCACTGAGAGCCACATGATTGATGCTCAGTTTAATTGCATTTATTGGTTTCCCCTGTCTATTTGGCCATTTAGTTAATCCACTTTGAGGCCTGGCTAAACTAGTCATGACATTTTCAGAGAAATCACCTGATGTTTGTTACGGAAAGTGAGGTCCCTTGGGAAGAGAGGTGAGGCAGAC
This sequence comes from Heteronotia binoei, assembly GCF_032191835.1. NCBI lineage: Eukaryota > Metazoa > Chordata > Lepidosauria > Squamata > Gekkonidae > Heteronotia > Heteronotia binoei. The sequence continues at coordinate 48,945,103 of NC_083234.1, read as the reverse complement.
AGTATTGGAACAAAGGGTCGAACAGGCTTGTAAAGTCAGCTTGCTAAGGAGATCTTAAGGGCATCTCATGAATGGCCTGAAAAACAAAGATTTAGAAGAATTTATGAACAGAGATGCAAATGAAAGAAGCCATTTCATACTATCCGGCACCTAAAGGATCAGATGCAGTGGAGATGGCAAAGAGAATGATGCCAGTGAGGTGGACTAGACGTTGCACCCCTTCCCCCAAGCAATTAGTAACTTTCATTCTCATCCTCCAGTCAGCAATACACAACTTTTAACACCATCCTATGAATCAGGGGGCGTGGAGTTAGTTATTACTGGGGTTGCCAGGTCCCCCATGACCACCAGCAGCAGATGAGGGGCAGGGTTGCCAAATCCACGTTGGAAAACTCTTGAAAATTTGGGCTTGGATTCTGGGGAGGACAGGGACCTAAGTGGGTTACAATGCCATAGAGTCCGCTCTCCAAAGCATCCATTTTATCCAGGCGAACTAGGGTTGTTTCAGGGGCTCCTCTCTGTTGGGGACAAGCTGGCCAGTGGGGGGAACCCCTACCCTAAACAGGGATGTCACCAGGCAACATTCCTGACATGATAGTGTCACCTTGAAGTGATGTCATCACACGAGGGATGCTTTAGTTTTTAGGCAACCTATGATTTTGACAGGAAAACAAACAGTTCTCTCAAATAGCAGAGCATCCCCGCACAACAGCCTCAATGCAATGATGTCATTTCTGGGTGGTGTCATTGTGTTGGGAATGTCACATGACATCCCTGTCCACCCCTGGAATTCCCCCCAAATCTCGCTGCTGGACAGGTGAGGGGACCTGGCAACCCTAAGAGGAACTTATCTCTGTAGTCTAGAGATGAGCTGTAATTCTGGGGGGTCCCCAGGCCCCACCTGGAGGCTGGCATCCATACTGCTTTCAATCTTCCTTCCACATACCAGCTGCAGTGGGGTTGAATCTGGAAATTTTGGGCTGCCCTGCAGAAAAGGCAGAACTGATAGTAGAAATGGAGCAGGCAAATTACAGGCTAAGGACTGCATCTTGCCCTTGAGAGTTTTTCATCTGGCCCAGCATTGGCTTTTCAGACATCCTCATCTGCTAGTTAATTCTTAAACAGCCCAAGGACTGGGACATTAAAAGCAATAGTGTTGGAGAATAAGCCACATCTGGGGCTCCTCCTGAGGGCTCTGACCTAGGCACTGGCTCTTTCTGTTACCAGCACCAGAAGTTCTGCCCAGGTGTGCCCCCTCAGGCAAAAACTCCCCCAAAAGTCCATCCCTGTTTTAAGAGGTCAAGCTGCATTCCACACACACAAGCTGTTTAGAAGACTGCTCATTTACCATCTGCAATTCTAACTTCTCCCATCCCTTCAATTGCTCATTTTCCTCTAGCCTCAGTTGGTGCCCAGGACTCCTTCCTGACTGGCTGGGAGCTCTGCACAGGCATCCAATAGGACATTCTGCTATCGCAGTGGGTGATAGCAGTCTGCCCTCAATGGACAGCATAGTTGGTGGGGGCTTTGAATGTTGCCTGAAGGCTTTCTAGCAGTATCGGTGGTAGTCCAGTTGATCAAGCCTTCGCCTACAGCAGAGCTGTGGGAGCTGACAGAACCTTAAATTCATGCCTCTTTTTTTTCTAGTAAGCCATGCTGTGCAGTGAACTGTATGCACAACTGCTGTGACCTGCCATTTTTAAATTTCATTTATTCTCTGCCTTTCTCCCTACTGTGGACCCAAGATGACTTTGTCCTCATTACAGCCTCATGAGATAGATTAGGCTGAGAGTGTGTGGTTGGCCCAAGGTCACCCAGCAAGCTTCCATGGGGAAGGAGGGATTTGAGCCTGGGTCTCCCAGATCATTGCCCTACACTCAGACCTCACTGGATCTCTGTCACAAAGCAGCAAGCAACAGTTGCACTTAGAGGGTGCTGGGATTTGGCTGCCACTATGAATTATGACATGTTTGTGATCTTTGGTGACTCAGAGGTTGAACAAGTGGATGGGGGTAGAATTCAATTTCTCCATCCTAGTGGGTTAGCCTAGGCCTTTACCAAATGAATATCGATTTAGAACATGTGAATATTAGTAGTATATACATATCTTTTTGAAACCCTCATCTTAAGGTTGATTTTGCAGTGTATAAGGGGTAGCTTCTACTTGAGGACAGGCTTATATAATTTCTCCGTTGCTGTTGTGGCTACTGATACAGTGCAGTGGCAATGGGGCTTTCATGTGGCAGGTATCTTTGCCTTGGTCCCCTAGCAGTAACCATTCCCCCTTTTCCAGGCCACTGGCAGTGCTGCTGCTTTTTTCATTTGTTCTCAAATCAGCAATTGAATATAGGCTTTACTGTGATCTTCCCTAAAACTAAAGCTTGCAAAATTCAAGGAAATACACGAATGGACTACAATGTTGTGAGGAAACAGGGTGGGGGGGACCTCTGCTTTCTAACAGTATTGAACCCAGGGTTGATAATTCGTGTGAAAATGGCCAGGGATTAGTAAGAAAAGTGATTCATAATGTACTGCTGAAAGGCACAAAATCCTGAACCCTGCCAGAGGTTTGACTCTCAAAAGCTTATACCCTGAAGAATTTGATGGTCTCTAAGGTGCTACTGGACTTGAATCTAACAGTTCTACTGCAGATGAACATGGCTACCCTCTGAAACCGCCAAACATGGGGGCTGAATCCAGACTAAACCGGTAAAGTCTAGTGCTTTCTCCCTTCTGACCGCTCTCACAGTCCCTGATCCCCTAGGAGCAGTAGTTTCTTCAGATCAGTTAACTGTGGAGGAGGAAATTCTTTTCCATTATTAGAAAGTTTAGTCTTCATCCCACTCAGTGTATGCTTGGCATGAATGTTGGAGTTCCTAAGAGGTAGCTCCAGTATCAAGCTCAAGATCACCATCATAATCAGGGCTCCCACTGGAGATCTGCATCAACAGTGCATCATTAGTGTTCCTTCTGACCTGTCCTTGGAACCCAGCACAGGGAACATACAATCGCTGACTGCAGGGGGTATCTGCAGAAGGAGAAACGCTCTCAGAATGTTATACAACTACTCTTCTCCATTCTCTCAAATTAGGTTGATGAAAGACAACTAACCCAGCTGAAATAACCACAACTGAAACGACCCACAAAACAGGACTGGTACTGTCAGCCAGCCAGGTCTCAATCAAATATGCCAGTTAGATCAACAACCTCTTTCAAAATCAAATCATGAGGGGATTCAAATTCAGTGGGTAGAAGAATCTGTTAACCAGAATATTCAGGGAGGGTCCAGAGGTAAGATTGAGGGTGCTTCCACACAGAGATTTTTTTCCACACTGGCATTTGAATGGCATGCATTTTTTAAATTTTAACTTTTTAATTTCCACGCACTGTGCTCTTTTCCAAACATGTTTGTGCTGCTCTTTTGGGAAAGAATGCAGTCCAATTACATGAGCATGCCTTGCTTTCTGGAAGACATGGTATGTGTTTTCCTGCCCTTTTCAGGGCTTGCCCACATCAGTGCCATTTTCCAGCTGTCAGCTCTTCATGAGTGCCATTTCCCCCAACATCTTCTTTGCTGAGATGCCACCACAGGGCTTTTTAAAATTTTAAATCAGTACTCTAATGATCTATTGCCACTTATCTATTGTGAATTTTTAGCAGAACCATTAGTGGGGCTGTGACATAAAGAAAAGAATGAAGAAGGAGGGGTGGAAAGTTGCCACAGCAGTGTGATGAGTATGCTTCCAAGAGCCAGTGCAGAATTGCTATTGAGCACATGTGGAAGGAAGAAGCTGGAGGAGGAGAAGGTTAGAATTGCCAACTCCAGTTTGGGAAATTCCAGAAGTGGGGGCAGTAGCTGAGAAAGAGAGTTTGGGGAGCTGTGATGCCACAGTTCACCTTCTGAAGCGGCCATTTTCTCCAGGGGAGCTGATCTCTGTAGTCTGGAGATCAGCTGTAATTCTAGGCAGTCTCCAGACTCTACCTGGAGACTGGCTATCCTGGAGTGCACAGAAAATGCTTGTGTGAAACGCATATGCCTCTCCATTTGCAGAAATAAGGAAAAGGATGCAAAGAATCCTTGTGATACTGACGCTGCCTTAGAGTGACTGTCTGTATTGCCCTCTAATCTGAATCACTTCACAATGCATCACTGTCATATTTCTGCTCATAATTGAAAGAGGGCCACATTTACTCATCACACAATTGAGCTCTCTGTTTGGGGCAAGTGATGTTCCATATTCTTGGTACTTGGTGGGGTGGGGAACAGTGAGAGGGCATCTAGTGTCCTGGCCCCACTGGTGGACCTCCTAATGGCATCTGGGTTTTTTTGGCCACTGTGTGACAGAGTATTGAACAGGATGAGCCCTTGGCCTGATCCAGCATGGCTTCTCTTATGTTCTAAGGAGTTTGTGATTAGTGAAATGTGGCCAGTGTCAGTATTTAATGTGTTAAGACACCTCACCTATTCACCATCCCTCCCACCCTGCAAGCAATTGGTGGTCTGCTAGAGAAAGGGTTAAGCAGTCTTTTCCTTTCCCGGAAGTTTGCACCCTTTTAAACCTATCAATTTAAGTGGACTTACAAGGGTTGTAACTCTGTTTAGGATTGCACTGTTAGGTCTTGTACACCACCTCTAGGAAAAGGGAAACACATTGCTGAACTAGGATGGACCTTTGGTATGATTAAGCAGAACTAAACTTACATAAATAAAGTAAAGGATTTTAATGAAGAAATCCATAACATTTTAATAATTGTGGCATATAAACAAATCATGGGATAAGTGCCTTGTTGAGATTTTGGCTTGGCTCCAACAATATCCCAGAAGAAACATAAACGGATGTTGTGCGCTTCTGCTTTTATACAATCTTGTACAACACCAGCATTTTCCTAATATATTATAGTGCCCAGAAATTGCTTGCATAAGTAAAAACACAAGAGGGGATGAAATGAGCTTAGCTAAAGCAAATGTCTAATGCAGACTTTTATCTTTTTAAAAAATGGGCACGATCTCTAGCACGAGCAGAAGTTGTGTACTGGTTCTGACCCATTGAGAAAAGAGTGAGATAAGGTTCAAGGATCTGGTCTTGACTTTCAAAGCCCTATGCAGTCTAGAATCAACATACTTTCAGGACTGTTCCTCAAAGAACTTTATGCTTGATGGATCAACATCTGCTGGTGGTCCCCAGCCCGAAGGAGACTTCCAAGAGACTTCCCACTTCTCATTAGTCCACCACCGTCTGCCTTCCCTCCGCATGCTACCCCACTGACTCCTTTCCTGTAATTTTTTTTAAAAACCCAGTAGACCACTCCAGTGCATGAGATATCTAGCTGATGCCTGCCACCTGGCATTATTTGATTTCCAAAGCACCATATGCCAGAGCAAATGTGTCCCCTGGAACCAGGTTGCTCTAAACTGGCATTTTGTTAATGTGCTGCCATTGCAAACTTCCATATTGTGGTGAGTGATTTCCATTATCTGTTTCATTGTCTTCCATTCATGGCTCCTGTCTGTGTATTCTCTCCCCCCCCCCCTTCTTCTTAAGCAATGCACAGATACCTATTGATCTGGGATTCTTGACCCTGAATAGATGCAGACAATGGTCCCTTTGTGTATCTCATAGCAGTAAGAGTGTAAGCATGTGGTTCCCATCTTCAAAACTGGATGGCTGACAGTATTTGTGTAGTCCAAGGCAACAGACTGGTGAGAGCAGAAGTCCATTAGTTACCAGTTAATTGCTCCTTCCCAGTCAGATCACTTAGGGAACTTTAAAGGGAAAAATTAAAAGGAGCCAGTCAAAAGTGATGTATGCAGTCAAGGTTGAGGCCCTGGGGTGGCTGGACGTAGGGGAGGGGGTGTTCTCAAGACCAGAATCTTTGAGGTCAGTTGCTATTCTTGGAGTGTGAAGAAAGTAATTGCTTTGTTGACCAGGCAGAGGCACTGAGTTTAAGCCTTCCAAGTTTTCATACTAGGCCTGACCAAGTCAAAGAAGTCATCTTGTCTACCAATTAAAAGGGCTGATGTTACATGTTCGTTTCCTCTCTGAGGAGTCCCTGTGAAGAAGGATGCTGTGCCTCAGCAAAACACTATTACAGCTGATTGCAGAGTCAGTGTTGTGTATTGGTTAGTTGCCCCCTCCCCCGCCCCCCGCAATCTTTTTGAGCCTGCAGACACCTTTGGAATTCTGACACAGCGTGGTGGACACAGCTGCAAAATGTCTGCCATAAAATGGCTGCTGCAGGAGATACAAAGTGGTTGCCCCAGTTTGCCATCAGTCACACAGAGAAGATCTTTGTGCTGTGGTGGCAGTACAGTTCCCATTTGAGTGTATATTAGTGGGAGACCTCCAGGCATCTGCAGGCCTAGCTTATAGGTGCTCAGCTAAGTGGCAGGTGGAAATTGGGGCTAGAGCAGGGGGCAATCTTCCTGGGGATAAAAATTAAAAAGAAAAATGAGACCTCAGTTACTTACTGGAAGTTCTGGCCATAGAGTTCTGGGTGATTCCTAGAGCTACCTGGAAGTGACATACATACTTATTGGAATCACCAGGAATTCTGTAGTCAGAGGACATGCAAGGCTGCTCTTTTGCAAACAGCCTTTGAGTGGTTGTGTGGTCCACCTGGCATGATTCAGCTGTGTCTTCACCATCCATGCAGCCTATCCTACTTAATACTGGATAGATTTTGATTAGGATTTGTATTGTTTTTGAGTGTGTTTTATATGCTGTTAAGCTCCCTGAGCCCCATTCGGGGGACAGGGAGCAGGAGAGAGAGAGAGAGAGAGAGATAGGATTGGGGTGATGACCTAATTTTAGCTTTCTGCTTAACCTTGAAGCTCATCAGACAACTTCAGACTCTCTTCCTAACCTACCTCACAGGGTTGTTAATTTTAAGATTAAATGGAGGCGTGAACAATATATGTCCTTGGATAAAAGGCAGGATATTGTAATATGGAGAGCAGGTTCGAAAACCTCGAGGTAGGAGCTGGAGATCTCCCAGAATTAGAACTCATCTGCAAACCACAGGGATCTATTCCACTGGAGAAAATGGCTGCTTTAGAGGGTGGGACTTTTTGGAGGGTGGAATTTTCCAACCTGGAGCTGGCAAGCTTAGTTCTCAGCACTTAAAAAAACTAATAAATTTTGCACCAAGAAAAGCTGACTAATGCAATTTGGGTAAGTTAGGGAAATTTTGCATCTTTTGCCTTTTGTGCAATTTGTTCTTGTGCTGCTAGTCATGAGGAGAAAGCCAAAGCCCTGACCTCTAGGCACCAGAAACTTTGACCTTGCCCCACTACACCCTGTCCTGAGGTTTCTCAAAGCCTTGCCCACCCTCTCTGCTCCAGCCTTCAGCCTTTCCAGAATGGCTAGTGATCAGCCCATAGTTTAAGTATACTTAATGAGACTGCAGGCATTAGATGTGCTGAGGTTTCTGAAACTGAAATAGGGTTGCCAACTCTGGCCTGGGAAATTCCTGAAGATTTGGAGGCAGTGTTTATGGAGAGTAGAATTTAGGGAGGGATTTAACCTTGTTATGTCATAGAGTTTTTCTTCTGAAGTGGCCATTTTTTCCAGGAGAACTGATCTCTGTAGTCTGGAGATTAGCTGTAATTGTGGAGAACTTCCAAATCCCACATGAAGGTTGGCTGAAAAGATCAGTTGGGGGGGGGGTAGTGGAACAGAAGGAATCTCCCCCTAGCAGAAAATCTAATCTCACATTCCCATCATGCCTTAAAAATGGACAGGCCATCATTTGGCAGCTGGGATCTGTCTGCTGCATATTATGTGGCCTTGAGGGCAGATTTGAAGTAGTGATCGCACTGCATGGTAGGCTGTCTGTGGACAGGAAAGCAGCCAACCAAGCTAAAAGTGATCTGTGCCTGCAAAAATGTGCTCATGCAGCTCTATTGCATTGGCAACACAAAACACCGTACTTGCAGGGACAATTCTTCCTGCCAGCCCCTATTGTGTAAAAGCTTCTAATGGTCCCGCTGGCTCTGATGCCAGGGATTTTGTTTTTTTTTGGGAGAGGAGGGATTGCAAGTGTGCAATAACCTAAACTAACAGTGTGAGCAAAGTTGGCCCAGAGGCTTTTCTACCAACCTCTGAATTGAAGTCCTCCCCACCTTGGGTAGCATAATGTTACGTGATTAACATTTCAAAAGGATACCGTTTTTCTCATTTTTAAACACCTGTATTTCTCTTCTTTGTTTCCTTTCATTTCTAACTGTGCCTATGGGCAGAGTAGATCTGCCACGCAGGGAGCATTGCCCTGCTGAAGAGCTGCTAAAGAAGCTTTTGTGCATTGGTTTCCATAGCCATGGCAGGTGCCCCATGGCACCATGGTTTACCTGTTATGTTTGGACCAGGCCAGGCCTCTCTGTGTGGGAAGTGGCTGGTGTTCCAGAAAGTGCCCCTAAATACTGATGGATATTGCCCTTCCTCCAACCCCACACCCTCTACAAAACTAATCTCAGCCAGTTCAGCTGTGACTTCCTCCTTTTCCATGTCTGCAGGGAGGTTTAAAGAGAGGAATGGTTTTCCTTTCTGTGGGCTTCTGGCACTCCCCAAGAAGTAGAGCAGCTAGGGTTGCCATCCTCCAAGTGGGGCTTAGAAATCCTCCAGAATTACAACTGTCTTCAGATAACATAAATCTGTTCCCCTGGATATCATGGCTGTTTTGGAGGGTGATTTGTATGATATTATACTCGCAGAGATTCTGTCCCTCCCCAGGCTCCACCCCCATCCCCAAATCTTCAGGAATTTCCCAACCCAGAGTTGGCAGCCCTAAAAAGCAGTCACTGTTTCTTTTTTGAGGTGCAAAACTGTAGCAGTGAAATAAAAAGCAACCAGATGCTTTCCTATCATGCAGCTACCAAAGACTCTTTCAAAACAGAAACGGTCCTTCACAGTACTAAGAGGATCCAGTCAAGGTTCTGACAGCATTGCTGCTAAGGATGCCAGCCTCCAGGTAGGACCTCGGAATCCCCAGAATTACATCTCATCTCCAGATACCCCTGGAGAAAATAGATGCTTCAGAGAGTGGACTCTAGGGCATTGTACTCCACTGAGGTCCCTGTTCTCCCCTCACTCCATCCCCAAATCTCCAGGAGTTTCCCAACCTAGACCTGGAGAGACCTAGCAACCCTAGTTGGTTCTCATCCATAATTGTGTTAGATTGTTCATATGTCCATAGAAAATTACTGTGCATGTAATTTTCCCATATTTTGGCAAGAGGTATGCCTACATACTTTTAAATCAGGACTGTTTGTAGAGTCAAAAGTTGGGGGTGAAGCTTCTGTAAGTGACAAAGAACAAGAATTAGAGTACTTTTTAACAAAGAAGAAAGAGAAGTTGCTTTTGTATAGAAACGTAGTGCATAACGAGATTTTGCATGAAAAGTCACTCTGAAAAGGAAACTGATTTGAAGGAAAATATAAGATCCCATAATGATCATTAAGCTTTCAAGGCCTGTTTTTCAGTACCAGATTCCTAAACTGACAATATTCTTACTATTGTGCTGTCCTTGATGGTCTGCTTATTCTCCCCCAGAATAATTGGTCTGTCTATGGGGTTGCCCATCCTGTTGAAGCTTTTGGAATTTTGAGAGAGGGTAATGGGTGCCACTAGAAAATGGCTACCATGGATGTGTTTCTCTTGAAAAATCAGTATACACAAAAACAGACAACAGTGCTTTTCTCTCTCCTCCCCACCTCTGCCAAACCATTTTCCTTCTCCCTAGTTATTACTAAGCACACCACACTCCAGTGAATGAGTCTAATTAAAATCCTCTACATTTTGCACATCTGACAATTAGGTAGTTTGGTTGTTTCATGCAGCTACCCCAAAGTTTAAAACACACACAAAGCAAAAAAGAGTGATCTGAGGGGAAGCAGCAATGCTCTGCATTTCACATAGACATTTCCTGAGCTGGGGAGGAAACAGAAGCAACCACCAGGGAATCCTTGAAATGTAGGGGCACAAATAAGGGCATCTTGCCCCCAAGAAGCAAGTGAGGTTTGCATCAGCTCAGGTAATAAACTTGGCAAGTTGGGTGGTTGTGATCATGGAGAAGTATAGGGGAAGCCTCTGGGTTGCCTCCTCTTTTTCTCAGAGTTAGAGACTAGAGCCCTCTTCCTTGCTTTTCATGGGGTAAGGAGGGCATAGCAGTGGAACAGGCACTGACACCATCTTCCCAATGTGGTAGGGCAAAGTGAGGGAAAGAGGGTGGCTGCAGGTGGCATGTAATGGCCACTGGCAGACAGATGAGTAGACTACAGCTGCCAGAATAAAGAGGCACTGCTAGGCTGAGGAAGGTGCTAGGTGGGGCAGGAAAGGGCCAGAGAGCAAGGAGGGAGGGAGGCAAGCACCATATGACAGATTGAATGTTGCTGAAGGGGCTGGGTCCTGAGCAAGGAGCACCCTGGAAATTACTTTCTGCTTCTCCCATTTCCCCCCTCCCCTTATCCCTCTCTTAAGAATTCTGCCCCAACTAAGTCTGCCTCTAAAGTAGCACATATTGCTGCACAATGGAATTGACTGACCCTTATTTTACACCTGTCAACTGAGTGGTGAGGAGGCAGGGAAGCAAGTGTGTGCTAGAACAAGTATCAGCACACCATGTTGGGGATCACTAGGGGAGGACCATTGATGTGGCAACATCTATGTAAGTATTCCTCCACTCACTTAAGAGGAGCCATAAAGGTGGGCTTCATGGCGTATTTGCCAGAGAAGGTTCTGAACAAGAAAGGAATTTGCAGTCCCTCTTTTGTAAAGGATTGGTGAAGTCATTCCCTTAGGTGTCCTTAGTTATCCAGCCCAGCCTTTTGAAGTGCCACCAGTAGATTTGCTGCTTGCCTTAAATGAGCCGTTTTACTTCCGCAGGAAGCCTCTTCTAGCTTCCAACACTTTAATTCCGTGCAGATCTTTATTTTTAGGTGGCTGATACATCTGCGTAACTAGGCAACAGGAGTGATGCCACTGTTTTGTGTGAGTGGGAGGAAAGGGAAAGTGATTCTGTTTTGCAATTGATGGAAGATGCCTTTGTGGCTTTTGGGTTTGGAACATGGTAGCTGGAGGAGGATCATATTGTCTAAATCCAGAAAACTCCCAATAGGGTACTTGAGGCCCTAGAAGGACACTGAAAACTGGAGAGGAGTGCAAAGAGGAAAGACAGGCTGGAAAGCGTTGCTGCTCCCTAGCTTTCTATCAGGTGTCCTTTTCCTGTAAGTTTCTCCCTTCCTTTTGTATCTTTTATAGCTAGCAGTGTTGCACTACTGCTTTCCAAAAGTGTTTCATGTTTCCACCAATGTTAATTGCATGTGGAAAAGTACTTTTGTGTGATGGACAGTGAGTGGCTTGTTCTTTAGCAAACAGATTCCCAGCAGTTGAAATATTGCACTGTAGTTCAGTCTTGAAAGATACACTTTGCCCTACCAAGGAGATACAACTTCAAAAAAAAAAGTTTCCCTGTGTGATTGCCTTCAGGAGATTGCCTTTCTCACCACAGGCTACCAGACAAGTACCTCTTTGCAAGTCTTGGAGTCTTGTATGGGGTCATTCCTTGTGCCAGCTTGTGGTTATGGGCACCTGTTCTGGCTGGGAGTAAGTCACCGTTGTGCCTTTGCATTGCAGGCCTGCCACACTGATTGTAATTAAACATATGGCCTCTAAAGACTGCTAAGAACAGGGAATAGTAGCAGCAATGTATAATTTAGTCAGGGACTTTGTGTCAGCTTAGTGCCATTAAAGCTGCAATTGCTCTTAAGGAACCCTGCACCCTGTTTTTATTGCTGTCATCTTGGATGGGTATGAAATCCACCTAGTGCTGCTAAGAGCTATTTTTGTTGCATTCATTGCCAAATACTGTAAAGAGTGGGCAGCATGTCAAAATTTGAAAACAAATGCCTATGGAAACAAGAGAAAATGCAATGCACAAAGGACAAAATGACAGTTTGGTTTTGATGGAGGAGATCCTCCATGTGTATCTTTCTATAAATGGTTGCCATGCATTCCTGAAGGAGGAAGCAAGAAAGAGTTGCATTGTGGGATCACCCGGGGAGTGTGCTTGCTTACCACATTTGAAAAAGCCAGATTTTTGCCATTAGGGGCCCTGGGGAGGAGAGAAGATGCATGCTATGTCCCAGTAGGAGTCTCTGCTATGGTACAAGCCCTTTGTCTTCACACAATTGGCCATTGACACCTATCCAGATATCCATCATTATGATGGGCAGAGTGGTTTCAGCATGGGCACACACATAGCAGCCCAATGAAGGGATAGCTGACAGTGAGAGCTGAGCCACCCAACATAGGGCAGGGTTTGACCTTGCTGCTTTACTACCTGGTTCCCATGCACTGCTGTGCTTCCTCCCCCTCATTTGCATGGGAGAACATATGTGCTTTTGAGCTTCACATCGAATCCTCTTTTCAAAAGCTGCTCACCTCCCACTAGAGTGTTGGTGTATTACCAGATCTTTGATGATATTGGAAAGACAATTATCAGTGGAGCCTTTCTGTCTCCCTGCAGGTCCCCCAAAGCAAACTATAGATTACAAGATGAGTAACGAAACCATCCCCGAGGAAGTCTCCTCCTTGCCCTCCCAGGGTCAGCATTACTTCGACCAGTTCTCTGAAGATGACCCTGAGTACTTGCGCATCAGGAACATGGCTGCTGACCTCCGCCAGGATTTCAACCTGATGGAACAGAAGAAAAGAGTCACCATGATTCTACAAAGCCCTGTAAGTACCTTCGAACTCGGTGGTGAACCCACCACAAGCTGGGCAGGTGGGAGGGGGCAACCTCAGCAGAGTTAGCAAGAACAGCAGAATTCACTTTGCCCAGAGCATGGCCTGGATGTATAGCATCTGTCAAGAAACCCCCCAAGCTGAGATTCCCTCACCACAGCCCAAGTATCCTAGGGAAACAAATAGAGCCCTCAGGATGATCAGGGCGCCTAGAATTTTGTCCTGATGAATCCCCTTGGCAACCCTGCCTAGAAAGCACTAAAGTGATCTATTTGGGCTGAGTGCTGTGCAAGAGGCTTCTTTATTCACCTGTCTTCTTTCCTTGTCATTCCTAGAGCCGAGTAGTGATGTCCAGGCCAAGCCTCCACTTAACAAAAGCCTGGTGCTCACAGCCACCCCAGGTGTCCACTGAATGCACAGGAAAGGAGCGCAGGAGTGAAAGTGCCGGGTCAACTGCAAGGGCAAAGGCACTTGGAGAAAGAGTCCGTGCAAGCTCTCCCTCCTTGGGATCAGCAATGTTCTAAACCAGTGTCACTGATCCCAGAGAGGGAGAGCTTGCACAGCTGCTTCCTTTGCATGACTGCAGATGACTAGATGATTGCACAGAGGCAGGGGGTGGGACCAGCACACCCACTTGCACTTGACATCCTCATGCATTTGGTGAACAGGGGTGGCTGTCATGTGTACAGGGTGTGGTGCTAACAGAGTCTGTGTGGTACAGTGGTTAGATTGTAGACTAGAGATGCACAGCAACTGTGCACCAGTCACTGTCTCAGCAGAACTTACTTTACATGGGTGTTGTGAGGATGAAATGGGCAAGAGAGAATCCTGGGTGACACCCTGAGCTGCTTGCAGGAAGGGCAACAAAAATGAAGAAATAAAGTACCAGCTATAAGCTGAAGTTCTGCGAAAGGGCAAGGGCTGTATGTAGTCCTCAGGTAAATATCTGAATGGTGCTTTTGCAGCCTGCTGGATGAACATTTTGGAAGCACCCAAAAAAGGATGCCTCAGGCAAGAAGAACCAGCCAAATAGGTGTGAAAAACCTCAGCTTGAGACCCTGGAGAGCCGCTGCCAGTCTGAGAAGACAATACTGACTTTGATGGACCAAGGAGGGTCTGATTCAGTAGAAGGCAGCTTCATATGTTAACCAGGGACCAATGGCACATTAAAGACTAACAGAATTTATTCCAGCATAAGCTTGTGCTTGAATACTTTTTTCTTCGTAGTCTTTAAAGAACCACTGGACTCCAGTTTCAACTTGAGGCTACTGACTAACACAACTGCCCCTTTAGCATTATCGAGCAAGGAGGGATTTTTAAAATCACTTCTGAAAACCCATAGCTGGTTTCCAAGACTACATGGGTAGAGCTGATGCCTGTACAGTAACAGCTTGTGTGGCTATTAATGGATCAAGGAGTGTGCCGAACAGTCAAGGAGGCACATCTAATGGAGAAGGAGAGAGGCAAATAGGTGGAAGATGGTTAATCCAACTCCTCTTTCATTCCTTTCACGCTTTCCGTCTTCAGAGTGCCCTTTCCACAAAGACTTGCCTGTGACAGACTGCCAGCACATCGTAGAAGATTCTAAAGAGTGTTCTATTGTACATATTCTGTTCAGGCAGGGTGCTGGCCAGGCCTGTTGGCCCTCATTGTGTGCTCCCCTCAGTCTTAACAAAAAGTGCACCTAGAGCATACCTAATAATCCTCTACAGGAGCATATTACAGGGGAAGACCAATTGCAGTGGGCAATTGCCAGTCCTCTTCCTGAGGATCCCTCAATAAGATTCTGAGGGCCACACACACACACACACACACCCATACACAAAGTTTGGAAGCCACTTGTTTATTTTATTTTATATCCCCCCCTTTCCATTATGGGGTATTAGATCCTTCCACGTACCCTTTGCCTCCTTTCTGATTCTAAGTGGTGCTGCCATCAGTAGGGCCAAGCCTTGAGCCATTTTTAAGAAGCTCTCCAAAGGAAGGAGATCCAGCTGTGGAAGCCTGGATCATTCAGTGTGCGTGTCTGGTGTTTTTCAGTCTTTCAGGGAGGAGTTGGAGAGTCTCATCCAAGAGCAGATGAAGAAAGGAAACAACTCCAATATCTGGGCCCTCCGGCAGATTGCAGATTTTATGGCCAGCACTGCTCCTTCCGTCTTCCCCACATCACCGTTGAGTATGTTGGCAACGTGAGGAGGCAAACAATCCCACTGAAAGATGTTTGGTCACTCACCCTGAAGTGTCAAGGCTCCTGACTGTGCCCTCTGTCTCCTATTCCACCTTCTTACTCCCTCCATTCTTTCATGCTGCCTCTCACTCACAGATCAGGGTGTATCAGACGCACAGATGCCAACCTCCTGCCCACCATACCATGATGAGAGGCCTGGCAACTCCCAGCCCTTCCTTTTCTACCATACCCTGTCTGATCTCCCCTAGTTTATGTCCACCAGAACTGGAATGGGTGTGGGGCTGGATTGCCATTTTCAACCCTATTTTGAAGTTTTGGGTGTTATATACTGGATTTCTTGGAGTTCATGTCTATGAAATCCTTGGTTTCCTGTTGTGACACTCACCTGCCCTGAGCATTCTGGCCATGCTCCACAGCAGCCCAACCTATGACTCCTGGCCATTTGCTTCTCTCTTCCCACCCTTGGCCAGTTGCTTCTCTCTTTGGGCTCTGGAACCAGAAGGAAGTGCTTTTACATTTAGTTGACTGCTTTTTCTACAAGTGGTATCCAAATTGAGTGGTGTAGGCTTGGCACAGAATGGCAGGAGCCATTCTGGCCAGTAAGGCTAGGCAGGCTAGGCCTTCCTACCTTATGCAGAAAGCTCCATCTAAGTTGTGTGACACTGTGATACCCAAGGTAGGCTGAACTGGCAGGGGCACAGCCTTGGCTTGTTGAATGGCCCTCTTTGCTTTGTCCTTGCTGTAAGTCTTCATAGGCTGGTAGTTAACCTGCTGTAAATTTTACTGATCTGGTAGTGGGAATAACAGGATGGCTTTCTTTAGGACAGCATTTGATTAATTTCATTTCAGTAAAATTAATTGTGTAAAGCCATTGGCCATTACAATTACAGCAACTTACAAGTTAAAAGCAGTCAAGGACTCTAAAATTAACACATTCAAATTTAGATTATTCACTGTCTTAGTTACATACAGCATCATGATTCCATAATCAGATTCTAGTTGTCCAGTTAACAACATCATGTTACTGTCTACTGGATACTCCCTTTGATTAATTTAGTTTTTCTATTTATTGGCTGTCTTAAATGGGGGGGGGGGGGTTTGTATCATTATGGGTATTGTTCTGTTTACAGTGTAAGCTCCTTCAGTTCAGTAAGGTAGAAAGACAGTTCATAAATAAATTTAAAAAGGATTTACCAGGAGCCACATTTTACATGTTCCCTTCCCAGTTCTGCTGTTGCCTGGCATAGTTTGACACTTAAGCCTTGTAGGGTCAGGCCAAGGTCTAGCTCAGTACTATCAAGTGCAGGCCCCAGGCCCCTTATTACACCTTTTGGATTTCCCAGAGTGGCCCACATTCCCTGACTGCACTACATACAAATGATTCATCCACGTTCAGGGCAAGCCCCTGCTTAACTCTCTTCTGCAGACCTCTCTACAGTGATGCCCATCAACGACCTCCACAGCACCGACTCCGCATCTCTGGCCAAAGGAGAGAGGCTCATGCGCTGCAAGGTTGGCAGCATCTACCGACTGCTGGACCTCTACGGCTGGGCACAGCTGAGCAGCACTTACGTCACGGTAAAAGAACTCTCCTTGCTGAAGCCTAGCTTGGTAGCCAGGTCAGAATTAAGACCGGATTTCTTTAACTATCCTGCTTTTAAAAAATGTTTCTACCTCATCCTCTCAGGCAAGGAGCAACCATTTGAAAATACAAATAAAGTAACACTTACATTGAAATGCAGACAAACAAACAATTGAATTGGATGATTAGCTAGACCTTCAATTGGCTACTGGGGGAGGCACATGGGAATATGCCATGTGCTGGCCTGGAACCAGGCAGTTGGGCACATCTTGTTGGCAGAAACTTTAAAAGATGGCATTGCGGCAAAACAATTAATGTTTCAAACAATTTTATTAGTAACGTATGATAATAAATTTCAATTTCTTACATCATTAATAATTACTTTTTTATCTATCCCGTATATTACTTTCTAACCACCCCTCCCCCCGTTACTTGACCCCCGCTGGTGTTATATACTTAAAATCTTAATATTAAAGGTACCCTTAATTAATAAGAACCAAAATTAATATCCTCCTCCCTCTTATACTTAGTCATTATCAAAAATTGTCCAATGTCCTTTTATTTTCCACTCTTTTTCTACGTATCTTCTGAACTTTTCCCACTCCATCTTAAATACTTCTAAATCATAGTCTCTTAAGGTTCTTGTTAACTTGTCCATTTCACTCCATGTCATAACTTTTACAATCCAATCCCATTTCTCTGGTATTTTTTCTTGCTTCCACAACATGGCAAAACAATTAAGAACATCAGAAGAGCCTTGTTGAATCAAGCCCAAGGTCCACCTAGTCTAGCATCCTGTTTCCCAGACTGGCCAACTAGATGTCTCTAGAAGCTCACATGCAGAATGTGACAGCAATAGCCAGTAGTAGCCATGCTCAATAATAGCCCCCCCATGAATTTGTCTTCTTCTTTTATGAAGCCACCTATCATAGACTTAAAACACAATTACGTAACTTCCAGATTTCATGGCTATCATCACATCTTAGGCTGCATACAAGTGTACCATGCATTTCCCCATGGGGTGAGCACAGCTTCTCCTAGTCTTTGCAGTGTAAATGACAGCTATGTTTCATTGATGAGTAAAAACACTATGAGCTGTCTCTCTTGCTCATGCTACAGGTGGACTCTACGCCCACATAAATGGCATTCCCCCATAAGTACATAAATTCTATGTCTCTTGACACATTTCTGCTGTAACTGACACCATTCCTTTCATGTGCTTTGTCCATGTCTGTTTTCAGTAAATCCAGATCTTTGAATAACCAGTCTGTGAATGGTGTTCTTCTAATATTGGACTTGCAGTCTTTGCTGCAGCTAGCAAATTCAGAATTAGAAGCTTATTTTTCCAGCCTAGAGACCACTCAGTGGTGATTAAAAACCTTGTTAACAACAAATCAAGTGGGTTTTGATTTATGTACACAATAGTTCTAGTAATTTGACCTTAACAGTGCAATCCTAAAGAGAGTTACACTGTTCTAAGCCCATTGAAATGAATAGGCTTAGACTGGAATAACTCTCTTTAGGATTGCACTGTAAAAGACTCAAACATCTCTAGCTAGCTAGCTAGCTATCCACCACATTTGTTAAGAATCCAAATTTCCATCTTGACATTTCCAACATCTGCAACTATTAGAATAAAGATTTTTTGCAATCTCTCCAGAACTAAATGCCACTAGTATACACATTTATACTGTATCTCTCTCAGAAGCAAGCAAACTGTGAACTCCTTACTAGACTGAAAAATTTCTTCCCACACCCTAACAGATTTTATGCCCTGTAACTCTGGCCAATGAGAGCTTGCCCATATGAAACATTTTTTTTTTACCATCTTACCATCTGAATGCAACAATAATTCTGCCAGAGTCTAATCTCTCATAGAGATACCCCAAATTCCTGCCTAAGAAAATATCTAATTTGGAAACATTGAGAGGAGCCCACCTCATACCCTATACAATAACATCTCAACTCATGATAATCCTGGGTTCTGCTGCAAACGTTCTCTTGAACTCTGTGAACATAACACAGGGGTTGTATTTCCATGACAGGTTCACTGCACCAATTCTGTGTGTCTGTAGGTCTGCTTACAGTAGTGAATTCTGTCTGTTGTGATGGTACCACTAGCTCAGGTACATGTGATCAAGGGGCTACAGGCAGGAACCGATGATGCGCAAGATTTTGAGACAGCTCCCAGAAGCTCAATGGTCGTGCTAGCATGATTAAGCAAAACTTAAAATGCTAGAAAGGAATACAAAAATAGAGCAATTCCTGCTCTCCTGACCCTTAAAGCAGAAACACCCCAGGGGGGACTGTGCATCCTTCAAGGAAAAAAATCTGCTTTGGTGTGGAGAGTGGGAGGTGAAGTCTTTGGTCTTGTTCTCCCCTTTTTCCCCTCAAGGGCTACATAAGCACTGTAAGGCCAGAACTAGACATGACAGATGGCTGGCACTGAAACCATCCATTCCACGTTTCCTCCTTCCCCTCCCTTTCATGGTAACTTCTAGTTATACATAATATGATGTGCAGTCTCAGCGCTGCAAGTTTTCTCTCCCTCCTCCATGCTACTTTGGTTGCTGCCTGCAGAGACAGAGAAATCTAGAGCACCCTAATGCCAAATTGTGTGTTTTGCAGACCTTTCCAAGGGGAGAGGGAAAAGAGATGTGGAGCTACTGATGGCACATTTACCATCTCATCTAGTTCCAACTTTAATAATCTTTGGGAAGAAAGTGTTCCCATGAACAAGGGAACTGAGACCATAAACTATCTTTTTTTTTTCCCCTGGCAGCTGCGGGTCAGCAAAGAGCAGGACCACTTCTTGGTTTGCCCTGTAGGCCTTTCCTGTCATGAAGTCACTGCTTCTACTTTGGTGAGTATGCAGGACTCAGTGCTCCATCTTGAGCACCTCCACCTCTGTTTCCAGAATTCTAAGCACAGGTGGGGATGGGGAGGTACTTCCACACATGAATGTTA
Organism: Heteronotia binoei; assembly: GCF_032191835.1. NCBI lineage: Eukaryota > Metazoa > Chordata > Lepidosauria > Squamata > Gekkonidae > Heteronotia > Heteronotia binoei. The sequence continues at coordinate 48,925,626 of NC_083234.1, read as the reverse complement.
AAGCTCCTATGAGGATGCCTTGGGGATGCCAGGGAAAATGGCAGCCCTGAACCAGTTCCCATCTCTTTCCCTCTGCACCATCGACTATAAATGCCCTTGTGCCTTGATGGAATTCCACTGAGCACCTTCCCAGGCCCACTCCCCAGAGCTGGCTGCTGATGGTGCCCTAACAGGAACTAAGCTGTGCTACTGTGTTATGGAACAGGGACTAATCAACCCAAGCTGCTGGGAGTTATATGAAAGAGGGCTTGGCATTTTTATTTTCTCTAAAACTCACCATGTGAGGGATCTATTCCAGTCAAGATGATGGCACAAGGGATGGAGGATTTAAGCATCCCATTCATGCCATTTTGTCAACCAGAAGTGACAGAAGCCTGTATCATTACCTGTGTGTTTGTCTCAGTGGGGAAAATAGTGGCTCCACAGGGCCATTTCAGGTTAACCCTTCCCGTATGCCATGGTCTCAGCTAGACTGGGGTCCCCATGATTTTTAAATAATTGATTTTTAAATAATGTTTTGATTTTTAAATAAAACACTGGGAGCTCTATTCATGGAATTTCATATAATTAAGCCCTAAGAGTCTGCACTGGGCCTCTCTCATCCTGTTTTTTATTAATGGCCATGGCACATAGACAAGAGAGCAGAGGTCAAGTGTTTCTTTGCAGTCAGTGCACATGCAGCTCTACAGTGGGGCAAATAGGGCCCCCCAGTGGCCATTTTGGCTCTAAGAAACAGGATGGGAGGGAAGCATGAAGCCTCTTCTCCGCCAGTACCATTCTCCCAAGTCAAATCAGGCCCTGGAACACTTGAGAAGTTCCCTGATGTCACGTCTCTCTGTAAAAAGAGCCCAGTTGAGTTGGGGAAATCCCCAACACAACCCATGTCAGAGGTAACATCTAATTTGGCCCTGAGCCTTCAGATTAATGCAAAATTTCTTCTTGAAACCAGAAAGGTAATTGAGTAATTCCAGTGTTTTTACTTAAAAGACCCTGCAAAAAGGAGATTTGGAGGGACTACACTGGAATGGGACAGTAGGGAAAGGTTCTTAAAAAGGCTGAGTTACCTGCAGGGGAAGGTGGAGTTTGAAAAGGAAGGTTCTGTTTCCATATTTGGCAGCTGTCTTAATCTACTTGGAAAAGAGGATTGGAAAGTATGGATCTCGGATCACTGAGGCATCCTTTTTTTCTCCTGAACTAAACTTAGCACTGGTTGTACGTTTAGAATGTGTAAGAATAAAGATCAACTGACAAGTCCTCCCCACACATATTCCTGCATGAGTCATTAAGCTTTATTCTTTCCATTAAGGAAAAATACTTAATTTAAAAAAAATGAATATTTAAATCAATGATTCAAGCAGAGCTGCAACAGAGATTGCATCGGAGAATAGGTACACCTGCTGCAGGTCTGCATTGGGTGTATCCGAGAGGGGGGGGGGTAGAGTTGATTCTGCTGCATCTTCATTCCTGATTGGAAGAAGGGCAGAACAGTGCTGAGATCAGAGGATATGTAGCTTGAACTTACAAGGGCCTTTACTTCTCATAACATATTCATATGCCTTACTACCCTGTTTGGGAAAGGTTACAGAAGCTGCTGCAAGACCTTCTCTTTGAGGTGTGATCTGATCTCTCTAATAACACCATCTGCTACACAAGGAGATGCTTCCACCTCGTCCCCCTCTACTTTGTCATGTCTGTTTGCATTTGTGCCGCAGATTAAAGTGAACGTCCTGGGGGAGGTGGTGGAGCAAGGGAGCACCAGCTTTCCAGTGGACACCCAAGGATTCAGCATGCACTCGGCCATCTATGCGGCTAGACCCGACGTGAGATGCATCATCCATTTGCACACGCCCGCCACAGCTGCGGTAAGGAATGCCATCCATCTCGTTGACAGCCAAGCTCTGCCAGGCAACAGAAAATGCCTTGCCCCAAGACACTGGGATTGGCTTGGAAGCTGATTTATAGAAGAGCATTAATCCAGATGAAAGGGATAGGGAGGGAGGCAGCTGGAGCCCTTCTTTTGTTCTCAGGCACTTTCAGAGGCTCTGAAACACCTTGAATGAAAAGATGTCAAGGCTGGCCAAGTGTCTGTCTTAATGGTTCCTCATGTACAATGCCAGACCAAAAAACTAGGAATTAGCAGAGGAGCCTGTTTTTTAAGCAAAGGAGCCTTTGAAAAAAGCTGATCCTCAATTAAGGTTGCCAGCCTCCAGGTGGCACCTGGAGATCTCTCACTATTACAATTGATCTCCAGATGACCAAAATCAGTTCCCTTGGAGAAAATGGCTGCTTTGGAGGGTGAACTGTGTTGTGTTATGCCCTGCTGATGTCCCTCCCCTCCCTAAACCCAGCCCTCCTAGGGCTCCATTCCTGAAATGCCCAGTTGTTTCCCAAACCAAAACTGGTAACCCCATCCCCAATGACATAACAAGGCAAGAGAGACAGGAAAAGCAGTAAACAAAAAAGGGAGGAGGAAAAGAAACTAGGGGGAGGAACAGTCACAAAGCAAGTCACAAAACACATATAGTTGCCTTATACCAAATCAGCCCATTAGTCCATCAAGGTCAGTATTGTCTACACAGTCTGGCAGTGGCTCTCCATGGTCTCAGGTTCACATCACCTACTACCTGGTCCTTTTATCTGCAGATGCCAGGCATTGAACCTGGGACATTTTGCATACTAAGTAGATGCCATGGCCCCTCCCCAGTGTGGAGCATGAGCATGGCAGGAGAGATTTGAAAGTACCTGGTATTTGCTGTGCATCCTGAAGACAGGTTCTCCTATCACTTCTAGGGAACTCATATGGTATTGGCCAGTGTTGCAAAATAAGCCGATGCAACTTTTGTTGTTGTTTTAAAAAAGGTTTTCCAGTTGTCATGGAAGTTATGTTTTACTGAATATATTTATATACCATCTTTTCCAACAACAGCAATAGTTTGAGAGAAACCTGCCCTGCAGGAAAGAAACAATTTAAAAAATGAACAAACCCAGAGGATAAGAAAAAAGTAGCTGCCCAACTTTTCCTCAAAAAATACTTTTTTTATGGATCAGTTGCCTAATGCCCTCCTGGGGGGGGGGGGGGAGCCCTTTACTTTCTTACAAAAAAGCAGGTAGCATGGAAGGTAATCGTATAATAAACTGAATCTTGCCAGAACCTTGAAGATATGCAGGGCTGGGACTTGGAAGGAAGACCAGCAAGGAAGCCTCTGCAGAGGAAGGCTATGGCAAACCACCTCTGGTTCTCACTTGCCTTGAAAGCCCCTTGCTGGGGTTGTCATAAGCTGGCTGTGATTTGAGGGCACTTTACACAGGTGCTTAGAAGTTAGATGCTAAAAATTGCCTTCTAACAACCCACTATCAGCCTACCCATGTAAGGATACCCTTGTCTTATGGGAACTGACTCCCCCTGTTTGCCATACAAGCTCCAGAGGCCATCTTATAACACGTTGTCATGAACTGGAACTTTCAGAAGACCTACCTATCGTGTTAACCAGGTCATTATGTGTAAGATAGCGCAATGGGAATCTGTACTGAAAGAGGAACTATGATATGTTCACCTCACTTAGAAAGACACAATGCTGCATGTTTGTTCATATTAGTATAGTTGCAAATGATACCTGTCTGATATTCTTCCTTCCTTCTGAACCTTGCCCATTGATTGACTGAAAATCTCTGTATAACTTGAAAGATGCTCGTACAGAGTAATTCTTGACTGCCTCCTTGGAATGAATTTTCTACTTGGTCATCAAAAACACTTTGGATGTGTTGATGCAAACTGACAAAGTGGAATGAACATTGTCGTTTCTCCATCTCTCCTCTCTTTTGTTCTCTTCCCAGGTGTCTGCAATGAAATGTGGTCTCCTACCCATTTCCCATGATGCACTGCTGGCTGGGGATATGGTCTATTTTGACTACAATGGTGACATGGAGGAAGAAGCAGACAGAATTGATTTACAGAAGTGTCTTGGGCCCACTTGCAAGGTTAGGGTTGAGAGATGCTATTCAGATTTCCTTTTTCACAGTATTTTGTTATTAAAGTAAGGCCAACTGATTATTCATCAAAACATAATATAAATTAGATTCCAGATATCTAAAAAGCTTCTATATTGAATATGTGTCAAAGTGTACTGGTGATGAGTTACGTGTATAGTAAGTGGGGCAAAGAGTAGTTCTTTGGGGCCATTTGAGGTTGGAAAAATTGCATGGGGGGAGGGGGTAAGGTTTAAGCCTGTCCAAATCAGGCCCCCACACTCTTGAAGATCTAGGTTTCAATAGGGAATTTCCAGCATTTAACCACTTGGCAACAATAGGGTAGACATGAGGCAGATCCATAAGCAATTTAAAATGTCATTAGGCTGTTTGGAAAAAATTAGCCAGAGGTTTGGAAATTGTTGGATGATGAGACACAAGTGTGGGGAACTGAGAAATGAAACTGCTGGTGATTTTAATTAGTGTCAGCTTCTCACGGCTTCTCTTGACAGGTTCTAGTGCTGCGGAATCATGGTGTGGTGGCTCTCGGGGACACAGTGGAAGAAGCATTTTATAAGATCTTTCATTTGCAGGCTGCCTGCGAAGTGCAGGTGAGCAACACACAGACATGCATATAAACACACTTTCAGTCTTTTCATCACAGTGGGTCAGACCACTAGGACAATAGCAACAGGTTGCCCTGAAGGATGGAACTACAAGCGCTGCAGGGAGACACTGCCACAAATGCCATCCTTGTGTTACTTTCTTCTCAATACCATGCAGGAATATTTCTGCACTTATTTATGTGTGTATTTGTTGTGTATTCCATTTGACTCTCAGCACAATGTGACAATCCACATCAGGTCCCTTCTTTGTTCTTTTCTCCACTACATTACATATTGAGGCATCCTGCCATAGATTCCCAAAGTACAATTTGGCTCTGAATATCACCCATAGAAATTCATCTCCTAATGCAGGTACGTTAGAGTCCCTAGAAGCACATCTCAAATATTTTGGCATTTCCTGTTTGAATTCAGTTGTAAGGCAGGAGCCCTTGGAAATATCTCCCCAGCTAGAGACTCTGAATATGGGATGAGTCAAATGACTGGAAATGAATGTGGGCCACATCAGTCATCCACTGCCCTCTACTGGGGCTGTGTTGACCATTCACCATAGTTTGCTGATGAATGTTGGACACAAACTTCAAAAAAGAACACTGGCCACTTAACATTAGCCTTCTGTGCCCACATACTCTTTGTTGTGGTGTTAGTTTCTTTTCTGAACTATTAGAACAGGGGTGGCCAATCTGCTTAACGTAAGAGCCACAAAGAATAAACGTCAGATGTTTGAAAGCAGGAAGGAAGGCAGATAGATGGGGGAAAGGAGGGGGAGGGAGAGATGGAAAGAAAGCAACTTTAACTTTAAATGTATTCTCTGAGCTGCTGGCTGACTTGGCTTGGAGAAGTGATTTAAAGTGATAAATGCCTTCTCCAAGCTGGCTGATGGGCCAGTGAGGGCTTTGGAAACCACACAATATGTGCAAAAAAGCCACATGTGGCTCCCAAGCCACAGTTTGTGCACCCCTGTATTAGAATAATCTCAGAAGATTCCAAAGACCCACTTCTACATTTTATACGTCCATTAAAAACCTATGTTCATTTAGTAGGGAGAAAACAGCTTTTCATCATTCTCTGGCCTTCCTGATTGCAAACAGGGGGATCATTGTAGGGTTAACCCACATTAAATAATCTTGTATATCAGAGGCTGGCACCCCAAAGCATTCTGCACAAGATCTGCGCAGTCCAAATTCACTGCAGCTAACATCACAATTAGCACCATCCATGAGTTGTGCAGGGCAGAACATCCTAGAAAAATGTTCCACCTGTCCACAGCAGTTTCTGAAACATGAGAGCAAAAATCCTGAGGATTTAAAAGTTTGACCTGGCAAGTTAATACTCCCTCTAAGCTAAAAAAACTGTGAGCTAGCTCAAACTAACTCAGCTTAGAGGGAACACTGGCAACTAAGCTACTGAAGAGAGGAGGAAGCAAGTTGCAATTAAAAGCATAGCTCTGAACATAGATGGGATGTATTTTTCTCACCGTTGGGTAATTGCTCAGATCAGGTTCTGTAGCTCCCATAGAGGACTGAACTCTAGCATTGTCTAGAATGGAGTAGGGTGACCATAATGTCTGAAGGCCAGCCAGGGACACGGGGGGGGGGGGGGGGGGGTTGCGCGCGCGCGCCACCGGAAACAGGAAGTGACGTCACTTCCGGTGACGTCACTTCCGGTGATGTCATGCCACCACCGGAAACAGGAAGTGGCATCACTTCCTGTGACATCATTTCCCCCGCGTCACCTGCCGGAAACAGGAAGTGACTTCACAGCACTTCCTGTGACGTCCCCAAAAATCCCCCAAATATCACCGCCGGAAACAATTTTGCTCTCAAATCCTGTATATACTTCATCAGTATATGGGATAAGGCACTTTCTCAACTGTGCTGCATAATGCAGCCTATTTATTTTGTCCTGTTGGCTCTGTTGGCTCTATCTGCGCCACCTTCATCACTTTCGGGGTGTGGATCCCCCAGTGGGGTGGTCTCCCGACTCCCTCCGCTGACTGTTTCTGATAGCCCTGCGCCCCCTCTTTCATTTGATATGTGTCCCGTGCGGGTGCCACCCTCCCGCCGGGAGATGCCGCAAAATGAGCCCCCTTGAGGCTTATGGCGGCAGGGCTCGGGGGAAGCGAGCTAGACTGCTGTTCTTTTGAGGGGTTATAGAGTGTTTCGAGCCCGTCCCTGTGGCATCGGTCCCATCGTTGTGGGACCCAGGGGGCCGGCGCAGCGGCACGCCGAAGCAGCCTGTCACTAATAACACCGGTCAAGATGCAGGACAGGAACCTGGAAGTGACCGACAGGCTGCTTCAGCGTGCTGCTGCGCCGGCCCCCTGGGCCCCACAACGATGGGACCGATGCCACAGGGACGGGCTCGAAACACTCTATAACCCCTCAAAAGAACAGCAGTCTAGCTCGCTTCCCCCGAGCCCTGCCGCCATAAGCCTCAAGGGGGCTCATTTTGCGGCATCTCCCGGCGGGAGGGTGGCACCCGCACGGGACACATATCAAATGAAAGAGGGGGCGCAGGGCTCTCAGAAACAGCCGGCGGAGGGAGTCGGGAGACCACTCCACTGGGGGATCCACACCCCGAAAGTGATGAAGGTGGCGCAGATAGAGCCAACAGAGCCAACAGGACAAAATAAATAGGCTGCATTATGCAGCACAGTTGAGAAAGTGCCTTATCCCATATACTGATGAAGTAAATACAGGATCTGAGAACAAAATTGCACTAGAAGACACAAACACAAAGCTCCCTTACACTGAATCAGTGCTTGGGTCCACCAAAGTCAGTATTGTCACATAAGAGAAGCCCTGTTGGATCAGGCCAGTGGCCCCTCCAGTCCAACACTCTGCGTCACATAATAACATAAGAGAAGCCCTGTTGGATCAGGCCAGTGGCCCATCCAGTCCAACACTCTGCGTCACATAACAACATAAGAGAAGCCCTGTTGGATCAGGCCAGTGGCCCATCCAGTCCAACACTCTGCGTCACATAACAACATAAGAGAAGCCCTGTTGGATCAGGCCAGTGGCCCATCCAGTCCAACACTCTGCATCACATAACAACATAAGAGAAGCCCTGTTGGATCAGGCCAGTGGCCCATCCAGTCCAACACTCTGCGTCACATAACAACATAAGAGAAGCCCTGTTGGATCAGGCCAGTGGCCCATCCAGTCCAACACTCTGCATCACATAACAACATGAGAGAAGCCCTGTTGGATCAGGCCAGTGGCCCATCCAGTCCAACACTCTGCGTCACATAACAACATAAGAGAAGCCCTGTTGGATCAGGCCAGTGGCCCATCCAGTCCAACACTCTGCGTCACATAAGAACATAAGAGAAGCCCTGTTGGATCAGGCCAGTGGCCCATCCAGTCCAACACTCTGTGTCACATAAGAACATAAGAGAAGCCCTGTTGGATCAGGCCAGTGGCCCATCCAGTCCAACACTCTGCGTCACATAAGAACATAAGAGAAGCCCTGTTGGATCAGGCCAGTGGCCCATCCAGTCCAACACTCTGTGTCACATAAGAACATAAGAGAAGCCCTGTTGGATCAGGCCAGTGGCCCATCCAGTCCAACACTCTGCATCACATAACAACATAAGAGAAGCCCTGTTGGATCAGGCCAGTGGCCCATCCAGTCCAACACTCTGCGTCACATAAGAACATAAGAGAAGCCCTGTTGGATCAGGCCAGTGGCCCATCCAGTCCAACACTCTGTGTCACATAAGAACATAAGAGAAGCCCTGTTGGATCAGGCCAGGGGCCCATCCAGTCCAACACTCTGCGTCACATAAGAACATAAGAGAAGCCCTGTTGGATCAGGCCAGTGGCCCATCCAGTCCAACACTCTGTGTCACATAAGAACATAAGAGAAGCCCTGTTGGATCAGGCCAGTGGCCCATCCAGTCCAACACTCTGCATCACATAACAACATAAGAGAAGCCCTGTTGGATCAGGCCAGTGGCCCATCCAGTCCAACACTCTGCATCACATAACAACATAAGGAGGGAGGGAGGGAAGGAAGGGAGAAAGGGAGGGAGGGAAGAAGGGAAGAAAGGAAGAAGGGAGGGAGGGAAGGAAGGAAGGAAGGGAGGGAAGGGAGGGAGGGAGGAAGGAAGGGAAGGAAGGAAGGAAGGAGGGAAGGAGGGAAGGAAGGAAGGGGAGGGAGGGAGGGAAGGAAGGAAGGGGGGAGGGAAGGAAGGAAGGAAGGAAGGAAGGGGGAGGGAGGGAAGGAAGGAAGGAAGGCAAGGGAGGGAGGGAAGGAAGGAAGAAAGGAAGGGAGGGAGGAGGGAGGGAAGGAAGGAAGGCCGCCCCCCGCCCCCCCCCCGCTTTCGGCCCCCTTACCTTATTCCAGGGCGGCGGAGTCCAGCGGCGGCGGCGGGGAGTCCTCCGGCGGCGGCGTCGCGGCGAGGGAGGGAGGGAGCTGCCGGCGCTGGCCTCCAGGGACCAGCGCCGGCTGCTCCGCGGCTTCCCCGCGGCCTCCGCTGCTCCCTGGATGCCCTCCAGAGACTCTGGAGGGCCTGCAGGGACCAGCGGAGGCCGCGGGGAAGCCTTCGCTGGCCGGCGCTGGTCCCGGAAGGCCTTCCAGAGGCTCTGGAAGGCCTTCCGGGACCAGCGCCGGGTGCCCCGCGGCTTCCCCGCGGCCTCCGCTGGTCCCTGCAGGCCCTCCAGAGACTCTGGAGGGCCTCCAGGGACCAGCGGAGGCCGCGGGGAAGCCTTCGCTGGCCGGTGCTGGTCCCCGAAGGCCTTCCAGAGCCTCTGGAAGGCCTTCCGGGACCAGCGCCGGGTGCCCCGCGGCTTCCCCGCGGCCTCCGCTGGTCCCTGCAGGCCCTCCAGAGACTCTGGAGGGCCTACAGGGACCAGCGGAGGCCGCGGGGAAGCCTTCGCTGGCCGGCGCTGGTCCCCGAAGGCCTTCCAGAGCCTCTGGAAGGCCTTCCGGGACCAGCGCCGGGTGCCCCGCGGCTTCCCCGCGGCCTCCGCTGGTCCCTGCAGGCCCTCCAGAGACTCTGGAGGGCCTGCAGGGACCAGCGGAGGCCGCGGGGAAGCCTTCGCTGGCCGGCGCTGGTCCCGGAAGGCCTTCCAGAGGCTCTGGAAGGCCTTCCAGGACCAGCGCCGGGTGCCCCGCGGCTTCCCCGCGGCCTCCGCTGGTCCCTGCAGGCCCTCCAGAGACTCTGGAGGGCCTACAGGGACCAGCGGAGGCCGCGGGGAAGCCTTCGCTGGCCGGCGCTGGTCCCCGAAGGCCTTCCAGAGCCTCTGGAAGGCCTTCCGGGACCAGCGCCGGGTGCCCCGCGGCTTCCCCGCGGCCTCCGCTGGTCCCTGCAGGCCCTCCAGAGACTCTGGAGGGCCTACAGGGACCAGCGGAGGCCGCGGGGAAGCCTTCGCTGGCCGGCGCTGGTCCCCGAAGGCCTTCCAGAGCCTCTGGAAGGCCTTCCGGGACCAGCGCCGGGTGCCCCGCGGCTTCCCCGCGGCCTCCGCTGGTCCCTGCAGGCCCTCCAGAGACTCTGGAGGGCCTGCAGGGACCAGCGGAGGCCGCGGAGAAGCCTTCGCTGGCCGGCGCTGGTCCCGGAAGGCCTTCCAGAGGCTCTGGAAGGCCTTCCGGGACCAGCGCCGGGTGCCCCGCGGCTTCCCCGCGGCCTCCAATGGTCCCTGCAGGCCCTCCAGAGAGTCTGGAGGGCCTACAGGGACCAGCGGAGGCCGCGGGGAAGCCTTCGCTGGCCGGCGCTGGTCCCCGAAGGCCTTCCAGAGGCTCTGGAAGGCCTTCGGGGACCAGCGCCGGGTGCCCCGCGGCCTCTCCGCGGCCTCCGCTGGTCGCTGGAGGCCCTCCAGAGTCTCTGGAGGGCTTCCAGCGACCAGCGGAGGCCACGGAGAGGCCTCCACCACTGCCGCCGGGCCCCGCGCGCGGGCGGGGAAGGCGGGAAGTGAGGGAGGGAGCGTCCCTGCGCGTGCGCAGGGGCCCTGCGCAGGCGCAGGGACGCTCCCTCCCTCACTCCCCGCCTTCCCCGCCCGCGCCCGCGGCCCACCGGCTCCTGGGCTGCCTAAACCGGGACCTTTAATGGTCCCGGTATAGGCAGCCCGGGATCCGGGATTGGGTGGCCAGATCCGGGAATGTCCCGGGAGACCGGGACGGTCTGGCCACCCTAGAATGGAGTGGGCAGGGGGAAGACAGACAGACCTCCACTCAGTGGTGCACTTAGTGCTCTCTCTCAGCCTCCAAGTTACTTCCTTAGAAAATACAGCTAGTTCCCAAAGGGAAAAAAAATGGGGGGAGGTTGCACCTGATTTAACCAAATCCTTTTCTAGTATCAGCTGTTGCCTCCTTTGGGGCTTTTTAAAAATGGTGTCTGCAAAACACAGCAGGAGACCCCTCCCTCTTTCTGCCTAGCCTGGACCAACCATTTCTGTAGCAAAGTGATTGTCTTAGATCTGCAGACAGGCTGCAATTACTATCTTAAGAGTCTGGGCGCTATTGTCCTCCCCTCTGTACATCAGCCTACTTCTTCATCTGGAAAAAACTAGGTCAGTCATGTGCCAAGGCTGAGCATGTGAGCCACCTGCAGGTGAAAGGGTGACAATGCACGCCATTCACCAGCTCCACACAGACTCCTCCTTCCAAGCCATGTTGGTGATCAAAAGCATCCCAAAGATGCTCTCTTGGCAAGATGGACAGTTGCTGGAGCTGGCAGTTGTGCTTTGCAACCCTCCTAAAAAAACTCTCCTTTGTGATCTTTCATTCTGAATATGAATCCTCAGTGTGTAGTATGTGGTGTAAATCCAGGGCAGATTGATCATTAAGGCTACCAGGAAGACTCCTGGTGGGCCGAGTGATTTGGGGGCCTCCCTCACCAGGGCCACCCCAGCCCATGCGTGGGGTAGGGGTGTGCTTTTCCAGGGCCAGATTTTCCTCCCAGACCACCCTGGATATAATGCTTAAGAAAATGTCAGAATAGGAGCTGAGAGACTGAGGCTCAAATCTCCTCTCTGTCATTTATTTATTTATTTATTTATTTATTTATTTATTTATTTATTTATTTATTTATTTATTCTATGACTTATATCCCGCCCTTCCCATAAAATGGCTCAGGGCGGCTCACAACAAATGATAAAACAATACACAAAGTGCAAAATTGTTACAGTTAAAAAGTCAAAACATTTAAAAACCTTAAAATCTTAACATTAAAACTATGCCGTATATGTCACTAAAGTCTGATAAGCCACATTAATCTAGTCAGGCGTAGGCTAGCCGGAAGAGGCTTGTCTTACAGGCCCTGCGGAACTGAGTAAGATCCCGCAGGGCCCTCACCTCTTCCGGCAGCTGGTTCCACCATGTGGGGGCCATTGTAGAGAAGGCCCTGTCTCTGGTTGTCTTGAGACGGACTTCTTTGGGCCCGGGGATGGTGAGAAGGTTTTGCGTCCCAGACCTCAGTACTCTCTGGGGAACGTGTGGGGAGAGACGGTCCTTCAGATAGGCAGGTCCCAGGCCATATAGGGCTTTAAAGGTAATAACCAGCACCTTGTACCGGACCCGGTATATTATTGGAAGCCAGTGCAGAGCCCGAAGACCCGGCCGAATGTGCCCCCACTTTGGGAGGCCCAATAACAGCCGGGCCGCGGCATTCTGCACCAGCTGCAATTTCCGGGTCCGGCACAGGGGCAGCCCCATGTAGAGGGCATTGCAGTAATCCAACCTCGAGGTGACCGTAGCATGGATCACTGTTGCTAGGTCGTCGCGGTCCAGGAAGGGGGCCAACTGCCTTGCCCGCCTAAGATGAAAAAACGCGGACTTGGCAGTGGCTGCTATCTGAGCCTCCATCTTTAGGGACGGCTCCAGTAGCACCCCCAGGCTTTTGACCCTGTCCGCCGCCATCAGCGGCGCACCGTCAAAAGCTGGTAGGGGGATTTCCCCCCCTGGACCACGACGGCCCAAACAAAGGACCTCTGTCTTCGCAGGATTCAGTCTTTGTCCACTCAGTCTGAGCCATTCAGCCACGGCCTGTAGTGCCCGGTCCAGGTTTTCTGGGGCGCAGACCGGTCGGCCGTCCATAAGTAGATAGAGCTGGGTGTCATCCGCATACTGGTGACACCCCAGCCCATACCTTCGGGCAATCTGGGCAAGAGGTCGCATATAGATGTTAAATAACATCGGGGAGAGAACCGCTCCCTCATAACATCGGGGAGAGAACCGCTCATGCAGCTTGCTGGGTGACCCTGGCAGACTATTCCAATAGTCCACAGCCAGTCATTTCCCTTTAGCCTAACCTTCCTCACAGGGTTGTGAGGATAAAATGGAGGAGGGGAGAACAATGTATGCTGCCTTGAGCTGCCTGAAGGAAGGGCGGAATAAAAATGTACTGAATAAATGCATATTATGGTATTATACACACACACACACTTGTATTTTAATATTTGTATTTGAGATTTGATCACTAGTACCCAATAGTATGTGATGGTTGAAATTAAACAATATTTTGCACTTGGCAGTTTGATATTTGGGATGCAAACAGAACTTAGTATTTGGTGGTTGATGTGCGTTTTGTATCTGACACCATCAACAGACATTATGCAATGACAGTTTATGAGATTTTTTTACTTGATCACCTACCAGAATAACCAAGATATGCCAGTGAGTCTAAAGGACTCACGTAAACTTTGGAATAAACTCTCAGTTCTAAATTTCTCATATCACCTACAGAATCTGAGTGAAGAAATGTCACAAATGTTAAATATTTGAGGATATTTTTTTTCTGTTTTGCTCTCTGTTCATAGCCCAACTGATTCTTTTCAGCTGCTGATTCTCATTGCAAGAGCTGCTGTGGCCTGATAGGTCCTGTTTGATGTGTATTACCCTCCTGACATGTTTAGGAACTGACTCTTGATCCCAGGATTTTGTCCGGAGCTGCTCACACTCTGCTCTAAGAGAATCCATATCACTTACCTACAAACTCTAGAAAGACAGATTGCATCATGAGGTGTTTCTAGAAAAGTGCTTTCTCATCACGCTCCTCATACCTCTTCTGTTGTCTCTATCCCTTAGGTCTCAGCCCTATCTAGTGCTGGTGGAACAGAGAATCTGATCGTGCTGGAGCGAGAAAAACACAGGCCCCATGATGTCGGCTCAGTCCGATGGGCTGGGAGCACCTTTGGACCTATGCAGAAGAGTCGCCTGGGAGAACATGAATTTGAAGCCCTCATGAGGATGCTGGACAACCTTGTACGTTGTTGGCAAGTAGAGAAGCCATCTTTGTGGGTTAACTTCATATGAATTGTGCTGTTCTTGCATGGACCTCCTTAAATCTCTAGTGTGCCTTTTGTGGATTGGCTTGGTCAGATGGGTTCCTGGATAGTTTCAGTCACAGTTGCTTTGACAGGGATGGTTACCATTTGAGAGCTCCAAGGTGCAAAACAGTTTATCTTCTGCCCTCAAAAAGCAGTTGAATATTTCCCTTCTGCCGCAACTGCTGGAACAGTTGCAATCCATTGAGAGACCACACTGACAAACACTGAACAGATAAATCAGATCTGTTTACCGTGCACTCTTTATAGATCTCGGGGATAAGCAATGGGATGATAAACACAGTCTAAAAATAGTTTGAAATGTACTTCCAGCAACCTAGATCACACTTTTGTTTTGGGCAGCCAAGCAAATGTGCATTCAAGGAACTTTATTTGTCTTCAACAGGGCTACCGGACTGGATATGCATATCGCTATCCATTTGTCCAGGAGAAAAGCAAGCATAAGAGCGAAGTGGAGATCCCAGCCACTGTCACGGCATTTATCTTTGAAGAGGAGGGGGCCCCCATTTCAACACTCCGGCAGCATGCCCAGAAGCAACAGAAAGAAAAGACTCGTTGGCTGAATACACCAAACACCTATTTACGAGTGAACGTGGCTGAAGAAAGCCAGGGTAGTGCAGGGAGTCAAAGGACCAAAACCACGGTAAATGGAATACCAGCCACTGCCTGTCCTGCATATCCTTGTCAAATACTGGGGGCAAAAGAAAGACAGTGCCCAGAAACGTTTGCAAGAGCCATCTCTATGCAAGCCTCTATGCAAGTCTGCCTGTGGGCCAGGCATAATAACTGGCTTGTCATGCACATTCCTAACAAGTTTTTGTACCGTGTCCCAGTCTTAATTTTTAACTGCCTATTGGGGAAACCTGTTGGTCTTTGTAATCTTAACAAGGGTTTCCCCAAAGACATCAGTAAAGAAAGACCTCCCACTTGTCACCAGAGTTTCTGCAACATAGCACAATAACACACTGCTGAGTGCATTCTGGGAGGCGCCTGGCCAGCAGGAGATTTGAGTGTGAGCCCTGCAACACTTTCTCAAACCCTTTGCAACGTTCAGTGGATCTTTGTTGGGGAAGTTAACACAGAAAAAGCATCTTAGCTCATACAACCCGGTTTACTCACCCAGAACAAAACCTGCTTCAAATCAGCTGGTAACACAGAGAACACATTTATAATATTTTTCTGGTCTCTCCAGTTCTCGATTTTTATAATGTTTATTGATTTTAACTACAAAAAGAAGAAGCATAAGCATAGATACATAAAAGGGGGGAAGGGCATATACAGGATGAGAAAAGCAGAAAAAAGAAAAGTACAAATATATTAGTTACAATTCTACCTCCAAATAAAATACCCAATTCGTTCTACCTGCAAGTATAGAGTTCTCCATGTATTTTACCATCTTTATCTTTCATTATAAAACATTTTTACTGAACTATTACTTGCAATACAAGTCTAAACGATTCTTCTTCAACACAAATAAGTATAAAAGGTCAGAGCGATCTCAACATGGAACTGGCTGATTTAGCTTAACCATGTTGAAAACACAGACTAGTTTGTTAGTTTAACAATATCCTCATTGACATAAACACATAAAATTCATATCTTTATCCTTAAGAAGCTAAAAAAAATACAACATAGTATTTTGTCTATCTCAATATAAACAGTTTCTCCAGGGGAGTGTATTAAAAGCAAATCTGCCAGATTACAAAATAACTGTGCCGTCTGCCTTTTTAACAATTAAGCCAACTCTTATATCCCTATTGGTCTAGAAAAAACAACTTAATATAACCCAAAAATAAAAGTCACATACCTGTTCTTATTGAGAGTTCCATACCCAACTACTCATAAAGACAGAGACATTTCAAGAGACCCTTCTTGCTAAAAGAAATCTATCTCCTGATTTATAACTAAAATGCACCTTCTCTCCTTAATACAGTCTGAGACCAATATCTTTATCCTTAACAGGCTAGAAATAGAACACAATAATTTATCTATCTTATTATAGACAATTTCTTCAAACAAACATATTAGCAGATCTACTAATTTACAAAATAATTATGATGTCTATCTTCTTAACAGTTATAGACTAACTTGTAGGATTACCCATATCGACAGCAAACATAAAAAGCTAATATCATTATCTGTTAAAGACAAGTTTACCAATTTACCAAATAATTATGCTCTCTGCCTTCTTAAAAGTTGATCTAGGTTAACTATTTTTACATAAAATTCTTTTCAAAAACTTTTTAGTCCTTTAGCTTTTATGTCCATATTATTCTAGACAGGACATTATAGCCCAAAAAAAGAAAAGAAAATCTCACTTAGCCTTCTAATATCACATATCAGATTTTCTTGCAAAGTCCATATCCAACTATCCACAGAGAAAGATCTAGTTCAGGAAGCTCTTCTTTCTGAAGGATTTCCACATCATGATTTTCTGGTTAAAATGCACCTTCTTATTTCTTAATGCAGTCATCCCTCTCGAAGAAAGTGGGAAAAATTCCACAGCCTTTGTTCCTATCGACATAACTTCAGTCAATCTCCATTTCCAGTCTTCTTTTTTAACTATGCCATAGGGTTCCATTTTGATTTTCTTTTGTTTGTTTCCCAACGAGTCGCTCTCGCATTTCAGTTCCACAGACGTCACTGGGTTCTCTTTACCACTCTGCTCATGTAGATTTGAGATTTCGCTAGCTTTCACCACAAAAGCTCCCATTTGTTTCTTAACCAACTCTGTCAATAAACCAAGATCCTGCTTCAGAGAATTCAAACTGCTTAAAATATCCTTTTTGTGGAAGATTTCGCTTAGCAAAGCCATTTTTCTCTGTCAGCAAACTCAGTCTATTAATCCAAGTCAAAAAGTAGCTCAGAGTCCCTGATAGTCTGTCCTTTCCAATCTCCTCCAACTGGAGTTTTGAGTGTTAGCGTATTAATTTCAATCAGATGACAAGGAGAAATCCCGCTAACAAGTATCTCATTTTGTTCAGACCGTATTGCAGCCGTATAATAGTCTCTTTAACAGATATCCAGTTATAATCCGGGTCGATTTAAGTGTCCATATTCAGATTAATTCAAATTATTTCCAGTACTTAAAGATGTTCTTTAGCTTTTTGAGGCCTCATTCACAGGGAAATTGGAGGTATTGACCTCTTTCCCTTCCTTTGAACTGCCCGTTTATTGAAATGTAAAACAACCCATTAGCAATTGGCATTGAAAGCACACTTCCTTGCTACGTAGAATTGTCATGCTTGAGGTAGAGAAGCGATAGATCAAAAGCTTATTGAAGAGAAGAAAAGCAAGTGATCTGGCATTTACCTCTTGCTGCTGTAATGGCGATCACAACGGGGGGAGCTTCAGGGCATACAGAGAGAACAGGAACAACTGCCGTTGCGTCCCTGTCTTGCTATAAAAGCCCCATGCCTAAAGGAGACCCCTTTAGGGCCTCTTTGGGTGTGTCACATTCGTGGCACCCCTCCACCTTCCTGATTCAGAGGGGCCACAGGCAGAAGAACCCGCGAACCCTGCTGAGATCAAGGCGACGTAGCCCGGAAGGCCCAGAAGTAGTCTCTCCAGTTCTCAAAGGAGGTTGTAGGAGCACATCGGAACCCCCTCTCTTTTATCCTTACAATGACTCCATGAAGTAGGTAAGACCAAAAGAAGGCAAGGGCATCTTGTGGTCATCATGGTGGAGAGGGAATTTGAACCCAGGTCTCTCTAGTGCTGATCCAGCAATCTGGTCACATCTCACTGGTTCTCACATGACTGTGTAAATGATCTGACAGGATGACCACAGAGGCTTCCAGTTTCACACAGCCAGATTATCAAAAGATTATATGACTCACAGTGAGTGCCTCTTTCAGTTTGGTGTAGTGGTTAAGTGCGCGGACTCTTATCTGGGAGAACCAGGTTTGATTCCCCACTCCTCCACTTGCAGCTGCTGGAATGGCCTTGGGTCGGCCATAGCTCTTGTAGGAGTCATCCTTGAAAGGGCAGCTGCTGTAAAAGCTCTCTCAGCCCCACCTACCTCACAGGGTGTCTTTTGTGGGTTGGTTGGGGGAGAAGGTAAAAGAGTTTGTGAAATCTGAGACTCTGAGATTCAGAGTATAGGGTGGGATATAAATCCAATATCATCTTCTTCTTTCTGAAACCCCTTTGCTGCTTAGAATTAAGCTACACTTGTCTGTCGTTGTGTGTGGACTGTTCCTCAGCCTGAAGCCAACAGTGAGCGAGCATCTTTGAAAGCAGAAGCCAAAACCTCAAACCCTCTCTCCCAGAAGGCCTCCACATTGTGTTCCCTATCCTTGATGGAATGCCCTCTGCTGATTTGCTCTTTTTTTCCTTTTCTTTTTACTTTCATACTGTCCAGTGGATGAAAGCTGATGAAGTGGAGAAATCCAGTAGCGGGACACCAATCCGAATTGAAAACCCAAACCAATTTGTGCCTCTCTACACAGACCCACAAGAAGTTTTGGAAATGAGGAACAAGGTACAGAACCCTTCACTTTGCTCTTTCAGATGTCCCAGCTTCTAATGTGGAACTCTCTCATTGCTATAGGTATATTCATACAATAAGCCTGTCTTAACTTTATACCAGATTAACCGTCATGTCTTCCCCCAAAGAATCCTGGGAACTATAGTTTGGTAAAGGTGCTGAAAATTCTAGGCTGTTCCTGTGTCAGGCGAGGATTATGGTCTGATCCTCAAAGGTCCCAATTCAAGCCTTGTAGCACTTTCAGGTTACCTCCAAAAACAGTTGTTAAGAGCTCAAACAGATGTGACAGTAGAAGACCTGTAATGGAATAGATCTGCTCAGCATTTTAATAGGCTAGTAACTGTTATATGGAGTCCTGATTAGTGTTGGGGCTGCAGTGCAGGGGGAGAAAGGGTTTAGTTCTCCCTCCCCTATGTGGTTTTGCTAATCACAGTTGCCTGCCACTGCACTGAGAAATGATGTGTCTTCTCATTAATTTTTTCCTGCTTATATAGTGAGAACCCTGACTAGTATGTAGGAACCCCCTCTTTCTTTTATTGATGGCTCCAATTTGCGGCTCTGCTGATAACTACAATTGTTTCCCTTCTGTGGAAAGGGAAAAAAAAGATGGGCATTTTCTCTTTGTCCATCTTATCCTTCCACAGCCAACATGGGAAAGGGAAGGATTATAATCCTCCTCTCCTATGCCAATGCCCTTATCTAAATTGAGGTCCTGTGCAGCAGCTATTAACGATTTTAAAAACACTCAGGAAGATCCAATCATGGCTTTTTCAGTATCACATCTGTTTTGGACTTCTATGTTAAATAAAATTATCTCCTTCAAAGGATTTCCCTTCTCCAGGGAGTGGTAATGTGCACCATTTTCTTTTGTTTCTTCTTGCAGATTCGAGAGCAAAACCGACAAGATGTGAAATCAGCAGGGCCCCAGTCTCAGCTCCTTGCCAGTGTGATAGCAGAAAAAAGCAGAAGCCCGGTACTTGGCATTGTGGGACCTGCTGTGGATTCTGGAGCTATGCTCTGGGGTGTAGAGGGAGAGGGTATCAGATTTAGACTGGGGGGACCTGGGCTTCCAAGAGAGCAAAGGAACAGACATTCTTTTTCAAACTAACCCATCTCGCCAAGGTGTTGTGAAGATAAAAATAGGGGACAAAATCACAGGCACCACCCTGTGTGTCTGTGTAAAGTACCATCAAATTGCGGCTGACTTACAGCAATCCCATAGTTTTCAAGGCAAGAGACTAATGGAGATAGTTTGCCATTGTCTTCCTCTGCATAGAGACCCTGGAATTCCTTGGTGCTTTTCCATCCAAATACTAACCAGGCTCAAACCTGCTTAGCTTCCAGGATCTGACAAGATCGGGCTAGCGTGGACCACCCCAAGTTCCTTAAAAGGAGAAGGAGATGGAAAAGAGAGAGTTAGATAAGATAAGGCAAACTATCCAGATCAGTGGGGCTGTGACTTGCTTTACATGCAGGAGATTCCTGGTTCAATCCCCAGCATCTCCAGTTAAAGGCAGCAGATGAAATGGAGACACATGAGACACTGGAGAACTGCTATCCATCAGAGTGGGCAATAGACCAATGGTCTGAGCATAAGGCAGATTTATAAGTTCACATGCACAGCCTTTCTCCCCAGTTGCCTTAGCTGTACCCTTGGTGTGCTGACCAGAGTGACACTGTGCCTGTCTACCTTGCAGTCAACAGAAAGTAACTTGGCAGATGGAGAGGTGAAAGATGCATCCCATGAGGAGGGTCCTCCGGAGCCAGAACCGCCAAACCCCTTCAGCCAGCTCACAGACCAGGAGCTGGAGGAGTACAAGAAAGAGGTGGAAAGAAAGAAATTGGGGCTGGATGGTAAATATCTCCGGGCAGAATGTGCAAGTGGCTTGTATGCTGCTGAGGACCAGGACCTTAGTGCTAGCTGGAGGACTGGAACTCATTTCCATAGAGACATAACTTCTCTAAAGTGGCAGAGATAGATCACCGTTCCTTGACAGCTCAGTGAAACGATTGTAGTTCTGCAATTGGAGCTCTGAATGTTCTTTCTCTCTAAAGATCAGGCATATAGAAGCCATAGTACTCACATTGGGACTGTGCAGGGAAGGAGGTTTTTTGTTTTCCTCGCAAGTCTCCTTTCCTGTTGATTTTTAGAGGGGTAAAAATAACTCTGTGGGAACTCTGTTCACATAATTACCAGCAGTTGAGCCCTAGAAGAAAGAGGTGTTGTTTCTGGAGCATGGGGATTAATGGGGAAAGGACAATAATCAAATGAAAAGGGTTGCAGGGAACATAGACAGTCACCACTACACAAGTCATGCTCTTCTTTGTCCTGCTTTCAACCTCTGATCAAGTGGGTCTTATGCAGTTTTGGAGCACCTGAGAAATCTGCAAAATATATTAGGTTGTAGACAGCAGGACAAGGAGGGAAAAGATTGTGTGATACTACAGGCTCCAATAGCCAGCAGCTTTGACAGCAGATCTTGAACTGGCAACATAAAGGATAATTCTGTATGCTCCTGTCAAGTGATGGAGCTGCCAAGATGTAGGATTGGTACAGTTCTGCAAGCTCAGCACACTAATTAGAAATTTAGGATTAAGCCCAGTTTACAAAGTTACCAAGAAGATGACTTTGTTTTCCTTTGACTTCGATGGTCCTCTTTCATTTCATCCTCCTTTCAGGTGAGAAAGATGCTGATGCAGAGGAACAGGTGACTTCCCCTGCTGAAATTACTGCTACCCAGACAGTACAGAGCCCCACAAAGCCTGGCTTGAAAAGCCCACCCATGTCACCATCCAAGACATCAGAAGGTAAGATGAACCTTTGTAAGCCTCCAAGAACCCAGGTTGCCAAATGTATCTACTTTATCACACAGTGCATAATTAACTTATGAAACTCACTGCCACAAGATTATGTAATAGCCAGGAACTCTGATTACTTTTAGACAGGCTGGACAGATTCATGGAGACAGCTGGTTCTGTTCATTGCTGCTAGCCATGTTTGGAGACTGTATAACTTCTGATGGCCAGATGTAGACCACACCTCTCTACACCATCCCCACTCACCATCCCTACTCACCTTCCTCAAACATTTGGATAGCCATGTTGGAACAAAATACTGGACTAAAAGGACCCTGGTCCGATCCAGCAAAGTTTCTCTTATTTGCATCATTTGGAATACATGCAGTAGTTGATGCCTTCAGCCAGTCTGCCAGTAATTGCTGCATCCAGAAGTCAGTTTGGTAAAAATCCTAGACAGGCATCAGAGGTTTAATAATATTTTAGTGGGCAATGGTGTTGGGAGGCAAGAGGAATGCAAAAAGCAGCAAAGGAATGTATTTACTTACTTCATTTATAGTTATCTTTTCTTCTTGAGACTCATACAGTGCTGTGGTGACCGGGCCACATAATAATTGGCACCTTCAGCACCCACTTGTGTGTGTGCATGCATGGAGATCTGCTATATTGGAGGCCCTAGCAGCCTCTTCTCCTTTGCAAAACACTTCTAGGAGGACGCAACTTCATAGGGTAGGAGAGAAAGGGACCCTCAACCCTGCCATGCCAGTTGTTGTTGTTTTCTTGGAACCATATGCCAGCAACTTTGCCCTGTCCACGTGTCCTTTCTGAGAACACATTGCAGAAGAAGGTGGTAAGATCACACACAGGAGCAGCATGACATGATGTTTACCCCTGAAGAATGGAATTGTGGTACTAGAAAACCTGTTTGTCTGCGGCTTCTCTTGCTGGGTGTTCTTCTTTTCTTTTATCTATGTAATTTTTTTTTATTGTCTCATTGTGTCTCATTGTGTTTGGCGTGTTTGTCTCCACAATGTCTTCCTTTCTCTTTCCATATGTTGCTTTCATCAAAGGAGTTACTTCTGAGTCTGAATACTTGTCACTTTAGTAAGTACGGAGAGGCTGTTTTCTCAATTTTCAGCTACCCCTCCCCCAGGAGGAGGGAGGGATATTTTAAGCCATTTTCAATTCAGCTTTCTAGGGCTGAGAAAGTCTCCCTTCATTGAGGGAGGGGCCATGACTGTGATATAGCATCTACGTTGCATGCAGAAGTTCCCAGGGCCATTTCCTGCCATCTTCTGTTAAAGAGGATCAGGAAGTAGGTAACATGAATGACCTCAACCTGTAACCATGGAGAGCAGCTGCCAATCAGAGCAGACAGTATTGATCTTGATAGACCAATAGTACAGCTCAGTAAAAGGCAGCTTCCTTGTTGGAGCTGTAAAGTATACATGGACTTTCCCAACACTCCAAAGGCCCATACCTTAGCTGAAAAGCACATGCTCTGCACACAGAAGGCCTTAAGATCATTCCTGGTTTTCCCAGTCATGGGGGTAGGGAAGAGTTTGTCTTGAGACTCTAGAGGCAGAACAATTAATGGCTGTGGCCCGTGATATAGCTGTGGCGGGGACAGGCTGTAAGACACCTCAGAAGCATCTGGTCCAACACTGAGGTGTTAACTGTATTGAACTGAATCTTGGGCATTTCCTACAGTTCTGCCTGCTTCTAACTAGATTGACCAGCTCAGTGTGAAAACTTCTAGGAACCTTCCTGTGTCATTTGCAGTTTGCTTATTTGCACAGTTTTCTTTGCACAGGTTTGAATGTGATATGTGTAATCTATATAGTATAGTGTGTACCATAGCACATATATGGGGCTTTGGTGCAGCAGAATGGCTGATTTGAATTTGGTCTCCACAGTCCTGGTCCAACAGTGCAATACTGGCTTCAGGTAGTTTATTCCATTGAAGTCAAGGGCATCCATTAATGATCATGTATTCTTTTTTTTTTCTTCCTCTTTGGAAAGGCGAGAAGAAGACAGAGAGCAGCCCAGCACCTGCTGATCGTGCTGCCACTGACACAACAGGCCAGCCAGCAGCAGTGGTGGAGAATGGGAAAGAGGATGAGCAAAATGTAGAGGATGCTCTAAGCAAAGGAATCAGCCAGATGACCACCAACGCAGAAACTGACACTGCAAAGGACAAAAATGTGTCTCCGGAAGGCTCGCCATCCAAGTCTCCGTCAAAGAAGAAGAAGAAATTCCGGGCTCCCTCCTTTCTGAAAAAGAGTAAGAAGAAAGAGAAGGCAGAGTCTTGAGCAGCTCCTTCAGCCTCTTCCCCCCCACTTCTCCCACTGCCTTCTGCTCTTCCCTCCACTCTTGCTGCAAAGTCAAGGGAGCAACAGAGGAACTTTTCCTCTGATGAGTGACATCAAAAAGGAGAGGTTGGGAGCCCCAAAGTAGCTCACTAAGATAAGCCTAGAAGCTTCGAGAAGATGGGGAGAGCTTTCTGGGGATTTGTAGGACAGGACCCGCCCACCCCCCTTTCTCCCCACTGTCATGATTCCCCTTTAATCCGCAAATCACGGATATCACTTAGCTGAAGAATGATATTCCAGCATTTTAATTGTCCACTGGGGTGGGATGGGGATGCTTATCACTTAACAGTCATTGGCGTGAAATGAATCTTTCTCCCGCAGCACTAATGATTGAAGCCATTTGAGTCCTAGGGTTCATGGTTTCCCATGGGCTGCTTCATGGCACACTTGTGGCCACTGTTAGGAAGAATTTTGCACACTGGGCTGAATACTGGTCCTCTGCTGAAATCAGGGGTCTAGTGAAGGGGGTGTGCTGAACTGTTTTGGTACTTGATCAGATCACTGCTATTTGTTCTTGATGGGATTTTGCTCTGAATTTCAAAAGGGAAGGGTTGTTGTTTTTTTCCTAACACCCCCTCCTGTACAAATGTGTGAAAACAAATGTTCTTTTGGGAGATTTGTGTTGCATTAGAAGGGAGCACAGTGTGAATGGTGCTTCCCCAAACAGTGATTCTCAGTGGAAGCACGAGAGAACAGCAGCTGCAGATATGGAGTGCCACAAATGTAGCAAAGCCTGGGCCAAGAGACGTGACTCAAGGGTCAAAGCACTAGGCAGTTCTCCTGTGCAAGCTCCAGTGATATCAAAAGACCCTGGGTAAGAGCAGGGTAGTTCCCATTCATGTCAGCAGGGCTTATGCAGGAAAATTTCCCAGTGATTTCTGTTCCATATTAATTCACAGTGGAGGGCTCCCTTTTGGTTTTGTACCTCTGGCACCAAAATGTTTTGAGCTGGCCCTAGTTCTGAAATGAATTATTTGGAACCCAGCCAATCAGTGGAACTGTTTTCTAGTTCTAAGAGGAACATGCTGATTCCACACAGACCTCTGTCTGGAGGGGAAACCCGCTTGGATGTTGATGCCGTGTTTCTCCTGTTCCCACCTGCTTCCCCACCCCTCAGCTTCCCACCCCAAAAAAAAGCAACACCCCAGTGGGCAGGACAGCAGTCCATCTGCAAGCCTTCTGCTGCCCACGGCTGATCTCGTCCAACTGCTGTGAAAATGCATGAACCTCTATGTAAGCTGTGACGAGGAAAATGCATGCCTCCCCCTGCTTCCCACAAATATGGGTGTGAGTGTGGGAGGAAAGTAAGACTTAATGAAGACTCCACCGGCATTACATTTAAAATATAACTTTGGTCACTAAGTGCTAAACTTCGTTAGTTTGGAATATTTAAAATACACACACACACTGCCAATAGTTATCACTTGTGTCATAGTCATCAGTAATAGTAACTGTATGACAGAGAGCTTAAGAAACAGACCATTTCTCACTTACTGCACTCGGAAGGGATATTTTCACATGTCAGGTGTTTTCACAAGTGATGAATACGATATAATGCCTCTATAAACTGAATTAAAGAGCCAAATTGATCAGAATGCATCATCTGTTATGGAAGGGCATGTCTCTGCTCTCTGCACTGTGTGAAAGCATCTCGCCTTCCACTTGGCCAGGACACAGAGAATGGATTTTCAGCCAATATTAATCCTGCTCAAGCTTTCCTTGGCTCCGGAGGGTAGCAAAGCGGGGCAGAAGCCAGGGAGTTCAAAGGTATTTAGTTTCCCATTAATCTTGGACCAAACCAGATGTTACACAGAGGTGTGTGTAACATCACCCAGTTGGTCCATTTAATCAGAAAACTCTGCTTCTGGGTAGCCAGTGAAGATTGGTGAAACTGTTTGTAGAAGGGGCCTTTGAGGCTTTCTACAGCTACCATTTCCCTTCTCCAATTTGCCTTCTCTAAGCAGCTCCTTCCTCTCCCTGGAGGAGTTCCAAATACGCACTTGTCTGCATGTAGAACTGTATGACAGCAAGCCGTGTGTGTGGTAAGGAGGGATTTGGAGCAGGACAATGGGATGGAAATGGGTAAGTCATCCTCCTTCACCCCTGCCCCTTCTCTGATCCTGAGTGCCCCTTTGGAAATGGGGGGGAGGCGTGTGCTTTAAAAGACACTAGATTATTCTCATTTTTGTATATGCCATTGGTCTGTTCCTTAAGCAACAGGCTGGAATGAAAGGGCAGCAGTGTGGTGGAATCTCTTGAGAAGCAGGCTAGGATGGCTCAGGCTTCAAATTGTCTATGCAGAGCAAATATCAATTCTTATAATATGAACCAGAAAAGATGCTTCAGGTATGTGGGAGGTGGAGGGAATACCTTATTACTGTTTAATGGAAAATAACAGATCCCTCTCTTCTTTATCTTGCTTCAGTGGAGTTTTGTTGTCCACCTGCTCTGGAACTTCATTTGTTATCTTGGTGCTTTGCATAGAGAAGCTCATTATTTCTCTTGTAAAAAGGACCAAATCCCAAAGGGAGGCAATATTGTAGAACACACAGCATGTGTTTCCCCCCCACCCCCCAGTAAAAACAAATCACATATATACAACTGGCTGGAGATGCCCAGCAGCTCTGAACCTGCTAACACAAAAACATCTCTGGATTTCGGTGCTTCCACATACCAGCTAATTACATTAAGTGAATTTACTATATATAGATCTATATAACATATATGTGACTTAAGTCCCTAACATACCTAATGGACAGAGTATGAAGGAGAACCATGTGGAAGGGATGGGGAGGCAAAGTACCATGTGCTTACACGTGTTTGTACCATTTTTCAGATCGTATTTTTCAGGAGCACCTATATTTCTAACCAGCTCCCTTGTTCTCCATGCTAAGTGACTATTGCTCTGCACTGGCCTATGTAACATATATGCATGTCAATGGCATCAAAACACTTTGCTTAAAAAGGTGTGTGTAGGTCCTATGTATGGCAACAGCACTATAGTAATTATGTGATGTTTAAAGCAACTGTAAGTTTCCCCCCTCCCAGCAGGCCTTTCAGTCTTGCTTTCCATGCATTGGGATGGCATACCTGAAGGCACGACAGCCAGCAGATCTAAAGGCAGCTGTGACCCATGGGACATAATCTGGAGGAAGTTCTGCTGTACACATTGCACTGAAATGAACAGGAGTGCTTTTGCATTCATTTTAGTTGGACTTGTACAGGAGAACTTTCTGGCAGATTGTGCCCCATGTTACAGAGTGGCCAGTGGAGACCTATTAGATGTCTGTCTCAGGCACTGAAATGTGCATGCCCCTTGGAATACAATAATTTAAGTTGGCATCTTAACTCTGATAATAATTTTATCAGCTATGAATAAATCTGCAGACTTTTTTAAAAAATCCTCAGCATACTCACAGATTACAGTGAAAACTGTCTAAAAATTCAAAACTGAGGCTGTTTTTGATGGACTCAGTGTTGTATAAATGTAGATGACATTTTTTCCCCTTAAGAACCTGTACCCTGTGTTTTAGTTACTGTCCTGATAACTGCTGAGCTGGTTGTGGATTGGGCGTTCAATGAACCTCCAGAGGGCTGCTGAGTTTGAGCCTCTGGAATGTGTCAGAGTTGGAAGGTGAGGCCAGTTGGATACAGCAGGACAGCATAAGGCTTATCAGTGGGAAGGTGAAGCCAGTAGAGTTCTGTGCTTGAGTTTCAAAAAGTTTTTTAGACTGTGTTCTCAGAATGTTGTCAAGGGAGAGTGGACAGTGTATGATTTCCAAAAAGAGAGGCACTGGGGCTCAAGCCTACATTGGAACCCCCACCGTCTGCCCTAGAAGAAAGCCATCTCTTTAACTCTGAGGATCACGTTGCAGATAGGTAACCATATTGGTATGCTGCAGCAAAAAACAAACAGCAACAAAAAAAATCAGAGTCCTGTGTTACCAGAAAGACTAACATGTTCATTGGCTTTGGTAGGCCAGAGCCCATTTTGTCAGATGCATCAAACAGACTCCTAGGTGCTGAGAGGCATAAGTAGAAGAAGGGAACATAAAGCTTAGTTGTTACATAGTGAAGGAAAGGCATTCTTTACATGCTCAGAGGCACTTTTCCTCTACCACTGTATATTATTGCTGTCTTTAAAGAAGCCAACAGTGGGGAAGGGGGTGGTGTTGTGGCTGGGGGAAGGCAAAACCTGTATAAAAGGGTTCCCCCCCCCTGCTTATACCATTGGATGGCAAGTTGGCTTGCAGGCAAAGGAATTAAATAAAGGCTAGGATCCAAAAGGCAAGCGCCACACCACAGGGCCAGCAGATAGGAAGGCAAAAGGCTGCCACCACAGGGTACAGCATGAGGAGAAGACTCAGGAAGTTTTGTAGACCCCAAGAGCCTATTGCACTGGGGCTCAACCACAGCCAACAAGAGGTTGCAGCACATGCTGACTTTACATAAGAACTCTAAGAGTGATTGTCAGACCTTACGTACTGCACAATCCTAAACACTTTCTTCTAAGTTTCCTGAAGTCAAGGGCCACAGAAGGATGTAACCAAAAGAAGGTGGGAGAATGGAATACACCATGACTGAGTTGTGGGGGATGGCCACTTGGAGCATTCCCCTACCTTAAGATCCCCCTACAAATTAAAAAGCCAGCACCATGAGCATAGCAAGTGACTTCTTCTATGCTTGCTATCTGTTTGCAAGAGAGTTATTTTTTGTGTGCAAAGGAACTCTCACAATTGGAATCAATCTCCCACAGTCTGCAGTCATACGGTCCATTCTACCACCTCATTCTCTTGCATGGGTAAACAGGCCATAGTTCCTTTCAGCCACTAGCCCTGTAACAGGTGCCATTCTGTCACCAGAAAGCCCAAGTAGCCTACAACCACCCAGAAGCTTAAGCCTTAAGCATGAGCCCAAGCTCACAGGAAGATCTGGAACACCAAACTATGGCATTCCTCTCGTTTGAGTGGTGCTTGAGGGGTCCCTTCAGAAGATGCCAAAGACCCTCCAAGTCTTGCTTGGCTTCTAGTTCATGTTTGGAAGAGAGGCACTTTGAGTTAGTGGGGAACAAAGACTCCCTACCCTCCCTCTGTAATTACAAGGCATTTACTTACTTGTTATTCATTTATGAGTTGAATTCTGTTCACAGGAGAGCCTCTTCCATGCAATCAGCAAAGCAAAAGCAAGTGTGTAATTATTTTGAAATAGCCCGGTAATTATCGCTATCCTTCTGCAGCTGATCAATGGGTATTCATTCCAAGGGAGCGGAAGTTTTCGTTTCTGTTTCTCCCCAAGGGTGGGACCACAGTAGCAATATAAGCAATCTGATCTTTGTTTCCTAGATGGTGAGAATGGGAGAGGGAGGTCTAGTAGAAGGTGCCTCCTTCCACAGACATATGTTGTAATTTAAGAAATGCCATCAGGCTGAGGGTTTTTTTGGTAGTGGTGGGGAATTAACTCCTTTTCAATCCCTATCGAAACTAAGAAGAGTTGTATATATTTTTTCAGCTCCTAAATCTCAGCAGGGTGGGTAGGGGACCATCAACAAGTGGCTACCAGCAAGCCAAATCCACCTGCTCAGGAGAAGCTGCATAGCTTCATTACTAAACACCTCTCGGGCCCTCCTTCCCTGCCATACTTCAAACACTCACCAGCAACAAACACCTGTATGTGTGTCTTTTCTGCATGATACAAACGTGGGATGGCCAGGAAGGTGTTGACTGTTCCTCTGGGGAACTGCAAGGAGCTGCAGGGTAAGGGGAAGCAGTCATATAGGGTTTTATTGGGTTTGGAGAATACATTGTGCCAATGGGGATGCTGAAGGAATGGAGCCATGTATTCTCTTTCATCCATCCCCATTGGAATTTTCAGGACTTTCACAGCTGCAAGGAACAGTTGTGGCACCACCAAAATCACAGGAGTTTGGAACAAACCAACCACTTACCTGCTTTTTAATTTAAAAGACACAAAAACCAATAACAAAATCTGTACAAACATCAAACAAAAACCCAAATCAAGTTAGATTAAACCATTAGATCGTATCAAATAATTTTGAAAGCTTCCTGAGAAAAGACAGGTCCCAATCTTTCTGGAGGTTTTCAAGGAAAGGCCAGATTTACTTCTTGGGAATATGAATTCCAGAATATCAGGATGGTTGCTGGGAAGGCTCTTGTGTGGGTTTCCTGTTAACCTGCCCTCTGAAAGACCAAGTCCCTGCAGCAAGCCCACCACCCAGGACAATCACAGACCTGGGCTGGTTCACAAAAGTTCTGGTTGAAGAACTGGGATATACTATTGGGTTTCTGGAAAAGCAAGAAGGGGATACAACTGTGGTGGTGAAATTGCTAAAGTGATGGGGGAAAGGCTAATTAAATCTTAAAAATACCAAATGACATCGGATCTCTCTGATTGACTGGTAATGCTGCATCACACTCTTCTGCAGACAGCCCTCAGTTGACATTCTTGGCCTTTCCCCGCTCCCCATGACACAATGACATTAGCATCAGCATAGCTCCCGGCTAGTGGCAGGAGCCTGGGAAGCTGTCCAGGGCCCACAAATGTGCAAAGTCAAGCTCCAGATCCAGGGTAGTCTCCAAGCCATTCTCTCTGTTGCTCCCCCAGAGAGCAACACAAGGAGTGGGTTACAGGTTGCAGAACTAAAACATGAGCAAACCTTTGCTGGGGGAGAAAGCAGGTAAAAGTCATATTGAAAATGTCCTGCTTCCCATTCTTGCCCAAAAGGGGAAAAGATATCAGAGGTGGCTCTGGCCTAGATCAGCCAGAAAAAAAAGTACCAATAGCTGAACAAATAGATACAAAACTGTGCGCACCAGTCAGGCTGCTAAGAAGTTAAATGTCTGTGTCTGACAATCGTTGCTTCAAAGTGCTATTTAATGTTGTCCTCTGTAAATACGAGCCCCGTGTTTGGCCTTTTACTGATATTGTGAAGTTTACCTTTGGAGTTCAGATGTAAATAATCCCTCTTGTGATTTACAACTCCTCTCTCTGTGCATTATTACACAAAAGCCTCTATTTTTGTTCTGTACGCTACTATCACCTTTTTAAAACGACAGAGACAATTAGACGGGCAATTCATTTTCTTGGTGGTTACTTTCCTTTGCAATTTTATATCTTCCTTTTTTTGTATCGTACTTTGGTTTTTTAAAATCTTGGAATACCTGTCGTCTTCAAGAGAATTTTACACGTTGGCAGCTGAGCCCTTCCAAATGGTGTCGCTTTGCAAGTCTGCTAATGCTGCATGTCGCTACATACTGAGGCGATTGTATATGCCCTTCTTCTCCAGGTAACGGATATGGCAGTATTAAAGCAATTGTGCTCAGCTGAGGGGGAGATGTTGGCTCTCTTTGGGATGTAACCGTTTAGGCCAAGCAAGACACTGCTAAATAAATGCTACTGTCTCCTTTGATTGCTTGGGGTTGGGGGGGAACCCACACAAATAAACTTCCACCAGATCACTGAAAGCCTTTCAGATCTCTTGTATTTAATAGGGGCAGGGAGAAAGTAGCCACAAAGCCTGGAAATCAGAAGTCTGTGAGTCTGTTGTGGTGGTTCTGTCACTTGGATTATGTCAGTGGGATTGTGGATTCAAGCCCCTCTGCTTCTACATTCAGGGCAAGATGGGTTCCTTGCTTCTGAAAAACTTTATTCGCATAGGGTTTGACCAATTCATGAAGAAGAGCTTTATCACTTGAATCTCCATAGTCAGAAGCACTATACCTCTGAGAATCAGATGCTGGAGCCAAATAGCAACAGGGGAGGCAAGTGACCAGTCAGTGTTTGAAACAGAACACAGAGGAATGTACCTATTAAAGCAAAGTAGTTCTTATGTTCTATGAACACGTATCTGGAGGCAGAAGCTCCACCCCCACACTTATCTGGACCTTTGGAGGCTCTGGGCTGTAGTACAGGCCCTGCAGCAGCCTGACACAACTATGGCAAGGCCCCAGGGAAAGCCCTGCACAAGAACAAGCAAGGAGGAGCCAGGTAGACTTCAATACAGGGAGGCAGCCACAACTTCCATGCAGCCTAGAGAGGAGATTAGGCTGTGCCACTGGGCCAGATCCAACAGATGAGGCCAGCAGAAACCCACTCCTTTCAAACTAGAGCAGAGGCTCTTTAAGGTAACAGAAGACGGAGGTGCAGGAAGGTAAGGTGTGTGCTAGGAACCCAGCTACCTCTATTATTCACCCTAGCAGGAACACCCCTCCTCTTTCATGGGCTTTAAAGCTGCACAGGGCTGCAGCAGCCTGAGGGAATCCTTTAAAAGACAGGAAGCAGGGTAGCCAGGGAGGAAGAATGGAATCTCTCCTGTAGCAGTAGGGTGAGATGACTCCAAATGCCCCACCTCTCATGGTTCAGAGACTTTCCTGTAGCCCAGCCCAAAAGGATTCTAGAGGGTGTTCCAGCCCACTGCAGATGGAGTCTCACAATGTGCATCTGCTTTATACTGTGTCAGACCATTAGTTTATCAAAGTACTATTGTCTACTCTGACTGGCAGTAGCTCTTCAGGAATTCAAGTGGATATCTTTTGCATCACTGAGGACTGAACCAGGGACTTTCCACACCTCTGACACCAAGCCAGTTGGAGCTGCGTTCCTGCTCAAAAAAAAAAAAGCCTTGACTATATGCATATTAAATCTGATTTTCCTATCAAACCTCTTTTAGTGATCTAGCAACATAAAATGCTTCATTGATAATTCATAGACAATTGTACCATTTGGTATATTTATGTATTTTTGAAGTATTAATGCCTTCATTTTGAAAAGAAAAACTGCAAGTATACCCAGTGCTTGAGAAACAATTGCAAACTGCTACCTGCTATCCTTTCATATCACATGCATCTTTATTTTTTCACTATGAGATGTAGGAAAATAAAAGTTGAAGATAGAAAACAAATTCTGTAGAAACTAAAAGTATCATTTGGACACGGAGTCAAAGGACTCAACATACCTGGATATTAAGGCTAAATTTCACAACATTGTTAAATTAATCTTCATAATACTCAAAACATGGAGCATCTTAATGTATGATCAGTAAATACAGCATATTAAGAACTGCCAATATTATTTAAATAAAACTTGAAAAAGTATATATGTCAAGTACGCATATGAATTACCATTATGCTGTAGACTGTTGTACACAGAAATTTTCATACGATGCATGTTGAGTAAAATCTTTTCAATTTCACTCATTTTAAAAAAAAATCACAGGAGTTTTTTTCAGTGTTCCTCAAATGTCCCAATTTATCCATGCTATACATTTGAGTGAGGAACAGCTTTCCTTAAAAGCATTTCATTCATACTAAAGAGAAACTATTCCATAGGATTTTCCCCACAGTGCTCCCTCCAATTTCCAAATTTTTACATGAAAAAAGTCCTCAGGAAAAAATGGCAGGTTGCAAATGTCCCCCCCTTGGCCTTCACATCTCTGTGTTCTATCACTGAGTCACAGCTCATCTGTGCGCGACTTGTGACCAAACACAGCCCATCGGAGCCTTGATTCACCTTCTGCCTGGCTACCCAGAACTGCAAAGACAAGAAAGCTGCCAAGCATCTGGAAAGACTCAATGCATGCTTGGGTGGCTAAGTTTGACCAGCTGGGTTGTATTAGGCAGGCCAAGAGTACTTCCATAAGTAAGCAGTTGGTTTCTCTGCTGTGTGTGTATGTCTATTTTCGTTCCTCTTGGACAATTCTAGGCAAGCTTCACTTAATCTTTTCAAAAGCAAGAAGAAGTATTGCAGATTTATACTCCACCCTTCTCTATGAATCACTCAGAGCAGCTTACAATTTCCTATATCTTCTTCCCCCACAACAGACACCCTGTGAGGTGTGGGGTTGAGAGAACTCTCACAGCAGCTGCCCTTTCAAGGACAACCTCTGCCAGAGCTATAGCTGACCCAAGGCCATTCCAGCAGGTGCAAGTGGAGGAGTGGGAAATCAAACCCGGTTGTCCCAGATAAGAGTCCACACACTTAACCACTACACCAAACTGGCTCTCTTTAGGCTAGGCTGTTGCTCTCTGCTACTTGGAACTGTAGGTTGATCATCACTGAGAGCTGGTATGGAGAATCTGACCCTACAGAAAGACTGGGTGGTCAAGAAATCCTGGCCAGCTGTTCTGATTAGGCTTAGCAGCCTCTTGAGTTGACACATCTTGGGGCAGCCCAGTGAAATGCTAGAGAAAAGACCCGCTTTACTGCCCCTTCTCTAGAAAGAATAAAATATACACATAATTACAATAAATAATAAAGTAGCCACTAATTAAATTATTCATGGCTTTTTAACTCGTTGTTTGTCAACACAACCAGGAAAATGTGATGTTACTTACAAAAAGTGTTCAGGCTCACACTTCAATGGAATTCTAGGGAAAGGCCAGCTCTACAGTTATGCACAGCCAATTTTTCTGTGTGCCCTTGCTGTCTGCAAATGAGAATACATTCTCAGTTGATCTTGACAGCTCTGATGGCTCAGAAATATTAACGCTGACAAAGGCAAAATCTTCTGAAGTCATTTTATGCAATAGTTCCTAGGGCTGCCAGCCTTTGTGGGGCTTGGAGATCTCCCAGAATTTCAACCGATCTCTAGGCAACCAAGATCAGACCACCTGAAGAAAGTGGCTACTTTGCAAGGTATACTCTATGGCAGTGTTTCCCATTTGCAGGGTCGTGACCCGGAACCGGGCCACAGAAACCTCACTACTGGGTCACAAGAATAGCCAATGCTGGCCCCGCCCCCAGCAAAGCTAGCCCCGCCCTGCCCCTGTGTTGTGCAGAGAGGAGCTGAGCTGCCTCTCCTTCCTTCTCCCCCATTCCCAGTGTTTGAAAGAAAAGCTAGCATCCACTGGCACTTAGACCCATGAAGTGTTCTTCAAAGTATGAGCTTTCATGTGCCTTGCAGTATGTTCTTTTGGGGAGATTTCCCCGGGACGCCTAGCGGCAAATAAGAGTGTGTGTTTTTTTCAGCCGGGAGGGGCGGGGAGTGGGCGTTCCATTAGCTTTTTTTTTTACCAAACGACCCCTGGGCAGAATTTTTGCTGGCTGGGGTCATCTGGAGGTGAGGAAGGTTTTTTTTTCTTTGCCCCCCCCCCCTTCTTTCTTTCTTTCCCTGCAAGTGATGCTCTGTCTGTATTCTTGGTGCTGGGAGGGAGGAAGCAACAGTGGGAAGGCATCTAGTGCCCTGGCCCCACTGGTGGACATTTTTGGGCATCGTATGAGGAAATTTTGGACTGGATAGTCCATTGACCTGATCCAACATGGCTCCACTTATGTTTATGTTCTTTCTTTCCATGTCTGTCTTTTCCTTTCCTTCCATTTAATTCTTTCCCTTTCTTTCTTTCCATTTCTACTGGATGAAACTTTTCTGTTCATCATACTGTTGTTGCAGACATAGGAGCTCTGCCAGTGAAAAGTTGGCACCCCCAGTTGTAGCCAGGTGGCCTTCTATGAGATTTCTGTGTGAGTGAGTGAGAGTAAGAGGTGTGGGGCAGAAAGAGATTATTGGAGATTACTGCAGTATATCTCAACAGTACTGGAAGAGATGGTACTATGAACTTGGCACCATTTTACTGGTCCTGCTTTTAACGGCTGTCTGACACCAAAATTAAACTCCTCCTGTAGTTATTAAAAAGGATAAAAGTAGTTCACTGGCTAAGTATCTGCACAACAGGTTACTGTTAAAGGCATGGGAAAGACAGCCAGTAAAAAGCTGCAAGCCCCTAATAAATATCCTTTTTGGAATAACTGCAGAAAAGCTTGTATGAACTTCATATAACTTGAAAATAATTCATTAATTGCAATACAATTCTCTGCAACCTTTCACAACAATTTCCCCATGTTTCAACCAAAGAAAAGTATGAAATATAACTGTCGAAAGATTTTCTTGAAACCAAGCAAGCTTGGTTGTAGCTTGAGGCAGGGTTCCAGTAGCAGCAGCTGAAGGAAGGGCCTACTAAATGTATCAGCATATTTTGAGGCAGAGCAGCTGGCAGGGCCCAGTGTGGGTGGTACACAGTGCTGGCATTCCTGATGGCAATGGCACTCCCAACTGCATACACTGGCCAGTGCTGTTGAGGAAGGGATGTGAAGGTGGTGCAGGCAATTGAGCATGGGCATTATGAGCGCTTGGAAGCTGGAGAAGAATACACAAATAGATAGGTGCATGCAGGTGTGGGGGTGAAAAGAGAGGCCTGCCCACTTTCCACCCCCCATTTTGGCTCAGCATGTGTTTCAGAGATTTTTCTGAAAATAATTTACTTCCAAAGAAGAGGCAGGTTTGGGGGAGTGCCCTTTAAGTGACATCACAGGAAAAGGTGGAGTTTTGGTTCAGTATGCCCCGGAAGTGACATCACTTGGTCTTTGACACCACAGGAAATGACATAATTTCTGTCTCCCAGCTCCACACCCAAAGTCTCCTGGGTCCACCCCCAAATTTTAATGGGTCATGAAGGAGAAGTATAAAAATAACCAGGCCACGGGAAAGAAAAGTTTGGGAAACCCTGCTCTATAGTATAATACCTGTTGAGGTCCTCCACCTCCCCAGACTCCTTCTACAAACCTCCAAGAATTTGCCAATCTCTGTAACCCTATATAGATCAAAATCTGGCAAAAGCCAGGGAAGAAGATAGAAGATATTGGATTTATATCCCGCCTTCCACTCCGAAGAGTCTCAGAGCAGCTCACAATCTCCTTTACCTTCCTCCCCCACAGTAGACACCCTGTGAGGTGGGTGGGGCTGGAGAGGGCTCTCATAGCAGCTGCCCTTTCAAGGATAACCTCTGCCCTATGGCTGACCCAAGGCCATTCCAGCAGCTGCAAGTGGAGGAGTGGGGAATCAAACCAGGTTCTCCCAGATTAGAGTCCCCACACTTAACCACTACACCAAACTGGCTCTCCAACTGGGAAAGATGCTCAAGCACTAATTTAACACACACATTTAATTATAATAATTAGGCTCTCCATTCATTTTTTTAAAAATCATTTATCTTCTGACTCTTATATTGATGAATTGATTACACTAGAAGAAAGCTGCAATATATTAAAATCAATGTAGATTATTCTGGAAATGTTAAGATTGGGGGGGGTTGTAGATAAAGCTCAGCAGGAACTAATTTGCATATTAGGCCATACCCCCTGATGCAAAACCAGCCAGAACTGCATTCCTGCTCAAAAAAAGGCCTGGATGTTACAGCTTAATGTTTTATTTTATTTTTTTAAAAACAATCATTTCACTGTTAGAAGGAAACATCTATCCTTTCTGTGTTTTAAATTCATGAATAAAAGAAAAAGGTAGTCCCCTGTGCAAGCACCAGTCGTTTCCGACTCTGGGGTGACGTTGCTTTCACAATGTTTTCATGGCAAACTTTTTTACGGAGTGGTTTGACATTGCCTTCCCCAGTCATCTTCACTTTCCCCCCCGAAAGCTGGGTACTCATTTTACCGACCTCGGAAGGATGGAAGGCTGAGTCAACCTGGAGTCAGCTACCTGAACCCAGCTTCTGCTGGGATCGAACTCAGGTCGTGAATCAAAACAACCTTCAAATAAACTGCTCTTGTTGCATCCACATCAGCCCACCAGTTAAAATTCAAGCCAGCAGGCCCAGTGTATTAAGTTAAATAAAGACCAACGTAAAGAGATGGTTAGAAGGCATTTGAAAAATCCGCCTTCCTATTGGATTGGGCCATCAATATAATAATAATAATAAATTTTATTTATATCCCGCCCTCCTTGCCTAGGCAGGCTCAGGGAGGCTAACAACATATTTTCAGAAAAACCATAAACTCAACTGCCTTTCAATTTTTCATACATGTACAGCCACATCAGGAAACAGGCTGAAGGGCATGTCAGATTGTACATGTGAATCCATGCCTAAACATCTGTGAGACACTACAGAATAAAAGGTAAAGGTAGTCCCCTGTGCAAGCACCCAGTCGTTACTGACCCATGGGGTCATGATGTTTTCTTGGCAGACTTTTTGTTACGGGGTGGTTTGCCATTGCCTACCCCAGTCATCTACACTTTTATCCCCAGTAAGCTGAGTACTTATTCTACCGAGCCAGCTACCTGAACCCAGGATCAAACTCAGGCGACTACAGAATGTTGTTGTTCACTCGCACAGTCGAGTACGACTCTTTGCGACCTTATGGACAAGGTCACGCCAGGCCCTCCTGTCTTCCACCATCCTCCGAAGTCTGCTCAAATTTGTGTTAGTTACATCAGTAACGCTGACCAGCCATTTCATCTTTTGCCGTCCCCTTCTTTTGTCTTCTGTCTTTCCCAGCATCAGGATCTTCTCCAGTGAGTGCTCCCTTCTCATTTGGTGGCCAAAGTATTTGAGCTTCAGCTTCAGAATACCTTAAAAAAGAAAAATAGAAGCTTAATTTTTTAAAAACAGATGAGAGGAAAAAATGGGGAGGGGGTTTCTTTGTTTTAGGCACGAGAAAGCTTCCTCCTGAAGATCCGACGAGTGTTACTAGAAGAGGGAAGTCCCAGGTCCTGTCTGAATAGGTATCTTCAAGTAGTCGCTGGCGGATTGGTCGGAAATATATCCGAAAGGCCAAGCCCGGGGGCGGAACTGAAGATGATGAGTGGAATGTTTCCGGTCGGATCGAAGGTGAACGGACCGCCGGACCGGAAGTCTGTTAGGTGGTCGAGGGGCGCGGTAATTGTTGCGTCGGCTTGAGAGAGGCGGGATGGGCCGAAGCCGTTCTAGGTCTCCGCCTCGCAGGGGTGAGTAGTAAAGGCTGTCACTGCAGGTGTTGGCACCATAGAAGAGTGCGACTCTTTTTCTGGCTGCTTCGCCCGTAGTAGAAGTGAGTTTTCACCTCTCAGTGAGGGACCCTTTATAGGCCTCTTTTTTCCTTTGCTGTACAGCCGCTTTTGTTCTCCACTCCACCGTCAGTTGCAGTTTGTAAGCTCCTTAAAAGCAACGAGCTGCTTCTCCTGAACAGCTTTCCCCCAACTTCATCCATTTTTGGATGCTGCATACATCAGAAAACGTTCGCTTAGAAGTCAGCGTAATTCTCAGGTTATCTTTCATCATAAGTCTGTTGTAGTAACAAAGGGGGGCATGCTACGGTATTAGTTTTTCTGCACCATCTCGGAACAAGCAGGGTGTGGAATGTAAAACGGACAGCTATCATACTCCCAGAGAGGGAAACGTGCCTTAATGCTTTAACTTTAAAAAGCTAGTGATAAAAGAAAACTACTGTATTTCACTTTTGAGCAGCCTATAACAGCATAAGTATTTTAATGTAAGCATTCAGCTGAGGTTTAAAACAATTGTGGTAAGTTTAAAGTCGTTCGTGAGAGGAAAGAAAAGTTGGTTTTATACCCTGCTTTTCTGTACCTTAAGGAGTCTCAAAGCAGTTTATAATCACCTTCGCTTCCCCTACCCACAGCAGGCATCTTATGAGGTAGATGAGGCTGAGAGAGTTCTGAAAGAAGTCTGTGACTGGCCCAAGATCACTCAGCAGGCTTCATGTGGAGGAGTGAGGAATCAGACATGGTTCTCTAATACTTTTAAACACTATGCTGTGCTATTTAATACTAGTAATTATTGGTAGAGAGTTGTGTTTTAATCTATTAATTGAAAACTAGTCATGAGGCAGGCTAGTTTTTTGAAGGATTTGGGTCTGGTTTGTTATTGTTATTGGATCAAAGGGGTAAGAAAGAAAGCTTTTGTAACAAAGATTTTGTCTCTCCGTGTTATCTCTTTCCATAATCTTTTTCTTTCATTCTGTAAAGAACGTCGGCGCTCTAGATCCACCTCACGAGAGAGAGAGAGGAGGCGGCGGGAAAGGTCAAGGTCCCGAGAGAGAGATAGGAGGAGAAGCCGTTCCCGTTCACCACATAGGAGGAGATCAAGGTGAGAAGGTGACATCTGATAGTGCTGAGTATCTGGTTAACCAGTTCTGTGAGGCAAGTGACTAATTTCTTAGAGTTGATGCTCTTGTTGTAGGCAGTATACATGAGGATAGAGCAGGCTAATAGCTCTTGCCATAAGAAACCTCTAGGAGAAAGATGGCTGGATTATCTAACAAAGATACATGACTGCTTGTCTCTTCTCTCAGGCAGCTGGGATGGCCAGGGGAGGGGAAAATCTGTTTTCTTTCTTTTCAGTTTCAAAGTAACCTCCAGCATACTTATTGCTTTCCTGTCTACCATCTCCAGCAGCTTTGTTGTGTAACGTCTGGCAAAGAGGAAGAGGGGTTGTTTGCGGATTAGCACTGGTTCCTGTGCGCGGTTTGGTTGAGTAACTGGGATCCTTTGCTAACATTATGGATTTTGGGGGGTAATTTTTACCCTCCTTCTCAACCAAAAATGTGGATTCTCAGTGCTTTGCAGCAATTAAAAATAAAACATATCAGTGAGATCTTGGTGCATGTATGATGAAAAGTGCCGGGCTCCTGCTGCTTATATTCTTTTGGCTTCAATGACAGCTGGAAGGAAGAGGGCTGCTCAGCTGTAAAGAAGGTACTTGGTTATAGCTTCTTCTCTGTCTGGCTTAGGCAACAGATTAGCACTGGTTCCTGTGCGGGGTTTGGTTGAGTAACTGGGATTTTTTGCTAACATTATGGATTTTGGGGGGTAATTTTTACCCTCCTTCTCAACCAAAAATGTAGATTTTCAGTGCTTTGCAGCAATTAAAAATAAAAACACATATCAGTGAGATCTTGGTTCATGTATGATGAAAAGTGCCTGGCTCCTGCTGCTTATTTTCTTTTGACTTCAATGACAGCTGGAAGGAAGAGGGCTGCTCAGCTGTAAAGAAGGTACTTGGTTATAGCTTCTTCTCTGTCTGGCTTAGACAACAGATAACAATCTGTCTGAATACGGGCAGTTCCCTATAGTACATGGTGCACTGTTGTCTGGGTTCAAATCCTTGTATGGGTTATCACCCACCCTAAATTCAGTGACACTCAGCAGTGTTAGGACCAACATTCCCTCTAAGCTGAGTTAGCGTGAGCTAGCTCACAGATTTTTAGCCTCCAGCTCACACATTTTTGTCTTAGTTCAGGAAGGATGACCCCAGAGCACTCTAATTTATGCAGTAGCTCACAACTTTAATGCCAGTAGCTCACAACTTTAATATCAGTTGCTCACAAGACCCTGTAGCTTAGAGGGAACATTGGTTAGGATAGCATTAAACAATGTATAGTGATCTTCCCCGTGGTGGTGGTGGTGGTGGTGTTGTTTTTTGGCACAAAGGGCTCATATGAATATGGTCAGAAAATTAATTTCCTGGTTGCAGAGTCCAGCTCTCTGCATTCTTGTCTGATCCCATTGACAATAAAGCCTTTGTGATGGGACAGTTTGTTTGTAAGAAGGGAAATAACTAAATAATGGTGATTATCAGTGAGGATGTTAGGAAAGTTTTTAGCATGGAGATTTAGAGATGTAATGTTTGTGAATCTGTGTTTGCGCCCTGTTGGAAACCCTATGAACATGCAAGTGCTTCTTTGTTCTTGGTTTGTTGACTGGCAAAGCCTATTTCATTTCCTCTCATTGTTAAGATGAGAACTGCACTTGGTTGACATTCTAGGTCTCCCCGGCGACACCGATCCAGCTCCCCTTCACCTCCCCGACAAAAAGAAAGAAATGATGAAAAAAAAGAAACCAAAGACTCCAAAGGCAAAGAGCGTCAGATCACAGGTAATGAAACAGAGCCTTGTGGTTTTGCAAGCCTGGCTGAATAACATTTTGATTAAATGCTCCTTGTCAATTCCAACTCTCTCTACCTGTGGTCTGGATTATATGGGTTATTTGTGAGATGGGGTATTAATGTGAGCAGGAACCAGTCTTTGGGCAAGGAATTTGACGATGACTTCCTGGTTCTGTAGGCAGCATATAGCCAACTTTCCTGTGAAGAGCTAGTGGATAGTATGCTGGAATTGAATCTGAGGGCCTTTCCATGTGATTACTTTGCTTGCACTATGTTGATATGATTTCCATGTCTTGCACATCTTCCCCCAGTGTAGCATAGCTATTGCTGAGAAATAGCCACATTTGTCAGCGTAAATTATTGGTTTTCCTCAAAACACAATGGGGTTGGTTTTATTATGTGATGACAAGTTGCTGGGGTTGGTTTTGGATTGTAAATGTGCAGCAACCCTACTTGTCACAAAAGCTTCCTTAGAATTTCTTATGGTTTCAGAGGAAAAGTACAAACAAATTTAGTATCTTACCAGACTCATTATGTACAGTGAAATTACAGATTTAAACTCAGAACAT
Organism: Heteronotia binoei; assembly: GCF_032191835.1. Taxonomy (NCBI): domain Eukaryota; kingdom Metazoa; phylum Chordata; class Lepidosauria; order Squamata; family Gekkonidae; genus Heteronotia; species Heteronotia binoei. The sequence continues at coordinate 48,883,840 of NC_083234.1, read as the reverse complement.
ATGAAAAGGTAGCCTTTCAAGAAATGTATTTGGTTTCTCCAAGAATAGCTTTAATTCCCAAATAGTGCCAAGAGCTTTTTGCCGTTCTTGATCCTGGCTTCTCTCTGTTGGCATAGGCATTAAGGTACTTGTAGTTCCTGTTTTCTTTATCTCTTGGTTGTATTATATTATCTAGAAGAAGATCTCGAGGGTAAAACAGAGGAAGAAATAGAAATGATGAAAATGATGGGCTTTGCAAACTTTGACACAACGAAGGTGAGTGCTTATCCTTGGCTCTTAGGCTCAACTGCTAAGGAGTGGGCTGCGTTTGCTCGTTGGTCAATAATTTAATCAGCAAGAATGTATGTATCCAACTCTACAGAAGAATAGAAACCCCACAAAGCTTCTTGATGTGAATAATGTGTGAGCTATGCCAGCTGCCATCTCAAAAGTACAAGAGGGACTGGAAAAAAATCTGCAGCACTTTTCAGCAGAGCTCTTGCCTTTGACTAGCTAAACCAGGATAAATTAATACTAAAAACAATTAAGAAATTAAGCAAATTAACCCAAGATGCTTAATTTCTATGAATTGAGATGCAGCAGTACTGGAGATGTTTCTTAACGCACATTTTGTAAAGTGAACCTCTGTTCCTTGGGATGATAAACTGTCATGCTGGAAATAGCAACTGGTGATTGTTATTTAATTGCTTTTAAAAAACCAAAAAACAAGGAGCAACAATACAGCCTTGTGTATTTAATTAACTGGATTTGTTGCAAAAAAGGACAGACAAACTGCCTTTGTACAGATTTTGTTTAGGACAGATGTAATTTTGTTTTTTGTCTAATAGCTATTGGGAGACTGCTCGTTCATGAATTAGTCTAAAATTAGATTTTAGCTAATTTGTCATTTTCCCGTTATGTGTGGGTGGAATCTGAGTTAGCATAGACCTTATGGCAAGTCAGACCATTAGTCAGTTAAGCTAAGTTTTGTTCATCAGGTTCATTGAACCTTAGTTGGATTAAGTTTCTGGTGACCCAGAACAGCTCCGTTACACAGCAGGTTGCCAACACAATGCTGGAGGAGAAAGATGTTTTCTTTACTATTAATATACTAATCCAACCATGATTCAATGAACCTGATGAACTGTTAGTTGCCAGTTAGCATTTCTTTTGTATGAAACTTTGTGGGATGAATCTCCCACACATGGTCCACCAAAGGTGATGCATAGTTGGTAGATACGTTCCCAAGACCCTGTAGCAATGATGAGCATAATTGGATTGATTTGATTAATTTTGACCATAGGCGCTTGAACAGGTTCGTACCACTGCTTGTCTTCTCAGTCCTTGCCCATTATGGATAATGTTATTCAGCTAGTTAGTGAACTAATGCAATCAGTGAGCGCTCTCTCACTCCCTCTCCCCCTCCCTCCCCCCACCTGGAAGTCATGTTAGCCTCTGGTGTCTGACCCCCTACTAGGGAATTGGAGGATATGCAGAGAGGTGATTGAACAAAACCTGCCCCTGTCTTCCCAACTTGGTATTTCAAGGAGATCTCTCATCCAAGTACTAACCAGAGTTGATTCTGCTTAGCTTCAGAAATCTGATCAGGTTTGCCTGGGCTATCCAGGACAGGGCAGATTATGAATTTTTGAAGACCACTGGAAAAATGGGGAAAGGAGGCATTGATGAGACTTTTCCTGTCATGTTAGCCTCTGGTGTCTGACCCCCTACTAGGGAATTGGAGGATATGCAGAGAGGTGATTGAACAAAACCTGCCCCTGTCTTCCCAACTTGGTATTTCAAGGAGATCTCTCATCCAAGTACTAACCAGAGTTGATTCTGCTTAGCTTCAGAAATCTGATCAGGTTTGCCTGGGCTATCCAGGACAGGGCAGATTATGAATTTTTGAAGACCACTGGAAAAATGGGGAAAGGAGGCATTGATGAGACTTTTCCTGGGGGGGGGGGCGGAGTCTAAGTGTGGCGGATCCAAATAAGCATAGGCAGGTATTAAATTTACTTATTGTGACAAACAGATGATTGCTCACCTGCTGCAAATATTCTTGGCTTAAATTGATTGTCCACTTTGGCTTTGTGTTGGGCTGGATTTGAGAGAGACTGCCTTGGTCATTCTATCTCTTGCACTGGGAGAATGGATAGAGGAAGTGTGACACTGCTGAATCCTCTTGCTTTCTTCATAGCTTTTAATTACCATAGATCATGGTATTCTTTTGGAATGCCTTGCAAAGTTAAGTGTTACAGGACGCTGCTTTTAAGTAGTTCCATTTCCAGGGGGTGGGGGATGTCTGCATGATATATTAAGGAAATTGCTGTTTGATCTCATGGGAGTAATTCTGTTTTGGGACCACTGTATTACCCATACTCTTTATAACCATCTACCCAGAAGTGCTGAAGAATCCTTCAGAGGTATGAATTATCTATGTGCAGACAATACCTAGCTCTCAATTCTTTTTCATATTCTTCATTGTGCCTTCAGTTGGTAATAAACTGACTCAGAGTGAATTATGTGTTGCAAGGGAGGGGTGCCATCAAGTTGCAGCTGACTTATGGGGACACCATAAAGTTGTGGGGGGTGGTTGTATTTTTTGTATCTGTGTGTATGCACATGCCTGGAAGTCATGGCACCCTCTGGGGACTCTTACTGGGGCATGGAGAATGTTCAGAGAAGTGGCTTGATAGCCTGCCTCCTGACCCTGGTATTCTCTGAAGGTCTCCCATATAAATACTTGCCAGGGTCGGCCCTGCTTAGCTTTTGAGATCTGACAAGATTGGGTTTGCCTGGCTTATCCAGGTCAGGGTGTGATCCTGTAGGGTTTTTAAGGCAAGAGATGCTCAGAGGTGATTTGCCAATGCCTGCCTTTGCATAGCAGCCCTGGACTTCCTTAGTTTGTCTCCCATCCAAATACTAGACAGGACCAATCCTCCTTGTCTTTTGAGATCTAATTAGATTAAGTTATCCTGGGCCATCCGGGTCAGGGCAGATGATGTGTTAGGAATCATAGACTGGCTAAAAGAGGAAAGGACTGATTTAGAGGGAGAGGTCAGGTGTCTTTTGAAAACTAAGGTTTTCAGCTTGATGGTGCTCTGGACTGTGCTTTGCTCCTGAACTGCAAGATGTTTGTTGCGTGCTGGAGTGATGTTTTCAGCTTAGCTAGCAACTGCATTTGTGCTGAAAGACCAGGTTGTGGCTACTGTCATTCAAGCCTTGGTTTCCTCTAGATTATACAATTTAGTGTGTGCTTCTTGGGGCTACCCATGAATACAGTTTTGAAACTCAGCTAGTGCAAAATGTGATAGCCAGAAATCTGTGTGGTGTTAGCATCTGTGAACACATTGCACCAATGCTAAAGCAATTATGCTGGCCTCCTGTATGTTTCTAGGCCAAATTCAAGGTGCTGTCTTCATGTTATGTAAACAACCTGGGGCTTGTTGATCTCAAAATGCAAAGATCTCATTGAGATGAGGTGAATAGGCCATGTTTCATGTTGCATCTTATTTATTTATTATTTATTTCTTAATTTAATTTATATCCCGCCCTCCTCACCAAAGGCAGGCTCAGGGCGGCTCACAAACCAAGGGTTGACATGAACATATTAGTGTGACTGATACAATAAACAACAATAAAAACATAAAAACAATTTAAAACAATTGCATGTGCTACTATCATAATTTCAGGCAGTGATTTACAGGGATACCAGATTGGACTGGGAGTGGAGAGGTCTGTATTCAAGTGTCCAGGTAGCCATGAAACTCACTGAGAAGCCTTATTGTCATTTCTCAAGCCTAATCTACCTCACAGGTCTCTTGTGAGCAGAAAATGAAGGATAGTGTAATTATATACTGCCTTGAGCTGTATAGGAGAAGGGTGGAGTACCGGTGTTATAAATTGGCTTCCACATGCAGCAGAGCCTTTTTTGTGGTTGCTTGAGAGCACAGGGATGTCCTTTGCCTCCTCCACCTTTGTTCTTTTAGCTCCATCTATTCAAATATTCCAAAGAGATGTATGAAAGTCACCTTGTTAAATGGCCACCTTGTTATTATTCTGCTGGTCTTGCTTGTTTTGATTTTCTGCTGCTGTTTCAGTAAAGCCAAAAACCCCAAAATAGACTACATTTGTATTTATTGGTTGTCTGCTTGTTTTTTGTACATTGCTCTGAAATTTTGAAAATGGGTTGAAAAATTCCACAGATTTTGAATTCCACAAACTGTGTCGTCTTCATTCATTCATTCATGATTTATATCCCGCCCTTCCGTTTGACTTGAGCCAATTTCTGGCTCAATACTGGACCATTCTAGGAATTTATTCAAATATTGCCTTGTACAGGAATCTTCCAGGATCCCAGGTTAACTGTTTGTCTCTTCCCATAGTCTGCTGCAGGAGACATATTGATTTTGTTCTGCAGAGTACTCTTAGTTCACTTGGCCCAAGTTCACTGGGTCTGACTAGCACCCTGGTGATAGATCAAGACAGGTAGCTGTGTTTGTCTTTAGCAGTAGAAAAGAGCACGAGTCCAGCAGCACCTTAAAGACTATTTTGTTAGTCCTTAAAGTGCTCTTTTCTAGCCACATGGTAAACTGTGAACTCTTGAATATCCTCCAGAACCTTCTGCAATGCAAAGGACTTGTAAAGTAGGGGAAGGAATTCTCTCACAAGCATCTGAAGAAAAGGTACTCTATAGTTGAAAAAAAAAATTGGAAACCCACTAATGTAAATTTGTCATTGTGGCAGGATCTCTTTCTAGAAAGATTCCCAAACAGCTTTTTTTTTAAGTTTGCAAAGAGGAAGAAGATAGACTAGAAAGTTAGCATAATGGATGTCTTGAGAATTGTACATTTGTTACTTTGATTACTCTTGCCCAGAGCTGATTTGAAAGGTGATTTTCATTTTTTTTTCTTTTCAGGGCAAGAAAGTGGAAGGCTCTGTAAATGCTTATGCTATAAATGTATCCCAGAAGAGGAAGTACAGGTTAGCTTGTCTTCCACTTGCATAGATTGGTTGTGACTCTGAGGTCCCTTATGCTGAAGAGAATACTGCTTAGCCTACTATTCTGTGATTCTCAGGAATGCATGCAAAAGGAACCATGTTTCTCAGTTAACCCCAAAAAGGGAGGGTGGGGCATTTGATGCAAATTACTGAAGGCCTCTTAGTGGAAAGTATGTTCATCTGCGGCAGTTAGCTGGAATGTACCAAATTTGAATTGTCCCAGATTCATAAACTCAGTGCAGTGAGCCATTTGCCTTGAAGGGGACTTGAGTTCCTTAAGTATAAATAAAACACCTAAAATTGGGCTTAGAGGAAGAGAGTAAAAGGTCTTCTAGATGACCCTCACCCCATGCTTCCCACCCTTGCTGAGATTCACCAGCATTATGTAGATTAGTGTGGTGCCATCTGAGGAACCCATTTTGTTAAGATGTAGACCTGTAGGACTGTACAGTTGACCTGCCATTGTCACATCAGCATTCTACTAGGTGTATTGCTAAGTATATGCAAAAATCAGGTTTGTCTTTGTTCTACTTTTCCACAATATTACCTCATTCTGTGTTGAGCTCAACAGTTTGTATCCCAACAAACCTATTTTTCTGTACAACAAAAAGTTTGAAACCCTACAGGCAATGGCTGGTGAAAATTTCTAGTATTTTGTGGCCTAGGAGAAGTTTGAAGAGTTGAGAGATGAGGCTTCAGGGTAGCTTGCTGCTGCTAACATTTGCTTTGAGGCTTCAGCGTGGCTTGCTTCTAACGTTTGTTCTTTCTTTCCTGGCAGGCAGTACATGAACAGGAAAGGTGGATTTAACAGGCCTCTGGACTTTATTGCCTGATACCTGCAATTATAACACATGAAAAGACTTTACTCCCATCACTGTGTTGTCTTAGCAGCAGTACCTGTGGCAATTGGGAAGAGTCTGTGAAAATGACTTTTATCTCATAAGGGGAGATGGTAATGTTTTTGGCTTTTTGTTCTTCTCAAAATGGCTTCCACACATATTTCTCTTTTTTGTAGATTTCCATTTTTAAATCTTGCAAGCTAAAATTAAAAGGAAAAAAGAAGAATGTTTCCCGGAGCACACTTGCAGAGTATGATCAAAGGATTAACCTTAGGATGCAAATTGGATTTGTGTTGCAGAGGCTTGCAAAATATGTTGTTAAATGCACAACATTATTTATTTATTTATTTCATCGGATTTCTAACCCACTTTCCTGGAACCAGCTCAGACTTTATTTCTTTTTCTGATGAAAGCTTGGTGGGAAACCACCTTTGCATCAGCCTTCTGATTTATTTCCAGTCCTGGTTTGCTGGTTGTCTATTGTCTTCATTTTGTGTCTGTCCAGCAGAGGGCACTACAGTTGTTTGGTTGTAAGAAAAACCTATATGTTTGCTTGTGCAATATCCCAGCAGTACTGTGGGTGACTTTCTCTTGATGTTTACAGAACAAATCAACATTTGTTTTTTGTGCAGTTGATGCACACAGTTCTGCATACTGATGTTTATGTCACCTTCAGTACAGCATTTTTAAAATAGGTCGAGGGGGTGCTATGTGGGCATGCAGCCTTAGTAAGAGGTTTGCCTAAGACACTCATAGAAAAGCAACCACTGCTAGCTTGTGTGTGTTTTTTTTCCTACCATTTTTATAAGCCATTGAAACTAGTGGTCATCATGGTGCAAATTCTGTGTTATATATTATGTTCCCTTGATGGGACTTAGTACCAGTTTGCAAAGGCAGGAGTTGGCTGGCAATTATATTGGACACTTTCTCATGCTGCCATTTTTATGGATTTTTTTTAAAGAAACAACACCTACAAGGCTTAAGGTGAGGTGCAGAGATGATGAAAGCATAGTGGGAGGTAGATACAAACCATTGGTGCAACCTACCACTCTGTGCAATTAAGAACTTTCTGAAGGATTGTGCACCATATAAGTGCAGGAGTTTGAGTGCTCTTTCTTTTTGAGTTTTCCATCTTAGCAAGTGAATGCCATCAAGATTCTGTTCTCCCCCGTCCCCTTCAGAGTACTTACCACTGAAGACTGAAGTTAAAGTACTTACCTTTGTACTTACCGAAATACTTACCATTGAAGACTTAAATTAAGAGTAAACCCTGCATAGTTTAGACAGACTTGCTTCTGAGTTGTTTTGTTAATATGCACAGTTAAACATTCCTGGTATTAGGGGGTTTTTTGTTTTGTTTTTTTGCTTTCCTTCCACAATTAATTTGACAGAGATACAATCCAGATTAAAATCACCTGCTTAGCTTCCTTTGACCTAGAATGGGGATGTGATTTATTCCTCCCACATAAGTAAATGTTGAGTCCTAAAGCTAACAGGATATTGCTAAAACGCAGACTGAAGAGGGTGTGCCTTGCACAAGATTATTTTAGAGACAATTCTAAAGTCAAGCCTGTCAGATCACATGAAGGGATTCTTGGAGTATACACACTAGCCTGGTCATAAAGTTCACTTGTGTTGTCAAGAATGTAGTTGTTGAAAGCTAGTTGAGGTAATTCAGAAAGGGGAGAGGACTGGAGAAATATCATTGAAGACTAGTTGCTCTTTGCCTTTAAATTCCCTGTTTCTCTGAGTAATCTAGAAATGGTTCTGGTATCACTTTATTATGTTGGAACTTCTTAAACTAAAAGGGGATTGTAGGAAGAGGTGGTCCCTCTTCTGGACAGGCTAAGGCTCTTATGAACACAGTGGGGCTAATCCATAGGCTTGCATTATGACTGATGCATGGATGTACTGTGTGGACTAACTTTTACAGTCTAAATGGTTATTTAGAGTGTAGTACGTAAGTGTGTATAGGTGGTGGTGGAAAGTGCTGTCAAGTTGCAACCATCTTAGAGAAAACTCTGTTGGCAAGAGAGGAGCAAAGGTGGCTTGCCCTTGCTCAGTACTCTTGGACTTCCTTAATGGTCTTCCATGCAAGTAGTAACAAGGGGCAGCCCTGCTTAGCTTCCAGGATCTGATGAGCAGGCTAGGGTGTATCATCCAGGTGAGGGCAAGTATGTTATAGGAGCATAGGTTTAGTGTTCGGCAAAGTCAAAATCTCCCTTGCCCCTTTAATTGATCTGCTCTGAAACAGACCTGTGCTCTAGTATAGAGAATTGCATGGCATGTTACATCAAGCCCAGTTGGCCTTTGGCTGTGTGTTTCTGACAGCCACTTGCAGTCTCCTTGCCAAAATTCTGTTTAATACTTATGGGACCTTCAAATAAAGCACTCTTCTTATGAGTGGGATGGGGGTGATGCTAGAGGCACCTATTTTTTTTTCTTTAGGCTGATAGTACATTTGCTGCCTGTTTATGACATCTGTGAATTGTTCCTTAATAAGTAACACTTGTTTAGAGCAGAATTTTCTGAGAATCAGAGCAGAACATTTTCTCTTAGTGAGTCTTTGTGTGATGTTGCCCACAGTTCCAGTCCTCTGAGAGCTGGGTTGATAAAAGCCTGAGCTGTGAGATTCTGGTGTTCCTGGCTTAAATTTCACCTAGCCTCTGAGCCACCCCTCTCCCTGTACCAGGTAATAGGTAAGGTGAAAGACCGCAACAAGCTAGAAGAGCTACTGCCAGTCAGAGTACAGATGACCTTGGTGGTCTGATTAAGTATAATAAAAGTGTCAATTTCCATGCTTCCGTAGGAGCTTGTTGGGTAATTTACTTCATGGGGTTGTTGCGAGATTAAGAACATAAGAACCCCACTGAAACAGACTGATGGTCCACCTACTCCAGCATCCTGTCTCACAGTGGCCAACCAGTTCCTCTCAATGACCAACAATAGGGCATAGAGGCAGGCCTCCTGACTCTGGTATGCCTTTGAATGTGGGGGTTCCCCTTAGTCACCACAGCTACCACCCATCACTTTTGTTGGGTGGCATCAAGTTCTAGTATTTGAAGAGGGGGAAAAAAATCTTGTCAACTCTTTCCATGCATAATTTTATAAACCTCTTTCATGTTCTCCCCTTGTCCGTTTTTGTTGTTGGGGTTTTTTTAGAATAAAAGGGAAGAGAGGAGAATGATTGGTTCCTTTTGTGGAGGAATGTGTATAAATGAAGCTTATAAAATAAAAATTTCAGGCTCTCCGATGAGAAAATAAATGTACACTTAATTTCTATGGTGCCAGTGTCCTTGCTATGGTAAAACAATAGTAAGAGTTTATAGTAGCTGACATAATCCCTGTTCTCAGCATTGGAAAGGGTCAGCCTAACCATGCTTCAGGAAAATTGGGACAGGGTCAGGGTAGGTGGAGGGTGGTTCCTCTCTTGCCAAGCAGGCCAGGATCTCTGAGTGGGAAGTCTGGCAGGATTTAATGTAACAAATGGCACTTGCAGTCCTGCAAACCAGCTAAGCCTGCTTATTTGGCGAGTAGGCACCATGGCTATAAGGCCCCCTAAACCGAACTCAGCACGGGTGACTGCTTTGCATGAGGCTACAGCTCATTTTAAAGGACCCGTTGAAAGTCCTCGTCTCGCTGGTATCCTGGCTAAACCCTGCAAGAGCGCGTGGACGGTGGGCGGAGCAAGACAGAGAAGATCAACACAATAAACGGGGGGGGCGGGACTCAAAACCTTCCAAGCCAGTCAGGAACAAGTAGCGAGCGGGATTAAAAGGCCAAGCGGAGCACTCTCTGCCTATCGCAAGCATTGTAGGGCGTAACTTTAAAAGCCTGGGCCAATGGAGTTGTATGATTAGAAGCCAACCTCGATATTACAGGATGGCGAGCGATAGGCCTTATCCAATGAGACGTTGAAACCTATCGGGGCGGGGTTATAGGATATCTGAGCCAATAAAGGAGCAGAAGTTCAGGCGATACGAAGGCGGGTTCATGAAAAAAGGCGAATGGGAAAAGAGTTGCGCGAAGTGGGTGTGGTTTACTATTTTCTTCCCTCACAGCGAGCCAATAAAGCAGCGGTGTAGGCGGAGTTTTGTCTTCTTGCCCAATCCAGTCTGCGCTCGGGCAGCAGTGGGTTGAGTTGCGGTTGGCCTATGGGGGAGGGATTGGTTGCGTCGAGTCTGTCAGGCTGAGGTGGGATAAACACACACTCGAGCTGCGCCTGCTGGAGAAGAAAGAAGTCGAGGGTGGCGAGGCTGAGAGAAGGGAAGATAGGCCAGGCTTGGGGCCGCAAGGACGGCAGCACGAAGCGAGCCAGTAGCCCAACACAAGCCAACGAAGACGTAAGATGGCGGCTGCTGCCCAGGTGTGCGAGAACATCCAGATGCTGCTGGAAGCAGCCGAGTTCCTGGAGCGACGGGAGCGAGGTAGGCGCCCCGGCAACGGCCCTCGTCGCTCGCGGCCCTTTCCTAGTGCCCCCTTTCTCTCCCCCTCCCCACCCCCAGCGGTGATGGCGACTCGCTGCCTTAGATGCGCTGCTCGGGAAGCGCTGCCTCCCCGAAGTAGTCGAATCGCTTTTCTGCCTTTTTCCCTAGCCGAAAGCAGGGCGCACAGTGACGGCGTTTCCTTTCGGGCCCGTCTGCGCGTTGAGCGCCTGGAGACGGTCGAGGAGGCCGGGGTGGGAGTGGGGGGGTTGGGAGAGAGAAAGAGAGAGGGGGGGCTCTTTTGGGGTCTCGCTGCGCCTGGTGGCGGCGGCGCTCTTGGTCCTTCGGCCTCGTCGGCAAAGGCGGCCTTTGGTGCGGGGCTGAGAGGAGGGAGCGCCGCCTTCACTTGCTCCCCCCCCCCTCCGTTGGGGGTGCATATCGTCATTCCTGGCCCAGAATCCTGACGCTCTGCTTCTCACTGTTGTGTAGCGATCGAGCTGTACGTACCACGTCTTTTGTTCTGCATTTGACCCACTTTCGACCCCCAACAAGCCCCCCTCTTGGTCGTGAAGGAACGTCAACGCGTCAACGCGATGCTGTATAAATGGAGTGGCTTCTTAGGGCTTCGTGCCGCCTGCCTCCGAAGGAATCCCCCCACCGAGAACTGTAATCTTGGCTCCAAAGAGGCTTTATCGGCCTGCCTGCGTTTCCTCTATCACGTAGCCTTTCTGTGAGCTCCATCCAGGAGGCGGACTGCGTTGCCTGGTTGGCTCTTGCAGCCTCTCTGTACTCTGACTTCGGGGCTGTATGTTACGGCCAAGTCACACCCCTCGGAGGACGTGAGAGGCCTAACTCATCCAGTTTTGTAATTAACAGTACGTGTCAAGCATTCTAAATAATAAATATAGAAATTTCCCCATGCACAAACAGCTTTATAACATTTGCATTCTTATATTGCACGTGGAAGTACTGAGACTTCTAGGGACTAGCTTGCCTGAGCTTGTAACCAAAGTGAGTCTTGAAAGGGAGGAGGTCTTAACTCTTGTAAGCTGTAAAATAAATGTATGGACAGGGATGATTTAGGAGGAGAGATTTTCTGTTTTGTCTAGGGCTGATAATGGAATTGAATGCAGGGTTGGTTGGTTTGTTTTTCCCAGAAGCTGAGCATGGATATGCTTCCATGTTACCCTACAACAGCAAGGACAGAGATGCCTTAAAACGAAGGAACAAGTCCAAGAAAAACAGCAGTAGTAGCAGGTAAGGAAACACATGATGCTGTACAGCCCCTTTTGTCCTGGTTCTGTGGGGTCGATCATGCAACATTCAGTCATTTCCAAGACAGTTTTTAACTGTAATTAGATGCGTGTTTGGGGCATAAACTAATCACAAGGTTTTTCAGCTTAGTTATAGAGAGTCATGCTATTAATCACACCATACAGTAAAAATTTGTATTTGTGTTGCTATGTCAGCTGCTTACTGCCTGATAGTTTCACTTTTGTTTTCACTCAGTTTACATTGCCTTGTTAAACAATACTTTCACACTAGGTAGGAATTCTGTGGAGATGTTTCATTGGAAGTAATTCAACAAAACCTAATAGAGCTCTCCTTTTCAAACTGAAATTTTGATTGCGGTTTGATTGGATTCCTTAACTATGTACTTCACTGAAGATGTATTTTTATAAAGTCATCAGTGAAAATGCTTGCACATTGCAGTTCTGTTTTCTGAAAGCCAGTTCCTAAAAAACGTAGGCATAGTTTGGTTTCTCAGTGCTTGTACCTTCTTGATGTTAGTATCAAAAAGGTGGCAGAGCAGCTTTTAAACTAACCCTGGGGCGAAAGTCAACAGGAACTATGGATCCTCCAGTTTGGGACATGTCTGTCCAGACTGCTCAGACTAGGGTTGCCAAGTCCAATTCAAGAAATATCTGGGGACTTTGGGGGTGGAGCCAGGAGAGATTGGGGTGGAGCCAGGAGCAAGGGTGTGACAAGCATAATTGAACTCCAAGGGAGTTCTGGCCATCACATTTAAAGGGACAGCACACCTTTTAAATGCCTTCCTTCCATAGAAAATAATGAAGGATAGGGGCACCCTCTTTTGGGGCTCATAGAATTGGACCCCCTGGTCCAATCCTTTTGAGACTTGGAAGATATTTTGGGGAGAGGCACTAGATGCTATACTGAAATTTGGCACCTCTACATCAAAAAACAGCCCCCCCAGAGCCCCCGATACCCACAGATCAATTCCCCATCATTCCCTATGGGAATCTTTTGTGGAGGTGCATAAAGGCTGTGGGGGTGGGGTTTCCCCCGCTGGCCAGCTGGCTGGGGGAGGGGGGAAGCCTGTAAAATCAGGGGATCCCCCGCTGGTACCTGGGGATTGGGAAGCCTAGCTCAGACACTCAAAAGTAATATTGATAGGGGCATAATAGAACTTGGGAGTGAGGGCACAATGGCAACTGAGGATCATTTGTGGCAGCTAAGGTGCCGAGGGAGGCATGAGTTACTGGAGAGGGGGAAAACACATTATAGGTGTCTACATGCCAGTGGTAGAAGTCAAGATGGAGAAGCTGGAGTGCTTGGTGTTCAGTAACAATTTAGTGGAATGGGGAAACTCTAAAGGTTACAGTCATTCCTGGGTATTAGCTCTACAGGAATGGATGGATTAAGTGTTGTGTTGCATTGTTCATCAAAAAGGGCATAGAATCAAATAAGTTAGAAAACATCAGGGGAATTAACTCCCCAACAGAATTTATATGAGTGGAAATACTGGGCCCTAAGGGTTACTTAAAAGTGGAGGTGTACTATTGCCCATCTGATCAAACCCTTGAAGCTGATCTTAAGATGGGAAGGAAATAAGGGAGGTGATTGAAGCAGATAGTATTATTATACTGGAAGACTTCAACTACCACCTCACTGGCTGGGTAAACATGCTCAAGTCATGCTGTAGAAATGAGATTCCTAAACATCATAAATGACTGGTCACTGGAACAGCTGGTCACAGATTCCACAGGTTAGGAAAGGCACTGCCAAGTCTAAAAGAAGGCCAGAGTGGTGAACATTTTAATTAAGGAAACTATAAAAAGTGAAGAGGCTTCTTTTTAAAAGTTGAAGGTCTGCCCAAATGAATTAAACAGGTGGGACCACAGGCCCTGGCAAAAGAAATGCTAGTCAATAATTAGGCATGCAAAAAGAGATTTTGAGGGGTGGGTTGCTAAAAGCATCAAGAAACTTTTTTAAAATTTATCCAGAACAGGAAACTGACTAGAAAAGCAATGGGGCCTTTAGATGACACAGGAATAAAGGTGATTACTAAAGGAAGATGGGGAGATGGTGGAGAAGTTAATTGACTTTTTTGCTTCTGTGTTCACTGTGGAAAGTGTGGGACATGTACCTATGCCACAGCCCTATTTTCAGGAAGTGAGTCTGAAGAACTGAGCCAAATTGAGGTAACTAGGGATGAAGGTGTAGACCTACTGAGGAAATTAAAAAACAGTAAGTGTCCTGATCCTGATGGCATACACCCAAGAATTCTTAAGGATGTAAAATAGTTAATCTACTAATCCATATATGTAACCTAACACTAAATTCAGCCATTGTGCCAGAAGATTAGAGAGTAACAAATGTGATACTAATTTTTAAAAAGGAATCCATAGGTGAACCAGGAAATTACTGGCCAGTCAGCCTAATACCTGTCCCAGCAAAACTAGTAGAAATTAATCAAAGATAGAATTATTAGGCATATAGAGGGACAAAGCGTGCTGAAGGAAAATCACCAATCTTTTGGCATTCGTTGAAAAGAGAACAAGCATGCAGACAATGGTGACCTGGTAGACATTATATACCTGGATTTTCAAAAGGTTTTTTACAAGGTACCTCGCCAAAGACTCCTGAGTAAACTTAGCTGTCTTGGTCTACAAGGATGGGTTCTCTTATGGACTAAGTGACAGGAAGCAAAGAGTAGGAATCAAAGAGTAGCAAAGAGTAGGAATCAATGGATAGTAAGGAAGCAAAAAGTAGGAATCAATGGATAGTAAGCAGTGGGGTTCCACAAGGATTGGTATTGAGGCCGATAGTATTTGATTTATTCATCAGTGATCTGGAACTAGGGCTGAGTAGTGTTGTGGCCAGGTTTGCAGATGACGCAAAATTATTCAGGATGGTGAACTATGAAGAGCTCCAAGAGGACCTCCACAAACTGAGTGAGTGGGTGACTAAGTGGCAGATGAATTCAGTCTTGGTAAGTGTAAGGCGATGCACACTGAGACAAAAAAAATCCCAGCTTTAGGTATAGGTGAAAGGGTTCTGAACTTGCTGAGACCGAGAAAGAAAAAGATCTTGGGGTTGTGGTGGATATCTCAATGGAAGTGTCAACCCAGTGTGGTGCAGTGGTGAAAAGGGCGAACTCTATGTTAGGGCTTATTTTATTAGGAAAAGGATTGAGAATAAAATGTCTGATACTGTAATACCCCATATAGATTTATGGTGCTACCTTGTTTGGAATATTGTGTACAGTTCTGGGCACCGTATGTCAAAAAGCACACTGCAGAGCTAGAAAAAGTACAGAGGTCAACCGAGATGATTAGGGAGTTGAGCACTATATCAATGAGGAAAATCTGAAAAGTCTGGGATGTTTCAATTTAGAAAAGAGATGACTAAGGAGGGGTGTCGTGATCAGTGTTCCTTCTAAGCTGAGTTAGTGTGAACTAACTCACAGGTTTTTTATCCTTTGGCTCACACATTTTTGTCTTAGCTCAAGAAAAATGGCCCCAGAGCAAGCTAACTTATGCAGTAGCTCGCTTTAGTGCCAGTAGCCCACTAAGTAGAATTTTTGCTCACAAGACTCCACAGTTTAAAGGAAGCATTGGTCATTATAGAGTTTTACAAAATTATATATGGGGTGGAGAGAGTTGATAAAGATAAATTTTTCTCCTCCCAAAATGCTATATAACTTGAGGGCAACAATGAAGCTGATGAACAAAAGGAAGCAACTTTACACAGCAAATAATTAAAACATGGAATTCACTGCCAGTGGATGTAGTGATGGCCACAGGACTAAACAGCTTTAAAAGGGAATTAGATAGATTCATGAAGGATAAGTCTGTTGGTGACTACTAGCCATGGTGACTGAGGGGAACCTCAACATTCAGAGGCACTAAACCTCTGAATCCCAGAGTCAGTAGGCAACATCAGGGAAAGGCCTCAGCCTCTATGCCTTGTTGTTGGCCATCCAGAGGAACTGGTTGGCTGCTGTGTGAGACAGAATGCTAGACTAGACGGACTATTGGTCTGATCCAGCAAGGCCCTTCTTATGTTCTTATGATGTTAATAAGACCTGAAACCAAGACCTCAGTCACATACATACTGTGGAGTAGAAGTTGGTTGCTTTTTTGTAAGCATGCTTGGTATCCTGCTATGCAGATGCTACTTTGTTGGGATCTAATCTGTTCTGAAGCTACTCCTATATTTGTGTGTACATCAACACACAAAATCAGTCTATTTATAGCATGTGGGGGTTTTGCAAGATTTATTAAAATCATAAATTATTGTAGATTACTTTCTTTTTGGCAAAAATATGCTTGTTTTAAGAGCATCTAAATATGGAACAAAATAAATCTTCTGGGATTTAATTTATCCAAATTTAAGTTGCTGAAGAGGCAGTTTCAGAATTGTTGAACTGTTATTTTTATGAGTTTAATTGTCAACATTCTTATATTTGTTCTATTTGTCTGGAGACAGAAACTCTTTGGGTAACGTGGCTAAGGAATCAGGAAATGTAGCAGCTAGTGATCTTAAAATGAATGTAATTGTGCTGTTGCTGGTATGTTGTTGTATTTATACAAAACGGTGTCAAAGTGAATACGCAGGCCCAAATACAGTTCTTAAGTTTTTCAAGACAATGCTGTTCACTTCAAAACTTTGTATGAAACTTCCAGTGGGAGGTCTCAGTGTACCTTAGTTCCATGGAGGGCAGGATTAGAAACTTGTTAGTAAATCTGTGTTTTGCATACACTTCTAGTGTCACTTCTGGTGAGTGCCATGCCATTAAGCCATGGGACTTTACATTTTCATGTTCAAATACATTTAGAGCTTGTGGAAATCTGGAGATAAATCCTGGGCCTTGCTGATGTGAGTGATATACTATGAATATGAAGTGATACAAATTCAATAGAAGCTTCCCCTCAACAAAATATTTCTAGTTACTCTTGTGTATTACTTGTTTGTTCACCTGTAATATTGTTGTGCAACATGTTAGGCTGTATCCTGACTGTATGTCATGTAGAGTAAGTGACATGTGCAATGTGTCATGTTTCATTTCTCCCACCCCCATCTTTTAATGGAAATGACAGAGGTTGTGAGGGTTGATGATTCAAGTGAGGGTAGTGCACGCAAATGTGTAAGATGTTTTTAAAAGGTTATGTTAAAATACGTACTCTAGTTGGATTAAATTTAAATGTTTTCCAGTCATGATCAAATGTCAGTAGAGCTGAAAATCCATGGAATATCTTTTTTGCTCTTGAGAATTAGAGTTAGCGAGCACAGAAGGGAGAAGCTCTGAATAATATCTTTAGACAATCCAGGCAATTGCTAACCTGATCTTTGTAGTTTTGAAATTGCTGGGTTCAGAAAATCTGTTGGTCTTGCTGGGGTTATACTTCTCTCAACTGGGGATTAACTTGCAAAACACATGACTGGATCAGTTCAGAAGACTAGCTTGCCTTGCTTAGGGGTGAGATCCATATGAAAGGTGGTGTAACAACAGCCCCTGCCTGCAGGTGAAGCACTTGACTTTTGAGTCTGAAACCCGATTCTGCTTTCAGGATGTCCAGCAATTTCCTCAGTGTAGCACATTAACAGAAGTCCTGAATTTGTAGTCTTTATTACAACTATATTATGTTTATTCCATGGCTATAAATTGTAAATAGCTAAACTAATGTTTTGTTTCTCCCATTTTCTCTTTAAGATCAACACATAATGAAATGGAAAAGAACAGGTGAGTCCTCAATATAATTTTTTTCTGAAAAGCAGTCAAATCCCATACATTTCTCAGTACTTTTCAGGGAAGGAAAAGCAGTGTTTTTTTAGAGTCCATATTAAGGAAGCTGGTTTTTCTGGATAGTGATTTACAGTATGCAAACTTGTACATATTTGTGTGGCAACACTGACTAAGTGGTGAGACTTCATTCTAATGCAATATCTAATGTATTGCCCTTAAGCTATTTTGGTTGCTGTATGCACTGACACACTGTCCTGTAATCATATTTCCATGTAATAGAATGTACTAAACACTGGGCAAAGTCTCTTAGGAATCTTCCATTCAGGTGCCATTGAAACAAGATGGATTAATAGTTTCTAGTCAAAATTATTCTTTTATTTGTCTAGGAGCGCTGTTAGAATGTTTGTGTAATTTCTGCCATCACTCTTTCAAATCCTTGAATAGGCTCTCTCTCCCCACCCTGAGCATAGTAGCACTGTGGAGGACAGAAGCCATGAAACATCATGCCAGAAAAAGCAGTAGTTGCACTTTGGCAGCCTTATTCTCCTGGGTTTTGATAAGTGGGCAATTGCCCATGTGGAATTTGTAAATGAGTAGTTTGGAAAGAATCCCATCACACATAATAGGAACCCATATTCTTAATATCAGTGCGCTGTGCAGTTTTTGTTTGCCAGTATGCAGCATTCCACAAGAACCAGGCCTTAGAAAAATAGTTCACAGTCTGTCTTTGCCCTTTCTGATTATGAAAAAATATGGGAGCTATAACAGTTATTCAAGGGAGCTTGCTGCAGTGAAACTGCCTTGTCAGATTAAAAACCATGTAAAGAACATGAGCCTGCGGAATCAGACCAGTGGTCCATCTAGACCAGCATCCAGTCTCTCACAGTGGCCAACTAGTTACTTTAGAGGGTTCACAATAGGGCTTAGAGGCCAAGACCTTCTTGCCTCCTGGCATTGATATAATAACCTCCTAATGTGGAGGTTCTCCCTTTAATCACCATGGCTACTGGTAGACCTATTCTCCCTATTCCTTTTAAAGTTGTCTGCCTGTGGCAATCACTATATTCTTTGGTAGTGAATTCTACATTTTAATCACTCATGCAGGGGGGGGGTGGAATTCTATTGCATCCTGAATCTACCACTCATCAATTTCATTCAATGCCCTCAAGGTTTCTCTGTCCATTTTCTTTATCCTGAGCATAATTTTATAAACCTCTATGGTGTCTTGACTCTTTATTCATCTCTTTTCTAAAATGAAGAATCTGAGACTCTTCATCCTTTCTGCATATGCTCCAACCCATTAATCATCTTTGCTGTCCTCTTCTGTACTTTTTCTGTCTCTGCAATGTTCTTTTAAGATACGGTGACCAGAACTATACTCAGTAGTTCAAATAGGTTGCACCATAAATCTGCATGGGGACATTATAATATTACTGTTATATTTTCAATCCCTTTCCTAATGATCCCCAACATATAGTTTGTGTATGGCACACTGGGTTCATACTTTCAGTGAGTTATCCACTGCAACGTCAAGGTCTCTTTCCCACTCAGTCTTAGCAAATTCAGACCCTATTAGCATATACAGAGTTGGCATTTTCTGTTCCCATGTCTATCACCTTACACTTACCTTCACTGAACTTGTGTCCTCTGCAAACATTGCTCACTCTGTTATCTTTGTAAGACTCCATTGCTTACTTCCCTTCGTTGGACAACTGTCAGTTTACTTCAGTCCATTGGAGAACTGACCATTTACTCAACTGTTCTAAGTCCCATGTGTCATATTTATATGGAATGTGCTGCTTTTGCTCGACTAGTACAGGTAGGGTACGCAGAGCGATTCCAAGGAGTAAATCAGTCATTTTTCATAATGTCACTTCTGGAGTCTTAGACAACATTGTCCTCTGGGTTGTTGGATGAGTATGATGGAACAGCTGGGTGGTGGATATTTGGCTTGCCCTGTGGTGGTTTGAATGCTTGCATTTCTGTTGGCATTACTTGAGGCAGGAACTTTGGTTATTGCATGTGTTTATGTGGAGAGATGAGTGTTGGCATGGCCTGTTCTGAGGTTTTTTTAATAGGCTCATTAAGTGTGTAGGAGTTGGCTGCCATTCTGTTGTAGAAATCAGGGCCCAGTTTTGGAATTTGTGTATAAGCTCATAGTTCTGAAAAGCAGGCAGCAAAGAGAACCTATATGTATCTACTTATGGTAGCCTTTTATTTCTCACACTGGCTGTTCAGCTTGTATTATGGGCTATTTCCTGTTCCTAACTTTTTGTGTGAATTAAGAACATCTGATATTTCAGTAAAGGCTTCATTTGTGTTTCTATCCAGCTGTATCTGGATACCATTTTATAGTTATAATGTACTTCACCTTTAATTGTAAGATTCTAGCTTAATATTTCATGGCATGGTTTTTGACCATGATTGGAATTAAGAGGATTTCCAGCAAGGAAGCATTATAAGAAAGATCTGCTGTTGGTCTTTCAGGACCTTGACTGTGCCTTGGAGCACCTTTTGCCTTGCCTGATGAAATGTGATTTTTGCTCCAAATCAAATATGTGTTTAAAGTTCTTTGAAGGTAGAAATGTTCTTTTAAAACAGAGAGCCAGTTTGGTGTATTGGTTAAGTGCACCGACTCTTATCTGGGAGAACCAGGTTTGATTCCCCACTCCTCCACTTGCACCTGCTGGAATGGCTCTGGCAGAGGTTGTCCTTGAAAGGGCAGCTGCTGGGAGAGCCTTCTCAGCCCCACCCACCTTACAGGATGTCTGTTGTGGGGGAAGAAGATATAGGAGATTGTGAGCTGCTCTGATTCAGAGAGAAGGGCGGGGTATAAATCTTCAATTCTTCTTCTTCTTGTTAAATTGGCTTCTGAAAATTTTACTGAGGAAGTGCATAGAATGGGAAACACCACTGCCTTCATCATTGTTAAGATGTAGAAGTGTATCTCATTGTCTGAGAAGGTAGCTCCAGATACATGTATGTGCGTGCAGTGTAGTCAGAGCTAGGCAATTGTCCTATTGATTTACAGTGAGTTCAATGGATATTTAATTCATTAAATCAGTGGGAGTTAAGAGTGCTTGTATCCTATATCAGGGGTGGCCAACGGTAGCTTTCCAGAAGTTTTTTTGCCTACAACTCCCATCAGCCCCAGCCATTACCCATGCTGGCTGGGGCTGATGGGAGTTGTAGGCAAAAAAAACATCTGGAGAGTTACTGTTGGCCACCCCAGTCCTATATGTTCATATCACACCTGCAAATAGCAGAGTTGCATTTATCACAAGCAAATGGATGCTCAAGATTGATTACAACAGTGATTTTCAGTATGGTGCTTGTGAATACCATAGCATGCACTTGCTTCTCTTGCCACTGTGCTGACCCCTTCTACAATCCTTCCTTTATCTGTTTCCAAGTTCTCTTTTTTCTCTTCTGTCTTTCTCTACCCGCCTCCCCCCTGCTTTCTTTCTTGAGCCTTTGACTTTCACCCCTACCCATTTTACTTCTATAGCTAGCTCAATGTGTACTAAAGGCAATGGGGTAGGTAGGAGGAGTAGGTAGATCTGCCTCTTGCAGTAGTCTAGGCTGTAGCTTTAAAGTGGAATGGGCACCTGAATTTGGCTCTGTTTGTCTTCATTAGAAATGTATGTTTGCTTGAAACTATGCCATAACAGCTATTCCACTAGCGGCAGGGCAGGTGGAGGGACATTACTGTGAGAAGAGCATGTAAATGAGAGAAGGAAGAGAAAAAAATTAGTTTCTGTAAGCTTTGAGAAAAATTATAGTCAGTGGGATTATTTACCATTGGGAGAACTGTAGAGGACAGAGGGCTTTGATAGGGGAATTGCACTGAAGCTAACACTGGAGTCTATAAGCAGCTGCATATGTGCAGGGGTCATATTGTAGAAAAATAGGTGGTGGAGCTAATCCAGGGATTGTTATGCAGCTGCACCTACTATTCAGTGGACAAGGAGGTGGAACTCTCAGAAAAGTTCAGGAGCTGTTCTCCTATGAACTCCCACTGAATCCGAGGCCTGCATATGTGTATGTTTTCTGAATGTGGCAGGTGCTAGGAGGGTAGGCTTGTTTCCCTGGTTGAAACTTGGGCGAATGTAAATTTTCCATTCTACAGTCTTCCCCACCCCCCAAGAGCTTCATGAAATTAAAACTTTAGTTAAAATACTGGGGAAAGAACTAGGAAAAATCTATTGACACATCTCTAAATGTTAGCTCAAATATATTTCAGTGGTGATTCCCTCTGCTCTTGGAGAAACAAAAAATATGTGTTTCCCATGGCAGCCAGTTCATGGCAGTGCTGCCCACATACTCAGGAAGATTAAGCGGGGCCTTAGGGTACAGCATAACCAAAGTAAATTCTGCTTAGAATTGAGGATAAGAGACTTCATTGTCACCATATTGAAAGTCTATTATCTTGATGGGTTGCTCTGTTGATTAATCATTGTGCATGTGTTGAAAACAACAGGCTGTGACCATGGGAACTGGGGCAGGAGGGAAGTCCAAATCAGTATAAAGAATCCATCTTTGGCACAATTGTTTGAACTGCCAGGAGGAAGCAAGATGCAGTATAAGCCTGTTTGCATCACCAAAAGTTATCCCTTGAACCGTTCTAAAATTGGGCACTTGAAAACAAGAAAACATGAAAAGTTCCAACACTCTGGAGAGCTAATATCCTTTTAAATGTCATTTATACAGATACTAGTCATTTAATCAAAATACTGTATCTCTCAACTGGTGTTTGTGATCCTTTAATGATAGCTATATACGTACTATATTGCATGCACTGTAATTAGGGAACTTGACTTGATTATCAGTGCCTTCAGGAGAGTGTAGCTGTTTGGTAATGATCAAGTGTAGTGCATGTTCTTCTGATCAGTTGTACCCTTTGAGAAAAATAAATTTTTGGTCCTAAGGAATGCTGCACTTCTGTCAGACCAACCTGTATCAGTACCAACAGAAATTGGTTTGACAGCGGGATAGTACTCTATTTGACAATTAGTGCTGAAGCATTTGCCCAGTGATGGACATGTAGCCAAACTGTCTGCCTTTGTTTGAAGTCTAATGCTACCATTGTACAGACCCCTTTTTCTTAGAGTTGCAGGGTTTCGTTAGTTGATAGATAGAGGCAAATTTTGGCAAGTGCAGCAGTGAAATAAGGGCAAATGCTCCTTTTCAATCAAGGCTGGTTCTGGTGAGTGACTGCAGTTGGGGATGAAGGAAAATATTAAAGATGGGCTTCTAACATTGAAGGAGTACCTCTTGCTAAGGATTCAGTTGGGTAGCCATGTTGGTCTGAAGTGGCAGAACAAAGTCTGAGTCCAGTGGCACCTTTAAGACCAACAAAGTTGTATTCAACTTTATGCACAGTTCTTCAGATACCTTGAAACAAAACTTCTTCAACCAATTACATCTTGGGGGTTAGTTGCCAGGAAGGACTAGTTAAGAGTCACGATTCATAACTGGGTGATTATAGCTGAGACTGGGTTAAGGCAATTGGTAAGATCTGTGAATAGCAGAAAATTAACATGTTAATACAAGAGTTAACAAACAGATGTGAGAACCAAGTTTGAGTCCAGTGGCACCTCCAAGACCAACAAAATTCAGTTCTGGGTATAAACAAGAACTGGGAGACTTAGCATGTGTAGATGCGCACTCTTTCAAACACATTGGAACAGATTTTGTCAAATGTTACATGTAGGTAGAGGAGAGGTAGTTGCCTGGAAGGATTCATTAGAATCAAGATGTATAAGTAACTGAGCAATAAATAATACCTGTTTGGAGTAATGCATTTGATAAGACCTGAGGATATAAGCAAATTGACATACAGATAATAAAGGAGTTAACAACAGTTGTGAGAACTAAGTTTGAGTCCAGTGGCACCTTTAAGACCAACAAAGTTTAATTCTGGGTACGTGAGAACTGATTGACTTAACATATCTCTGCTAAGCCCTGGAGGTCCCATTGTTCTGAGTGCTATAAAACCTTGGAATTTGGCAATCTCCCCTTCCAGTCTGTCTCTGAAATTCATTTGCTATAAAACAGCTGCTTCGAGGACCCCATTGAGTTCCCTGCTGTGATTTATTTTAAATTTCAGCCAAAAAAATGTTTGTGTTTCAGGACTTGTTTTGAAAATTTACAAAATCATGGTCAATGTCATCCCTTACCAGTAATGCATTTGAGACTGAAACTTGGTGGGGAACTGTCAGTTGGCCTTTTAAATAGCCTGGAACCTTTCACAGAAGAAGGGATAGCTCAGTGACAGAACAACTGCCTTGTGTGCACAGGTTTAATTCGCACATCTCCAGTTAGAAAGATCTTAAGTAGCAGGGCTGCAAAGACTTTGCCTGAGACCCTGGAAAGCTTCTTTTAGCCACTGCTGTGCTAATGGTCAGTGAACTGAAGTGTATCTTTTCATCATACCTTCTGAAAACAGTAATGATTAATGACGAGAAGACAGTCTTCTAGTTTATATCAAGTAATAATTGGGCCAGGAATATATTTTATAGGGGAGTAGTCCATTGTAAACCTTTTGCAGAATTCAGAGTAGTTTCAACTTAAAATCCAGCTGAAATAGCAAATGGCTTCTGCCAAAATGAACCAGAGAATAAGATAAAATAAAGCTTCCTTATTTTTCTTTACAGATGTGTCCTTTGACATTCCAGTGTGTGTTCTTTCCATGCTTTAAAGCCACCTGCTTCTTCTTTTACGAAACCCAGCATTTTAATATTACACCATTTTTATTGCATGGAAAAGCTGAGAAAGTTTTTCCATCAATTAGTAGCAAGTAGCATTTCATTTGTGGCTAAAATGAGATGGTCAGCAAAGCATAATGGAGGGTTATCTTCAGCACTGTTGGTGTTGGTGACCTGGTGACAGAACTAGAATGGATTTCTAATTAAACTTTAACATGTAATGTGCAGTTATTACAATAGCACAGCTTATAGCTCACTGGCGTATTAAAGCCCTTGCTTGTGAAATGATACTTGTATGACATTTTTTAACCTAAAGTTTATTTAGGACAACTTTCATTTCCTGAATCAAATGTACAATAATTTTTTAAAAGATCCTAGAATTAAAATGTTGTGAGTCACCTGAGAAGATATTTTCACTTAAATTTCATGATTATTTTTCATGCTTCCTTAATGGCATCATATAGAAGTGCCCATGATGAATGTATCCTTCCCTTTCATTGATTTTATAGTTTTAATGTGTGTAAATCTTCAACAGACGTGCTCATCTGCGACTGTGTCTGGAGAAGCTGAAAGGGATGGTGCCACTTGGACCAGAATCCAGTAGACATACTACACTGAGTTTACTAACAAAAGCTAAATTGCACATAAAGGTAAGTTAGGTGCTGAAGATTAATTACTTTCACAAATGCACTTTGTTGTCACATATGTAGTGAAAATGGAATTACAGAGAAATATTCAAATTCACCAGCAATATAGAGGACTGTAGCAAATATTTGAGCACACCTTGAAGAGGGGCAGATCTGTTGTCTTGATGTTTCCACCTGGGCTGCTGTTATATTTGAAGAATGTAGACAAAGACAGATGATTGACAGGTGATTGAAATAAAGTGATCAGGTACCAAAGGAGATTATACATAACTAGGTGAGGAAGAGACCGCATATAGCAAGACAAACCCTTCTTGCTGTGTGTAGTGAGAAACAGAGATACCCAAGGATTAAGTACAAACCTCCCCTTGTGCTAATTTCAGCCTCTTGAAAAAGCAAGTTAATCTTAGTTTGTCACCATCTGAGGTGTAAGAACAATATAATGGTGATTATTTTCCTCAACAGAAGCTTGAAGACTATGACAGAAAAGCAGTACACCAAATAGATCAGTTGCAGCGAGAACAGCGGCACCTGAAAAGGCAGCTGGAGAAACTGGGCATTGAACGGATAAGAATGGATAGCATAGGATCAACTGTTTCTTCTGAAAGGTCTGATTCAGACAGAGGTAAGTGGTGGCCTTGGGGGAGTTGGTCCTGTTTCCTGAACGTTAGATATTATAACTACTCTGTTAAGAAGCAAATGCTGACTGTGATCTCAATTTCTGATTGCAGAAGAAATTGATGTGGATGTGGAAAGTACAGACTACCTAACGGGGGACCTGGACTGGAGCAGCAGCAGTCCAAGTGATTCGGATGAAAGGGGAAGCTTGCAGAGCGTCTGCAGTGATGAGGGTTACTCGAGTGCTGGCATTAAGAGAATAAAGTTGCAGAACAATCTCAAGGCCTGCCTCAACCTATAAGAAGCCAGTGGCTTTCTTTCCATCCTTGCTGTTTCCTTGTTGGATCTTATTAGGTAGTATGTTGGACCGTCCCACAATTCTCTTGCACGTAAACTTCTTACACCACCAACATTACCAAAATCTGCTTTGCCTAAGTCTGACAACAGTGCATAGGGTTGTGGGTTACGAGCTACTCTCTGGAGCACACATCTGATGGCATCCACTAGCTTCTCTTTTCTGTTGGTAAACTCATCTCTATGAGACTGAACATTCCAACCAAATTCCTAAGCGCCCAATAATATTGTTGCAGTAATAGCAACATACACACTTTGCCTGTGCTGCTATTGCTTAGTGTTCTAGTTGTACCTTATGCTGGGGGTGGGGTGGGGTGGGCTGTACTATAAGGTGTTTGAACAAGAATAGCCAGACTAGCCATTACTCCTCAAATGAGACCTCGAAAGACACAAATCTACTTCCATGTCATTCAGAACAGGAACTGGCATGGCAAATTAACAAAGCATTGATAGGGAATTATGCAGTGAGACTTCCCAACCACTGACTCAGCAGTTTTATTCTGATGTATCCCAAGTCACTGCAATTGTGACATGGCCATTTCTGGGACTGTCTTTGTGCCAGTACTGAACCTTTGAAGTCTGAGCCATCCTTGTCAAAAGTAGCACTAAGTAGGACTGAGTTAGTGACAGGTTACAGACAGAATAAAACTAGTTTGACAGTAGTATAGTATCAACAGAATCAAGTTGCAGGCTTGTCGTATAGACAGGGAAATATTTCCACTTGTAGCTGATTACCGTAGTAGAATGCCTACACTCAAATCAGTCTCCATATCTTTGTTGTCAAAAGACCAAATGGTACTTCAGAATACTCCTGTGCAATCTTTATGATAGTGTCTTTACATTGACAGCTGCATTTACCTTTTGTTCCTAGCAGCTTTTTCTGGCTGCTAAGTCCTGTTTCTTGTCTCTGGGACAAATCTTTCTACCTCAGAGAGATGAACAAAGCTGATCTCAATCCCTTTAGCACAAAAAGAAAAAAAGAATTATGCCTCATTTGTATACTTGGTTCTAGTCCAATCTGTTTACTTAGATTTTCAGCAATAACCGAGTGACAAAGTTAGCTGTGCTAGCTTTGAGTTGTTAATGACTGAGGAGAGTTAACTGCAGCAAGTCATTGGAGCCTTCCTGGTATTCCAGCACTTAATTGCCTGTTCAAATTATTTGGTAGCACTCTGAAAGTGGTTGTCTGTAGATTTTGGGTTGCCTTTAAAAACTTTTCTGCCCCCTTTTCACCCTATTTCTGGTGTCTCACCTCTTCATTTAAGCTAAGTAGAGCACACGCAAATGTACATAACAAGTCCTATAAATAGTATTTATTCATTTTTATATAAGCCTAATGTAATAGATAACCTTCTTATGATTTTGTGCTTTTATAGATGTTCAGGAAACTTTGTATGTCAAGGTCTACTAACCAAGAGCATTTCTTAGTTGTCCTCTACTTGCTTGTTGATGTTAGTATTATGCCCACTTGGCCACCTCCCGGTAATTTTTAACATTCTCACTTGGTTCTCCATGTGCAGCCAGATGTCCCCCCTCCGCCCCCCGCCCCAGCAATCAGAGGATACTCGAGATCTGGTTAAGCAACTTCACTTCACTCTAAAAGGGCTATATAGCTTATTTAGCTTAAAAAATGTCATTCATGCTTGCTAGCAGGCTGTCACCCAAACTGCCAAAATCCACAAAGACACTCTGTCGAAGTTCCAAATAAGAAACTTACAAATGAAATTTGATTTCTTCAAGAAGCTTGATGTTTTTCTTTAGATAAATTTTCAAGATGGAAAGTGAGGCTAGTGGATTGCTAAAGATCTCCAAGGTGATTTCTTTTGAGTGTGCTATGTTAAACACAAATAACAGCTGGAATTTTCAGGTGTCCAGCAGATTTGCACTGAACTCCTATTTGTTGGAGGCTGCCTTGCTTTTATAAGCTGGCTTCAAATATAAGCAAAGGCCCTTCAGAGAGCAAGCTCCCAACCTTTAAAGAAGTTGAGCGGCTGCCCTTTGAGGTCCTTTGCTCCAACCCGTTTCTTGCCTGAGACTTTTTGAGCTTCTATATTTGTTAATGTGTTGCATACAACTGCCTCACACCCGACTCTAAAGTTGCTGCCGCTTTAAGGCTGAAAGTAATTTCAGGTGTTGGGGTCTGTATTGTTGAGGCAAATATGAAAATACATTTGTGTACTTTTCTTTAGAAGTAATGTCTTAAGAATTTAACCTAATGGATTTTAATTGTTGTGCCTTTTTCAGTTAATTATAAAGAGGCGCAATCTACTTCAGGAATCTTCTGGGCAGGGCCTGCTCCCTCCAAATGAGTGCAAGTAGTAGAGAAGCACATTCATGCTTTTATTCAGCTGCTTTCATTTGAAGCACTTTGGCCAGGAGGAATCCTTAGTGGATTGTGTCAATTCCTTTTTTAAGTACAACATTGTGGTGAGAATTCTTTTGTCCCTATTGTGAACCAGTAATTGATCTTTGCACTGTCTAAATTTGGTCCTTTCAAAATTTTGGGTGACACAAAAAAAAATATTGACCTTTTGCAAATGATGCACTATTGTTGAAAATAAGCCTAAGGAGTTGTTTAGTGTTTCAAAAACATCTAGGCAGATAAATCAAATTGTCCTGTGAGCTCCAGGGCCACTTTTTAAATGTCTTGGCTAGGACTGACCTCGGCAGCTCCAAACTTCTGTGGTCCTATTTGCTACTTGCCCAGCCCATCCCCCAGGCAGCTACATCCACTTCAAGGCTGGAAAAATAAGCCCAGTTTTCATGGGTCTGAGTAATGTGTTTGCTTCCATGCTGCTTGAGTGATGTGTAAAATTTCTTTCCATATGGAGAGGTCGTGCAACTTACTAGGGGTCACAGTTATCTCATGTAAACACAAAAGCAGAAGTTTCATGCACTTGGAGTTGTATGGAAGCAATAATGTCATTTGGTCAGTGTGTAAATTGGGCCATAGAAACATAACATTCTGGTTCAGCTAGCCTTTTCTCGATTTCACTGATCCACCAGCATTATTATTCAATAAGCTGCAGAAAATTAGATTTTTGTAGATTGTCATGGGTTGCTTCTGTTTACAGCAGGAAGCAGCATAGGAATCCAAATACAAAAATATAGGGTGTTCAAGTTACACTAACTTCTGCTGCATTTGGAATCTTCCAGTGCAATAGTGAATCTGGGGCGTGTTTGACTGGAAAAGAAATCCAAAGCTTTAGCTCATGTTAATCTGAAGTAACTCTGGGTATCAGGGTGACAGTTTGAAGTATCCTAAAATATTAACAGTTTCTAACTGTGTCTTCAGTTGCTAGAAAGTACTTCCTCCGGTAGGAGGGGAGCAGTTTTCAGATTCTCCTTTCCACTTCATCCCTATGCAATTCCCAAAAGACCATGGTGGGGTGCAGTGAAAGGGGAGATGGTAGAAAACTCCCTTCCAGGAATGTTGCGGTACTTTTGTAGCATTGAATCCCCAGTCGTTGTCTGTACCTGATAAACCTTTTTCTCCTGAGTGTTGAACACACAGAATTTTTTAAAAATAAAGCCAAGTTTTTCAGGTGCTGATAAAAACACAATTAGGAATTTTTCCCAGGGTTGGTGCATATACCTGTTTTGGATTCAAATTGTTTGAAATTGTCATATTAGGTGCCATGAACATTTCCACCCTCCTGATTCCAGAGCTCTCGGCATATGCAGGCTGTGTTCTGCCAACTGCCATTTTTTAGCACTTTGTTCTCACAATGTGGCACTTCTCTCCTGCCCCTGATCCCAACATTTGAATCTCAATAGAGCTTACAAACATAGCTACACAGAGGGAGCTCTGTGTTCTCTTATGGAGGAGTGGGTAGGAGATAAGATTATTTAAGTGCTCACTGCCGAATTTGAGTAAACTGAGGCATTTGGTGTACTGTCTAGCAATATGTCAGGAAGACTTGCTGTCCTCCTTTTGCCCCCTCTGTAACAAATTTCAGGTTTTGACACTTACTGTATTGGACAAACTGCTTTTGATACCCAGCTATGTGCTTGCTCCCCTGAAGATGTATTGTGTTGCTTCCTCTCTTGCTGCTTTGATCTGAGAGAGAATTTTTGCTTTCTGTGTTAGTACAAGTGATTTGGTTCTTGTGCGTTATGGCCACCTAAAGCTCTTCGAACACCTCCGTGAATCAGTGATGCATTTGCTTTGGAGGGAAAGCTGCCCATAATTGCTTAACAAACAAGTGTTTTCCACATTCCAAAGTCTATATACCAAGATTGGCTTTACAAACTTGCTTGTTTTACTGTTAAGGGTCTGGTTGAACAGCACTTAAAGCCAGCTTGTTCCTGGCTGCCATCTGCTTGCTCGGTCGTAGCATGCTTGCCGAAACTCAGCCGTTCCCTTCTGAAGTGCCCAAAGATTTGACTGACTTGGTAGCCTGGCTTTGACTTTAATTTTGTGCTGTTCTTTCTGATTGACCTGGTAACTTCCCTCGCTCCTCAAATAGGTGCTCTTAGTGACATTTGCTTGTTTTGAACTCTTGGCTTTTTAGTTTTGGAGTCTTCCAAATAAAACGCAGTCTAAAAGGGGAGCAGCGGGCAGGGAGAAACAGGAATCTGGTTTCCAGATATTCAGTTCCTAATGTAAATATGTCATTACAAATCCTGTGTCAAGACCATATAATGGTGCTTTTTACTACAGTTAGCACATGCATTTTTAGAAATTACATGTTTTAGAAGACCTTGCTGTGTATATGTATACTTCTGTATTGTTCAACTGTTAGAAAATAAATTATTTCATTACTAAAAGAGTGATCTTGTCAGTGCTTCCAGTTGTGCGAAAGGGAAGCTCATTCCTTTGTTGATAAATTTACTCAGATTGTAATGAAATCAAAACCCATTGCCTTAATCTCATAGTAAAACAACATAAGGACCTGGGAGGTGGTCATTTGGGAGTTGCCTATATATACATGTCTTACTACTTAAATTCTTCATTCAGACAGCCTAAATTCTTTAAGAGAAATTCTATAATCTGGGTCAATTATGCGTATTGATTAAATTTGCCCTGTGCTTAATTCTGGTTTTGTTCTTCCATCAGCCAAGTCTCTCATAAAAGTGCTGCCCCTCCCCCTCTTCCTATTACCTTGGAAAGTATACATTTGAAAAGCATGTCTGTGTAAGTTGTATCTCGTTGTGTTTTTAGGTACTCCTTGAGACTTTGGGTTTCAGTGTACCAAGCTGTCTGCTAGTATGATGCCACTTTGCACACCCTGTCTTTTATTGGTATCTATAGGGAATTCTCAGATGTCTAATTGTGATTAGCACTATTTTACTGCTACCAGAAAATATTGGAAGTAAAGAAGTTATGGGTGGGGTCATGGCTCAGCGATGCAACAGCTTTGCATGAAGAAGGTCCAGAGTCAATCTCTGCCATCTTTAACTGAAGGGATCAGATAGTAGATGATATGAAAAATGTCAGACCCTAGAGACCTACTGCCAGTCAGAGCAGACAATATTGACCAATGGTCTGGATAAGTAAGGCAGTTTCACGTATTCAGCTTGTGATGTATATCTTCCTGTTTTAGGAACAGGACAAATTATGAGATGAAAAGATACTTGCAGCAGCTCTAATGGTATTAAGAACTCTCCTATTTGATGAAACTAACCCAATGTGTATCCTCCCATTCAGTTATTGACAAAGTTCATATCAGCTGTGCAGCTTTGTAAAGAGCGAGGCCACCAACACAAAAACATCACAGGATAGAGCCCCAGGAGGCTAGTCTTGGCAAAAGAAGGGCCTAGAGTTTTGATCCTCAAAGTGATACTAATATGCACTATCTGTTATTCCCAACTCACCAAAGGGAGCTTAATATATCAGAAACAAGGAAGAGAAGTTCAAATTCTGTTTTGAAATGTACGTAAGTTGCTTTGAGAATCTTGGGGATTAAAAAGCAGGGTATAAATTCAACGAGTAGAACTGAAGCTGTGTCTGTTCTGATCTCAACACAGCCGAGCTTGTTTTGAACTGGGTGGGCTAGAGGTTCGAGTCTACTGTATGAGAAGGTAAAATGTGATAGTCTCAGAGGGAAATAGCTTCCTTGTAAATATGGCCAGGTCTAAACAGGCTAAAATAAATAGAGGTATTACCCTATGGTACTGGAATACTGGCTATGCTCAGGGGATAAGTAGCTGTGTACCTGTTGCATGACAGGCTGCACAGATGAGCAGGAAGTTTTAGGAGCAAAGACTCTGAACAGCAAATACAGGTATTTGGAGGAGTGGGGGGACAATGGGTGGCTTGGGCAGTGCTGGTAATCCAGTGAGTTATGCTTAGTACTTTTCTTCCCACCCCATGATGAATTGTTTTGCTGCTCTGACCTAGTTTCTCAGCAAACAGGCTTCAGTGCAAAGTTAAAGGTGTGTGTGTACAGTATTTCTGGAATTTTTGGAAAATTTCAGAATTTCTGGAAAATTCTTACATCAGTGATAGCACCCTAGTCGCCAGTCAATAGAGCTAAAGAAAATCCTTACCTGATGTTTTTTAAAAGGGGAGATGAATTTTCACAGTTATGTCCAAAAAGAGATAGAACCCATCATATTGATAAATCTCCAGTGGTGGTCAGAATAATCTTTCAAGCAGTGAGAAATCAGGGCTCCTGGCAGCTCTGAATTACTCCGAAAACTGTCTGTCGCATCTCTGCAAGGGTTGCTGCTGTTTCCATGCAGACGGCTGCAGGTCAGTGATCCCGCTGTATGTCTATATTGGATGTGATTTGATAATTTGATTTCTCCTGAACTCTCTGCTCTTAGAGGCTACTGTTGTATCTCTGATGGAAGTGAGTGAGCCATTCTGAGGCTGAGCAATTCTTGCTCTATGAGTGAACAAGTGTGTGTAATGTGTGCCTTGACTTCAAATTCAGAGTGGAAGTGTGTCTGTCTCAGCTGTCAGAAGTCTGGAAGCCACTGTTTTAAGGGAGGGATAGCAGCTGTCTGGCCAGTGGTGCAATTTAGCACTAAACCAGAACTATTTACTTAGTTTATTTATTGACTTTTTGCACCCAGAAGTGCTCACCTGAAGCAAGCTGTGGTGGAACCCTCCCCCCCTCCGCCGGCTCTTGAGTTGGGAATGTTAGTATGTTTGTAGACATTGGTATGGGAGTTCCACCATCAACTATAAATTTTAAACATTTCAGAAACCAAGCCACTGACTCTGGGGGGCTCATTTTAAAAAAATATCTCCTCATCAGAAAGCAGCTTCTCTTGATCTCATACAAAAGCTGCTTTGTGGCTCAGTTTTCCTGCCTGGAGCTCCAGAGCAGCCTGTGAACTCTAAATCACAGCAGTTTTGCTACTCCAATAGGGCTTCCCCATCTAGTTGTTTTGATCCCTGAGTAGCTGTAAGGCTTGAACTCCTGCCCCCAACTCTCTGGAGTTGGCAGGCCACCCATTTTTCCACTGCAAAACCTGAAGCAAAGCTTTAAAAACTTGGCAAGTGTAGATGGGAATCATGCCAGTTAGAGTGGCAACTTGTGCTGAGTGGTATTGCTTGCTGGGGAAGAGGAGGAGGGGTGGAGAAAAGGGTTTTATAAGCTGTTTTGATGAATATATAAGGCTGTAATCCATGCATGAAGAAGATGGCTGCTGTGTGCCACTGTGCCTTGCAGAGAAGCACAAGTCCAGGCTTCCTCTTACCACTCAAGTAGATTTTTGGCTACAGACTGAGTGATCTGCCCACCTTGTATCAAGCTAAGCGTGCAGGTAAACTTCCAGCTTGGCTATGCACCTGCTAATGGCAATCCGCAAGTAGAAAGTGGGAGCAGAGAGGAAGGTCTTTTCAGAACACAGCCTCTGTGTGTGCATGTACGTGCGCCACATGCTGCCCATCTGGACTGTGGTGATCAGGAAATCAGGGGAATGCAGAAAACCAAAATAGAAGGCACCAAGCCAAGAGAGGCTGGGTGGAGACACGGCATGCAAGAGATGGCAAACCAGGCAAAGTCAGAGCAACTGTTTGCTCAGTGGTACAAACGACCTTTTGGAGAGGGTAGTTTTAGGGTGGTGTTAGTGAATGCAAACAAAACAGCTGCATGTGGGAGCTCAAGGGAAACAGGAGGGATGGGTTCAAGATTGCCAGGAGCTCCCTTACTTAAAGGATCCTTTGTCCACAGAACAGTCCCAGCAAAGCATAATCCATATCCAGTTTTTTTCTTTTAAGCTAGGGTTTATCCCCCCAGACCTGTTCTTAATGCCAAGACTTAACTGTGGAGTGTATAATGTTACAGTCAAGAAGAGGGTATCGTTTATTATGCATGGATTGTATTATGTTTTGGCCCCAATTCCAGGGCTGGATTTGATCATAGGCAGTTCAAGGAATAAAATTTTAAGGGGTGTCTGCTCTTCTGGATGCAGTCCATGCTGTAGCACTAAGTCTGCTGCTCCCAACATGGCTGAAAAGATGCTGTGCTATTGTGGAAGAATCTGATACGCATATAGAAACTGTTGTGAGAGGTTTCTTCCACACCTTGTATGGCAAACCCCCCCCCCCAAAAAAAAAATTGAATAGAGTGTTCTGCCTCTCATCCCTTTGAAATTATTGGTGGGATAACTCAGTGTGTGAATTTTAGGTTCCTCTGAACTTTTTTCATTTTCGCAGGCCATGCCTGATGTGTACTCAGGTGTTACAGATTCGAAATCTGCCTTATCCCAGACAATTTCACCTTTACCCTTCTTGGGCAAGGTGATAGCAAAAACAGTGGCAGAGCAGTTCCAGGGCTTCCTGGATAACTTGTTTGCTGTAGGCTCTGTTTCAGTCTGCTTTCAGGCTGGGCTATAGGACAGCATCAGAGTGATCTCCACTTGAAGGCAAATAAGGGCTGTGCTTCTCTTGCTTTTACTAAATTTCTTGGCAACCTTTGATACTGTGGACCAGGCCATCCTGCTGCGATGTTTAGGTGGAGGTGAGGATCGAAGGATGTGCTTCAGATGCTCCTTATGGGCAGAACTCAGAGGGTTGCTATTGGAAACCAGCTGTGATCTGTGTGGGACCTGCCTTGTGGAGAGTCACCAGTTTCAGTCATCCCCTGTGCTTATTCCGTCTGTATGTAGAGTCTTTTGGAGACATCGTTCCTTTTTTTTTTTTTTTAATAAATATTTTTATGTTTTATTGACTTTAGTACAATTGGCCATTACAGCATATGGATGTTGAAATTACAAATAACCCTTGCCCCCCCCCCAACCCTCCCCATCTTTTAGTCTTTTCCCCTCAGCCAAGGGCACAGAGTCCTGATCTTCCACTGAATGTCCTTCCTTGCTTCTCCTGAGATCCACTCTAAATAAGGGTTCCATCTGGTCTCGATTTCCTTGACTTTATCTTCCCACGTGGAATCCTTGTTGATTGTTGCCACGATGTCAGACTGTATGTAATCAAACAAATAGCTGTGCTAGCTTTCTATTGACCATTTACTTTTATCTTTCCACCCTAAGGCGATGACCGCCTTCCCCGCTAGTATCATTGCCTTGACAAGGTTTTGCATGGGTCTACTTAGTGCCGGACTTCCTATTATGCTTAACAACATCATATTAAAGCCAATGGTTAATGGTACATTGCAGACTTTTCTAATAAATTGAATAATTTCCCCCCAAAAGGGTTTTACCTCTTCACACTCCCACCACATATGTGCAAACCAACCCTTAAATTGTTTGCACATCGTTCCTGATTTGGAAGTAGGGGTTGTCAATATACTCCAATGACACCCATCTCTATATTTCTTATCTAAATTGCTTGGTGACTGTAGAGGTTCTGAACCAATTCCTGGCTGTTGTGATGAAATGGCTAAGGGTGACCAAGCTGAAATGGACAAGACTGAGGTCATATTGATCAGGAGGCCCGTTGTGCCTCCCCTCTTTCTATGGGGATATTTGCTGACTCAGTTAAGTGGATTGAGCTTTAATGCTGCAAAAAGGGGATTCTTTCAGTTTTACTTATCGAGGAAGATGGTGCCCTAACTTGATCTGGCCACATGGATCCAACCTTTAGTCACCTCAGGAATCACTAATGTGGAGACTGCCAATACAATTCCTCGTGCCCATCAAGTGTTTTTAAAAAGTGGGCTTGCCAGGTGGAGTTTTGGCCAAGAAGGCTTCTTATTGGCCACTGGAGATCTGATTGACTTTGCAGAGTGAAAAATGTTGCTTTGGCAGCAGCCCCCACCACAGCACATGGGTCTTTGCTGTGAAATTGGAGTTATGCCCCAGCAGTCATTTTGTGGCTGGTTCCACTTTCTGTGGCAGCCATTTTGTGACTGCCTATCCCACTATGACAGAATTCCAATGGTGCCTGCAGGCTCAAAAAGGTTGGGGACCCTGTGTAACCCTTCCTGCATTGTGGTATATCAAGACTTAGATTCAGGTGGGTAACCGTGTTGGTGTAAAGCAATAGAACAAAGTTTGAGTCTAGTGGCACTTTTAAGTCCAGCAAAGTTTAATTCTGGGTATAAGCTTTTGTGTACGTGCACACTTCATCAAATACACATGAAAGCTTATACCCAGAATTAAACTTTGCTGCTAACCTCTAAAACCATCTGAAGTTTGGAGCTGATTAGGGCATGGGTTTGAGTGGGACAGCCTCCCCCTTTGGTTCTGGGCATTCAGCTCCTGGGTTCTGGACATTCTGCTTCTCTGCCCTTAAGTGAAGCCTCAACCAGCCCAACTTACTGTTCTGTCTAGCGCTTGTCCTGCGTGCCTGGCTTCCTAGGCATATATGGCCACCTCCCATGGGATGCACAAAACGTTTGTCATCTTACAGAGAAGGCTAGAGCAGCCCCTGTGCAAAAGGTCCCATGCACATTCTGGTGTGTGGTGTAATGATTAGAGCATTGGACCAGGGTCTAGGTGACCCACATTCAGCTCCCCATTCAGCCGTGAAACTCAATGTGTGGCCTTCGGCCAGTCAGTCTTTTGCAGCCTCATCTGCATCACAGGGTGGTCATGAGGACTGACCAAGAGGTATGGGAGTACCCTGTGTGCAGGCCTGACTTCTTTGGAGGGAAGGCTAGATAAAAACCATGATGGATAGATACAGGAAATCTTGGACTTCCATGATAGCTTGTGGCGTATAAAGCTGAGGCTATCCTTATACAGTTGACCGTCAAGTGGCACAATTATCAGAGGGAGGGTATCAGCATGAAATTCTCCGGAAGGGAGATGTTTTGACTCTACCACAGCTAATTTCCCATTGCACTGTGAAATTTTAAAAAATTGGGCTAATTTTTGCTTAGAGAACAAAGCTGCAGGATTCAGTGGTGCCCCCAGGAAAGCTAGTTTGGGTAGGGTGGCAGAAGGAAAGAGCGGCAGCAGACTGCAGGAACTGGAGAAAGGTTAGTGCCAGTGCCTCCACAAGCCATTCGCTTGCTGCCTGCCATGACTGGCTCTCTTGCCTCATTGCTTGATGTAGACATTAGAGCTGAGGATGCCGCAAAACAGAGGTAGCCAACAGTAGGTCTCCAGATTTTTTTGCCTACAACTCCCATCAGCCGCAGCCATTGGCCATGCTGGCTGGGGCTGATGGGAGTTGTAGGCAAAAAACATCTGGAGATCTACCGTTGGCCACCCCGCCACAAAGGATGTAGAGCCTCTAGAGTAGCAAGCAACTGGTAGGCTCAGCTGCCCTGCTGTTGAGTGGGGTATAATGAGGGACTATATAAATGGTGAGGCACCCCCAGTCCCTGGAACCAGCCCTGCTCTTTGCCCGTTCATGGCATGATTTCTTAGAAGTGGCAAAGTTCTCTTTCTCCATCCATTCGTTTTCTCAGTAACAAGAAGGAAGAAGGGCATTCTCACAGGAAGTGATGCACATTTTTGAAAGTGTGCTGTACAGATTAATTTGAACATTCAAATCTGCTGTGTAAAGACTGGTGATGAAGATTCAGGGCCAAGAACAGCTTTTGGGCAGATGTTGGGAATCTTGGTCTATGACAGCCAATAACAGTCTCAGGATAGAGGAATGGTAGCCCTGACCTGGAGAGTCCCAACCAGCCCAATCTCATCAGATCTTGGAAGCTAAACAGGATCAGTCCTGGTCAGTATTTGGATGGGAGACCATCTAAGAATGCCAGGGTTGTGATGCAAAGGCACGCAGTCACAAACCACCTCTGAATATCTTTTGCCTTGAAAACCCCACAGGGTTAGAATCATAGAGTTGGAAGGGACCTCCAGGGTCATCGAATCCAACCCCCTGCACAATGCAGGAAATTCACAAATACCTCTCTCCACCCAGTGACCTTACCTGCCCAGAAGATGTCAAAAAAGATGGAGAAAAAATGCTTCCTGACCCCAAAGTTGCGATCAGCATTTCCCTGATTAAGTTAAGAACTGTGTTTCCTGATCTCATAGGGAACCACGCTCCCTTGCTTTAGTCTCCAAATGGCTGGTAGGTGACTGAGATGCCTTCAAAGATGGAGTGACTCAGATATGAATCAGCTGGCAGATTTGATCACGTAAACTGCCATCTTTCCCAGGATCATCAGGAAATGGGGGGAGGGGGACAGGATGTTACCACATTGCCTCAATCTCAACAAGAGTGAGGCAACAGCCGGTTTTTGGTTTCGTGAACTCCATCACTTTGCCAGATCTGAATGGCCAGTTTATCGGACAGCTGCTGCTTGGCCAACTCTTGAGATGGCCTTATACTTACTGTGCATTTTTCAGTTTATGAATATATGAGGCAGCCGTTTGTCAGATCAAACATCTCTCCTGTCTCAGTATTTCCTTACTGGCAGCAGCCTTCTATGTTCTTAAGCAGAAGTCCCTGGTGTTTAAGAACCTTCTCTAAACAATGGAGGATGAAGACTGAACTTGGGACATTTTGCTCACAAACTGTGTCCTCTACCACTCGGCTATGAACCTTCCAGGCAAGGGCAAGGGGGGTTGGTACTTTATTCCTATCATTCTCCACAGCATTGTGTGGAGCACAGCTAAAGATTTGCCTGTCCTAGATAGGACCTGGAGATCTCCTGCTTTATAGTTTTTCTCCAGGTGACCAAGATCAGTTTGCCTGAAGAAAATGGCTGCTTAGGAGGGTGGATTCTATGGCATTATACCTTGATGAGGTCCCTCCACTCCCTCACCCGGCTCCACCCTAAAATATCCAGGTATTTCAGACCCGGCAACCCTACATAGTTCTCACATCATCAGGTGCCATCATTAAAACTTGACTAGGCCTTGGGTTACTTCTGAAGGACAGGCTGCTCTTCATGCTGGTGCTGAGCCCCTCAACTGCTGCCTCAGCACACAGGCTTCTGGGAATGGACTGTCATAAAATACCACCCC
Source organism: Heteronotia binoei (assembly GCF_032191835.1). Lineage (NCBI taxonomy): Eukaryota > Metazoa > Chordata > Lepidosauria > Squamata > Gekkonidae > Heteronotia > Heteronotia binoei. Next base: position 48,844,990 of record NC_083234.1, on the reverse strand, counting down.
ACATTTGCTTTTCTTCAGGCTCTGGCTGTTTTCAAGGGATCCCACAGCACTTGGGACCTGGCAGTGCCTCATATCTTGACAAAATGGAGTCAGAGAATTACACTGCAGTTTGGCAGGGCTCCATGGCTAGGGCTGAACATTTTGTCCAGTCCTACACTTCAGTTCCTTGGCTTATAATAGACAGCCTGTCCTTCCTAGCACTTTGACCTCAGGTGAACCTCAGCTCTCACCAGACACAGCTCTGGTCAGACAATGAGCAATGTCAGGAGCTTGCTCTTTTAAGCAAACATGATACAATAGAGAAGATTTTCTGGGGCAGGCACACCTTTCAGAAGATACACAAACAGTTATTGCAACTCATCTGTGACTCACAACACGGGTTGAAATTAAATCAGAAGAGTTTTTGGCTAAACATCAGGAAGAACTTCCTAAGAGAGCAGTTCCTCAGTGGAACAGGCTTCCTCAGGACGTGGTGGGCTCTCTTCCCCTGGAGGTTTTTAAACAGAGGCTAGATGGCCATCTGACAGCAATACTGATTCTGTGAATTAGGCAGATCATGAGAAGAAGGTCAGGAAGGGGGTGGGAGGGAGGTATTGGTGAAGTTCCTGCATTGTGAAGGGGGTTGGACTAGATGACCCTGGAGGTCCCTTCCAACTCTATGATTCTGTGATCCAGTTCTTCAAGAGCTACCAGGGGAGATCTCCAAATCCAGAGGCAGCCTATCCCAAGACGTTCTGGTGAAGCTTGTGATCTTTGCAATGGTGCTTGTGCACTGGGGCCATGCATAATTCTTGGGTTGGAGATACAGCAAAAGCTCTTGGGACAGTCCTGACCTCTACATTTGATCGTCATTTTCCTATCTGTACCCACATCTATGAGAGAGAGCACTTACAACTGAGGATATATTCTGTGCATCTGACGAAGCTGGTTTGTAGGGCATGACGGCTTACATGTCTTAAGATATCAGAGAACTCCTTGTTGTGTCAGTGTATGGAGCTATTTCCTGATGCTTGTCTCCACCATTTACTAATATTCAGAGGTGGATTCTCTCTGAATATGAAGAATCTATAGAGCCACTAGAAGGCTATCCTTCATGGTCTTGCTGAATCGGTTTTAAAAGTCACCATTACCCCCATTTTGAGGCAGTCTGTTCTATCCCTGAACCTGTGTGTTGCATCAAAACTGACTTCTGGTTGGTATCTCTTGAGCCTTCTGTGATTATGTGATTCTGAGTTCTAGTATCTTCAGGAAGGGAGGGAAAAAACCCTCCATATATTCCACCAGTCTGTGCTATTGATGACTGCCTAGCTCTCTCTCTCCCCCCCCCCCCGCCTTCCCTCCCCACATATGTGGCAATTGTAGCATCTCCGCCCTTGGTTTCTGTTTAACAACTCAATTGTACTTCTCTCCCTCTCTATAGCATGCACAAGCACACACACACACTCATCCAGGCCAAGGAATCAAGAAATCATTTTCACTTTCTATTGCTTTTTCTTTGGGTGGTTACAGGAATAATGGATATTAGCCAGCACTTGCCCCACTGGGTGAGGAGACAGTCCACAATCTGTTCGGGAGTAACATATCAGGTAGGAATGCCGGCCTCCAGGTGGGGCCTGGGGATTCCCTGGAATTACAGCTCATCACCAGACTACAGAGGTCAGTTCCCCTGGAGAAAATGGATGTTTTGGAGGATGGACTCTAGGCCACTGAACCCCACTGAGGTGCCTGCCCTCCTCAGGCTCCATCCCCAAATCTCAAGGAATTCCCCAACCCGGAACTATTAAACCTACCTCCTCCCCCTTCCCCGCCCTTGGTCAGGGTGGACTTGGCAACCCTAGCTACAGAGTGACTTAATGTGTTCTCTTGGATTTACTGATCTTGCTGTTGTGAGTTCACATGAGGCACAAAGAGTTGTTTTTCAATGAAGGGCCCCTACTCCCTTGTTCCTTGGTAGGCACCACCTGCATAAGACTAGGGTTGCCAGTTGGCCAGTACTTCATTAGTCTGACTGGTAAAACCGTTTAATTTCAGTCTGTTTGAAGGTGGTCCATATTCCATTCTGGTTCTGCTGTAAATCTGCCTATTCCTGCCTCTGTTTTGCATTTGACCAGCTGGATTCTGTCCTAGCTCTGTCCGAAACTCACCAGATTCTTTCTACTGACCCGTCTCTTGACCTTGCTTAGGAGACCAGTGTTTATGAGAATCCTAGGCTAAGTCTCTTCCCTTTCCTCTGCCATTATATTTGCTCTGGCACCTTTCTTTGCTATCAGTTACCATCTCTGCTTGTGCAATAGCATAAGGGAATTTGAAGCGCCTCAGCTGAGTCGAATGGATGCTGAGGTGGTTTCGGTTGCATGTATGACAGGCATACACGTGCCACTCAGGTGACTTACAAGCAGTAATGCTTTCCTATGGTTTCTCTGTTGCTGCTGAAATATGGTGACACTGACAACTAAGATTCCATACTGTGTGGTTTCCCTCACTGTTTGGCTGTATTTCACCACGAGGGAAATGGTGTCCATGAGAGGAGAATGGTGTTGAAGTGGGGAGGAGAGGGGCTCAATGGACAAGGAGGTGGAACTCTCAGAAGGAGAAGAAGGAACTCTCAGAAAGGTTCAGGAGCTGCGCTCCTGTGAGCTCCCACTGAATCTGAGACCTGCATTCAAGTCTATTTAAGTCCTGGCTCAAATTAAGTGTAAAGGCCCAGAAACTGCCTATTGCACAGATAGGGATCAGAAAGAGGTTAGATCTGACCAGTGCTTTGTTGTGCTCTGGAAGTGACTCGTGCAGGCCTGATGTCTATTTATGGCAGCATTTCAGGGAGTCACAGTTGAGTTTCAAAACCAAGGATCAGACATAGTCTAAATGGAGATCATGTTTCCTTAGCAGCACGAGCCATAGGTCTCCACAGCACGAAATGACGGAGAGACGATTGTTATATGCATGAACCAGCAGCCACTTGAACTAATGCTAAATAGAGGGGAGCTGTTCTCTCTACTCGGAAAGCCCTGGCCAACGTTCCCTCTAAGCTGAGTTAGCGTGAGCTCTCTCTCTCGGCTTGACTTCGCGAACGAAGATTTAAGAAGGGTGCAGTAGTCCACGTCTGCTGCAGGCTCGCTGGTGGCTGACAAGACCAATACGGGACAGGCAGATCCGGCCACAGTGGCTGCAGGGAAAAGTCTGATTTGGGGTTGGTGCTGTAGCAGTGCGATTCTTCCTCAATCTCCTTTTGTCCTCAAGACCAGCTATGCGTGCGTTCTCAAAGGAAGAGACAGCCTGGTGGATGGTATGCCTCCATGCTTTGCGATCTGAGGCTAGGTCAGACCACTGGTGATGGTTGATGCGACAGGTGCCAAGGGATTTCTTCAAGGAGTCCTTGTACCTCTTCTTTGGTGCCCCTCTATTTCGATGGCCGGTGGAAAGTTTGCCATACAGAGCAATCTTGGGAAGGCGGTGGTTTTCCATCCTGGAAATATGCCCTGCCCAGCGCAGCTGCGTCTTCAACAGCAGTGCCTCGATGCTTGTAACCTCCGCTAGCGTGAGCTAGCTCACAGATTTTTAGCCTCTAGCTCACTTATTTTTGTCTTAGCACAGGTAAAATAAACCCAGAGCAAACTCATTTATGCAGTAACTCACAGCTTTAATTCCAGTAGCTCACAAAGTAGAATTTTTGCTCACAAGACTCTGTGGCTTAGAGGGAACATTGGTCTTGGCTGCCATTGCGTCTTCTTTTTATGGGGGCCAGTGAAAACTTTGAGGGCAGGATGCTGCTCAATACTCCTTCCCACACAATCCATTGTCCTCTGCCCCGCCTTGACCCACCTCCTTGCTTTGCCCTGACAAGACTTCCCTGCCCTGCTTCTGCCGCCTCTGGCTGGTGTTTCTGGGCTGCTCTGTGTAGCTTTATGGCCTCAGTCCTCCTTCCCTGCAATATCTCCAGACCTGCCTCCTAGCTGTACCTGGAGGGTTACCAGAGCTGATTTCACAGACACTGGCCCTCTGAGTGGGCAGAGCCAGGGGAAGTGGGGGCATGACAGATGTGACACAAAGCCTGGAGGGAGCCTGCAATTTATTGGCTTTTGACTCCCCAGAGCTGGTTACTGGATAGAATAGGACTTGTCAAGTCAAATTTGTAAAAGACTGGATGGTTTGGTACCTTAGTTCACCCTTTGTGTGCTTACCATTGGTGCTAGGAGTTAAATTTCCCACACACCGCGTCTCAGCTCTGTGTTTCTTTCTCCTGTGGATTCTCCCACAATCCTTGCAGTGGTACCTCCATGTTCCTTACACATACTTCTCAACCACAGAGTCTCAAACAGAAAAGGCCTAGCAAAATGGCTACGCTTCGGCAACAGCTTCTATCATGACCAGGCTTACAATACATTCTATCTGTCTGTTGAAGCTGCTGCCCCCTGTGTGTTATTCAAAGAAGAAATGTGCATGAGGCTATACAGGAAATTCTTCCTCAAGGAGCCAGTTGTGCGTATCTTGTACCCAGGGCCTTCCACACTGAGGTTCTACCTCCACCTCCAGTGGTGGCAGTTAAAAAAAAGGTCTTCTCCACGGTGGCTCCTTGATTATGGAACTCCTGCCCTGCTGCCATTGTTAAAATGCCAGGTTTCCAGGTTTATGTTCACATAAGGGTTTTGTTATTTGAGTGATTAGAAGACTTCCCCACTTTTCTCCTTCATTTATCTGGTTAGAACATCTAAGATATTATATCTGTAGGAGTCCACTGCAGGATTGCCAGGTCGGGGTTAGAAAATACCGGGAGACTTTGGGGGTGGATCCGGGAGAGGGTGGAGTTTGGGGAGGAGAGGGGCTTCAGCATGTTACAATGCTGTAGAGTTTATCCTTCAAAGCAGCCATTTTCTTCAGGGGAGCTGATCTCTGCCAGCTGGAGATAAGTTGTAAAAGTGGAAGCTCTCCAGGCTACACCTGGAGGATGGCAACCCTATGTTTTGTCAGTCAAAAGTTTGCTAGCCTTTGCAATCTCGTTTTAAATGTTGTTTTATGAAGTTAGGTTTTTAATCTGTTTTATTTGCTTTGTTGGATGGCAGTTTCTTAACTGCTGCCTCAGGAGTTGTGTGCTTGGGAGGCAGGTTATAAGTTTTATATATACAAATGGCTTCCTAGACCCACTGGGAGGTTCTGCCATGGACGTAGAGGGGAGATAGGCTGGTGTTCAGAGGGTCCATTAAGAGTCGTTTTTGGTGCAACCTGCATCTAGTATAGCATGCATCTCTTCTTCACCTGGGATGGTCTCAGGATTTGTAGGGGAGGGGAAGGAGGGCGTCTGGGGCAACTGGTTTGGCAAGTTGTGGCCTGGAGTGAGATTCCATCTATTTCTGTTTTCCTTTTCAAGGGAAGGACTCATGAGGCACTAAGCCAGCAGTGACTCACTAAGGTGTTTCCTCTCCAAAGGATAATGATATATAAATAGAGTTATGGTTTCCTGCCTTTATTTATAAATCCCAACTGATGTCCCTCCTACCGCATCAGCCCATCTATGACGTGGAGACCAAAGAACGATCGGCATGCAGGGATTGGCTGTGCCAGTCCTGTTAGGTGGGGCAGAGGTTTATGCAAACAAGCAATCCCATACGCTGATGGGATCATGGCTGTGGTACACCTCAACTAATAAGAAGAGCCTTCCTGGATCAGACTTGATGTCTCTCGAGCATCCTGTTTCCACCTCTGCTCAGCCTCTGGGAAGCAGGTGTTGTGGTGATGACGGTGATGGCTTTTGTCACTCATTTGTCTCTAGCCTGAGATATCCTTCCTCTGAACAAGGAGGTTCCATTTATTTAACTATCATGCCTAGTAGATCTACTCACTATGAATTTGTCTCCCCCCCCCACATTAGAATCTAGTTTTAATTTGCAGATCTTCCTTTGTTTGCCTGACTTCACAATTCTCTGACAAAACTCACTATTATTCCCTTAATGATAAAATAAATGCCTACAAACTACTTGTGTTATTGGTGTAGTTGGCTTTGACGTGCCCTGAGGTATTTGTGTATGTATTTTTACAGTACTTTTCAATAATTTTCTGTCAAACATTCAGAATTGTACACAATATAAAATGTAAAGAGATAAAACCACAAAGCTCTAAACCCATAAAAACTATCAGGGATTTATTTATTTTATCAAATTTATATCCCACCCTCCCCTAACAGTCTCAGGGCAGATAACAACAGTTTAAAACCACGTAGAATGTTAAAATCAATATACAATAAAATCAATCCACACATTTTAACCATAAAATCCAAGATGCACATCAATGTTTCTGAATATCTATATTTGTCCAGTGGGATTGTCAGTGCTGTGGGACATTTGCTACCTCCCCTTAACTATTGAAGGCAAGCTTAAATAGTTCGGTCTTACAGGCCCGGTGGAACCTTGGCAGATCCCACAGGGCCCTGATGTTTTTGGGGAGGGCATTCCACAGAGTGGGGGCTATTGTCGAAAATGCCCTGGCTCTAATGGTGGACAATCAAACTTCTTTTAGTCCAGGAATCTGAAGAAGATTTTGGGACCCTGAACGTAGTGCATGGGGTTGACGCATGTCCAAAATTTAAGATATTTTGGTGGAATATGGTTCCGTTTATTAATGATATCTTATGTACCACTGGATCGTAAGAAAATCTTATTAAGATGCTTAAAATGGATTTATAGTTCCTTCAGATATCAAGTTAGCGACAACTTTACTTACAGTGGCTAATATGACTATTGAAGCTTATTAGAAGAAAAATAACCACGGAGCCCCGTGGCGCAGAGTCGTAAGCTGCAGTACTGCAGTCCAAGCTCTGCTCATGACCTGAGTTTGATCCTGGCAGAAGCTGGGTTCAGGTAGTCAGCTCAAGGCTGACTCAGCCTTCAACCCATCCGAGGCTGGTAAAATGAGTACCCAGCTTGCTGGAGGTAAAGTGTAGATGACTGGGGAAGGCAATGGCAAACCACCCCATCAAAAGTCTGCCGTGAAAACATTGTGATGATGCGACATCACCCCAGAGTTGGAAATGACTGGTGCTTGCACAGGGGACTATCTTTACCTTTTTAAGCCCTCTTTATTTTGGAAAGGAACTGTATTAACCAAATTACATATTACCAAAGGCTGCAAAGTAATGCAGAAGTCCAGGGGTCCTAAAAAGTGCTGCACATAGGCACCGCAGCACCCACCAAAACCTATCCTGGTACCAGCCAATTGTTTTTAGAAAGTTGGCAGAGTCAGGTAAGGCTTTTGCCCAACAGGGCTCCTGATTGGCTGTGCAGATTTTTAAAAACTTGTTTTGTCAGCAACTCACAGCACAAGGATCTTCACTCTACCACTGAAGGCAAGCTGTGTGTATGGAAGAAAATGTTTACAAACAACACACTCATTTTGTAATGTGTCCTATTAAGCAGCGCTTCTGCCTGAAATGCTGAAAGAGCTACTATTAGAGTTATGCATAACATAACTTAACTCCCTGACGTTTTGTGGTTGGCTCCTTCTCCTGTGGCAGCAATTTTATGGCTGGCTCCACCTGCTGCAGCAGCAGCTATTTTGTGGGTTTAACCACCACCTTGTGCCTACAAGCAGAGTCGCCAGCCTCCAGGTGGTAGCTGCAGATTCCCCGCTATTACAACTGATCTCCAGGTGACAGAGAAAATGTACACTTTGGAAGGTGGACTGTATAGCTTTATACCTCATTGAAGTCCCTCCTGTCCCCAAATCCCACCACTCTCAGGCTCCACCCCCAAAATCTTCAGGTACATCCAAATCCAGAACTGATAACCCTAGCATACAGGCTCAAAATATTTGGGGACCCCTGCAGTAGGCCCTCACCCATTTGCAAGGGATCACTGTGAGTGGCAAAATCAACAAACATGCACCCCATTTTCTCTGGTGGCAAGTCACCTTTGGAATGCCCTCCCCCTTCAGGCTCACCTGGCCCCTCCTTTATGTTCTTTTAAGCACCATGCTAAGACACTCCCTTTTTTATCCAGGCTTTTAATTAGGGGATCTATTTTATCAGCTCTTTCATGGTCTGCTGCTTCTGTTTTATGGATAGTTTTTATGCTGCTTATGTCTAATGGCTTATGTTTTAATACTGTGGGGTTTTTTTAATTGTTGCCTCAAGTGGGACTCTGAAAAGGCAAAATAGAAATATTCAAAATGAATAAATGAAGTTTAAACTGGTTTACCAAACAGCTTCTTTCCCTGTAGAATCCTGGAGATTCTAGGTTGGCAGGAATGCCGAGTATTCTCTATTAGAGATCTCTGTCCCTCCCACACAAAACTCTAACCGCCAAACCTCTTTCAGCTTGTGTTGTTAACAGAGGCACTAGGTCAGGGAAAAGGAAAGGTCCCCTGCGCAAGCACCAGTAATTTCTGACTCTGGGATGACGTTGCTTTCACAACGTTTTCATAGCAGACTTTTTAACAGGGTGGTTTGCCATTGCCTTCCCCAGTCATCTACACTTTTCCCCCAGCAAGCTGGGTACTCATTGTACCGACCTCAGAAGGATGGAAGGCTGAGTCAACCTTGGGCCGGCTACCTGAATCCAGCTTCCGCCAGAATCGAACTCAGGTCATGAGCAGATTATTCAGACCACAGTACTGCAGTACTGCTACTTTACCACTGCGCCACGGGGCCGCTAGGTCAGACCCAGCGGCAATTGCTGTAGCAAAAGGAGGGTGATACGAGTCTGTGGATATGAGGCAAGAAGAACTCCTCCCCTCCTTCTGTGAATATGTGCCCATTAATTCCTCATTAGACTGTAATGAGCAGCCTCCTATAAACAGGGTCAAGCCTCCATCATATTGCAAAGGTTGCACCCCACATCTTGGGAGGAGATCTGAATAGCTGGGTCAGCTATTCTAATGTGCAGCATAGCAGGCCAGCATCATTAGCCAAGGGAAAGATAGTTCTAAAAACAAGATGGAATCTGCCCTTTTTTAACACCACCACTTATCACAGAATTAACACGTGTGCTTAGGTAAAGAAAATGGGAGGAGTGCCATCTGCTATTCACCAGGGCCTGCTAGGAGAGAAGCAACTGCCACATGCTCCAAGCATTTGTCTCCGGCAGCAGCTAGCCAGATGGTTCCGGGAACTGTACAAGCAAGATATAAAGGTAGCAGTCTCTTCTTTGTTCCGGGCATCTGGTATCGAGAGGTATATGGAAGTGGCATGAAACTGTCATGATGAATAGCCACTGATAGATCTGATGCCATATCCACTCTGGGGGCAGGGCTGGACCACACACTAGGTAAATTAGGCAATCACCTAGAGCACCGCCAGTTAAGGGGTGCAGAATTGGACTGTGGTGCCGTGGGGCTTTCTTCCTGCTTTTGCACCCAGAGAATAGAATGGAGAGATCAGGCCACAGCCGCAGCACAACACTAGAGAAAGGGTTTTAAACTTTAAACCCCTTCTCTGGGGACATGCCTCGGCAGCAGCCTAATCTCTCCATTCTATCCTATGGGCCCAGGTGAGATGCTAGATGCTCCTCTTGGGCTATAGGATAGAATTGGTTATCAGTGTGGGGAGGGGGGTGCCAAGCAGTCTAGGTCCAGCCCTGTCTGTGGCATTATTTTCTTCTGTCCATTGAGCAAGTTAACAATTGCTCAGGAACATCAGCCCACAAAACCACAGTGGTGTGATACACCTGAAATATTTCTTGAACAGATGAAAAGTCCTGAGAAGCAGAATGGTAGACTGGGCCATATCTGGAACTTTGTCCTGATTGCCAGCTTCTGAGTTGGATGAGCAGGAGAAGCTAGCATCTAACTCAAGACCCTCAAAAGTGGATGGAGAATCAGATGTGGTCCTCAGGGCCAGTTATGCATTTACAGAGCCCATGAAGACTTTTGATCATATATCTTCCAGGAGTTCTGTGATTCCCAGGAGTGCATGGGCCCAAATTTCAATCATGATTGTGATGCATGGGGATAGAGAGCTTAAACTCCCCCCACCACCAATATGCTGATCTGAAACAGGACCTGTCCTTTGTCACATTGAGGACCCTTGCCTGTACTGATGGCTAAAAGTAAGTTTGCCCCAATGGGGCAAACAGAGACTTCCTGAGACCATTCCAGGTCTGGAAAATGGCATGGGTGGAGGCTTAAGTCTCATTTCCCTATGCTCTACAGTCTCAATCCTATATGGGTCTCCCTGTACCTGGGACTTAAGTTCTGAGCCCAGAACACCTAGCATACATCTGATCAAATGCCCTCATGGGGGGGACATTAGGATGTTGTAATGTATGGATCAGGCTTTAGGTGGAAAGATCTGCCCACTGCTGGCCTAGAGATTATCTAATGACCATTACCACTTACTGTAGCAACTCATTTTCTTTATGTGTGAAGCTTTCTCTGGTCCATTAGGAATCTGCTGTTAATCAGCCTCGTTGCTGTTCCTGAATTTCGGATATCATGATAGGGGGAGCAAAAAGATTTCTTTCTCCACAGCTTCTGATAACAGCAAGAAGCCCTCCAGTCATTTGAGAGGGCCCCATATTAGCTTGGATCTTATTCTGTGCCATGCTCATCAATTTAGTATCATCTAGAGGAAGAAAGAAGTGCACTTCTGAACTCTTGTATGTGTATTTTGGATCATGATGCTGACTCAAGCGCGTCATATTATTCTTTGTCTTCTAGAAAACCAGCCCAACCACATATCACTCACCCCTGTCAGAAGGTGGGGAGAGATGAGGTTTTATTACTATGAAAAAGAGGGTGTGCATGTGATGAGGACTCTAGTGGGATTTCTAAGGACAGGACTCAGTTCAAAATCGTCTCGTACCTTTGGCACTTGAAAAATCCAAACAGCGTGCTTTATTCCCAGTGATCAATCTGGGGCTTTGGAAAGTTCTCCTGTGCAAGCCCTCTGAAATCAGCAGGAGCTTTGCAAGAGAAGGCAAGAGAACTTCCCACAGGACTGTGCCTTATGGGCCAGATCTGTCTGTCTCCCTTGTCATTGCCCTTTAACTCTTTGAGGTGGCTGCCTCAATTGGCCTTGTGGTAGGCCCTCTGGCAAGGAATGCAGAGTTGTAATGTAATGTTTTCAAAAATGACTACTTGTGCCTGTAAACTAGCTCAAAAGAAAACTCTTTTCCCAGGTGTACATTATCAATGTAGTCTTTCAACAGTATTTTAGGTGTACCTTCTGTCTGATACAATTTGTGCCTCATACACCTTCTTGTTCAACATCTGTCCTGCACCTGATTTGACTTGTTTTCCTTTGCCCCTTCATACCCTTAGATAACGTGTCTTTCTGCACATTATTGCAATGCAGGAAAGGTCTTGACTCACCCCCAGGAGGTTGCCTCAGTTTTACAAACATTGCGCCATGTGCTTTGTCAGGATTGTGTTTTTGTTTTTGACTCTGGGGCTGCCTGACTCACTGGTATGTTGCCTGAGGAATCTCCAAGTGAGTGAGAGAGAGCAGAGGCAGGACAGGACAGCAGACTTGGCCTTGGGGCTACAGGGCAGCGGGTCTTATTTTCAGCTCCCTTCCTCATTCCATCTTCCCTCCTGCGTCCTAAACTCACCCGCCTCTCCTAGTGTGAACCCTCAGCCATATGGAAAGTCTTCAGTTTACCTTCTTTGAGGTCAAAAGTGGATATGAAATGCTGAAGATGCCAAATCTATCACCAGAGTCTTTTCTCCTAGTGGCTCTGGTGGTCAGGTACAGTGGGCCTTGCTTTGGAAAATGGTGTCAAAATCCTAGAGTTTCATCTGGCCAATCCCTGGTGGCATTATGTCCTGACAGAGTAAATCAAACTTCAGAATAGTTTCAGGCCCCAGCAAATACAAGGGTTTGTTCTTACATTTCAGCTGCTTTTGTGCCTTGTTTGTTTTCAGCCATCACAGCATGGGGCAGATTCAAGGTTAAAACGCACTGCGTTTGATGTAAAAAGAATGTGAGCTTTCAGCTAACGCCACTTCCACATGGAAATGATTCCTTGTACATTAATTGCCTATGCAGATCCAGAGGCAACCACAACACAGAATATCCACATGGGGGTTAGGGGATAGGATTTCTATTCTTTCCTCTCGTGCCTGTAACCACCACAGAGTTGAGGAGAGATACCAGATGCTATACTGAAAATTTGGTGTCTCTATCTCAAAAAACAGGGGGCCCCCCAGCCCCATATCGATTCTCCATTATACCCTATGGGAACCAGTCTCCATAGGGTATAATGGAGTGCCAAACAGACATTTCCCCCCCCCCACTCCACTTTCTAATAACCCTGATGTGGGTTATTAGAAAGTGGGGGAGGGCCTCCAGACTGGGGGATCCCCTGCCCCCAACAGGGGATTGACAACTGCCACCATGTGGAGTTTTAAAGTTCAGCTCAGGGCCACATTGTGAAGGGAAGTGTTTCTGTTTTAGCTCCCATGTCATTTTCCCATGCCAAAGTAGCCCCAGGGGGCATAGGCATAATTCAGTGCATGTGCAGTCCCCTTTAGCAGGCCAGATAACAGCTGTGAGGCCATTTTGGCTCAGGAAAACGGTGTGGAGAAGAAAGACAAAGCCACTTCTCCTCCCATACCACGTTCCCAAGTCAAATAAGCCCCCTGCAATAATTTAAAAATGAGTTCCCCTCAACTGCTGACAGCTGTCTTGCTGCACGGGAAGAAGACGTCAGGCCTGGTGATCCTTGACTTGGCCCTTTTTAAAAGGTATCAAGACATTTGTGTGGACACAGCCTTACAAAAAACTCTGATCAGGTAGAACAGGGAATATTTGGGAATCCAAATTATGTATGATAGTCCATTCATGTGTATATATATTTTTAATCCTCTGTATGTTTAACCAGCAGCAGCTAGATATGTTTTATGAGTACAGAAGTGGTAGGTGTGTGTGTGTGTGTGGGAAATTCAGTGGTCCTTTGAGTGAGGGGAAGGGTTATAAGAAGAAAAAGATACTGGATTTATATCCTGCCCTCCACTCCGAATCTCAGGCTCAGAGCGGCTTACAATCTCCTTTACCTTCCTCCCCCACAACAGACACCCGTAAGGTGGGTGGGGCTGAAAGAGCTCTTACAGAAACTGCCCTTTTAAAGACAACTCTGCAAGAGCTATGGCTAACCCAAGGCCATTCCAGCAGGTGCAAGTGGAGGAGTGGAGAATCAAACCCAGTTCTCCCAGATAAGAGTCTGCACACTTAACCACTACACCAAACTGGTTCTCTTAAGCAACGCTGTCCCTTTCCTGCCCCAGCTGGCAGCATGCCACAGCGATTTGACATTAGGGGAAAATGTCAATAGATAATCCACATGAGGGGGGTTAGGGGGTAAATCTCTACAGTGAAATCACCCAGATGTCTTTAGTCAATATGAGTTGAGAAGTCTTCTCTGATTTCCAATACAGGTTGAACTAAGTACACCGCAGCAGAAGTCTTTGCAGGGCAGTGGTGGACCCCTCCCCCTTTCACAAGTGGGACACTGTGAAGCAGAATCCACGTGCACCCTCCTGTACTCTGTTGCTGCCTCTAGTCCATGTGGCCTGGGAGGAGGCCCAGCCAGGATGGAAGAGGCAGGATCCTGACTGTGGTAAGCCAGGCCTACAAGTTTGTCCAGGCAGGGCATAAACTCATTCCTTGCTAGGTGTGTCAGTTCTGGTTCCCCGCCCATTTGTAATGGTTTCTTAAATCTTTTAGTTAAACAAAGCTGGTGGTTCTTTGGAATGGAATTTAGCTGAGCCTTTTTGTCTGCTGTCTCAGGTTTCAAGCATGGGATTTATTTTGGCCTGAAAACTGGCCAATTTGAATATTTCTGCCTCTCAAGACAACAGGCATCACGTGGGCAGGCGGCTGCTCTGCCAAGATTCACTCACAATGGGCAGATCACATGTAGCGGCAGTGAAGAAGTTGCCACGTCAGTTGTTTTGAGTTTCCTCTTTCTTTGGCACGTAGGACTACTTTCATTTTGTCAGCAGGAGCACAAAGGTTTCTTTTTCCTCTCTCTCTTAAAATGTGATTCAGTGGAATAACAACATGGCAGCGTTGCCATCACTCTGGGAGTAGAGAAGCCTCAAACTGTGAAAGGTCCACAAACAGTCCAGGCATCAACGCTTTCACCATCTGGCTTTCAGGAGATGGCATGGGAGTCTGGTTGGGATTAAAACTCCCCATGGGAGCTGTGGGAGGAGAGACTGTTCAGGGCTGGCTAAACTCTGGAAAACTGGAAGGAGGTCCCAGAAGATAGGAAGAAAAGCCTCAGGGGAAGGCTTCAAGCACTCTGCAAAGGTGGCTGAGTATGGAACCAAATATGGCTATTTTAAAAAGAAGATATTGGATTTATATTCCGCCCTCCACTCCGAAGAGTCTCAGAGCGGCTCACAATCTCCTTTACCTTCCTCCCCCACAACAGACGCCCTGTGAGGTGGGTGGGGCTGGAGAGGGCTCTCACAGCAGCTGCCCTTTCAAGGACAACCTCTGCCAGAGCTATGGCTGACCCAAGGCCATGCTAGCAGGTGCAAGTGGAGGAGTGGGGAATCAAACTCGGTTCTCCCAGATAAGAGTCCGCACACTTAACCACTACACCAAACTGGCTCTCCACACCAAACTAGCAAAATGAAACGTTTAAATTACAGTAAATCGGAAGTGTCAGTAGCTCACTAGTTACCAGAATGTGAAGGGCAGTTCAGGCAAAGTTTCTTATGAGACTAAAGGGCTTCCTGAAGATGCTTCACAGAACTGGCTGCTTCAGAAGGAGACAATTTCCCTCAGCAAAATGGTGGAGGTGGAAAGGGTTCAGCCAATCCTCTCCTAACATAGCTTTGCCAACCTCCAGGTGGGTGAAACCAGAGAGCTCACGGGTTTGAGTAAGGTATATAACTTAAAACACTCCATACATATATTGAAAACAAAATTTTTAACCACACCAGTTTGGGAACTGTAATCACACCTGTATTGGACTTCAGGAAGTCCTACAAACAAAGAAAAATGTATATTGGAAAATGGACTGTAAAATAATTCTAAATTAATGTGAAAAATATTGTGGTTAAAAAATTTGTTTTCAATATATGTATTAGTTAAAGCTCTCACAGAGTGTTTTAAGATCAGTTTGCCTGGAGAAAATGGCTGCTTTGGACATAGATTCTATGACATTGTATCCTGTGGAGGTCCCTCTCCAAACCCCCATTCTCTTCAGCTTCCACAACCCTATATTTCCAGAAATTTCTCAAATCAGAGTTGGCAACCCCACCCCAACTCCATAATCCTTACGCAACTCTGACCTTTTGGCAGCTGCACCGATAAGAATGTTAAAACAACAGGAGAGCAGATTACCAATTTCTGTGTCCAGGCCAGGCTTTTTTTTTCTGGAAAAAGGAGTGCCAGAACTCTCAAGAGAGAAATGAAGGGGAAACACACAGGGGACCCCTCATAAAATTTTAAGCATTTTTTGCTTTGTTTCACAGCATTCCCCCTGGGGAAAAAAGCCCTGTCCATGTCATTCATTTGTGGGCCCAAGACACATAGGAGGCAGGACCCTTCAGCTGTGGATTCACCACTGCAGCATTATGAACTGGGGAGGGGGGAGTAGGATTCCTAAGTGTGGCCTGGGAAATTCCTTGAGATTTAGAGGCATTGCCTAGGAAGGGACTTCACTTTCTGCTTACCAGACTCCACCTTCTGAAACCTTCCCTTTTTCAAGGGAATTGCTTTTTGTCATCTAGAACAGGGGTGTTGAACTCATTTGTTATGAGGGCTGGATCTGACATAAATGATACCTAGTTGGGCTAGGCCATGTGTGTCATAAAATGTAATGCCAGGTATCGATGTAAACTTTTTAAAGGACGCAGGCAAACACAATTAAAGGGTTTTTTTAAAAAAAAAAAAAACCCTTAAAATAATTTTTTGGTTAAAAGGTTAGCACTATTGCAACATTTTATTTATTTAACAGTCTCTGATAACTGACACCTCTTGTTCTGAATTATTGCATCTAAGTCTGGAGACAATATCTGCGCTTTAGCAATCTTGAGTATGCTGTTCAAGTGTTCTGATGTATGTCTATAAGCTGAAAACCTACTTTTGATTTATTGACATTCATTACAGAAATTTCATGGTCAATGCTTTGAGCCTAAGACTCAGGGGAAAACTTGAAATGGCTGGGCATTGCGAACTTTTGTACATAAGTTATTTCATGTGCTGGTCAGCCAATGGAGAGAATAGAGGCTTTGCTTTGTAGCTCCTGTGCAATTGAGCAAACCTGGCAGAGCAAGCTGTGATGCAGAAGGAAGGAAGAGAGAAAGAAGGAAGCAGATGACAGTAGTTGCTCACGGGCCTGATAGGAGTAGGGTTGCCAAGTCCAATTCAAGAAATATCTGGGGACTTTGGGGGTGGAGCCAGGATACTTTGGGGGCGGAGCCAGGAGACATTGGGGGCAGAGCCAGGAGCAAGGGTGTGACAAGCATAATTGAACTCCAAGGGAGTTCTGGCCATCACATTTAAAGGGACCGCAAGCCTTTTACATGCCTTCCTTCCATAGGAAATAATGAAGGATGGGGCACCTTCTTTTGGAGCTCATAGAACTGGACCCCCTGGTCCAATCTTTTTAAAACTTGGGGGTTATTTTGAGGAGAGGCACTAGATGCTATACTGAAACTTTGGTGCCTCTACCTCAAAAAAACAGCCCCCCCAGAGCCCCCGATACCTCCAGATCAATTCCTCATTATACCCTATGAGAATCGATCACATAGGGAATAATGAAGTGCCCCGCAGACATTTTCCTCCCCCACCCCCTTTCTGGCGACTCTGAAGCAAGGGATTGGCGTCTCTACTTACAAGTTGCTGCCAACTTCTTCAAAGTAACACAGACACACCATCCCAAGAGGAAGCCTTTCCAATCAGAGACTGAAGCCTCCAGAGGTGGAAAGTCGCATGGTGGCTGTGGGGGTGGGGCTTCCCCCTCCCCCCGCCAGCCAGCTGACTGGGGTCGGGAAGGAGCCTGGGAAAGCGGGAGAACCCCTGCTGAAACCTGGGGATTGGCAAGCCTAGATAGAAGCCCTCTGGGGGCCTGATCCAGCCCTCAGGCTGCACGTTTGACACCCCATGTCTAGAAGATCAATTCTATTTCCTGAAAAGCTCTAGGCCTCAGCTCGAGGTTGGTAACCCTATGGGGCAGATTTTTAGCTGTCCTTGAAAGGGCAGCTGCTGTGAGAGCTCTCTCAGCCCCACCCATTTTCCTAAGCTGGAGAGCCAGTTTGGTGTAGTGGTTAAGTGCACGGACTCTTATCTGGGAGAACCGGGTTTGATTCCCCACTCCTCCACTTGCACCTGCTGGAATGGCCTTGGGTCAGCCATAGCCCTGGCAGAGGTTGTCCTTGAAAGGGCAGCTGCTGTGAGAGCTCTCTCAGCCCCACCCACCTCACAGGGTGTCTATTGTGGGGGAGGAAGGTAAAGGAGATTGTGAGCCGCTCTGAGACTCTTCGGAGTGGAGGGCGGGATATAAATCCAATATCTTCTTCTTCTTCTTCTGCAGTGACAGCTAAAAATCTAATGGGACAGGTTGGAGACCTGACCAGTACTTATAGAGCTGTGCAGACATTTCCTAAGCTGCAGGCTAATTTAATAGCTAACACAAATCCCTAAGTGAGGCTTGGCTCTTCTTTTCCATCCTAACTTTCACCTCAAAGCAGCAGCCAGTTTCTGCCTCTGAAAGGAAGCAGAGGAGCAAGAGCATGGATAGATTTCTGCCATTCTGGTTTTAAGGCTGGGCCCAGAAAGGGATTGCTTTCATGAAAGTCCTAGCAATTGGAACATGGCCTTACTTGAGGTTCCCCTTTCAACATATCCCTTCTTCTTTTGGCCCACCTCTCGTTAGTGTTTCAAAACCTCCAGAGGTGAAAGCACAGCTCCTTCCTTAGAAGCTACAAAGGTTGGCTTGCACAATACACATGGCTAAAACAGATGGACCTTCATCCATCTGTAGTAGGTAGACAGCACGTGCTAACAGCTCCTATTCAGATGGAGCAGCACAGAGGAAGGAAGAGGGGATTTAATTCTTCAACTCCCACTTGGTGTTGCTACACACTGCTACTAGCATTTTGGAGGTAGGAAAAAATCCTTTAAAAACTTGTCTTTCCCCCTTTAGAATATTAATAAAAAGTCCAGGGAGCCCATTTTTGATCCCTGAGACTAAGTTGGGGGTTCATGGTTAACTCCTGTCTCCATTTCTTGCATAGCCCCTATCTGACTTGTGCCTGTACCTTTTGGCAGACTTTGTCATGTCTGGTTGTCCTTCAGACAATTCAACCTCCAGGGCACAGACTGATCTGATAGAAGTCTTAACAGATTCTTCAGCCACATGGTGAGTCTGGCTTCTTCTCAGCATTGTAATCTGCACTATAAACATGTGCTCTATTAAGTCAAATTCTGTGTCAGTCCTTGGCCTTTCCCCCCATCTCACTTCGAATGGACTGTCAGCATTATTATTTTTTAAGGAAGTACATAAGGACAGGTACACATCTGGTTAAATATTCACCCCTCATCTTAGGTGTATAAATATGCATTGAAACTTGTTTTTAAAAGGTGTACAAATGCTTCAAAGACCGGAGTTACCGGTATTTTGGTGATGTCATGGGCAGTAGCCAATCAGCACTATGTGCAGCCAGCTTTATCTGAAGTGATGAAGGCACATTCATCTGTTTGTATTGAACACAGTGGGGGGTACTCTGCTCTACAAATGTTACATCTGTCTTCATTTTGCGCCTTTAAGACCAACACAGTTTTATTCAGAATGTAAGCTTTCATGTGCTAGAAGCACACTTCACCAGCCTGTCTGATGAAGTGTGCTTCTAGCACATGAAAGCTTACATTCTGAATAAAACTGTGTTGGTCTTAAAGGTGCACTTGACTCTTGCTTTTGTTTTACTACCTCAGACCAACACGGCTGCCCACCTGGATCTGTCTTCATTCTGTCACTTTTAAGAACACCCTTAAACTCCTAAGTTGTGCTTACAAACAGAATGACAAAGAACATTTCTGCATCTTTCAGTGCATGCCTATAATGGCTGGACCACTTTGTAGCAGAAGCAAAGGACTTCTGCTTTCAGGGGAAGTAGAATGGGAGCAAGCAAGACCTGAACTAATCTAGAGCAGCAAAACATCTGTGGAGACAGCTGTGTTGTTAGTCAAGGAAGACCCACCCCAAGGTCTGTTCTCAGTTGTTGTCCTGTCTTCTTTCAACATATCCTTTCTTCTCTTGGTCCACCTCTGGTAAGCGTTTTGAAATCCCCAAAGGAGAAAGAGCTACGCAAGAGCTGTAGGACTTTTCCCTGAAACAGATTAATTCCGGCTCACCTTTGAAAATGACACATTCCTGCCCAGAAGAGATTAACCAGTTGATACCTCTTTCCCCCTAAACTGGGATAACAATGGAGGCAGCATGAGACATTTTGGTACTGAGGTAGAAAATCAAAATGGCATTTAGCCCCCTTGCTGCCCCAGCCATAAAAATAAAATAATGGACGGTTTGCTGCATTATAATGTTACCCCCATCTCTGCCACCTGAAAAGCAGATGGTCCCACTATCCCTAACTATGCCTGAAATATAGTCACACATGGTTGGATATGGTGTGTGTTTATTGCACTCCAACCATTATATGCAGCTCAGTTGGCTGGTCTGCACAGGACAAAGGGAGCCCTTTAGGAGAGGGTCTAGGGCTCAATGGGCGGACATCTGCTTGGCATGCAGAGGATTCCAAATTCAACCCCAGCATCTCCAGTTTAAAGGATCAGATAGGACTTGATGTGGAAGACATCAGCATGAGACCCTGCAAAACCACTGCCAGTCTGAGTAGACAACCCTGACCTTGATGAACCAGTGGTCTGATTCAGTGTAAGGCAACAGTAGCACAATATCCAACCATGTTACCCTGACCTGGATAGCCCAGGCAAGCCCAATCTCATCAGATCTCAGAAGCTAAGCAGGGCCGACCCTGGCAAGTACTTGGATTGGAGACCTCCTTGGAATATTAGGACTGGGAGACAGAGGCAGGCTGTATCGAGCCACTTCTCTGAACCACCTCCATGGCCTAGCAGGGGTCACCAGAATTTCCACACACACACACACACACACAACTATGCTGTGGATGCAGCCCTGGAGAGGAAAGTTGAGGGCACATTATATTTGTGGGATATTGCCAGGGCTTTCAGAATGTAAATGCCTCCATTTCTCTGTTGAGCAAGATCCTGGTGTAAAAGTCTGGCATCTTCGTCAGCAGCAGAAACAGATGAAGCTCAAGCAAGGGTTCTGTGTAATAAAGACCCGAGAATCCCTCTTGAATTATCATCTGACTTCAGAGAAATGACTAATAAGCAAAGACCGGGAGGTAAAATTTAAAGGGAATTCCCTAAAAATAGGTTAACAGTTTTCTGATTGCAATAGCTAAAGTTTTGATGGGCTCAGAACAAAACAGATGGAGCTCCTGCTTCAGCCCATTGCCTTTGGTGCCACCCTTGGAGTGAACACAGGCATAACATTTAAACAGCGGTTCCAATGTGTACGTTACGCTTGACAATTAATCTTGCATATGTACATACTAGCATGTGGTACGCTGTTACTTTTGAAAAAGCTGTATGTGTATTTTAAACTGTACATTTATTTTCATGGCCATCTTTCATATTTTAAATTTTTTTGAAAAAAAAGGTATGAAATCTCTCTGAGCATTAGAGGAGGAACTTTAAATTCAAGTCAAGGAGCACCTTACAGACCAACCAGATGTTCAGGGTATATCTTCAAGGTGCACTAAGGTCTTTAAGGCACCACTGGAGTTGAGTCTTGCTGTTCCACTAAAGACTGACATGGCTCCCCTGTGAAAGTATCTTCATAGAAGGGGGAACTTTGTTAGCGACAGTCACCAGTTGGAGCCATCCACAGCTGGCTTGTCTATTCAAACTGGACAATGCTGCAGACTTGTAGAATCAATCTGTCAGAGCTCACCCCAAGAGAGGAAAAGTATAATTGCTCTGACCACTCTTGCATAGGAATCCCCTCATTTCGAACTATGACAATCTGTGTGCACTCTTACTAACACCAGAATTCACTTTACTCTTCCGTGTGCTTGGGAGAACGGCGTGTTCTCTGCACCATGCCTAGCTTGTCTTCATTGTTATCTATTTGCTGTGGCAAATATTGTCCTTTGCCATCTTGAGTGCAGCATTATGTAAAAGAAGCTGGCAACCTGCAGCCATCTGTCATCATGTCTAAAAATAATCTGCATAAAGGAAAGACAGAAAATTAAGAGCTGCTCAGTGACATCCAATCAATCTAGCAAAGCCAGGGTTCCGGATGGCTGGCAGGCAAACTCGCATGAGATTGCAGGAATGTACTTTTCCAGGTCATCTTCAGCTAAATCAAGACCCATCACCACGCATTGGTGTAAATATCTGAAGAAATAAGGCCTTGTTCAGACAGCATAGTCTTCTTGGTAGTTGCCCCAGCTTTGTGAAATGGTTTGCCACAACATGCTGGATAAGCCCCAGCTTTCAGAAAACTTTGTAAAGTAGATGAAAGCAATTAGCAGAGCAGTCCTACATGAAGAGACACCCATCTAAGTCTATTAAAGCCTGTAGATTTCCAAGGGTGTAACTGTTTCGGATCACACCATAAATAACTCAAGGTCTAATAGGCCATCCCCGTCGAAGGCTGATCAGCAGTACAGTTTTACCATGTTCTTGCAGTCTTAGGAGGAAATATTTTCAATGGTGCTGTGAAATGCTGTTTTTTGAGATGAATTTATGATGCATCTGAAGATCCGAGAGGGACTGGATGAGAAGATTATGGGAGGCAAGGCACTGTATTTTTAAGATGCAACTGGAGAAAGCGTCTAAGTTCTTCAATACAGGGAGGAGCTGGCAGTTCCCAGGTACTTTTCCGCAGAATCTTGAAGCAGGCCTCACGTGACTTTTAGGCTAGGATGATGACAGCTTTTTGAGAGAGTTAAAGATGGTACGAAAGAGAGATCTTTGCCTATGAACTATGCACTCATTTCCTATTATCTCAAGTCATACAGGCAATGCATTTATTTGAAGCCCTACAAAAACCTGTTTAACCAGAGGTGATCACTGTATAGAGAAACAAATGAAGATATACACAGTGAATTATGGTTTCTTCATCATACTAGTTTCAACTCAGTGGTAAAACTAGTTGTGGAAGAAAAGCAGTGAGTATGTACATGCTGGGTTAGTTGTCGAGCAATAATAATAATAATAATATTTTATTTTTATATCCCGCCCTCCCCGCCAGGCGGGCTCAGGGCGGCTAACAGACATGGGGTCCCATGATTCACATTAAACAATAAACAATATAACAGGCATGGGACAATAAACAATACCACCTGCAGTGTTCCTACAACGTATTGTCTGTTTCCAACCTTCAAAACACTTAAAAGGTGTTATTGCAGAATAAGTCCTCTGGGTTTAATGGGATTACTCTTGATTTGTGTGTGGGTGAAGACCCTACCTGGCAGGGATGGATTCAGCAACCCCTGGGAGAAGCTGGGGAGTGGCCCCAAGTACCAGCATTGCACTGATACACTAGATTGAAGAATTTACAAAAACATTTACCATGGCAATTTTGTAAAATGCTAGAGTATCCACAGTGTCACTTCCAATTGTTGCCAGAAGTGACATCAGCACACTGACATGGTGCTAGCCCATGCTCCTTCCACCATCACCTCAGTGACAATGAGGAGTGAGCCAGGAAGCCTGACATTCCTAGCCAGATCAACCTAACCAGCTGCCCCTCCACACTCATACCACATGGCTCCAAGCAAAGGGCAGGTATGATTTGCTGCCATGGCAAGCTGGCAACTCTCGCCTTGCAGGTTATGGTAAGGGACATGCCCAGCCACAGCCCATGCAGCCAGCAAAGGAACTGCCCAGATATCTATTTCCCTTCCTTCCTTCTGGGGGGGAGGAGGCTTTACCATGGTTGTTTTTTCCTTCTCTGCTCTGTTGCCTCAGATTTCTCTTATTACATCACACTTCGCCTAGGCAGAACCAGGTCTCTCAATTCCCTACTGATGCCTCTCATGCCAGTAGGGGGAAATAGGGGTAGGGACACACCGGTGTTGTGCCAGTAAATGACATCACTTCTAGCAAAAAATGGTAGTGACATCATCACCCCCAATCCTAGCTAGCATGTCACAGTTCAGCAAGGGAAAAAATGGTGGGGGATGGGGGCTGGCATTGCCAGAAGTGCTATTATTATGTTCAGGCAATGTTCTAGGATTCATCCAAAATTTTAGGATTAAACCCTGAATCCTAGAGTGTTGCCCCCAACATAATTACATCACGTACAGGTTGCTGGGGGGGGGGGAGGGGTTTGACAAAAAGTGATGTCACTTACCAGCACAACACTGGCACACTTGTCCCTGCCCCTGTTCCTCCCAGTGTGTTGACTGCTGTGACTGGCAACCCTGGTCTTCATCCCAAATTAATTTGACAGAATGCCATACCTTCTGTCCTTACAAGCCTATGATGATATTTACAACAAGGTTGCCAGTTCCAGGTTGGAACACTTCTGGAGATTTGGGGATAGAGTTGTCTGCTCCAGGTGGGGCCTGGAGGTCTCCTGCTTTTGCAACTGATCTCCAGCTGCACAGATCAGCTCCCCTGGAGAAAATGGCTGATTTGAAGGGTGGACTTGATGGCATTTTACCCTTCTGTGGTTCCTCTCCTCCCTAAACCCTTCTCTCTCCCAGCTCCACCCTTCAAGTCTCCAAGTTTTTTCCAACACTGTCAACCCTATTTGGGGGTGGGGTTTGTGGAGGGAAGGGACTCCAGTCCAGTATAATGCCATAAAGTCCACCCTCCAAAGCAGCCATTTCCTCCAGGGAAACAGATATCAGTCATCTGGAGATCAGTTTTAATACCAGATCTCAACCCCTCCACACAGGCTGGTAACCCTAATTTAGTATCACTGTCAAAAAAGGGAGCAGGAGGGCAGGCCACAGATTGGACTTTAGAACAATAAGGAGAAATCAGGGCCTAGCCCAAAGATGTTTGCTTCAGATTGCCAAAGCAGCAAACCTTCCCAGCCTCTAGCAATCACCAGTTAGAATTCTGGGGAAACTGATGTGATCTCAGAAGCCCAGAGGGTCACACTCCAGCACTATTCTTTGAAAAGGGGAGGAGGAAAACTACCTGGGAAGACACTCAATCAGCCAATAAGGCTACTGATTGGTACATGTTTAGAGGAAAAGGAAGTGATTCATAATCCCAGTGTGGTTTTTCACGTAGCAGGCGAGACCAGCTTCAAGCTCGCTAGATTATCAGGTTTTGCAAAATAAGTGACCCATTGTTAGTCAATTGCACCAGGGCCCAGAAGCCTCCTGTTGTAGGGCCATCGCATCCATACAACAAATTGGATATCTCTCGTACTGCTATGGGTGCTCTATGGATAGCCTTGAGTCAAGACTCAAGAGCCCTATGCTTGTAATTCCCAAGAGTCTTTATCAGCAGGCCAGATATTTAAAAATAAAGCAGGGGGGGGGGGGAGAATGTGGTTTAAATTCTTAGTGTCAGTGTACCCCCCCCCCCCCATTTTTTCCCTATTACATGACAATGTTTTACTACAGGGGAAAATGCAGTTTTGACCCTCATTGAGTGCACCTGTTTTGTGCAAAAGGTTGCCAACTCCAAATCAAGCAATTCCTGGAGATCTGTAGGTAGAGTCGCGAGAGACCTCCATGGGGTACAATGCCATAGGCTCCATTTTCTCCAAGGAAATCGATCTCTGCAAGGTGGAGTTGAGCTGTAATTCCAGGAGATCTCCAGGCTCCACCAGGAAGCTGGCAGCCCAAGCACATCAACACTCCCTCCACCATACCTGTCAAGAATAGTTCTTGAACAACTCGATGTGTGTCTGTGAAGTGCCCTCCATTTGCAGCTGACTAATGGCAACCTTGTCGTGTTTTCAAGGCAAGGAATGGCCAGAAGTGGTTTGCCGTTGACTGCCTCTGTGCAGGGACCCTGGACTTCCTTGGTGGTCTCTCATCCAAATACTGACTAGGGCTGACCCTGCTCGGCTTCTGAGGATGTGTTGAGACTGGGCCTACCTGGGCCATCCAGGTCAGGGCCTTTAAAAACTACTCCCCATTAAAAAATAGCCAACCCATAAAAGGAAATGAAACAGTGAGCCGAGTCTCAAGTTGCCCAAGAGCAGGGCTGCACTTTAATTTCCCCAGTGTGATGGCCAGGGCTTTGCCCACTCCTCTGGTATTGCCAATCTCCAGGTAAAGTCTGGAGCCCTCCTAGTGTCCCAGTTTATCTTCAGACTACAGAGATCCGTTCCTCTGGAGAAAATGGGTGCTTCCGACAGTGGACCCTATGGTAACACGTCCCTGCTGAGCCCCCTTTCTTCCTAAAACTCTGCACCCTTCAGGTTCCATCCCCAAATCTCCAAGGATTTCATAGGCCAGAGGTGGCAACCCCATGCTCATCCCTTCCTCAGTCCTGTCAGCAGCTCTTCTCTCTGGCACTTGCTTGCCTGCTGTGGAGCACACCTGAAGATCCTGCTCCATTCACAAAAACTGCTGGGTAGCAGCTGCCTCCTCCCCTCCTGTTGTACCTGGGGATTTGGGAGGCACAGTAGGGATTTTTGGATTGAAGGCTGGCAGCTGCTGGGGTCATTCTAGCCTAACTCTCGGGTGGAAGGCAACATCCCCAAGGCACAGAGCAGGAGCAAGGCTTCAACTTGCAGTGCCAATCAGAAGCCCGGGCCCATCTTGTCCTGACTGCCTGGGGCCTGCTACTGTTTTTTCACCGCCCAGCTCCCTGCTGACACAGCCTGGAAGAGCAGCACTTGTTTATTCTAGACGTTCCAACACAAGCCAAAATGGCCCATTTAAAATTCTGGGCAGGAACCGTGTTGAGCTTGTTTATCTGGAGCTGGCAACTAGCGATTAAAGAGAGACCTCAGGCACACGCCAGAAACTACCATCAGCAGATGCAAAGGAGGGCATGGTAGAGGTTCTCCAGTTCCTCTGCACTGTAGCTGGGCCAGCCTTTTCTCAGCCTGCGTGGCAAGTTTTTGCCTGCCGAAAGTCCTATCAGAGTCCTGCCCTCCTTTGCATCCGAGGCCTCTTCTGTGTTGCCAGTCTGTGTTGTGGGGCCCTGCTCCTGTGCGCTGAACTAGATGAAAAATGAACACCTGGCTCTTAACCACTGTGCCAAAGATGGCATTTCATCAGGGGGAACTTGTTATACAGGGGTAAGAAAAGCAGCATGGATTAAATTAGTCTCTTCTACATGAACAAGAGACAGATGCCTTTCTTTGTGGCAGGCCCAGCCACAGGCCAAGGGGGCAGAGATTAAGCAGAACAGGCTTTCACCTGACACAGTTGCTTGCCTCCAGATGGGGTTTGGAGGCCTCCCAGAATTAGAACTGCTCCCCAGACTTTAGAGAGCAGCTCCCCTGAAGAAAACGGCAGCTTTAGAAGGTAAATGATGGCATGTTATATCCTTGTGGAGCTCCCTCCCCTCCAAACACGCTGCCCTCCCCTCCCCAAATCTCCAAGAATTTCCCAGGCTAGAGTTGGCAACTAAAACTGTCAGGGAATCCAAAGTTTCATGGCTGCACATCAGGTTTTTATGAAAACTGCGCAAGCTGAGCCAGTAAGCAACAGAGCAATCCAGTGCGTGACAGATAGAGTGCTGTGCAGAGTATTGGAGACAATGCTGGCCCGCAACTAGGGACAGCCAGGTTCAAATCCCTACTTGCTATTAAGCCCACTTGGGTCGGTCACTTGTTCAGAGCCTGTCCTCACCAGATTGTTGCAAGGAGGAGCCTGGACTGGAGTGGAAATGTAAGAAATAAAGGACAGCTTCTGATCACTCTACAGCATAGATGGCCCTGCGTGCCACATGGAGCCCCCCCCCCCCCAATCTCTGCCTGTTTCTGAGTTCAAGAAATGCAGGTTCTCTTTACATATCTAGAACATTTTGAATTCCATCCTTGCTCCAAGGACTTTAGGATGGGGCACATGACACTTCCTCCATCAGATCCTCATCTTCTTGTTCTCTTGATTTCTTTTAAAATCAGAAGAAAAAAGGAACTTTTAGAGTTAAAGAAAATGTTTTATTTTTCTCTCTCACACATGATCACATCAAATGAAAATGAAATTTTAGGGCCCAAAAAATATTTAAAGTGATATCAAAAATAATTTTTAATACTACTATCATTCATGTTGTGGGCTTGCATAGCAGAGTTGGGAGGAACCCAGGACTCTCTTAGCTCCTAGTCGAACGCTACAGTTGGCAGTTCTGGACTGGGAAATACCCGGAGATTTGGAGGGGGGAGAATGAAGCTTGAGGAAGGCAAGTTTTGGGGAAGGGCTGCAATGGGGACTTCCTTCCAAAGAAGCTATTTTCTCCAGGTGGACTGATGTCTGTCGCCTGGAGATCAGCTGCTGTCTCAGGAGATTTCCAGCCAGCACCTGGAGGTTGGCAGGCAGCCCTATCTAGCACTCTAACCAGTCTCCTACGCTGCTTCTTATCACCACGGAAGTGTGCGGAAATGTGGGCCTGGTCGGTGCACTTTCGTGCTGACTTGCTGTGGCTGTGACTATGGCACTGGCGGGGAGTCTTTTTTCCGTCCCTCCAAAGGCGCAGCAGCTGCTCCTGCTGTGCCCCGACTCTCGCCGGCCTGTCGAGGCCTGCCCCCGCCGCTGGGCCCAGCACGAACGCAGAGATCCCGGATGGATGTCATCATTCCGGAGTAGCTTTCCCGGCCGCCCCACAACCAGCCGCCGCCGCCTGTCTCTGCACGCCGAAAGGCAAAAGGGGGAATCAACCGGCCGCCGCTGAGGTCGGGCTTCTGTAACTCAGTCTCTAGCGCCACCTGCTGGAGAGAAGCGCGACCTGATTTTCGTTGTGTCCCGCAGGCTCCGGAGCGCACGGAACACAGACCGAGGCCGAAGGTTGTGGTGGGAGGGAGGAAATAGGCCGCCGCACGAAATCACTCATGAGCGCTTTGCCCTGATGACTGCGCTAGGACTGGGACTCTGGGAGTGGTAGTAGGACACGTGGCTCTGAGCCCAGTGGAAGCCTTCCGGCGGGAGATGAAGCACAAAGAAAAGTCCCAGGGTGACAACTACGTAACAAAACGTTAAAGTATTTAACGGCACCAGTGGGTGGGGAGGGAGAGGTAGCTGTGCTGCTGGCTGCTCCAGACATCTGCTGTGAAGTGCACAGTTCTGCCTTGCACTCTGGAGAGCTCAGCCTTGACCATTGCCACTGTGGAGCAGTGCATTGTGGGCAAGACTAATTGGCTTATGGTCCTCTGTGAGGAGATGGAGTGCCAATTAGACAGGCATTGCAGCAGTCGGTGAAAGGCTGTGTCCTCCATGAGGGTTGGCCATCCACAGCAGCCATCTCACTGATGAGGTGAGTGACTGATTCCTGGCCCCTTCACGTAGCCCTTGTGGGTGGCCCTGTTGGCATCCTCTTGAGAATGACCTCTTGGAGGGTGGTGTGCCTCACCCACACCAGCTTGAGTGTAGGGAGCCTTCCTTGGAGGGGCCTCCTGCTCCCCCTCTGTGTCTCTCTGCTGAGAGGGAGTAGGCCTCTTACTCCAGCTGGCTGCCACTCTTTTCTCTGGCGACAACATACTGGGGTTCACCTTTTGCTTGTGAAGGATGGAGAAGGACAAGTGTTGGGGGTTTGTGCCCCTCTGGACATGGGCACGTCACACTTGACTCTCTGCCTCATAGGGGTCACTCACAGGTAGGATCCTCCCCCCCCCCTTTGGAGTTAAGACTGAAGTGGTCAAATTGAGGATGATACTAAGTTATTCAGGATGATGAGAACTAAATCAGATGGTAAAGGAGCTCTCCAAACTGGGTGTCATGGCAAATGAGGTTCAATGTGTATAAATGTAAAAATTTTGCCCTTACTAGAAGTAATGAGCACCCGCAACGCTGGCCGGCAGTAGATTCAGAGTGGCTGAAATAAATACTTCTTTACTTAAAGAATAATTAATTTGTGGCCTTCACTGTTCCAGGATATAGTGATGGCCACTAGCACAGGTAGTTTCAAAAGAGGATTGGACAAATTCATGGAGGTTGATCATCAATGGCTATTAGCCGAGATGTCTAAAAGAACCTCCATGTTCAGAAATCTCAGAATGCCAGTGTTGGGCTGGGGGACAACAAGGGAGGCTCAAGTCTCTGTTCCATGCTTGTAATTTTTGGAGGGAATCTAGTTCACCATTGTGCAAAACAAGAAGATGCTGGACTAGATGGACCACTGGGCTGATCCGTTGAGTCTGCTCTTACATTCTTCTGTCTAGTCCTGAATCCTCTTCTTCTGTCCGATCTAGAGGCTTCCTGGGTGGTGGGTTTTTTCTTTGGATATTAGATCCCGGCTAGATCACCTAAATGTGAACTTAAACAAACCATCAAGGCAATCCAGTGGACAGAGGGTTTGACTCATGTAAACAATTATTACAAACACAGTAACTTTGAATGGTGATCACATGTTTTCCAAAAATCACAGTGTCCCTAATTGTCATGCTGCATTTTTTTTAACTTCCCAAAGCTGGATAGTCCTGCCATTCACAGCAGGTCTGTTCACATGGTCATCTGAGCATAGATTAACAAAGGTCAAGATAAATATGTGATGGTCACTGCAGTTGGCCTTGTGAACATGGCTTGCATCCAGATGTGCACCTTTAACTGCAGCCAGAAATGACGGAATTCCCTCCTGAATTCCCCTCCACTTCACTTTATTCCCATGCCAAAAAAAGCATCTCCTACTTGCTGGCTGCCTGTCCAGCTGCTATTAAAGGCAGAGGAGAAAGAGAAGTCCAAAAGGTGGTGGCTTTATGCCAGGGATGCTGTCCAAAAGAACAGTGGCTGGACCATGCCCAGCTGAAGTACTAAGACCACTTCTAATTGTTGTGGAATTTCAGCAGGGTAAGAAAGCTGATTTTGCCAATGTGTGAAATGATGCTGAAGTTTCTGTTCCTCTGAGAATAAAAAATAGGAGGAAAGATGGATGGCACCACAAGGAGAGGGGGGGAGCGGAAGTACTCCAGCCTGACAGAGCAAAGCTTCTGTAGAGCGTGGTGATGGAGGAGGAGGACTTCCTAGAGCTGTTGCCATGGCAGCCCTTTCCCGGTGGGTAGAACACAAGGCATCTCATTGGGAGGGGACGCACACACACATTCTCCAATGTGCAAAAGGACATTCTTCCCAATTGACCAGCAGGGGGTGGCAAAGCACAACAATTGTTCTCCTTGAATCGATCTAGGCCTGAAACAGCTTCTTTCTGAGATTCTAGGATTTTTTCTTTTTAAGGTTAATAAATGCACAGGTCAATCCCTAATGTCATTGCCACTTTTTTCTGCCTTTTGTTTGTTTGTTTATTTAAACAATCCATGCTCTGGTGCCTTGGACAGCCACCTCATACTTATTTTAATTCTTTAAATTTTAACCCTGATTGTGAATGTTGTTATTGGGAATATTGTTCCGTGCCTGAGCCCTGTATACAGGGGAGGGAGGGCTAGAAGTTGAATGCAATAAATAAGTAAATAAATAAATACTTGGAAATTAAGCCACCAAAGACTTTCCTATTATTTGACCTTTCATGCAAGAAGCAATCTAGATCCTCCCCCATTAAGTGTTGTCATCTGCAAATGTCCGCAGAATATGCTGCTGTTAAAGATATAGAAGCAGATTCTTGGTGGGGGGAGAACTGGGGGGAAAGTTGGTTTTTAGAAGCTGGTATTTAAAAGATGGCAACCCTACAAAGACAATTAGGAAACACAGGGAAGACCTCAAATAGGGTTGCCATCTTTTTCTTGTTAACAGGCAGCCTGACATGCAGAAACCAAGGGGTGTTTCTTAGTCTGGAGCTGCAATGTTGTCAACAGCTTCCCATGTTTCAGCTCTTTGAATCAAGCTGCTCTGAAAGGCAGAGGTGTGGGGCCAGCAAATGGGTGAAGGAAGAGGGAGGGAAACCAGCGTTGGGAGGTTTCAGTCCAAAGGTGGAAATCTATGGGGTCATGGGGAAAGGCTTTGCTTACACACAAGTATGCGGAAGGCAGCATTAATTCCGTGCGGGTTCCCAAGGGGCCATCTCTGATTGATTTTGTGAGTCACTTAGATGAGCAGTACCCTGCTTGTGTGCACACACGCTCCTTCCAAGGGTGACCTTCCTTTCAAAACGAGTGGCTCTTTGCCAGTTGTGCTGCACACTAAATAACTATTTCTAGGGGAAACTCTTCCTGGTATCCACAAGCCACTTAAGCCCAAATAATTTAATTGAGGATGGTGCATGCTTGCACTAATCTGGCTAAAGTCCACCATGACCACATGGCCCAATCCAGGCCCTCTGCTTTCAGTGACAGTTACAGGCCTTAGGCCCTATGGCTGCCAGCATCCAGGTGTGGTCTGGAAATCTGGAATTATGACTGATATTTGGGCTATATGAATTGCTTATTTTTTCATTTTATTTCTTTAAGCATCTGTTCCACAGCTCCTGAAGAAAATGGCTGTTCAGTAAGGCGGGCAGCATGGCATTCTGTTCTACTGAGGTTCTTTCCCTCCCTAAGTTCCACTCTCCCAGGCTCCAGCCTCAAATTCCCTGGTATTTCAAAACCCAGGGATGGCAACCCTAGTTGACCCCACTAAATTCAATGTGGCATACTCCCAAATAAAGTTGGAGTCAAGTTGCACCTTTAAGACCAATAAAGTTTTATTCAAAGCTTCCGTATGCATGCATACTTCTTCAGATGAGGGGATAGGGATAATCTGAAGAAGTATGCATGCATATGAAACCTTACATTCTGAATAAAATTTTGTTGGTCTTAAAGGTGCAACTTGACTCCTACTTTGTTCTACTGCTTCAGAACAACACGGCTGCCCACTTGGATCTACTCCTGTAGGGCTGCTGCCTGAAAGCAAGTGGGCTCCTCATTCGATGGTGGAGGGAAGCTCTTGAGAGCAGAACTGGGGGCACTTACCCAATTTCCCTACTATTGCTCTCCAGCTGTCATTTTACCCACCTGCTTCCCAGCCTGGAAGAAGTCCACCCATGGACATTTTAAAAGACCAGGGGGAAATGGGCAAGTCTGTGTTTAAGCACTTCTTAAACACGTGTGGTGTAGTTTTGGGCTAGTGCCTGGGAGGCCCAGATTCAGATCCTTACTGTGCTGTGATAGCTTGCTGAGTGACCTTGAGTTACTCACAAACAGTCAGTCTAATCTACCTCACAGGGTTGTTTTAAGAATAAAATGGAACAGAATGATGTAAGCCACTTTAGGTCTCCGAGGAGAAAGATGCAGGATAAATGAAGAAAATAAATATATCAGCTACACTAGTGTGATGCCATTAGCTTAAGCCCAGATATAGAGCCAGTGTGGTCCAATGTCTATAGAGTTGGGACCAGATTGGGTCTCTGCTTTCAACTATGTATGTACTTAGGGACCAGGGCCAGCTGGTCATTAGTTCACAGTCCTGAAAACATTTTCCAAATCTTTTATTTGCATTTATCAAATATGTAGTAAAAGAGGGGGGGAAACATATGCAGTTCCCCCACACATACATATACTTCCAGAAAACTCTTAATGGAAGTGAGTTAAAATGTGAGAATGTGTTTCACTTTTAATTAAAATGTTCTGTTTGTGCCAGCAAAATTCAGATTAGGAATGTGAGAGCTGTTCTTTATGCCCCCAATCCTGCAAGGTGGACCATGCACAAAAACAGCTTTCCATGTGTTTAGCCAATGCAGATGTGTATTCTGCATGGTTGTGCACATTTGATGCTTACCTGGCTGTCACTGAACCAGCTGGATGTCTCTTCTGATGTGCATAAGGAAGCTGTGGCACATTACTAAAGGAGGATTGGGGTCCTGTGATAAAATTTCTACAAATCCAGATTATTCAAGTGAGTCTTCTGTGACATGTAATTTGTGAATTATGCAGAACCTTCTGCTGCATGGCATTTGCTGAAATGGTAGTACAGAGTTTTTCAGATTATTCCATTCTGCATTTTTGCCTTGCTTACATTGGCCTTTACATGTTTGAGGATTCCCACCCAGATGCTTTTGAAGGGAAAAAACAAAGTATATAGGAATATATACCAAGTGACAGGTATGTACCATTTTGAACCAAGCGTGGCAAATGGAGTTAGGAAGAGGAATAATGGCATGCTTAAAATGCGGCTGCTAAGCAACAACTTGCTTTAATGAACAATTAAATTAGTTTACCTGTAATGCAGCAGGAAGCAATTCCAGATTCCTTTTCACCCCATTCCAAGGGGGTGAAATTCTTGTTTGGTAATTTCCATTTTCTTTCAGGACTGAGCTCTTTCTTGATGAAGGTGGTCAGCCTAAGGATATGCACAGCTGAGACTTTCTTATAGAAGCTACAATTCACTGGCAAGTTTCTAGCCCTCATGCTTGCAGAAAGAAGCCAAAACCCAGGCCAGTGGTTTTTGCTAACGTTGAGCATCTTTGGATTGGTCTGGGTATAGTCAGGTCGATACCTTTAGAAATATTTTTTAGAATTTCCCAGCACCTCTTCTCTATACAATGTGCATGCATACCTCATGAATTCACTACTGCAAGATGTAGAGACTGCCCTTAGTTTTAATGGCTATAAGAAAAGGATTAGTCAACTATATGGAGGACAGGCCCATCCATAGCTCTTTCAGTCACAGCAATTACCTTGAGCTGACTCTATATTCAGAAGCCATCTACCTCAGGGGCTGGGCCCTGGGGGCAAAGGACATGTTGCTTTCGGCCCTAGACTGTCTGGCAAGGCTAACTTCTGGTGCCCCCCCTGCCCAAGCACTAATAACATCACCAAATCACATGGGGAGCACCCAATTGGTGCCCCCAGAAGGCTAGTGCCCTAGGCCATTGCCTAGTTTGCCTAGTGGCAGGGATGGAGAATGAAAGAAGTCCTGAGGACTTGCCAAACACATCCTTGTCAGTGTTCAAAACTGTAAAGTGTGATCCTCTGAGGTTGTCCCTTGAGCTTTCAGATTTAGTGCTTGGATACTATTTATCCTGTACCATTCAAAAAGTTACTTACAGTACAGTCCTTTACAGAGTTACTTTGCATATATTTGCATGTATGCAAATGTATCTCGACAGTCTGTTTTTAAGGTTGCCAGATTAGAAGTTGATTAGAGTTTTCTTTTCTGCTGTTTGACTGCCCCCTTTGGCTGTTTGTTGAGTTAAAACGGAACCTCCAAAATGCATAGATCAAACTTACATATTGCAAAGCACATAACCAACCAAATGGAAGAGTTCTATATCTAACGGCTAACTTGTGCCACAGAAGACATCGTTGCAGAAGTGTTTGACAGAAATTTTCTCTCAAAATTCAAACTTCCCTTTGAACATGTCCAAAAAAAAAAAAAATTTATTTCGGTGAAACAACATGTAGTAGTATACCACTGGATTCCAAGAGATCTCTGTTAGGATATTTAAAAGGACATGTAACAAGTTGAGTTGTTCACCTGCGACTTGTGCCTGCGACTATGGTTATTGCAGCACATTAGAACAAAATAGAAAGATTAGTTTTCCCCTCCATAAAAGATTAGTTTCATCACATTTGGCAGGTTGCTTTGTCAGCTAAATGAACATACTCCCGAGTGCTGATGGTGAAAAAATGCCCTCCAGTCACAGCCGACTTACGGGGAACCCTCAGGGTTTTCAAGGCAAGCAGAGGTGGACTTGCCCTTGCCTGCCTCTGCATCAAGACCCTGGTGGTCCTTGGTGGTCCCCCATCCTAATACTAACCAGGGCTAGCCCTGCTTAGCTTCCAAGATCTGATGAGATTGGCTAGCTGAGGCTATCTGGGTCCAAGGGATGCAAAGAAATAATCTGCAATGTACAATTTAGTTTTGTGAGCATTGAGCAACCTTTGTTACGTATTGGAATGAAAAAAGAGACAACACATACTGCTTTACTCTTTAGAAACATTAACACCCTCCCCCCACTTCTCTTACGAATTATGGCATTATGTAATGCAATATATGCAAAAAAAATGACACCTCTATCTGCAGAGGCAGGTGCTGGGGTTGGAAACAGAGCACTACCATCACCTCGCTGGTATGTTCCCCAGGGGCTTCTGGTTGGTCTCTGCTGGGAATGAAATGTTGAACTGGACAGCCTCCTTCTTATTCCTGTGCTTCATACTGCTTGGATGTATCCGCTGGGGCTCAGCCTCCTCTCCAAACACATAGACGACAGTTCCTCATCTGGGACAGCTTTCCCTCAAACCCTGAGTTTGTGGCATTTGAGACTGGCAAGCGTTTGCTGCTCCATTGCTGGGTGCCAGAACAGCCAGGTGCTGGGCTGAGTGTCAAAGCAGAAGTCTGGCACAGACGGTTGAGTTTTCTTTAGCATCTTTTCCCAGGTGGCAAGGCTAGCTGCTTTCTGAAACTGACAAGGTGCAAAATGGCATCAGCTCAATATTTGGCAAATGAAGTGGGTGGCAAATGAAAAAGCCTGACGCTTTCTCCAGTCGCTTGCCTTCTTTGCTGCTGTTGCTCCAAGGGGCTTCTACTCCCACAGGGACTTCTTTGTGTGCACCTTGAACCATTCTGTGCTGCTTGGACACCTCTGCTTAGGGCTACTAACTCCAGCTTGGGAAATCCCTAGAGATTTGGGGATGGTGCCTGGGAAAAGTGGAGTTTGGGAGGGAGATCAGTGGAGATGTGATGCCATAGAATCTGCCCTCCAGAACTGCAGAGGACTGATCTCTGCACTCTAGATAACAGCTGAACTGCCAGAAGAATTCCACCTGGAGGTTGGCAAGCTTACAGCTCCTTGCAAGTGTTTCCACTCACC
Organism: Heteronotia binoei; assembly: GCF_032191835.1. Classification (NCBI taxonomy): domain Eukaryota; kingdom Metazoa; phylum Chordata; class Lepidosauria; order Squamata; family Gekkonidae; genus Heteronotia; species Heteronotia binoei. Next base: position 48,809,184 of record NC_083234.1, on the reverse strand, counting down.
ATGAGAGACATAAGAGAAGCCATATTGGATCAGGTCAGTGGCCCATCCAGCCTAACACTCTGTGTCACATAATGGGGGGAATATATCATACCCCCATTCACTGTGCTTTATACCTGTAGCATAGGTTTCTATGATTGCAAAGCTATCCTTTTGAACGACTCAGCAGCATTTATGACTCTAGACCCAAAAGTGGCTCAGTACAAAAACAAATACATCTCTTTTTAAAAAAATAAATAAAATTATATCTTTACATCAAGGTGTATTGGAGAGGTAAAATAACCAACGTGTGAAAGAAAGGCAGGCAGATTTTTAAGGGACTAAAGGCTTTCTTAGAGATGTGTTACATTATAGAAAGGGAAATGATAGAGGTGAAAAGTGGCCAGTAATCCAAGTGTGCCTCAGGAGATTTAGGTTGGTGCCTAAAAACATTTGCACAACGTGCTCCTGTGTATAGTGATGTTGTGAGTCCCACTCCCTAACAAAGGTCTTGCAATCAGCAGTGTGTGGGACTGCGGGAGCTGTATGGATTATTACTCAACATATCAGTTCTAGATGTTTAAGTCGTACAGCTTCAGTTATGACAACGGGCTTTCTTATCATGACCCTCTGTAGATCTCTTGCTCTGAATTTGTATGCAGGTTGGCCTTTCAGTTATCAAAGGCTGCTGACCCCTGCAGTGCAGGGGCATTTCCTTTTGTTGAATTGGAGATGTAAAGTAGGAGCTCAAAAGCCCCACAAGCCCTGTTGCTGAGTCCAGAATTCACTGCCATAAAGCTTTTGCTGGAGAGCTTCCTGATGAACAAGACCAACCAGGAGCGTCCTTGCCAGATGAACTTTTGTCCTGATCCAGCAAACTGGTCAGATCTGCCAGGCTTCCACTGTTGCCTCACAGCCACCAGCTCAGCTTGTTCCAGGGTAGGGAGGCCTCTGGGTGCATCTTCTCATTCCGCAGAGAAAAGCATAACCTTTAAATCTCCTGTCGATGTTCCCCTGCAAGCGCTAAATAGAGCAATGAGCAGGTGCGAGGGCCATGCCTGATTCAGCAGTACAACTACACCCCCCCCACACACACACACATGAGGTTCCCTTCTTTGAATAACGAAGCATTGATTTCTCAAACAAAGGCACAGAAATGAAATGGAAGGGGAGCTCCGCAACAGACAGATGGTCTGAGGATAGGAGGAAAGAGGCGCCGTCGGCAGCAGAAGTCAGAAAGTGAATCCTGCTTTTTTCATCTGTGTATAAAACAGTATCAATTGGGCTGCATAATAAAAATCCACTTTAGTGTCAAAACAAACAAGAAAGTTACAAGAGGGTCCTCCTGCAATTAGCTTTCTTTTGTTCTGATCATGGGCCGTACAGTATTCATTCTTCATTTTATCCCTCCTCCGGGATACCCCCATTTTATCCTCACAACAAGGGGAGAGAGACAGCAACTGACCCAAGAACCAGTGAATTTCCTGACTAAGCAATGATTTCACTGCAGATTTCACCCCTTGCAGAATCTGCTTTTTCAGACCTGGCAGAACAAGAATTTCAGTAAGGCTAGTAAAATACAGATGGGTAGGCTTCCACCTCTATGGAGATATGACAAATTGACTGGGAAATGGGATTCTGCCACATCTGGGGCACGCACTGATGTAGCTGCAAGGGAGTCTGCTGCCTGCCCTATCGGGAGGCCCAGATTCTTTATCTGATGTGTGCAGAGACAGGCTGCAATTGCTCAGTGATGAAGGGAAAACATTCTGTCCATGCTCAGAGTGTTCTTTTAAAGAAGCTGCATGGCTAAAGAAGAAAGACCTAATTCAAGCATTGAGCATCCTTGAGTTTTCAGTCTTGCCATCTTGTGACCTTCAAGAGATCTGGCTGGCCACAGAGAAGAACAGGACATTGGCTAGATAGATTTTTGGTCTGATCCAGGAGGGAACTTCTTCTGTTCTTCACACACAGAATTACAAATCCATTACCAACATGGACCCGCTGGAGATTTTCTCCTCTGCAGACCCCAGAGTCCTCATATGCTTAAGGTTTCTGACAGACCCCACCCCACAACAGGGCCATGGCCAGCCTGCGGGGGGGGGGCAGATTTCCAAAAGGAATGGGAAAACAGTTGTAACTGATTTCCTCCTAACTGGTTCGCAGACGTTTTGAGAGCCCTGTCCTCAAGCAGAAGAGCATTTTAATTCTGTGGATATCAGTTAGCTCCAGAAATGTGTAACAGCTAAATAATAAGTTTTATATCATCCAGATAGCTTGCCTTTGAACACCTTCCTTATATGACTCTTAAGCTTCCCCCGCCATTGCTCAAACAGTGGCTATGATCCAGGCCCAGGGGTGAGGGGGGTGGGTGGGGAGGGACATCCAGCACGGATCAAATGGGACAAATCTGGAGGCTGCTGCTTTGGGACACCACCGACTGCCCCTGCCTACAAAGAAAAGAAGCAGCCGCTGTTTTCCCGAGAGAACCTGCCCTGTGTCACAAATGCAATAAATACCTAGTAAAATAAATTCCTAGGTAATGCCAATCATTGTTCATGGCGGCTCCATCCATCCTGACCTGGCCACGGCCTTCTCTCCTGGCCTCTCTAGACATTATCAAGGACAGACCCCGCCCCCCCCCTCCCAAGCGGCCTCTTGGGGGATGCCATCAGTTCTCTCCCGTGCAGCGCCCAGCCGCTTTCCAAAAGCAGGACTCCAGCAGCAGCAGCAGCAGCACACAGGTCGGAGCTGCCACCGGCAACATTTGCTGATAAAGCCAACCTTGGGCAGACCAGCGCCTTTCCTCTCCCGCTTTCTCTCTCCATTGGGCCACCCCCACTCGGCCTCGCAATTGGCTGCGCTGCATTCATTGGGGGGCTGCCGCCGTGCCTGGATTGGCGCTCGCTTCTCTATAAGAGCGAGGGAGCCGGGAGCCGCGCCGCTCCCTGTCATCCGCGCCCCTCGCCCAGCTTCAGGCTCAGCCCCTCTGCGGCATCCGACGACACCCTCGTGCAACATGAGCTACAGCAGCGACCTGCGCTTCCCGGCCTCGTCCTACGGCAAGAAGGCCATGGGGGAGTCCCCGTCGAGGCTGGCCTTGGGCAGCCGGAGCCTCCTGCACGGGGGCACGCGGGGCGGGGCGCCGTCGCTGCTGGGGGCCCCCCATGCCCGCGGCGGCAGCGGCCCCCGCTCGTCCTATTCGTCGTCGTACCGGCGGCTGCCGGCCCCCAGCAGCTCGCTGGACCACCTGGAGGTGTTGCTGTCGGCGTCGGCGCCGTCGAGCGCGCTGAGCAACGAGCTGAAGATCGTGCGCACCAACGAGAAGGAGCAGCTGCAGGGCCTCAACGACCGCTTCGTCACCTACATCGAGAAGGTGCACCAGTTGGAGCAGCACAACCGGCTGCTGGAGGGCGAGGTGGCGGCGCTGCGGCAGCGCCAGGCCGAGCCGTCGCGCCTCCAGCAGCTCTACGAGCAGGAGATCCGCGAGCTGCGCTCCAAGGTGGAGGCGCTGCGCCACGACGGAGACCAGGCTGCCCTCGAGAGTCAGCAGCTGGCCCGCTCCCTCCAGCGCCTGCGCGACGAGGCGGCCCACGAGGCCCAGCGCCGCCAGGAGGCCGAGGGGGCGCTGCGCGACGCCCGCAAGGAGGCCGACCGCGCCGCCCTCGCCCGCCTCGACCTGGAGAAGAAGGTTGAGGCCCTCCTCGACGAGATCGCCTTCCTCCGCCACGTCCACGACGAGGAGGTGGCCGAGCTGCAGGCCGAGCTCCAGGAGGCGCAGGTAGGCTTGGGGGACGGGGGGTTAAGGCGCTGATCCAGTGGGGTGGGCGGAGGCGCTTTCCACCCCACCCTCGGGGGTGGCAGCTGGACCCCCTGGAGGAGAAGCGCTTCTTCACACAGCTCTGTGGAACTCCCCCCTACAAGGTGTGATAGCGGCAAGCCCGGGTGGCATTTGGATTAGACAAATTCCTGGGGATGGTGGAGAGTGACCCGGGCGTCTCGTGGAACTAGGTGCTGGGAACAGATGGCCAGAGAAGAGTTCTCAATCCTGGGCACCCTTGAAGTCAGTGAGCTTGGACTGTCTGCAGTAAGTACATAGGATCGCACTCACAGCCATGCCAGCTGGAAACATGATGCTGACCTAGATAGACGGGCTGACCCATCATGGCATGGCTTTGCCTTCCTGGAAGCTGTTTTGTTGTATTTCCTTTGTGTAAGGAACGGCCACCCAGTCTTTCCGCACACAGCCCCATCCTGCCCCCTTTTATCTGAGGGTGCCCTTCCCTCTTATGTGACCTGCCCTGCTTTTGGGGTTATAGCTAGGCTCTCTGGTGGAGACATCTGTCAAAATCCAGTGTTCCAGGAAAAGCATCCTTTTCTCATCCAGGGCATTGTTAGGAGGGGCTGAATAAACAACCCAAATAATAGTCTTCCAAAGCAAAAATATCATTTGGGAGGGAATACCAGTGGAGCAGTGCACAATGTAAAGGTGTGCCCCAGTGATCCATGGGGCCCAACACTCAGATTCTGCATTGTAGCTTTTTGAGTGGCATGCAGTGATGATCTAAGCAGAGTTAGACCCTTCCAAGCCCATGGGCCTCAGTAGACGAAGAATGGTACAACTCTGTTTGGGTTGGCATTGTCCTTCAAGTTTTTGCACTTTTTTGCACGCTTTACTTGAAGCTGACCTGCCCTGCCCTTGGGTTTCACAATCCTGCTTTTTCATCATCAGAAATCTGTATCCTTCACATACTGGGTGGAGTTGTATCATTGCCTTAAACGTGGCCCTCTTTAAATGTAACATAGTTGCAGGGCTGGTCCAGCAATCTGGACAAACCAGGCCACCCTCTGAGGTCCCAGAACTGGGGGTGGGGGAGGGTACCTGCTGCTTTAGTTCTGCCTGCACCTCTAGAGGAGATACTTAGAGGCAGCTCAGCAGGGCTGATGGACAGGATGTGATCTCGGGAACACCAGAGACAGGCTTCTGGTCTTTGTCAGGTGCCCATGGCCATGATACTGTTATAAAGGACAGGAATTGATAGATTTCAAATAAATGGCAAGGAAAAAATGGTTTCCTGGTCAACTCCTGATCAATTAACATGCACTGCTTATGATTAGACAGCTGAGAGAGGGCGAAAGAGCATTTCAATGCTCTCTGGAGTGATCCTTGAGTTGTTTCAGGCTGCCTTTGTTGGGAATCGAGGCTGCCTTTATGGAACAGCACATCAGTGGCCTTGGAGAGGTACAGTCAAGGTCCCTTTTGGTGTGTGTGGAAAATGCAAAGCCTTCAATGGGTTATGCCTGGCCTTGGGCTGCTGGGAAGAGGCGGCTGGCGATGCCTTGCAGATCTCCCCCTTCTTTGCCCATCAAAATAGAATGTGCCCTTGCTTTTCTTCTCAGAGGGAGAAGCAGCAAAGAGCAGCAGCACGGTACCCTGGGTGATGCTCCAGCCATGTGGCCAAGCAGCTTCTTTTGTTCTGCCACTCTGAACCCTCGGTCTGCCTTGCAGCATTCCTGCTTGTGGCATCGCCCCACAAGAAGAGCTGGTGGTGTGTTTGTGGTAGTCGCCATCTTTTCCATGAAAGGGCTGCTAGTGCAGGGGTGCTAACCTGTGTCTGGGGCTGAAACCTCCTAATCTGAAGCAGCAGGCTTTCTTGCTGTCGCTGAACTTTTAAAGGTCTCCGTCTTTTAGAGCCAAACAAGATAGTAGTGGGAACTGCCACAAAGGTCTGCCCCTTGAAAATGTACCATGTGTTTTGGGAGCAGAACCTGAGCTTTTGCTGTAAAATCTGCTATCAGTTATGGAGGACTGAACCCCTCCCACCTTGCCCAACTGCATTCTTCTCCCATACCACCCTTGAATGAGCAAGGCAGGTGAGCACAGCAAGGTAGGAGAGATGTAAAAAGCACACACATGCCCCTCATCTCTTTATTTAGATGTGAATGAGACAGAGCTGTGAATAAATGGACCTGGCTGTCCCCATTCTATCTAGTTTGGTTCTTAGGCATCCTCATGTTACTTTCTGTTTAAAGAGATGGGTCCTGATTTCCCAGACCCAATTTGGGTTCCCCACAACCTGACAGCAGTTGCAGGGAATGGTTTCTTTTTAAAAGCAGGGCATCCCTAATGAGCTTTGAATGCTGTCACAGGGGGAAGAAGGGCCCCTGCCCCCCCCCCCCAAAAAAAGCCATTTTCCCATGCAGAAACAGTTGGGGGTGCATTTTTCCATTTTGGCTATTCCACATGGAATTTTCTGTGCATGTGGAGCAACAAAAACAGGGGTAAAAACATACTCTAGCAGTTTCTGTGTGGGGAAAATGGCTTGGAGGGTGGGGGAGGCAGAAGCCCTTTCTCTTCTGACAGCAGCATTTCAAACCCATTTTCTGCAGCTGCTGTGTGACTGCCAGGAACCTGAGTGGACCTGTCACTTTAAAAAGACTAATGTGTAGTTTGGCCTTTAGTCCACCAGCTCAGCTTGTACAAAGACTGAGTCTTTATATATTTATTTAGTACATTTTGATCTTGTGTACATTTTGTACATTTAGTACATTTTGATAAGGGTACAGTGGAGGTGAAAAATAGGTTTTAAGGAACTAGAGTTGATAGAGTGTCTGAAGAACTATGGATTGAGGTTCGTGACATTGTACAGAAGGCAGCAATCAGTACTATCCCAAAGAAAAAGAAATGCAAGAAAGCAAAGTGGCTGTCTGATGAGGCTTTACAAATAGCTGAGGAAAGAAGGAAAGCGAAAGGCAAAGGTGAAAAGGAAAGATTCACCCCACTGAATGAAGGTTTCCAGAGAACAGCAAGGAAAGATAAGGAGGCCTTCCTGAAGGAACAATGCAAAGCAATAGAGGAAAATAATATAATGGGAAGGACAAGAGATCTCTTCAAGAAAATGGAGAAATCAAGGGAACGTTTTGTGCAAAGATGGCCATGATAAAGGACAAAAATGGTAGGAACCTAACAGAAGCAGAAGAGATCAGGAAGAGGTGGCAAGAATACACAGAAGAATTATACAAGAAGGATCTCAGCGTCCCGGACAACCATGACAGTGAAACTGATGACCTTGAGCCAGACATCCTGGAGAGTGGTCAAATGGGCCAAAGCGAGTGGTCAAAGTGAGCAGAGATGATGGTATCGCAGTTGAGCTATTCAGAGTCCTAAAAGATGATGCTGTTAAAGTGATGCACACATTATGTCAACATATTTGGAAAACGCAAAAGTGGCCACAGGATTGGAAAAGATCAGTTTATATTCCAGTCACAAAGAAGGGCAATGCCAAGGAATGTTCAAACTATTGCACCATTGCACTCATTTCACATGCCAGCAAGGTCATGTTAAAGATCCTACAAGCTAGGCTTCAGCAGTATGTAGATCAGGAACTACCAGAAGTTCAAGCTGGGTTTTGGAGAGGTAGAGGAACTAGCGATCAAATTGCCAACATTCGAGGATTATGGAGAAAGCACAGGAGTATCAGAAAAACATCTATTTCTGCTTCATTGACTATGCTAAAGCCTTTGATTGTGTGGATCACAACAACTGTGGCAAGTCCTTAAAGAGATGGGAGTACCAGACCACCTCACATGTCTCCTGAGAAACCTATATAAGAGTCAAGAAGCAACTGTCAGAACGGGATATGGAACAACTGATTGGTTTAGAATAAGAAAAGGAGTTCAACAAGGATGTATATTGTCACCCTGCTTATTTAATTTATATGCAGAGTACATCATGCGGAATGCTGGCCTGGATGAAGCATAAGCCAGAATTATTGCTGGGAAAAAGTATAAATGGGCAGTCTTCGCAGTGGAGAACGGTAAGCAGTGGGGTGCTGCAGGGTTCAGTACTGGGTCCCATGCTCTTTAACTTGTTCATAAATGATTTGGAGTTGGGAGTAAGCAGTGAAGTGGCCAAGTTTGCAGATGACACTAAATTGTTCAGGGTGGTGAGAACCAGAGAGGATTGTGAGGCACTCCAACGGGATCTGTTGAGGCTGGGCGAGTGGGCGTCAACGTGGCAAATGAGGTTCAATGTGGCCAAGTGCAAAGTAATGCACATTGGGGCCAAAAATCCCAGCTACAAATACAAGTTGATGGGGTATGAACTGGCAGAGATTGACCAAGAGAGAGATCTTGGGGTCGTGGTAGATAACTCACTGAAAATGTCAAGACAGTGTGCGACTGCAATAAAAAAGGCCAACGCCATGCTGGGAATTATTAGGAAGGGAATTGAAAACAAATCAGCCAGTATCATAATGCCCCTGTATAAATTGATGGTGCGGTATCATTTGGAATACTGTGTACAATTCTGGTCACTGCACTTCAAAAAGGATATTATAGCATTGGAAAAAGTGCAGAAAAGGGCAACTAGAATGATTAAAGGTTCGGAACACTTTCCCTATGAAGAAAGGTTGAAACGCTTGGGGCTCTTTGGCTTGGAGAAACGTCGACTGCGGGGTGACATGATAGAGGTTTACAAGATTATGCATGGGATGGAGAAAGAGAAAGAAGTACTTTTCTCCCTTTCTCACAATATAAGAATTTGTGGGCATTCGATGAAATTGCTGAGCAATCGGGTTAAAACAGATAAAAGGAAGTACTTCTTCACCCAAAGGGTGATTGACATGTGGAATTCACTGCCGCAGGAGGTGGTGGTGGCTACAAGCATAGCCAGCTTCAAGAGGGGGTTAGATAAAAATATGGAGCAGAGGTCCATCAGTTGCTATTAGCCACAATTTGTATATATATGTGTATTTTTTGGCCACTGTGTGACACAAAGTGTTGGACTGGATGGGCCATTGGCTGATCCAACGTGGCTTCTCTTATGTTCTTAACAACCTCAGATAAGCAGATGACACTACTCTAATGGCAGAAAGTGAGGAGGACCTAAAGAACCTCTTGCTAAGGGTGAAAGAGAAGAGCACAAAAGTAGGCTTGAAACTCAACATCAAAAAAAATAAGATCATGGCTTCCAGCCCCATCACACCTTGGCAAATAGAAGGGGAAGATATGGAAGTAGTGACAGACTTCACATTTCTGGGATCCAAGATCACTGCAGATGGTGACTGTAGCCATGTGTCAAGCATCAGATCTCAAAATAACCAGCGGTTGATTTTGAAACAAAGTATTGGTTTATTAATAATCCATTGTGCTCGGGTAGGAACCAGATTGGAAGTGATACAGTGTAACTCTAGAATACTAGCTTTAAGGGGCATATCAAAGATAGCTTAGGAATTCCTACTCAGGCGTGTGAAATTCACACGCTTGCTACTTTATCTAGTCTTGCGGTTTAGCAACATCCTGGGTCCAGGTCTGCACCTGGGAAAGCATCCCAGGAGGCCTTATCTTCAAAGAGGATATTTCTGCATTTGCTACTAGTGAGAACTAAGGAAGAGGTTACATGGCTTTGATATGCAACGCATTAGAATCACAGTTAACAATACAGAAATACTAATAAAGGAACAAGATGCTTGACATACTGCCCCCCCTAAGCTCTTGCTCGGGGTTTGTCTGGGTGCAGCAGGTAAAACTTCTTCACCAATATCAGGGCATTGGATGCTTCCACGCACTCGTCACAGCTTGGGGGGAAATGCTTCCATCGTATTAAAAAAGTGAAGCATCCCCCTTTTTATTTTAGCATCCAATATCTCTTGCACCTCATGGTGACTCTGACCATCCACTTGAATCGGACTGGGTGCCGGCGGGCGGGGATGCCAGTTCGTAGCCCTTGGATCTCGCCGAAGAAGGCTGCAATAGAAAACAGGGTGTATTTTACTAAACAATTTGGGCAGCTCCAGTTCCACAGTCACTTTGTTTATTACTCTTTTTATTTTAAAAGGTCCCAAATACTTGTATGCCAATTTTCGGGAGGTCTGCGGCAAAGGCAAATTCTTGGTTGACAAAAAAACAGTCTCTCCCACTTTAAAATCCCATTCCGGTGCATGTTTTTTATCATACTGTTTTTTATACGCATCTTTGGTGATTTCTAAATTCTCTTGAATTACTTTTCACCCTTTTCCCAATGAACCCCACCATTGTTCAAATCAAAAAGGGGTTGGATTGTTAACACCTCCCGGCAGGAGCGGAAAAGGCTTCCCTCCATATCCATTCGCTACCTTGAAGGGGGAGGTTTTAGTAGAACTGTGAATGCTGCTGTTGTATCCATATTTGGCAAAAGGCAAAAGTTCTATCCAATTTGACTGATGATGATTTACATAGCACCGTAAATATTGTTCTAGGAGCACATTAACCCTTTCCATCTGACCGTCTGTCTGTGGGTGATACGCGGAGCTCAGACCCTGCTCCATCCCGGTTAATTTACAAAACTCCTGCCAGAAATTGGCAACGAATTGTGGGCCCCTGTCACTAATGACCTTGTTGGGGAATGAGTGTACTTTAACCACGTGTTAGAAAAACAAATATGCCAATTTCTTTGTGTTTGGTAATTTTGTACAGGGAACAAAGTGAGCTTGTTTTGAAAAAGTGTCTACAATTACTAGGATCACTGTTTTCCCTTGAGACGTGGGTAATTCCACAATAAAGTCCATGGACACAATGGACCAGGGGCGCTCCGCGGTCTCTGTTGGTTGTAATAGACCAGGGTTTCCCCACCACCACCACCTCTTTTGGCCATGATGCATACCGGCCAAGTGGAGACGTATTCAGAAATGTCCTTTTTCATCTGGGGCCACCAGAATTGCCTATTAACCAAGTGTAAGGTCTTTACATATCCAAAGTGGCCTGAAAGTTTGCTGTTATGGCAATATTGTAGCACCTCTCTCCTGAGGCTTTTAGGTACATACAGTTTCCCCTCATGGTACCAGAACCTGCCCTGTCCTTTGCTGATTCCCTCCGGCTTTTCTGCCCCTTCTAATTCGACCGCCTCTATCAGTCGATTACTCCCCGAAGGTTCTATCAGTTCTCTTTTCTTTCCAGAGCGGGTAGTAACTGCTCCGGTTACATGGCTGGGGGGTATTATAGAGTCTATCACCTCCTCCCTCTGGCTGTCATGTTGGGGCAACCTGGACAGGGTGTCTGCTAAAAAGTTTTTCAAGCCTGGAATGTGTTTGAGAGTGAAGTTGAATTTAGCAAAAAATCCCGCCCACCGAATTTGTTTCTCAGTTAGTTTTCAGTGCCCCGTTAGTGCCCCGTTCTAAGTTTTTGTGATCAGTCCAAATCTCAAAGGGCACTCTCGCTCCCTGGAGCCAGGATCGCCATGTTTTTAAAGCAAAAGTCACAGCAAACGCCTCTTTGTCCCACATGGACCAATTGCACTGTTCATGAGAGAATTTTTTAGAAATGTAGGCGCAGGGGCGCAGTCTCCCCTCCTTGTCCACCTGCATGAGTATTGCTCCTACAGCCACGTTGGAAGTGTCACATTGCACCACGAAGGGCTGCAGCTCATCAGGGTGGCTCAACGCAGGTTCACTTGTAAACAGTCTCTTTAGCTTATCGAACGCTTGCTGACATGCAGGAGTCCATTTTAACTTGGCTCCCGTTTTTTTCGCCTCTGGTCCTTTCCCCTTGGTCTTTAAGCGATCTGTTAGGGGCAGCATGACTTGGGCAAACCCGTGAATGAAGGTCTGATAAAAATTTGCAAATCCGATAAATGATTGTAACTGTCTACGTGTCCTCGGGGGTTCCCAGTCCAATACCGCTTGTATTTTAGCTGGGTCCATGGCTAGCCCCTTACTGGACACTCTAAATCCCAAATAGTCCAACTCTGTTTTGTGGAACTCACACTTAGACAGTTTGGCATACAGTTTATGCTCATACAAAGTGGAGAGTACTTTTCTCACCAGGTTCATGTGTGACTTTAAATCATTTGAATAAATAATTATGTCATCCAGGTACACCACCATCCCTTGATATAAGTACTCTCTCAAGACCTCATTGATAAAGTTCATAAACACCCCAGGTGCTCCTTGTAAACCAAATGGCATCACCAAATACTCAAATTGGTCCATTGGAGTGTTAAAAGCTGTTTTCCACTCACCCCCCTTTTTAATGCGTACCCTGAAGTACGCGTCTCTCAAATCCAGCTTGGTAAAGATTGTCCCTTCTGAGACCGTGCTTAATAAGTCTCAAATCAGGGGGATGGGGTAGATGTTGGAGGTTAAAATCCCATTTATCCCTCGAAAATCTGTGCAAAGTCTAAGACTCCGAGCCTTCTTTTTCTGGAAGGGCTGTTGCGGGGTGGATGAAGCCCCTTTTGAGGTTTTTCTCTATGAACTTTCTTAGTTCCGCCTTTTCCGCCCACCCCATGGAGTATAGTTTCACCTTAGGCAGTTCTTGCCCGGCAATGAGTTCAGTCGCCCAATCCATGTTTCTATGAGGGGGGAGTTCGTTAGCTTCCTCCTCACTGAATACTTTTTTCAAATCTCTGTATTCTTTGGGAATGGCCCAGACTTCCTCCACAGCCACACACATCTTCTCATTCCTTGGGGGGGGGGGGTCGAGTCCCCACGCTTTGACCCACTGGTGGCGCTTGCACTTACTGTCTGTGAAATCTGTAATCTGATCCCCCCCACTTAATGTCCGACTCGTGTTTGGCCAACCAGCCTACACCTAGGACTATATTGAATGAGACCGACGGGGCAATTACAAACAGTTCTGTATCCCAGTGGTTCTCTATGCCCACCAGCACCATCTGGGTTTGTTCCACGCACGGTTCTCCCCTCATCACGGTCCCATCCATCTGTTCAAATTGGATGGGGTGGGGTAGCATGGTTCGCATTAGTCCGAGGGCGTCCACCTATTTGGGGGTAATTATTTCCCTCGTACACCCTGAGTCAATTAGGGTTTGTGCGTGTATAAACCTCTTGAGCTTTGGATTTAGTAAAGTCAATGGGACAAAAAAATAAAGACCCAGTTATTCTCACCCTCAGTCGTGCCGTTAGATCCACGACCTGCTGTTTGGCACCTTGCAGTGCAGGTTGTCCTTGTTTCCTGCCAGTTCCATTTCCCAAGACATCTCACTCGGCTCGTCCAGGATGATGGTCTCCTCCTCAGGAATGGCGGAGGCGGCGGTGCTCCCCCTTGCTGACTCTTTGGTGCGGGTCGATGTCCTCTTAGGTGTCGTGGCTAAAGGCTTCTGAGTAAGGGGGGGCCTCGAGGTTTCTCAGGGCATTCTGCTGCCAGGTGATTCGGGTCCCCACATCGGTAGCACTTGCGAACGGGTGGAGTTTTGGTGGCTCCCCCCCGTCTGTGGGCCCTTCTTCCCCTCTGGTTTCGCCCCCGACTGAGACTCACGTCCCCCCTTACTCCCTTGCTGCAGTTGGCATTGTAGGGCCACTTGTTTCATATTGGTTTCTACTTCCCCTGCTAGCTGCACCCACCCTACCAGCGTGGTAGGGTGCGCCTGCTGCAGGGCCCAATCCAGCAAGCTTGCATTCAGGCCCCTCTGGAACTGCTCAATCTTCATCAGCTCATTCCAACCCTGGACCTTGGTGGAATTGGCTCTAAAGTCGGCCACATACTCACGCACCGACTTCGACCCCTGTTGCATCTCCCGTAGTGCTGTGATGGCCCTGGTTTCTTGCAGGGGGTCTTCTTATTGGGTGAGCAGTGCTTGCAGGAACCTGGCCATGGTGTCCAGTTCAGCACCCCTTGTCTCGTACAAGCTCACGTACCACCTTCTGGCCGCTCCTTTTAGCTTGGAACCCAGGTAGTCCACCCTGCTGAACTCGTCTGGGAACGTGTTCCCTCAATAGTGCATGTAACTATTGGCTTGAATTGAGAAGTATTCCACTTCTTCAGGGTCGCCATCGAAGGTGGCATCCAGGTCCCTCCCTCTCCCATAGTCTTGAGGATCTGGCATCATTGGCTGGGGGGCCGGGGGCACCGGAACCGGGAGCTGCCCTACCAGCAGGGCTGGTGGTGCCACCAGTGGAGCAGGCGGTGCCACCGGTGGTACCCCTACTGGGATCCTCGGTATTCCCCTCAGATTCAGTCTCAGCAGGCAATCGATCTGCCTCTGCATCTCTCGGGCCATGAACGCAGCATTGGCTTGGATCTCATCCCTCAGCCCTCTCGCCATAGTTATCATCTCCTCTCTCACCATTTCCAGGATGTCTGGTTCCCCCAGACCTTTGCCTCCGTCCTCCCCTTCGGAGTTGGAACCCGGCGGTGCTCCGCCAGTGTCATCGGGCTGGGGTTCTTTACGTCCATCTCCATCCTCCGGAGGGTAACCCTCCCGGTCTCCCCCTGGTGCTCTGCCACCTCGTCCTCCGTGGAATGGTCTGGTTAGTATGACCTCCCGGCAAGCCAGAGCTTCGTCCATCAGGGTAGTGGAGGTTCACGGCTCCCACTTTTGTGGGGTGATGAACAGTTGTTGTACGTGTAGAGGGGACCCACGCCCCGCGACTTGCCTCGCATCGATGATGTGCCAAGGGGGGGGTCCGCACCTCTATTCTGTCCAGCGGATTGATCGGTTCACTGTTAGCTGGTGCTCCTTCAGCCATTCAGCTTGAAAGTTGCCAGGTCAGTTGAACTTTTTAAGGATCACTTCCAAAATGTCAAGCATCAGATCTCAAAATAACCAGCCGTTGATTTTGAAACAAAGTATTGGTTTATTGATAATCCATTGTGCTCGGGTAGGAACCAGATTGGAAGTGATACTGTGTAACTCTAGAATACTAGCTTTAAGGGGCACATCAAAGATAGCTTAGGAATTCCTACTCAGGCGTGTGAAATTCACACGCTTGCTACTTTATCTATTCTTGTGGTTTAGCAACATCCTGGGTCCAGGTCTGCGCCTGGAAAAGTGTCCCAGGAGGCCTTATCTTCAAAGAGGACATTCCTGCATTTTCTACTAGTGAGAACTAAGGAAGAGGTTACATGGCTTTGATGTGCAACGCATTAAAATCACAGTTAACAATACAGGCATACTAATAAAGAAACAAGATGCTTGACACCATGAAATTAAAAGACGTTTGCTTCTTGGGAGGACAGCTATGGTGAACCTGGGCAGTATAATAAAAAGTAGAGACATCACCCTGCCAACAAAAGTCCGTATAGTCAAAGCAATGGTATTCCCAGTAGTAATGTATGGCTGTGAGAGCTGGACCATAAGGAAGGCCAAGCACAGAAGAATAGATGCTTTTGAGATGTGGTGCTGGAGAAGACTCTTGAGAGTCCCTTGGACTGCAAGAAGATCAAATCAGTCAGTCCTAAGGGAAATCAACCCAGACTGTTCACTGGAAGGTCAGATGCTGAAGCTCAAATATTTTGGCCACCAAATGAGAAGGGAGCACTCCCTGGAGAAGATCTTGATGCTAGGAAAGACAGAAGGCAAAAGAAGAAGGGGACAGCAAAAGATGAGATGGCTGGACAGTGTTATTGATGTAACAAACACGAATTTGAGCAGACTTCGGAGGATGGTGGAAGACAGGAGGGCCTGGCGCGACTTTGTCCATGGGGTCGCAAAGATTCGGACTCGATTGTGCGACTGAGCAACAAAAGATCCTGTCCTTCTTTCAAGGAGATCAGGGTAGTATATAGAATTTTCTCCTCCTCAATTTTATCTGCACAACAACAACCCTGTGAGGTAGGTTATGCTGAGAGAACACTTCTGGCCTCAGGTCACTTTGTGAGTTTCATGGCTAGCGGGGTTTTAAGCCCAATTCTTCTAGATCCTATTTTTGGCATTCTTACTGTTACACCACACTGACTCTTAGCAAGCACTTGTGACTTTTCCCCTGTACCTAGCAGCCCTTGAAAATTGCTCTACTGAGGAGCAGGGCTTCTGAAGGGCAGAGGCCTGTCCTGTCCACTCACCCCTTTCTGGAACTTCTGGCTGCAGGGGAGGGCAGTTCTGAGGAGCAAAGCAGTGCCAAAGGTGGAATGCTTAAACTCTCTTTTATCCCCTGTGCAGCTTTGATCCAAATTGGAACCAGGTATGCCTGATGTTTACTTTTAAAAGAAGCTGGAAGATCCTTCATCTTACCTAGTTTGACCCTTAAATAAGTATTCCCTAAAGGGGCTTCTCTTTTGAAATGGCAACTGCGCCTTTTAAGTTGCCCAGCTGAGGCTTCTGAAGAGTTCTGTGCTTTTGTTGATGACTGCATATTGAGAGAGGGGGACTGCAAGAGAGGAGCAATCTGCTTACCCACACACGTCTTAAGTGCTCTGGGGAAATGTACTTTAAAAACTGCTCAGGGTTTTTTTTTGGGGGGGGGGCGGGTGTCCTGGAGGGCTCCTGCCTAGCCAATCCTCACCCCAGGTCACACAGCTATTTAGACTGGAATTGCCCTGATTTGTTTATGCTGTTCTTAAGAAGGGTTTCTTATAATGCCATAGGCATTGCACATAGCCATACACTTCTCCTATTTTCTGTCATATTTTTCTATGATTCAATTTGTGGTCATTTTCCCATTTTCAGCACATCCGAAGCAGTGAGCTGTTCTGTCTGGTTGGAGGATTCCCAGAACTACTGGCCATTTGCTTCTGTTTCTCTTCATAATTGACTTCTCTCTTTGCTTGAGTTATTAATCTTCTTCTGTGTGAGTGGGTGTCTTGGTCTGGATGTGTGTTGGGGAATTAGATTTGTGTTTGCAGCCAGAGGGATTAATTAATTGTAGGGAGTGTTATTTTTACAGCAGGACAGTTATTTTGTGATCATGCAGCTATGGCCCTAATTTTTTTAAAATTAATCTTTCTGGCTATAGAGACAAAAAGTTGTAATTAAATTCCTTCCTCCCCAAATCCATCTCGTGTCTCAATGAATAACATACATTGGGAAGGGACGGTGGCTCAGTGGTAGAGCATCTGCTTGGGAAGCAGAAGGTCCCTGGCATCTCCAAAAAAGGGTCCAGGCAAAGAGGTGTGAAAAACCTCAGCTTGAGACCCTGGAGAGCTGCTGCCAGTCTGAGAAGACAATACTGACTTTGATGGACCAAGGGTCTGATTCAGTATAAGGCAGCTTCATATGTTCATACATAAAAATAATTTCAGAATCCTTAAGAACTAATTAAAGATCCATGTAAGAATATTTTTAGTGACAGGTGCAGAAGAAGTAATTAAATATTTCCTGGCGCAGCTGCCAATAACAATGAAGAAATCAGGGAGAAAAGAATGGATGCCAATTGCTGCATGAGCCCCATTGTCAAATCACAGCAATGCAAGGAATTATGTTGTGTTGGCTTTTTGATTTCCCAGTAGCAAAACCCCCCAAAAAACCTCTCTGCCATTTAGAGATGCTTTGTTTCTGTGTATAGTGTATGTAGCAATTATGGCTAGTAGCTACGGATAGTTTCCTCTGTGAACTTGTCAAATTCATCTTCAGAACCATCTAAGCCAGTGTCCATCACCAGATCTGTAGCAGTGAGTTCCATTATGGCCAATCAGTTATGAGGGTCTGAACCAAATTCCAAATAACAGCAGATTATCTGGGTATCCTATTGAAAGAATCACAGATGAAAAATCAGAGAGAATGAATGTGTTTCATAACATGTGATTCTCTTTACATTGTTCCTTTCTAGGTCTCTGTGGAGATAGACGTGAGCAAACCGGATCTCACAGCAGCCTTGAAGGAGATCCGTACTCAGTATGAAGTCTTGTCTGCCCGAAACCAGCAGTCTGCTGAGGAGTGGTACAAATCCAAGTTTGCCAATTTCACTGAGGAGGCAGCCCGCAGCAGCGACAGCATCCGCCAGGCCAAGGAGGAGATTTCCGAGTACCGCCGCCAGCTGCAAGCCCGAAACATCGAGATGGAGGCCCTGCGCAGTGCCAACGAGTCCCTGGAAAGGCAACTGCAGGAGGTGGAGGAGAGGAACAGCGAGGAGATCCGTAACATGCAGGTGGGCACTTCTTGGTGGCTGTGCATTTTATTAAAAAGAAAAGGCAGGTTGCTGGCTCTGATGGCTGAAAGTGTGTGGATGGAGGCTGGTGAAAATCCAGAAGCCCAGGGTCCTTACCCCTCAGCAGAATTAGCAAAATCAAAATGAACTATACAAGACAGTAATACCCGCATAAGAAATGGTAGACAAATAAGAGCCAGACAAACACATTTGTGGCTATAAGTCCATCTTGTGGCTGCTACTGCCATTTTAGAAGCAGTAATGGTTTTATCAAAAATTCCTGTGAGGCCCCAGTCTGGATTGGGCTTGCAGTGCAGTGGTCCCCGGAGCTCTTGTCCCCCCCCCACTATACTTTTTCAAGTGCTGAAACAGCCATGAGGGGCTGTTTCTACATCTGAAAAGGAGCTGAGTAGAGGGGAAGAAAAAAGGAGGAGGAGGAAGTTGGATTTACACCCCGTCCTTCACTCAGAGTCTCAGAGCAGCTTCCAATCTCCTTTCCCTTCTTCTCACCACAACAGACACCCTGTGAGATAGGTGGAGCTGAGAGAGCGATGAGAGAACCATGACTGGCCCGAGATCACCCAGCAGGCATCATGTGGAAGAAGAGTGGGGAATCAAACCTGGTTCTCCCAGATTAGAGTCCACGGCTCTTAACTACTGCACCAGACTGGCTCTTCTAGGGCTGCTGCCCCTTGTATCTGATCTGGATGACAGAGACCGAGTGGTGAGGAGAGAAGGACTAAGCATCATTTCCCCAGTCCTATTTTTTGAGGTAGATCCCTGGTAAGGAAATGGCCAAAGTGGTACATCCTACTCTGAGATCCCTGAGAGAGACAGTATAAGTAAGAAACCTAAGGTCTACTCTCCTGGATACTGCCCTGATCCAACATTTGATTACAAAAGAGAGCATTGGAAGAGCCTGTCAGACCTCCTGCATTCTGTGTTCCAGCACTCTTTATTCAATGATGTGTTTTCAGGAGACTGTAAACCAGCTTGAAAATGCCTTGAGGACAACCAAGGGAGAGATGGCCCGCCACCTCCGGGAGTACCAGGATCTGCTGAATGTGAAGATGGCCCTGGATATTGAAATAGCCGCATATAGGTGAAGCCTGCTGGAAAGCTGCCTCCTCTTATTCATGATCCATGGTGGGAGAAGGGATGTGGGGAGACGGCTTTGCTATGTCTAAGTAAGGAAATGTTTTGTGCTGCGAGGTGTAAGAGTTGGGCATCAGGAAGGCCAACCCAGGACATTGTGGTGCCAGAAGTAGATGATCCAAACACACTGCCTTTGCTGATTGATGTGGGCACAATCTACTGGCAAGATCTTCATAAGCCTTGTGCAAATGAAGAGCTAGGCTGAACCCTTTCCCATGACATGCAGAGAAAATGTGGACATGGAAGAGCTATGGAGCAGTGGCTAGAGTAGGGGTCTCCAAACTTGCTTAATGTTAAGAGCCACATAGAATAAACATCAGGTGTTTGAGAGCCGCAAGGAAGGAAAGAAGGCAAATAGATGGGGAGAGGAAGGGAGAGATAGAAAGAAAACAACTTTAACTTTAAATGTATTCTCCAAGCTGCTGGGTGGCTTGGCTTGGAGAAGTGATTTAAAGAGAGAAATGCCTTCTCCAAGCCATCCAACAGGGTGGTGGTGGCTTTGAGAGCCACACAATATGTCTGAAAGAGCCACATGTTGCTTCTGAGCTGCAGTTTGGCCACCCCTGGGTTACAGCGTGAGACTGGGACTAGGGAGATCCAGGTTCTGCCATGCACTTTGGGTCCTCGGACCAGTCACTCTGCCAATCGCACCTACTTAACAAGATTGTTGTGAAGGACACAGGGCAGCAGAGCTTGTATTCTTCCTTGGACTCCTCACTGACCAGGGCAGGGTAGAAACCAGATCAGTACACCTTTTTTCATAAGGAAGACTGCAGAAAAGATACTCCCCCCCTCCACCTGCAGGCTGGGGCAATACAGTCCACTGCTAACAATGGAATTGGATGTCTGGTCACATGAAGGGGGACCCTGGTTTCAGCTAAGCAGCTGCACAATGAAGGGAAGAGGGCCCAACTTGGAGGCCATGTAGTGGAGAAATTTTCTTGCTTTCCCCAGCCAGGTGCTTTTCTTGCTGCATGCCCAAATGTATGCCCCAGCAGGGAGAAATGCAGCAGCAACATCCAGGAAAAGAAGAATCCCTTCTTTCCCAAATGCTGCATGTCCAGCAAATTGCAACCTCCTCTGGTGGCTTTTGCTGTGACCAGAATTTCAGGACTTGTAAACCAACTTTGATGACATTTTACAAACAAAAAGGTAACATTGGCTGGCTTTCCAAAATGCCAGCAGTGACCACTGGAAAGCTTGCCTGAAGTATTTTTAACCATCTTGGGTGATATTTTTTGTTTTTATTTTTCCCTGTAGAAAACTGCTGGAAGGAGAAGAGACCCGGCTCAGCACTGTCACCAGCAGCAGCACATTCGGCCTCAACTATCCTTTCTCTTCAAGCCCTTTGGCCAGCCTCAGGGGCTTCTCAACTAGCTTGGTTACTGTCAGGAAGGAGGAGAAGGGGGATGGCCCCGAGGAAGCCAAGGTCTTAAGGGAACTGAAGACTGCAGAGGAAGAGGAGGAGGAAGAGTCTGGAGATGAGAAAGTGGGCAAAGCAATGGCCACAGATTAGACTGGCTGGAAGCATCTTCAGAATTCCTCATGAGGGAGAAGAAAAGTTTGTGTTTTTTCAACCCCAGGCTGCTTTTCACGGTTGGTTTTTCAGACATGGGATGGTTCTTGGGAGATGTCTGCATAAACATCAGAAATCAGACCACCCCCACCCAGCAGCTCAATTTCCAGCTATATCAGGGACTTGGTTGGATGATGCATCACAGGGTGTGCAGAGTTTTAGGCAGATGTATTAAATATGTAGTTGACTGGGCCCCTTAGCCCCTGTAAGTCTCCCCAGGTCTGAAACACTTGATGAGAAATGTAGCTGCTGCTTCTAATTCTTCACCTCTCTTTCTCCTCCACACCATTTGTCTTGTTAAACTGTAAACTTTAGAGTCCTCAGTCACTGCCCTGTTTGCAGCTGGTCTTCAAACTCTGTTTGCTGCAGTAAGGATCTTAATACTTTACAATTATCCAGCCACTTCAGTAAAATACATCTTTAACTTAAAGCAGAAATGGAATGGTGAAAAAGTCCTGAGAAGCTTCTACACAGAGAATCCTCCCCATTTATTTACTTCCTTTATGGTCTGTCTTTCTTGCTGAAAATCTGGACAGACTGCTCCTCCAAACCCTGTGATTTCCAGCCTAGGAGCAGGATGGCACAAAAAGTATGTCCCATTGCTTGTTCTAATCAAGTTGATCTACTGGTGTTAGAACATCCACAGCAATGGTTTTGCTGACCTCATTTGAGTTGAAGGACCACAACTGACTCTTAACAGGTGTTCCCCTTTTATTTCTGAATGCCTAAACATCTGTTTCCATTCACTGGTTCATGTAAAGACAACTGGTCTTTGGTCTTTTTGTAGTTCCTTGTTTTATTTTTTAAAAAATATGGGGGAATAGCTTCTGTAGTGCTTTCAGTGACAAGCCAAAGTACTCAGAAACAGAAAGACTGAAGAAAAAATAAAGCTTTGATCACCTGTAGACTTTCTGTAGAACTTCCATGTTTCCGTTAGTGTCTTCAGTCCCTTTACTGTGTCCAGACTCGGGGCCAAACTGCACATTGGACATAAGACTAGAATGATCTTCTCAGAAGTAAATCCCACTTTATTCAGTGGGGCTTACTTCTAGGAAAGTGCTCTAAGGATTGCAACTATTGTTACTCAACCATGTATTGCCTTTTCAAGCCTGCTCCAAATGATTCCTTTGCAAGAGCTACAGTATTTACTCACATGCAAGACTAGTTTTTTTTTCCAGGTATGCCATATAAAAGAGGAGGTTGTCTTACATTTGTATACAAGTTACAATTTTGTAGATAATAATTTTTTTTATTGTTAAGTGTACCATTTTTTGGGGGGGAGGTCATCTTCATTTTGAGTAAATACGGTAATACACACACACACACCCATTTCAAATGTAAGTTTTCTTGCAGTTTGACCCTAAGAACATGGGCTTCCTCCACACATCATTAGATATTCTGCTGTCATCACACTATGGTAGTAATTCACAACTGGATTGGCTTGTGCAAATGATTGCTATAGCACACTGATTGTCAAACATTCAAAATTGTGTGAGTGGAAAACCTAGAGTAGAAAATGTGTATTGCATAACTAGTAGGAAGATTTAGCTGGATATATTGAATGTACAGCCAACACTGGCTGATCCCCAAGGGTTGTGGGGCCTTCAAGACCGGTTGAGGTGTTGGAGATTGGTTCAACTGTTTTGAAATTCTGCTGGTAAAGTTTTTATCAATTTAAGTAATGTGAAAAAATTTAGCAAAGCTTCAGCACAATCCAAGTGTGAAATATACCAGGAGCATGTGTTAGTTTGTGCTGACTGTTTTTAAAAATGACTGTGATCCAAATGTCTGCATTGTGGGATTTTTGAACTTCTGAAAGTCACTCAGTTCTGAAAACAGCGTATTCTGTAGTGTTACGGGGGAGGGGGCAAAACATCCCTGGGAGAAGAACACGTGTTATGTAAGAACAAAGACTTGAGTCCAGTGGCACCTTTAAGACCAAACAGAGTTTTATTCAAGGTATAAACTTTTGGGTGCATGCACATTTCCTTAGACACAATGAAATGAAAATTTACTCCTCACTCTCTACCTATATGTATGGACTGGTGACTGCCATTTCACTGTATTTGAAGAATGTGTGCACACGAAAGCTCAGACCTTGAATAAAACTCCATTGGTCTTAAAGGTGCCACTGGACTCAAACTTTGTTCTGCTGGTTCAGACCAACACAGCTACCCGCCTGAAGTTTTTGGGTCTTTGAGTTTCAATTGACTTTGTAAAGAAATTGGAAAACACTTGTGTTAATTTCAGACCCTTGGGAGAGATCATGTGCATGTTCATACATGTGTGTCTAACATGGGAGAGTGGGGTGTGTGTCTTGTTTTTTTAATTGAAGCAGTATAGGCAAGGGGAGCGAAACCCTGCTCTCTCCCCTGCTTTCCTCTCCAGCCCTGCTGCTTTCAGCATTTGTCTTTTGGTCTCTCTGGCTCACTTCTAATAAACCTCTTCCATTTTAGAGATGGACATGGGTATATATGCATATGGATCTCATCCTGTCCAATTGGGTACTCAGGTGGTCAGTAGTTGAGGTGCAGTCTGCCAAGAACAGGGAACATTAGAAAAAATGGGGATGCAATCAGAATGAAGGAATATCTGAAGTCCCCCAAGATGCAGACAGTCAATGAATTGAGAGACTCTCAGGTATACAGAAGCAGAATGTACATTGCAAGGTCAGACAATGAATGCATTTCCACAAAAGTCTGACAGCCACTGATGAATATGCGCTGATGATAACAATAGAGCCCATAAGCAGAATCTTCATGGTCAAGGTTGACTCAGACTGGACTCCCACACTGTTCCCGCTGATTTCAGTGGGACTTGCACAGGAGAAGAAAAATTGCTGATTGGGACCCACCCCACTTTGAATGTTCCTGAGGCCAGGTGATATTAGAGAATGCTCTGCATGTCCAAATATAGAGAGTCTGTGAGCGTGTGAGTGCATGTGTGTATGTATATATGCACATCCGTATGTAATAGAATGCAAATTGAATGGCTGTGGGGTTGTTTCAAGTGGTATTGATTTAATAATTGGTGTGGTCTCTGCATGGTGCTCCATTCCAAGTGATTTCATGTGATGTTTCATTATTGTTTTTTATACATTTAGATACGGTTTATTTATGTGCAAAGCCAATAAAATGGAAAAGAAAAACCCCAACACCTTGTGTTTTCTGGGTGGTGCTGGATGCTTCATCTTGGGGGGCCACACACCTGACGAATCCTGAAGGAAGTTAGAAATATTTATGTATGTCCTGCACTGGGTGGGGGGCTGGGGATTTTCCCATTTAGCTTGGCTGACGCCTGGATTCACTGAAAGCAACGTTTGAAGCAAATGTGATGGTTTCTTCTTTGGAGAAAAGTAGTTGTACAGAGTTTATTCCAAGCTGTTCCCCTCATAGCATAAGCAGCCAGCATAGCGACCACTGGCTAAGGTTGCCAACCTCCAGGGGGTAAAAATATAATTTAAACAGGTTCCGATGTGTAAATATGGAACAATACAATCAACACTGGAAATACACGTATTATCACATTATTTGGTGTGATAATAAGTATATTTTCAGTGTTGATTGTTCTGTTCCAACCTCCAGGGGGTTGCTGCAAAATCATCATCATCATCATACCTTTTATTGGCACACTCAGGCATAATATGAAATGAGGACAGACAAAATATAAAGTCCGAGATTAAGAACGATAAGCTGATTTTCAAACTTCCCTCTGGGGTTTAGAATATAGCTGGCAGTCCAGTGATATATGTTGGGTGGAATCTGGACTGTTGGGCCCACAAGGACAGACTCTCTCACTATATGGGATCTAGAGGAATCTGCTATAAAAACATTTGAAGGAAAGGCATTCATCCTTGCCAGGCTGGAAATCTGAGAGTACAACTGATCTTCAAGTGACAGAGATCAGTTCCCCTGGATAAAATGGCTGCTTTGGAGGGTGGGCTCTGGCATTATACCCCACCATAGTCCATCCCCAAACCTTGCCCTCCTCAGGCTTCACCCTCAAAAATTCCATGTATTTCTCAACTCAGGCTGCCAATCCTACACCCACCCCCCAGAGCAAGTGCACACCAGATCATTTTCTAACCAAAAGGAAAAACTATGGGAAGAGAAAGGGCAATATTTATCTTCACTTTTTTACGAAACATCCTAGCTCCTTATTAAATCCCATCTGTTCAGCTGCACAAGAACTTGGGTTTTGCTATACAGATTGTTTTCCTCACTCTGCAAAATGGGTCTGCCTATCTGTTCAAATGCACTCGGGTCTGAGGACTTGTGATGGAAGCCAAAAGAACTGATAAGACAGACAACATTTCTTGTACAAGTTGCCCAGGCACTCAGAACCGGTCTGGCCAGTTTGCATGTTTTTGGGTCCTTTGGGGCCTGCTGCCACCTTTCCCCCCCCTGCACCAGTTTTATCTTTTGCTGTGTACCTAACGTGGTGAACAGGTAGGATTTGCACTGCGCTCTGCCCCTTATAGCCCATATAGCAGGGGTGGGCCAAGGGTAGCTCTCCAGATGTTTTTTGCCTACAACTCCCATCAGCCCCAGCCAGCATGTACAATGGCTGGGGCTGATGGGAGCTGTAGGCAAAAAAACATCTGGAGAGCTCCCCTTGGCCACCCCTGCCATATAGGACACTTGGCTCTCCCTTGTTGCTGTGCGGTCAGACCTACTCTGGACTTTGCCCATTGACCTAGATGGTTCCACTGCCAGGCCCCATTTTCAGACTTTAAAGCAGGGCAGGGGTAGGGAGGAGGTGTCCACAAATTCCTAGTTGCATTTAGTGAAGGTTTGGTGGTGTCTCTGCATTGAGGCTCTATCTATAGGAACCCACTGAGGCTCTGTCTCTGAGAGATCTTGCGTTCCAGTCAGAACCAAATAATAGCACTGCACAGCACAAAGGCTGGCAATGACGTATGAGGCTTTCAGACATACAGAATGTTCATTGCAAGGCCAAATGCAGACTGCCCTTCTACACTGGTATGGCAACCACTGATAACACAATAGAATCCATTAGCAGACGCTTCATAAGTGAGGGTGACTCAGACAGACCGTGCTCCCACATTGTTCTCCATTTCAGGTGTGGGTATATTTGCAGTTCAGCCCAGGCTCCTGAAAGGTTTGCATCGTTGTCCATCTTGAATAGTCACATGCAAATCCCCCAAATCTGGAATGGGAGATGCTTCTGCCAAATGGTCCCCATTGATTAGGACTGGGGGTGGGGGCAGCTTTCCTTAAAGCAGGCAGCTGTCCATCTTCTCTCCCTTTATCCCGGGGCTGTGTATTGCAGGGGCTGTGATTGATGCTGATGGCTTTGGCTTGACCTTTTTTTTATTATTAGTAGCCCATACAGGGTTACAACTTGGGCTTCATGAATCAAAGATCCCTGTCATGCAAAATCTATCCCTGCTTGGCAATAATGGAGAGATGCATTTTCAGGGACTAATGGACCAGAAACCACAGTAAACTGCTAGCAGAAGCGACCCAGGAGCTTGTGGCCAATAAAATGAAGATCCGGATGGTGTGAGTAGATGAGTATTTCATGGACAGAAAGTGTTTGCCAGAATGTATTTAAGGCTGTATCTAAGGAATGGACTCCCCAGAATAAGTTCCTAGGTCTGATAGATGGTCATCTCTCAAGTTTTGCTTCCCACTGTGTTTAGCACATTTCTTAGGTTAGGAAATAGATGCTATTTAATGCTACATATACAGTACACTTCATCCTTTTGCTGACACTGCTCTGGTTCAGCTTCCATTCATTTCCATGGAGAAGAGAATTTCCCAGTGCCTCAAGGGGTGGATCTGTCAGTCTTGTCTTGTCACTCTGCTGCCTTAATGTTGTCCAGTTTTTTTCCACTTCACCTTCCTCATGGTAGAGCTGCTGAAATGCAGATTTGCTATTGTTGACTCTCATCCTCCAGAACTAGTAATTTTCAAGAGCATAACTGAGAGCCATTGAAAGCAGACCAGAAGTGTCAGGAAGAAAAGGGGCTATGGATGCTTTAGAACTCACTTGTTTGGCTCTCATAATGTTCTCCAGTAACTGAGTTTGTTGAAGTAATCTTTAGTGGCTTCAGGAAATGCAGATGTGCTTGGTTTGGCAGTGTTTTTGCTCATGTGCATTTGAGGGTGGGGGAAGCCAATGCAAATGTGATCAAGTTGTTCAGTGCTGAACCAGACAAACCTGACAATTGGCTCAGGTATGATCAACACTCAAATGTGCTGAGTTTGACTTTGAACATGTTCACTGCAAAATTCACCAGCAACTCTTCAAGGAATATCAAACGGTAGCTGAAATGTTCTGATGACCAGCTGCTGATGTCTCTGGAAAGCAGAGATGCAATATGTACTATGTCACCTTGGGAACCCCTTGATAGCCCATAGAGACAGGGAAGTCACAAAAGTGAAGAAAATGCTTGCCAGTCCCCCACCCCCCCATCCACTGGCTCCCCACCCATCGGCTCCCCACAGTCCCCCACCCCCGCCCATTCACTATCTCCAATGAGTCTGGGATGTGGTGTTGCCTTAGCAGCAGAATTAAATCTCAACTTCCATTTTCAGCCATAGCTGCTGGTGCCTCAAAGACTCCCCTTTGGCTAGGAGGAGCAAGAAAACAAGGTTAGCTGATCCATATTGAGTGCCTGGCTCTCCGTCTCCGCTATGTCTTGTGTTACAATCAAGCAGTTATCAGTCCAGAGGGAAAGGACAGGAGAGAAGGGGAGGGAGGGGGTGGGTGGGTGAATGAATGATTTATGTTACCTGGTGCAGAAAAGCTGGAAAAGGGACTCAGGGAAGAACTCAGGCTGGATGTTTACAAAGATGAAAAGGTTTTTGTTTTTGTGTTCATTTTGTTTTCATCCAGCCTAAGGGAGAGGTCTGTGTAACTTGAAAGCTCACGCCACCACTTTGTGCATAAGAATAAATGCAAAATGCTAAGCAATTATATAATTTGATTTAACTACTGAAAAAATTCTGATTAATTATGAGTGCCCTTGATTATTTGGACAGCTTGTGTGTTTTGTTTTGTTTTTTAAAAGACACCATTTTTAACATAATTTTTTTACAAAAACCATGGATGACATACCACTATGAATGCCCACCTTAAGCTCTTATGAACGAGGGCCAAATAGTTATGCACTAAATAAATAAACTGACTGACCATTTTTTCCCAAATGGTCAGCAGTCCTACTTTTGTTCAGTGCAAGGATCAAAATGAACATGCTGTCAGAGCCTCTGATAAGATAACAGAAGGGACTGGTTATTTTTAAGGGAGAAACATCCGAACTGTTTGACTATTTTTGCCATTTCTCCCAGCACTATTTGCCAGGCATCTCAGAGGTGTAGGAGCTAAAATATGTGCATACATGTAGGGGAGAAATGAGTCCACGTCCTTCTGTTAACAGGTGTCGGCACCCATTTCTTCGTTATTTGTTTAGATTTAAAACCTGCTTTGGACTAGAAGGTTTTCAACGTAACTGACATTTTGAAACACAATCTGAACTTCTCCCCTAATGTATTGTCTTCCTTTAGTGAATATCACATCCAGAGGCGGTTGTTGAGTGGGGTGCACTGCAGCCCTCTCCTAAGACTAGAGACTGTGATGGCCCTAGGAGCCAAGCAGAGAGGAGTCCCCCTGTTAGAGGTTCAAAAGCTGGACATCTGCTCCCGGAGCTTTAGTGCCAGCAGTACATATGTACTTGCAAACTGCGGAGTAACTTCAACTTTTACAAGTGGGTTTATTATTTTCTATATTGGATGTCTTTGTGCTCCTACTGATCAATTGACTAAAGCCTCCCTCTAATGGCATAGCACAGGGGCTGTAAGACTGAGCTAGGACTCAGGAAGTCTTCCCTCCCCCTCACACACATTCACCTCTTGCCCTTACTAGTGGCTTTAGGCAAGCTACTCTTTCTCAGCCTCAACATGAAGCTGCCTTATGCTGAGTCAGACTATTAAGGGCAGCACTGTCTGACTGGCAGGAAAAGCTCTTCCACATCACTTACAACCTGAGTCTTTTAAGAGGTGATGCTGGGAACAGAACCTGGGGACTTCTGGGTGCAGAGCTTCCCACTGAGCCATCAGCACCCACCCATCTCTGCAATACAGGGATAATAGGACTGAACTGCATTATAACAAACTAAAGCATGAGAAGTGCTTTGAACATTCCAGAATATTGTATAAACTCTAAGGCAG
This sequence comes from Heteronotia binoei, assembly GCF_032191835.1. NCBI lineage: Eukaryota > Metazoa > Chordata > Lepidosauria > Squamata > Gekkonidae > Heteronotia > Heteronotia binoei. The sequence continues at coordinate 48,780,484 of NC_083234.1, read as the reverse complement.
GGGTGTCAAACATGCAGTTCAGGAGCCGAATCAGGCCCCCAGAGGGCTCCTATCAGGCCCCCGAGCAACTGGCTGTCATCTGCTTCCTTCTCCTTCTCTCTTGCTTCTTTCTGCATAACAGCTTGCTTTGCAAGGCTTGCTCAATTGCATAGGAGCTATAAAGCAAAATCTCTATTTTCTCCATTGGCTGAGACTCCTCACTTGGGGAGGAAGAGTGGAGGAATAGCTTGCTTTGTCAGGCTCTCTCAATTGCAGAGCAGAGCTACTGAGCCAAGCCTCTCTTCCTTCTATTGGCTGAGGCTCCTCCCCCTCCCAGGAAGGAGAGAGCCAGAACTTCCTTTGCCAAGTTCCCTGGATCCCATGGGAGAAATACAAAGAAATCACCTTTAAGACCAATGAGTGCTAACGTTTTAAGCATGTTTTAAGTTTTTAAAAAATGTATTTGTGTTTGTCTGTGTTCTTTATAAAATTTATATCTCTGCTACCTAATCTTATATATGTACACACATGGCCCGGCCTGACATGGCTTGGCCCAACCCGACATGGCCCAGCCCGACAGTCTCATTTATGTCAGATCCGGCTGTGACGGTAATGAATGGGTTACCAATAAAACTAAGGACACATAGAGCCTGCGTCAGGTGATCTGAGAGTGGCGGCCAGAGTGCTCGGAACTCTCAGAGGTGATTGACAGCTAATGGCTGAGGGCAGTTAGTGTCAGACAGAGTCTGAGGGAGACTGCTGAAGAGAGCAGTTGGTCTGAGAAGGAGCTGAGACAGGAGCTGAGGAGAGTCTTCGAGAGAAGCAAAGCTCACTGTTCACTCTATAAAGACAGCCAAGGGGCTGTGTGTGACTAGAGAAGAGTCACAGTAAAAGACCTGAGAGGTCACAGACACAGATACACATCTCTTAAGAGCTAAAGAGGTGGTTGAGGGAAAGATGTGGGTCTAGAAGTCTGAAGGGCTGGGAAAAGAGACACCAGTCGACTTAAGGGACTTGGCACATTATACCCAAGAGGCCAACCTAGAATAGTGTTGGAGAGTGGAATCTATATGATCTGTGAAACCTGAAAGACCTAAGCGAACTTGATATTATAAAGCCTGAACTACGAAGAAACTGTTAACTGCTTGAGATACAATATAGCCCATGTATATATTTTCCATTCCCCAGTTGAAGACGGTGTGTGTACGTTAATAAATTTCTGCACCTCAGAATTGATTGACCAAAACCACACAGTAAACTGTGCACAGGGATGGTACAGAGTCATCACATTAGGAACATTTTACTTTAAAGTTTAAAGTAAACATTTTACTTTAAAGTTTACTTTAAAGTTCTCTGGTGCCAGTATATTGGGAAAACTATCAAAGCTACAAACTGAGTTTATATCCATCTGAAAGCAAAACAAAACCCCCGAAGAGACTAGTATTGAGAAATCCATATTATACCCACCCCTTGAGTTCCATAGCCGTGAGGTAAAATTCAAGAGGAAGAACTGAGGCGGAAGAGGGGCTGGGGTAGCCATAAGTCGCATATAGAAGCGATCCAAATGAGGTCAACACCCCTGCTCTAAGGATTAATAAATTTTACATTTGTATTCCCCCTCCCATTATTTCAAGGAAAGTTCTGGGCAGGGCCCAGGGGTTGTCACATTTTGTCTTTATCTGTGGGGTAGTTTTAATAGGATAACCCCCTGAAATCTTTGGAGTAAGGGAATGTTCCTAATGTGATGACTCTGAACCATCCCTGTGCACAGTTTACTGTGTGGTTTTGGTGAATCAATTCTGAGGTGCAGGCACACCAAAAGCCATCATTAAAGGCCAGATATTACACTGGCTAGTATCTCCATCTGGCCTCTAGAGGGTGCTGATGCTTCTAGAAATCCAGAGAATCTTTACCCACTGAGAAGCTAATTTGGAGGTTGGCTGGTTATCACACTTGCTAAGGTTTAACAACTATGGTTGTTGCACTGTGGTTACAAACATTTTACCCCACTAATTCAAAAAGAACAACACCAGCTACGTATCCAGGGTTTTTCCCTTAAAATGTTGCAGAACTTTCTTCATTTGTTCCCCAGACTGGAGAATGCCTTCCCAAGTTCACTTTATACTTTTATAGGAAGCAACCTGTAAATTACCAAAACAAATTGCTCACCAATAGAACAGCAAGTAGATGTTACTATATGTTCAAGGGCGTAATGTACATATACATCCATTTTTACCTGCAAATAAAAGACTGCTGGGTACATGTTTTTTGGACAACAGGTTGGAAGAGAAGAAACACTGCATAGGTAAGTTCCTTGCACTAGATACCACATGACTAAGAGTGTAATCCTAAACAGAACTGCACCCTTCTAAGCCCATTAACTTCAACAGACTTAGGAAGGCGAAACAGTGCAAGGGAGGCTCTGATGCTTCCTCCAGATGCCCTTCTTGCCAAAAATGGGAGGTCTGGGAGAGACAAGGTGGGGGCAGGCTATGCCCAGTGCCTGATAACCATGGGGACAGGTTACTGCCTTGTGTGCCCCTGGAAGAATAACCACTTGCCTGCTGCCTGCCTTCCCCCTGGTGTTCCTTTTAAAATAGCATGACTGAGACACTGGAGGTCTATGTGGTACAGAGAACTACTCCCAGCATAACAAGAAAATCTTTACAAACATACTTTTAGCACGGCACCAGACCAAGCAAAAGACAGGTTTGCTAGTCCCCAGGTCCCAGTAGGGGATCCCCCGGTTTTGCAGGCTCCTCCCTGCAGCCAGCCAGATGGCCAGCAGGAGGAAATCCTACCCCAGCAGCCAGGATGTGCCTTTCCACCTTGGAGGGCTTAGGAGAAGCTTGGAAGCTTAGAAGAAGCTTCGAAACTTGGAAGGTGTGTGTGCCTTTAAATCTCAGTAGGAGCAAGGCTGAATGGGGGTGTGGCAAGGCAGCAGAGCCATGTGGCTGTTCCCAGTGAGTCTGCAAAGCTGTGAGAAAGGAAGAGAGCCAGTACCTCCATTTGCTTTACCTTCCTTTCAGAAGTCATTTGCATAGTAAAGAGTAAATTAGAACCTTTCATTTCCTGTGTTAGTCTGAAGAAGTTGATGGAAATGCAGCAGATGGCTACATCCAGCAATTGCCATGAATAAATTGCCCCAGTGAGATTATAAAAGTGTGTGCTTGCAAACTACACTTATTCTGGCTTTGTGTGTGTGTGCACACACTTTTTTTTAGTGGAAGTGCATTCAGCTGCTGGGGGACTGTATTCAGGGGAACTGCACTGCTATTTTTTGTTATTTTAGGGAATGGGAAAGTCTCCTGGCTCCACCCCCAAAGTCTCTATGGCCTTGAACCTCACTACCCCTTGTAGTTTATGCCTCTGAACCACTACAGCATGCTGGTTCTCCTCCCCTTTTGTGTTGTGTTTACTGTATTATTAACTGTTTTGTGTTGTGTTTACTGTATTATTAACTGTTTTGTGTTGTGTTTACTGTATCCTTAAATGTTTAACATACACATTTTAAATGTTTTAAATGTTCTAATGCAGGGATGTTAAACATGTGGCCCACGGGATGGAACCAGCCCCTGCAGGGATGGTATCCATCCTGCAAGCAACTGGCTCTCTTCTGCTTCATCTTCCTGGGCTGCTTGCTGCTGTTGCATCATCAACGGTGCGGGCCCTACGGGACATTAGCCAATTCCGTAGGGCGTGCAAAACCGCCCTCTTCCGGCTAGCCTTCCAAGATGGAACCTGAAATAAACACCATGCCATCACTAACATCAATAATCGAGATAGCAATAAGATGAGATTATTTTAGATTGACTTTAGACTTTTATATTATGTAAACTTAATGGTAAATTTTAAATGGTATAGAAATGTATAATTGTTTTATTGTTCAACATGGCTTTTGCCACACTCTGTAAGCCGCCCTGAGCCTGCCCCGGCAGGGAGGGCGGGGTATAAATAAATTTTTTATTATTATTATTATTATTATTATTATTATTATTATTATTATTATTATTATTATTATTATTATTATTTATTATCAAGCCTGTTCTCTCTCCTGTGGCTGAGATCTCATCTTCCTCTTTTGGAGAAGAAGAGAAGGGGGAAGGATAGAGAGAGTGCTCATGCATGCATGTGCCAGAGAAAATCTTCCTCAATCACTTTCTCCTGCTTCATCCTCTGGGGCTGTTGCTGTGTCTCCAAGCTTCTCTTCCCTCCATTGGCTGAGATCTCCTCCGGACAGGAGGAAGGGAAAGAGGGAGGAGGGGATGTGTGAGAAAGAGACGGAGTCCCATGGTACCTTTAAGACCAACAAATGCTTTATTCCAGGTATAAACTTTTGTGTGCATGCACACTTCAGAGAGAAGGAGGGAGAGAGGGAGATTCTTCTGACAAGCACAATTTACATTAAGATTGCCTGGCTCTGTTGTTTACTTTGAGTCCTGGTCACACACCCACATGTTAAAAAAGGAAAAAGAGGCAGGGATTAGGGGAATTTAAGATAAATTATTTTGTCTTATTCTGGATTTTTTTTAATTTTTTAAAAAGTTTTTTTCTCTGAGCCTATCTAGGATTTTATTTTATTTCAAAAATACTCTGATTAGGAATTACAACACTGGAAGGAAGTAAATATAAATAATCTATGGTTCCATATAATCCAGTTCAATATGTGATATCCCTATCTCCCCTCCCACCTCACTGGATGCCTTTCTTCACATTACCCCCCACCTTGTTTTTTAACTGTTTCATTTTCATCACTAGCACTGAATGGATTTTGTCCAGTCTGAAATCCACACATTAAACTTGGGGAGATCCCCCTTTCTAGTTCTAACAGATGAAAAAAGGGAAAGAAAAGAAAGGAACCTAACAGTACAACTTGCAATCTTTATTAGTGGAAGGGAGCAAGAGTCTACTAGCACCTTAACAACTAACAAAATTTGTGGCAGGCTATGAGCTTTTGTGAGTCACTGCTCACTTCATCAGATACAGCTAGAATGTGAGTCCATCTCTCCTTATATCTTGGAGAGTGACATGACTTCAGACGCCAAATGACAATAGCAGGCATTGGTAATGAGAGAAGTAACCTTGATCTCAATTCAGTCCAGGAGGATGCATTGTCTTGAGCTTCATTATCAGTTGCATTTCAACAGTCTCTCTTTCCAAGCTCCCTTTGAAATTCCTTTGTAAGAGAACTGCTACTCTTAGGTCATCAACTGAATGTCCTGGAAGGTTAAAATGTCCCTCACTGGTTTTTGAATGCTGTGGTTTCTAATAGCAGTAGAAAAGAGCAAGAGTCTAGTAGCACCTTCAAGACTAACAAAATTTGTGGTAGGGTATGAGTTCTCATGAGCCACTGCTCACATCTTCAAACTTATGTCCATTTATTCTTTGTGTCCTCGTGGACTGAATCCTCCTGGAACAAACTGAGACCTAGCTTTCCTGTCTCATTACCAATGATGATATTTCCATACCTACTACTCTGCTTCTAAAATCATTTTTATGAAGTTTTAACCTCCAGTACCTTATGTTACATTTTATGGCCCATATGGCCTGGCCTGACATAGTGCCATTTATGTCAGATCTGGCCTTCATAACAAATGAGTTTGACACCTCTGTTCTAATGCCTTAATATTCACTGCCTTGGGGACAATATTTGGGTGGAAAAGCAGCATAAAAGCAGGAATATTTTGACTGCTACTAAGAATAGCAGTGAAGCGGAGGGGAGAGAGAAAGGTGGAAATTGGTCCATGGGGTACAATTCATCAAGAGGTTTTTGAGAGCATATGCCATTCAAATGAGAGGAAATTTTGTGAGAGAATGAGCTTTTTAAATACATTGCATAGGAAAATGTCCAAGGTCTGTGGTTTAAAGTTTAGAGGCATCATTCAAGGCCCATGAAGATTGTTGGATATCTGTCTAGACCCAGGTTACCTCAGAGGGTTGGTGTAAATGGAAATGGGGGAAAGAGCAACATATATGGCCCTGAGGTCCTCAAAAGAAGTACTAAAAAGTCAAGAGAGATTCTGTTTGAATATTTGGCCTCAAGCATCATCACTCAACAGGCCAACCCTGCAAGGGTTGAAATGCTTTGTTTACACAGAAGCCAGTCCCAGAGCCCTGCCTTTACCTTGGTAAGTGTTGCAAATCTCATACAAAGTCAGGAAAAGTCTGCAAAAACAAGCCCTGCCCATGAGAAAATGGTTATTGCAGGTATGCACAAAGATAACAGCCAGGTAAGCCTTAAACCAGTGAATTACTCCAACTGTTAATACCCACTAGAGTTCATTTGTTTCAATCAATGGTCATGACAACAATTCTGAATAGGGGCAGGTATGAGTTGTCAAAATAGCTTTTTGCCCTCTCTGGTTGAAATGTTCAAAAGTGTAACACTGTCCCCGGAGTCCTCTCAATTGTTTCTTTGTGTGAAAGAATGAAGCCTGAAATCCATCCTGTCATTCATATGCCCCTTTTCCTCCATTCCCTTCCTTATGTAACTTTCCACTAGCAATCAAACACAAAGAGACTTGTGGATGCGGTCAGAGCAATCTCTTTATTCATGCTGAATTAATGGCCACTTTGAAAAAAGGAGTACTGAGTACCAGACGCCACAGAAAAGAGGGGGGGGGCTGATATGCTATACTGTGTGCACCCAAAACATTATTTTATAAAGTACAAAAAGCAGATGGCAATTTGTGAAAACAGTCCTTATATACACTGCATGATACAGTGAGGTATGGCCATCCAAGGATAAAAATTCAGTTTATAATACAGTGTATTATGACAATTATTAAAGTATAGCAATTGACAGTCTGCCAGCTAATTAAGACACCATTTTGATATCTTCTTCAGAATTCTTTCTGTTACAGTCCTATTGCAGAATGGCCATGTGCACCTGTTGTAAACTATCTATGAAAGACAAGAGTCCAAACATCTTCATGTGTGATGCAGCATCTAAGCAGATTTATTTAGAGCGTCTGTGTGTGTTTGGGGGGGAAATGACACTTACTGTTTATAGCTGCCAAACACAGGCGAAAAAGGGACATTTAAATCATATATCTGTAACACAGAAAGTATAAACCAATTAGTAGAAACAACAGGACAAAGAATAAAGGAAGGATGCAACAAAAAAAGAGCTCACACTTAGAATTCCAAAAATACCCATGATCTGATTTCTCATGCACAGTTCCAAAAATCTTTCATGTACAGCTCTGATAACAGAAAGGCCAAGGTAAATGAGAATTGCTTCAGCCTCACTTGTATGTGAACTGTGAACCAAAATGTTAAACGGACGGCAAGCATGTAAACTTGCCATGTCATGATGACTGGGATCTTGTATGAGGCAGAAACAAAAAAGAAAGCTATGGCATACAAAGGCAGTCAAATCCAAACAATCATTGAGGTTGTTAGGAGATACTGTGGCTAAACTGCTAAGTACATTTTGTGGTTTCTTACAGAGGTCTTTCCTAGGCCCCACCCCTTTTTTTTAAAAAAAACCCCCTCTTTTTCTTTTGGTTTGGAGATATGTAATCATGGCACAATGGCAACAGCTCTTTGCTTATACTGAGGCTGAAAAGCGAAATTATTGGAAGGTGCTTTCTTCTTCGCAGGCAATGGAAGGTCCTCCTCTGCTTTTGGGAGCAACTATGAGCAGCTGAAGAAGAAACTTATGAAATATGGCCTTTGTTCATCTTCTCTTACTAAATGTTTCCATAAGGTTTATATGCATGGAGATCTACATGTTCAGAAACCATGTGGCATATTTCATGATGATGAGAAGTTTAAGCTGAAATTGATTTCTATTCTTAACAAAAGTTCTATGGATTTGATGGTGCTTTTGATTGGAACAATTAATAAAGAAAATGAACATTTGGATTCTCAGATTAAGAACACTTTTGATAGTCTCATTTTCAGAACCACTTATCACAGATACCAACAAGTCATTTTGGCAGTGAAAATAGGCAACTAGAGAAATTATTTAAAGTTATGTGAGTGGATGTGTGAAGCTTTTGATCTGAGTTGCCTGGGCACAGTTAATGCATCCATTGCACTTGTAGTGACCCTTCAAAATAAGCAATGCCTCTATTATCAGCATAAGCCTGGATAAAGCAATGAATATGTTTGCAAGTGTCAAAAATTAGAAGATTGTGTCAATCCATTTGTTATCTTCAAAGTACTGTACTTCCAGACACAAGAGCTACTGTCTTTAGGTCAGTACATATTAGTAAATCCTTAATGGATTATGACTTCTTAAAACAAATAATAAGTCATATTTCACATGATAGAAAAATGCAAACATTTTTTCTTAAAATCTATAGGTTCACAGAATGGTTAACACATAAATGCCCTTAATGAACATATGCCAATGTGTAAACAAAAAAATCTCTGTGGAGTCAGAGACATATGAAAATGTAATAATGGGATGTAAGCTATTCGGTCACTCCACAAATTCACAAATTCACAAAATTTATCAAATATCATCAGTATATCTGTAACAAACTTTCAAATGATTCAATAAGGAAGAAGAAGATTGAAAAATAAATTGTTCTTCAGAACTGCACATGAATAAATTGGCTATGGTGTGAACCACTGGACTGCCCATTGCAATCCCTTGAATTTGAAAATAAAATTGATTTTGGAAATAAAAACCATTTTTCTCTAGGACAATTTCAGGGAGTTGTGTCAAAAAATAGGTAGGAAGAAACAAATCTTTCTTCTTCTGCAGAAAAAAAAATCCACAACAGAAAGGGTTTCTTCACATGGTATGTTAGTATTCAATTGACATCCAAGGTGACCAAAATGTCATCTTTATGAAAATAATTTTTTTCAAACTTGAGAATAAAGTCTGAAGTGTCTCTGGTATATAATTCAGTAGTGGGAACAAATGCCCTCAAAAATGTTCCAAGTGTTTGGCCACAGGTTCCAGTATAGAATTTGATTCTGACACTATAGGTCTTCCTGGGAGGTGTCATTCAGGTTTATGACTCTTGAAGCATATAAATAACAGGGACCTTTGAAAATTCAAAAAACAACAGTGTTTGTCAGTGTATCCCAAAGCTAGACCTTGATAAAAATGGCTTTAATCACAGAAAGAATGTACCTGGTGAGATCATGTTGAATCGGTTTATAGGTTAGATTAGAGAATTGCCTCTTGATCTCCTGCACATAATCTACAGTGTTTTGAATTACAACTGCACCCCTTTATCTCCTGGCTTTATAACAATAGAAGTATCCTTCTGCAATACTGAAATAAAATACGTTCTCTGCAAGATTAATTATTTCAGAGATGCATGAGCCCTTTTCCCAGTTTCTCAATGTCTCTCATTGCAACTTGCTCAAATGTTAAAATATTGAAATTCTGGATGGAGGGACTGAAAGTTGATGAAGACCTAAGCCAATTATAGCAGAAAAATTAAAGCCATCTCAAAAAAATTCCCCCAATTTGATTTGCTGTATTAATTTGAAAAAAATCAATCTGAGAGTGAAAAGTATTGTAGTGTAGGAACAACGCTCAGACCTTTACTGAAGATGTCAAGTTCTTCATAGGAGAAACTTCTGGAGGTGGAGTGTTGACTGTGAGGACGAAGCCATAAAAAAGGAGCTGACGTATTTTCACTCCTAGAATGATTTGAATCTTCCTGTGAATCACTACTTTCAATATCAGAGATGAGTGGTTTTGAAAAAGAGATTTTTCAAGTTCTTTCAGTCAACCATGAACACACCATCCAATTTTTGTAGTCAAACTCATGCATTTTTTATTTATTAATTTTGATTTATTTTACTTCCGTAAAAAGCCTGTTAATATTATTGTCCAGTGTTTTTACGTTTATATCAAGTAAACTAGTCTCTGTAGATGTACTTAATTTATCAAAAGTATCCTTAATCTGAGAATCAAAAAATGTTAATTTTCTTTATTAATCCTTTCAATCAAAGCAACATTTGTTAAGAATGGATATCCATTTCCTTTGCTTTCATTTTATCCAATAAAAGCTCTATGACATTGACTGAGCAGTAAATAGTTGTTGTTAATCATTTATCACCCAGTAGACAAAAGGAGTAAAAAAACCCCAAACCCTTAGATTTCTTTTTGGATTCCTACCAGCAAATAGAAATGTAACTAGGTCATAGGAATATACATCAGGATGATCTTGCAAATACAGTGAAATATTACGCCTCCTGAGATTAGTATACAAAGGACACCGCAGAAGGGCATGTGCAATCATGTCGATCTTACCTATGGGACACGGGTAAATTTATTCTGAATAAGGTAAATGTATGAACCTACCACTAATGACTCCCAAAGAATGAGAATTTAGTCTAGCCAGAATGAATGCCCTTAATTAGCTTTGGGAAGTCAAGAGATAGGTGTAGGAAGGAAAATATTTTGTTGGGGAGATTACCAAAAAATTGGGATGAACAGGTGTGGTATGCTCTAAAAGCAGAGCTTTGGTGATTGTTTGATTTCTCGCCAAGGCAAATGCATGAAAGTCCTGATCCTGGACAGTGTCCAGATTACCATTGAGGGTCAGAAGTTTCTCAAAGACAACCATATTGATCTATAAGAGTATTCTTTCAGGTGTGCCAAGTTGCTCTTGCTGCTCAAATATGACTTGATGAACAGTCTAAACCCTTGTAACCAAGCCGTTGCCTTAAGGGAAAGTTAGTACAGATCAGTTCTGAATGGAGAGCCACACCAGATACACAGTGAAGAATGTTTAATTAATTTTCTCAGAAAATATAAAAGAAGATGATCAATGTTTCATTTACCAGGACAATCCCTATGGCTACTCACAAAAAACAGCAGGTCATCAAGCAATCCTTAACTATACTGACGCAAAATATCACGAGTTTCCCCAGGTCTTTGTCCATTTCTGAAAATACTATTCAGTCTTTCCCCAACACATTGCTTCACTTCCAGCTAATCTCATCAGAATATTGTTCAAGAGACAAGCACATCCACAAGCCCTTAGGCAGCATTTTGCCCTATAACTATACACATTCTGCCCCATGCAGTGTCTGAGTGTGTCTTGGGCACCTACTGACAACTCACTCCCAAATCTGTTTGGGCTCCTTCCATCTCCATTAAATGCTGTTCCATTTCACAACCTTCTCCATGGACTCTACTCTCCTGGACTGGTAACTATAATTTCCCCAGAAAATCCTCCTTTTATTCCCACTCCTTCCTAGGGCTGCCAATCCCCAGGTGGGGCAGGGGATCCCCCAATTTGAAGGCCCTCCCCCCGTTTCAGGGTAATCAGAAAGCGGGGGGGGGATATCTGCTGGGCACTCTATTATTCCCCATGGAGACCGATTCCCATAGGGTATAATGGAAACTTTATCCATGGGTATCTGGGGAATAATGGGGGCTGTTTTTTGAAATAGAGGCATCACATTTTCAGCATAGCCTCTCCTCAAAACACCCCCCCCAAGTTTCAAAAGGATTGGACCAGGGGGTCCAATTCTATGAGCCCACAAAGAGGGCACCCCTATCCTTCATTATTCCAAATGGAGGGAAAGCATTGAAAAGGCAATCCCTTTAAATATGATGGCCAGAACTTCCTTTGGAGTTCAATTGTGCTTGTCACGCCCTTGCTCCTGGCCCCACCCCCAAAGTCTCCTGGCTCTACCCCCAAAGTCTCCTGGCTCTACCCCAAAAGTCCCTAGATATTTCTTGAGTAAGACTTGGCAACCCTACTCCTTCCTCTATTTTCATTAGCTAGTATTCCTGTGTATATAGTTTTACTGTGTGCATACTTCTGGATGTGTGTATCGTTTTATCTTCTCATTCAATAAAATAACCTTTCTTGGTTAAGCTACATCCTAGTTATTTCTGAGAATCTCTATGGGGGAAATCCCCATAAACAAATGTGGAGATTTCACTTGTTAGCTCCTCTTGATAGCTCTGTCTCCTTCACTAATTTCCCCAAACAAAATAGAAGACATCCCCTTTGGGTACCCACCTCCATTTCGGATAAAATTTAATTTGCTTGTCAGCACATATTTTTGCTTTTTTCCTTATCAGTCATTAATGTGGCCCCCATTTTAAACTAGATTAGAAAAGGATACCCAAATATAAAAATTCCTTCATGTTGGGTTTCTTCCCCATTCAAAACTCATCTGAACACTGAAGGATTTATTTTTTTGAAGAAAACATCAACTTTAGTTTTTTGGTAGTTTATTTTCAAGCCTTCCTTAAGAAAGAAAAGCAGAGTAGTATAATCAGTGTAAAGAAGAATTGGATACTGCAATTGGCCAAATGGAGTGGATAACAAAGCTTATTAAATAAAGTCAAGACCATTTATATATAGATTGAACAAAAATGGGGCCAAAAGGCATCCCCACTAACCCCTCTATCAAGGTTAAATGGCTCAGTCAGCTTGCCACCATAGCCATAGTGGACCTAGAGCAAGATTCTGGGAGAAGCTGAGACACACCATGGTTGATAAAAGGCTGCTATGGGTCAGGCAGGAACACCATGTGGGCCCACATGGAGTTCCTGCCTGACCCATAGCAGCCTTTTATCAACCATGGTGTGTCTCAGCTTCTCCCAGAATCTTGTTCTAGGGATCATATTGAAAGCCGCTTTCAGAGCAATAAATCCTATATAAAGGCTACCGTTCAGTATATTTTTCTATCAGATGATACAGAACTAGAGAATGATCCAAGTTTGAACCCTATCTGCTCCTGACCCAGAATGCCACCCTGTTCAAGCCAATCAGTTAAAGTATCTAGCAAATATGAACAGTATATTTTAGCCAAGCAAGATAATAAGCTGGTTAAATGATAGTAGTTTACATCCAAATGTTGACCCTTAATGAAGATCAGAACTGTTATTGTGTGCCTCCAATGTTTTGGGCTGAGCCCAGACATGTTTATTTGTGAAAACAGTGGAACAAAGGTCTCTGCCCATCAAGATGGGTTTAATTTGAATAATTCATTTGGGATAAGGTTTGCTCCAAGGGCCTTCCCTAAGCACAGGTAATGGATCAAGCCTTCAATTTGAGAAGGGCTGACGTGGAAGAGGGCCATCGGGTTCAAATGTCTCAAAAGTAAAAGTTCCCCAGGAATAGCAAATAAACTTTAAAAATATTATTCTCAGACTCCTGAATAAACATAGAAGGGAATATCGCCATGCATTCCAGTGCCCATATTAATAATTGCCCAAAATGCCAAGTTGTCATCAGTTTTAACAGCCAAACTGAAAAGTCCCCAGTGGAAATCGATTGCACCTCCTAATCTTTGTTAAACATGCCACATGGTTTCTGAAGATGAAAATTTCTAGGAATATAATCCTTATTACAGCAACATTCAGTAAGAGAAGATGAACAAAGGCCATATTTCATACGTTTCTTCTTCAGCTGCTCATCGTTGCTCCAAAAAGCAGAGGAGGATCTTCCATTGTCTGCAAAGAAGGAAGCACCTTCTAATAATTTCGCTTTTCAGCCTCAGTATAAGCAAAGAGCGCCGTTGCCATTGTGCCATGTCATGATGATATCTATCCAAATCAAAAGGAAAAGAGAAATAAAATAAAAGAGTGGGGAGAGACCTCTGTAAGAAGCCACAAAAGGCATTATCTCCTAACTTCCTCAATGATTGTTTGGATTTGACTGCCTTTGTATGCATAGCTTTCTTTTTTGTTTCTGCCTCATACAAGATCCCAGTCATCATGACATGGCAAGTTTACATGCTTGCCGTCCGTTTAACATTTTTGGTTCACAGCTCACATACAAGTGAAGCTGATGCAATTCTCATTTACCTTGGCCTTTTCATTTTCAGAGCTGTACGTGAAAGATTTTCAGAACTGTACATGAGAAATCAGATCATAGGTGTTTTGGGAATTCTAAGTGTGAGCTCTTTTTTTGTTGCATCCTTCCTTTTTTCTTTGTCCTGTTGTTTTTACTAATTGGTTTATACTTTCTGTGCTACAGATATGTGATTTAAATGTCCCCCTTTTTCGCCTATGTTTGGCAGATATTAACAGTAAGTGTCATTTGTTCTACTGCTTAGATGCTGCATCACACAGGAAGATGTTTGAACTCTTGTATTTTATATAGACAGTCTCTCGGCTTGACTTGGCGAACGAAGATTTAAGAAGGGTGCAGTAGTCCACGTCTGCTGCAGGCTCGCTGGTGGCTAACAAGACCAATGCGGGACAGGCAGATCCGGCCACAGTGGCTGCAGGGAAAAGTCTGATTTGGGGTTGGTGCTGTAGCAGTGTGATTCTTCCTCAATCTCCTTTTGTCCTCAAGACCAGCTATGCGTGCGTTCTCAAAGGAAGAGACAGCCTGGTGGATGGTGTGCCTCCATGCTTTGCGATCCGAGGCTAGGTCAGACCACTGGTGATGGTTGATGCGACAGGTGCCAAGGGATTTCTTCAAGGAGTCCTTGTGCCTCTTCTTTGGTGCCCCTGTATTTCGATGGCCGGTGGAAAGTTCGCCATACAGAGCAATCTTGGGAAGGCGGTGGTTTTCCATCCTAGAAATATGCCCTGCCCAGGGCAGCTGCGTCTTCAACAGCAGTGCTTCAATGCTTGTAACCTCCGCCCTCTTGAGGACTTCAGTCTAGACAGTCTAGATAGTCTACAACGTGTACAAGGCCATCCTGCAATAGGACTGTAACAGAAAGAATTCTGAAGAAGATATCAAAACAGTATCTTAATTAGCCAGCAGACCACCAGAGGTTATTTATATATTTATTTTTAAGTGTACCTCCTATCTGTGACTATCTAAATCTGTGGATTAGGGCAAAAAATTAAATTAGCGTTCTGTGTGCTCCTGCAAAGAATGCTCTTTGCTACCTTCTTTCTGATGGCAAAGCATCTCTAGGGCTGCAGCAGGGCCTGCAGAGGCAGCAGCAAAGCAGCCCAGGGCTCTACCAGCTCTGGAGGCAACTGGAGGAGAGGCTTGGAACCCCACTGAGCCTGGCATCAGTAAAAAAGCAGCCCAGGGGCTGTGCTGGCCCTGGCATTGGCAGCCATGCAGCCCAGGAGTGACACTAAGCCAAACAGTGGCAGGCAAACTGCTTGGGAGATGCACCGGGCCCCATGTCAGCGGGCGTGTAGTCCAAGAGCCCTACTGGGCCCGTGTTGGTGGCTGTGCAGCCTGGAAGATGTGCTGAGTCAGACAGCAGCAGCACAACCCGGAAGTCGTGCTGGGCCCCGCAGCACAGCCCCTGAGTCACACTGCGCCCAGCGAGAAAATGGGAGAGAGAATCCTTCCAGTTAGTATTGAGGGTCCACACTTGTACTTCACTAATTGTCACAGAATTCACTGTATCATGTACTGGATTTATATCCCTTAATCATCATGCCTCACAGCATCATTCACTGTATATAAGGACTGTTTTCACTATTTGCACTATACTGTTTGCACTGTACTGTTTGCAATATAATAATATTTGGTTTGCACACAGTTCAGCATATCAGCCTTTCCCCCCCTTTTGTGTGGCCTCTGGTACAGTACCTTTTGTAGTTTCCTGTACAAGAGCCCCGTGGTGCAGAGTGGTAAAGCTGCAGTACTGCAGTCGGAGCCCTCTGCTTAAGACCTGAGTTCGATTCCAGAAAAAGCTGGTTCAGATAGCCGGCTCCAGGTTGACTCAGCCTTCCATCCTTTTGAGGTCGGTAGGGGGGAAAGCTTGCTAGGGGGGAAGTGTTGATGACTGGGTAAGGCAATGGCAAACCACCCCATAAAAAGTCTGTCGTGAAAACGTTGTGAAAGCAACATTACCCTAGAGTCGAAAATGACTGGTGCTATCTTTACCTTTACAGAGGTCTCTCCCACCTTTTTTTTACTTTGAAAATGAGACAGCAAGCTACAGAGACTGCCTATGAAATATTCTGAACTGCCATATACATACTTAAAATCATGACCAAATAATTCTGTGGCTTATGTCCCCTCCCCCTTTATATCGATGACTGGTTTACACAATTGTTTTTGCAATGTATTCTTTGTCTCCCACACAGAAGCTTTCTTGCTGAAGAGAGCTTAGTGCTGACAAGGTCACAGGCTTCCTTGCTTAATTTGATTTCCATTTCTCTGGAGCAAATTAATGGAAGCATCAGCAAATAAAACTGTACAGCCTTCCACAGATGGGAAAAGGGGGTCTCAAGGCTGTTTCTGACCTTTGGCCCTTCAGTTTTTAAACTGCTGAGGTCTACTGCAGAGGGTTTCATTCTACATCCTCTGGGAGCAATGCAATAAAAAATCTCAAGGAATATATTTGATAGCAAGAGCCCACAACCAATTACCAAAGTACTGCAATGATGAGAGAGCTCAGAAGCCCTACTGTAAAAAATGTGGGAATTCTGAAACCCCAGATCCTCCAGCAAGAAGAAATATGCAAAAGGAGTACATTTGCAAATATTAGCCTAAGGATTAATTGCCAGATCTAGAGGTAGTTTGGTTTGATGGGTGGGGTTCTGCTGAACATGCATTTCTTTCTTTCAGTGCTCTCTGTGGGCCAAAGGAGACATGACAGTGCAGGGCCAGCACCACCCTGAAGCAGCTGCCAGGGCTTCTGGCATGGCCCACTGCTGCTGACTCAAGCCTCTCTTCTGAGGCACTGGCCACATGTGAGAGACAGGATACTAGACTAGCTGGTCCACTGGTCTGATCCAGCCAGGACTCTTCTTATGTTGATGCCTTCCCTCGCACCCTTCCACCGCCTGCATATGAATGCTTTGCCTCCTCTGCTTCCAGCTGCACGTGCTGCTTAGTCCTGCTGAAGAAGGGCACATGAATGGCACTCAGTGCATCACCATTCCTGGTGGCATTGGAACTGGAACTCCTAGCTGTCCCAACCACCCAGCACCATCATGCAAAGGGCATGCAGCTGATGTGAGCCTTTTTTAAAAGCAGCATCACAGTGCTGAACATCATGTCTAGTTCAGCCTTGTGCCCAAGCTCCTGAGAGCTCAGCTCCCATCTGGTGCCTTGGGCTTTGTGGGCAACAGGGCAAATGTCTCACAGGGCCACAACCAAGGCATGGGGACCCCAAACCAAGATACTTTAAAACCAATTAAATGCCCCTCTTAACATCAGGATGGGTTGGCGCTTATTGTTCCTAAAATCTCTTAACTTTCTCTTGTTGATCTCCTGATAAGGTTGGTATTGCTGCAGGCTGGTGTATTCCTGCAGGGTATTCACCTTTAGACATGCTCAACAAGACTCATTGTGTCTGAAGGCAGAGTCATCAACAAAGTGGACAGCCCCACTGGTGTTGCCCTCTTCTTAAACTGCACCCCTGCCTGTTGTTTTCATTGGTCTTTCCAGCTGGGCAGCAGAGCTGACTTTCTTGTCCAGGGTGCTGTGCTTTCCTGCTAAAACTCTTCCCCTCACCAAGGCAGTCCAGAGGCAACTTGACTCTGAGACAAAACGAGGCAAGTGCTGCAGCCTCAGATAGGGTGCCCTAAAGAGCTGCTGAGGGTACCAGACAGAGCTAACGCATGGTAAGAATCCACTTCCTGCCGAAGACTTATTAAAATTAATTGGAGCTGCACAGGAGCATGGGATTCCCCAGAGGGTTCTTAGACATAACTCACAAATAGTAGATAACTGCATGTAAAAAAATTCTTATTGGATCAGATATCTACTGCCGCATTCTGCTTGAATCCAGCAACTGTTGTTCAGAGATATGTATTGTTTCTAAACAAAGTGGTTCTGTTCAGCTCTAGCCATTCATTCCTGAACATTTTAAATGTGGCCACCAAACTTTGCATGTTTGCCTGATTCAACACATACACCTCCCACTTGAGGCCATCTAACTGGCCATCCCGGTTAGCGATTGGATGGGAGACCACCAAGGAAGTTTGGGGTCACTAAGCAAAGGCAGGCAATGGCAAACCACCTCTGCTCATCTCTTGTCTTGAAAACGCTATGAGGGGTAGCCAAAGGTCAACTGCAACTTGACAGCTCTTCAAGAACACAATTAGCCATCATTATATCTTGTGGCAGTGAATTCCATATGCAAATTGTGCAAAGCAGGATTTCCTCATCACTGTCCTGAATCTACTGCCAATTCATTCATGGGATACACCATTAAAGCACAGCAAGAGAGGATGGAAAATACTCTCTGCCCACTTTCTCCATACAATGATGAAATAGACATCCATCATATCTGTTCTCCCTTTGCTTTCTCTTTTCTAGACTAAAAAAAAAAATGCAGATGCCTGAACCTCTCCTAATACATAACCCTTACCTTCCCCCCATCCATGATTTTTCTGCTAAAAATCAGTCTCCACAAGTTTTTTTTTTTTCCATGCCAAGGAAAAGATTTTAATAGCAGGGTAGGGTTGCTTCCACAGAATACGTCGCTGGCTCCTTCCTCTTGATCATGGTGGCTGTCCTTTCCTATACCTTTCCCCATCTTGTCTGCTGCGCCCTGTTACAACATGGTACAGACCTGGAGCACTTGCCTTGGAATTGAGCAGGATGTCTCTCATGGGTCAAGTGTACATATAGCAAAAGCCTTATGAAACAGCCACTACAAATACATGCTTGGCGTCCATGTTAAGAAACAGTTTGGATGTTCTGGCACATTTCCAGGAAGAGCACAAGTTACCAACTGGTACTCCTTGTAGTTGATTCCCATGTTCAGTTCATGTGGCAAAGAAGCATGTGGCCTGTAGAAGAAACAAACTGGTTCTGTGTGGCCGTTAAAACTGGGTTTGGCCTAAAGGCTTGCTGCCTTTATTCTGCCTTGGCAGAACACCATCAGCAGGAGTCACACTCTGAAAGGCACTAAGCCAAGTCTTCATTCAGCATTAGAAAGATTATAATCAAGAGGGTGAAATATAAAGCCCTGGTTCTCTTGCCCAGGACTTGTGGGTTTCTGAGCCTCTCATTCGAATGATGACAGGACCTGAAAGAATGAGCTCCACAAAGGGCTGAAAAGTGTACCCAGGGCTCCTCCCAGGCAGAAATAATGCATCCTACAAGAAAAAACCTGTCAGCCCTTTTCATTAAGACATCAAGATGGGTAGCTGTGTTAGTCTGTCCGTAGCAGTAGAAAAAAGTAGTCCAGGGCCACGGTCACACTCACCATTAAATCTAACCCGTTGCTATTATACCCTGCAGCTTTTTTACAACGAATTTCCTGATCAGACATCCCTCCATCCTTCAGTTCTAAGCAGCGTTGTTCCCATCATTGGTTGATCAGAGGTCTCAACTGGACCTCCTTTTTTGAGATAGCATGCCACACTCGCGCAAACGCAGTACCGTGGATATCGTGCTTGGCTTTTTTTTAAAAAAAAGGTGCCAGAAAAGGTGGGCGATCTGCCCCCCCCCCATTTAAATACCCAGAAAGGAAGGGGAAGCCTAGGAGTTCTCTTTGCTGTCTCTCCGCCTGCCAGGGATGTCTGATCAGGAAATTCGTTGTAAAAAAGCTGCGGGGTATAATAGCAACAGGTTAGGGATGGATTTAATGGTGAGTGTGACCGCAGCCATAGAAAGTACACGCGGGAATCGTCGGAAGCATTCTTATTCTGGATTTAATGTACTATCAAAAAAGTCCGCATCTCAGTCGTGGCAGTTCGGGACACAAATGAGCCAACGACCATTGCCAGATGCTGATGTTTGGACAACCACATAAAATCCGACACGCATCTGGCTTTCATCATGCCCATCTCGTCAGTTTATGTGCGTCTGACCTTGGCCCAGCAGCACCTTAAAGACTAACAAAATTTGTGGCAGAGGGCAAGCTTTTGTGATACTTCTCACTTCTTAAGATACAGCTAGAATAGGAGTCCATCTGTCCTATATATTGGAAAGTGATTTCAGATTTAACCTGCTATTGTCATTTGCCTGCTAATGTCATTTGGCATAAGTAAAAGTCAGACTAACACGGCTACCCCATTTGATCTTTGCCCATAGCTACTTTTTGCGTAGCAGTAATCCAGCATAATAAAATAGTCTTTCATTCTGTAGATGCAGTGATGGAGTAGAGGGATTCCTCTGCTCATGTTTTAAAAAGTAAAGGGATCTGTGCAGACTTCAGTGCTCTATGGTCCAGCTTCCTACATGGCCAGGTTTGTACATTATCATTCTTGAAATTGTTTTCCAATCAAAGTTGTTTTAGAGACATGTTGGGAGTGTCATAGGGCATTGTCCCTATCTTTCCCCCAAGTTTTCTGGGACCAAGAAGGTGTTTGTTCCAGTTAATTATTTTGTTTGCTCTTTTTAGTACCCTTTCCCCATGATATCCTTTGAGGTGTGGTGTGACCTGTGACTTAGCATACAAAGTCGTATTCCAGACTCATACTATGACTTTATATACTTCTCATGAGCTTTGGCTCATTTGTTTCTGCCATTTGTTCTCTCCTGCTGTCACACATTGAGCGGATGTTCACAACAAGTTGATGATGATGAAACCAAAATATCTTAGATCACCACAGCTATTTGTGCATGTGGCAAGTTGAATATGCATGTGTTTGCAATGCAGGGCAGTGTATGCATGGTGAGCAAGCTTTTGTATAGACAGAAGTGATATGCATGCAGGAAACAGCATTCTGTTTGAAGCAACTCTCATAAGGAAGAGAATAACCAGTGGGGGGATTTGCCATCTGGAAATTGTTTACTGCCAGTAATAACTGTATAAATTTATCCCAACCTTCTCTCTCCAACCCCACCCCAGTTGGCTAAAGAAAACGTGTGGGTTATTATGCTGACTGGACGCTACCATACTGGCCTTTCAGCTTTCCACACACACCCCCATGTGTAGGAAAGTTTGTGTAACTTGTCTTCAAAAGGAAATCTGTGCATTTTGGAGTGCTGAAGCTGAAAGGAGGAAATCGCGTGCCTTCCCATGAATGCACAAAAGCTTTGCCGAACATGTATTGAAAGCACCGGGGCAACCATGGAACAAAACAAGCATAGGGAGCAAAAGTCATGTAGCACAAACATGGTCTTGAGTTTCAGGGGGCCTTTGATTTCACCTCCAGGCCCTGCCCAGATACCAGATTTTTTGACCTAATTACAATAATTGGCAGCTCTGTGTGTTCTACACCTGCTTCAGGCCCAAGAATAGGCAACGTTTCACTGAGTGTAGTCTGCTCCCCCTCCCCCAGCCACCCAATTCTTGTATAAAATGCAGCAGTCAAAGGCTGGCATAGGAAAGGACTTCTTTACCCTTCCGCTGTCCATGATTTTTCTGCTAAAAATCCTCACAAGGTACTTTTTATTGTGCAAATGAAAAGGTGTGGATAGAATAGGGCTGCTCCCGTACAGGGATTTCCCCCAACATGGAAGGCACAAGATTCAACTCAAAGGGAAACATCCACATGACTAACATCATGCTCATCTAAGCATGACTTGCAGTATTTCTGGGCCTTTCCCTTTTGACCTGGAGGAAAAAAAATCCCCGCAGCCTTGGAATGGCTGCAGGGAGAATTTGAATGTGGACACCCCTTCCATTGCCATGAGAAGGAGGCGGGCAGAGCTAAGGTGTGCTTTTAGAATGATGTGGGGCTGCAGCTTGCATTGCACCCCTTTAGCACCCCCCCCCCTTTCCTTTCTGTTTTCCCTGCCAAGCCTGCTGTAGTGCTGCAGAGCTGCTGAGCAGGGAAAAAGAAAATAAGGTGCAAGTGGCCCCCCACTGGGACCACCATTGTACTGAGAGATCTTTCACATCATCTGCTACCAGGTCCTTTTAACTGGGGATGCTGGGGCTTGAACTTAGAACCTTCAGTATACAAAGCAGACACTCTGCCACTGAGCCATATCCCCTCACTTTCTGGAAAAACACAAGCCCCATGGAAATGAGGGAGATGCGCCAGAGTGAATTTCCATTAGTTTCAGCGGGGATTTCTCAGACTCTTGACTGGGTCCAGTGTTCATTTATTTGGAGGAGATACCACTTGGATTTTCTTCCAAATGACTTGGACTCACATTAGTAGGGTTACCAACCCCCAGGTGGGGCCTAGAGCTCTCTAACTTTTACATTTTATCACTTGACATCAAAAATCTGTAGCCCTGGAGAAAATGGCTGCTTTGGGGGTAGACTGTGGTATTTTACCCTGCTGAGGTCCTCCCCTCTCAAAAGCCCACTCTTCCCATGCTCCACTCCCTAAATCAGGTCCTTCCCAACCCAGAGATGGCAGCCCTATCCATTAGGAAGGTGAATGGAGGAGGAGAGTAGCATTCCTCTAAGCTGTGGGGGTGAGCAGTCACTCATTAACACAGGAAGCTCCACTCAGCAGCAGTCTGGAGCCAGGCAGGGTCTTGCACTGCCCTCTGCCCAATTTTAAGATTACAGCAGTTACATTCCGCTCAGGATGTGAACTTTTCTGCTCAGTTGGGGGGGAATAAAGGGAGCATTGGAGGGGAGGAGATTCTTCTCATCATTTATCTTCTTCATTTATAACTCTGCCTTTCTTCCAATGGGGGACCTGAAGCAGCTTGCTTTATTCCCTTTTCCTCCATTTTACCCTCACCACAACAACCCTGTGAGGTAGGTTAGGGTGTCAGTGTGTGACTGGCCCAAGGTCACCCAGCAAGATTCCATGGCAGAGTGGAGAAGTGATCCTGGTCTCCCTGATCCTAGTGCATCATTCTAACCACTACACACCACTATACCAATTATTAAAAGGTAGGAGTCGATATGGGCCTTCACATCTCAAAACCTTCAAGTCATGGATTGAGGTGCTCATTGGACTTGCACAGACAGCTGAGTCCTTTGCAGCCAAAAAACCCACAATCCCAAAGGTCTTTCCTAAGCAACATACACAGAGAGATATAAATTCACTCATAACTTTCAAGCCGGGAGTATCACAAACCATATCTAAGATCCTTAGTCCAAGTGACAAGCTATCTCTCATGTTATCAAAAAACCCGTATTAAAAGTTTGACCTTGTCCAACCATAAATACGGATGCCAGCCTCCAGGTGAGGACTAGGGATCCCTGGACTTACAGCTTACTTCCAGACTAGTAGGGTTGCCAAGTTCTCCCTGCCCACTGGCAGGAGATGGAGGGGGGGATAGGGTAGCCAGATTCAGTCTGGGAAACGCCTGGAGATTTGGGAAGGGAGCCTAGGGAAGTCAGGGACCAGTGGGATACAATGCCATAGAGTCTATCCTCCATTTTCTCTGTCATCTGGAGATAAACTCTAATTCTAGAGGATCCCTAAGTCCCACCTCAGGCTGGCATCCCTGGTATAGAGATCAGTACCCCTGGGCAAAATTGATGCTTTGTAGGGGGAATTCCAGGGCTTTTTTTGAGCAGGAATGCACAGGAACACAGTTCTGGCTGTCTTGGCACCAGGGGTGTGGCCTAATATGCAAATGAACCCCCCTGCAGGGCTTTTTCTTAAAAAAAGACCTGGGGAATTCTATGACAATGTATCCCACTGAGGTCCCTGTCCTCCCCAGGCTCCATTCCCAAATCTCCAGCCTTGAGTTGGCAATCTTCCCAATTTAACAACCCTAACTAGGGATAGGGATATATGAGTCAGTGTTACTAGAGCTCTGGGTATTAGTTCTCATCTTAGGCTGTGTGGAGAGGCCAGAGATAAAAAGCTTTTTTTGGGGGGGGGGCGTCTTTTTTGGTCACAAAAGAAGCCTGATGAAAGGAGAAGGCATGTTGGAGCAGAAGATGAAAGTTTTTCATCAGTGTTTTTGACCTTGAATGCACAGGAACTATACAAGAACAAAGAAAGCCCGTCTCGCCTGTCACTCCACTTGGCTAATGCGCTTTCTTGGCTACAGTTTTTAAAAAGAGAAATACATACACGCACACAAAGCCTGAGCCCTCTCTCATACCCACCCACCAAGCCAAATACTATCCCATTCACATAATCCTTCCCTTTGGGAGAGAGAGGCTGACAGATTTAAGTCACGTGGACAAGAAGTTAAGATTGCTGAGCAGGGTTGGGCACATACACAATTTATTCAGGTTCTTGCTGGTTCTTTAATATTTTTTTCTTTTCTTTATTGTATTTATTGCACCCACAAGGATTCCACGCCTACCCCATTCCTGCAGCATAGGGGGTAAAGGCCTCTTCACATGTTAGAAAGTCCTTGTGTTGGTTGAAGGCAATGTTCCACTGGAGCCTTGTGCCTCCCAGACTCATTATTGTGAGTCTTTTCCCCTTTGTAACTAGGGCACACAAGCAGAAGCAGCTGCAGCCTTCCCTTCTAGTCTGTTTTCTCCTTAAACTGTGGAGCCATTAATTGGCTCCACTGTGAAATTTACTTAAGCGGGCCTGTAAGCACTGTGATTTTGCGAACACCTTCCTTTCCCAATAAAATGAAGCACAACCCAACTAGAAGCTTCTCTGCACTGCATGAGCCTCAGTGAGACAGGAGCTGTGCATAAGCAGAAAAACTTCCAGTGGATTGGTGCCTGCTAAGTCAATCTTCACCCAATCTATCACCATTAATGGCTCTTCAGATCTGCCAATCTATATAGCATTTTCTTTGTAAATGTTAAATCTCAGGACATGTGGAAGCTCAGAAACTCCCAGCTACTCTGCAGATCAATGGTTTAAGATGGCAGCAGTCCTTAGGGTTGCTATCTCTGGGTGGGGAAATAACTGGAGATTTGGGGGGTGGGGAGTGCAGGGTTTGCGAAGAAGAGAGGCTTCAGCAGGGTGCAATGGCATAGAGCATCCTCCAAAGTAGCCATTTTCTCCAGGTGAAGTGAGCTCTATTGCGTGGAGTTCCATTGTAATAGCAGGAGATCTCCAGGCCCCACCTGGAGGGTGGCAACCCTAGCAGTCCTGCTAGACAGATCCGCATATGCCATGGTTCATAGAGCCGCAGCAAGAAGCATTCAAGGTTCCTGGGAGGGATTGAAACAGGGTTCACATCCTAGTTTCCCCACTAAGGAATGTTAGCATTGCAGTCTCATGGCCAGCTCCTGATTTTTGTGGATGCCCAGATTAGATACCATTAATGCTTCCTCCAGTCCATCAGGCATTTTTCTGAGGTCTTCACTTTTGGCTAGAGATGCTAGATTTCATGCCAAATATGATTTATAGCAGAACTTATTGGGTCCATTTGGTTCAACACCAAAAACTTCAAATGCCTGCTGAACAGGTTTATATCAGATTTCTTTTTCAAACTTGCATAACAATACTCCTGCTCCAAACAGATCGGCATCTAGTAATGTCACTCAGGACATTGAACAGTAGGATTTTATAAGCCTAGCATTTATTTATGATTAATTTATACGATTTGTGAGTAATTTAAGAGTCTTTTTAAGGAACAGCCTGTTGAGCAGTGCAGCTGCACAGCAACAAAGGAAGCTCAATAGGAACATCTATGCATGCAAAGTTGATTGTGCCATATTGCACTGTTTGTTTCATTTATGGTGATCACCTAGGGCAGGGGTGTCAAACATACAGCCTGGGGGCTGAATCAGGCCCCCAGAGGGCTCCTATCAGGCCCCTGAGCAACTGGTTGTCATCTGCTTCCTTCTCTCTCTTTCTTGCTTCCTTCAGCATAACAGCTTGCTTTGCAAGGCTTGCTCAATTGCACAGGAGCTACAAAGCAATTTTATCTATTTTCTACATTGGCTGAGGCTCCTCCCTTGGGGAGGAAGAGGGGGAGGCAGAGATTGCTTTGCCAGGCTCTCTCAATCACACAGCAGAGCTACTGAGCCAAGCCTCTCTTTCTTTTATTGGTTGGAGCTCCTCCCCCCTCCTGGTCCCCTGGGGAAGGAAGGAAAGAGCCAGAGCTTCCTTTGCCCAGTTCCCTGGATCCCATGGGAGAAATAGAAAGAAAACACCTTTAAGACTGAGTGCTAATGTTTTATGCATGTTTTTAAAAAAATCTTGAATAGGGGTTTGTGTTCTTTATAAAGTTTATATATCTTCTACCTAATTTTAAACAGGTACACACATGGCCCGGCCCGACATGGCCCAGCCCAACAAGGTATCATTTATGTCTGGCCCCATAACAAAAGAGTTCGACAACCCTGCCCTAGGGTTTTCAAGGTAAGAGACAAATATAGGTGGTTTGCCATTGCCTGCCTCTTGTGTATCATCCCTGGACTTCTTTGGTGGTCTCCCATCCAAGTACAAAGCGGGGCTGATCCTGCTTAGCTTTTGAGATCTGAAGACGTTGTACCAGCCTGGGTTATCCAGATCAGGGCCTTGCACCATTAGGAAGGTATTTATTTACACACATACTTAATTTTTCTGCCCTACAGGAACCCAAAGTCGCTTACAACATCATTCTCCCACTTTGCATTTGATCCTCACTATAACACTGTGAAGTTGCCCTATGAGACTGAAAGACAATGATTGGTCTGAAGTCACTCAGGGAGCTTCCATGGTGGAGATGGGATTCAAAACTGGGTGTCCCAGATCCTTGACACTTTAATACTATGCTTACAATAAAGCAACCCAATCAGCCATGAACTGGTTGGGCAAACAGATAATCATTCTGTCAAAAAACTGGCTCCTTGTTCACCACTGGCAAATGGAATGTGAGCCAAGCCACTGGGTGTTTGAGTGCTCCTTCTTCTAGCTAATCAAGGAAGCAGTGGCATTTCCCTGGAACAGAGACTGCACTCCAGTGGCCAAAACAGTTGTCTTGGTGCTTGGTTTCTCAGGCACTTTGCACCTTTCCCAATGGATAGCTTTGACTGCTGTAGCAGGGTTTGGAAGGAGCATAATTGTGACTCTGCAGTACTAAAACCCAACGGATATTTGTATAATCTTTTTAAAGGACGGTTACACTCACAGCCAGCGTAGCATTCTACAGTACAGCAAGTTGTTTCATATGGAGCAGTTAAAAAAGAATCAGAATTCTGTGCCAAGATAATTCTGCAAGAAGAAAGGCAGACTTTTACAATTTGCCTACTCATGCACATTAAGCATACATGCAGATATTCTCTTATGTTTAATAATGAATCATCTTCTGGAGGACTTCCGGGGGAGGAAAACGCCAAGCTGAGCTGCTTCTCATAACGCGAGTAGGCTGGAACTTCTGTTCGGGGTAGTGGAAGGCAAATTAATGCCTACTGCCTACTTTTCTCAGTTAGAGATTAGTCCAAGATATGCACAGAAAACTTTGAGGAGATTCCCTTGGCTAAAAGGGAGTCCTGGGGGGGGGGCTCCTTTGAGGCTTTGAGGGGTCTCCAGAGAAGAGTTGCATTTTCATCATCTGCAGAAGTTCTCAAGAGTCATTTATTTGACATAAGCTCAACAGAATCCTAACCTTCTTGGACATTGCTAAACATCTAAAGTTACAGAAGACCGGTGTGGGTCTGGATAATTGGCAGAAAAGGTACAGATTACTATCTTTCATTCCGGGACTATTTACAGTTAAACAGAATAAATTCAGAAGGTGGGAAATGGAAATCTAGAAAGCTTGGAAGAAGGGAGGAAGAGGTGAAATTTGGACTTTGTAAATTTAAAGGACAGAGCTAAAAAGTTGAAAGGAATTTATTGTTTGGTCTACTTGCAGTTTTGAAAAAAGAGCTGCACAGACCTGCAGCATATACAATCAACACAGGAAGTACGTCAAGTATCGTGAGATCTCTTTACCAGTGTAAACGAGATTTGGTGGCAAGCAAAGCAGGAAGTAGCTGACAAAAAGCCTATTCTAGGATTATAATAACACTGAGAAACATTGGAGGCCATTGCAAGAAGGTCAAAATTAAAATAATATTTTTTAAATGTTCGGGACATTAAAAACTGTTGGAAATAATTGAGATGATGATAAGAGGATAAATACTATTGGACATATTGATTATAATGGACTTTAGAAGCCTTTAAAAGAAAATTTTTTTTAGAGAGAAGCAAAAAGTTGCAACCGCCATTTTGAAGGATTTAAAAACTTTAAAAATTAATATTTTGGTCTGGGAAGCTCTGAGGATGGCGAAATTAGGCTTGTTGTAAAAAGCAAGCTCTAATCTTTTGAACTTGATAGTCAAATTTCAAATTGGTGAGATCAAAATTTTCGGTGTTTTTAAATGTCAGAACACAAATAAACCCGTACAAGGGCTACTTCAATGGAGAAAATGCAGGATCAATTAGAGGCAATGGAGGCCAGAAAGATGAAGGGCATGAGAGAGATGATAACTGCATCAAAAAAAGAAATTATAGAAGAGATTAAAAAAGATATGGAAGATCTCAGAAATGAGACAGAGGAAACATCTAAAAAAGTGCAGGAGGTAGAAGGGAGAATGAAAGTACATGACTCCACCTTGTTGAAAATACAAGAAAAAGTGACAATCCATGACTGCAAACTGATGGAGACTCAGATACGTCTGAGAGGAGTATCTGAAAAGGAAGATGGTGACCTGAAAGAATATATAATAAAAATAATTGCAGAATTTTTGGAGGAAGATCCTGAAGAGACTAAAAATATGTATGATTATATGTATAGAGTGAACTCACTCTATGCCAAGAAAAATAGTTTACTAAGAGATGTTGTCATAAGATATATGACAAAAGAAATGGTGGGAAAGATCATGAACAAAAACTTTAAAAGACATTGATAGTGGGAGGCAGCAGAGTAAGAATTATGAAGGAGTTGCCAAGGCAAGTGATAAATGATAGAAGAACATACAAAAAGCTGACAGAAAAATTACAGGACAATGAAATGAGGTTTAGATGGATAATACCTGAAGGTTTGAGCTTTGAACTTCAGGGGAAAAGAATCACAATTACAAATGCACAGGAACTGCGTAGATTTTATGAAGAACATAAAGAATTTGCACCATGATGGATTACAAATTATTGTCTTGGAATGTAAATGGACTAAATTCACCACAAAAAAGAAGGGCAACGTTTCATTGGATTAAAAAGCAAAATTTTAATATAGTTTGTTTACAAGAAGTGCATATTAAAAAAAAGGTTTACAAATTTTTATGGAATAAACAATTGGGACTAGAATTTTATTCATTGGCTGAACAGAAGAAAAGGGGAGTGATTTTCTATATTAAACAAGAATTGGAGCCGAAATTAGTATTTAAAGATAAAGATGGAAGGTTTGTTGCAGTAGAAATAATATTTCAAGTAGAGTTGCCAAGTCCAATTCAAGAAATATCTGGGGACTTTGGGGGTGGAGCCTGGAGACTTTGGGGGTGGAGCCAGGAGACATTAGGGGTGGAGCCAAGACCAAGGCTGTGACAAGCATAATTAAACTCCAAAGGGAGTTCTGGCCATCACATTTAAAGGGACGGCACACCTTTTCAATGCCTTCCTTCCATAGGCACCTTCTTTTGAAATTCATAGAATTGGACCCCATGGTCCAATCTGTTTGAAACTTGGAGGGTATTTTGGGGAGAGGCACTAGATGCTATACTGAAAATTTGGTGCCTCTATCCCAAAATACAGCCCCCCCAGAGCCCCAGATACTCGTGGATCAATTCTCCATGATTTTCTATGGGAATAAATCTCCATAGAGAATAATAGAGTTCCCAGAAGACATTTCCCTCCCCTCCGCCCGCTTACTGACAACCCTGAAGCAGGGGGAGGGCCTCCAAACCGGAGGATCCCCTGCCCCCACCTGGGGATTGGCAACCCTAGAGCCACATGTGGCTCTTTTACACATATTTTGTGGCTCTTGAAGCTTTCACTGCCCTGACAGCTGACTTGGAGAATGCATTTAAAGTTAAAGCTGCTTTCTTTCCACCTCTCTTTTCCTTTCCCATCTGTTTTTCTTCCTCCCTCCCTCCCTCCCTCATCTTGTGACTCTTGAACATCTGACATTCATGTCTTGAGGCTCTCAGACATCTGACATTTATTCTATGTGGCTCTTAAGTTCATCAAGTTTGGCCACCCCTGGGCTAGCTCTTGTCGATTTTGGCCATTTGGGTGCTCGGTCCAGACAACTTTAAAGGGCCGCCATAGCGCCAAAGCTGCGACTGGCATGGGAGACAATTAAAAAATAGCCCAATCTACGGCGGGAGAATTGGCAACCTTCTGCAACTCCCGGTTTCACGTTCCTCGAGTCTTCCTTCCTCCCGGGCCTGGCTGCTGTTGGAAATATCTGGATGCCTCGGGTGCAATTTGTGCAAAAGGCTGGGGGGAGCCTCATTTCTCCCTCCCCGCCTAGCGAAGCGTGCAAGTTCTTTTTGCAAAACCGCAACCTCTGCCGGGCCTCTTTTCCCGTTTCTATTCGCCGGCAGACCCTTCACATGGACGGCCTCCCGCGCAATCCTTGCTAAGGGTTTAAACCTCGAGCCTCGCAGAGGCCCCCCCCCGGCCCAGACCCTGCAGCCAGCCCCGAGCGCAGTACCTCCTCTGAGCACGTGCAGACGGTCGCCGCCTCCTCCTCGTGCTGCGTCGCCGGCTCTTCCCCTGGAAGCGTGCCGCAGCGCTTCTCGCCGAGGACAGGAACGCCTTTCCCCGGGCCCCCACCAGCCCAGCCCCGAATGGGAAAGACGTGCTGCGCATCACGTCGCGCAGCCGGCCCGGTCAGCTGCGGCCGAAGGGGGCTTGGAGCCCAGCCCAGACGCCCCCTCCTCCCCGCGGGAGCCGCCGAAGGGGGGGGGAAGCAAGGCAAAAAGCAGCCAGAGGGTGACCAGCCTGGGACAATCGCCTCCTCTGAGCACGTGCAGATGGTCGCCGCCTCCTCCTCATGCCGCGTCGCCGGCTCTTCCCCTGGAAGCCTGAGGGGGCGTGCCACAGCGCTTCTCGCCGAGGACAGGAACGCCTTTCCCCGGGCCCCCACCAGCCCAGCCCCGAATGGGAAAGACGCTCTGCGTGTCACGTCGTGCAGCCGGCCCGGTCAGCTGTGGCTGAAGGGGGCTTGGAGCCCAGCCCAGACGCCCCCTCCTCCCCGCGGGAGCCGCCGAAGGGGGGGGAGCAAGGCCAAAAGCGGCCAGAGGGCGACCAGCCCGGGACAATCACCGCGGTCCCGCCGCCCCTGCCACTCACCGGGCCACGCTCCTTGGCACCGTTTCCCCCCTCTCCCCCCGCTTCCATTTTTTGGGGGAGCGGGGGAAGAGGCTGGAAATCCTGGGGTCCCCCGCCAGGGCGGGAGGGTTGGGAAGCCTAATTTCAAGTGAATGAAAAAAAGGGTATAGTATTTCAGACAGTCTGGGATGCCTATAAAGCAGTAATGAGAGGAATATTGATTACTTTGAATAATAAAGAGAAGAGAACAAAAGAAAAACAGTTGTTGGACATTCAAAATGAAATAAAGAAAAAAGAAGGGGAGTTGAGAAAAAGGCCAGGGAAAAAGAAAATTATAAGGGAAATTACAATATTACAAACGCAAATGAGACATTCGTTAAATAAAGAATTGGAATGGAATTTGAAAAGACTGCAGCAGAAATCTTTTGAGGGAGCAAATAAACCTGGAGAATATTTGGCTTGGCAACTGAAGAAAAAGAGAGGAAATAAAATTATTAATAAAATTGTGGTAGATGGAAGAGAGGTGGTTAGTCAAGAGGGAATAAAAAGAGAATTTTTTAAGTATTATGCCAAGTTGTTTAAAGGTGTTAAAATAAATAAAGAAAAGATGGATGAGTATCTACAAAAGATAAAAATAGAACCTTTAACAGAAAATATGCAAAAAGTTTTGAATGATCCAATTGAAAAAATAGAAATTGAAGCAGCAATTAATGCAATGAAAAATGGAAAGGCACGTGGGCCAGACGGATATACAGCTAAATATTTTAAAACCTTTAAAGATGAGTTAATACCGAAATTGCAGAAGTTGATGAACATGATAAGAATGAAAGGGAAAATACCAAACACATGGAAGGAAGCTGTTATTTCGTTGATACCAAAGGAAGATAGAGATGTCATGAATGTTAAAAATTACAGACCAATTTCGCTATTAAACAATTACTATAAAATATATACAAGAATCTTGGCAGAACGGCTTAAACAACATTTGATACATTTTATAAAAGAAGATCAAGTGGGATTTCTTCCCAAAAGGCAAATAAGAGACAATATTAGAACTGCTGTAAATATTGTAGAATATTATGAAAGACATCCAGAAAAGGAAGTAGCATTATTCTTTGCGGATGCAGAGAAAGCATTTGGCAATTTAAACTGGGACTTTATGTTTGCAGTAATGGAGAAAATGGAGCTGGGAGAAAGCTTTATAAGAATGATAAAAGCAATATACACTGAACAATGTGCAAAGCTATGTATAAATGCAGATCTTACAGAAGATATGATAATTAGCAAAGGTACAAGACAAGGTTGTCCGCTTTCCCCATTGTTGTTTATAATGACTCTTGAAATATTGTTGATGCAGATCCAAGAAGATAAAGAAATAGAAGGATTAAAAATAAAAGGATTTACTTACAAATACAGAGCATTTGCAGATGATATAATGTTTATAAATGAAAACCCTATACAAGTCACACCTTTGTTGTTAACTAAAATACAAGAATATGGGGAGTTGGCGGGACTTTGTATTAATAAAGAAAAATCAAAACTTCTATGTAAAAATATGCAAATAAATAAGCAACAAGAATTACAGAGACTAAAGGACTGTGAAGTTACCTCCAAGGTAAAGTATTTGGGTGTGGAGATAACAATGAAGAATATTGATCTGTTTAAAAATAATTATGAGAAGCTATGGTGTAAAATGGATGAAGCTATGTTAAAATGGAATAAACTTAATTTGTCATTGCTGGGTAGAATAGCTGCAATTAAAATGAATATTCTACCAAGAATAATGTATTTGTTTCACACTACTCCCATTGTGAAAGATAGTAAATAATTTGATAAATGGTGAAGAAAAATTTCAGAATTTGTGTGGGCTGGGAAGAAACCGAAAAAAACGAAAATTTTGACAGATACAAAAGAGAGAGGTGGATTTCAACTACCGAATTTAAAATTATATCAGGAACCAGTTTGTTTAGTGTGGATAAAAGAATGGATAACGCTGTTAAACAAAAAACTCTTAGTGCTGGAAGGTCACGGAAATAAATTTGGCTGGCACGCGTATTTGTATCATGGAAAAAAGAAGATGGACAGTTTTTTCTCTCACCATTATATAAGAAATAATTTGCTAAATACATGGATGAAATATAAGAAATATGGAGATGAGAGAAGACCGTTATGGATAGTGCCAGCTGAAGTAATAAAAATAACGGCTGAGATAGGTGAAGAAAAGTGGTTGTCATATAATTACCGTATTTTTTGGACCATAAGGCACTCCGGACCATAGGACGCACCTTCCTCCTGGGGGACGATCCGCTGCCTCCGCCTCCGATCCCAGCGCTTCCCCCGCGCCTGCCTGGCTCCAGCTTCTTCCAGCAAGCGCTGGGATCGCTCCATGCTGCCCCCACCGCAAACCCAGCGCTTCGCGAGTGCCGGCTGCGGAGAGGGAAGCTTGCTTCCTCCGTGCCTGTCTGCCTGGCTCCAGCTCTGACGCTTACAGCAAGCGCCAGGATCGCTCCCTCCGCTCTCTGATCCCAGCGCCCCCTCCACAGCCGGCGCTCGCGAAGCACTGGGTTTGCGGAGGAGGCGGGTGCTTCCTCCGTGCCTGTCTGCCTGGCTCCAGCTCTGACGCTTACAGCAAGCGCCAGGATCGCTCCCTCCGCTCTCTGATCCCAGCGCCCCCTCCACAGCCGGCGCTCGCGAAGCACTGGGTTTGCGGAGGAGGCGGGTGCTTCCTCCGTGCCTGTCTGCCTGGCTCCAGCTCTGATGCTTAAAGCAAGCGCTGGGATCGGAGAGCAGAGGGAGCAATCCTGGCGGAGGCAACGGATCCCCCCCCCCCGGAGGAAGGTACCTTCGCTCCATAAGACGCACACACTTTCCCCCCCATATGGTCCGAAAAATACGTAATTATTCAAAATACAAAGTGGCAAAATAGAATTGAAAACTGCTGAAGAGTTGAATAATAAATATGATTGGTTCCAAATACAACAAATAAAGAGCTTGGTGGAAAATGATATCAAAACTGAAGGAATAAGAAAAGAGCAAACAAATGGAAAAAGTTCTGCTTGGAGACAATGAAAAATTAATTTCAAAAATGTATAAATTACTTTTAAAATGGTCTACGGAGGATGAAGTAGTGAAATCTCAAATGATTAAATGGGCAATTAATGTAAATAAAGAAATACAGATGGAAACTTGGGAATACTTGTGGAAGAATTCTATGAAGCTTTCGACGTGTCATAGTATTAAAGAGAACTGTTTTAAAATGATGTACAGATGGTATATGACTCCTAAAAAATTGGCAAAGATGAACAATAAGATGCCAGACAGATGTTGGAAATGTAAAAAAACATGAAGGTTCTTTCTACCATATGGCGGACTTGTGAAAGAGCAAAAAAGTATTGGCAGATGATTCAGCAGGAAATTTCTAAGATCTTGGGATATGAATTTAAGAAAGCTGCAGAGACTTTTTCGTGGGATTACAAATGGAAAAATTTCCAAAAGAAGATAGAACTGTAATTTGGTACTTGCTTTCAGCTGCTAGGACATTATATGCGCAGTTGTGGAAACAAGAAAAAATACCAGAGAAATGTGATTGGATTATAAAAGTTATGACATGGAGTGAAATGGACATATTAACAAGAATATTAAGGGACTATGATTTAGAAGTTTTTAAGACAAAGTGGAAAAAGTTTAGAAGATATGTAGAAAAAGAGTGGAAAATAAAAGGACATTGGACAATTTTTGATAATGATTAAGTTTTAGAAAGAAGTAGTATATAATTTTTTGTTTTAATAGTTAAGGGTACCTTTAAATATTAGCATTTTAAGTAAATAACACCGGCGGGGGTCAAGTAATGGGGGGAGGGGTGGGTAGAAAGTAATATCTGGGATAGATAAAAGAAGTTATTAAAGATGTAAGAAATAGATTTATTACCATATGTTACCAATAAAAATTGTTTTAAAACTAAAATAATGAATCATCTTCTGCTAATCATTAGTAGGGAGCTGTGCAGGTCACTGAGGGGTTACTCCTGACTTCTCATGCCAAAACTACTCTAGCTTCTGATTTCTTTTAGAGTTGCCCACATACTTTAAGGCCTATCATTGCACCCATAAGGACAAGAAACCTGTTTGTTTTTAATAAAAGCTGAGCTTACCTGGACATTCTGCAGCCAGTGCTACCTTCTGCACAAATTGGCAGTATACACAACAACCCCTGGCTATGCAAAAATAGCTGATAAAGTGGGCAGAAGGCATGGCCTGGTGCCACAATCCTGTTTCCCACTCCACATGTTTGAAATGGCCACACTAGTCCTATGAACACGGTTTGCACGTTAGGACAAAAATACTTTCCTTTGCTTACCATAATCCTACTGATTCTCCACTTGAGCCTTTAAGTCTTTGTATTCTGGCCATGCTTAATTCCCCCTCCTCACTCTTCCCTGCTCCTCCACCCCTGACCTCTCAAACTTTTGTTTGTTTTTTTGTCCTGTGATTCTGCTTGCTTTCCTGTTCCTGTGAATCATTTTTCTAAAACAATTTAAACCTGGTTTTGCAAGACAGCCCCTTTGTGTTCACACACATTTTAGGCTCTCAGGGAATTTCACAGGGCCCCCAAATCCGATTTGTCACCCATCACTGTCACCCGCCAAACAGCCTAAAGGAGTACTCTGATTAGATGTTGGCAGAAGGGTTTTGGATTTCTTCATATTGATTCAAGGGTGGGACTTCTTTGTCTGGATCTTATATAAAAAGTTTCCCTCTCTAGCCTTCCTATTGGCTAATAACGCGGCCAATGATTCGGCAGCATGGGGGTGTCTCTTAACTTGTGGGCAAGACTTCTGGTGTGTTGATAATGCATAAATACCCAGCCATTGGAATGGTGAAGGGCTGAAGCAAAGTTATACCAAGCTTTTCCTGAAGAGTCCAGGATGTCTTCCATTCCTTGTCTTACCCTGCCCTCTGGGCATAAGATGCCTCAGCTTGGCCTGGGGACCTGGCTGGTAAGCACTTTGTTTAGCTTCCTTGCACTCTGTCTGTTTGTATCTCTCTTTCTTTGCTATCTGCTCTAGGAAACGGAGCGCGAGAGGGGAGGCACATTTTTCAACAGCTTCTCCCGTGTCAATCTCTGACCGGAAAGATTCGATGCTGTCGTTATGCTCAAGAGATGTGCGGGAGAGGGGAGATATTGGTAGCAGAGAAGGAATGAGTTGGACCCAAAAGCTATATAATGTGTGAATGACACATGGATGTCAGATGCTGACAAGAACACAAAATTTTTGAACCCATTTTGGGACTCTACAGCATTCTGGCCTTATTGGGCCAAACTACATATTACATGGATGTGCATGCCATGATGGTATAAATGATCAAGCAAGGAGCAACTGAGTATCCTACATGCCATTTTCTCGGTCCAGCACACCCCTTCCATTAGCAGCTTTTTGCCTATTTGGTTTCAAAGGTATGCTTGCAATGAATTCTCTTTTGGAGACAGTTTGTATCTTCAGTATTCAATGTGTGTACTTTCAGTCTGGTGGGAGATAAGAATATGTTCGACTATATTCAGAGGGCCTCACCTTTGCCCTGAAAAAAATAGACCAACCCTGTGTTTTTATAATTAGCATATAATGGGTCTACCCTCCAAGGATGCTGGAACCCCAGTAGTCCTCAGTGCCAAGCAGTTATTTTCACATTGTGTATTGTGATATATGAATGAGTTATTCCAAAAATTGCAAAAAAAGGAAGATGTCCTGGGAATACACCCCTACGCAACTTCCATTCCCATAAGTAGTGAAATAATTCTTGCAGAGCTGGGAAAAATACGGAAGATGGTAGCTGGGGTGGTTACATACACATTTGATTCCCCATTGTGGAAGCATTGCTGCCACAAATGCAGAAATGTTTGCAATAGGAGCAACGCATCTATATCTGGTGATTCCCCATTCTTTCATCCTGATCCCTCCTGTTTCCCTTCCACATGCTTCTAGACAGCTTTTTGCTAACTTAAAAAAAAAAATCAGTAGGTACATCATTGAAATGTTATAGTAAAATACCTAGTATTAATTATTGGTAAAAGCTGGCAAAATGCCCCTGTAGGAAGAAAAATGGTAGGCTTGAGGGGATCAGGATGGAAAATTCCCTGGATGTATGCAAAGAGGTTTAGAAAATCTAGATCTCTCCATCCATACTGTGGACTGTTTTGACTCTGATGGTTCCATAATAATTGGAGCATGCCCTGAGAAATCACAGAGGGCCATAAGAAGTTCAGAGACGGGGAACAGCATCCCAACAATGTTTCCAAAGACCCTGCGCCCATTTGTGAGCCATGTTGAAGGAAATCCACTGTGTGGAAACAGCCTCAGATGGTGGCTGAAGCACCTTCCCTGCAAAGAAAGGTTAAAATAACTAGGGTTTTCTAATTCAGGGGTGGAAAAGAAACCGGGGGCAGGTTAGAGGTTTATACAACTCATGCTTGTTGTGGAGAAGGTGGACAGAGACATGTTTCACCTCATAACTTTGGCACGTTGTCGCCAAATGAAGTGTGTTGACAGGAGTCCCAGGGCAGAAAAAATGTATAATTAATATTTAGAATTCACTGCCACAAGAAATAATGGTAGTACCTTAAATGGCTTAAAATATATAACAACCTTTTATGGAGGATAGGTTGATCAATGGCTATTAGCTAGAACAGCCAAACAGAACCTCCATGTTTAGAGGAAATGTCATCTGAACACCAGATGATGTGGAAGGAGAACCTCAGAAGGTTTTCCTTCAGGCCCTGCTTGGGGTTTTTCCAGATGCATCTGGCTTGCCACTTCTGCAAACAGGATGCTAGAGGAGGCAGGCCCTTGGGATGTGATCCAGCAGGCCTCTCCTTATGTAACCATCCATTTTTGGTTTTCCATTTACTGTTTGAATTTCCACTGTGCTATTTATTTACTCATACTGTGTTCTTATATAATAGCCTTGTTCACACATAGCCATGGCTTGTAGGCTATGCACATGGTTGGTATAAGACAGCACATCAGCCTTGGGCACCCTCCCCCATTACCATTCATGTGCCATGCACATGACTGCTTCTAAGTTTTAAAGCTTGATCTAGAGATTTCTTGTCTATTCCAGGAAGGACTTCAGTGCTGTGATAAGGCCTTTGTGTTAGGGTTGCCAATCCCCAGGTGGAAGCATGGGATCCCCAGTTTGGAGGCCCTCCCCCTGCTTCAGGATCATCAGAAAGTGGGGAGGGAAATATCTGCCGGGCACGCCATTATTCCCTATGGAGACCAATTCTCATAGAGTATAGTGGAAACTTGATCTGTAGGTATCTGGAGGGGCTGATTTTTGAGGTAGAAGCACCAAATTTTCAGCATAGTATGTGGTGCCTCTCCTCAAAAAATCTGTCACATTTCAAAAAGGTTGGACTGGGGGGTCTATGAGCCCCAAAAGAAGGTGCCCCATCTTTCATTATTCCAAATGAAGGGAAGGCATTTAAAAGGAGCACGGTCCCTTTAAATGTGATGGCCAGAATTCCCTTTGGAATTCCCTTGTGCTTGTCACACCCTTGCTCCCAGCTCCACCCCCAAAGTCTCCTGGTTCCACCCCAAAGTCCCCGGATATTTCTTGAGTCGGACCTGGTAACCCTACTTTGTGTTCCTTCACATTATATGCATTCCAGTCAGTCTAAAATTGTGGTACACAAAAGAAAAGTCTGGTTTTTCTAGGCCTAGAAGAGTTTGGGCTTCCAACTCTGGCCAGGGAAATTCCTGGATATTTAGGGGTAGTGCCTGTGGAAGGGGGAAAATGGGGAAGGATTTCACCTAGAATCTATGTGATACCATAGAGTCTGTGCTCTGACGCTGCCATTTTCTCCAGGAGAATTGACCTCTGTAGTTTAGAGAAGAGTTGTAATTTCAGGACAACTCCAGGCCCCACCTAAACATTGGGAATACTAGTCCCAACCCAGAAAACTAGGAAGAAATCATTTTTGTTCCTTGAGCAAATGTTGAGCCCAGTTTGTTAATTCCTACATCTCCGTGGCTCAGCATGAGGGAGGAGTACAGGGGAAGCTGGTGATCTGTCCCAGGCTGTGCAATCTTTTTTCCAGTCACTACCTTGCCCTGAGGGCCCTGACCTGTATGACCC
This sequence comes from Heteronotia binoei, assembly GCF_032191835.1. Classification (NCBI taxonomy): domain Eukaryota; kingdom Metazoa; phylum Chordata; class Lepidosauria; order Squamata; family Gekkonidae; genus Heteronotia; species Heteronotia binoei. The sequence continues at coordinate 48,741,574 of NC_083234.1, read as the reverse complement.
AGGCTAGCCTGATGTTATAATAGCCTGATGTTATAATGATGATAGTAAGTAGATTTTGCCCTGGTTAGTATTTAGTTGGGAGATCACCAAAGAAGTCCAGGGTTGCTATGCAGAGGGAGTCACGGCAAGCCATCTCTGTTCATTTCTTGCCTTGAAAACCATATGGGGCTTCTGTTAGGCTGTGACTTGATGGTACTTTCTACCACCACCTTGCCCTGAAGGCTTTGTTTCGTTCCTGGCCAGAAGTGCTAGATTCTGCCAGGTGGGAAGGTTACATTGGCTAAACAGTCAGACAAAGGAAATAGAAAACACTCTGCTAATGCCATTGCCTTGTTATTTTTTGGGGAATTTTGCTAGTTGAAATCTTAACCCACCCTGAACAGGCAGGAAGTGCCTTCGGGGCAAGGTAGGAAATGGAAAAATGAGAAGATAGTATGAACTGGAACAATCTGCTCTTTCTTTTCTCACAGACTGGCCCATTCAGTCATTAACTCTTACACAGCCAAGCTGTACCTGAATTCTGGGGCAATCAGAGCATCTGTTCTACCTTTTGGTCTGGACCCTGTTAGCTGAATAGAAAAAGGGAACAGGCCATAGATGGCAGAGGGCACCATAGAATAGCTAGGAGGCTGTGGAATGGACCCCAGATCAAGGAACATTATTGAGGGAATATCCTACTCAATCTTCTGTGCATATGCAACAGTGCAAAGCAAATATATAACAAAACTATCCACACGTGACTGAGTTGAAAAGCCAATGCGTTTAATACCATATGCTTCCCCTTTGGGTAAGAAGCTGTGTCCTGCCTGTGACCCCAACTAACTCGAGGGGGCTTGCTTTGGAACTACGGGCCTGAAGCCAGGGACTGTGATGCTATGCTGCCTGGAGCTCCCAGTGCCAGTCCATTTACTGCCATTGCTGCTTTTGGACAGCCAGGACAGAGCCCACAGTATCCCCAGTGGTGGGCAAGATTCACTACAGAGTGGGGATGCAGATGCAGCAGGTTTGTGTTGCTCCAATGAGTGAAGTGGTAGGGAATTACACTAGACTTGCTAGTTCCCCCTGGGCCACTGGTAGGGAATGAGGGGGCAGGGTTACCAGCTCTGTGTTAGGAAACTCCTGGAGATTTGGGATGAAGCCTGGGGAAGACAGGGGACTCAATGGGTACAAGGCCATTGAGTCCACCCTCCAAAGCAGCCATTTTCTCCAATTTCGCACTAGACCTTTTAATCCTGGTTTAGCCTTGTCCCCAAACTGACATTCTGCAGTAGAATAATAGAATCAGAGAAACTAACTCTATGACTCTATGATTTTATGATTTTATTGTAGAATGTCAGCTTGAGGACAGGGCCAAACCAAAATTAAAGGTCTAGTGCAAAATTGGTCCAAGGGAACTGATCTCTGAAGTCTGGAAGTGAGCTGTATTCCAGGGGATCCCCAGGTCCCTCCTGGAGGCTGGCAACCTTAAGCATCACAAGTCTGTTGAGCTCCCTTCCCTCCACAAATTCCACCCACCCCAGGCTGCACCCCCAAATCTCCAGGGATCTCCCAGTTGGCAATGCTAAGATCCACCCAGGTGTTTTTATCCTCAGCTAAGCTGCGAGTCCAGCAGGGAAGGGTTGAAGTGATGAAAGCCAGGAGAAAGGGGCAGATTCAGCTTGTCTCATTCATCATGTTCCCCTTTTGCTTGGCCCCATAAGCACCATTTTAGAAGTAAACATTGCTGCCTTTCATGGCATGAAGAATCTGCCATTTTAATTCACCATCAAGTCTTCCCCTGCCAGTTCAGAAGATGGGGCCGCCAGTGTGAAGCCTGAAGGAGGGAGTGGCCCTCACCCGACTTGACTCTGGCTTACCCATGGTGCTTTGTGGCACAGAGAGCACGCTCTGTTGCAGAGTTGGGAACAGGGCCCAGGCTGAAGAGGTTTTTCAATGCACTCTGTCTATGAAGTCCTGACTCCCAGCCCAGTTCAATCCACGTCAGAGTCAGTCCTGCCTTTCTCTCTCGCCAGAAAACCAATTTCCTTTTGTTTATGCAAAAACAAATTTCTTCCAGTTGGCGTAAACCCGGCTTGCAGCATGACTTCTTGAGGACAAAAACAACAAAACAAATTCACTCATGCTCTGAAATCTGTAACTGAAACCAGATCTCCTGTCCGCTTAGCACACAGACTAGCAAATAAGCAGTGACTAGGGTCAGACGTTCGGAGGCTAGGAGGAGAGAAAGCGTGCCAATGCTGTGCTGCCAAGGATGCCTCCAAGGGGGAGTGGGAGAGAAATATTCTTCCCCTTGTTCTCTTCCCCAGCTTTCAGTCATGGTGTTAAAAGTCTTACAACCACCTGTATAATCCTGGCGTTTGTTTATAGCATTAGACTGTTGCTGATTTTCCTGTACTATGTTTCAGTCCCACATATAGTTTAAGTTCCTTATATTTGTTATTTTGTACATACTTTACATCAAAAAACTTATTTTGAAATTTAAAAAAAAGTCTTACAACACAGATTGAAATTTTATTTACCTGCTCCCCTAATAATGGTTTTCCCCCTGACTGCTGTGAGTCCAGCCACAGCAGCTCCTTCCAGGACTGTAAATGATAAGGTTGCCAGCTCTGAGTAGAGAAATACTTGGAGCTTTGGGGGGTGGAGCCTGGGGAGGGTGGGGTTTGAGGAGGAGTGGGCCTCAGCAGGGTGTAATGCCATGGAGTCTTCCCTCCTTAGCAGCCATTTTCCCCAGGGGAACTGGTCTTGGTCGTCTGGAGATCCATTGTGAAAGTGGGAGATCTCCTGGTGTCAGTTGGAGGTTGGCAACCCCAGTTTATGATGTGAAAAGAAGTGGGCCCAGCAGTGCAGTTCTGTGTTTTTTTCCTTTTGGGAACCATTGCAAGAATATGTGAAGAAAAGTCAGTTTTGCTGCTGACCCTTTTGGGCCTCTGTGGGATTTGGGCAGGTAAATGACAGGGATGGTGGGATTTAAATATGAAAAATAATATGAAAACAAAATGCTGAATCTCATACTGCTTGGGTCAAGAATATCCAGAGTGAACTGGGAAGTCCCTAGTTCAAATCTAATGTCAGGCAAAGTACCAGAGCTGGGGGGAAGGGAGCAATGGGTGTGCTAATTTGCCTCACCTACAAAAATGTTCTAAATGCAGATTAAAAAGAGAATGTGACCCAGCAGTTTCCATTTACAGAATAAAATCTTATTTGCAGAATAGGAATATTTCTGGTTTTTCACAAGGTGCATTTGGTGTCTCCTTCTAGGAGACAATGTTCCAAATCCTAACCCACTTAGCTCTGCCTATTGAAGATTCCTTCTAGCTCAGGGTGGATTGTTTCAGATCATTTTTACCCATATGTTTGTAGCCCAGGGAGGAAATATACCCATTTATCAGGAAATATAGCAAGGTGCTAAAAGAGGGACAAGGTACTGTATAGAAGTTACAGTACAATCATGAACCCATCAGGGGAGGGTGGGATATAAATTTGATTGAATGAATGAGTGAATGAATGAATGAATATAAATACTCAAGTGTATTCAAAATCCTTCTAAGGCTTATTCAATTAGGATTACTTCCAGGAAAGTGTTTTTAAGATTGCACTGTTATTTAAGAAAAGTGCTTGGACTTAAACATTATTTTGTTTTTGTAAAAATTCAGCTTAAAATATTCTGATATAGAAATCATAGTTATTAAAAATCCTAGGGTTACCAGCCTCCAGGTGGGACCTGGAGATCTCCTGAATTTACAAGATCTCCAAGCAGGCCCATAGCTACGGTGGGGCCCAGCGGGAGTCAGGCTCCTCCTTTCAACCTCTCCTCCAAACTGTATGGCCCTCCATCTGTATGGCCCTCCAATCTGTCCCCCCCCCCCAAAAAAAAATAATAATCCTGGAGCAAACAGCTGATTTGCAGGGTGGACTATATAACATTATACTCTGCTGAGGTTCCAAGCTCCACCTTCCCCAAGTTACACCCCCAAATTTCCAGGAATTTCCCAACCCTTGGCAACATCCAGAGCTGGCAACTCTAGATGTTGGCTTGGCATGTTAAAGATGTTAAACTGATACTTTTTTAAACTTCATGGATACAGCTTAGCCTGCATACTCCCCCTAGTGATGAATGACATCTTGGAAAGAACACACATAAATGGGCTTTGGAAAGTCCCAGACCACCTTCTAAGAAGCAGGGAACTTTTATCCATTCAAAAATTATAAAGTCAAATTCAAGACAACATGAAAATAGAGAAGCCAACAGTCTTCAACCTGGTTCCTTCTTTACACTACCTGGGAGTATATTAGTCCCATTTCATTCAAGCTATACCACTGCCACACAGTGCATGCACTTCTGAACATGTATTTCTAACCCCACATTTATCCAGGTACTGGTCCCTGGATTCCATTGCAAAGTGAATGCATGTCGGCTGTTTTTTACCAAAAGATGTATGCATAAAAATACAGGATGATTGTGTGTTAACTGCAACATGGACAAGGCTAATGCCTCATGGTTCCTCTTCTTAGGGTTGCCAGATCTGTGTTGGAAAATACCTGTGTTGGGTGTAGAACCTGGAGAGGGTAGGGTTTGAGAAGGAGAGGGGCTTCAACATGGTACAATGCCATAGAATCCACCCTTCAAACCACCAGTCTCTCCAGGAAAGCTGATCTTTGGTTTCTGGAGATCAGTTGCAAAAGCCTCACCTGCCTCACCTGGAGGCTGGCAACCTTACGACAGCCCTTTTTAAAATCAGAATTGGCATTCAAGCCAATGCATATTTTTTATTTTTATAGAAAGACATGGGGAATGGGGGGGGGAGTGTGGGCAAGCTGCAATCCTATATAGACGTACCTGAAAGTAAGCCCTTCTGACCTTGGCAGGATTGTTTTCTGCTCAATCAGGTGCTGAGCTGGCTGTTAGTTTTCTGTGTCTTGCTTTTGAACATTGCCAATGGTGTGAGAGAGATCACAGATAAGCCATTTTAAATCAAATATAAGATGTGATTAATCTTTTATTTAATACGCAGATAACATAAATTCAAACCTTTTGAAAAATAAACAGTATCATTTTCCCTTAGCAGCAACTAGGGAATTCTACTTATATTTGTATGTGAATCATAGAAAATGGTGCATTGTTTAACTTTTCAAAATGGCTGCCACTGGCTCTATAACGAAATTACATTCCTGATTAAGAAGTCATTCGCTTGATGGACATGCTGTGAACATCTCTTCCTCAGGCCAAGCCCAAAATTAATTGAGTCCAGATGGAAGGTTTGGAAACTTCAGGGCTAAGTAATTATTTTAATCAAACAGTGCATGCATTATACAGCGATATGGATCAGGTAAAGCATACAAAGCAGGGCTTTACCAATAGAGGAACACCCTAAAGGCATACAGGGACCTGTAATTTTTCCACAGTGAGGGTAAAATAATAACGGGGGGGGGGCTTTTTCAGGGAAAAAAATGGCAAGAGAGAAAAAGGATTGTCATCCCCCCTGCTGCCATGCTTGAGAAAGAAATCATGGCAGCTAAATTGACAAAGCCCTTCAAGCAATACCAGAGTTGCTATGCAGAGCCAGGCAATGGCAAGCCACTTCTGAACCTCTCTTGCATTAAAACCCCGGGGGGGGGGGGGGGGCGGGGTCGCCATAAGTTGGCTGCAACTTGACAGCAAAAAGTCATTTAAAACAATTGAGCCTTTATTTAAAGAATCCACTAATGGTTTCTGTCTCCCAAGTCATCGGAAGGGAGGTAGACAATATTTTTAGGTATGTCACAGTTAAGCTGCATGCATGCTGCTTTCACCTGGGGAGGATTATCTGTTCTGCATTCATTGGTGCTGTAAATGCACAGATGTTAGCTTTGGCAATTAAGTGTCCACACTGGAGTTTTATTATGTACACTCTCCTCCATCAGCTGCCATTTCCTCTACATTTTTTCCATGCTGTGGCACCAGAGGACTTATTTTGGAAATTGCTACAGTGCTATAATATTTTAGCACTATAGCAATACTTTTTTAAAAAAATCAAAAGCTCTAGTAGGTTTCCATCAAGGGCTGATGGAAGGAAACTGGTGCTGATGGAGATGGGGCATTCAGAAATGCACACCCCCATCCAGGCAATATACTTGGATCATGTTCTTTCAGAAAAGCCAGGTTTCTGAAAAAGTATGTAATGGAGAAAACCTGGAAAGTGATTACAGGATGATATTATGTGTATGATCCCCAGAATAAGCTTCAGCCTGTAAACAACAGGAGAGAAAAACATATTTTTGTGGGTGCAACCCCAGGCCAGGCTGACAAGTACAGTGCATGATCCTTATGAGGTCGCAGAGAGTGCTGCATGTGATGTAGTCGCAAGCCAGCTAGGAAACCTTCAACTCTCAGTTTCATTTCCACACCTTAAAACACACTGAATTGTGGCCTACTTCACAAGGCTGTCATGAAAGCAAGTCTCTGTGTGAAGAACTTTGTAAATTAGTTTCTGCAAGATGATGACTGCCAGCATTAAAGGGCTAAATACCTCAAGGTGAGCCATTTACTGCTTCAATATAAATTGTTACCAGGATGTATCTCCAGTGTAAACTGTAACCCATGGCTGTGTTTCTCATGAGTGTTGTTAAGAGAAATTCTCCCATTCCCACTTGAACCATCCTTTAGGAGCTGGATCCTTAGTCCCTGGGAAGTTTGTCAGCACAGATTCCACTTATTTCCATCTCCACCAAGCATAACCTGTGGGTTAGACAGGCCAATTTCCAAACAGAAAACAGCCTCTCGTGTGTTTACAGAATGAGACCTCAACATCCTCCTACGCCCCTGGCGACATCACCAACCCCAGAAGCCTCTCTCACATTGCAGGCATTTGAGCCACCAATACAGAGCAAAGACCCCCACGCTTCACTCAAAGCCTGCATTGTTCCACAGGGCTAGCAGCACTCACTGTGCAGCGTTATCAGGGCCAGACCATGGAGACACAGGCGCCAGCTTTCTGTGATGTAACAGCTGTTTTTGCCAGCCCAAGCCCATCCCTGAATGGCAAGTTAATTGGACCATATAGCTGGCTTGCAAAACACGAATCAGATCCGCTGCCAATTTTTATCCTGACCCAAAGGCACATCCAGCACTACCACAGAAACACATCCAGCACTACCACAGAAACACAAAACACTAAAATGCACCATTGCACAAATATATTTAGGCCAAAATTATATATGCTAAAATGTAACACTGCACAAATTCATGTAGACCAAAATTATGTATAAAAGAACAAAGAACAAAATAGAAGTTTCATACATTGATGTACAAATATATTAAGCACATAATGATAACGGGAGTCTGGTAATCTTTCTGTTTCAAGATGGAACCTCTTCCTTAGATGTTTTACTCAAAGATTTTGAAGGCATCATGAATACCGTACTATTCAGCACATACAGGAACCAAACAGCATGAAATACACAGAACTGAAATTTCTTATAGAGATTGATGTTATGCTGAAGAATGCCCTTTCCTCAGTCAGGAAGCAGAATTAGAGCAGTTATTCCAACATCCCTCTTTGTATTGTGCTGGTCCCCCATTCTAAACCTGTAACTTCTTATTCACATACAATAATGAGATCCTAGTAACGTTGACTTGTATGTCCTGTACCATTTGAATCATTTCTCTTCTCTCTCTGGTGTCAGCCTCACACATTCCTTGCCTGCTGCTACCTCCCTCCTCTTTCCTTCTCCGTAAAAGTCAAGCTCAAAATAACTTTTTCCACTCTATGATCTTAGACCTTTAGCTCTTCTTAAAAAAAAAATCTATCTTCAGTGCTATTTCACAAAACCAAACCAGCTCTCTTCTAAAGTTAGTCTCCCATTCCACTAGGTTTCAAAGTTTTACTTTATAGCAAGCCAATAATCACTACTCTTTAATACATGCTGCTGCAAATCACTTGAAAGGAAGAAACCTCAGCAGAGCTTCAATTCTTAATATTTTGGTAGTTTGCTGGATAGTTTGTGTAAAACCCATTGTGCTGCATAGACTTAAACTGATACTACAACTTGTAACTTGTTTTAACTTGCCACATAGTGGTTTTCTACAGTTGCATTTTAAGTAAAGACAAAAAGATGTTCACAAAAGAAGTCTGAAAAATGGAACAGCCACACAGAAAAAAACAGGATTACAACCAGCTGACCTGAATTGTCTGTAAAGCAATATGAATGAAAAAAATCACTGGGGCAATTCCAGGCTAAACAGCAAATGCCCACCCAGAAAGAGGGAAGCATGGCTCTGCTCTCTAGGTGGTGCTTATAGCTCATATTAATGGTAGAGCTGCAGCTGTTCTGATCCTTCAGGAAGGACCCCTTGGCCCAACCAGCTGTTTGTTTACAGGGTTTGACTCAATCTGTTAAGTGACAAGAGACTGTGAGAGGCCCACTAAGGTTGTAGTTACGGCAAGGCCCACCATGTCATTTGATACAGCACATATAAACATTTTTTCCAGATAAAATGCAGCAGGAGGCTTGCCTCGCATGGGGAAAGATCATGATGCACTGCTACAACATTCGTCTTGCATGCTGATAATTTAGTCCTCAGCATTTGCAGTTAAACTTTCTCAAAACAATAATGCATGTTCTCTAGGTTTAACATTCAAAAGAAAACTTTTTAAAATCTGTTAACAATACAGGTTGTCCTATTCAGAATTCCTCCTCCGTAGATTCTGATCAATGTGTCTTATTATATTGTGGTGTTTGTGTCACCTTTCTTGCAGGTGCAGCACAAAGCCTAGGGGCTTGGCAGCTGAGAAACTTCAAAGTGTGCCAGGGTGTTGCATTACTCAGAGGCCCTGAGCTCCTTTTGCATCTGGGCCCCAGAGCAAATAAACCAACAGATTAACTGAGTTGCTTGCCACAGCCTGGCTGGAGCTTCCTGTGATGAGCTGACACCTGCCAAAATGAAAGCAACTCAAACCTGCCTAGTTTAAAGGTCTTGAATTCTAAAGGGGAAATTTCATATTCAAAATAAGGCTGAAGCTTAAGGCTTCATCTTGGAAAGCTAAGTCTTTTGGCATTAATATATATATATTATCACCAGAAGCAACCAGAGCCGCAAATCTTGGGAAACTGGGAACAGGGGGCAAATATTCCTCTCCACTCAAACATGAATGAAAAAATACATTCCTCCTGAAATTTTGCCTTGACCAGTTACTGATGCACTGCACTAGCTATTGAAAAGCATCAGCAATCGGAATGCATCAGGCAGGTACTAGACGTACTATGTCGCTTTAAGAATGGTTGTGTATATGCAACAGTGTCACATTCTGAATTTACATCTAGTCTTGCTTTAGTGTTACTTGGCTTCTGTGCTGGCTGCGGAATAATTTGGCAAGTTGTGATGCACTTGTACTACAAACTTATGTTATGGTTTTCATCTTCAGAAATATTCTTTATGACAATCACGTAACTTGGAGAGGGGAACTGGAAACCTTTATTTCATCCCTCCTTCCAAGCACTTCAGTGGAGACTGGTTTCTGATATATGGATACATAATCTCTTTCAGGATTAGAAAAGGGTAGGAATGTGGTTCAGTGGAAGAGCATCTGCTTTGTATACAGAAGTTCCTCGGTTCAATCTCCTATCAAAAGCATCAAGTGACAGATGGCCTCACCTGGATAGTTTAGGCAAGCCCAACCTCATCAGATCCCAGAAGCTAATTTAGCAAGTAGTTTGGATGGGAGACTTCCAAAGAATACCAAGGTCGGGAGGCAGAGGCAGACTATCAAGCTACTTCTCTGAATGTCCTCCATGCCCCAATAGGGGTCACCAGAGGTTGCCTTGACTTCCAGGAACAGGCACGTGTGCGCATGCACACACCCAATGCAAAAATACCCCTCTCACACACACACACAAAACGCATCAGGTAACAGATCATGGGATTGTCAACTTGAAACCTTGAAGAGCTACTTCCAGGTATAGTAGATGATACTATCTGTCAATGGTCTGACTCAGTATAGGGTAGCTTTATGACTCTCTACTGTACCATCACTGCTCTAATGAATGCCAACTGGGGGGTGGGCCTTCTGTTCATTTCAGTCTCTTCCAGAAAACATTCCAAAAGCTGTTGAACAGGCACTCGAATGTGGCTATCGGCACATTGACCTTGCTCCTCTTTATGAGAATGAGAAAGAATATGGTGAAGCTATTGAGAAGGCTCTGAAGAAGGGTCAAGTGAAGAGGGAAGACCTTTTCATTGTTAGCAAGGTAAGCTGACTTTTTAAAAAATGGATATGAAGATTTGCTTTTGCCATGGCATTCATGTATGCACTGTGCTTGGAGGAGCTGACTTGTCAGTTGATCTTTCAGATTATGAAGAGAACAGAGCAAATTGGTGGAAATGGGCTGGTGGAGTAGCAAACAAGCATTCTGGTTGGTCTGGTCTGTGGGAACCTGTAATATATGCTGCAGAGCTGTTTGACTGGGAATAATTTGAGAGGAAAACCAGGCATATTTGTTCTATTTGAAGAAGGATTCCCTTGTGATTGAGGCCCAAATTACTTAAGATATTCAGTCACATGTGTTAAAATTGCACATTTGGTCCCTAGCCCCATGCACTTAGATTTGCTGACAGCCCAGAAGGAGCAGTTGTGCTTTAAAAACTGTTTACTTCAACCCCTCCCCCCACTAAGGAGTCCCTTACCCTGGCAGAAGCTACCACCATCAAGAGAATTTCCCCTTGTTATTCCTTGGTTTTCTGGAATACCAGGTGTCTGGGGTGCTTAAAAAAAGAGAAGAAAGAAAAGGAGATCTATGGGCCATATACCACCTTCTCTGTCTCCCTGTTCCTCTGTACCTACTATAGCTGTGATTTTTAAACACTGAAGCACTTGGTCAGTTTAACCACACAGCTGGCTAACATGAGTGAGATTCTTCATAGAATCTTTAGTAAAAGAACATTCAGGCAACTACACATAAATCACAGAAAGTACTGCCGACTGGGAACAAATTAATAGACAGAGCATTACAATCAAAATACTAAGGAAAGAATCAAAAGGTACATTATGAGCGAATCCTCACACAAGAGCCTAAAGCATTCCTATCTGAGAAATGGGTTCAAGATTCAGCATCTTTGGCCGTCTACCCATTTTCAGAGTGTTGATACAGAACTCCAAACCAAGTTAACACTGATATGGATTCTCCTGTATCCTGAGAATTTTCTTTTCCACCTAATTGGATTGCAGGCTTAAAGGTTTTCCTTCAGGCCTGTTTTTTGATCAATCACCTCAGAAGAAGAGGGGGCAAACTGAGGCTCAGGAGCCACATGTGGCTGTTTTGCACATATTGTGTGGCTCTCAAAAGCCCCCACCACCCCATTGGCTGGCTTGGAGAAGGAACTTGTATCTTCTCCCACTGCTCCAAGCCAAGCCAGCTGACAACTTGGAGAATACATTTAAAGTTAAAGTTGCTTTCTTTCCACCTTCCCCATCTATTTGCCTTCCTCCCTCCTTCCCTGGCTCCCTCAAACATCTGATGTTCATGTCTTGCAGCTCTTAAACATGTGATGTTTATTCTATGTGGCTCTTACATTAAGCACCCCTGGGCTAAGGTGTCATGCAGTGAAATTCAAACCAGTCCATCTTGGCTTCTCTGATAACGATAACTTGACCAAATGGCTAATTGTAGCTGAGAGTCAGTTTCATTTATCTATCTTTCCACCTTCTTGGGGTACAACATTAGGACTTTTATTGCCACATCCACTGTGTGTTTTTCTAAGAGTATATTTTATCCCCTCACAATATCATGGGACTATTTTTGTTTTGATTGGAGAACTAGAAGAGGGAGGAAAGGTCTCCTTGGCCTGTTCACCAGCATTGTTTTCTCAGCATTACTCCCTCCCCAGCTGCTTTTCACTCTGTGAAGGGAATGATACTGATATCCACAACTTCTCCCTTGCAAGACGACCTGCATCTGTTTGTCAAATAGCTGAAAAATCCACACTTTTATCTCTTCCACATTCTATTACTTCCAAGCAATGTTCCCTCTAAGCTGCAGAGTCTTGTGAGCTACTGGCATTAAAGTTGTGAGCTACTGCATAAATTAGTGTGCTCTGGGGTCTTCCTTCCTGAGCTAAGACAAAAATGTGTGAGCTGGAGGCTAAAAATTTGTGAGCTAGCTCATACCAATTCAGCTTAGAGGGAACACTGCTTCCAAGTACTTTCCTTCAACTCTCCTCCAAATAGTTGGGGTATGTGAACTAGGAAGCAGCCATCAGATACCAAAGGCCAGTTAGCCAGCCGTCCACAGCCTTTGCTCTTTCCACATTTCTCCCCATGGTGCACCTGCAAAATCCAAAAGGCTAAAGTCTTTCTTGGTATTAAATGCTCCTGTGTAGCTCATATAAGAAAAGTCAAACTGAAGACTGAAAAAGAAGACTGCAGATTTGTACCCTGCTCTTCTCTCTGAATCAGAGACTAAGAGCAATTTACAATCTCCTATATCTTCTCCCCCAACAATAGACACCCTGTGAGGTGGGTGGGGCTGAGAGGACTCTCACAGCAGCTGCCCTTTCAAGGACAACTCCGTGATATCTATGGCTAACCCAAGGCCATTCCAGCAGTTGTAAGTGGAGGAGTGGGGAATCACCCGGTTCTCTCAGATAAAAGTCCGCACACTTAACCACTACACCAAACTGTTGTACACCAAACTCTCCTATCCCTTTGCCTCTGCCAAAGCTTATGTGCCAATCAACTAGACTAATGGGCATGTTCTTCCCTTGGCAGCTGTGGAACAGTTTCCATGCTCCTGAAGATGTGAAGACAGGTTGCCTGCAAAGTATGAAGGACCTACGAGTGGATTATCTGGATCTATACCTAATGCACTCCCCAATGGGCATCAAGGTAAAACAAGCTATTGGGCTTTGATTGGGTGTGGAGTGTCTTTATGTAGGGAATCAAGTGGCAATGTTCACTGGGAGAGCTGGCCAAACTTCTTGATGCTTCTTTCTGACTGCAGCACATAGATTTGTCCCCTGAAACTCTGCAACAATTCATACAGTGCTTAAGTTGTAGAAGAAGCTGTGCCTGGGTTCAGTTTCCCTACAAATGCCATTGGAACTCCCTGTGGTTGCTCAGCGGAGAGGGAAATACATTGGGTGATAATAGACAGGCAGTTTGGGCTGACTCAGAGATGCCTCAGAAATTAACCCTCAAAATCCTTGCAAATGCTAACATCTGTCACCTGTCTCCATCCCATACTCACCCCATCCTCCAGCCACACACCAGTCACCTCCTCAGCATCTGGATTCTGAAGCTCGCAAGCGGGGCACCTTGGTGGTATGAACCCACCAAGTGGCCCAAAGCTACTTCCAGTTTTTTTTTCTTAAAGATGGCCGGAGTACTTGAGCACATGAGCACTTAAGTCATGGGGAGGGGGAGAATGGTCCGGCTTCCCCCCTCTCCATCTGATTGTGTCAAACCATCTTGCTGATGGGATAGGGCCGCCTCTCTGGGGAGTGTGTGGAGGCTTCAGGACAGTTTTTTTTTGGGGGGGGGGGAGTTAGCTAGTCCAGTTTGGGACACCTCCAATCCTCCCCTAAATGCCCATCTGTTAACAACTATTCTGTAACTGTTTCATCCATTCATAATTCAGGTTCAAGGGAAGAGCCCTAGATCTGAAAATAGATGCTGACCTGGGAAAGAAGCCTAATATAAAGTATGGTTCAAATCCTCTCTCAGCCATAAAGCCATGATCACTGGTTAATGTTGTGCCAGTCACATTCCCTCTTAGCCTAAATTACCTCAGAGAGTTGTTGCGATGTCAAAACTATGAGTAAAACCATATATGCTGCCTTGAAAGAGCCATCTTGAACCATGAGCAAAGGCAGGATATAATTGTTTTAATAAATAAATAAAGGATATAAAAATGTACAGGCAGATTTACCAGAGGTGAAGCTAATCTAAAACAGAGTGAGTGTCAGGACACGGAATCTGGGAGCCATTAAGGACAGCAGAGCAAAAGAGACGGATTGCTCTGCCCTATGGAGTGCAATACAATGGAAAGTTTTATATAGGTCTGGTCCCCTCCCTAAGGGGTTGAGCAAAAGACTTTTCCACCTCAGGTGCCATAGAGCATCTGCTATACAGAAGGCCCCAGGTTCAATTTGCAGCATTGCCAGTTAAAGAAATCCAGTAGAACATAATGTGAAAGACCTTGACCTGAGACTCTGGATAACAGTTTGCAGTCTGAGTAGACAGTACTGACCTTGGTAAACCAACATCATGTGTGTTCATGTGTGTTTCTGTCTGCCGTAGAATGTCAAGGGGGAACTTATGCCCCTGAAGGATGGCAAAGTGATTTTCACTGATGTTGATTATGTGGATACATGGAAGGTAAGAAGCATCCCAGTTTGCCACAAGTAATGGTCTGAAACCAGAGGGAAAAGGTTGCACTGATACCAGATGCCAAGGAGAAAGCTAGAGTCATTTGTAGGTCTTTGTTTAATCCTCCTACTTACCTTGGTGATCTACAGTTGGTTTGCACATGTATGCTCATGACTTAATAGGCTGTCACATGTGTGAATTGCACATAGCAGCACAAACAGAACTTTTGTAACACCTCACCCAACCTGCTTGCTTTTCAGTGAGGTTGGCTGCCAGTCATTGAGTGCAGAAAGTGCACATGATCCATCTGACATTCCCTGATACTCCTCTGTAGTTTATTGGCACATCTGCAGAGAGGTCTCTGAAATGTCCCCCTAACTGCTAGCCCCTCTGGTCTGACTCCTACAAGCCCAGCTGCTCTAGGTACTACTAACAGTGCTGCTGAACATGTGCCCATCTGTGCCACTAAAGAGTAGCCATCACATGGCTACTGCTATGCTTGAGCACTAACAGCCTCTGGGTGCGTTTTGTGGTACAGAAAAAAGAAAACCAGTGTTCTCTGTGAAGTAAAAGAAGTAAATCTGCAACCTGTAGAGATTATGCAAATCAAGCACGTTTGCAGATATTTACACCCTACTTTTTATCGTTTTGAATTATTTATTCTGCTTCTGCTGCCCATAGGTAGTGGCTGTGCTGTTCCGGGCACTGAAGCCGCACCATGCCCAGCTGACATTCTGAAAATTCTTCTGTTTGTTTTCTACATATAACTTGAAATGGGCCATGCAAAAGATCACAGCAGCCCCTTTTGCAACTAAAACAAAAATGTCTCTTGTGATTTTTCTAATCACAGAATAGGCTGCTAGAATGTTTCATCTGATACAATTTCAAGTCAAGAACCAAGATATGCATATATTTACACTTTTGTTGTTTTTCTGAAATGACTCTCGGGCAGTTGATTATTGCACTCCCCCCCCTCCCCCAGTCACATTCTGCAGTGTTGCTGTTCTTGTGCAGAAATGCACTGTGATGATTTATAAGATCTGGTAGGAGCAAATCTAGTGATACATCTGTGGAGGCTGTAGGGCCATGCACTGTTCTGGAGTTCTGGCCTTATCCCAGCTTCTCAGGCGCACCATGACCCTTACCTTGCAAGTGCTGCCAGCCAACAACCTGGAATTGGAGTGATTTTTCTTTTCTTGCAGGCAATGGAGAAGCTTGTGGATGAAGGCCTGGTGAGAAGCATTGGGGTGGCCAACTTTAACAAGTCTCAAATGGAGAGGTTGCTCTCTTGTGCGAGAATTAAACCCTGTGTCCTCCAGGTAATGTCTGCCTTTGATTCCAGAGTATGAGCAAGTACCAGAAAGAGGTTGTTGGTGACAGTGCACAGCCTCAGCCCTGGGTTCAGAGCCTTGCATGTATCACGTCAGAATTCATATTTACTCACTGCTCTGAATTTGAACCTATGCATAGGTCTGTGGCTTCAAAGCAGGGTTGCCACTGATGCAACAAGGGATTGTTGCCAACAACAGCTAGCCAAAAGCCCATGGAAAGCATGCAGGTTGCAGTATAATCATAGAGGAGGATAAAATACTCTTCTTTGGGAACAAGATGAGCAGGGGGGGACAAACTGGAAATGAAAGACCATGCAATCTATCAATTAAAACAACTGCAAAAGATGTAATTTTTTGTGTGAAATATCTTAGCTTTCACTTCTACCAACTTGAAAATATATTAATTAACAGCTTGTTTAGAGGCTTAGTGTGGGCAGGATGCTAGGCAGAATGCTATTCTTGCAACACCATTTGGCAGCAGAAATTGGAAACAGGATTTTGTTTTTTGCACTAGGTTTTGGGCAGGAACAGCCAAAGCTCCTTCCACACAGTAATGGTTTCTCATGACTACTGTGAATACAGAGGCATTCAGAGCAGCACCAGGGCATCCACATGTCAGAATGCCCCACATTTCCCCTGCTCTGACTGGAAGTTGTTTTCTAATTGGTAATTAATATACTGCTGTAGTGTTAGGACACTACAGCAATATTTCAATCATATCAGTTCTTTTTAAAAACTAGAAAATCCCTCTGCTGGCAAGGTGTGTGTGGCATCTACAGTTTGTGGCAAATGACACCAATGTGGGTAGAACCAGGAAAGATCCAGACTTTTCTGTCCACATCCCAGCCATTCCAGTTGGCTTGCCAGGTCTGACTCAGGAAACTGGGGACCTTGGGGTCAGAGCCAGGATGCTTTGGGAGTGGAGCCAGGGGCAAGGTTGTGACAAGCATGACTGAACTCCAAAGGGAGTTCTGACCATCACACTCCTTTTAAATGCCTTCCTTCCACTGGAAATAATGGAGGAAGGGGGCACCTTCTTTTGGGGCTCATAGAATTGGACACTCTTGGCCAATCTTTTTGAAACTTGGGAGGAGGGGTTGAGGAGAGGCACCAGATACTATGCTGAAAATTTGGTGCCTCTACCTAAAAAAACCAAACCACCCCCCCCCAGCCTTCAGAGCCCCAGATACCCACCAAGCTACTGGTCTTTGTAGGGTATAATGGAGAGCTCAACAGTCATTCCTCCCCCACACCTGCTTTTTGATAATCCTAAAGAGGGGAGGAAGGGCCTCCAAACTAGGAGATCCCCTGTCCTCAACTGGGGATTAGCAACCCTACACTTCAGCATTGCTGCCATCTTTAAAAAAAAAAAAGATTAAAGGAAAAGAGGTCAGCTGGAAAAGGTCACAGCAAAGCCAGAGAAAAGCTGAATGGTGCATAAGAGCACCACAATACTGTGGGAAACGTTGGCTGAGAACAAACGGGCAATCTGGGGCGGCTGGAAGGCATCCCAAATCGGGACGGCTCAAAAAAAGCCATCCTGGAGCCTCCAGATGGTCCCCGGCAAAGTGGCCCCATCCCATCCATGAGGCGGTTGGGCGACTCCACACGGGAAAGCGCCCTAGAAGCTGGATTCCCTTTTTTCCCACTTGTGGGGCAAGCGCTCGTGCACACAGGCGCACCAGCACTCTGATTGGTTTCCTTTAAAAAAAAAAAACACCCCAGAACAGCTTGGGGCGGTTCGGCACCTCCAGACCGCCAAGTCGCCTTGCTTCCGCCCTTTCCTGTCCAGACAGCCCGGAGGCGACTGACAGCCGGTCCAAATATTCGCTACCACTTTGGAAGTGGTAGTTTTTGAGCCGGTCAAAGGATCCTGGAGGACGCGGTCAGGATGGCCAGCAGATGTTGCTGTCTGCACAGATTTTTTGGGTTGACTTCAGAGGCATCTCTGAAGTGCCAGTCTAAGCAGCCCATGTAACTAAGTATAGTTCATGCTGGCACCAACGGTGGAACAAACAGCCAGTGTGGAAGTAACTGACATGAAAAGAGAACTTAAATCAGCTCTGCATATGCATCTGCTCTCAACCAGGAAATGTAAGGCTACCTATAGCATTGTCATTTTGCAGCAACTCTTTTCTTTCCTCCCACCTGCACTCCCATTTCTTCTGATTTTTTTTACCGACATGCCTTCAGACCCACTTGGCCTGGATATTGCTTGAGGCAAGATGATTAGGCTTGGGAAACAGACATACTTCAGGACAATCTCTGAATAATTTCTCTCCTCAACAGGTGGAGCGGCATTGTTACCAGAACCAGAAGGAGCTGACTGCCTTCACCAGGACTAACAAGATGGTCATGACATGCTACAGCCCCCTGTCATGCCCAAAGACTCCTTTGTAAGACTCCACCTTTTGGGAACAGTAGTGCTGGTTCTGCTCAGTTATGCCTTTTCCATACTCTTATTTCTATAGTTCATGGGCAGCAGCAAGCCCACCACAGCATCCTTGTCACTTTTGCAAGAGCTTCAGCTTCCCTTGTTGTCATCAGACCTGCAAGTTTTTCCTGCAGTTGCTCCATACTTCTGGGACTTGGCCACCATGCTGCCTTAGCACACAATGCCTGTGCAATTTTGTTAGGGAATATGGTTCCAGTAGCCATCACAGATCACCCCCCCAAGAAGCCACTAAGGCACCAAATCCACAGGAGGTGGTACTTGGGAGAAGGTGACAGGCATGGCTTGCATGTGTGGCCACCTCCTAGGCCAGGGGTGTCGAACTCATTTGTTATGAGGGCCAGATCTGACATAAATGAGACCTTGAGGAGCTGAGCCATGTTGGGCCGGGCCATGTGTGTACCTATTTAAGATTAGGTAGCAGACAAACACGAATATATATTTTTAAAAAACTTAAAATATGCTTAAAACGTTAGCACTGATTGCTCTTAAAGGTGCTTTCTTTATATTTCTCCCATGGGATACAGGGAACTGGGCAAAAGAAGCTCTGGCTCTTTCCTTCCTTCCCCAGGGACTTGGGAGGGGGGCGGATTCAGTCAATAGAAGGAAGAGAGGTTTGGCTTAGTAGCTCTGCTGTGTGATTGAGAGAGTCTGGCAAACCAAGCTATACCTTCCCCCCCTTCCTCCCCAAGGGAGGAGCCTCAGCCAATGAAGAAAATAGAGGTTTTGCTCTGTAGCTCCTATGCAGTTGAGCAAGCCTGGCAAAGCAAGCTGTTATGCAGAAGAAAGCAAGAGAGAGAGAGAAGGAAGCAGATGACAGCCAGTTGCTCAGGAGCCTGAGAGGAGCCCCCCAGGGGTCTGATTTGCAGGTTTGACACCCCTGTGACCTAGGCATTCAAGGCAGGCTGCAGTCCAGGAGCAACTGGAACAGAGGCACTTTTGCGTTTTCGCTGCTGTTGTGGGTTTGCTTGAGGTAGCAAAACAGGCTGAGCCAGCCCTGTGCCTGGTACGGTCTCTAATTCAATTGCCAGGGAGCAGAACAGATAGATTTGAAAGAACAGGGGCACTGTGTGCAAGGCTGTCTTTGTGATCTGTTACTCAGGGTAAAAATCTCTAGCAGTCCAGTCTGGAGCAGCCTTTTCCTAGACTTCTGATTTTCTCTAGAGAGGTGAAGGTGCCACACAAAGGTATGCCCTAACACAAAAAATGTCCTAAACCAAAATGACCCAGACCATCAAATGGCAAAAAAAGCTTTTATGGGATTGATTAAAAGGTAGATGGTTAATTGATTACACTTAAATATATATGCACATTACTAAAATCTGATTGTAAAAACAGTGTTTGAGAAATAATGTGACTTATAATTTATTAAGCAAAAATGACTATTCCTTTGTTAAGCCTTCTTGAGTATTTCTGTTTTCCCCCATGCTTACTCCTTGAAACAAAACCAGCCTAAAAACCATGTCTGTACACACAACTTGCAGCCCCATGGAGGAAAACTTGCTGTTGCCACTAAAACTGTCCATCCCAGATTAATCAAGGAAAGCTTGGGTAGTTTCATCCACTGAGTAAATAGCATGCAGTAGAACTGGCTAGTTTGTAAGACCTGTCTCCTGTCTCTAGCCGTCCACATAAATGGGAACCTAAGAATGGCATGGAAGACCCAGTGGTGAAGGAAATTGCTAAGAAGCATGGAAAATCTCCTGCTCAGGTAAAATGACTTTCGAGAAGGGAATATCTTTGTGTAGGATCTTAGGGTGACCTTTCACATATCCCTGTGTATGTCAGTACACAGCAACCGGGAACCATTAGATAATATTTTGGTTAAGTACAAATTTATTTAGGAGGCCTTCACATGGGCTAGAAACAGCAAGCATAAACAATTCAATAAAATTAACTTAATGTAGGGTTGCCAAGTCCAATTCAAGAAATATCTGGGGACTTTGGGGGTTGAGCCTGGAGACTTTGGGGGTGGAGCCAAGATCAAGGCTGTGACAAGCATAACTGAACTCCAAATTGAGTTCTGGCCATCACATTTAAAGGGACGGCACACCTTTTCAATTCCTTCCTTCCATAGGAAATAATGAAGGATAGGGGCACCTTCTTTTGAGGCTCATAGAATTGGACCCTCTGGTCCAATCTTTTTGAAACTGGGGGGGGGGTATTTTGGGGGAGAGGCACTAGATGCTATACTGAAAATTTGGTGCCTCTACCCCAAAAAACAGCCCCCCCCCAGAGCCCTAGATACCCGTGGATCAATTCTCCATGATTTTCTATGGGAATAAATCTCCATAGGGAATAACAGAGTTCCCAGCAGACATTTCCCACCCTCACCCCACTTTCTGACGACCCTGAAGCAGGGGGAGAGCCTCCAAACTGGGGGATCCCCTGCCCCCACCTGGGGATTGGCAACCCTAACTAAATGATGTGTGCTGTAGCCTCTGTTGAAAGCCTATCAGTATCCCCTTTTCACTGTAACCAGCCCTTAGAATATTGCTGGAAGATGGTCAGGCTCTGGCTTTGGTGCACCTCCATAATGAATAAATCTTCTATGTCATTTATCCTCATGCCTTTGCTGTCTCAATTTGATGCACTGCTACATAAGGGGCTCTCTTAGTTTAGATAATGTTTAGATAATGGTGCTGTGGAGGTGGTACTAAATCAGGTAAAGGATTACCACAAGGAAGATATGCCAACAAGCATGTGTGGTGTTCACATGTGGGCTCATGTGCAAATGTGCGAGGGTTTTTTTTGTAACATGGAAGAAAGTCAATTCCTCTATTGACATGAATTGCCAAGGCGACTTGTGGACTAAACATTTTTGTGTACTTCCTTTATTGTGTCTTCTGGGTCTGCAGTGATCACATCACCATAGTCCCTGAGTGGATAACAGGTGCCAGGCAAGTGGGATCAGAGTTCCTGAGACAAATGTAAGAGTGTTTAAGTGCAGCCCCATGAATCACAAGCTCCAATTTTTCCTTTCTGATGTCTTCACAGATTTTGATCCGCTATAACATACAAGCTGGCCTAGCCACTATTCCCAAGAGTGAAACACCTGCTCACATTATCGAGAACGCAAAGGTAGAGTACAAATTACTTGCTTCTGCCTAATGGCTTGCCATTCCTGAGATCCTGTAGATTGGAAGGTTGGTCAGTCTCTCCACTTACAAGCCAGAAGGTGGGAATACTGCTGAAGAAATGGATATTGAGTCTTTAGGCACTGTGACTGATTATTTAAAAATTAGATCCACATAACACATTTTATTAAGACCAACCAGAATAACACAAAACAGGGTGCCCTTTCAAATTCTCAAGAAATCTTCATCAAACTCGATGCTCAAACACATCAAGAAAGGGGGAGGGGAAACAAAACAGTTTCAAGCCATGACTTTCAGACATCATTTCTGCAACAGTGTAGCTTGTCAGGTGAGTCTGAACAGGGGGGGAAATAGTGCTGAGTGGAGCTGGTATCAGGCTGAACCCTTGGCCTTCTGGGAAGAAGGGAAAACGGCAGCTATTGGCTGAAAATATAAAAAAACCCTGTTGATCAAATGTCCTTTTAACAGAATGTACAAGTCTCCGGCAGCTGGAGTGAAAGCGCTAGGGACACAGAACACAAGCTGAAGACCAGGAAGTGTACATAGTGGGGGACAAGCCAATGGTCAGAGTCAGGTCAGAGCCAGAGAGGAATCCCATCCATCATGGAGTGACCTGGCCTTGCCAATTTGCTGCCCTTCCCAGTAGATGTACGGAGAGGCAGGAGGTATAGCACCCTTGCTTTCTGTGTATGAGCTCTAGAAGCAGGTCCTTCTAGAAAGCAGCAAAGTGTGTGTGGGGGGGAATGGCTCATGCAGCAAAAAGGGGGGGCTCAAAATCAGTGTTTCCTCTAAACTTAGTTAGCATGAGCTAGCTCACAGATTTTTAGCCTCCAGCTCACACATTTTTGTCTTAGCTCAGGAAAGATGACCCCAGAGCACACTAATTTATGCAGTAGCTCACAACTTTAATGCCAGTAGCTTACAAAGTAGAATTTTTGCTTACAAGACTGCAGCTTAGAGGGAGCATTGCTCACAACCCACCAGGTGTGACTCCCTGAGCATCCTGTCCCATGGGTTGAAAACAAAAGGCTGAGATAAGGTTGTCAACTCCAGCTTGGGAAATTCCTGGCGATTTGGGGGCAGTGCCTGGGGAAGGAGGAGTCTGAGGAGGGGAGAGAGCTCAGCAGGAATGTGATTCCATAGAACCTGTCCTCAGCAGCTGCCATTTCCTCCAGGAGAGCTGACCTCTGCAATGTGGAGATCAGCTGTAATTCAGGGAGAACTCCAGGCCCCACCTGAAAATTGGTAACATTAGGCTGAGAGCAGATGGAAAATCTAGACATCATTATATTACCAGAGACTGATTTTAGATAATGCATAAGGTAAAAAGTTGCTTTTTCCTTTACCAGCGCTCATATCCATATGGTGTGTGAGGGGAGGAGATCCAGTAGGGGAAGAGGCTGTGACCCTGGAGATCTACTAGAATTACCACTGATCTCCAGAGATCAGTTTCTTAGGAGAAAATGGCTGGACTCTGGCATTATACTGTGGCAATCCTAGCCCTGATCCAAATTGAAACCTCCCCCAGCTGCTTTCAAAGAAAAGTAAAGATACCTGCAGATCCAGTTGTGGATCTCCAGGTTTGTGCTTACTCGTGCCCTGAGTTTCTAAAACAAAAGCGTTCCAAATTCTAAGGACTGTGTCCTGTCAACTACTTTTACACATTGGTGTTATGATCAAAAGCAACAGGTAACAATCCCACTCATTGCTTAGGTGCTTGCTTCCAGGTGTCATTCAAGTAAAGCTTTGAGCATGCAGGAGTCGAGACTTGGGTGGTTTTTTCCTTTAAATTAAAACTATATTTGTTTTCACAGTACAAAGAATCAGACTAGTCCTGCCATTTGGCTTGAGTCAGGTCAGCATTCCCCAGCTTTAATCTATGTCACTGCCAAACATTACACCTGGGAAATAATGTCCCCAAGTGTGCCATGGCCCAGTTTGGCTTTGGACTGTGGCAAGGGGTGGGAAAAGGCTTTGGCCTTCCTCTACACCATTTTCTCAAGTCAAAATGGCCCCACTATGGGGCTACATGTGCCAAATGTCATGTCTGGTAAGTCAAGTTACTCAAGTTGAGCTTTTGTTTTTGTAGGTCTTTGACTTCTGCCTCACCGATGATGATGTTAAAAAGCTGGAATCTCTCCATTGTGGGGCACGGGCTGTTCCCTGGGACATCCATGGGTATGTTATAGACTTTCAACAGCCTTGTTTAAAATATTTGGGTACTTCTAGATGCACAACACAAACCAAAATGTAACATGTTAAGCATAATGGCTCCCTGTGTGCTATGGGAGTTTGCCAAAAGGGCCCAATGAGCAAGCTGAGTTCAGCAGTCCCGTGGCTTGGCCTTGGCCTACAGTGATAACAATGGGTGGAGGTTCATCCATCCCGACCTCCTGCAGCTCCACTGGCCAGGATTGGCTTAAC
Source organism: Heteronotia binoei (assembly GCF_032191835.1). Lineage (NCBI taxonomy): Eukaryota > Metazoa > Chordata > Lepidosauria > Squamata > Gekkonidae > Heteronotia > Heteronotia binoei. Next base: position 48,717,927 of record NC_083234.1, on the reverse strand, counting down.
TCACTCCTGACCACCAGTGGCCCAGCAAGGCAATGCCCCGTTAGGAGTTTCCCAGTAAGTTAAAGGGCAAATCTACCTCTGGTACGCAGGGCTTTTTTTTTTTTTGTAGAAAAAACAGGAACTCATTTGCATGTTAGGCCACATCCCCTGAACTGCTGGCCCTGCTGATACTACAACCTCTGCACTGCTTTCTGGCTAGATGCCGTACAGTGGATTTCGGTAAATAGAATGGGCAAAGTGATAAAATCTGTTAAAGACATTATGTCACAATCAGAATTCAAGGTGCCCAAAGCCTCCCTGTTATTTTTACTGCAAAGATCTAACATGGCTGTCCTGGGGGGTGGAGGGTGTCTGTCAAATGGCAGTTTGTCTTCCAAGGTGAATTTCATACAATACTACAGTTGCCTGTTGAATTGATCACGGCTCCCCAGCGCCCTGCCCACTGCTTATTTAAGGGAAGTGCCTTTCTCCTTTGTAATGTACAGATCTAACATTGCCAGAATGCCAGCATAACCCACCAGCCATGTAAACTGTAGTGACCTTAGGTTAGCAGTGCTGGAGATAATCTCCGGAATAAGGCTAAGCAATAATGTCATCTTAGGTCTCAAGAGCAGTGGGGAGCCAGCTTTGGGGGCCAGCCCATAGGATGGAGTAGAGCTACTCTGAAGCACAGCTGGAGTAATATGGTTTTGACTTTCAGAGATTTGCTTGCATTTCAAAAGCTTGATTTGTATACATTATACTCATTCCTTTTGATGACTACATTTGTTTTCATTACCATTCCTTGTAATGGAAAACACATTTCCAGCTTGCATTTGTTTTTCATCCAAACTGAAATGAAATTTTTAGGGATAGTGCTATGCGAGGGGCCATTTATACCAGCTTTCAGAGAGATGGGAGGATGAATCCCAGTTTTATAGGCAATTAAAATGACCATGAGACTGACGTTCAGCACTCCCAGAAAGCTGGTGTTGTTACAGGGCAGGCAGAAGGAGGCCTTTGGCCAAGCAGAGCTACACAATGGGCAGAGGCAGGAGTCTGGCACCCCACAGAGGTGGCAGGACATGGAGCAGGCAGGAACTAGTACCCTTGAACTTTAAGGTGGGCAGCACCCCAAGCCACTGCACTAGCGGTTACTTAGAAGAAAGACTGAACAATATAATTTTATTTTGCAATATATGTTTTGAGTTTGATAGATGGAAAACTTGAATGTCAATTTCATTTCATCTCCCTCCCACTCTGATTAACCTTGCTGTCTCTAAACCACGCTGCCAGTTACCAGGGAAACTAATAATAATTCTTTATTATTTTCATTATGCTATGAATGTAACAAATGGGAGTTTATTTATTTCCATTTGTTTTGAAACAAATGCACATTATTACTTATTGGGCTTTTCCACATTCTCATTTAACTTCCTGGTATGTTCCTGTTCCATTGGGTATGGGTGTTCTGTTCTGCATGTGTTTTGTTCCTTCTAGTGGTCGATTCTGTTAGGGAATTCTGTTTGAAATTCTATTTCTTTATCTCAAACAGTGTGATGGATCACTGGATCAAATAATTATTGAGAGGCATTTAACATGACAAAGCAAAAACATATTTATTTCTACAGGGAAGGGGTACTGGGAGGTGAAAATAACAAACACTATAGAACTACATGCTTACACTAGAAGATCATGTGCTTAATGGAGGCTACTTCCTCCTTCTTCTTGACCTCTCTGCCTGAACAAAGGAAGTCACCTGACTAACTCACCAAACAAACAAAACAGGTTTTCCCGCTTCTAGACCTTGATTGGCAGTAGTCAGTATCTTCTTCCCAGATCCATGCAGACAATAGGGAATCAGGCACAGTGTTAACAGGACATACAAAACAGATACATATTTCCAACAGATTCAATATCACACAGGTTTGTTTCCAGCCCTTAAGTAACTTACTTATCCTTTTTAACATCTTTATATTCATACTGGACTGCTTGGTTGGGGATGGGCACATGTTTTTGGGTTCTATTAATATTAAAAGCAATTTAAAAAAAAAAGATTTGGGGCTGTTAATGATTAATAATTGTCATCTTTTGTTCTAGGTTGGGCGAGCATAAGTACTACCCGTTCAAGTAATTCTGCAAGTGATGCCATTCTTTCCCACAATCTTAACGGCAGGGAAATGCCAAAACAGCTTTTTGCATTTTATATCTAGCACAGCCAAGTTAATTTTGCTAATGCAGTAACTCCAGGTCTTCTCTGGGTGATGGAACAACAGCAAAAGAAACATCAGCGGTCAGTGATGAAAGGATTTGAGTCTCTAGGGAGATCTGGAAGGGGACCAGATCTGCATCCAATGTTCAGTTGACCCTGATATCTGCTTGTGCTGGACCCCTCCATCCTCTAATCCATCCACACATCTCTGCAAAGCAGGGCGTGGCACCAACCTCACAGGGAGCGCTGCAGTGTTGAGGCCAGCATGTCCCAGAGAAAAAGGAACCTCCTCTTGGGACATTTCTTGTATCTGCAATTTAGCAGCAAAACGCCAAATTAAGAGGAGGAGGAAGCAGCTAAGCAGACACAACCAGAGAAATGTACTTTCAGAAAGGGCAAATTGAATTGTAAAAGATAGATTTTTATACACAAATTGAGCTTGCTTTTTTCCTTTTTAAAAGGCACTGTCATTTTTATATGGTGAGAAATGCTTTGCAAGTTTTTCTGGAAATGCTCCTTCCGCTTGTCTAAATAAAACAACTGCCTTTGCCAAACTGAATGTGTGCTATACTTTATTTCCAAGTTTACTTGTTAAATGATTTGAGAGCAATCTTTCATTGGACTTCTTGTAGCATTTGGAGATTTTACTTAGCACGTGGAGAAATTATTTTATGGATTGTTCAGCTGAAAGTTTTGTAAACAGACATTAAGCTGCAGGGTGCTTTTTAACAAAGATGGAGCTAAGAGGCATGTGCTTCAGTCCAAAAGACAGATGCAAAAGTCCTACTGAATTCAATGGAACAACTTACTTCTAAGTGACTAGATTGGAAAAGGGGGGCACAACTGTACAACTCAAACAGTAGAAGCAGAACAATTCACCCTCTGCTGTTCCCAGGGGTAGAAGCTTCACTTATCTATACAGACAGAAGACCAGTGCTGAGCCGCAGAAAAAGTTGATAGTGAATTATAGTGAATTAATTTAAACAAAAACTGTTTGCAGCAGTGCTGATCCAAAATCCAAATCCAAAACCAAAGCACATGATACCTTTTATTAGGACCAACCAAAATAACACAAAACTGCAAGCTTTCAAGTTCACTGCAACTCTTCATCAGGCTAGAAGGGAGAGGGGGCCAGAGTTTCAGGCCATGACTTTAAGCCCTTTTTTCACCAGCATTCCTGTGCTTTATGCTGGCAGGCAATAAGCTGTAACATGGTGCCTTTGGTGTCAGCTTGCAGCTTAGTTCCTGGGACCAATTCCACCCCCCATGGTATCTCTGTGCTGAAATGACAAAGGCCAGCAATTTTCCTTGTATGTCTCTATCACCAAGGGAGATTCACAGGTCCTTTACTGGATGAAAACACTGTAGTTCTTGTATTCACAATTATATTCACAGTTAAGGTGACCCATGAGGTGTCCCATCAGTTAATGATAGATTGGGTAGTTTAATTAATTTAAATAACATGAATGTCACACTGCAAGAAAGCTGCCTGTTCAGAAAAGCCAGTCACATGCTGAGCTGAGCTGGTGCTGGTTGTATCTTGTGAGATGGGGATGGAGAGGGAAGGGCTGCTTGGTATCTTTTAACAAAGGGCAGGGGAGGTCAGACTGTAGCTCAGGAACCACATGTGGCTCTTTCACACATATTGGCTGCTAACAGACTGGCACTTTGGGCCGACTCAGAGATGCCTCTGAAATCAACCCAAAAAATCCTTCCACACACAAACATCTGCCACCCGTCCTTGTCCCATCCTTACCCGTTCCTCCAGTTTCTGCAATGAGACTCAAAAAGCTACCACTTCCAAAGCAGTAGCAAATATCTGAGCCACACACCAGTCACCTCCTTGGCATCTGGAAGCAGACGAGTGCAAGCGAGGCTGCTTTGCGGTGAGAAATGCCAATCTGCCCCAAGTCGCATCCGGCTTTTAAAAAATAAAAACTGTTCAGTGTGCATGTGTGAGTGCATGCACACATATGCATGCTCATGCGCATGACTACTGAAAATGTATGGGGAAGTTGAGTTACAGGAATGGTGTGCAACAGCTGTCTGAACCTATGTCGCCATAGTTCAGACTATGTCGCCATGGTTAAAAACAGATTTGGGCGTGCACCTCAAAGCTTGCTGACAGATGGAGGTGGTGAATATTGCAACAATGAGTACAATGACATTGGAGAGTACAGAGAAGCTATAGGAAAACTCCTGTACCTGAGTAAAACTACCAGACCTGATATTACAGCTGCTGTCGGAATACTGAGCAGAAAAATAAGTTCACCTAATCATCACAATTGGAATGCAATAAAGAAACTTGCCAGATACTTAAAAGGAACTATGGACTTAAGACTGATCACTGAACCTTCTGAGAATCCCAGACTAGTTGGTACATGGATGCCAACTATGCAGAAGAATCATACAATTACAGATCAACCAGCGGATACTTGTTCTTCTATGGAAATGGACTTGTAGAATGGACTAACAGAAAACAGGCTATAATGGCACAATCTACAGCAGAAGCTGAGTGTGTGTCAGCAGCCAGTGCCTGCAGTGAACTTGAATGGATTTTTCATCTGCTGAAAAACTTCAAGATAAAAGAACCTGTACCTATTGTAATGTTTGAAGATAACCAAGCTTGTATTGCTATATGCAAAGGGGAAAGTAGAACAGCCAGAAGTAGATCTATTGGTATTAAATGTGAGCTAGTGAAAGATCTACACCAGAAGGGGCTGATTAAGATAGAATATTGTTGTACAGAAGCTATGGTAGTGAAGCAGGGCTGAAATAAAAATATATTTAATAAGGTAAATTGAAGGCCATTAATTAGGCACAAGGGCAAGAAAGCAAAAGGGCAAAGAGATTTTAAAAGTGCTTGCTAGGTGTCTCTGAAATAATCCTTCAAGATTCCAAAAGTAGGGAAAGAGAAGCGTAAGGCAGCAAAAGAGGAAGTTAATCTTTGACCCACTGGCTCACCGCAACTGCCGAAAAGAGGAACTAGAAACTTGCTGGAATAAGCATTGAGTCATATACCTTGGAAAATCTTGGTATCAGGTCAAAGGGGCAAATGTGTTTTTTATGAAGGATATTGCTGCAAAAGTGTTAGCAACATCAATGCCATGTATGGAAAGACCCTCCCTATCTCCTCCTTGTTCCTTTAGTAATATGACACTTGTAATGATGTATAGGATGTGGGGTTGTCCTTTCCTGTAATTGGGCAGGTATTTACTGGAAATGATTGTCTGTGACTATAAAACTGTAGACCTTCCTGCAATCAGGGCTCCCAGATGTGTTCAGACTTGAGTCTGGTCTGGGGTCCGTGTACACGTTAAATAAACTGCTGTTTCTTCCTGATTTTGCCTGTGGCCTTGTTTCTGTCTGACCACCAGCAGCTAAGGTTGCTGCTACAGTAGCTGATATACTTACTAAGCCATTACCTTGTGCTAGATTTGAATGTTTACGTGAAATAATGAATCTAGTTGATGTGAATGTTACAGTGAATAATGAGTAATGACTATTGAATGTATAATGACTTGCACATTAGGCATTGAGAAGGGGTGTTGGAAATATGTATCTGTTTTGTATGTCCTTTGCAATGTTCTAAAGTTCCAGTCATTACAGGGTTAACACTGTGCCTGATTCCCTATTGTCTGCATGACCTAGGAAGAAGATACTGACTACTGTCAATCAAGGTCTAGAAGCGGGAAAACCTGTTTTGTTTGTTTGGTCAGTTACTCAGGTGACTTCCTTTGTTCACGCAGAGGTCAAGAAGAAGGAGGAAGTAGCCTCCATTAAGCACATGATCTTCTAGTGTGAGCATGTAGTTCTATAGTGTTTGTTATTTTCACCTCCCAGTACCCTTTCCCTGTAGAAATAAATATGTTTTTGCTTTTTCATGTTAAATGCCTCTCAATGATGATTTGATCCAGTGATTCATCGCACTGTTTGAGATAAACAGAATTTCAAACAGAATTCCCTAACACAATTGACCCCTGTGCTCCAGGGCCACAGCTGATGCTCTTCACTTTTTCTGAGAAGTTCACTTCCAAGGGGCTGGTTCCTCTGCCAGCAAGCTGGGCACTCTTTGCTATAGATGGCAAGCCTGAGACAGCAACTTGTTCACCCCATCCTGGGTTTTAACATATCTGACGAGAGGTAAATTGGGACAGGAACCACTTTGATCTGCATATTTCAGACCTACAATTGCCAGCTTATGACAAGAGACTGTATATTCCTCTTCACCCTTTTTCTCATGACTATGTGAGAGACTGAACACTGGGGTCTGTCCATCTTAATTTATTTTTTAAAAAATACATTGCAAGGTATGCCAGTAAATGAATTACAGTGCAGTAGAACAGCCAAATCTTCTGCCCATCTGTGAGCAGTCTTCTTTGCAATCTGGAACGGCAGGACAAGACAGAAGATAGATTGACCTCTAGGTAAAAATGGAGACCACGGGGAAGAATTTCAGAGAGAGCTGGAATGGAATATAGTACCTGTAGGACAGGGGAAATTTACCATTGTACTTCAGAAGCCTCACTGAGCTCCAGATCCTTATAACCTCTCTAGTCAATTCAGTACTCATAACCGGCACAGGCCAAGTGGCTGTGGAGTGGGTGGCTGTGCAAACCAAGCTGTGCGATAAGCACATGAATTCAAGGAAATGTGATGGTGGTGAGAGGCATGAGCTCCAGAGTCTGTTCCAGGGAAGGCCGCTGCTCCTGGTATTCGGTGGTGTGGCCATTCCTATAGTGGCCATATTCAAACTTAATCCTCAACTCGCCGATTTTGGACTGGGGGAGGATATCAGGGATCCACTCAATGATGAAAGGTGTTGGTTCCTTCTGATCTGGGGAGGTGTGGCCTGGCAGGAGGGAAACCAGAAAGGAGAATTAGAGAACCTCTTCTAATACCATACATGCCACCACCCCATCCCAAGACCACAAATGAGAGAAGCCACAAAAGAAATTGGTAACAATGGAACCCACAATTATTGTGACAAAATTACTATTATGCACAACGTATAATACATTTGTGACCCTGCAATCAATATTTAATAAAGTCATAAACAACATACAAGCCTCTGTTCAATGTCCAGTAACAAGCCAATGGTAAAAGGAGAATCTTAATAGTGGTACCACCCTCCGAATGTACCAAACGTTCAAAGGAACATCACATCCACAGTCTCATAAATTTATAGTTCATAACATGGGAGAAATCACTTCCATAACCCATGCTATAGATAGTTAATCCCGATGTGAACAGTCAGCTTGATGCAGTCATTTGAAAAGCAGTTTCTTCAGGAATGGGATTATCCACAGTACAATATTGAGAATACATTCAATAATACACACCATAATGCAATATTCATAAATAGGAATTCATACTTACTCAAACTTCCAAGAAATTGCATCAAGATTAACTAACTCTCCCTGGCATTGATTATGGATTTTTGAGGCAATTTATTGAAATGTTGCTCCTTTGAAGTAACCAAGAGTACCGTGATTTATTTGTGACTTTGATGCTCCTTTGAACGTTTGGTACATTTGGTGGGTGGTATCACTATTGAGATTCTTCATTTATCATTGATTTGTTACTGGGTATCGAACAGAGATTTGTATATTGTTTATGACTGTAGTGAATACTGATTGCATATTCACAAATATATTATTATGTTTTGTGTCTATTAGAAATTTTGTCATGATAACCTGTGGGTTCCATGGTTAACCCCCTAAGACCATCTGTACATGGACTGGGTTGTGGACTCACCAACTTTCAAGAAGGTTTTCAGCTCCAAGGGCCGGAGAACTGGCTGCTTCTCCAGACGCCCGTAGGTCTCTGGGATGCTTTCCACCTCAACTTTGGGGCACCTAAAGGGCTCGTAAGTGCCATCCCAGTTCTGAATAAAGCTGCGGGTAATTTCCAAGGGCATCTGGGAAGAGGAACCAAGAACAGGGGCTGGAAACAGGACAAAATTGTCTTTTTACTGATGCCTGATTACCACCTGTAGTCTCAGAATGCAACAGTCCAGGTCACAAGACAGTTCTAGAATGCTGGTGCCAAACCACACACCACCATACAAGGTCAGGCCCTTATCAACCAAATCCAGACCTACCAACAATAATCTGCTTATTTGAATGGACCTGCTTGGATTCCTCCTTTCTCCCTCCATCAATCCCTTTCAACTCTATTTAGATAACAAAGGAAGGTCCTGGACAAATAAGTCTTACCTCAGGAGTATCAAAGATCTGTTTGACCTGCAAGATGTTGGTAATGTGCCAGGTATACTTGGAAAAGGTACCCAGAGGCAAGGCGTCCTTCCGGACAAAAGCTGGAAGCAAATGAGCTTGTTAGCAATGTCAACTTTCAAGCTAACTATTAAGGCTTGCAGACATGGCATCAGAATTTTATGGGGAGGGTCTTTGCTTCAGCTCCATGTACAGTGACAGGATCCTGGGAACCAGGTCTTGTCAGTTGCAGTCCTTCCCCCACCCCATATCATCTGCCCCATTCAAAAGTCCAATCAAAACCACCAAGTAATACACCGTATTACAGTTTGCAAAAATATATTACAAGGATTGTGTATAACACATAGATTTTAAACAATTTTATTGATAACATATGGTAACAATTTCCGTTAATAACTTCTTTTCATCTATCCCATATGCTTCTTTCTAATCACCCCTCTAATCACCCCAACTAAAATTAATATTCTTCTTTCTTCTAAAGTTTAATCATTATCAAAAATTGTCCAAAGTCCTTTTACTTTCCACTTGTCTTCTACATAACTTCTAAATTTTTTCCACTCCCTTTTAAAATCTTCTAAATCATTGTCTCTTCAAGTTCTTGTTAATTTGTCCGTCTCACTCTATGTCATAACTTTTACAATCCAATCCCATTTTTCTGGTATTTTTTTCTTGCTTCCGTAACTGCGCATAGTGTCCTAGCAGCTGAATGCAACTACCAAATTATAGTTCTTTCTTGTTTTGGAAATTTTTCCATTTGTAATCCCAACGGAAAAGTCTCTGCAGCTTTCTTGAATTCATATCCCAAGAGCCTAGAAACTTCTTGTTGGATCATCTGCCAATACTTTTTCGCTCTTTCACAAGTCCACCACATATGGTAGAAAGATCCTTCATGTTTTTTGCATTTCCAACATCTGTCTGGCATCTTGTTATTCATCTTTGCCAACTTTTTAGGAGTCATATACCATCTATACATCATTTTAAAATAGTTCTCTTTAATACTCTGACATGTTGAAAGTTTCACAGAGTTCTTCCATAAATATTCCCATGTATCCATCTGTATTTCTTTATTTACATTTATTGCCCATTTAATCATTTGAGATTTCACTACTTCATCTTCTGTAGACCATTTTAAAAGTAACATAAGTTTTTGAAATTAATTTTTCATTATCTCCAAGCAGAACTTTTCCCATTTCTGTTTGCTCTCGTCTTATTCCTTCAGTTTTAATATCATTTTCCACCAAACTCTTTATTTGTTGCATTTGAAACCAATTGTATTTGTTATTCAACTCCACAGCAGTTTTCAATTCTATTTTGCCACTTTGTATTTTTAATAGTTGATTGTATGACAGCCATTTTTCCTCACCTCTCAGCTGTTATTTTTATCACTTCTGCTGGCACTATCCATAATGGTTTTCTTTCATCACCATATTTCTTATATTTCATCCAGGTATTCAACAAATTATTTCTTATATAATGGTGAGAGAAAAAAACTATCCATCTTTTTCTTCCCATGATACATATAAGCGTAAAAACTAAAAGTTTTTTCTTCAACAGCGTCACCCAATCTTTTATCCACACTAAACAAACGGCTTCATGATATAATCTTAAATCTGGTAATTGGAATCCTCCTCTTTCTTTAGCATCTATTAAAACTTTAATTTTAATTCTTGGTTTCTTCCCAGCCCATACAAATTTCGAAATCTTCCTTTGCCATTTGTTAAATTGTTTACTGTCTTTCACAATCGGAATGGTTTGAAACAAATACATTATTCTCGGCAAAATATTCATCTTAATTGCAGCTATTCTTCCAAGCAATGACAAGTTAAGCTTATTCCATTTTATCATATCTTCATCCATTTTACACCATAGCTTTTCATAGTTATTTTTGAACAGGTCAATATTCTTCATTGTTATTTCCACACCCAAATATTTTACTTTAGAGGTAACTTCATATCCTGTTAGTCTCTTCAACTCCTTTTGTTTATTTACTTGCATATTTTTACATTAAAAAATGGTTTTTCTTTATTAACATAAAATCCCGCCAGTTCTCCATATTCTTGTATTTTAGCTAACAACAAAGGTGTTACTTGTGTAGGATTTTCATTTATAAACATTATATCATCTGCAAATGCTCTATATTTGTAAATAAATCCTTTAACTCTCAGCCCTTCTATTTCTTTATCATCTTGTATTTGCATCAATAAAATTTCAAGAGTCATTATAAACAACAAAAGTGAAAGCGGACAACCTTGTCTTGTACCTTTGCTGATTATCATTTCATCTGTAAGATCTGCATTTATACATAACCTTGCACGTTGTTCAGTATATATTGCCTTTATCATTCTTATAAAGTTTTCCCCCAACTCTATTTTCTCCATTACTGAAAACATAAAGTCCCAGTTCAAATTGTCAAAAGCTTTCTCTGCATCCGCAAAGAATAATGCAACTTCCTTCTCTGGATATCTTTCATAATATTCTACAATATTTACAACAGTTCTAATATTGTCTCTTATTTGCCTTTTAGGGAGAAATCCCATTTGGTCTTCCTTTATGAAATTTATCAAATATTGTTTTAAGTCGTTCTGACAAAATTCTTGTATATATCTTATTATTTAGTAATGAAATTGGTCTATAGTTCTTTACATTTGTGACATCTCTATCTTCCTTAGGAATCAAAGAAATTACAGCTTCCTTCCATGTATTTGGTATTTTCCCTTTTATTCTTATCATATTCATCAATTTTTGAAGTTTTGGTACTAATTCTTCTTTAAAAAGTTTAAAATTTTTTGCCGTATATCCATCTGGCCCAGGTGCTTTCCCAATTTTTATTGCATTAATCGCTGCTTCAATTTCCATTTTTTCATATATTCAGTTAAGGGTGCTATTTTAATCTTTTGCAAATACGCTTCCATCCTTTCCTTCTTTACTTTAACACCTTTAAATAATGTAGCATAGTACTTGAAAAAATTCTCTCTTTATTCCATCTTGATCTACCATCTCTCTTCCATCAACCACAATTTTATTAATAATTTTACTTCCTCTCTTTTTCTTCAGTTGCCAGGCCAAATACTTTCCAGGTTTATTTGCTCCCTCAAAGGACTTCTGTTGTGATTTTTTCAAATTCCATTCCAATTCCTTATTTAACAAATGTCTCATTTGTGCTTGTAGTATTGTAATCTCCCTTATAATTTTCTTTTTCCCTGGCCTTTTCCTCAGTTCCCCTTCTTTTTTCTTTATTTCATTTTGAATGTCCAACATCTGTTTTTCTTTTGCCCTTTTGTCCTTATAGTTTAATGTAATCAATATTCCTCTCATTACGGCTTCCCACACCATCTGAAATTCTATATCATCTTTATCATTTATTTGGAAGAAAGCTTTCGTTTCATTTTCTAGAGTTGTCATTAATTCTTTATTTTGTAGTAAATCTTCATTTAATCTCCATCTTCTCACTTTTTTAGACAATTTTGTAATCCATAATATTGGGTTATGATCTGGACCTATCTTCGGTAAGATCTCTATTTTCTTAGTTATAAGGCCTAAGTCCTTTGTACCCCATAACATGTCAATTCTGGGAAAAGTATTATGTCTTGCTGAAAAAAATGTATAATCTCGTACTTCAGGATTAAATTTTCTCCATATGTCTTCCAAGTTTTCTTGTTTAACCAGTTCAAAGAAGGATTTTGGCAATTTTCCTTCTTTATTATTTTTCCCCCAGATCTGTCCAATGTATTCTGAATTGTTCCATTAAAGTCTCCCATCATCATGACCTGGTCATATGTCACTTCATCAAGTTGTTTTATAATGTCTTTAACAAAAACATCTTTTGCACCATTTGGTGCATACAGTCCCAATAATAAGTTTTTTCGCATTTATTATTACTTCCACTGCCACAAATCTTCCCTCTTTATCTTTAAATATTATTTTTGGGTCTAATTCTTGTTTAATATAAAAAAATCACACCCCTTTTCTTCTGTTCAGCCAATGAAAAAAATTCCAGTCCCAATTGTTTATTCCATAAAAATTTATAATCCTTTTGTTTAATATGAACTTCTTGTAAGCAAATTATATTACAGTTTTGTTTTTTAATCCAATAAAATATTGCCTTTCTTTTTTGTGGTGAATTTAGTCCATTTACATTCCAAGATAATAATTTATAATCCATCATGGTGCAAATTCTTTATTCTCTTCATAAAAATTACACAGCTCCTGTGTAGTAATAATAATAATACTTTTTATTTATATCCCGCCCTCCCCGCCAAGGCATGCTCAGGTCGGCTCACAACATAAATACAATGTACAGTAAAACCATAATACACGATAATTACAATTATATAAAACCATCATTAAATCAACGTATTAAAATTAACATTATGGTGCTATAACTCCGATCTTTTATAAAATTCAGTGGCTAAAACATTTCCAGCGAATCTATCTTGACTCAGCATTAAGTGAAGGCTATTTTAAAGAGGTAGGTCTTGCAGGCCCTGCGGAATTGGTCTAAACACTGCAGGGCCCACACCTCCTCCGGGAGTTGGTTCCACAGTAGTGGAGCTGCAATAGAGAAGGCCCGATCCCGAGTCGTCTTCAATCTGGCCTCCCTTGGCCCAGGGATATTCAGCTGGTTCTTTCCAGCTGACCTCAGCGCTCTCTGGGGTTCGTATGGGGAGAGATGGTCCCTCAAGTAGGCATTTGTATTTGTAATTGTAATCCTTCTTCCTTGTAGCTCAAAGCTCAAACCTTCAGGTATAATCCATCTATACCTCATTCCATTGTCACGTAGTTTTTCTGTTAATTTCTTATATGTTCTCCCGTCATTTATCACTTGTCTTGGCAATTCTTTCATTATTCTTACTCTGCTTCTTCCCACTATCAATGTCTTTTCAAAATTTTTATTCAAGATTTTCCCCACCATTTCTTTTGTCATATATCTTATAACCACATCTCTTGGTAATTTATTGTTCTTGGCATATGATGAATTCACTCTATACATATAATCATACATATTTCTAGTCCCTTTAGGATCTTCCTCCAAGAAATCAGCAATTATTTTTATTACATGTTCTTTTAAGTCTGTCCCTTCTTCTTCAGGTACTCCTCTCAGACGTATTTGTGTCTCCAACAATTTACAGTCATGGATTGTTATTTTTTCTTGCATTTTTAATAAGGTGGAATCCTGGAGTTTAACTTTCCCTTCTACCTCCTGCACTCTTTTTGACACCACCTCTGTTTCCTTTCTAAGCTCTTCCATTTCTTTTTTAAAGTCCTCAATATCTTTTTTAAGTTCTTTTTTGCAAGCATTTATGATCTTTTCCACACCTTTCATCATCCTAGCTTCCATTGCTTCCAACTGATCTTGCATCTTCTCCAGTGAGGCAGCCCTTGCACGGGTTACCGTTGACTCTGACATTAAAAAAAACAGCGAAAAATTTGATATCACCAAATTAAATTTCAACTATCAAGTTTGATAGATTAGAACATGCCCTTTCAAATGAGCCTAATTTCGCCGTCCTCCGATCTTCCCAGGCTCAGATATTATTTTTTAAAAAATTTAGCCTCCCAGTAAGGGCCGCCGATGTTTTTCTATGGTAAAACAATCCTAGAGTAGGTCCACTTCTTCAATAGTTACTTCCTGCTTTGCTTGCCCCAAGTCACGTTCTCACTGGTAACAAAGTCTCACGATACTTGACATATTTCCTGTGTTGACTGTAGAAACTGCAGATCTCTGACGATGGTGCTTTCACTCCACGATGGTGCTTTCACTCCACGACTGCAGGTAGACAAAACAATAAATTCCTTTCCAATTTTTAACACTGTCCTTAATTTAACAAAGTCCAAAATTCACCCCTTCTTCTCTTCTTCCAAGCTTTCCAACTTTCTCTTTCCCACCTTCTAATATTATTTTGTTTGCTTTAAAATAGTCCCGGAATGGTAGATAGCAATCAGTACCTTTTTCTAAGGTTATCCAAATCAACACTGGTCTCGTACAGCATCAGATGTTTAGCAGTCTCAAAGAAGATTAGGATCTTGTCAAGCTTATGTCAAATAAATGTAAGCTTCTGCAGATGATGAATATGCAACTCTTCTCCGGGGATCCCTCAAAGCCTCAAACGAGGCCCCCCCCGGGGACTCCCTTTTAGCCAAGGTAAATCACCTCAAAGTTTCCTGTGCATATCTTGGACTAATCTCTGAGAAAAGTAGGCAGAAGGCAAAAATTTGCCCTTTACTACCCCGAACAGAAGCTCCAGTCTGCCCCCCTTAAAGAGGCAGGTCAGCTCAGCATTCTCCAAATCCCAGAAGTCCTGTGTACAACACATAGTAAACAATACAATATTGATAGAGGCCAGCGGTACTAAGGCCTTTTAAAGTAACAGAAACCTCAAGGGGGTCAAAACCCCCCCCCATCCCCAAATAAATAAATATAAGTCCAAACTTGGAAATAGTCCAACTGAAATTCACAAGGTGGGTGCTCCTAAAGAACGTAGCTTCAATGCAGCCGCTTTCTTAAAAAGATGTCTCTCTAGATTTTGATGATGTTTCAATTCCTTCTTCAGTTTTAACGGCTCAATTGTTTAGAAACCCTGTTCTACATTCTCTAATCACAGCATTAAGCTTCTCATTTTCAGTGTGAACACTGGGCTCAAAGAGTGTGAACATTGGGCTCCCAATGTTCACACTGAAAATGAGAAGCTTAATGCTGTGATTAGAGAATGTAGAATAGGGTTCCTAAAAAATGGAGCTGTTAAAACTGAAGAAGGAATTGAAACGTCATCAAAATCTAGAGAGACATCTTTTTTAAAAAGCGGCTGCACTGAAGCTACATTCTTTATGAGCACCCACCTTGTGAATTTCAGTTGAACTATTTCCAAGTTTGGACTTATATTTATTTATTTGGGGACGGGTTTTTTTTGGCCCCCTTAGGGTTTCTGTTACTTTAAAAGGCCTTAGCACCGCTGGCCTCTATCAATATTGTATTGTTTACTATGTGTTGTACACAATCTTTGTAATATATTTTTGCAAACTGTAAGACGGTGTATTACTTGGTGGCTTTGATCAGTCTACTAATTACACCAAGTGCCCTTCAAGCAGCACCATTCAAAAGTCCAGCTCTAGTGGGAAAACTGGCTCAACTTGTCTGATCCACGATGACTTGGCATTGATATGCAGTCAATTTTTATCACAATTGGCTTACAGGGGGGAAAGGGCTAAAAATATTAGGTACCTGTGGTTGAATTTGGAAGCAGCTTCTTGGTGCTCCCAACAGAAATCCTCTGTTGCAGGGCTTCAAAGAAAGACTGGGGTATATGGAATACCAGTGGTTCTGGTTTGCCTGTATAAAATCACATACATGCATACAAACAAACAGGAAGTTGTTTGAAGGGGAAAAATACCCATATAGAATTTTATCTGAGACAGGTCAGTTCTAATGCCTTATCACAGATTAAAAGACATAAGCATTCAATCAACTCAAACAAAGCCATTCATATTTGCTTTAATGGATAATGCAAAGATTAACTATTAGCGAATAAACAGATGTATCCACAAGGGGCCAATGGGGTCTTTAAGGCAAGCTTCAGAGAGGAACCATCTCTTTGTGATCATGCTGCATAAAGCCTGTAAATACATGGTGTGGGAGCAAGGGGTATTCTTTGTTGCCCTTTTGATACTTGAGGGAGGGAGGGATTGAGGGAGGCGAGGCGAGGCAAGGGAGGGAGATCTTCAGTAATTTCCACACAGGGTATTAGCTCCAGGTTCAATGCTGTTGGAAAGGCTTTTTTCCTATTTCTCCACAGCGTCCAAATACAGCTGGGCACTGAGTAGCAGCTGCATCCATCATGGCCATTCTAAGCAGAGCTGTACTTATTACGTCCATGGATTTCAATGGACTTAGAAGAGTATAACTCTGCTTATGTTTTGACATGCTCCATGCCTTCTTGCTACATGCAAAGTGGGAATCAATGCCTTGGAGACTGCCAAAAAAAGAGAAGGCAACCTCAGAAGAATACAGAACTCACGTAACAGAAATAAGAAGAAGGGTTTTAAAACAGAAAATACCAAACTGCAATGCAACCGCTGATGGGCCTCATAGAAATAAAATCTAAATGTTTCTCAAATCTGCATTTATTCCTTTTCAAAGTGGTTTATGAGAGTCCATAAAAACAATATATAACATCTAACACAAAAATATTTGCAGCAAAAAACAACCTCATGTTTATTTCAGTGGTTGCACGAAAAAGAAGGTTTTACATCCTTTATGAAAGGTAGGGTTGGCCAGGTCTGACTCAAGAAATATCTGGGGTCTTTGGGGTGCAGCGAGGAGCAAGGGTGCGACAAGCACAACTGAACTCCAAAGGGAGTTCTGGCAATCACATTTAAAGGGACTGCACACCTTTTAAATGCCTCCCCTCCATTTGGAAATAATGAAGGAAAAGGACACCTTCTTTTGGGGCTCCTAAAATTGGACCCCATGGTCCAATCTTTTTCAAACTTGGGAAGTATTTTATAATAATAATAATAATAATAATAATAATAATAAATTTTATTTCTATCCCGCCCTCCCCACCTCAGCAGGCTCAGGGCGGCTAACAACATTTTATAAAAACATACAATAATAATAATAAAACCTTTAAATTTAACAATATAAAACATCAACAATAAACTTAATAACATTAAAACCAGTTCAATAAATAGAGTTATTCTGCGGTATAGTTCTTCAACCGCGTTGGCGGCTCCTTAATTTCTGATCTTCCTAACAGTCCGGGTGTGCAAATTTGAAAAGGACGGTCTTGCAGGCCCTGCGGAACTGCTCAAGGTTCCGCAGGGCCCGCACCTCCTCGGGGAGTCGGTTCCACAGAGTAGGAGCCGCAATCGAGAATGCCCGTGCTCTGGTGCTCTGATATTTTATCTCCTTCGGCCCGGGGATGGTCATTAGATTTTTCCCGACTGACCTCAGTGCTCTCTGGGGTTCGTATGGGGAAAGACGGTCCCTCAGGTAGGCAGGTCCTCGGCCATATAAGGCTTTAAAGGTAACGACCAACACTTTGTACTGGACTCGGTATACAATCGGCAGCCAGTGCAGTTCACGCAGCCCCGGCTGTATATGCTCCCGTTTTGGGAGTCCCAGCAACAGCCTGGCTGCCGCGTTCTGCACTAGCTGCAGTCTCCGAGTCCGGCACAGAGGTAGCCCCAAGTAGAGGGCATTACAGTAGTCTAATCTTGAGGTGACCGTTGCGTGGATCACTGTTGCGAGGTCCCGACGCTCGAGGAAAGGGGCCAACTGCCTTGCCCGCTTCAGATGGAAGAATGCTGACTTGGCAGTGGCTGCTATCTGGGCCTCCATTGATAGTGAAGGCTCCAGTAAAACACCCAGGCTCTTTACCTGGCGCGCTGCTTTCAATAGCGCACCATCGAAGGCCGGGAGAGCTATTTCCCCTCCCAGAGCGCCGCGACCCACGCAAAGGACCTCTGTCTTCGCTGGGTTCAGTTTCAGCCCACTCAGCCTGAGCCATGTCGCAACAGCCTGTAAAGCCCGGTCGAGATTCCCTGGTGTGGAGTCGGGCCAGCCGTCCATTAGTAGATAGAGCTGGGTGTCATCTGCATATTGATGGCAACCCAGCCCAAACCGCCGGGCAATCTGGGCGAGGGGGCGCATTTTGAGGAGAGGTGCTGGATGCTATGCTGAAAATTTGGTGCCTCTTCCTCAAAAAACAGCCCCCCAGAGCCCCAGATACCCACAGGTCAATTCTTCATTATACCCTATGGGAATCGGTCTGCATAGAGTATGAGCACCCAGCAGACATCCCCCCCCCCTCGTTTTCTGATGATCCTGTAGCAGGAGAATTGAGGAGATTTCAACAAATGCACAAATGCTGGCTGCCAATGCCTGCACTGGGCAATACATCAGTACCACTAGAAGAGCTCGCTGGCTAGAAGTTAACTAACTTGGGGGTTCATGTAGGGATCCTGCTCAATAAAAACATGGTAAAAATTTAACGTGGAAAATAAAAGAACCTGCTCGAGCCAACAGTTGTGGTGTTGTGGCAGAAGTCAAAAACAGGTCCCACGCACGCTCACACAGAACCCAAGCCCAGCTTTGCAGTTATACAACAGACATGCATTCTAGCAAACTGAACGTTGCTTTAGAGGGAATGGATTGCAGATTCAATTGAGCTAAAGCAACACTTCCTTTTCCCAAAGAATGAGATTGTCAGCAAGGCCTTCCCATTCTTCATAATGCTCCAGCCCTGCACATGCTAGGTGTAAGCTTCTCCTTTAGTTTCACTGAATCCGTGATACATGAGCACCCCCTTGTGGGGAGGATGAGACCTTCTAAAAGATTCCAAGCAATTAATACAGTTTGAAGAGGCTTCAGCTTTAGAGCAGGGGTCCCCAACCTTTCTGAGCCAGCAAGCATCTTTCAAATTCTGACTCACCATGGTGGGTGCAGTCACAAAATGTCCACCAAAAAATAGCTGCCACAGGAGGTGGAGCCAGACATAAAATGGCTGCTGCAGCTTACCTTCAGTCACACAGTGAAGATCCTTGGCTGCCGAAGAAAGGTTTTCAAAAATCTGAACAGCCAATTGAATCTCCAAAGGCCAATCAGAAGCCTTGCTGAGAAAACCCCATCTGGCCTTGCCCATTTCCTAAAAATACTTGGCAGGCACCAGGAAAGGTATAAGTGGGTGCTACGGGCACACCCTACTGGGAGCTCCTGCTTTACAGCTTCACAAAGCAGAAGAAGAGGTACATGTAAATTAAACCCCAAGTCTGCTTCCCAACTGATTGTGTGGCTGTTAAGCCAGTCTTCAGTCCCAGGGCCAAACCCAGCATACTTGTGCATGCTGATGCTATTTTAGAGACGAATTCAGCCATTGAAATGCTGTGAGAGCCCAGATCCTCATTGGGCCCATAGCACAGGAGGACCATGCAATCTTGTCCTCACCCCTGCACCTTTTCGAGTGCCAAAATGAAAGGAGGGACTTTTAAATGTCCAAATGCTTCTCTATCATGGCTTGGGTGTCTGACCTGCGGATGCCATACCATCTAGTTTGGCCCTCAGAAGCAAAATAGAGAGAGTGTAATTCTACCTCTGGGGAAATCACTACACGTACAAAGGCTGTGCAAGAAGATTCCCTCATATAAGTGTAATCCTTTGATATGGACAGCCGTTCAAGAAAGACCGCACGGTTGGCCTGAGTGACTTACCATCAAACTGATAATGCATGGCTTGATGGATGCGTTCAGTGACACTGGCCAGCCACTCCTGGAAAGACAACATCACCTGCGATTCATCAAGCACTTGATTGCAAGCTAAGATAAAGGAAAGGCTTTCATGTTACAAAACTTTAAAATTCAAAGCTGGATAGAAACACACTGATCGTTCTATCGTGTACGCCCCCATACACAAAAACCCCCCACCTCACCCAGATCTACAGAAATGGTTATTACTGTTTCTGACTACTACTGAACTTTCTATAGAAGGTGGGATAAAAATTATAGGCCAGAACTGATCATCATGACAACAGGCAAGGAAGGGTATTTACAGAGGAAAGGCTCTCCCCTGGCCTGTAATGCATCTTTCAACATCACAATCTCCTGTGGAATTGCTGCAACTGCAAAGCCCCATCCTGTTGGTTTTGTGGTTCAGTGGGCTGACTTTGCTGAACTTGAGCCACCCAAGAAATCCAGGCCTGAGTTTAGAAAGGGACTTGCTGGATAGTACTGGAGCCTCAGACCCCTAACTGAAAACAATCCTAAGCACTTCCCAGGCATACAAATTGATTCTAAGGTCACTTTCCTGGCAGGCAGTCTTATTGAAACTCATGGGCTTTACTTCCAGTTAAGAAAAGTCAAGCTCAGCACGCAAGAACTTATTTGCTCTAAGTCAAGACCACAAACCGAGATCAACATATTGCCCCCCACTCCCATCCAACATAATAGCTCTGCATCCCCTGTGGTCCTAGCATAAGCCAGCATTACTTGAAACCCACAAAGCACCAGGTATGACTTGGAAACTTCCTATCCTTGCTACATCCTTGATCTACAAAAATAGGAGGTATATGCAGTGGTCCGCTATACCTGGCTGGCCTGCTGCATTTGGATTGCTCTTGAAGCACATGATCACAGCAGATTTACAAAACTCAGAATTTATACACAGTATCAGAGAGTGAAAACTGTGAGTGAGGGAGGGCAAGGAGGGGGGACAGATGAATCCTCAGTCTCCCCTGCCCTGTTTTGAAAAGCAGCTTCCAGCTTTTAGAGAGTTACAATGTAATCCAATACAGAGTTACTCTAGTCTAAAGACAATGGGGCTTAGAAGGGAGTAACTCTGCGCAGGGTTGCACTGCCTGAAGCTGTGTGTTCCAGCGTCAAGGTCCATGTACAAGGGAAGGCCACAAAACACTAAAGATACTTGAAGCATTGCTTAGACCAAGTTTTCCTCTAAAAGAAATACCCTGAAAAGTAGCACGTTCTAGGTGAAGCACAGGGTCTTCTAAAGAAACTGCTCTCTGGCTTCTTCCCAAATTTGTGTTCAGAGATTGGGGGGCGGGGGGGGGAGACACATCAGGGGTGGGGAACAGCTCTCCAGATGTTTTTTGCCTACAACTCCCATCAGCCCCAGTCATTGGCCATGATGGCTGGGGCTGATGGAAGTTGTAGGCAAAAACATCTGGAGACCCACTGTTTCCCACCCCTGCACTAGCTGAAACATAACTTACCTTGTTTTTTAAGAGAAGCAACTGATGGCTTTTTCAGGCCACTCTTCCTCAGGTTGCTGTTGGCCAGATCTTGAGACAAGAGGGGACTACTTGCTTGCATGCCTTAAAGTCAAGTTTTAAACAGCTTCAGAATTTGTCTACAAGCTTTTATTTAAGGTATGAGCTCAGAATTTGTCTACAGCTTCCCTCAGCCCAGCTGCATTTGTGGGAGCACGTCTACAAGGCATGCACAACAGCTATCTCAATAATTTTCATTTCATCTACATTTCCCACTTTCAGAATGTACAATAAAGCAGAGAGTGGAAAAAACCAAAATCTGTCAAGGCTTTACAGAATTAACATGTTCAGGGAAATATTACTAATCTATACTCAATTACCTGTTCTTACCAAATGCTCCCCCTCCTTCCCTGTAGTTAGATTCACTTAGCATGAACCCATCTACTAAAAGCTAACAGAACTATTCAGTTTGATATCTCCACATGGGTGTGTATATGTGAGAACAAGTAAAGCATGGAAGGATTTACAGGATTACATCACAGAGACACTGCCCCGTAAAAATAGGCCCTATACACAGGTTTCTGGTTTCCTTCACAAACCGCCTTTCCTAGAGACAGCAGACATCACTTTTTTGGTAACATGAGGCTGCCTTATACTGAATCAATTTGTTCATCAGGATCTGTATATTATTTAATTAGATCAGTAGATATAATAATGAAATTCAGAACACTTCTGTGATTGGCAAAATGAAATCTGTCGATAAGAGTTAAGAAATTAGGATTTTTCCCCCTTGTTGATTTCACAGGGACCTGGCCATGAAGCCAGGATCTTGATGCCCTTCAGTAAGCAAATTCAAGTTCCAGTTAGCCTTTATTGGAATAAACAGTAGGCAAACTGCCAAGCTGCCTCTAAGATTTTGAGGTGCTCTGTGCAGTGAAAATGGCAGAATGCTCATACCACTTTCAGAATCTCAGGGTCCTGGCAAATGCCTGAAACAGGCCCAGCAGACAGGAGGGAAGGGCATCAGAAGTCAACATGGAGCACTAACCTGCTGAGAAGAACAAACGAGAAACACTGCAAGTCTATGCACAGTTACTCCAGATTAATTCCACTATTCTGGGCTATTCTGGTGCATGGCTAAGTTGGTCTGAAGCAAAAGAACAAAGTTTGAGTCCAGTGGCACTCTTAAGACCAACCAAGTTTTATTCAAGGTATGAGCTTTCATGTGCATGCACACTTCTTCAGATACATTGAAAAAGACTTCCTCAAGCCTCACGTGGAATAACTCTGCAGAAGACCGCACTGTGAGACACTCACCCACGACTTCATCTTTTTTCCTCCTCTTTGCCTTGGAGGCAGCAGCCTGTGTGGAGTGCAGAGCAGATTCTGGCTGGCAAACAAGCTGGGCTCCTATAATTGGCTTCAGACCTAGAGTCAAGAGAGAGAAAAGGCTAAGCATTTGATGGTTTAGAAATGTCTGCATTTTGTCATCATACAACTATCAGATTTATGAGATCACTCTCTTCATTTCTGCTACACACGGAAGGATTTCAGAGCTACAAGCAAAGGGACAGAGTGTCATAGGGGCCTCCTTCCTACAAATATTTTCTTGGCTCCTTTGCTGAATTTCCAGCTTTAATTTTTGCAGCAAGTTTTATAGGATTTTGTTTGCAAAGTTATGTGGGAATTATTCAGAATGACAGCTCAGCATGTAGTCTTTCTATACAGTGCATTTTTACTCCATCCTTTCTCCCAGAAGCTCAGAACAGCTATGGGTTGGCAGCTTCAAGTTGGGGCCTGGAGATCTTCCAGAATCACAACTGATCTCCAGACTAAAAAGATCAACTTCCCTGGAGAAAATGCCTGCTTTGGAGGGTGGACGGTATGGCGTTATATCCTGCTGAGCTCCCTCCCTAGGCTTCACCTTCAAATATCCCAACATTTCCCAACTCAGAGTTGGCAACCCTAACCCAAGGTTACCCAGGGGACCTTGTGGCAGTGTAGGGATTTGCTTCTGCTTCCCAGTGCTTTGCCCAATGAACAGAAAGACACATGAATAACTGACACATCTTGTTTGTATTTATGAAAATTATGGCATAGCTTTAAACAGATTGCACAATGTGGATTTTGGACTCGCTGCTTCACACTGAAGTGGGATCCCATCCTCCCTGCCACTACTAGGCTGCCTTGAGACTTTATCTGCCTGATGACTTCACAAGTACCAGAGAAGGCCTAGGGAACCTCCTCTGAGAAGGGCAAACATTTCATTACACTCAGCACACTCCAGGGTGGAGGATTCTGTCAACCCAGATGATTGTTAGCCACTCTGTCTGCTCACAGAGAGGGTGGGATAGAAAACTAAATAAAAACAAACAAACAAACAAACAAATAAACCCATATTTTGTCTAAGCCATCTCTCAGTCATTCTCTGCCTTTACCTACCACTGGAATCATAGCTGAGGAAATCCACAAACTCCTGTGCCAAATTATCATCGCTAGCAAAAGCGCTGATGCAGGCAAAGAAGTGGATGCATTTCTGGCCCATCTCTTCTTTGGCCGAGCTGGCCTTGCTGGCTTTCAAGGACTGGCAAGAACAGAAAAAGCGGTGCTCCATCACATTCTTGGGACCAGCTTTGTGAGCAAAAGAGACGTGGAGATACCCCAGGTTGTGCTTCTGGCTGACTTTGCACTTCACCACTAGGATGTTCTTGGTAATCCTTTGGACCAGAGGCCCCGTGGGCTCTGTCGCCAGCTGCCAGAGGGATTGCTTCATCTCTGGTGAGGCCTGCATTGAGTTTAAGACAGAGCTTTTTAGGGTCAGTGGGGTGGCCTCTGTCTGGCAGTTCACAGCCAGTTTAATGTGCTGGCATTGGTTTTCCACCACTCCTTGTGTGGCTGCTTTCAAGCAGGATGGGACATAACAGCGTCCAGAGCTGAGCTGTGTGATGATAGTCCCATCTACGGTCTGGATGGTGGTCTCTGAAACTCCCAGTTCTACAAAGCATCGATAATCCGGCCCCCTGTCCCTCTGACGCACTGAGTAGACCTGCAGGTCTGAGCCGGTGACAATTTTAACTGCATCAACACCAGCCTGCTTCCATGCACCACAGCGAAAGATGTTGCCACAGGTCTTGTTCTTGCAGCTCAGTCCACGGGTACCATTGTAAGTGCCACAGCGGGGGCATTTCCTTATGCCTCTTAGGGTTGCTTTCCCCAAGTCGGATAAGAAAGCTGGGACTTTACTCCTTACAGAGTTTGATTCCATCTTTCACAGAGCCTACAGAAAAACCCACCAAGATGTGAAAAACATTGATTTGTTACTCTGAATCTTTAGTGACTTAACCTTCAAGAGACTTCAAATTATGCAAGTGTTAAGAAAAAAGAGTTCCAAAAGTGTTCCCTGAATGATGCTATTCTCTGCTCGTGTTTTAACAATTTTTAAATAAAAGCACCAGGAATAAGGCTGAAAGAGAAGCATGTGGCCAGCCTAAGCCATTCTAACTGGCACATCCATCCCATCCCAATCAACATTAGGTGCACAAGTTCCAATGAAATGAAGTGAAAGATAGTGCTCTGATGTAGTTTCTGCTTATTTCAATGGGCATTACACACTGCACTTTCCATGAAATTGTGCCCCCTGCATAAGATGCATTTTCCTCTTCCTCTCTGCTTTTAAAGAAAACAAACACGCTGCTTGAGACAAGCGGGCTACCTCATCTTGCCTCTTGGGAAGGTTACCTCTGGAGGAGCATCATCCTCACAATGCACAGTTTTCAAATTCAAATTTATTAATGTCACAACTCATAGCCAATATGAGCACATTCAAAGAAGCACAAGCTGTACGTAATACAGATAATTACATAAAATATTATACTAATTTTAAAAAGAACTAATGTCAAGCCAATGACAAAAGGATACAGAAGTCCTTTGCACTTCAGGATTGCTCTTTTAGATAATCTTTGTGGATTCTAGAAGCTGTGAGTAGAAATCTAGAACACACAAGAGTGACTTGTGGATTGCAATCTGCTAGGGATATATTCCCAGTTTCAAATTCCAAGAGGCCCTTAAATTTTGCCAATATGAATTGTAGGTATTTGGCACGTATTCCATTATAAAGGCTATACCCAAACAAAGTACATTTAATCATTTCCACCTTACCTGCACTGCATGGGCAGACACGCTCAGCCAGAGGCACCTTTTTATATCGACCCTCAGTTACTGCAGATGGAAAGATGTTACATCAGGCCCCAGAAAAGGCCCTTCTATATGATGGAATTGTCAAACTCATCAGATAAGAGGCCGGGGCCACCACGTATCTCTTCTGCAGAAGGGCATAAAATTTTTAAACCTTAGTGATATCATTCTGTCTCACTATGTCAAGCATTCTCGCTTAACTATGCCCCTAGCTCGGTCTAGGGCCATTATCTGGAGGGACTCCAGTGAAAAGCCCAACATGGTCACTTTGTGATGGATAGCCCTAAGCCAGGTGGAACAGTACCCATCCTTAAAAATTAGTGAGGTAACATCGGAAGGGTGATGGCAAAGCTTGAGCCATATATTAATTGAAGCCAGATTTATTTTGGGCTCTACTATCAACAGTCCAGTTTCTAGACATAGCAAAGCATTGGGGACACTATTTGGGAAATGAAAAACAGCTCTTAAAATTTGAATTATTTTGAGTGGAGCATAACTTGACAAAACTGAACCCAGCATGGTCCCATATAGTATTCTCAATGTTGTCTGTTCAATAAACCTGTATTTTTAAAGGTTTGGTCTTCTTATGTATATTTAACCTCAGGGACCCCTGAGTATGGGCACTGCTTGCTTGGCTGGGAGGCTCAGAGAAACCTAGGTCTGGGTTTCTTCAGATGTGTAACCTAAATTTTGACTATGGGAGAACTTGAAAGGTATGAAGGGAAAGGCCAGAGAAACAGGCAATAAAGGGAATCATAAAGTTTGAAGGGACCTCCAAGGTCATTTAGTCCAACTCCCAAACTGTAGCACTGCTTCTGAATTGGAGGCATGGCTTAAAACCAATGGTGTAGTTACACAAGCTAAGACTTTTATTCAGTTGAGGAATGAACAACTACAGATCAGAAGAGGGAATAGTTTGAGGAGACGACCAAAGCAAGATACAGAGAAATGACGCCTTGCAGGTGCCCTCTGATGCAGGTTTGACATTTCCAACCATATGAAAATATACAAGTTTGGCCATTTCAGTCTGCATCCCTATTTTTAAAAACATGATCAGAAAAATGTAACGTAAATCATTCTATATCAAACAAACTCTATTAACATCTGAGCAGTGTTCCCTCCAAGCTGAGTTAGCATGAGCTAGCTCACAGATTTTTAGCCTCCAGCTCACACATTTTTGTCTTAGCTCAGGGAGGATGACCTCAGAGCACAATAATTTATGCAGTAGCTCACAACTTTAATGCCAGTAGCTCACATCTTTAATGCCAGGAGCTCACAAAGTTGAATTTTTGCTCATAAAACTCTGCAGCTTAGAGGGAACATTGCATCTGAGTTGAATTCAAAACATCCTCAGTCTAAGGATCATGCAATCACTTTTCAGACTGGAATCAGTTTGAGGTAGGCTTATCAATTTCAGGGATTTTAGCTTAACACTGCTCTCCCTCCCAAAAAACTCAAGCTGAGAGACTGACTGTCCCCAGGGAGATTCATAGCAGAGTGAAAATTTGAACCGAGGTCTACCTGATTCCCATCTGAAACTCTAAGTGCTGTTCCACACTAAACTTTCCCACAAGGACTGGATTAACAGAACCATTACATTAATTAATAATAATAAAGACAACAACAAAAGTGGAGAAAGTAAAACCCTACATCATTCTAACCAGATCCTTGGTTTGCCTTCTGTACAAGGGGATTTTGTCAAGTCACAGCAATAAACAGTGAGAACAATGTACAGTTCTGCAAAATGTCTGTTTCATGTAGCCCTGGAACTGAGGATGGAAAAGAAAATGAAGAGGCTTGATGTTGCCACAAATCCTCCCAGAATTCTGGCCACAACATAGACAGCCAACCCAGCAGCATTGTAATAAAGCCATTTTGCATTGAGATGGTGTGTTATGACACTGCAGTGAAGTCACAATAGCCAAAAGACACATGCAGAATGTTGATACTCATGTCTGGATTCTCAAGCTGTCATTAGGACTACTGGGAGATCATGAATATTAGGAATTTGGGAATGGGTGCTATTGTTAATGAGTGCTACTGCTGAAAGACAGGTGGAAATCTGCTCTCATTGTTTCTCTGAGAGTCTGTAGCTGCTATTGGAGGAAGGATCTGCTCAGATCAATGCTTACAACAGCCAAGTTCCCCCATCTAGCAGAGGTGCAACTTATCTGCCAAGATTCATACCAGAATTTCCAGTTTCCTTGTAATCATAAGGGATTGGAATATAAGTGGATATATCATTCCATAGTCCACCAGTGTGTGTGTATGTTGGTGGTGTAGGAAAGGTGTTTACTCATATTTTAACCCACTGACTTAAGTGGCCATTAAGACAGCAGTTTTTAATCCATGTGTCCTATGAGGTACTTCCACAACCACAGTGACTGATGCAACAATCATAAATATCAAATAACAATTAAAATATCAAGAGACAAAAATATGTTATGGAGCTTTAATATAAGATGGTATATTATTTCCCATGTACCTATAATAGGGTCACAACTTTTTTTTTAATGGTCAGGATATGTGCTTCGAACAGAACTTAAGTAGGTTCCCATCATCTTAATTCTACAGCAGTCAGCGCAGATGCCATGTTTTATGCAGCTGCCTGTTACATAAACAGGGGCAAGGACAGGAAAAGGTGGCAACCCAGTCCACCCGGAATTGCGTTGGCCAGCCCAGCATGTTAAGCGCTTGGCCAGCTGTCAAACACGGAGGGGCATAAAGCCCGCAAACCGGTACGGGGACACTGCCACTCGTACCCATCGTACACGTAGGGGAGACGTTGCCTTTACACCATGTCGCAGCCTCCGTGAAGGCCCGGTTAACTTCCCTTCCCAGAGGTCCTTTCAATAAGGCTGGGACTCTGCACACACACAAAGAGGCGCTCCAGGTGGCAGCTCATCTGTATGTGGCCTCAGGTATCCCAAAGGGAGGGAATCAGGTGCCCATGCTTAAATGGCGTCACAGCAGCAGTTCTCTTATGACGTATGACTTGGATAAACATTAGGCCGTGACATTAAATGATATCATAAACCCGGTTCTGTTGCTATGACAACTCCGAGATAGGGGAAACTTAGGCCCGAACTGGAAGGCCTCCATCCGGCCTGACGTCATTTCCTGCCGCTTCTAGCTGCGGGCCTCGGGCAGGACCCCTCCCCTTTCCGACCAAGCCGGAGGCCCCACTGCATCGCCCTTACCTGGGCGGCCTCGTTAGCATCGGGTTCCAGCCCGGCAACCAGCGAGGGGAGTCAGCGAACATCCTCCACTATGGTTCCTTACAAACGGAGTACGAGCCCTGTCTGTAACGGCGCTTTTCATAGGCCAATCCGAACCACGAGGTGCAGGAGGCCCCGCATCCGAGGCATGATTGGAAATGTAGTTTTGTGCCCCTTTAAACTCCGTATGAAGTAGCAGGACTTGATGCCGAACTGCAGCGGAAACGCCTGTCATTATAACGGAAGAAACAGGCCTAACACGCTCTAAATCAGGATGTTTGCGTTATTTGTAACCCTCTTTATGGATTTATCCTACCATTGACTAGCAGTTTGCATATGCTACTTAACCTTTCCCTGCTACATTCATATCCTACATAAATTTGGACAGAACTCTCTTCCCTTACATGTTAACATATCCTTTCCAAGAATGTTTTCATAAGCAAAAGCTTCTCAAGCACTGCAGCTACAGTTAAGTTACATGCTGCTGAATCGGAGGCGTGGCTTAGAATCAAACTTTTCCAACCATTTAATTCATGTATACCCCACCTTTCTCACCATGGTGGACCTAAAGCAACTTACTTCATTCTCTTCTCCAATGTATTCTCACAACCCTGTGAGGTAGGTTCAGCTGCGTGTTGTCATCCAGCAAGTTTTCATAGCACTAGAAGGAATTCTAACCTGGGTCTTCCAGATAGCTAGTCCAACACTCTTACTATCCCCCCTGCTCTACAGTTCCACCAGCTGGAACAGCAGTCTTCTTTATGCACATACGTGGTTTTTTTTCTTTACAGCTCAGAGAACTAGTGACTTTATTTTTCCACAGTAAGCTTTTATGAAGCAGAACTTGTGCTTTTGCGAGTGATAGTGAATTGCAGCACCCATACAATCCTTAATGTCATGAAGTCTGAACATCCTCTCAGCTACAGGTGATAAATTT
Organism: Heteronotia binoei; assembly: GCF_032191835.1. NCBI lineage: Eukaryota > Metazoa > Chordata > Lepidosauria > Squamata > Gekkonidae > Heteronotia > Heteronotia binoei. The sequence goes on along the minus strand of NC_083234.1, from coordinate 48,688,435 downwards.
GATTTTCATAGCACATGTATAGTTGCTTCTATTTTATTTTTCTTTACAACTCTAGAATTTCTCAAGCATTACTGGACATGAGATGCAATTCCCTGGGATCATGCCAACTTGTTACATTTCCACCTGATGATCACCAAGCTCAGTAGCATAGTTCAAGGTAGTTTGAAGAGCTAGCTCTCCAAACCTAGGGCCTAGATAAGGAACTTTACCTGTGCTGAAATCTGAGTAGTAAAGTAAACAAAGGGTAAAATATGCAAGCTCACATCTTTTATTTACACCCTTAATGGCTTTCAAAAGTCACGGCTTCTGGAGTTAAGAACTTGAACTTCTAAACACAAAATGTCAAAATACATTAATTCAAATGAGGCGTTTAAATGTTCATACAAACATAAAAATGGGCTGCTACTAAAACCTCCAGAATGTTTCATTTTCCTTCACTATCTATTTGGGATATTCTTTCATTTACGATTCTCACATCAAGAAAACTCCCTTTTAAATGCACAGGCACATGTACACATGCTTGAACCAAATAGCAGAATGGTGACAGTGTGAAGAAATGGACTCAAACCATTGTCAACTTATTTTGCCTTCAGGTACTATTAATTGGTTACAGCAGAGAGGAAGGTACTCTGGAGTTACATCTGTCAAGTCCCAGCCTCAGTCTTAATCACAGAATACCAGCTAAGCAGTACACCTCATTCTTAAGGGTTCCCTATCAGTTCATTTTTATCATACCTTTACAACTTCACCATTTTCAAGAACACTATATTTTACTCCTTCAAATAATTCATGCTTCTAAAATGCATTACAGCTCAGATTATGGAAAACAAGAGAACCTGACTTAAATTTCTTCCTGGGTGACCAAAACAGAAAAATTAGCACTGACAAGATGCAAAGAAACTTCCCCCCTTATTTTTTTTAAAGAACTGGGCAATAGTATCTTAATTCTGTTTTACTGATAGGAAATTTATTTAAGTAGACCAAAAGCTGGGCAGTTCTATTGCTGAAAACACACAAATACAGAAAATTCCAGTGCACCAAACTCACCTCAGATCTATTAAAATGTCCTCTTTTGAAAGAATTGTACAGGCAGAGGTGGTAACCACAAATTATAAGATGTATGTGTAAATTTGAACAGGCATCTCTATAGAGTTAAAAGTGTCTCTTCAATAGATTTTATTTCGAATTGGGGGGCACTCTTGTCTACAAGGTTAACTATTTTCTGAGAGATTTGTATTCAACTCTTTACAGCCAAATTTTAAGCACAGCTGTACTGAACTGATCAGTAGATACTCATGCAATTTCTGGCCTTGCTCAGTCTTGATGAAATGCCAGTTGTGAACATAGTCATGTACTACATAATTACTCTACATTCATCCTGCACTTTCTCCTTTCTTCTCCCCCACCCACAGCAAAATAAAATTCGTTTGCATATTTTCAAGTTGCAGAACAGCTTCCCAGAACTCTTCTTTCCATGAATAAATTCCCCAAAGACAAACAATGAGGGGGATGAAACCAAGACAAGCAGAACAGCCACAAAGGTAACCCCCACTGCATCATAGTATTAGTTCTGTCCACAGAATACACAGGATTAAACCCAGTCTTTTATAAATTGCTCCAATGCAACTGAGGCAGAACAAAAAGACAGTACTCCAAAATTAATATAAATAAATACTGTACTATGGGCATTTCTTTTATTGTTGGGTGGGTGGTTTTTTGGCAGGTTTTTTGTTTTTTTTTTTGGGAGGAGAGGGAGTTGCACTCTGAAGGCTCAAAGAGGTAGAATAACAAGAGTTGTTTTCTGGTCTCTAAACAATTCAAAATGCTTTATCTAGGCTGGTCCTTCAGGCTTCACTGGAGCATTCCTCGTACTCCAGCCTGATTTACACAATGCTACAAGATTTTATAGTTCTACCTGTACATGCTAAAGTCAAGTCAAACTTACTCCATGTGAGTAAAAAAAATTGCTAACAGTAAGACTGATGTCTTCTCCACATGTCTCTGAAAAAGAGACGACTGTGTATTCAAAAACCTAAATATATCTGATATTCACATGCAAGAACCAAAGTTTTTCAACTGCACTTATAAGTCATATATAGATCTCTGCCTTTTTACCCTTTCAAAGAAGGAGACATACAAAAGTTGACCAACTTTTGTGAAAAATATTAATTTGCTAAAATAGTTTACATGAGAAAGGATACATGTTAAATGTAAAAACTGACAGATTTTTTTAAAAAGCTGGTTCATAAGAATGTCACATTTTTAGCAGTATTTGAAACTGGGCTGAAATTCATCAATGAAGATAAAAGATCTTGAAGCAAATCCAACAGGGATTTCCCAGGCACCTTCTCAAGTTTAACAATGAAACAGTTAACAACGTGAAGAATTGGATCCATCAGAGTGCCCCACTCAACTAGTTTTGTTGATCAATTCCCTGTCCCCACCCCCATTTAATAATTTAATAGCTAACAGTAAGGCAAAAACCACTTTTTGAAAAATGTCTAGATACAAAATAATGTAAACCAATAAGTTATATTTGAAACCCCCGTATAACAAAAGTGAGGAGATGGACACTTTATACAATAGGCTCTCTTTAAAACAGAATTGTGCACAAGCTGAAGATCACAATAAATCTTCAGGATTCACACAGTTTTGGCGTGGATTTTTGTAGAACTGCTTTCATATACACATTTTAAAATCATACTAGGAATGCAAACTAGAACTGCACGCTACTTCAGTGGAAAAAAAAGTCTGATATTGTGCAATTTTCTGCCCCAATCTAAAAGTGGCAGAAATCCCTGCATTAGTTGTGTTTCAAACAAGGATCTTAAGAAACACATCTCAAAAGAGGAAAAGAAGGCAAAAGTTGGCAGATATCCAGCATCTAGTATTTCCCGTTGTGTGTGTGTTTAAAAAAAAAATGTGGATAAACGTTTCATGATTAAAAATAAATACTGTTTCTGACATTTGCACTGACTTGATTGGATAGATTTTTTAAAAGTAAACAAAGGATTTACAATGCTCCATTTAGTCTCAGAGCCACCAGTTGTTTCTGTTCCAGAGTCCGTCTCTCTCACTGCGTTTCAAAACCTGCCATCCGATATCCAGTTTGACTAGTTAGAACACTTCCATTCTGTCCCTGGGGAGGTGGTGGAGGGGGTGGTGGAGGGGGTGGTACACCGTAGCTTGCACCCATCCATGCTGCAGAAGTCTGCGTCTGACTAAATTGAAGAGGAAGGAAGATCAGATTAAGCTCATCCAAACATACTTCAAAAAATTAACAGAATGGTATCAAGAGGACTGGCAGTGAATGCCTAATTAAAAATATTCCTTTTATTATCAAAACCACTAGCAGTTACCAATTAAGCCAAATAGAAAGAACTGCTTCAGACAAATTCAGTACAAAAGGCATATACAAATCATGTCTGAATATGTACAGATAAATTTGCTGAAAGGCCACTACAATATCAAAAATAGCTCCATGCTTAAATCACTAGATACAAAAAACTGCAGAATCATTTCTATCATAATCCTACAAGAAGGCTTGCAGGCCATTTCTCCAAGTACTTTTATTCAATTCATTCTAGAAAACATTTAGCACAGAACTTACTTAAATCCCTGATTCCATGCTTGTCCATACATTCCATATGCAGGAACTTGCCAGCCGTTAGGCATGTACTGACCAATCTGTTGTGCATTTCCATACCACTGGCCCCATTGCCCATAAGGGGGTGGATATCCCACTTGATTCTGCTGAAAGGTTAAAGAAATTAATATTAGTCTATACTGTACAACTGCAACAAAAGCCAGTAGCCACTCCATTACATTTAAGTCCCTCTGCAATTAACGTACTTAAAACATGTTTAATTATGTCAACCAGAAATGGTTTTTACTCCAGTGCTATGACACATACTACTGCATTCTGAATCAAGGGACTTGAATACTATGGTGAAACCTCTTTACTACAAAATATAAAGCACTAGCGCTGTGTATGCTAACAGATAATTCATATTGCATATGATGCAGCCTTATATAGAGACTGGCCCATCTATCCCAGTACTGCCTGCTCTGACAGCAGTTTTCCTCTCATTTGTGTCTCAACTACCACTTACACACCAATTTCCCCAAGACAAATTTGTGTCAGTGCTACAGCAACAGTACACAAATTTTATGATGCAGTGCTAGCAGTTTATTTTCTACATTTATAGTGTGCCTTTTTCACTGAGACTCAAAGCAGATTATAAACTAATACATCAATATGGTAAGATACATAAAAAGCAGTTATGATAGACCCCTACATTGTTCCTCCCTTAGGTGTAAAATTTTCCTTCAATTTTTTCTGTTTCCCTCTGTGACTAAACAACCCATATACTTCTTTAGCTAAGATGTTTACAGTTCAGTATTTTGGCTTTTTGCCACAGCCCACATACTTGGAGGAAGGATCAGGACCCCTCTTTAGCTTAAACCATTGATAATGGCTCGAGACATTTTTAAAATTCAAAAGAAAAAATATATTTTATTTGACATAGAGGGGAAAGGTGAGGTGAATCCAGGGGTTGAAATTTCTGAGGTAAAACCAATGTTTGCACAGACTTTAATTCTTACATACAGGCTAATGAAAGTTTCTTCAGCTTTTTCAGTTTCTTGAAACTTTATATTGAGAGGCTTTTGTTCCAGTATTTTTCTTTAACACTCCAGCACACTTCGTTAAGGATCTCTCAAACTTTTGGTTTCTCAGAAGCAGGCTTCATTTTGGGCAGGAGCTCCAGAACCTCTAAATTTTATGCTCTTTCTCCCCCTTCCCCCTCCCCATGCCTGCTTCTGGGCTCCATTGTTCAAATCCTCTATGAGAATTCTGCTGAACTCTGACAAACTTTAATATTTTCCCCCACAAAAGATGGGGAAATAACCAAAACATATAAAGCAGACAGATGGAAATCTTCATGCCACTGTGGCCACATAGGAGAAAGTAATTTAAAAAGTATAATAGAAGGTTTTATTATGACACTTATAATTCAAGAATTTTAAGGCAGATGCTGAGCTGATATCATTTAGTACACTTCCAGTGATGTCAGGGGTGTGCGGCATATGCAAAAAAGTTGTGCTAATGAGTTCTGGCATCTCTTTTTCTATGAAATGACCCCTCCCCAGAAGGGTTGTACACTCCTTTTCAGTACTCCAAACACCTTCTCTTGAACACCAGTTTTTGACTGATTCTTTTAGTCTCTACGGGCAGTTTTTATTCACACCAGACCACGGATCTCTGTACTGTTCAGAGCTATTTTCCCTGTACAACAGGGTAGAGAATCTTCTCTCCCTAGAAGATCTTTCCCTTTTCCTTGGCCTGGATGGGAGTCTCCATATACTTCCCAAACCTCTTAGCCCCTTTTCCCCATTTCTCTTATCTGTGTTAAACTGCTCTCAGCTAAGGCTGAAATCAGACTTTTGGTTTCCCAGCCAAGGCAGAATTCTGACTTTCTCCAGTCAAGGCACAAATCTGACTGATTTTCCTCAGCATCCAGCTCTCTCAAGACTTTGGAAAAACTGAGGTCAACTGGGAAAAACCTAATGACTATCCCTGGGCCGAAGGAAATTAAATATCAGAGTACTAGAGCACGGGCCTTTTCGATCGCGGCCCCTACCCTATGGAACCGACTCACCTCGATCAGTTCTGCAGGGCCTGCAAGACCACCCTTTTTAAACTTGCAAATTCGGACTGCTAAGAAGATCGGTAATTAAGGATCCGCCAATGCGGTCTAAAGATCTATACCGCTGTATAACTGTATTTATTGGACTGGTTTTAATTTTATGTTTAATGTCTTAATGTTTTATATTGTAAATCTAAAGGTTTTATTTACTACTGTATGCTTTTATAGAATGTTGTTAGCCGCCCTGAGCCTGCCAAGGTGGGGGAGGGCGGGATATAAATGAAATTAATAATAAAATAAATAATAATTTGTCTGCTCAGCTGATGCTGTCCAATCAGATTGCCTAAAGCAGCTTGTTACTGACGGCTCTGTGGCTTTGTGAAAAATTAACCCTCCACAGTCCTGTAGTATGTACAGCACTTCTAAGCTTCTTAAAAAGTGCAGCCTGCCACAGCAATGTACTAGATTAAAGAAATAAAAATAAGCATAACATATGAGACTTGATAAAGGCTACAGATACAATGCAGAAAATATGGTACTATAAGTAGAAAACTTTTATGGCAACAGGGTAATACATGAAGCAAACAGATAATACATCCTACAATGAGCGGTAGCCTGCAGTCCCTTTTCCTGGGTACTTTTGCCCCCTGTGCTCCCCCTTCCTCCCTGCAGCCACCAAAAACAGTCACTGTATAGTGCTCCTGCACTTGTCCTGTCCAAGAGGTAACAGGATGGTCTACAGCAGTTTAAATCAAGTTTGTATTAGTAATCTAAGAGCTGTACAGAAAAGGTGAGCACAGTAACTGAAGTAAAAGCAATACACTTCAGCCCTGCTTATATTATACACCCCTACATATCTAGTCCCTATTGTTTTCTGGTTTGTTCCTGTACGTCACATTAGGAAACCTGGATGAGAACGGGTCTATACATTAATGGTCTACCAATTGTGTAGATCTGCCAAGACTGAGGGTCTCCCCCTGCCAGCCCAAGTTCCAGCTTATAAAAACAGAAATAAAAGTCCCTTACCTGCTGGATTGGATTGATCATATCTGGCGTTTCTTTGCCCCAATAACACTTCACAACATGCCCCTCTATGGTTGTGCCATTGACTGAAACAATTGCATGTGCAGCACTTTCATGAGAATTGAACCTGTAAGCAATCAATACAAAATTGATTCAATGTGTGAACAGATGGGCCATTAAAACCTCTTGTTGGGGGAGGAGTCATCTTACATTCAAGGGTGTGTTATTTCAGGCAAATACTGTATGTGCAAGTCCATCAAGGAGAGTGCTTTTCTTAGGGTTTGGGGAAATACACTGTCCTACACAAAGTGGGGCAGAGGACCAAGGCTTCCATATGTCATTCTGCCCCTGTACTACAGATCAGGGAAAAGAATCACAAAATTCTGAATCACCAAAAACACACAACGAAAAATTTGAACAGAATCTGTCTGATTTTCAGCTGCAGTCAGCAGGCTAAAGTGAAGCAGAGGTGAATAAGCAGCAGTTTGGTTAGCAACCAGAGAGACTGGATTTACTCAGAAGTAGTAGTTGTTCACTGCAAGGACAAACAACATCAGAAGCTTTTAAGAAGCAGCTTCAAAAAGAGCTGGCAAAGTCTTACAGAGCCTTAAGCTACCTAACTACAAACATACAAAATAGTGTCATACCGCACAAAGGAGTACCCTTTATCTGGGAAGACCCGAATTTCCATTATCTGTCCGAATGGAGAAAACGTCTGTCGCATCAGCTGTTCTACAACCCAGAAAGCAGAAATAAAGTTAGTAATGGTAGTTGGAATCTACTTTCTAGATTTCTCAAAACTGTAAGATGCCCTACCTGTTAGTCCTGAAGTAACACCACCACAGTACACAGTGCAATTGCTTGGACTGGACTGATTTACAACATCATCATAGGAAAGCTGTTTGGCATTTGCTACATAGAAAAACAAATTATAATTAATTAATCTTAAATTGTCTAAAACAAGAAAGCAAACACTTCTAGAAATATCAGACACGCTCTCCAACTTTTGTATTATATTATTGATTTGCTTTATAGCCCTGTCCTAGCCCGTGTACTTCTAAGTATTACTAAGTATCCCTTAAAGTTTGCAATCTAAGCCTTTTAAGAAATACTGCTAAAATCAAATTCCTTTAACCAAGTTCATCCTCTTTCTTTGGAAGCAGAGCATCGCTTGAAAATACTAGTGTCTACTCTGCACGGTTGCCAAAGAGGAAACACACTATATATTATTATGACTACTGGCCTAAAAGAAGTTTACACACTTACACTCATATGTATTCTTTGGAGCTGGAGGTTTGCGCGTTGCCCAGTTAGTCCTTATTTGTCTTCCACCAAGCCACTGTCCGCCCATCTGCTGAATAGCATTTTCGGCATCCTAACCACAGAGAAAAACACTTTTACAAGTGATTAAGCAACAGTTTGTTTTTTAAAATCACATGAGACAATGTTAATTTATAGTGAAGTCTTTTTTTATAGTTTTAAAAATTGTATTACAGCTTTAAAGCATCTGATCGGGAGGGATGGTGGCTCAGTGGTAGAGCATCTGCTTGGTAAGCAGAAGGTCCCAGGTTAAATCCCCGGCATCTCCAACTAAAAAGGGTCCAGGCAAGTATACATGAAAAACTTCAGCTTGAGACCCTGGAGAGCCACTGCCAGTCTGAGTAGACAATACTGACTTTGATGGACTGAGGGTTTGATTCAGTATAAGGCAGCTTCATATGTTTGGTGCAGCAGCCAAGGAATATATTCTTATGCTATAGGGGAGGAATGGTGGCTCAGTGGTAAAGCATCTGCTTGGAAGGCAGAAGGTCCCAGGTTTAATCCCCGGCATTTCCAAGTAAAAGGGTCCAGGAAAACAGGCGTGAAAAATCGTAGCTTGAGACCCTGGAGAGCCCGCTGCCAGTCTAAGAAGACAATACTGACTTCAATGGACCGAGGGTCTGTTCAGTATAAGGCAGCTTCATATGTTCAATTATTTAGGGGAGGGACGGTGGCTCAGTGGTAGAGCATTTGCTTGGTAAGAAAAAGTCTCAAGTTCAATCCCTGGCATTTCCAACAAAAAAGGGTCCAAGCAAATAGGCATGAAAAACCTCAGCTTTTGAGACACTGGAGAGCCCGCTGCCAATCTGAGTAGACAATACTGACTTTGATGGTTCATTACAAGGCAGCTTCATATGTTCATATGATCTAAATGGTTATAATTTTTTGCATATGTAAACAGAACTGCATTTACAACAAGCATATTTTTGGACAGCTGCTTGTTCATTTTTCCCCGGATGCTCCAAGTACTACACTATGCAACAAAATGCTAACTGACAAGTAAAATCTGCCTCTAGTAACTAGAAAATATATTTACCAGGGGATTTTGATAAACAGTTGCTGCTGCAACTGTTAAATCTGAATTTGTAACATGAGAGTGAAAAAAGATTATTCTGCCCTGACACTGTTATGCAGGAAGAAATTAAGTAGCCTACCACTGCAAAGCCTCTCCTCCCACTGAGATTAAACCCATTAGAAGGCTACGAAGCCAGGACTACACTGTTGCCTACTGCAAAACTACTTGGTACAGCTAGAGTTAGCCAGTTCCACAGATTCTGAACACTATTGTTAAGGGGCTGCAGTTACTGACAAAGCAGTAACACCTCTTCACAAAACAGGTCAATATTTAAAGCATACAGATCCCTTTATCAAGGTGTCTTAACGGGGCAAGAGAGAATACTTTTGTTTCAAACAAAATTTTACAATGCAACATCAGTCATTAAACATGCAATGATGATACATGCCAAAAGATTTCCTGATAATGGAAAATTTCGGTATAGGATGTTTCTCACTGCAGAAACTGTATTTGTAAAAGAATAATGTCTTCAACAAATGTTCCTATTTTCACTTGTGGAAGGTTTTTTGAACTGGTTAATTATGTGATTAATTAATGGCAAAACAATTAAGACTGTTACTCAGCAGACATGCGAGCTGAAAGGAAAGAAACTCCGGTTCTTGACATTAGTCAGAGACCCAAGTGCCCTAGAAGTTGCACCTTCTCCCTCCCAGAAAGAACATCAGCCTATCTGCAGTGGCCAATGGAATGACTACTTTTACATCTCCCCTCCATTACTCTGTTGCCTTTTAGACTGCAGGCCAAAGAATATGGCCTGTCTCTTGTTTTGTACTTGCATAAAATTTCTTATGATTTCGTCACCCCCTTTTTGGACTTGGGCAGCTGTAAATTTTGATAAATTGACATTTTCAGAAATGGTTACATTATGGAAGAAAATAAACACTAACATGTTTTTGTTTTAGCTACACACTATTAAATCTTTTTTAAAACTGCGTTCATAATTAACAATCATAACTTATGTCCGTCAATGTCTTAAGTTAATTTCATGACCCGCCAGTCCTGCTAAAAGTTCTCCAGCCCATAAAGCTGGTGATATCAATATGCGGTCACTCACCCATTTATTGAAGAAAGAAACAAAGCCATATCCTTTAGATTTTCCTGTTGCCATGTCCTTCACAACTCGCGCATCCCTAAAAAACAAAGAGAGAATCGGCTAAGCATCAACAGAACAAAATCAAGAATAAAACATGTTTTCACACGCAGCTCATTTGTCATGTTTCACCTTTAATAAAGTGAATTTCTTAAATGCACCAGCAATATATAGTCAAAGCAAATTTCCATTTTACTAAAGTTTTATCACATGGTAGCAAAAATTAAACTTAATTGTGTAAACATGCAAATCAATAGCTCTTTAAAAACAAATATTTTACAGTCGTTGGTTCACAGTTCAAAATGCTCTTACATACTGTTAAAAACACTACGCATGGTCAAAGCAGCTATTCCAAGGAATAACTGAGGTCATGTAACTGACTAGCATATTAGCCAAAGGGTCACTTTAACCATGCAATTTATAAACTTACTATTGGCCAACACATACTACCTACTTATTAGAAATAGAAAATAGAAAAAATGAAAAAATAGGAATTAAAAGGCATACGTCGCCTGTTAACTGAATTCTTTAATTTTCTCAGGTCAATTCGTTACCCCCTTTTTGGACTTGGGCAGCTGTAAATTTTGAGAAATTGACATTTTCAGAAATGGTTGCATTATGGAAGAAAATAAACACTAACATGTTTTTGTTTTAACTACATACTATTAAATCTTTTAAAAAACTGCATTCGTAATTAACAATCGTACAGGACTGATTGAAAACTACAAAGTATATAAAGTAAAAAAATTTATAAAAGTAAATAGAAAACTACAACGTTTGTCCACTGTGAACTGTAGCTTGCAGTTAGCCATGGCAATGCTGTCCATTCTTCAGAGACATTCTGCAAAATAACCAGAGCCCTATTATTTGAGATTGAGTTAATAAAAAGACAAAGACCCAGCTACAATAGCTAAACCCCACTGGTGGAAAAGATCTTTTTATTAACCAATTGTTTCTCAGGCAATTTTTGCACAAGAGTGAACTGTCAAGAACATCTCAAATACACAGGTCTAGGTTTCCCTCCCCAACCCACAACTATCAGGCATTTTCAACACACACAAACAACCGCAGAATAAACCTAATATGAAAATTATGCAGTGTAACTAAAGAGACAGATCCATACATCAAGACCAAGAGGTTTCCTGATGCCAGATGCTCAAAGCAGTTTAAGCATATTATTGAACTTATCATTAAGAAACATGATTTAGTAATGGAGCTAAATAATTCGAAGACAAGCTAGAATTCAACACCATTTTAACGTTTTACCTCATAGAAAAGCCTCTGTTTTTTAAAAATTATATGCTCTAGAATTATTTATTTGTATTATACCTATGTTACATTTTATCTGAAAACAGTTATTTTCATGCTCATATGGATAGTTCCCTATACCCTTTGGAAAGAAAACTCTATACTTACCTCAACTGTCACCTTGGAAAATTAAAAACCTAGAAAATGTTTCTATGTAAAGCAAAACACCCTCAGGTGAATACCCTTACTTGTTTATAACTACCAAGATTTGTGCCACAAGCAATTAAAAAAATTATTAAAAGAAACAAATTAATGTTAAGTTGGTAGTATTTAATCAATATCCACTGTACTTTCAAGGACAGCCCCTGGCCTAGTTTCATGTGTACTTCAGAAGCTCTTCTGTTATTTTCACTGAAAATGTAACTACCAGCTTCTAAAAACACAGAATAAATTTTGCCTATAATTTATATTTGTAAAGTTTTTTCTTTAATTCCACAACTGATTACGGGCTTGAAAACTATTTCAATATTAAGCACTCAGGTGTAGAAAAAGCACCAGGTTATATCTGTTGAGCTGAATTTTACTATAGTGATTTGGTATAATTCACATGTTCCTTCAGTTAACCGTCACAGTGACACTACATATTCCAAAATATGACCCTGTGGAAAACCTTATCTTTCTCTCCTTCCCAGCAATTGCTTTTAATGAAGGGAAAGTTTACTCTTGCTTCAGCTCTGAGGCAACTGGGGGGGGGGGCTCCTTCAAGGACAATCTTCCTGCTAGTGATTAGGCATTGCCCTCTGCGACCACAGATAATCTCAAGGGTAATTAGCAGGTACATGCCACTCAAGGCTGAAACCAGGATTTACAATTAGATGTAGCCCTCCATATTTTCCTGAAAGGCAAGGCCTCACTATCCCCTCTCCCCTCCCTACACTGGGTTCTTGGTGTGCACACAGGATTTGCTTTACCAATACAGATGCAGACACTCAGTAGACAATCAAGACTGAGGTGAAGAATTTGGCCTTCTTGCAGCTATTTTAATAGGAACTTTAGGGTTGCCCTATACCATCTAATACTAGCATTTTAAGAAGGTATTTTACCAACACAAAATGGATTTCCCATTTTTTTCAGATTAAGTATATCTTGACCTGGATAATCCAGGTTAGCCCAATCTTGTGCAATCATGGGAGTTAACCAGTGTCATTCCTGCTTAGTACTTGGATGGGAGACCATCAAGGAACAGCAATGTTGCTATGCAGAGGCTGGCAATGGCAAACCACCTCTGAACATCTCTTGCCTTGAAAACAGCATGAGGTTGCCATAAATTGGCTGCAACTTGACAGCAAAAAAACCAAAGCAAAACAAAAACACAACAGGATGCCTAAATCCCCATGATATCAGTGGCATGTAAATATTTAAATGAAATTGAAATGAATGGATTTCCTACACGTTTTAATTGCCATTAAAGTCATAAGACTAATGCATATCTGTGCCTTAACTATTAAGAACACACACTCACCCATCACCAAAGTTCTGTGCCTTCTGCAAACTCCTTTGTACTCTTCTATATACAAGCAGACAACTAAAGCCTGAGAATTTGAGGTCTTGAGGAAAAAAGTTCTAAGGAAACATGCTTGCAGAATCCTATCCAAAACTATATGGATAGCTTTTGCTAAAGAAACTGGCCAAGCAGGTTTCAATTACCTGCAAGCAAGAAATCTTACCTGCTAGTAGAAGCCTTTGCCAAAATAATTTGGCAAAACCTGCCATTAAGCCACAATTTATCTGTACTATCCTTGTTGTTTGCATTCCAGAATCTCCCATCCCACAAACAGATAACTGATGAAGTTCTGGCCATATTTTTAGGTGGGGATGTCTGCTTCCCTCTCCTGGCCAAGGAAATGACCTGCACTATCACAGTTAACAGTACACTCTGATGCAGAAAGGAAGGCAGGGTGGGAGAAGGTGCTTGCATGCAGCTATCTGGCATGCTACAATCCTTCTGTATGAGTAAGGTGAAACTGAGTCACAAGTGTCTCAAAAAACCTCTATCAAAATTGAGATAAAGTCTGAATGCCACATACAGCACCAACTTTCTGGCACTGGTGGAGAACTGCACAGAATAGGGAACTATGACACTGCAGATAATTAACAGTTTACATATGTTTTCCTAAATACAACAGCTATCCATCTACAGATATTTTACAGTGGATACCCACAAATGCCCCTGAATAATTTTGCATTTACTCAACTAGGGACTTAACCCTAACCCTATGGGCCCATTCACAGTAATGATCACCAGAGGCTATAGTGGAGACTGTTAAAACATCCTGAAAATTCTCCCCATTAAGGTTTTATCTTTCAGTATGATATGAAAGATTATTCTAATCCAAACCCAAACCTAAACTTATCTTTAACCCGAACCAAACTATTCTCCTGGATTGTTAGTAGTAATAGTTAGTAGCAGTACAAGTAGCAGCTGCAGATATGGTTTTAGCCCGTTCAATTATGTTCTATCTATGTTATATTAAATACAGAACTCAATAGTGCTACAGCCACATAAAAACTGAACATGGACAAGTGGCATCAATGACAAGACCGGAAAGCCAAAGCAGAGACATAAAAGTAAGACAAATGAGAATCTACAAGGAAATTAAGAGGGAAAGCCCTTCGGGAGATGACCCCGCACCCATGCATTCTATTGGGTTTACTCCACTGTATATGCCTTATTATTGTGGGGCTCCTAGGATGTCTACATTTTCAGAAAGTGCATCACAATCAGATGTGTCCTCTGTTGAGAAGATACATTCTACTTATATTAACTATCAGAAAGGGAAAAAACCAAGAAATTTTGATAGGTTAGCTGGAAGGTGCTACACACAGAGAAGTGAGAACATAGGAGAGTAGGGAAAGACCACAGTAACTCAAAGATTTTTACCACACCAACCCTGACTATTTAAGGATGCAGAGGACCAGAGAGGTCATCTGACTGTGACCTCTCAAAGATCTTCCTAGCAACATCAACAGCCAGGAAGAGATGAAGCACCAACATGGTACCACTTCCTAGGCAATTTCAGTGTACTTCAGTAGCACAGAGGAATGCAGTATAGAGGAAAAGACCAAGTATGTAGAGAATTATATAAATACTACTATACCACCAGAATAACAACTGCTATCCTTATCTACTCTTCTACTTTAATTTCAGTAGTGTCTTGTCCTGCATCCAAATGGTAACCTCTTCACCTGCCATCTCTTTCTTTGTCTGATTCTGGCTCCATCCTTCTTAGAATCCTCCTACCACATTACTCTAAATGTTGTACACTGGGATAATGGGAAGAGAGAAATGACTGTTGGAAAGAGACAATCAGAGAGAGAGAGAAGGAAGAAAGGACAGCATGAGTGAAAAGTAAAGCTGGAGAGTAGAAACGTAGTGACAATGTTATTTTATTATTCTGATGTAGTAGCATGTGTTAATAGTAGTTATGTTCCATTCAATTAAATGCAGAAACATGAACATTGCTTCTTCCACCTATATAAAAAGTCTACATAAACCATTAATGCTGTCACTGACTCTACTAAGCCACAGAGCAGGATTTAACAGCTGCTCCTGGCCATAAGCAACCCTCAGAAAATCTTGGGCCACAAAGAAATTCTTCTTTCTCTTTTCTTTCTACACAGCGAAGGCAGGTCCAGCCAGGGAACTTTTGGGGGCAGAAAAACCCAACAAAACTGACTACTATCGCTTCTTCAACTGGCCCTGGCTGCCAAGACAATAATGGAGGCTGGATGACAGCATGGGTCAATTTAGGAAGGGGAAAGATCAGTTTGCCACATCCATACTTTTTTGGGGGGGTAGGGGAGGAACAGAGAGTCTCTACTAAAGGTATCGATCCTCTCTTCAACCTTCGTAGCCATCCATACAAAAGTATTGAGTGCACTAATATATACATGTGATAACTACTCCTTATGCTATCATCCTTGAAATTTGGTGACTTCTGATTTTGACTATTCCATCTAAAAATGCCAAAAAAATACTTGTAAAATATAGCCAAACTAAATAGTTCTACTTCAGACCTGTGTGTCACCAAAACAAACACATTTTAGAAATGTAACCAATATACAGATATGTTTTCAAGCTGTAGTAACAACTCAAATGCTGGTAGTACTTCCAACAAACAGCTTCACTACATAAATCAAAAGTTATAGTGCCACTGAAGCTAACTTATCATTCTTACAAATAGTAAAGACTCTTTCCTAAAGTTAAACAAAAATTCATGGTAGGGACAGTATACCAGACTTTCCAATCTGCCATAAACAGTTTCATATGCCTTCAAACAACAACAATTTATGCTAAAAGTTACACTAAAGACCAGTTTCTAGTTTATTTTATTTAATAGAGCACCCATTTCACAAAAAGCCAAAATCTTACAGGCATAACTTCAATGAAATCTGATCCATATTAAAGCTGCTTTAATTGGACTGCAGTGTCTTTTCATTGGCAGAAATCACCTTGATCTTAGCATTGCCTTAGAAAATCCATTCTACAATGTGCAGTCATTTATTGATGAATCAATGAATACAGATTTAAAAACAAGTTACCATATGACATGAAAATATTTTAAAATATAAAAAACCCAAATTAAATATACACATCTATTTAAGCAAGATGAACTGTTTGATGATTCCTAGGCAAGTACAAAAAGATACAGCTCTTTAAAGGATATATCCTCCAACATTCTGAAATTTTTTACCAGTTTAACACTAGATTATTGTCCCCACTATTCAGCATAAGACATTACTTACGATATTCTTCCAAATGGTGCAAATGCTGCTTTTATGTCTTCAGTTGTAATTTCTGGGCTGAGGTCTCCAACAAAGACATGGAAGTGGTCTTACCAAGAAAAAGAAAAAAAATTACAAGTTTGCAGAGTACTCACGTAAATACAGGGTATGGTTTTAAATCTTGTATCAATTCCCACATATCTGGAAACTACATGAGAACTAGAATCTTCTATCAGGTAACAAAATGCATTCTTATTTTATAGCCATTGACAGACAAGATAGTACACAAGTACAAGTAAGTTATATGTAACTAGAACTTTTGTAGTCTTTGCATACCAAATTATATTTGTAATTAACAGGCAACTACATGTCCTTGAGAGCTGTTTCCAAAGCCAACAAATTACGCTGAAGTCTTACATTTATAATATCATAATGCTACCATTTAACTTTATTTCATCTATAGTTTTTTTTTTAATAAGCTAAAATATTTACTGGTCCTGTGAGCAAAATAAAGTAAGATTTACACAAACCAGCATGGACAGCACATGCTATAAAACAGCTCAATGTATATGTATTTTGTGAAGAACAGTCAAAAAGATACCTTGCATTGCAACAGTTTGATGTTAAAGTATTTGACAGTTTTCTGAAAAGCCAACAGTTTTGGTTGCCCAGCCTTTACACCATGTGAATCCATGTGAATTCAAAGTATGTCAAATCCATGAGAAAGTGAACTAAGACTGAAGGCAACAGAACGGAAACAGTAATCCCTTCACAATTTATGTTAGAGCTATTTACATATGAATGGGTGAAACAATGATTTCATATCTTCCTTTGTCACATAAAGCCCATTCTAATCATCGCCACTGCGAACTGGTTTCTCAGAGCACACATGATACTTTACAACTCCATCTTGGTAAGAGTCTGGTCAAAACCTCCCCCGTGTTCTACAAGCTCTAAGGCCAGACAACACACTGGGTTGCCTTCTAGCAAAAAGGGGAAAGGATTCTGAATGTAATAAAAACTGATATACCACAAGGGCATTTCATGGTGCAACACAGACAGCAGCCTTGAAAGAAGCTGGTTATCTTGCCCTCAGAGAGGGAAAGAACTTTGACAGCAAAATGGCTTAATGGGGTCAAAGGGCTTAAGGAGTCAGCAACAGTCCACATCCTGATCCATTTGCAAGAGGAGGGAGAAATCTTGTCACAACAGAACACCCACCCAAAATAGCTTCAGGCGGTTAGTGAATACCCCTGAGAGATTTCATTTTATGTTTAAGAAGATACAATTACCTTGTGAACGCAGTGTGTTGACAACGGTACTACCTGATGACAAAGATTAGATTTGTTCTTAAATTTATTAACACAAACAGATTAAATAATATCTTAGGATAATGATCAAAACAATAGGGCAAATATTTGCATGTTGCTTATTGCTTAACATTAAAAACACTTTTGTGCAATAAAGAGTAATCACTTGAATCGTAAGGGACTTACTGCTGGTATCTTTCTTCTGGCTGCTGGGGGTTGTTGCCCAGTTCACTTTGACTTCCTACAAATAATATTTACTAAGATTATATTCAAGCATGTTATAATAATGCCCCCCCAATCCTAACAAACAGAAAGTACACACATTGGTAGGGGAGAAACACAGAAATATGCATAGCAATGCCCCCTACACTGCTGATACAAAATATTAGGCAATCCTTAAATAACTAGTCAGATCAAGTTTTATTTACTTTGCTGAACTATTTTGTTTGCAAATCCAGCATAATTACAAACTTGAAGATAATTCCCTGCTCTTTTGTTCTGTGAAGTCATTACACAGCTTTCTTTTAAAAATTTTAAAGCTCAAAGAACTGCTACTGACAAGAACAAAATAGAAAGGTTTACCTTTTTTTTTTTGTTAATTGGTTTCATACCCAAATCCATACCTCTTCTTCATTCACCCTTAAACCTGAAAGCTTACCTTACCCATTATCTTCCGTCCATTCATAGCAGCTAAAGCTGCAGCTGCATGACGATGCTCATAGAACTCCACAAAACAGTATGGATCATTTCCAGCTGTCTGTATAACACAGGAAGAAAAGCTGTCAGAGACCAGTCCTGTGCACTCTCATGATCCCTCATAGAACCATAGAGTTGGAAGGGATCTCCAAGGTCATCTAGTCCAACCCCTGCACAATGCAGGAAATTCACAAACACTTCCCCCTAAATACTCAGGATCCGCATTGCTGTCAGATGGCCATCTAGCCCCTGCTTGAAAACTTTAAAATCCCTCTTAACTTTGGTTTTCTGATCTGGTCAGACAAGCTAGACATGACTTTAAGATCATGGTTCTAGGTACACTTACTGGCTACACATGTTTGGGAACAATAGAAAACACAGCTCCACTGCAGTAAGTTGGAATTTAGTTAAATCCAGGCTAAATTTTCCGGTATTTTTACCCTAATACACAACCCTAAAGACAGTCTGCTTAGGATAGAAACTAAGCCCACACTGAACAACTGCCTGTTCCCTCACAAACAAGTGCAAACTCAGCTCTGCTGCACCATTATAGAAACCAGAAATTGGTGGCAAAGAGGACATACAGAGGAGAAGGGCTCCCATAAGCTCCCTCAGGTGAAAATGCTGGTATCAAATACAGTAAAAGGGAAAAGTTTTACACCCTACCCCACTACCCATCCTCCCCACACACATAGCCACAGCACAGCTTAGGATACCAAAGTTGATCACAGCTCTCCAAAGCACTGTATCAGTAGCACTCACTCAACAGCACACAAAGTACCACATCTGCAACCACCATCCACCACATGACTACTTATGTCCTCTGCAACACCTAGGGAAACAATCACCCTGCATCTGCAGGAGTCCTCCAAGTGTCTGGGCCTTCCATTGTGCCCTCCCTTCTCTGAATGGGGGAGAAAAGACTCAGGCTGTAAATAATATCCAGCAACCCAAAACCCAGGTGTGACATAAGCCCACTGAGTAACGCTCTGGTCACCCCCAAAAACTCCACAGCCAGTGCTGCCCAACACATTTATCTGGGTTTTGGGCAGGATGCGATGTCACACGTTGCTGGACATTATTTCTGGTTCAGGCCCTGCCTGCCCCAAAAGTGCCACCCCCCACAAAATATTAAATCTTAATGTTAAACATATAATGATAACCTTTTTAATGACCTGGTTACTTCTAAGCATGTAAGGCTGTCTTTCCTCAACACTGCTGAACTTAAGCCAGTCTCTTTATACTTGGAGGCAGAGGAAGGATTTCCTTCCCTGCCCCCACACTCTTCTCAGCACAGCAGCTCAAACATAGTGACATTGCCAAGACACCCAAAGGAGAGCAAGCTGGCCATGGTACAAAGGGGAATAAAACACCTCACTATGGCCAGCTTGCTCTTTCCTAGGGTGGCTGTCATGGTGGTGATTTTAGTCTCTCTTCTCTGTACCCAGATTGCTTTTCCCCCAGCAGCCACTTGAGAAGGCTGGGGTGCTGTTGGAGAGGACAGGTGCCTTACTTTCATCCTCGATAAGAAGGCTGCAGTTCAGAGATGCTCACAGTTTATTTGTTGACCAGTATCTCAGGCGGTAGCTGTTTCAAAGTGGCAATTACCTGCCAACTACAATCCCTAACTGGGAATAGCCTTGCCCACTTTTCTGGAACATGGCACACATGCCACATTGGGGAACAGTCCTTGAATAGCAACATGTGGCCCCTGAGTCTCTTAGTATCATTGCTATAAATAAATACTAGGTAAAGTGATCCAAATAAATTATATACACAATAACTAAGACATGTAACATAACAAATCAATTATACAATTTTTTCATGGAAAATAAAAGTTTACCCAATTTCAGTATAATGCCGGGTGTGAATTTTCCTGGTATAATAAAGTGCTTATGCAAAAAATATAAATACTGCCCATAATTTTTTTCAAAGTGCAAATATGGAATCAACAGAAGGACTTCTTAAAAACCACCTCAACAACCACCTTTGGTCCATTTCAAAGACCTTCTTCAAGGAATAATGCAAATTCTTATTTTAAGTTAAAACAATTTTATTTGGTAACAAATTATATTTCTTGCATAATTAATAACTTCTTTTATCTATCCCATATATTACTTTTTACCCACCCCTCCCCCCGTTACTTGACCCCTCCGGTGTTATTTACTTACAATACCAATATTTAAAGGTACCCTTAACTATTAAAAACAAAAATTAATATTATTTTTTTCTAAAACTTAATCATTATCAAAAATTGTCCAATGTCCTTTTATTTTCCACTCTTTTTCTACATATCTTCTGAACTTTTTCCACTCCATCTTGAAAACTTCTAAATCATAGTCTCTTAAAGATCTTGTTAATTTGTCCATTTCACTCCATGTCATAACTTTTACAATCCAGTCCCATTTCTCTGGTATTTTTTCTTGCTTCCATAACTGCGCATATAATGTCCTAGCAGCAGAAAGCAAGTACCAAATTATAGTTCTATCTTCTTTTGGAAATCAGGAATAATGCAAATTCTTATTGTTCCAAGCCACTCAGAAACAGTCAACAGTCATCACAACCACCTGTTTGTGGTTAATCTCAGCAGTCTTCCTCATCTGATGTACTCTGGGAGGGCACTGAAAAGGTCCTCCAATGTCTGCATTATTATGCAATAGCAAAGGGAAAGAACAGGCTCCTTTAGATTCATAATAATCCTGCCTACTGATGGTGTGTGACAGACCCTACAAAAGGAGTCCCCAACCTTTCTGAGCCTGCAGGCACATTTGGAAATCTGACACAGCAAGGTGGGTATAGCAACAAAATGACTGTCACAGGAGTAGAAGCCAGCCATAAAATGATTGCCACAGTTTAACTTCAGTAACACAGTGCGAAACCTTGTGCTGTGGTGGCAGTTGCTGCCAAAGTAATATTTTTAAAAATCTACACAGCCAATCAAATATCCAATAGTTGTTGGACAAAAGCTCTCTCTGGCCCCATTCACTTCCCAGAAACACTTGGTGAGTGCAAGAAAAGGTGTTGGTGAGCACCACAGCACCCATGGGCATGTTGGGGACCCCTGATCTACAGACTGCATAATGGGGTTGGGACAAATGCTGCTTCAATGAACAGCAGCAGCATTATGGTAAATAACCTCATTAATAAAGTCGAGGGTTAGCTACATGAGGAGGTGCTAAACAAAATGATTGGTATCCAGGGCAACAAGTTAACATTAGCAGCTCATCCCCAGTATGTGAGTCTAACGGTATAAAATCTCAGCTGTGTCTCAGACTCCTTCCAGACCAGTCTCTGAACTGGGAATCCAAGGCATATTGCTCCTCGACTGTACTAGAACATTATGTATTTCTTTCTCTGAAGTCTTTCATGCCAATGCAAGGGCCGACGGAGGTTACCAAATGACTCACAAACTGCCTGTGAGGCAAAGCACCCTTGGCCTCCCATCAAGGGTTACTGTGAAGAGTAATGGGTAGAGATGTGAAGGCCTGGAAAAAAAACAGAAAAATTCAGGGGGGAAAATTTTTTTCCCCCAGTTTTTTCCTGAAGCCTTTTTTGTTTTTTTCCTAAAAATTGGAAAAATTGAAAAAAAAGAAAAAATTGATTATGGAACGTTTTATTTTAACATGATGGATAAAATATTTTAAGACAAGGTGTTCAAATATTTTCCAAATTATTTCTAAAAAATATGTATGGTAACAGATTATCTAATTTCTGTGCACTGAGGACAAGCAAGTCCTAGGTCACGGCCATTCCCTGAAGCTTAGTCCTACACTCCTTTCTATACACTCCCCCCCCTCTTCAGTTCTTTTTATGAGAATGAGTTTTTTACTTTTATTTAATACTGTGGAGAGGAAATATGAATAATTGTTACTTCTGAATTTTTAAAAATTGTTTTGTGGAGATTTTCTTGTCTGTTCCACATAAACTAGTAAACAGTTCAGGAGATTGTTGCTCCATGTGTTACAATTACAAATAAATACTATTTAAAAAGTAAATTCTGTTTGTAATAATTGCTTGGCTACACTATATTTTTAATATGCTAGTTGTGATAATTTCATGCCAACTAAAATTGTCCATAGTAATATTTTATGTTCCTAAAATAACAGACTTTCAATCAGGAAAAAGAAAAAAGAAGTGCTAATGTAGCATTTTTTTTCAATTTTTCCAAAAATTTCTGTTTTTTTCCAAGCTTCAACATTTCTGGAAATTTTACATCTCTAGTAATGGGTCTGGTCTATTCTGCTGGTATTACTAATTGGCCTCTGGGCCTTCACAGCTCTTACCATCTTCAAGGCCAAAGTAGTTAGCTTCTCATGGGGGGAAGACAGCCAGAGATGATATAATTTTTAGAGGTTTCTCCTGGAAACATGTTCTGATTTAATATCATCATTGCATGATGTGTAGGGTTAAGCCCAACAAAGATTGGCCAGCTTAAATTTTTATGGACTAAAGGCCTTAACTGAGACACAACACAATTGCTAGTAATATAGAAAACACCTGAGCTTTGGCCTTCAAGTCTGGAACTTAAGGCTGGCGATGTCTAACGCAGGTTCTGAAAAGTGTTGAGCTAGCTCTTATTTTCTTGCTGTGTGATCAAAGAGACTAATTATTTGATTAGAACTCAATATACTTTATACACTTAAAAAAAATAAATAATGGTCTGGTTACTTGTGTGCACCTGCCCTGGGAGCCCACAGAATTCAGCCTTGAATTCCTTGACAATACCTTTTCCTCTGCTGGCTGGTTAAATAAAGGCTGAGCTTTGCCTTAGTTACAGCTTCTCCCCTGACAGGATCCAATCCATCTCTCCTGTATCTTGCATGTGAGCTATCTGAGAGATGACAAGGATGCTTTCTATGTACAGGGGATGTGCAGAGAATCTTCATGACTGGTGGCCTGGAGTGTAGTTGTGGTCTCTGATACAGCTGCTACACTCTCGGCAACTTTGGGATTTTTAAAAAATAGTCTTTGTCCTCTGCCAAAGAGCACAGGTATTTACTAGCTATGCCAGTACCCACCCACAGGGCTTATGCCTAAGCTGTCTGTCTACTGCTACTATTTATGCACTGAGGGTATCATACTGTTTTATTCTCCTCTATTAATATGTTCAAACCAATTTTAATATTTCAATTGTTCTGTGTATTTTTATGCTTTTGGATTTTAGTGTACTTTACTGCTGAAAAAAATAAAATTATGATCTCATTCACTAAGATGTCAGTAACTACTGCAACTTACATCCATTATCATTTTGCAGTTTTTGCATGGTCCAATCTGGCTGAACAGCTGGAGAATCAGAGCTTCAGTAACATCTCTTGATAGATTCCCCACATACCTGCAAAAGTAACAAATTTTAGATCATTCAAAATGTTGTAACATCAACTGCTACAATAAGTATTTTTCAGTTAAACAAAAGGAGGGAAGCAACTGCACCTTCTAGAAGTTTACTAAAATAAAATGTAAAAGCTAATTGTCAAGAACAGTGTATCCAAAAAAGAGTAAGATAAGGAAAAGTTATGTCAAAGATCAAGGGGGAGGGGAAGAATCTACTTAGCAAGAGAACATCTTGTCTACATATATATTCCCAGTGTTGTTAAACTAGAGGCTACTTGCAGGTATTAATACTGAAAAGATACCAATAAAAGCTTCTGACACACATATTAGCAAACTGAATCCTAATGATCTTGAACATTTCCATTAGGATCTTTTTCTCTATTTATATCCTTCTACACGATACTCCTAGAACGCACTGCGTTAACCTTGAACTATCAGCAATTACTTTTCCTATGCATTTACCCCACACTCCCTGCTTTCCACCTTAATCTTTTTTCTTTGTCAAAGTTATTAGAAAGGTATACTTTTAAAAACTAATAGAACAATTTTATCTTGCTTAATTTAAGAGCTACATGGAATAAACATTAGATGTTTGAGAGTCAAAAGACATGAACATCGAAGGAATGAAGCTTTAACTGCATTCCCCAAGCTGCTAGCTAATTTGAAGTGATTTAAAGAGAGAATGCCTTTTCCAAGCCAGCTGTCAGAGTGGAGGGGGCTTTGAGAGCTACATAATACATGTGAAAGCCACATGTGGCCCCCGAGCTGCAGTCTGGCCACCCGTGCTAGAAGCAAAATCTTTACCCAGAGCTCTACAAACTTGGGTCTTACCAACACAATAATTTCTTAAAGTTTTGCTTGCACAATGCAAACACTAATCAGAAACTGAACTGAATTAAAGATGAATTGTTGTGTTTTACTTGCCAGTTCTGAAGACTGATAGAACAGTTCCCAGTTCTCCACTTGTATACCATTTAATAAGCAATATATCAAGCATATTCATCCCTATTTCTATCCACCTAGTATTCTTTAGGTACATGCTTGCCACTTAACTAAAGGAATCCCAAACATGCAACAGATAATACAACACATACGAAATCTGAACAAAGGAAGAGTATTTTACCATATGGAATATTTGCACTATCAACAGGTATATATTCTCATTTTTAAGAGCAAAAGCTAAACTGTCAACACAATGTGCACTTTCGCATATCTACTGCATCCCTCTATGCACAACACAGTCAATTTGTGGAATACTAGGACTCAATGATGAGGCTCAGGTTCAAGTCCATGCTTCATAAGAAATGATCATATATGGTCTCAGTCATCTCACCAGTCTCAGTCACTTACTGTTCAGTCCAGGTTCTATATGGTTTAGTCTCAACAATTTTTTAAAAAATTATTACATCAAAATGTTCATGGAAATGTGCTGCATCATATATAGGTGGTGTCCTGAAATTATATTATTTTTCTTGGAGTCAGTCTTGCTTTTTCATTCTCTTCTAGCTCAGTCTCTCAAAATAACTGATATAATACTGCTCAAGCTTTAATACATACAATACTTTCAATGTATGTACAACTGAAACTGTACTGTTGCAAAAATAAGCTACAATCATTAACAAATTAAATCTACATTTAAGTACTAATAGTTCCCTCCATGGAATGATTTCTAGATACCACTTATGCTAATCAGTTTTCAGTGTATATTTTAATGCACATTTGTTGTATTAAATATACTTCACTACATTTTCCCAGAAATAAAACCAAATTCTATTGACACTATGCATTTGATTCTTGTGGACAGTTATGTAATTTTACATTCTCACTTTCATACCTATGTACCCTTTGTGTTTAAAATAGTATTTTATGGAACTAATATACTATTTGATTCAATTAGCAGAAAATCGCAGTGCACACAAATGTTTAATAATTGCTATGAAAAGTTAAAATGTGCTACTAATAGACTATTTCAAACTCACAGAAATGTTTAATTATTACTGCATTAATGTGAAGCACATGTTAATTTTGTAAATAATGTGCTGAACTAGATATAATTACTCCTCTAATACCGTAACACAGTGACCATGACCAGCCAAAGTTCAGCACTTTGATTTCAACTGCAGAACTAAGCATCTATTTAACAGTGTAATCATAATCAGTTATACACTTCTAAATCCACTGAAATCAACAGGTTTATAAAAATGTAACTTCTTAGGCCCATACTGTATATCTCTGCCATGGAAATCAGTGAGACTTCAAAATGCTAAACTTTAGTTGGATTGTGCTCATATGATTTTAACATATGAACTGACAGCTTTAATTCTATCTTCCATTTCACTGGCACTGACAACTGTTTAAAAGTAGCATCAACAAGTTAACCTCAATAAGATAGCATATCTGGCCCAGGGCAATTATGTTTTAGATGGATAAACGGCATTTAGTGAAGTCTCTGCACACTGAAAAGTGCTAAAAAATGGTTTCTGATTGCAATAATTAACTAATTCAAATCCTTGCAAACTTTTTGAACTGCAGAGTCAATGCTGTGTGATGTTAAACTTTTATGAGTGCAACATGCTTAAATGAAAATCTCCAGAAAGCCAATAATGAGTATAAGCAAACCGGGCAAACACAGACAGTTAAGCTGATCAAAGTTATCCATTTAACCTTCTGTATTTGATCACCACAGCATGAGGGGACTTGACAACAGAGGTATTTTCTGTTTCAGTATCCCAAACATGAAAAAGTGCAAGAGACATCTTCATGTTATCAGACATATTACCCCATTCATCAAAACATTATGAGGTTGATGATGGATTCAAGAAAAAAAGGTACAGACAGACCTCACATATCATGTACATGTTTGTCCAAGGTGATATGATACCCATCCCCACTCACCAATGCCTCATGGATTCTTTTGTAATGCCTGTATAACTTCCCATGCCAAGAAAATGAATGAAAACAAAGTCTGAGTCCAGTGGTACCTTCAAGACCATGTTTTATTCACAGTATAAGCTTTTGTGCACAAAACACCGTTGAGCTTAAATTTTATTCTGCTGCTTCAAAGACCATTGTTTGGTCACCATTGTATGGCTAGAAAAGAGATATGCAAAGGTTTTCTTAATAAATAGAGCAAAACTATTGGCCATTTCTGTGGCTTCCTCTACCCAAACAAGTTTGCAAACAAAAAAGTGACAATAATTTTTACCACAGTCACATCCTTTTATTTAAAAAATACCAGAAAAGAAGCTTCCCCTAATCCTCCTCTTTGCTACATGAAGCCAATAACATACTCAAGAGTTTCAGTGCTCAAATACCTCTAATAAATCCTGACCTCTAATAAGCCTTACAACAACCCTCCTCCGAATTAGGCCAGCTTTAGCATTTGTGTATTGTTTATTACATTTACAATTACTTTAGTTAACTTCAACGTCAAATGTTTGAATACACCAAAGAGCTGAAGTACAGCAGTAGCACTATGTAACAAGCTCTTTCCAAAGAAGGTAGCAAAAGGACCCGAGGGACACATCTCCCATCACGGACCACAGATTCTTTATGGGAACCCCCTCATGCTACTTAGTCTCAATCATTCAAAAACAAGCTATTCGCTCGTCCTACCCCCGGAACTTTATCCTCCCTAGTCTCCGCAGCACGGAAGAGGCGGATAAACGAACAGATTTGGGTCAAGTAAGAAAACGAAGTGGTAGAATAGACTATACCACTTGGAAGTACAGCTGAGGAAGGCCATTTGCAAAGGTTTATCCACGCAGAGATCCCTGAAAGCAAAAGCTTAGAAGGCCAGGGAGGAAGGTTCTTGCGCGTACCGCTCCCTGTTCCACGAGCTCTCTCTCCTTTTGCAAAATGAAGCACACAGGAACGTGCTCCCACAGTCTGAAGCGGTACAGCCCACTCTACCACCTCACTCCGCTCCATGTGTGCCAGGCAGGCCTCCTATCTACGCTTCCCTTTCCTGATTTTATTTATTTAATGAAAACCCTCGGAAGATAAAAGAGAAACGCGGCTTTCTGAGAGAAGCAAAGCAACAACGATTCATGGCTGGTGGGAGGGGGGTCAACGTGGCTCAACCCCTCCTCCTCCAGCCCAGGAGGCCTCACAGTCTCCGAGACTCACAGGGTCTTGGGCATTTCGTCCTCCATGGCGACGGCTCGTTCTCCTCAGCCGTGCCCGTCCAGGTCCAATAACGGCGCCGACCCGTGGGTCGAGTCCGCTCGCGAGAGAGATCCCGAGCCTAAGGGATCCGCGGCGGACAACAAGGCCCCCTTGTCCCCGCTTGTCCTCTCAAGATGGCGCTGGCGGGCAGAAAGGCCCGAGCCGGCCGAAGGAAGATACTGACTGCGCGTGCGTGGCGGTTCTGACACCCGTCTGCGTTGGCGCTCAATCCAATCCTCCGCCAGCCTCTATGCGGTTTCTCTTTCTCCTGATGCCGGGTAGTTCTCGCGAGACTTGGTCTCGCACATGCCTGCTAAGTAGTTCCTCTAATTATGTTCTTCTTTGATGTTTAAAAAAATGCAGTTTCTATGTCACGCCTGATATGTACTACGCTGGGAGATACAGGTATTTTGTTTTCTTTCTCTAAGAAAGAGTTTTAAAAGATTGACTGCGCCGCCCGGGAATCGAACCCGGGTCGCAAGAATGGGAATCTTGCATGATACCACTACACCAGCGGCGCGGATGAGAAAAAAGTCGTGAAAAAGCCCTTAAAAGAGAAGATAAGCGTCACAGTTTCCAAATTCAACGTACAATTTGTTATCACATACTTCTCTTTTCATCAGAGATGTATCGTTTGAAGGGACACATGCTCCCAAACCAACTATAAATTCGTACCACTGTAATGCTTCATAATACCATAATTTTCCTTTTCGCATGTCATGCCTGATACTTTTGGTCCTGTGTCTAATTTTTGTGATTCCAGTCCCATTGCTTTTCTTACCAGATCTCTCATGCTATTTCATTACATTATCTTACACTATGTAAGCTGCCTTGAGTTTCTGTGAAAAAGATCGACTAGTACGTAAATAAATAAACAAGTTTCATTGACTTCATTGGGTATCCCAGGAGAGTAAGGAGGGGTTTCTGTGGACATTAGTAAAAACCCCTTGGATCTAGTGTGATCTTCTTCTCAGGCAGAGGATTCCAGCCTCTTGAACATTTCATCTGAACTACTAATTTAAACATTTGGACACATTTGGTTCTTTAACAAATTGCTGGTGCCCTGTGCAAGTTCTTTTATTAAGGTCATTTGGTATCAGTGAATAAGGCTGCAACCTTGCACAGGTAGCCTGCTTATAGGGGTAGGAGCATAACCATAATTGCTACTTTCAACTAAACTAATAATTTAAAGCATTTCGGCACATGCTTCGAAAGGGTTTTTTTCAACAAACCACTGGTGCCCTTTATTAAGGTCAACCACATTTCGTAGCAATGAATAATATGAATAGACTGCATCCTGCTTATAGAGGTAGGAGCATAACCATAATTTACAAACCCGTTGTAGATACTTGGCTGATAACAGCTGCAAATGTAATGCCTACCTAAGTCCTGGGTGGGTCACATGTACAAGAGAACAAGGGGGTGGAGGGTTGGCACTTCCGACTGCTGGTGGAAAAATCACATTTTGGAATGCCTCCCTATATTTAAACACACACACACAAATAGAGAACCTGTGCAGCAAACTAATGGGGAACCTCTCTCTTATTTGGGTCAGTTCTCTGTTTGCAGAGATCATCTTAAACTGGAAATGCCTGGCTGGGTCAAACCAGTTGTCTATGTAGCCCAGCACCCTATTTTGTACATGCCCTAAAACAGGGATGTTAAACGCATTTGTTACGAGGACAGGATCTGACATAAATGAGACCTTGTTGGGCAGGGCCACATCAGGCTGGGCTAGGTGTGTACCTATTTAAGATTAGGTAGCAGAGATATAAATTTTATAAAGAACATAGACAAATACAAATATATATATATATATATATATATATAAACTTATATATAAACTTAAAACATGCTTAAAATGTTAGCACTCATTGGTCTTAAAGATGTTTTCTTTTTATTTCTTCTATGGGATCCAGGGAACTGGGCAAAGGAAGCTGTGGCTCTTTCCTTCCTTCCCACGGGACTCAGCCAATAGAAGGAAGAGCGGTTTGGCCTCTGCTGTGCGATTGAAAGAGCCTGGCAAAGCAAACTATTCCTCCCCCCTTCCTCCCCAAAGGAGGAGCCTCAGCCAATGAAGAAAATAGAGGTTTTGCTCTGTAGCTCCTGCGCAATTGAGCAAGTCTTGCAAAGCAAGCCATTATGCAAAAGGAAGCAAGAGAAAGGGAGAAGGAAGCAGATGACAGCCAGTTGCTAAGTCTGCATTCTTTCATCTTAGGCGGGCGAGGCAGTTGGCCCCTTTCCTGGAGCATGGCGATCTGGCAACAGTGATCCATGCAACAGTCACCTTGGACTACTGTAATGCCCTCTACATGGGGCTGCCCTTGTGACGAACCCGGAAGTTGCAGCTAGTGCAGAATGCCGCTGCCCGGCTGTTATTAGGGCTCCCCAGGTGGGAGTACATTCAGCCGGGGCTTCGGTGACTGCACTGGCTGCCAATAATATACCGGATTCGGTACAAGGTGCTGGTTATCACCTTTAAAGCCCTATATGGCCTAGGACCTACCTACCTTAGGGACCGTCTCTCCCCACATGTTCCCCAGAGAGTGCTTAGATCTGGTTCCCAAAATCTGCTAGTAATCCCCGGGCCGAAGGAGGCCTGTCTGAAGTCAACCAGGGATAGGGCCTTTTCAATTACAGCCCTCTGCTGGTGGAACCAGCTACCGGAAGAGGTGAGGGCCTTGCGGAACCCTGGGCAGTAAGACGGTCCTCTTCCGGTTGGCATATAACTGACTGGTACCTAAAAACTGCAAAGGAAGGTTGTAGAATAGCACCGCACTGTTAGATCGATTTGTTTTATTGTTTTAACTGTTGTAAATTATTCAATGTATTTAATATTTATTAACCTTATTGTTTTGAATTTTATGTTGTAAGCTGCCCTGAGCCCGCCTTGGTGGGGAGGGCGGGATATAAATCGAATAAATAAATTGGGGGCTTGATAGGAGCCCTCCAGGGGCCTGATTTGGCCCCCAAACTGCATGTTTGACACCCCTACCCTAAAAATTGCATCTGCCATTTTACAGTAGACTGTGGACATTGGCCACTCTGAGTGGACTACTCTTTAGATAGGGATTTTGGTTTTGACGTGTGCCCTGCCATAGAATGATTCACTATGCCATGAGAAACACAGTTTCTTGGGCTTTCACACACCTTCAGTCCGTTTTCAATGCTCTTTGCATTGGGATTTTACCATTTGAAAGGACAAAATCAACTTGCAAATGATGACTAAAGTGCATTGAAAACTGAAAGTGAATTGAAAGTACATTATTCAGCTTGAATGAAAGCACTAGCTGCTCTCCCACCCCATCCGATGTTTGTAATTTTAAACATGTATCTATCTGCCATCAGCTACCCAACACAATAAATCTTATTCTGTAATACTACTTGTTCCTCTTACTAGGTTCTTACTTATTTAATTTTGCTGCTGGAGTCCTTTTTTTTTTAAATTTCAAAAACATTTTATTGAGCTTAATAAAAGCATATACAAGGCAATCAATGACTGTATCACCAATCTTTGTGAATAAGCAAAAACAATAAAATGATAATACACACAAAATAAAAACAAAACAAACAAATACATAATTGGCAGCTGAATTAATAGATAACTATTTTAATCATATCCAGATTACATGAGATTGATAATATCATAGTATCTACAAGGTATATGTGAACGCAGTTGATCTACTGGGCCAGAAGAGAACTCAAGAAACGGAAGCCACTTGTACATCAGGGAATTGTTGTCTTCTGGGTCACTTGTACAACATAAGCCGTCATCTATCTTGTCCATTGCATAAACCTCCCAGATTTTTGCATACCAGATTTTAACCGAAGAAATATTGGGAGATTTCCAAAATTGAGCCAACACCATTTTAGCAGCAGTTAGTAAGAGAGATATCAGGGATTTGTTGAGTGACGTGATAGGAATACCTTTATTGTTATTTGTGGTTTGATTGTGTGTTGATATATGTCTATGTTTTTACTTTTCTTGTTTCTTTTTGTCGTGTTTATTTCTTGTCATGTATATCTATCTCTCTTTTACAATAAAAAAAACATTAAAAAAAAAAAAAAAGGAATACCTTTCCAGCAGTCTAACAATATGAGTTCCGATCTTAAGGGTAAACTGTAGCCCGTGATATCTTTGATTTTTGCTACAATCATTGCCCAAAAAGAATGCACCACTGGGCACGACCACCAACAATGAATGAACGTGCCCTCATCTCCACAATCTTTCCAACATTTGGAAGATTGATTTATTGCAATGTGACTCCATCTCTGGGGTGTTAGGTACCACCTAAACAAAAAAAATTGTGTTTGCAATTGAATATTCAATGAATTTGAAGTGTACAAAGGGGAAGACCAGATTAGTTGCCAAACTTCCTCTTTAAAATTGATTAAGCCATCCCGTTGCCAAATTTCCTGGTAAGAAAGCGAATCAATTGTATCAATTTCAAGCAGTCCTTTATAAATAAATGAAATCAATCCCTTCTGCTTTAAAGAAGGTGAGAATAACAAATGTTCAAAAAAAGTGAGGGGACAATTGAAATTATATTTCTTTGAAAGTGATGTCACTAAATTATTAGTTTGCATACATTCAAACCATGGGACTGCTTTTCCACCAATTTTGTCCTCCAAGGATTTCTTATCAAGCATATTTCCATTGGACAAAATGTCTACAACCCGACATAAATTGGATTGTTTCCAAACTGGAAAAGACTTATATAAAACCCGAGCTGAAAACAAGGAATATCTAGGAAGTGAGAAAGCGGAGACACCGGGGGTGGGGGGGTGGGGGTGGGGGCTAAAGAAAGGCGAGGTTTATCCCAAATCTGAAAAATAGCTTTAAGAAAAAGATTGGATGGGATATTTGGTGATCTGTTCTTCGGAGATTCCCATAATGTAGAGTGAAACAATTTGTTGCCTAGATAAGTGTCTTCCAGAACCTTCCAATCTGGATACAAAGCAAAATCATAGTATCTGATAAGACCACTTAAAATGGCAGCTTCATAAAATTTGTGTAAGTCGGGAAGAGCCAAGCCACCTGAGAGTTTAGAACGAATAAGGGTAAAGTACCCTATTCTAGATAAGCCCTTATTCCAAATATATCTTAAGAATGAACGCTGCCAATCAGTGAATAAATCCTCGGGAATAAGAATAGGAATGGCTCAAAATAAAAACAAAATTTTGGGAAAAAATAAAAGTTTTAATAATCTGAATTTTTTCGTTCCAGGGAATGATGGAAGAATTCTTATTCTTTTGCAGGTTAAGGATGTCTTTAATCAAAAGATGATGGTTGACCTTAAAAATATCGCCCAATCTTAAAGGAATATTAATCCCCAAATATGTCCAAAACCTATCAATTTTTTTAAAGTGGTACTTGGAATAGATGGAATCTTGGCGAGCATCTGAAATTGTGATGGGATAAAGAATAGTTTTGGATGGGTTAGCTCAAAGGCCTGATATAGAAGAAAATGCAGATAATAAATCAAAGATAGCAGGTAGAGAAGAGTCAGGTTTTGTTACAAAAAGTGTTAAGTCATCAGCAAACAAAGACAACTTAACGGAATTCTTTTTAATAGGGATGCCTGCAATAGTAGTAGTATTACGAATAGCGTTTGCAAGAGGTTCAACTGCAATCGCAAAAAGCAGAGGAGACAAGGAGCAACCTTGCCTAGTCCCTCTGGAGAGATAAAATTCTTCTGAATCTAAGTTATTAATATTCAGAATAGCTGAAGGTGACTCATACAAGTATTGAATTATCTTGATGAAGTTCGGGCCAAAATCCATTTTCTGTAATAAAGTGATAAGGTAAGCTGAGTCAAAGGCTTTTTCAAAATCAATGAATAAGATAAAGGAAGATTCTATATTGAATTTCCTGCAATATTGAATGATATTAAGGACCTTTCTAGTGTTGTCTGTTAACTCCTGATGTGGGATAAATCCCGATTGGTCAGGGTGAATATATTTCCCAATAAAAGTATTAAGCCTAGACACCAACGCTGCTGTGAAATCTTATAATCACAATTAAGGAGCGATATCGGTCTGTAAGAACCAGGATCCAACAAGTCCTTACCTTCTTTGGAAGGACTATAATTTTTGCCTGTGACCAAGTGTCATGAAAAGAGCCAGACTGTACAAACTGATTACAGGCATCAGCCAAAATGGGGGCTAGCAAGACATTTAAAAATTTATAAAATTCTGGGATAAAGCTGTCCCAGCCTGGAGATTTATTAGATTTCAAAGATTTAATAGTCTCTTGCATTTCAAGTGCTGTAAAAGGTTGGTCCAAAAAGGATTTAATCTCAGGAGAGATAGGTTTAAGGCTTGAATGGGAGTCTAGGAAAGACGATATAAGATCTGGTGATGGATGCCGAGAAGTATAAAGGGTTCAGTAATACTTTTTAAAGACTCTTACTATGTCTTTAGTTGAGTGCTTCAATAAACCAGATTTGGAACGAATAGAAGGTATAGTCATTGAGGATATTCTTTTTTTTAACCTTCCACGAGAGGAGTTTAAGGAATTGAGGAGTTTGAAACCAGTATTTTTGCTTGACAAATGCCATTTGTTTTTGAATATTGGAGACTTCAATGGAGTCTAATTTTTTTCCTTTCAATAAGAAGTTTTGAATAAATTAATTTGCTACCGAATTTCTTAAATTTTTCTTCCAGTTTAGTAATGTTGGTAACCAAATTAGATCTAATCTGTTCCTTTTCTTTTTTTATACGAAGAGGCAGTAGCCAAAAATCTGCCATGAATGACAGCCTTAAAAGAGTCCCAAACTACGTGTTGGGGGACACCACAGTCCGAATTGAACTGAAAAAATTCTTTAAGGTCTTTTTCAATAGAATCCGTAACCGACTTCATAGAAAGTTTACTATCCAGTCTCCAGTTAAAAGAAAATGTCCTATTAGTATTTCCTGACATAGAACGTTCCATCCGTGCATGGTCAGACCAAATCATTGGGCCAATTTCTACTTTAGAAAAAAGGTTATAAATTGAATCTGAAACTAGCAGAAAATCAATTCTGGAATAAGTTTGATGACGAGAGGGAAAAAAAGTTTCAGTTGGATGCCTAATTCTCCAAATATCCAACAGATTGAAAGAACGAAAAACTTGAGCTAAGTCCTTATGACCATTCAAACCTTTAAGTTGGGAGCCTTTCTTGGCAGAGGAGAGTGAAGGACACGTTTGAGATCTGTCTAAAGAAGGACTGACAACGTAATTAAGATCTCTTCCCAAGATAATGGGACTTGTGTGAAAAGTTTGAAGTTGTGACAGGGTGTCTTCAATAAACGCAATTTGCCCATCATTTGGTGCGTACACCGATGCCAGGGTGTAAGAACTGCCATTAAAGATCCCATTAATAAACATATACCGACCCCTAGGGTCAATTGAAGAACTTTCCAAAGTGAAGCAGACTGATTTACTTATCAAAATGGCCACTCCTCTTGCTTTGGAGGACTCGTAAGCCTAAAATTGATAAGCAAAAAATTTTGATTGGAAGACCTTGGGCTGATTACCCTTAAGGTGAGTTTCTTGCAGAAAAATTATATCTGGTTTCTGACGTGAAATAGCAGAGGAAACCCGTTTTTTCTTAATTAAATTATTTTGCCCATTACAATTTAAAGATAAGACTAGATGATACTAAGCCATCTCTCTCTCGGCTTGGCTTCGCGAACGAAGATTTAAGAAGGGTGCAATAGTCCACGTCTGCTGCAGGCTCGCTGGTGGCTGACAAGACCAATGCGGGACAGGCAGGTCCGGCCACAGTGGCTGCAGGGAAAAGTCTGATTTAGGATTGGTGCTGTAGCAGTGCGATTCTTGCCTTTTCTTTGTTGTTATTTTTTGACCGCAAATAAGGATGCCCGTTGACCGCGGCTAGCCAACTGGGGTGGAGGAGACGAGCTTTGTTTAGGCCACCTTTTCTAGGCCCCTCTCCGTGTGGAGCAAGCAGTGCTGTCCCTAGATAAGGCTGCTTGGTCGTTCAGGGTGCTGCCGAAAAATGCTTTCGTCTCCGGGTTAGCATCAGGCGACCAATACCCTGAACCGCCTACATGCAGGATTGGGACTGCGGCTTCCAGTGGCACCTTCCACCTGCCGTTTCGCCCCTTGCCCATCGCTGCAGGACTCGATGCGTTGTGGGTTGTGTATGTGGATATGCCCTTCGGGCCTGCGCAGAGGAATTTTTTAGGTGAAGCGCAGTGTGCGCGGTACTGGCTCCACCCTTTCACCTGGGGGTCATCTGCCATGGCCCAGTAAGCCGGGACGCCGGCAGTGAGTCCTCCAGGTGGTAGGTGTTACATTAACGAGCTCTGAAAGACAACTTATTTTGTCTGAAAACACATAGTGTATCCCATCACTTCAATCACTTATGCTGTAATTTCCTTCCTTCTGAATAACAATGAAGTCCTTCCAAAGTCTATATTTCTCTTCACCCGACCACCTCATGAAGGTCATCCATGTCTACTCAGGTATTATAGTTAAACAACATTGTTGTTGTTCAGTCACAGAGTCGAGTCTGACTCTTTGCGACCCCACAGACCAAGTCACCCCAGGCCCTCCTGTCTTCCACCATCCTCCGAAGTCTGCTCAAATTCGTGTCTGTTACATCAGTAATGCTGTCCAGCCATCTCATCTTTTGCTGTCCCCTTCTTCTTTTGCCTTCTGTTTTTCCCAGAATCAGGGTCTTCTCCAGTGAGTGCTCCTTTCTCATTTGGTGGCCAAAGTATTTGAGCTTCAGCATCTGACCTTCCAGGGAACAGTCAAGGTTGATTTCCTTTAGGACTGACCGATTTGATCTTCTTTCAGTCCAAGGGACTCTCAAGACTCCAGCACCACAACTCGAAAGCATCTATTCTTCTGCACTTGGCCTTCCTTATGGTCCAAATCTCACAGCCATATATTACTACTGGCAATACCATCGCTTTGACTGTACAGACTTTTGTTGGCAGGGTTATGTCTCCACTTTTTATTAAACTGCCTACGTTTGCCATAGCTGTCCTCCCAAGGAGCAAACGTCTTTTAATTTCATGGCTACAGTCACCATCTGCAGAACAAATTTAGACTATACCTGATAGGATTCAACCTACAATTTGGGGAAGAGGGATGAGTGAAAGGATGAGAGGAGAACCCTTCCCACCCAGGGCCAGGATACTATACAAATGTCCAAAAACAAATGGGATGGTGGTGAAGGAAGCCCCCAAAATGGGAAGAGCCTTCAAAGTACAGGTCTCCAGCTGGCCTGTTTTTTTCCTTATTTGCGCCTTCAATACTGTGAGGCAGCTCACTAG
This sequence comes from Heteronotia binoei, assembly GCF_032191835.1. Classification (NCBI taxonomy): domain Eukaryota; kingdom Metazoa; phylum Chordata; class Lepidosauria; order Squamata; family Gekkonidae; genus Heteronotia; species Heteronotia binoei. The sequence continues at coordinate 48,651,454 of NC_083234.1, read as the reverse complement.
TGTTGTTGCCCTACTGATGGCAGAAATACATGGTGTATTTGCTGAAGCTGTTCTAAGCCATACTTAAAAGAGGAAATATATATGAATCTCAAAAATCTTACAATCCATCGCTTTTATCTACAGCGCCACAAAGTTAATAAGAAACAAACTTTGTAGATCACATTTCAAAGTCCTAAGGACAAACTTCAAGTCAAAGAATTTAAACACAAAAGCATAGTAATACTGTACAGTTACGCTGCCCAAAACATAAACAAAAATCAGCAACAACCAACTCCAGTAGTCTAGCATTTGCAATCACTAGCCACTAACTCACCCACCAGCTCTGTTAACCCAAGACTGGGAAAACAACAAATATTTGCATAGAAAAATGAATTTGAAGCAGTAAGTCTCACAACTTGAGGCACCGCAGAACTGACAGCAACTACCAAAAGGAGCTCTGTATAAAACCGAACAACTCCATTCTCCCCCCCCCACCCCACCAAAAGTGATAATAAATAACAATATCAATTTCAACCCAGCGTAATTGAAATTTGTAGGCATAATTATGCAAAGCCTAGCATAAAGAACTTTTCATAACAACTGGCCAATTAGAGGTGAATAAATCAAGATTAAAATAACAAAAGGCCACATACAGTATGATCTGTTCCTCTTACCAACAAAAATACAGATATTTGGGAAAATATAAATAGGCAGATTGATGTAATTTATATATCCTCCTCTAGTCTCTCCCTCAGAATTATTGTAAAATTTAAGAAGCTAAAGCAGACATAGAGTACATCTTAAATCATGATAATAAGTAACTTAGAAATACCTTTACAACATCAGGTTTACTAAAAGTCTGCCCTAAGACCAAAAAAAAGGGAACACTATATCTCCTAACAATACATTTGACAGTAACACAACCCCATTCAAATATAAACTTACACAAACTCCACACTTTCATTTAAGCAATTGTAAAAATATAAAGCCAGAAATAATAATGAGGGAAACTAATCTCCAAGCATTCAGAGAATAGTACGAGAATAGTACACAATCTGTCTCACTCACACCAACCCTACTATTAATCTGTCTCACACATCCACTCACTACCAACAATTAGTAAATAATTAATAAAGCTTTAAAGAAAGGTCTAGAAGTTCATTAGGTCACTATGATGTTATACAATCCCAGTCACACCTTTCATTTCTCTCTAATTCACACCCACCCACAGCCAAACTTCCCCAAAGTCTTAATGCCACCCACTGATTAAACCGTGCATTCCAGATCCCACCATCTTTCAACCCAAGCATACACATGTATCCAAGAAAATTTCATTTAGCTAGTTGGTTTAAAATAGCATTTTCCCCTCATTTATAGTGTTACACTCCCCCCCAAAAAACAAGTCACGTTCTCACATAAGCATGCTATGTAACAAACACAAAATAACCGACACCATTATTTAGGACATGGCAGGATTATATTTAGGCACTTCTAGTGTAACAGCAGTTCAGTCTTCGCCTGAAAAAAAAAAACTGGAGAAAAAAACTGGAGAAAAGGGCCCAACAGACAGTTTTCAGCATATAATCAGATCCAGCCGCTTAGTTTCTAGGGGAGACAGGCCGATCAAGACGATTCATAGGCACATGGCGCCATCTAGTGTCAGAAGATAATGACTGGACTTGAGAGGCTTCCAGAAGACTGTTGGAAATAGGAAGATTTAAATTCCTGAATCTAGATCCCCAGCCAAAAACAACTGATCTTGCACTGTAACTTGCAGTTTGTACAAAGCAAACCAACGATATCTGATATTTTCCTTGTTCAGAATTTCTATGATTGGTTTCAAATTCCTTCGCCTTTGCAAGGTTTCGAACAACAGATCTTGCAGGAGTTGCACTTTGCGGTCTCCCAGCATAAGTGAATTTATAGCCTGGGCTTTTTGTAAAAGTTTAGCTTTAACGGAGCTGGATGCAAATCGAACTAGGATGTCCCTAGGCAGCTATTTTTGTCTGCGCACTGGACCAATTCTATATGCAGCCCCCAAGGCATAAAGGTCAGTTTCGGGAAAACCCATTGCTTTTGATAGCCAGGAGGATATAAGGGTTTTGAGGTCAGATGGGGAGGCAGAATTCTCAGGGAGACCCCGAATTTTAACTTTCCCCATTTTCAGTTGATTTCCCAGTGCAATGATCTTATCAGTGGCCCATTCATCTCATTTATAAAAATATTGTCCATCCTCCTGCGACACACTCGCCATATTAAAAGCAGAGTCTGCCATCTCTGCCACCTTCTCCAAAGATGTTTTAAATTCCACCATTTGGGCAGATAAAGGCTGGATCATGGCAGAGATTTTATCAGTCATGTTTTGTTCAAGTTTTTGAAAGGCTTCCATTACCTCCGAATGAAATGAGGCTACATCATCCATTGTGATTTTTCCGCCTTCCGTCGCCATCTTGCCTGCTGGGAAGTTTGTCTTTCTCGAGGCCTTAGCCTTGGATTTTTTTCGGGAAATAATCTTTTACAGAGTTCTTTGTGTTTCTTTTTGGTCTGGACTTTTGACCATCTGTTGTTCCCATACCACTTTTAAGGGAAAAAAAAAGGAAGTGAAAGTAACGCTGAGCAGACGGGTTAAAACGGATAAAAGGAAGTACTTCTTCACCCAAAGGGTGATTAACATGTGGAATTCACTGCCACAGGAGGTGGTGGCGGCCACAAGTATAGCCACCTTCAAGAGGGGTTTAGATAAAAATATGGAGCAGAGGTCCATCAGTGGCTATTAGCCACAGTGTGTGTATATATATAAAAAATTTTTGCCACTGTGTGACACAGAGTGTTGGACTGGATGGGCCATTGGCCTGATCCAACATGGCTTCTCTTATGTTCTTAACGCTGGGCACTTTAATGAGTAGGGTTAGCGGGGGTAAGTACTGAGCTCTGTTTTCAGGCGTCCATCTCCTCCGCTCACGACTGCTGCTGGAGTCCAACACTGATATCCAGTCTGAAACCTAAAACTCGTTTCTTTGGAATGCAGAAAGGCAGTTTTCATGTTATTATCAAGTGTTCTTACACTTTTTGCAGAACAAAACCGTTAGTTATAGCTTTGGGCATAAATGTATCTGCCAGATGAATGCGTTGAGTTTTAGTTCACGGAGGTTTAAACTGGAATAAATTTAGAGTGCCATTGAACTGCTTCGTTTTGCTGGTACAGCAGACTAACACGGCTAGCCCGCCTGAAGCTTGGCCAATGCTCCTTGGGATCCAGCACCGCGGTTGTCTTGTTCTTATCAAAGTCTGGGTCAATTTCATGGTCGATCAGTCAGTCTACACCTAATCCCCCAAATCACCACCACCACTCAGAAACTGCGGGCTGAGGACTGGCAACGTGGAGGGAAAACATGTCGCCTGCCGCCACGTCCAACTGGTGGATTTCCCCGAAGTGTCTGGCCGGCCTTTGCGGGCCTTTACCTCCCGCCCTCCAGGCGATACTGAGGATAGGTTCTTCGTTTCGCCTCAGACGCGGCCTTTCCCTCCCTTCAGACAGCCCCCTGACGACTAAGGCGGCGGGGCGGGGCGGGGCGCAGGACTATAGACCCAAAGGCCCGTTCTTCGCTTCGGCGTGTCGTTTGGTCCCGCCCTTCTCAGCCGCGGCCTCCGCCATGTGGGTGCCTTTTACGGGATCCGCTTGCCTCCTGCTCGTGGCCTCCATGTGCAGCGGGCTTTCGTCGCGGTCCCAGGAGTTGCGCTACCCGCCTGAGCGAATAGGTAGGGAGGAGCCAAACGCGGGCGGGGCGGGGCGGGAGGGCAGGCAAAGGGAATTAAGCAGTAATTACCCGCGCCACTCGGGTCATGTGTCACTCACCTGTCAGAATTTGGTTGGCCTGAGGGGGAGGACATGAAAACAGAGGAGATGAGTACGTTTTCCTTGCTGTCGTCCAACTTGCTAGTTAAAACTTGTTGTAGAAGTTTGTTACGTAGCACAGAGCCTCCTTTAAACTGGGCTGCTAGGCTGTGTCATCGCTTCTGGCGGGTGGCTGTTAAGGGAAGCACTCCCTGTACATGCTTAAGTACACTCTTGTCTTCCTAGCTAATTTTTTTTAAACTCCTTAGTTGCTTCCTGGCAAGCTGCACAAGCTCAGAATCACTTTGCCCATTATATTGGTCCTTTTTATTTAAATTCTAAAAAGTGGAAGGGGAATACTCTTAATTCTGGGCCAAGGCAAAGGCATTGTTGTATGCTGAGCAGCACTCCACTTATGGTGCCAGAATTTTTGAGAACAAAAGGTGTTAATAATCTTACATATAGCTCCACATTTCCCCTTACCTTCTTCAGGTGTTAAAAGCAGAACCATAAAACATTTTTTAGAAAACTTGCAAAACCAAAAAACCTTTTCACAGGATATGGAGCTTGTGCAAACAGGAGTTGTAAAATAGTGATCCTGTGCAGGCTAACCTGGAAGTAACACTTGATGAGTTCAGTGGGACATAGGCAGATACTTGTTCACAGAATTGCATCCCCAATCTCTCTCTCTCTCTCTCCTCCCACCTCCAAATTACCTATATAGCAGAGGTCAAAATAGCTTAAAAATTAATAGCTAAATGAAATCAAAGTAATTAGGCCAAGGGGGGGAAGCTTGAATAAAGAAAGTTTAAAAGGCATACATGATGTGAAAACTTCCCTTTGTCTTGCGTAAACCCTTGCCTTGCTTAAAGAAGTCCCAGGCGAGTTAAAGAAGCTAACAGTGTGGTCAGCTTGCAGGAGCATAAGGCAGCGAAAGAGGAACTTGAAATTGCAACATGTTAAATGCTTATGGGAATAGAAATATATGTACATTGCTCCCGGGGACAACATGACCAGGTGTAGCTCTTCTGTGCCACCAAGCAATACCTGGGGTAAATATGTGCAATTTTTGCAGCAATTCTTGTCTTTTTAGTCTGGAATGCATCATTTTGACATATAATCAATTCAGACAAACACAAACTATCCAAAATCCTTATTTTCTTCTTCTGAGACTGAGGCTATGATAGAACAAAATAGGAGTCGATTGCACCTTTAAGACCAACTTAGTTTTATTCAGAACATAAGCTTTCGTGTGTGTGCACACTTCTTCAGATGAGGAATGAGGTACAATAAGCAGAGCCGCATATAGCTGGTGGGGTTTTGAATGCAAAGTGGTACAAAGTTAAAATCCAATAGCAGAATAGTAAAATTAACAAATTCAGAAAACATTTGATCTGGGTTGCATTAGCGTGGGAAACCATAAAACAGTAACATGTCAGAATGTGAGAATTTCATGGTCGATCAGTCTAATGCAACCCAGATCAAAGGTTTTCTAAATTTGTTAATTTTACTATTCTGCTATTGGATTTTAACTTTATACCACTTTGCATTCCAAACCCCACCAGCTATATGTGGCTGCTTACTGTACCTCATTCCTCGTCTGAAGAAGTGTGCATGCACACGAAAACTTACGTTCTGAATAAAACTAAGTTGGTTTTAAAGGTGCAATTGACTCCTATTTTGTTCTATTACTTCAGACCAACATGGCTGCCTACTTGAGGCTATGATAGTTATCAAATACAGATAGTGACTCAGTCTGCCATCTCTGTCTCAGGTTATAATCCTGTTTTTGCTTTCTTGGAGTTAAATCCCATTCAGTTTGGTGGGATTCATATCTAGGTGACCATGCATAGAATTGGGCTGTTTGTGTCTTTTGACACAAATCTGCATGTGACATGGCATTTAAGTAATGGATAGTAAAGTTATTTTGAAATACAGAAGGAAAAATATTCTGTGATATGTTGTCAGATTTTTGTAATCAGAATTTTTGTAGGCAATTGATTCGTGAGATATGGGAACTCCATCATCTAGTCTGGGCTGCTCAGACAGATTCTGGTCTGCCTTCTCTTTGCAAATCTTCCAAGAAATGTGATGCCATGACCTCGCCTAGCTGCTCAGTTTGTGAGGCCATTCCATACATGCTAACTAAAAGGTAAAGGTAAAGGTAGTCTCCTGTGCAAGCACCAGTCATTTTCGACTCTGGGGTGATGTTGCTTTCACAACGTTTTCACGGCAGACTTTTTTACAGGGTGGTTTGCCATTGCCTTCCCCAGTCATCTACACTTTCCCCCTAGCAAGCTGGTTACTCATTTTACCGGCATCGGAAGGATGAGTCAACCTGGAGCCGGCTACCTGAACCAGCTTCCACTGGGATCGAACTCAGGTTGTGAGCAGAGGGCTCCGACTGCAATACTGCAGCTTTACCACTCTGCACCATGGGGCTAACTGGTCCTTTATTTTTTTCTCATATCTGACATTACCAATGTAAGAAATTGCACAGAGAAATTTCAGTGAGAACTGGGCCATGTGGAAATACAATGCACAAGGAAAGCAGATTCTTTCAAGACTGCAGCAGTTTTCGGGTGGGAAAGCTGTTGCCATAATCACAGAAATGGCTGCGACTGTTGCAGTTTGCAGTCTGCTTTCAGACACCATTCTTCAAATAACCCAAGATACCATTAAATAAAAAGTTTGGATTGTATGTGGTAATCTGACCACCTTTAGGATAATGTTATTAAAATTTAATCTGTTGCCCTCCCCTCGCCTTAGTGGGTTCATGTGAATGAAGTGTTCTCCTTGTTGTCAATATTTTTTTAGTTTTTTAAAGCAAAGGTAATGTGGCCCATCTCTTCAGCCTTTCCTCATACAATTTGTCATACCAAATGGTTCACGGAATCAAACATTTGCCAAAGTAGCTTTGAAGGGGCAGCCCCTGAATAATTAATTAATACCCCCAATAATAGTAATATTTGTCATATTGAGTAAAAATATACTTTGTCTTCAGACTAAAGGGTCTGTTGTAAAACTGCCGTTAGAAACTGACTCTACCGCCCAGTGGGTTTGAGCTCCAGCTGTAAGATTAGATAAGGGAACAGTCTCCTACAGGCAACTTGCTGTATATAGATACGTAAGGAAACTTAGTAATGGAATTTTACGAGGGGGAATTTAGTGGAGGTGGGACCCTTTGAAATCAGAAAAGCCTGTGTGCCTGCCTGCTTGTTTTCTGTGTGAATAAAACGTCTGTATGTAGAATGATTTTAACTTAGTCATTTTGGGGGCCCATGCCCAACTGGGTTCTGCTTATGATACCATATAGTAAACCTCGCTTCAAACCAGTAAGTCTGTGTGGACCTCGTTATTTCTCTGCTTCAGCTTCACTGAGAATTTCCAACATGACTGTGGAGCAGAGGTTTCAGACACTTTGGAAAGTCTCAGCCACCACAGAGAAAAAAGTAATTATTATGATACAAATAATTAAAACTATACTAGAGCATCCTTCATTTCGTTATAAGCATAACGAAAGAGCTGGTTGGTATCCTTCTCAGCTTTATAGAAATAATATGCGTATGCTACCTTTTCAGCTGTAATTGGAGCTGGCATTGGGGGCACATCTGCAGCCTACTTTCTGCGCCAGAAGTTTGGAAAAGATGTCCTGATTGATGTATTTGAAAGAGGGACTGTGGGTGGCCGCCTAGCTACTGTCAACCTGAAAGGAGAAGACTATGAAGCAGAAGGAACCTCCATTCACCCTCTTAACCTGCACATGAAGCATTTTGTCAAAGAATTAGGTATGACTTTTGCCTATGAAGCAAGCTGGGATACTTTTCCTGCTTAGTTCCTTTCTGATTTTAATTACAATGGTTTTGTTTCATCCACATGCTGCGATTAGTCTCTCTAAAGCTTTATCTTTTTACTGTATGTGTGCATATATACACAATTCTTGTTCTTGTTTGTACTAATTTATTCTTGCAGTCTTCCCATTGTCAACATTCCTACTGTCAACAAAACTGTACACTTTGGGGGAAGGAGCCTGGGGCTAGGTTCTTTTTTACTGTTGTTACTTTAATGATACTGCCTACAGTGATAACAGCCATCCTAGACAAATTACAGCAAGCACATAGATAATGTGTATCTAACTTTTTTAAGTTCTGGGGTTAGATGTGGAGGTTGTAAAACATGAGAACACAAAGGCGTTCTTGAGCAATCACATCTGAAACTAGTTTCAGAAGGCAGTTTTTTTGTTAGGAAGAGGCTGACGCAGAAGTTCCAACAAAATTTTGAGCAGTCACTCTGTTGAATCTCAAAGTACTCCTCAGCTTTTTCACCCCTTCATTTACTTACAAGATTTATACTCATAAGGTGGCTGATAGTTTAAAGCAGGGTTGTCAAACATGCAGTTCAGGGGCTGAATCAGGCCCCCGGAGAGCTCCTATCCCCCAAGCAACTGGCTGTCATCTGCTTCCTTCTGCATAACAGCTTGCTTTGCAAGGATTGCTCAATTGCACAGGAGCTACAGAGCAAAACCTCTATTTTCTCCACTGGCTGAGGCTCCCCCCCTTGGGGAGGAAGGGGGGAGGAATAGCTTGGTTTGCCAGGCTCTCTCAATTGCACAGCAGAGGTATTGAGCCAAGCCTTTCTTCCTTCTATTGACTGAGGCTCTGCCCACCCCCCCACCCCCCAGTCCCTGGAGAAGGAAGGAGAGCCAGAGCTTCCTTTGCCCAGTTCCTTGGATCCCATGGGAGAAATACAAAGAAAGCACCTTTAAGACCAACGAGTGCTAATGTTTTAAGCATGTTTTAAGTTTTTTTAAAAAACATTTGTGTGTGTCTGTGTTCTTTATAAAATTTATATCTCTGCTACCTACGGTAATTTTAAATCGCTATACATACAGCCCAGCCCGACATGGCCCTGCCCAACCAGACATGGCCCGGCCCAGCAAGGTCTCATTTATGTCAGATCTGGTCTTCATAACAAATGAGTTTGACACCCCTGGTTTAAAATAATAATAATACAATTTAAAATAAAAATATTCATTTTTATTTTATTTTATTAGATTTATATCCTGCCCTCCCCTTAATGGGCACAGGGCAGCTAACAACCAATAAAACAACATCGAAATATAAGAGAAAACAATACTATGCAATAAAACAGTAAAATTACAAAATCAATAACCAGCAACAATAAAAAATCTTTAATAGTTATGGCACTCATGATACTAGTGCAGTGGTGTTGGCCAAATGGTCAGTTCTGTCATGTGGCAGCTGTCTCCCATTATTTGTTGTACTTCAGTCGCGCAAGCCCTGTGGAACTGTGGGAGGTCCCACACAGAGCTCTGATGTTATCGGGGAAAGCATTCCATCATGTGGGAGCTGCCATAGGGAAAGCCCTGTTAGTCGTCGGACTTCCTTCAGCCTAGGGATCATCAAAAGATTCTGAGATCATGAACACAGTGCTTTCTGGGGCACATTTGGGGAAAGGCGGTCTCAAAGGTAAGCAGGTCCCAGGCCATATAGGGCTTTTAAGGTTAAAACCAGCACCTCGAAACAAATCCGGAATGCCACAGGCAGCCAATGCAGTGTTTTCAGTGCAGGTTGAATATGCTCCCGTACAGGTAGTTCTAATAACAACCTGACTGCTGTGTTCTGCATCGGCTGCAGCGTGCAGATTTGAAACAAGGGCAGCCTTGTGTAGATTTAAAAAAACAAAGTAAAACAGCAGATAAATTAAGCCAGTAATATTAAACCAGCAAAAAAACAGACATAAAAACTAGGGAAAAAATGGCATGATGAAATTCATTGAAAAGCTTGGGTGAACAAAAATGTTTTGGGCTGATACCTAAGAATGAGGGATGCCAGTCAGACTTCCAGGAGGAAGGATGTTTACAGCTTTAAAAGGGGATTACATAGATTCATGGAGGATAAGTCTATCAGTTGCTACTAGCCATGGTGACTAAGGGGAAACCTCCACATTCAAAGACACTAAGCCTCTGAATCCCAGAACCAAGGGGGCAACACTGGGGAAATCTTCAATCTCTAGGCTGTCCAGAGGAACTGATTGACCACAGTGTGAGATAGGATGCTGGACTAGATGGGCCATGGATCTGATCCAGTAGGGTTTTTCTCATGTTCTTATCATACAGGAGAAGTACTTGAGGGCTGCAGTGGGAAGGAAGAGATGGCAGGGAAGTTCAGTTCTGCTGATGGTAAATTTAATCTGGATTGCAACCCAGACACATTCAGAATGTGTGATTTTGTATATTTCAGTTCCATCTCTTGTGGAGAGCAGTAAATTGCATCATACAACTACTGTGGAGTAGTGGTTAAAGTGTCAGACTAAGATCTGGGAGACCTAGGATTGACTCTCCACTCTGCCATGGAAGCTTGCTGGGTGACTTTAGGTCAGTCACACTCAGTGTAATCTACCTCACAACGTTGTTGTGAGGATAAAATGGAGGAGAGGAGAATGTTGGAAGCCGCTTTGGGGAGAAAGGAGGGGTATCAATGAAGTAATAAATGAATACATCATCCATTTAGAGATTGTTCTTTATATTTCTAGCACCCATTGCTATCTTACAGTTTCAGTTTCTCACATTTGCAGGAATTCCTGGTCCAAAAAGGCAAGGTGGCCTCATGGGCATTTTCAATGGAGATGAGTTTGTCTTTGAGGAGAGTAGCTGGTACATCTGGAATTTTATCAAGCTCCTGTGGCACTATGGACTGAATCCCTTGCGAATGCACATGTGGATAGAAGAAATTCTGGACAAGTTTATGAGGTAATAATGCACAAAATAGAATCTATTGCTAAACAAAAAGGACTTAAAATACCTCATGGGAAGTGACAGCAGGTTAATGGAGGAAGAATAAGACTTTTTAGAGTACCACAGAATGAAATGCTAAGAAATACCACTTTGCTGGCTCCAGACAAAAAACAAACAAACTAGGAACGTATGGTAATCATGTCTTAGCCCATAATCTAGAGATTCAGGAGCAAACAGAAGAACCAGTTCATGTGGTAATTATAGTAACTAGAATATCATGTTGGGCAGCTACATTGATTAAATTCTGCTATGAATTCTAGATGCAACACAAGGTAAAAAAGATTAGTTAGGTTCATACTTGAGGATTAAGAATAAATATGTACAGTCTGTTTTTAGACTCCATTATCTCCCTGAGCATGTTAAAACATGCTTGCCTTTAAGCCTCTATATATAGAGGCATCAAACTAATTTGTTATGAGGGCTGGAGCTGACATAAAAATTACTTTGTTGGGTGGGCCATGTCTGCCATAAAATGAAACACCAGGTACCAGAGACAGAAACTTTATAAATGACACAGGCAAATTACCGGTATTTTATTTTTTATTCAAAACACAAGCGAAGGCAATTGATTCCTTAGGAGTGAAAGCAATTGATTTACTGTGGAATCTACAAAAGCCCAAAGAAATGTATTTGATTTTATGCAAGACTAGGATTTTCCAAGGGTAATATACCCACCCCCTAGCCATTTCCTTTTGTTTCTTGACAGCTTTGACCGCATATACTTTACTGGGTGCACAAGCTCCTCCCCCCCACAGCCTTCCCTCTCTCACACCAGTTGCTTGCAGAATGGCTAGGAGCCTTGGATGGGCCAGTTCTATCCCCCAGCCCACATGTTTGACACCCCTGCTCCACTAGCTGTGTCTCAGTTGAGTTCAGGATTGTAAGTGCTAAAATATCTTTTCTTCCTATGAGCAAGGAAGAAAAGACTATCCCACCAACGTGTCACATGGATCTCTAACATTTACAAGCATTGGCAAGAAAAATGGAGTTACACTTCTGGGAATGTGCTTTTCAATTGCCACGCTCATGCTTTTAAAGAAGTTTCAATCAAATTATAATACTAAAATTCAGAATGTCAGCATTTAGCTAATACTTATTTGTGAATTGCTTTATTAATGTAAGCAAAATAACTTAAGAACAGCTAATGCAATAATAGAACCCTCTTATACAATTTTGGAGTACAAAGACCTGACTTCCCTTACCTCCTAACCTTTTGTAAATATTGCAAAGTCTTCATTGCCCCTTTCTTCATGATTCCTTTTTGGATACAGGATCTATCAGTATCAGGCCCACGACTATGCGTTCAGCAGCATTGAAAGTTTGCTTCATGCCCTTGGAGGGGTTGAACTCCTCCAGATGCTGAATCAGACCATTGATGAATCTATGCAGAAGTCTGGCTTTTCTCAGAAGTTCATCAATGAGGTAGTAGCTGGAGTCATGAGAGAAGACTTTGGCCAAGGTACCAGTATCAATGGTTTTGTAGGTAAGTGGTGCTTTTTTCTTTTTTTAAAAAAAAATTAGATTTGGACTTGCAGAACGCATCTCATTTTCCCCTCCCGCACCATTTGCTATTTCCTGAAAGCCCCATAGTCTCTCCCCTTTTCCTGCTTCTTTCCCTCCTTCCCACCTAACATCCAACCTACATTTAACTGCTCCCTTGTCTTCAGCTCCCCCCACCCAGCAGCCTCTTCCTCGGAAAACTGTGGCCCCACTTGTGCAGTGTTGGCTGCTGGGCCAGCTCTACTTACTTAGTGGAGAATCTTGAAAGACTTGTTTGGGGAGATCACATCACTTTCCCCTGTACACTGCTCCTCACATTATATCCCCTTTCCCTCCTAGCAACTCTCATATCTGCTCCCCTTTTCCTGCCTCATTCTCTCCTTCTTACCCATTCACCAACCTGCCCTCTATCTCCCTCCCATCTTCAGCTATATTTAATTCATTTATACTCCGTCTTTTTCCACAGTGGGCACCAAAGCAGCTTATGTCGTTCTCTTCTCCTTTTTATCCTCAGAACAACTCTGTGAGGTAGGTTAGGCTGAAAGTATGTGACTTTGCCCCACATCATCTCATGAACTTCCACAGCAAACTGGTGATATGACACTGGTTCTGTCTCCCAGACCCCGCTCTGAAGCTCTGACTGCTACATCACACTGACTTTCATAGGGTGGCAGCTACTGAACAGCAACAAGCAGCCAGGCCTAGGTGAGTCATGCAAGTAGGGTGGTATCAAGTCACCCAGTAGTTGTTGCCTGGCCTGACACAATGAGTCCTTCTCAAAAGCCAAAACAGCCCTGCCTCTTTCCCCTGTCTTCTACTGAAACAAACCAAGGTTTGTAGAAAGATCTGTCTTATCTGTTCATGGTCCAGTCTCTGCATTTAAGTATTCTCAGATTTGGCTATTAGAATATACAAGTGGGGGCCTCACAATACTGGCAAGTGAAGGAAATCCCACCTCTCATCATGAAGATCTTACCACCCATCTTTGAGACTAGCCATAACAATATATTTTGTACACAAAAGATCCAGTTCTATGAAGACAGGACTGCAGGGGAAGCACCTTCTTTCTAAAAGAGACTTTGTATCTGTAGGCAGAACACTATTCTTAGGCTTTTCTTCTAGAACAGTCTAGAACCCCTCCTCTCAGCTAGCAAGGCATCTAGGTCTATCATTTCTTTCCTATCAGTTCGTCAGTTCCATAAATAAAGCTTTCTTTATAATTGGTTCAGTGTCCTGACTACTGCTTAGGCAAGCTGCCAATAGTTACTAGGGTGGATGTATATTGCCACGGATGGTGGGCAAAGCAATTTTTGCTCATTTCCCCTCCCATTGCAGACCTCTGAGTACCCCCCTCTGGGAGGTATTCCATGAATCCTCTCTCAAGAAGAATCTTTTCAAAGACATTTTGGGCTACAGCACAAAGATCCTGTATGTGCAAAGTACCCCTTGGCCTAAGCCATTTATAACAGCACCTTTAGAGACAGCAGGTACAGAAACTGAATATGATGGATAGCCAAACTCCCCTACTAGCAGTTTATTATTGTTTCCTTTTCTGCTTACCTCCCCCGCGTGGTTGTCTTTTCAAAGTCTATCACTGCAAGGGCAGGAGAGCCAAGTAGCTTTGAAACGACACTTTGAAACACCCTGCTGTCAAAGGTCACTTTCTGATATCATCCTGTTTACCACCACCACACTGAGGAATGGTGACACTCAGGGACATCTTAACAGCATTATGGGCCCCAGGCAAAGCTGTACTGGGCCCCTACAACAACTACTCACAGGAATAAAAATGTAAATGGTTGACCTATACAAAGGATCTTTGTATAGGTCTACAAGACTACATTCAACATTTTCTCAACTTGTGCAAATAAAAAGCTTATCCATTAATATATTCACAAACTATCAATACCTGGTTATTAGTACTGCATCATACACAGATCAGTATGGGGCCCCTATGCTCGTGGGGCCCACGGGTAAGTGCCCATCAGGCCCATGCGTTAAGACAGCCCTGGTGACACTTTGATCTTACCTAATGGCTCTGGGTGAGCTGAATGGCAAAGGTGGGGTGATTTGAACAGAGTCCTCCAGTATGTAAGCACACCTGACATCTGTGGGTCCTTGGCTCTGAAAATGATGCACACTGCATAGGCCATAACAAGGACCTCCAAGTGGTTGCAAAAGATCCAGCGTCTTACATTTGAAACACACATTCACTTCTTCCCATTTGCTATTTCAGTCTTTGCCATAAAAGCTGGTCAGTGTCAACATCCCTAACCAAGTCATTCTTTCCCCTCTTTAATCCTGTTTCCCTCCAAGTCAAGGTTACTTAACAGCAACATCTTGGCCTATACATTTAACAAGTCTTTTAGTAAACATTCCTGGGTGTAAATGGCCTGATTTCTAAGCAGTGCTTGGGAAAAAGGGTGAACAGTCCAGAAATTATGGCCTATGAGGCAGCGACCGCCACTGTACTACACTTGGATCTTGTCTCCTGCCCCAACAAGCAGAAGTCCTTTGCAGTCTTGGTCTTCACTATAACCTTTCCTAGAATGGCTCACTAATGGCAGTGAGGATTAATAAGCAGCCTGATACTCCTTGAACTTATATCATGTATATCCCACCTTCCTCCCCAATGGAGATGCAAAGTGACTTACATCATTCTCCATTTTATCCTCACAACAATCTTGTAGAATGCAAGTGTCCTGCATATATATTGATTGCATGGCAGTTTGCACTGTCATGAAACCAGTTCTTTTCCAAAGGAAATCTTTGTGCTGGCAGTTTTCTTGCATATTAGGTATTCAATCAACTTAGTAGCATTAGTTTCCTAGATTCAAGAATGTTCATTCTTCATGCCATCCAGAAAACTGATCAGCTGTCCTCCACAAAATATCAGGAAACTGGCACAAAAAAGCAATCTCTGGCATTTTTACAAAGCCCTCATATTTGAACATTCAATGAACAGTATAATTATATTTATCTTGAGACCAATTTCCTTTCTGCACCTTTCTGTGAACAGGGCAGTTATCTGTTCTTGAACTCTGATTTTTCCCTTCTCCCTGGCAGGCACCTTATCTTTAGCAGGAGATGATCCTGGACTTTGGTCAGTAGAAGGCGGCAACAAACGGGTATGCTCTGGCCTTCTGCAAACTTCCAAAGCACAGCAGATTTCTGGCACAGTTATTTCTATAGAGGAGAAGACAAGGCAAAATGGGCGTTCAGGTGAGGTGGTCTCAATATTCCTCCCTCTTTGGAAACAGCTTATAAAATTAAAATTAACTAAATAAACATAAAACATTAATGGAGATACCCAAGTCTTAAGGAAGGGGAGTGTAAGCATAGAAAAGCAGCCAGAGAAAAGTAAGCTGCTGAACAGCAGCTGAAAATTCTGCAGACATTTTTTACTTCGTATTTGTGGGGTGAGCCAGTTTGGTGTAGTGGTCAAGTGCATGGACTCTTATCTGGGAAAACCGGGTTTGATTCCCCACTCCTCCACTTGCACCTGCTGGTATGGCCTTGGGTTATCCATAGCTCTGGCAGAGGTTGTCCTTGAAAGGGCAGCTGCTGTGAGAGTCCTCTCAGCCCCACCCACCTCACAGGGTGTCTGTTGTGGGGGGAGAAGATATAGGAGATTGTAAGCTGCTCTGAGTCTCTTATTCAGAGAGAAGGGCAGGGTATAAATCTGCAATTCTTCTTCTTCACTATGACAGTGTCTGGCAACTTAGGAACAAAATGCTGAGGATTTTCAGATGCATGACATTCAAACAACCTTGGACCAGCTACTATAATAGGGTAGAGCCAGCTGCTAGGTTTCATCTCATACACATCACACTTTAAGTTGTGGATCTGATTTAGACAGTCTAATCCAACAGAATCTTATGGGTGGATGAGCTCTAACAGCATGCACAAAAAGAGCTTCTACCATGTTCAGAGAGAGAGAAACATATCATTTTTATTTTGTGCCAAAATTAATTCTGCATATGCAAACTAATATACCTCCATATTGTCAATAGCAGTGTTCCCTCTGAGTTAGCGTGAGCTAGCTCACAGATTTTTAGCCTCCAGCTCACAGATTTTTTTTATCTTAGCTCAGAAAGGATGACTCCAGAGCACAATAATTTATGCAGTAGCTCACTTTAATGCCAGTAGCTCAGTAGAATTTTTGCTCACAATACTCTGCAGCTTATAGGAAACAGAGTATAAAGATCTATTCTAACCACTGGATGTTGTACGAAACTGAAACCAAGTCTATCTTTTGTGAAAAATATTTTACATGGGATTGCAGGCAACATCTGTAGAACTGTTGGCAGAATTCTACACCAACTTTCCCACCAACTTCCTCCAGCAGCAACATGGGATATGTGGCATAGGGGGTTGCAGCTGGAGGAGGGAACCCACAGCAATCACACAACACCCTTTGTGCAGCAGAACCTTCTATTTGAAGGAATGGTTTTGACTCCAGCCATACAAATTGTTTGAAAGTCATCTGTAAAATCACTTCTTAAAGCATCTGTTACTTAGCAATCCAGAAGTCAACTTATTGGTAGCATCCTTTTGCAGTTGCCACTATAGGCAAATTCTGGAATTAATTGGCATATCAAAAATTGGTTGGAAACAGCAGCTTGACTCTAGCCTGCAAATAAAGTGAGCAACTTAATAAATTATGTGTTAAAAAATTAATTACTCCTTTAAATTTACTGGGAGGGAATATACTAATTGCAGGGCAGCTACTGAAAATGCTCCCCCCTCCTTTATGCACACACATTGCTCTATGTGCGTAATTCAGACAAATGGTGCTAGGGACTAAGTACTGAAAACACAGTCTTTCCCTGTTTTCCTTAGTGAAAAATTCCAAGGACTGCACTCTTGTGGTTTTGTTTTCTGGGTACTGAAAGTGTCTTTATTATTTGGTTTACTTATTGGAGGATAGTGGAGGAAAACAGGCATGCCTTTCATCAGGCAGAGCTGCAGAGAGGACTTTGTGCAGTTTTATCAAGGATGCATCCTAGTTGCATATAGAGACAGTCACCCTGACATACATCCTGCTGAGATTCAGCTCCGGCAGATGAACTGCATGTCTAGGAGACATCCAGAGCCATTAAAGGAACACTATCAGCTAATGTCTGCCTACAGTGGGGAGACCAGGGTTCTCAGACATATATCCTAACATGAAACTTCCTAGTGACCAGGCCTCAGATTCAGCAGGAGCTCACAGGAGTGCAGCTCCTGAACCTTTCTGATGGCTCCCCCTTCATCCTCCCCACCTATCTTGTCCATGGAATAGTAGGTGCAGCTGCATAAGAATCCCTGAATTAGGAGAATGGGCAGCCAGCCAGCCACTGGGGGCTTTGCCACACCCCCAGCAGCCCTCATTAACCCCTGGAGAAGCTTGTAACATCCTTTTTCCACTTCTTATGTGATTTTGAGTAGCTAGTGGCTTGCTGGTCTTTTGACCGGGGTGTGTGTGTGTGCGGCCAGGAGAGCCAAGCCTGTTTGGGCTGGCTGGATTTCTAGCTACTCCAAGCAGGCCCCGCTCGCCCGGGGATCTCCTTTCTTGCATCGGGTTGCTTTTGGCTGGGGGATGGTGGCATATGCTAATGAGTTATGCTAATGAGCTCCACTACCTATTTTTCTACAAAACAACCCCTGCTAGTGACTGTAGGCAAATCTCTCTCCCTCAGCTTAATATCCTTCACAGGATTGTCAGACAGCCAAACTTGTAACAATACCAAAGGAATGGCTTCTTGTTAATTTTTAAAGGTGGTATTGTGAAGCTGTATGAAGTGACCTACGATTCTACATCAGGATTAGAGAGAGAGGCGTACGACATCATTATGATTGCAACCCCCTTGAACCATAAGTCTGCCAACATAACATTCCTCAACTTCAACCCACCCATTCCTGAGTTCTCCAAGCCTTATCAAGAGACTGTAGCAACATTTGTCCACGGTCAGATCAATGCCTCTTTCTTTGGCTACCAGCACCCTTCCTACTTCAATTTAAAGCACATTGTCACTGTGGAAAATTCCAAATTGTTTATAAATTCCATGGTCACTTTGTATCCAGTTAAGATCAGAAAAGATGCATTAAACCCTCAAATCTGGAAAATTTTCTCACCCCAACCCCTCACCAAAGAGCAAATGGACCTTCTTTTCATATCCTATGATGCCACTAGAGTAAAAACATGGCTAGCCTACCCACACTACAGCCCCCCAGAGAAATGCCCACCTCTCATCCTTCACAGTAGAATGTACTACCAAAACAGCATAGAATGTCTTGCAAGCGGCATGGAAATGAGTGCAGTTTCAGCCCAAAATGCTGCTCTTCTGGCTTACCACCGCTGGTACGTAAATACGGATATGATTGATCAGGAAGATTTGCATGAAAGACTCAAAACAGAGCTCTGAGTTGGAATCCTCAGGTCTACATTCCTCTTTCCCCTGGGGAAAAACAACAACTCAGAAAAGGTATTCCTGGAGGCCATCACCTCTTTGATAGGCAAAAATACACAGTAGGTAGTATTCCTCAGTTACCAGTCCAGTTTTAAGAACACTTGGTAACTGAGGAACACAACCTACTGTGTATGTTTGCCTATGCAGAGCTAAGACCTTCAGGAATATTTTTTCAAAACTCAGAAAGAAGTCTCTCATACTAGAATGTATCCAAAGTGTTGCCTACTACCATTGTGGTAATGTTTCTTAAGACTATTAGAGAGCACTGAATATAATTCAGCCTCACTGTGTCATAGCTGCTTAACTTTAATCTCACTTAATTGGGCTACATGAATAAGTGAAATTTTGCACCTGTGTTAAATCTTAACACAGCCTACAGCTTGTAGGTCTAACCATTCCAAGCCAGATCACAATTTTACTGTAAGTAAGTTCTCCAATAGCCTTCGAGGTGAAAGCCATTGTGCTCTTCTCTAATACAACCCTCCCTAAAGTGCATGGGGGGGATAAGGTATACAGGAGTCATTATTGGTAAAGTGTGTCCTATAGTGTGGAATCTATTGAAAACATGCTTAAAGTAAGGTTTATGAAAGGTAGGAATACACTGGACATCATCTAACAGAAGGAAATGGAAGGCAAAGATTAGATGTGCCATGCATGTTAGCTTGGGTTTTTACCCTAATTCTTGAGAGCCATCAGATGTGGGAGAAAAGCCAAAACCAACAGCAAGTTCCCACAGTAGTACAATTAGAGTCAAATCTCTAACATGCCAAGGTACAATTCAATAGATTTTGCCTTTTGGTTATTAACGTATACATAGCCCCTCAAAATAATAAGCTAAGGCTACAGGAAATCTGGAGCAATCTTGAAAAGTACATTACTAATCTTCTACTGAAGCTCCTGGATGCTCTTGTATTAGCAGCTGGTGGTTTTAAATTTGATACAGAGCTGCCCTGAGTCCGCTTGCGGAGAGGGTGGAATAAAAATTTAAAGTAAATAAATAAATAAACTCATGTTTCTGGTTATAAAAGAATAAAAGGATCCAAAATGTAGGTAAGCAAACCAAGGACTTCCTCAGCTGCAACAAGATCTGACAGCTCAGCAGCAAATTGATCAGCCGTCAGGTGAGGGTGGGATATAAATCTGATAAATAAATAAATGGCATGCACACTGAAGCCATCTTAAAGTTATCTATAAATATCGTATGAATTACAAGAACAGTTCACACCCATCTTAGAGCCCCTGAGAGTAAGATACTTCACACAAAACATGGTTTGATCAGGAATGTTTGTCAGCAAAAAATCAATAGCTAAGTTTGCTCAGCCTGTGATGGAACAGAGCTTACAAGGACAAAAAGCACCCCCTGGAAGTTCTGGAAACAGTCTCTCCATCAGGCCTTCCACTTAGCCCCATCAGTTCTGAGGGAACCACAGAAGGGATGAGAACTGAGGGTGAGGAGATCTGGGATAGCCAGATTCAGATACCCCTCCTTTATGATATCCCTTGGGAAAAAACTAGTCTTGCATATGATTAAATACATTTATTGGGGCTTTTGCAGGTTCCCTAGTAAATCAATTGTTTTTCATTCTGAGGAATCAATTGCTTGTGTTTGTATTTTGGGTAAACAATAACATTGTTAATTGAGTTTGTTTGTGTCCTTTATAAAGTTTATATTTCTGGTACCTGGCATTACATTTCATGGCACAGCCTGACAAAGTGACACATATGTCAGATCTGGCCCTTGTAACAAATGAGTTCAACATCTCTGGTTTACAAATTACTGCTTTACAAAGGAAGACTTTTTGATCTCTAACATACAACTATAACCCCTGTTCAGCAACTGAAGAGTGCACATACAAGCTCCTATTAGGTACAGCATACTTGTTTACTATGGATTGCTATTTAAAGTTCAGACCAATGAGCCATTTGCTACAACTAACACTGGTGCTTGGACTTAAAATATTTAACCTATTAAAACCAGTAAGAAAATGGTCCTAAATACCTAAATTCATCTGGTTCTGTGAATTTTGACATAACACTGTCATTTATTCTGTTCACAACTTATATCTTGAACAAAACAGTATTGTGATAAGCTCGGCACTGTAATGATAAGTACTGATCTTTTGCTATTAAAGTGATAACATCATGACTGAGTTCTGGTGGTATTTTTTACTCTTTCTGTGAAAGAGTGCATTACGGGGGTTGTATCTGTATTCTAGTATAGTCTTTAAGAAATAACTAGCATTAGTTTATAATCCTTACTGCCAGAAGTTTTTTTATTACCTGTTAGCATGATTCCTTTATCCAGCTAAGTCAGTCAATGGTTGCATAAAAACTTGTTGTTTTGGCTACAACATGCTAACATGGGTGCAGCTCTGGAATTCATACATCTTTTTGCTGACCTGCTTAGCAGCTGAAAGACCCACTTTCCAGTCCAGAATGTCTGAGAGGTCAAAGCACTGGGGGTGGTTTTTTAAAAAAAACTAGATTGCTGTTTCTGCACAGAAAAACGTCAACTGTGGAAACTGAGATTCCAAATCAATAGTTAGTCCATTTTAACAATTGGATTTAAAAAGAAAAAAACTTACAAGAAATATATGTTTCCTGTAGAATCCACATTTTTTTTAAATGGCATTACAGGCTACACAGTTAACATTAGGGATTTAATTAGAAAATGCTTTATAATAATTTTTGTAATCCTAGTCCTATTGCATGGTTCACTAGTAGCCTTATGCTGTCTAATTTCAATGTTTTGTTTCCTGTAATCCACCTTGAGTTAACTATAAAATAACTACAGACATTAGATTCATATCAGTTTAGCTTTAATATATACACTCCCAACCATTTTCTTAACATTTCAGTTCATTTTATCATCATGCCAATGTTTTTCTGCTGTCCACCTGGTGCCATTTCCACACATTCATCTATTATGAGATTAATAAGTGAATCAAACCCTCTTAATATTCCTTGGACATGGTGGCCACCATTTAACTTTACTGTGAGAAACAGTCAAAGACAGCTTTCTTGATAGCTGTACTGTGTGCCAAAGTGCTACAATGGGGCTAAAGGAAATAATTATGAAATTAGTAATTTTAAATAGTTTTATTGCATCAGAGATCACAGCAAACTATTTAAGCCAAAATCCAAAGTTAATTTTATCTTCAAGCAATTTCCTATAAGCAAATAAATAAATATTCAATGGACAGGCATATGCTTTTTCTTTTGCTTTCACAAATCTAATGAATTTCTACCCCATCCCATGATAAGGAAACATGAGAACCAGTTTGGTGTGGCAGTTAAGAGTGGCAGACTTTCATCTGGAGAACCAGGTTTGATTCCCTACTCTTCCACATGCAGCTGTTCGGTGACCTTGGGTCAGTCACAGTTTTCTCAGAGCTGTTCTCTCTTAGAGCTCTCAACTCCACCTACCTCACATGGTGTCTGTTGTGGGGAGAGAAAGGGAAGGAGACTATGAGCCACTCTGAGTGAAGTGCAGCCTGAGGGAATAAATCCAAAGCTTGTAAAATCTAGAGTGTATGAGAGATCAGGCATTATTTTCAAGAACAGTACAATAATGTATTACTTGCAAACAGGACCCTGTTCACAGTGCACCTGTTGCAGTATCCCAGATATTCCTTTGCTCACCTGTAGAAAAGTTGCCCTCCCTGATATTCGATATTCGGTAGAGATGGTCCTACTCTGTTAACCAACTGTCTCCAATTGTTCAGTGCAGTGGATGCCAGAGCTGCATTTCCTTACCATAAATACCTGGGATACTACTGCAGCAACAAGTAATGGGAAGATAAGGGGCAGTTTGCCATAGAGATGCTTAATTAGGGCAGCTGCTACTCTCGGGTGAACCAGACAGCCCCAGAAAGTGCTTCTACTAAAATAACAACAAATAGAAAAATAACTGTTTTACTTACATAGAATTACAGAGTTGGAAGGGGCCATGCAGGCCATCTAGTTCAATCCCCTGCTCAATGCAGGATCAGCCTAGAGCAGGGGTGGCCAAACTTGCTCAGTGTAAGAGCCACAGAGAATAAATATCAGATGTTTGAGAGCCACAAGGCATGAACATCAGAGTTTATTTTTCACCTTTTTATTTTGATCATATTGTCTTGTTGTATCTACCTCTTAAACTTTGCCTGTCTGAATCTGATCCTAGGATAATGGTATAGATGTGTTGTTATAGGTTTTTGTCTGGGGAAAGGGGGAGTTAAAAGGGTTAAGATTTTGTGAATATTTGACTGCACTTGTACAAGTTTTTAAAAGTTTAATTTAAAAAAAGAATGTAAAGGAAGGAAGGAAAGGTGGAAAGAAAGCAACTTTAAATGTATTCCCCAAGCTTCCAGCTGGCTTGGCTTGGACAAGTAATTTAAAGAGAGAAATGCCTTCTCTTAAGCCAGCCGATGATGCAGAGAGGGCTGAAAGAGCCACACGTGGCTCCCAAGCCACAGTTTGGCCACATCTGACCTACAGCATCCCTGACAAGTGTTTGTTCGGTTGCTGCTTAAAGACAGCCAGTGAGGGGGAGCTCACCACCTTCCTAGGTAGCTGATTCCACTGAACAACTCTTCCTGTGAAATAGGTTTTTTTAAACTCCAACCGGTACCTTTTTAATCCCATTGTGAGTCCTCTCCTCTGCTGCCAATGACAGATAGATCCAGGTGGATAGCCATATTGGTCTGAATCAAAGGAACAAAGTTAGAATCCAGTGGCACCTTTTAAGTCCAACAAAGTTGTATTCAAGACCAATGTTCCCTTTAAGCTGCAGAGTCTTGTAAGCAAAAACTGTACTTGTGAGCTACTGCATAAGTTACTGTGCTCTGGGGCCATTTTTATTGAGCTAAGACAAAAATGTGTGAGCTAGCTCATGCTAACTCAGCTGAGAGGGAACACTGTTCAAGACATGAGCTTTCATGTATACTGTACTCTAACTTACATGACAGCTTCTTGCCCATAAATCTGAAATTTAAAACAAAAGTAAGTTCACACTAAACAATCAGATCGCAATTGCAACTCTTTAGAGTTCATACCAACAAAAACTAGTCTCCTCTTTAGGGAACAGGAGTTTTCATCAGGCCAATAAAGTATAATATCTTGAGAATATAGTGGGGGACAGGGGTGAGGGGAGCCTTCCATTCTTCAGGAAGCTACGAAACTCAATATCGAGAAAGGATATGATAGCTACACAGTAATAGTTCCCTAAAGAGCAAAACAAATCAAAAACCTTAACAAGCATAAATGTCTCCAATAGAATAAACTCTGCGGCACAGGCGTATTCACACATTTGACCGCCTTAAGCAGGAAGCCAAGATGCATTTGCGTAGCGTCATCGTCCTGAGCAACCAATTACCGCTAGGCTGGAGTTATCGCCCGCCCTAGGATTCCCAGGAGTGCCAATCAGCTTCTCTTTCTCAAAAGAGAACTAATAGAAACTCGTTTCCATAGAAAGCTTGTGAATTAACCAGTTTAGCCGTATGTTGGCCGTTTGCTCACTTTCTTTCATTCCACTCTAATGGCCGTAGAGTGCACAAATCAACCATGATAGATAACAGATGCAAAATGCCTTCTTACATAGATTTCCTTTTAAAATTGAACTCATAGTCTGCAAAAGATGGAAATTTTGCCACTCAATATGCAGGTAGCTGTATTGATGCACAACCAATTTTTATTAAATACTATGTAATAATCCTTTTAAAAAGACCAGCCCAAATAACACAACGCATGCAAGCTTTTGAGATTCCAAGAGCGGTTTGTCAAGCTACAAGCTAAAAGGAAGAAGGAGAGGGGGAGACCTAAGGCTTCTTGCTGGCATCCTTTGTAGGATGCAATTAAACAGAATTCAGTGAGGCTGAAAAATAGATTTTAATTTTCTTTTTTTGCTTTGGGATGGGTTGCCAGTATTACCAGAGGGATATAATATTCATATGTCAATCACAGAACCCAAGTATTCCAGCAAAATCAAAATTCCAAACACAAAGTTCAAATGATAAAGATTTCCAGGACTGTATCAGGACTTGGTAAATGGCAGTGGAAGTGGGGTGTCACGCCGAATGCTCCTACATGTGGAAAACTCACATGCCAAAAAGGGTTCACACTAACTTTCCTCCTGATCTGGATCAAACCAATGGTCAGTGTAGTCCAGCATTCTGTTTCACTCATGCCCTAGAGGTTTCATCTGCCATTGAACAACAGTAGACATTGGTCATTGGTCACTCTGAGCGGACTACTCTTTTGATAGGGATCTTGATTTTGATCTGTGTGCCCTGTCATACAATGCCTCACAACTATGCAATGAGAAGCAGTTTCCTGGACCTCTTACACTTTTACACACACTGAATCATGCACTTTCACTCCATTTGCAATCCTCTTTGCAAATTGATTTTACTGTGTGAAAGGACAAGATCACCTTGTAAACACTAAAGTGTATTGAAAGTGCATTATTCAGCTTTCATGAAGGCACAAGCTGCTCTTTCATCCCATCTGATGGTTGTCATTTTAAACATATATCTATTTGCCAAGTAAACATACACATCATCTATCCTATGCTGGAAAAATCATCATTCCTCTTAAAAGTGTTATCACGTTCTTATTTAATTTTGCTGCTAGAGCCCAACACTATCCAGTCTGAACCTTAAACATGTGTCTTTGGAATGCAGAAAGGTAGTTCTCATGTTCTTATCAAGGGTCCCTGCATGTTAGCAGAACAAAGCTTTTCTTTGCAGCTTTGGGCATGAATCATGATGTGAGTGCCAGATGAATGCGTTGAGTTATAGTTCATGGAAGTTTATGCTGGAATAAATCTAGTCTTGGATATTTTACTGGTGCAGACCGCTCAAGATGGGTAGCCCTGTTAGACTGTCTGTAGCAGTAGAAAAAGAGACTCCAGTAGCACCCTTAAAGATACTAAAGAACTGAGCAGCGGAATTGGACCCAGATTAATACCTGGACCCAAAAAATCTTAAAAATAAGATTCCATCATTCGCCAGAGTTGTATTTATTGAGTATTTGTAAAGAAAACATCTCCAAAACAGCAAAAAAATTATTACTCCATATAGTTACGATTGCTAGAATTTTATATGCGAAATATTGGAAGACTCCCAAAATACCTACTAGAGAAGAATTTTTATTAAAACTACTTGAAGCTGCTGAGTTCGATACCTTGACTACGAGGTTAAGAGATGGAAATTTGCAAGAATGTAGAGAGACATGGGAACCAATATATGTATGGGCGAAAAGTATGGGATTTGTTATGAGAAAATAGAAACTGTATTATGACAAGCCTTTTAAGCTCCTTGTATGGATGGGTGGAAGGGTGGTGTTGTATGAGGGTAAGCAAGGGAATGTGTATGTTAGTCACCAATGTTTGTTTGTTGTATGCCGTGTATTGATCAATAAAGTTTTAAAAATTGAAGAAAAAAAGAAAAGAACTGAGCAGTGACTCAGGAAAGCTGATACCCTACCACAAATGTTGTTAGTATTTAAGGTGTTTCAAACCAACAGCCCACCTGAAGCCGCCAGATCAATGCTTCTTTGGATCCAGCAACGCTGTTCTTGCTTTTATCAAGGTCTGAATCAATTTCATGGTCTATCAGTCAGTCTACACCTAATCGCAGAAACTGCGGGCTGAGGACTAGCAATGTGGAGGGAAGAAACGTCGCCTATGGGCAGTGGCCATGCCCGACTGGTGGATTTCCGCGAGGCAGCCCACCGGCCTTTACTTCCCGACCTCCAGGAGATACTGAGGATAGGCCCTTTTCGCCTTAGACTGGGCCTTCCCTTCTTCCCTTCAGACAGCCTTTGCCCGCCTCCTGACGACTAAGGCGGCGGGGCGGGGCGGGGCGGGGCGGGGCGCAGAGCTACAGAGTGACAGGCCTGTGCTTCGCTTTGGCGCTTCAGTCTGTTTCGCTCTCTTCAGCTGCGGCCTCCGCTATGTGGCTGGCTCTTAAGAGATCTGCTCGCTTCTTTCTGCTCCTGGCCTCCATATGCAGGGGGCTCTCGTCGGGATCCCAGGAGTTGCGCTACCCGCCTAAACGAATAGGTAGGGGGGACGAAACCCGGGACTGGCGGGCAAAGGGCATCGCGCAGTGATTACCTGCATCACTTGGGTGGTCTGTCACCTGTCAGAATGTGGCTGGCCTGAGGGGGAGGACAGGAAACCAGAGGGAAATAATATGGTTTCCTTGCTGCCCTCTAGCCTTCTAGTTAAAACTTGTTGTAGGAGTTTGTACGTAGCACAAAGTCTCGTTTAAAACCCGGCTGCTAGCGGGTGCTGCTTATGGCTTCAGTCATTGAAAGAAAGGTGGGTGGCTTCTAAGGGGAGCAAGCTCTGCAAATGCTGAAGTATACTCTTGCCTATAGGGTTTTTTTTTTTTTAAAGCTTCCTTGTTGCCTCCCAGCAAGACGCACAAGCTTAGAATCACTGATACTGGTCTTTTTTATTTAAATAATAAAAAGCGGAAGGGGAATGCTCTTCACGCTGGGCCAGGGCAAAGGCATTCTCGCAGTGCTGAGCAGCACCCAATTGTGCCAGAATTTTTGAGTCCAAAATAGCCCCAGATTCCCCTTACCTTCTGTAGTTGTTAAAAGCAGAATCATAAAACCTTATCAGAAAATTTGAAATAAAAATGCTTACTCAGGATTATGGAGCTGTGCAAACAGGAGTTGTACAAGACTGATCCTATGCACATTAACCTAGAAGATTTGCTGAGTGCAGTAGGATACAGGCAGATACTTGTTTACATAATTGCAAGTGGCAGTTTGTGTCCCTGTTTTACCTAAACATTTAATTGCCTGGTTTCATTTGCTTTTGGATGTTTACAGCCGTGGACTACTGCACCTTTCTTAAATCTTCGTTCGCGAAGTCAAGCCAAGAGAGGGGATGTTTACTTAGGCTGTATAACCTGCCTTGATCCACCCTTAATTGGAGAATGGTTAGATAAATATTGGCTACATAGGGACAGCAAAAGGGTGTATTCCTCTTCCACCTGCTTTTTAAAACAGTGCTTAGCGAAGAAAGGAGATTCTGATTTTGCACATAATTTTGCAGGTATAGGACCAAGTTTGGCATTTGGGTAACCAGGTGGCTAATAGCCCTGAATGTGAGAGAACACCTTTGTAAGGGAGACCATGACCAAGTGTAGCTCTTCTGTGCCACCAAGCAATACTTGGGGCAAATATATGCAGATATATATTTCCTGTCTTTTTGGTCTGGAATGGAATACATCACTGACATATAATTAGTTCAGACAAACACAAAATAAAATCTCCAAAATCTTTATTGTCTTCTTCTGAGACTGAGGCTATAACAGCTACCAAATCCAGAATAGACAGTGGTCCTGTCTTCCATCTCTCTCAGATTATAATCCTGTGTTTGCTTTCTTGGAGTTAAGTCCCATTCAGCTTGATGGAATTGTGTATGTTTACACAAATCTGCATGTGATATGGCACAATTTATGACTAGTAAGATTATTTTAAAATACAGAAGGAAAAATGTTCTGTATTATGCTATCAGTTTTGTAATTGGAATTTTTGTAGGCAGTTGATACGTGAGATATGAGAAATCTATCATCTAGTCTGGGCTGCTCAGACAGATTCTGGTCTGCCTTCTCTTAGCAAATCTTCCAAGAAAGGCCCAGCTGCTCAATTTGTGAGGCCATTCCATACATGCTAACTGGTCCTTTATTTCTCTCATATCTGACCAGAGGCGTCACTAGGGCAGGGCCAAGGGGGCCATTGGCCCCCCCCCCTAGAGCATTCTCATTGGCCCCCTAGGGCTCTTTGAAGGCAGCAGGCGGCAAGCAATCACAGTCTTTATTGGCGGGAGACGCGGGGAGGCTCTTTCAAGGCAGTGGCGAAGCGAGAGAAGGCCGGGAGGGAAGAGGAAAGCGCAGCTCTCCGCAGGCAGGCATCAGAGGGCAAGCAGGCAAACCAGGGAAGGGAGGACGTTGCGAGCCAACCAGCGAGGGAAAGGAGGCTTTAGACGCGCGGGGCGCAGGAGGGAAGGGAAGGGGGCAGGCAGGCAGAGAGCGAGGGAGTCCCTCACGCAGGAGGAAAACAGGCGGCATCGGCCGCGCTCGCAGCAGCAAGAGGAGGAGCGGGTGAGGGGTAGCGCAGGAGCATTGCCGGCAATGCGCATGAGCGCCAGTGCTGAAGACTCCGCACCGCAGGCGCTGCTGCTGGCGGCGGGGGAGGAGGGGGCAGGCGACGAGGACCCGAAGCGGGCTTCTTTCTCGCTGGTTCTCGCCAGGTGCGCTGAGCTCCCCCAGCCGCCGCTCTCGGCTAGCAACTGGTCTTGCACAAGCCCGCGCCGCCGCCAGCGCCTTGGGAGGGACGGACTGATGGAAGAAGTAGTTTGCAGGACGAGCAGCGCCTCTCCTCAAGTTTCGGGACGGTTACCGTCCCCAAATCTTTCGGCTTCTCCAGGCGGAGGCTTCCTTTGTTCGAACGCGAGGGATTTAGCACCTCTGGGCAGCGCACGAGGACTGCTGCTCTTCCCTCCGAGTCCGGCACACTTGGCCCCAGGGTGCAACCGACTTGGCCCCAGGGTGCAACCCACGCACTTGGCCCCAGGGTGCAACCCACCCCAGTGACGCCACTGTATCTGACACCACCCATGTAAGGAGTGTAGAGAAATTTCAGTGAGAACTGGCCCATATGAAAACACAGCCCACAAAGACAGCAGATGCTTTCAAGACTGCAGTAGTTTGGTTACTATAATCACAGAAATGGCTGTAGCTGCTGCAGTTAGCACTCCGCTTAACAGATTCATTCAAATAACCCAAGATACGATGAAAGAAAAAGGTTGGATTGTATGAGTTAATTTGACCACCTTTAGGATGATATTCTTAAAGTTAAATCTTATCCCCCTTTTTATACGCGCACACACACACACACATATAGGCTTAGTGGGCTAACATGAACGAAGCGTTCTCTTTGTTGTCAATATTTTTTTGAGTTTTTGAAAACACTCAGCACCTCTTCCACTTTAATCTTCTTTCAGCAAAGGTAATGTGCCTTGTTTACTTCAGATTTTCATCACACAATTTGTCATATGCCCCTAACCAAATGTTTCATGGAGTCAAACATTTGCCAAAGTTCACTTCACTGAGAGTTTCCAACATTACTCTGCAGCAAAGGCTCCAGATGCTTTTGAAAGTGTCAGCTGCCACAGAGATAAAAGCAATTATCATCCACGTAATTAAAACTATACTAAAGCACCTTTCATTATCTTGATCTCATAAGCATAAGGGAAGAGCTGGTTGGTATCCCTCTCAGTTTTGTGGAAATAAAATATATGTATAATCCTTTCAGCTGTAATTGGAGCTGGCATTGGGGGCACATCTGCAGCCTACTTTTTGCGCCAGAAGTTTGGAAAGGATGTTCTGATTGATGTATTTGAAAGAGGGACTGTTGGTGGCCGTCTGGCTACTGTCAACCTGGAAGGAGAAGACTATGAAGCAGGAGGAGCTGTCATCCACCCTCTTAACCTGCACATGAAGCATTTTGTCAAAGAATTAGGTATGACTTTTGCTTGTGAAGCAAGCTGAGATACTTTCCTGCTTAGTTTCGTTCTGATTTTAATTACAATTGTTTTGTTTCATCCACATCCTGTGATAAGTCCCTCTAAAGCTTTATCTTTCCACAGTATGTGCTCATATATGTACACATCTTATTGTATTACCGATTTATTCTTTCTGTCTTCCCCTTGTCAACATTTCCACTGTCAACAAGACTGTAAACTTTGGGGGGCAGGAGCTTGGAGTCAGGTACTTTTGTTTTGCTGTTGTTACTTTAATGATATTGCCTATAGTGATAACAACCATCCTAGACAAATTACAACAAGCACATAGATAATGTGTATCTAACTTTTGTAAACTCTGGGGTTAGATCAGGAGACTGTAAAACATGAGAATGACAGAATGGCATTCCTGAGCAATCACATCTGAAACTAGTTTCAAAAAGTAGTTCTTTTGGAAGAAACTCAGGCCAACACAGAAATTCAGACCAATGCAGAAGTTCCTACTACATTCTGAGTGTTGTCACTCTGTTGAATCTCAAAGTACTCAGCCTTTTCACACACCTCTCTTTACTTACAAGATTTATACCCACAGACTTCAGGATCTGCCAAAAGTGGCTAGTGTAATGTAAAATTTTAAAAATACAATTTAAAATTAAAATATATAATTTAAATAATTCAAGAAACAAAATAAAACAGCAGGTAATTAAGCCAGTAGTACATAATCAGCATAAAAGAGGTATAAAAGCTAGGAAAAATCAGGCCATTGGAATGAAATCCAATGAAGAGCTTGGGGGAACAAAAACACTTTTGGCTGGTGCCAGGCGAACTCGCAGTAGAGTGTTCCTGAGATAGGGCACACATACTGAGGAAGTTCCCATCACTAGTCCCTCCCCCCATCTCATTTGCATGAGTAGGAGCATCAAGAGTAGTGGTTAAAAGAGGACATTCATCAGCAATTTGAATAGGATGGGACAGGGGTGGCCAAACTTGCTTAACAAGAGCCACATAGAATAAATTTTAGATGTTTGAGAGCTGCAAGACATGAATGTCAGATGTTTGAGAGCCACAAGGGAAGGAGGAAGGAAGGCAAATAGATGGGGAGAGTGAGGGAGATGTGGAAAGAAAGCAACTTTCACTTTAAATGTATTCTCCAAAATGCCAGCTGGCTTGGCTTTGAGAAGTGATTTAAAGAGAGAAATGCCTTCTCCAAGCCCGCTGCCAGAGTAGTGGGGGCTTTGAGAGCCATATAATATGTGTGAAAGAGCCACATGCCGCTCCCACGTCACGGTTTGGCCACTCCTGGTACGGGAAGAAAGAAGTACTTTGAGTGGCCTGTTCCTAAACCATATAAGGCCTCTAAGGTAAAAGCCAGCACTTTGAACTGTTCCTTTTAACAGGCACCTAATGCAGACTTTTCAGCATAAGATGTGATCCGTATACCGCCCCCCTCACAGCTCCCCAAAAACAACAGCTTTTACCTTTTGAAGTTTCCAGGCAGACCCACATTAAGCTCACTGCAGCAATCTAGCCTGAGTGGAATCAGGGCATGGATCACCATGGCCCAATTTAAGGTTGATCTTTGTGTTTGATGTCATAAAATAGGATTCATACTAAATTGGCAATTTCTTCTCATCCCCATCCCCACTTCAAGATATATCCCCATGTTCCTCAAGGTCCCTTATCACCCAGGAGTAGCACTTGTAATTTGGTGTAGTGATTAAGTGTGTGGACTCTTATCTGAAAGAACCAGGTTTGATTCCCCACTCCTCCACTTGCACCTGCTGGAATGGCCTTGGGTTAGCCATTAGCTCTGGCAGAGGTTGTCCTTGAAAGGGCAGCTGCTTTGAGAGCCCTCTCAGCCCCACCCACCTCACAAGGTGTCTCTTGTGGGAGGAAAAGATATAGGAGATTGTAAGCTGCTCTGAGTCTCTGATTCAGAGAGAAGGGCAGGGTATAAATCTGCAATTCTTCTTCTTGTAGAGATCAGAAGGCTGCAATGGGAAAAGGAGGCAGGAAAGTTCTGTTGCTGGTAAATGTAATCTGGATCCAACCCAGCTCATTCAGAATGTGTGGCTTTCAGTTCCATCTCTTGTGAAGAGCAGTAAAATGCATCATATAACTACTGTGGGTTAGTGGTTAAAGTGTCAAACTGGAATCCAGGACACCTAGACCGATTTTGCATTCAGCTTACCCCGCGGTCACGTTCCTCTTCTCTGTGCAGCGTCCGTCGGATTTCCCACTATCTGCGCCAGAGTTACAGGAAGCGTCGCAGCTCTCGCGCAGCAAACAGAAACCACTAAAAACCAGTTTCCGTTCGCTATAACTTCGGTGCAGATAGTGGGAAATCCGACGGACGATGTGCAGAGAAGAGGAATGTGACCGTGGGGTAAGCTGAGTGTGAAATCGGTCCTAGGTTTGAATCTCCATTCTGCCAAGGAAGCTTGTTGGGTGACCTTGGGCTAATCACACATTCTTAGCCTAATCTACCTCATGGGATTGCTATGATGATAAAATGGAGAGGAAAATGACAGAAGCTGCTTTGGGTCCCCCTTGGGGAGAAAGGAGGGATATAAATGAAGTGAATAAAATAACAAATCATCCCATCAGAGATTGTTCTTTATATTTCTGACAGGCCTTGCTAACCTACAGTTTTACATTCTCACAACTGCAGGACTTTCTGTTCCTAAAAGCCAAGGTGGCCTCATGGGCATTTACAATGGAGATGAGTTTGTCTTTGAGGAGAGTAGCTGGTACATCTGGAATTTTGTCAAGCTCCTGTGGCGTTATGGACTGAATCCATTACGAATGAACATGTGGGTGGAGGAAATTCTGGACAAGTTTATGAGGTAATCATTTATGAAAGCAGAATCTAGTTTTACACTAGGAAGAGTTAATTACATTGTAGGAAGTGAGCAGTAGGTTAATGGATGAAGAATAAGATTTTTCAGACTACCAGAGAATGAAATGCTAAAGAACTACCACTTCGCTGGGTCCAGACAGAAAAACTAGGGAAGTATGGTAATCAAGTCTTAGCCTATAATCTAGAGCTTCAGGAGGAAACAGAAGAATCAGTTCACATGGCAATTATGGCAACCGGAATACCTTGTTAGGCAGCTTCAGTGATTAAATTCTGCTGTGAATTCTAGATCTAAAATAAGGTTAGTTAGGTTCATAGCTGAGAATGAAAAACAAATATGTACAGTCTGTTTTTAGACTCCTGTGTCTCCTTCAGCATTTAAAACATACTTGCCTTTAACCCTCTACTAGTTGCATCTCAATTGAATATCAGCATTGTAAGTGCTAAAATCTTTTTTCTTCCTATTAACAAGGAAGGAAATACTATCCCACCGATGTATCATATGGGTTCCTAAACAAACATTTACAATCACTGGCAAGAAAAATGTGATTACTCTCCTTGTAATGTGCTCTTCAATTGCCACTCTCATGCTTTTTAAAAAAGCTGCAAATTATAGTATTAAAGTTGTGAACTTGAACTTTTGGCTTAAGAAGGCTTATTTGTGAATCACTTTGTTAATGAAAGCAAAATAACTAATACAACACTCTTATACTATACAATTTTGAATCCCTGACTTCCCTTTTGTCCTAATTTCTGCAAAAAATGCATAATCTTGATTGCCCCTTTCTTAATAGTTCCTTTCCTTTTTGGATATAGGATCTATCGGTATCAGTCTCATGACTACACCTTCAGCAGTACAGAAGGTTTGCTTCATGCCCTTGGAGGGTCTGAATTTCTTCAGATGCTGAATCAGACCATTGATGAATCCATGCAAAAGTCTGGCTTTTCTCACAAGTTCATCAATGAGATAGTAACGTCAGTCATGAGAGTAAACTATGGCCAAGGTACCAATATCAATTGCTTCGTAGGTAAGTAGTGCTTTTTTTTCTTATAAAACTAAAACATTCACTAACATACCCAAGTCTTGAGGAAGAGGAAAGTAGGATTTAGAATTAATTTCCTAGATTCAAGAATGTTCATAATCCACACCATCCCAAAAACTGATCAGCTGTCCCACAAAATATCAGGAAGCAGGCACCAAAAAGTAATCTCTGTACCATTTTTACAAAGCCCTCATATTCCAACGTTACATATAATTATGTCTATCTGGAGACCAATTTCTCTTCTGCATTTCTCTATGAACATTTTTCTGTTCGTGAATTTTGATTCCCCCTCCCCTTCTCCCTGGCAGGTGCTGTATCTTTAGCAGGTGCTGGTAATGGACTTTGGTCAGTAGAAGGTGGCAACAAACTGGTATGCACGGGTCTTCTCTATGCTTCTAAAGCACAGTTGATTCCTGGCACAGTTATTTCAATAGAGGAGAGGACAAGGCAAAATGGACGTTCAGGTGAGGTTGTCTCAGTATTGTCCCATCTTCAGAAACAGCTTATAAAACTAAAACATTCACTACGATGCCCAAGTCTTGAGGAAGGGGAAGGTAGATAGGCATAGAAAAGCAGCCAGAGAGATAAGTAAGCTGCTGAACAGGAAATTCTGCAGACACTTTTTACTATAAGTGCCTGGCAATTTATGGACAAAATGCTGAGGATTTTTGGATGCATGACACACAAAAAGATCCTAGGACTTAGCTGCTAGCTTTCATCTCACACACATCCCACTTGTGTTGTAGGTCTGACTTCGACAGCCTAATCCAGCAGTATCTTATGGGTAGATCAGCTCTGATGGCATGCACAAAAAGAGCTTCTACCACATTGAGAGAGAACAAAAACAGTTTTTTGTGCCAAAAGCAATTTTGCATCTACAAACTAACATACCTGTGCAAAATTTTGTCAAGGGTATAAAGATCTGTTCTGATAACCACTGCACATCATACAAAACTGAAACCAAGATTATCTTTTGCTAAAAATATTTTACATGGGATTGCAGGCAGCATCTGTAGAACTGTTAGCAAAATTCTACTCCTGGAATAGAGCTTTCGCACCACTTTCCTCCAGCAGCAGGCCTCTGCACACCCCAAAGGTCACACTGTAGGGCTGGAGAACTTCCAGGAACATGGGATATGTGGCATAGGGGGTTGCTGCTGGAGGAGGGAATCCAGAGCAATCACACAACCCTCTTTGTGCAGGAGAACCTTCAATTTGAAGGAATGGTTTTGACTCCAGCCTTACAAATTGTTTGAAAGTCATCTGTAAAATCACTTCTGAAAGCACGTTACTTAGCAATCCAGAAGTCAACCTATTGGTAGCGTCCTTTTGCAGTTGCTACTATAGGCAAATTCTGGAATTAATTGGCATAGCAAAAATTGACTGGAAACAGCAGCTTGAATATAGTCTGCAAAAAAAGTGAGCAACTTAACAAGCTATGTGTTAAATCATTAATTACTCCTGTAAGCTTACTAGGAAGGGGTTTATTAATTGCAGGGCAGTTATTGAAATACTCCCCCCCCCACCTCTTTTATGTGAACACAGACTACAATACTGCTTTGTGTAATTTAGACAAACGGTGCTTGGGGTTTTGCTGAGTGAAGACACTCTAAATATGAAGAACAAATACAACCCTGCTTTCCTTAATGAAAACTTCTAAGGGCAGCACTAGTGGGATTTTGTTTTCTAGACACTGAATACTTCAAGTGTCTTTATTACTTGGTCTACGTATTTGTAATCAGAGGATTGTAGAGGAAAACAGATATGTCTTTCATCAGATAGATCTGCAGAGAAGTTTCTGCAATCTTACCAAGGATGCATTTAAGTTGCAGATAGAGATTCTCGCTTTCAAATGCAGCCTGCTGAGATCCAGCTTCTGTAGATGAACTTCATATCCAGGAAAAGTTCAGCGTCATTAAAGTAACATTAGCAACTAATGCTGGCCTACGATGGGGAGACCAGGGTTCGTATCCATGTTCTGCTACAAAGCTTGGGAGGTGACTGTAGGCAAATCTCTCTCCCCCTCAACTTAACTGCCTTCACAGGAATGGCAGACAGCCAAACTTGTAACAATACCAAAGGAATAGCTTATTCTTGTTTATTTTTAAAGGTGATACTGTGAAGCTGTATGAAGTGACTTACAATTCTACATCAGGATTAGCAAGAGATGCATACAACATTGTTCTGATTGCAACCCCCTTGAACCGTAAGATTGCCAACATAACATTCCTCAACTTCAACCCACCAATTCCGGAGTTCTCCAACACCTATCACCAGACTGTAGCAACATTTGTCCATGGTCAGATCAATGCCTCTTTCTTTGGCTACCAGGACCCTTCCTACTTCTATTTAAATGGCATTTTCACAATGGAGAATCCAAAGCTGTTTATAAATAGTATGGGCACTGTGTCTCCAGTTAAGGACAGAAAAAATGTATTGAACCCATTATTGGGCCCTCAAGTTTGGAAAATTTTCTCACCCCAACCCCTCACTAAAGATCAAATGAACTTGCTTTTTCTATCCTATGATACCACTAGCGTAAAAACATGGCTAGCGTACCCACACTACAGCCCTCCAAACAAATGCCCACCTATCATCCTTCACAGTAGAATGTACTACCTCAACAGCATAGAATGGGCTGCAAGTGCCATGGAAATGAGTGCAATTTCAGCAAAAAATGCTGCTCTTCTGGCTTACCATCACTGGTATGAAAATACAGACATGATTGATCAGGAAGATTTGCATGAAAGACTCAAAACAGAACTCTGAGTTGGAATCCTCATTGTTCGGAAAAACCTATCTTAAAGACTGCTATTGGTATTACACTGAAACTAATCTTTGAGGCTGAATGTTCCCGTCCCCCGGGGAAAAAACATTTCTGGACTATTTTAAGAACACTTGGTAACTGAAAAACACAGCCTGTTGTGTATTTTTGCCTATGCAAAAAGGCAACGACCGCCAGGAGTATTTCTTGTAAACACAGGAAGATGTCTGCCATAGTGCTGCCTACAACCATTGTTCTGCATTAGACCCTAATGGTTTGTTAAACCTAGTAGAGAACATTGAATTAGGCCTTATTATATCAGAAGGTTGCTTAACTTTAATCTCATTTAATTGGGCTATGCGAAAAAGTGAGAATTAAGCACCTATGTTATATCTTAGCATCAGCTTATAGCTTGTAAGTTGAACCAAGTCAGAGCAGTTTACTATAAGTTCTCTGGTAACCTTCAAGGTGAAAGCTAATGTACTGTACCTCTGCTGCAGTCCCTACTGAAGTAAACAGGGCCATAATGGGTACGGGAATATTTTGTATGTGTTTTATAATGTGGCATGTATCAAAAACATGCTTAAATATTTATAAAAAGTAGGAATAGACTAGACATCATCTAGTAGAGAGAAATGGAAGGCAATGGTTGTATGTGCTGTCCATGCATGCTTAGTTTTTTACCCCAAATTGAAAGCCATCATATGCAGGAGAAAAGCTAAAACCAACAGCAAGTTCAAGAATCAGGCAGCTCAGGTAGCAGCAATTAAAAATGAGAACTATACTTGATGTTCAAGCACAAAAAGATTGTTGATTTAATCTCCCTTTTTGCTACACAGCAGTTATACTGAATCACAGAATGAGAGTTTTCTTTACTACAGAATTTCACAGACCTTCAAAACTTCACTGTGGTAAGGGAAGGTTTAGTAGAATCAATATTACTACTTTACAAGTAAAACTTTTTGATCTCTAACATACAACTATAGCCCCCATTCACCATCTGAAGAGTGTATCTATAACATAGCTCCGGTGGAGGCCCCAGTGTCCTGGCCTCACTGCTTTACCTTCAATGCCAAGTTCCTGGCCCCACCAAGCAGTCCCCTGTTGCTCCCAACTTCCAATTTAAATTCTTGTATGCTGCTCACAGCTGCCATCAAGCCTCATACCACTGCTGCCTTCTCTTGTTTTTTTGTGCAATCTCAGTGAAAGTGACTGCACAGGGGAGCTTTGGTTCTGTTTGGCTGCTTTGACGGCTCTACCAACGGGAGGAGTAAGAGCCTGCCAGGAGCCAGAACAAAAGCCCAGCGAGGTGGGGCAAGAGAGATCCCCCTGGGGCCTGCAGCTGGGCCTGTGAGGTCTGTACACTGCCTACAGGTGTGTTCTGGAGCAGGGAGAGGGAGGAGGCTGGCTGGTGATGAGAAAGCAAGGGGAGAGTCCAGTGCTTGCCAGCTGCAGTCCCCTCCCCACGCTTGCTCCCTGGCCCCATTCTGGGCTCTCCTCCCCAAGCCTGTTGCTTGCTGCAAAGGGGGGAGTTTCTCTCTATTTCAGCCCTGAGCCCCAGACACCAAACTGGGCAGCCCCCTGCCCCACCAAATCTGAAATCCTGGTAGATCCTATTAGGTACAGCACATTTACTTACTATGGAAGATTGCTACTAACAGTGGAAATTATGAGCCATTTGCCACAAGGAAGCAACTAACACTGGTCCAAAAACAGCACTCTAATTTAAACTTTGTAACCTATTAAGATCAACAGCCATTTGTTTGCTTCCGTGAATTCTGACACAATTTCTGTTACTTATATCTTGGGCAAAACAGTCTTGTAGTAAGCTCATCACTGTAATAAGTACTGATCTTTTGCTAAGTATCGGTTGTTTTGACTAGAAATGCTAACATGCAGCAATAGAATTTATCCATCCTTTTGCTGACCTACTTAACAGCTGAAAGACCTGCCTTCCAATCCAGAATGTCTGAGGTCAAAGCACCATAAGAGGGAATTTTTTTTACAGCTAAACTGTTACTGCACAGAAAAAGTTCAACTCTGGAAACATATTCCAAATAAATAATCCATTTTAACAATTTATTTTAAAAAACCAACAAGGAATATACATTTCCTGGAGAATCCATAACAATTTTTAAAAAATGCACTGCAGGCTGCACTGTTAATTTACACTCGTTCCAAGGCTTCCAACATGATGATGCTGTTTCCTCGAATTACCTGCAAATCGAAGCACAGGAATCAGGTATGATGTTTTATCCCAGAACTCAAGTCTTGGTCTCTAAGATTACTAATAATGAGTTTTTTAGTTATCACAATTCAGTGCTTGGTTATATACAATTTTAAAGATTAGGGTTTGTAGAATCTTTCGGGATCAAGTGCCGTGTTCTACTGGAGCACAGCAGCCAAGAAGGTCTGAGCGCCTGCTCCGGCTGCAACGCCACTGAGGATGTTCTCCGCAGCTGAGAACGAAATGTCTGGAAGGAAAACTTTCTCCAGTAGAACACGGCACTTGATCCGGAAAGATTCTACAAACCCTAATGATGTTACCAGCCGTGAAAACCTGAATTCTTTGATAATTCTAAAGATGTCAGCTGCTGCAGGATAGTACAGTAACAGAATGCCACCAATTCATTTTATAAAGCTCCAATCAAAAACTGTTAGCACCTTTATATTTAGCTATCTTTGCATTCTTGGTTCATACACAGTTAAGATTATTAAGGAAAAAAAACAGGTCATAAACAATCCACAGGAAAAGAAGGGATCCAAACTGCATGAGACAATTCAGACAGTGAAATATTTCTACAGATCAAACTAAAATGAGAAAAAGATTAGGAAGCAGAGTGGTTTTGATTTCCACATAGCATCAAATGGCAATGTCACCTCTGGGTAGCTTAAAAGAAACTCTGCTGACAAAGTTGGATTTCTACAAATTTTTTGTGGTCAAAAGGTACGTGTGAACAAAAGTAACTTGGCTTAATGGTATACCAGTGTGAGCACAAGCGGAATGCATGGAATTCATATTCTAATTCTGCCTGTACCAACAGTAAAAAGCCGGATGTTCTGCCCTACCAAGTCACTGATATGAATTCCCTTTAAATCTTAGTAATGTTAGGGACTTGACTAGAAGATGTCTTAAAATAATAATCTTGTAATCCTAGTCCTATTTCATGTTTCACTGGTTGTCTTTTGCTGTCTAATTGCACTTTTATATCTTGTGATCCATCTTGAGTCTTGGCAAGAAAGGAGGACTAAAAAGTAAATAAAATTATAGAGATTAGATTCACATCAGATTCACTGAATAAACTACAGAGTCCAAACTATTTTCTTAAAATTTCAACTGGTCTCCACTTACCACCATGCTAATGTTGTTCTGCTGTCCACCTGGTGCCATTTCCACACATTCATCTATTACAAGATTCATAAATGGATCAAACCCTCTTAATATTCCTTGGACATGTCGGCCACCATTTAATTTCACTGTAAGGAACAAGTAGTCAGTTTCTTGACAACTCTGCCGAAGTTCTACAACAGAGCTTAAGGTAATAATTATGGAATCGGAATTAGCAGTTTTAAATGAGTAGTTTTATTGTGTCAAAGATCACAACAAACTATTAAACCAAAATCTGCAGTTAATTTTATTAAGTCATTTTCCATAAGCCAATAAAAAAATATGCAATGAACAGACAAGTTTTTTCTTTTGCTTTCTCAACTAAATGCATTTTTACTCCATCCTATCAGAATGTATGCAAGATCATCAGGCATTCATTATTGTCAAGAACAAGTGTCGCTTAATTGGTTTAAATAATTAACAATACAGTAATCCCTCACTCGCAAACATGACCCTATTCACAGTACAGCAACCCAGGGTTTTCCTTTGCTCACTCCTAGGAAAAGTAATTATCCTCCCCTATATTCAGTACAGCTGGTCTTCCTACTCTGCTAACCAACTCCCCCAACAGTTCATTGCAGTGCTGGGATCTTTGAGATGCATTTCTTTTTTCATAAACACCTGAGTGTGGCAGCAACAAGTAACAGGAAGATAAGGGGCAGCTGGCCATAAAGATGCTCATCTAGGGCAGCTGCTACTCACAGGACAAACTACATCCCCTGTGCAACTAATGAAGAAATAATTGTCTTACTTACATGACAACTTCTTGTCCATAAATCTGAAATTTAAAACAAAAGAGTACAATAGCTACAAAGCAATAGTTCTCAAATGAGCAAAACAGAAAATCAAAAGTCTCAAAAAGCTCAAACCCCACAGCTCCAGGTTGGCAATCTTTTTATCAGCCCACTGACAGCAGATATCATGCCTCTTCTATTGCAGGACACAAGATTAGATCGCTCCACACCTGGTAAAATTACCTGTCCTCAGGCTAGGCTGCCTAGTCCTTGCAGCAGTCACACGCACTTCCCAATTGAGAGCCACCAACAAAATACAAACTCACACTAGCAGTTGCGATTCCCCCAAAAGTGAACTTAGGGTTACGAATGAATTCTGCCTACCTAAATTAAGTGAACCTGTGCCTCAGCTACCCGAGGGTGAGAAATGCCACTCTAGAGAAGCCTCATTTTACACATTGCCAGACTCATGCAGGCAGTACACTCTCGCCACTCCTGTACTCTCACTTTAGGAAAGATGAAGGCGCTAACAACTTAAACTTCCAGAAAGCTTTTGATAAAGTTCCTCATCAAAGGCTCCTTAGAAAGCTTGAGAATCATGGAGTAAAAGGACAGGTCCTCTTGTGGATCAAAAACTGGCTGAGTAATAGGAAGCAGAGAGTGAGTATAAATGGGCAGTCTTCGCAGTGGAGGACGGTAAGCAGTGGGGTGCCGCAGGGCTCGGTACTGGGTCCCATGCTTTTTAACTTGTTCATAAATGATTTAGAGTTCGGAGTGAGCAGTGAAGTGGCCAAGTTTGCGGATGACACTAAATTGTTCAGGGTGGTGAGAACCAGAGAGGATTGTGAGGAACTCCAAAGGGATCTGTTGAGGCTGGGTGAGTGGGCGTCAACGTGGCAGATGCGGTTCAATGTGGCCAAGTGCAAAGTAATGCACATTGGGGCTAAGAATCCCAGCTACAAATACAAGTTGATGGGGTGTGAACTGGCAGAGACTGATCAAGAGAGAGATCTTGGGGTCATGATAGATAACTCACTGAAAGTGTCAAGACAGTGTGCGTTTGCAATAAAAAAGGCCAATGCCATGCTGGGAATTATTAGGAAGGGAATTGAAAACAAATCAGCCAGTATCATAATGCCCCTGTATAAATCGATGGTGCGGTCTCATTTGGAGTACTGTGTGCAGTTCTGGTCGCCGCACCTCAAAAAGGATATTATAGCTTTAGAGAAGGTGCAGAGAAGGGCAACTAGAATGATTAAAGGGCTGGAGCACTTTCCCTATGAAGAAAGGTTGAAACGCTTGGGACTCTTTAGCTTGGAGAAACGTCGACTGCGGGGTGACATGATAGAGGTTTACAAGATAATGCATGGAATGGAGAAAGTAGAGAAAGAAGTACTTTTCTCCCTTTCTCACAATACAAGAACTCGTGGGCATTCGATGAAATTGCTGAGCAGACAGGTTAAGACGGATAAAAGGAAGTACTTCTTCACCCAAAGGGTGATTAACATGTGGAATTCACTGCCACAGGAGGTGGTGGCGGCCACAAGTATAGCCACCTTCAAGAGGGGTTTAGATAAAAATATGGAGCACAGGTCCATCAGTGGCTATTAGCCACAGTGTATGTGTGTATATAACATTTTTTGCCACTGTGTGACACAGAGTGTTGGACTTGATGGGCCGTTGGCCTGATCCAACATGGCTTCTCTTATGTTCTCTTATGTTCTTAAAGGACCTACACTGATGATGGCACATGCACAGACCCCCTTACCCCCAAAGCAGAAGCCGGGGGACAATTGTCCCCTTTTTCTGTTGTGAGGGCAGGGAGTTGTTTGAGTGAGATCCTTTGTATGGCTACTTTTCGCCTGCTGTACCTGGGCTTCCTTTACATAAGAACATAAGAGAAGCCATGTTGGATCAGGCCAATGGCCCATCCAGTCCAACACTCTGTGTCACACAGTGGCCCAAAAAATTATATATACCTCTGCTCCATATTTTTATCTAACCCCCTCTTGAAGCTGGCTATGCTTGTAGCTGCCACCACCTCCTGTGGCAGTGAATTCCACATGTTAATCACCCTTTGGGTGAAGAAGTACTTCCTTTTATCCGTTTTAACCCAATTGCTCAGCAATTTCATCGAATGCCCACGAGTTCCTGTATTGTGAGAAAGGGAGAAAATTACTTCTTTCTCCACTTTCTCCATCCCATGCATAATCTTGTAAACTTCTATCATGTCACCCCGTAGTCGAAGTTTCTCCAAGATAAAGAGCCACAAGTGTTTCAACGTTTCTTCATAGGGAAAGTGTTCCAAACCTTTAATCATTCTAGTTGCCCTTTTCTGCACTTTTTCCAATGCTATAATATCCTTTTTGAGGTGTGGTGACCAGAATTGTATACAGTATTCCAAATGAGACCGCACCATCGATTTATACAGGGGCATTATGATACTGGCTGATTTGTTTTCAATTCCCTTCCTAATAATTCCCAGCATGGCATTGGCATTTTTTATTGCAATCGCACATTGTCTTGACATTTTCAGTGAGTTATCTACCACGACCCCAAGATCTCTCTCTTGGTCAGTCTCTGCCAGTCCACACCCCATCAACTTGTATTTGTAGCTGAGATTTTTGGCCCCAATATGCATTACTTTGCACTTGGCCACACTGAACCCCATCTGCCACATTCTGAGAAGTTTTGAAAAACCCAATTTTCTGGCGCCAATAGGAAAAGAACAGCTACTCTTATTCTCTCCATACCAAAAAGCGAGGCCAAATCACAGGCTGCCTACAGTGACTCCCTGCAAGGAAAGCCAGTGCTGCGCATC
The DNA here is from genome assembly GCF_032191835.1 of Heteronotia binoei. Classification (NCBI taxonomy): domain Eukaryota; kingdom Metazoa; phylum Chordata; class Lepidosauria; order Squamata; family Gekkonidae; genus Heteronotia; species Heteronotia binoei. The sequence continues at coordinate 48,607,740 of NC_083234.1, read as the reverse complement.
ATTCCCAGGCACCCGGCTCTCCGATGGCCTTGATGCGCAGGCGCCTCGCTATGCATGCTGGGAAAGCGCCCGCTCTGTTCCCACCAGCCTCGTGCCCGCCGCCGCTATGGTCCCCCGGACAGGTTCCCAAGCTAACTAGTGCCCGCCGCCCGCCAGGGACTCACTTTTTCAACTCTGGCGGGTGCGCTTTACTCATCTTGTGGCTTCAAATGCAGGACCCACAGCAGCGCTCCTCTTCTCCCTGCTAGCAGTTTCCTTGACGTTCTGCGTCAGTACGTCCGAGTCGTCTCCAATAGAATGAACTCTTCAGCACATGCGCACTCTCTCACACACTTGCACTCCTTCGGCAGGAAGTCGAGTTTCGTCGAGGTTACGTATTCGGCCTCCCTAGCAACCAATCAGCGCGAGGCTAGAGTTATGCCCGGCCTAAGAGTCCCAGGATTGCCAATCAGCTTCCATTTCTCAGAGGAGCACAAGAGCCAATAGTTACTCATTTCCACCGAAAGCTTTTGAATTAACAAATTTAGCTGTATAACAAAGTTGTATGTTGGCCGACAGTTCAGTTTACTTCGGTTCCAGTCTAATTACCATAGTGCACATATTAAACATGGTAGATAGCAAGTCTATGTAAAAATTCCTTCTTACATAGACTTCCTTTTAAAATTGAACTCTTGGTCTGCAAAAGAAGGGAATTTTGCCGCTCAATGTATGTCCTCACGTGACCCGCCGTCCCGACATCATTCGTCTGAGCAAGACCTGTAGGTGCCACTGAGAGATGCACAAGGTCAACAACTGCCCATACAAATGCCTTTTCTGTAGTAGCTCTAGTTTCATGGAATTGCCTGTCTGAGGCCATCAGGAAGCCTTACACATTTCCGATGATTCACAATGTAAAATACAATCGTTTGGAAGGACAGTTTATGATAGGATTCCCAACCTCCAGGTGGTGGCTGGAATCAGACAGTATTACAGCTGGTCTCCTGACAACAAAGATCACTTTCCCTTGAGTGAATGGCTGGATTGTAAAGTGGTCCCTTCCCTCCGCAGGCTCCACTCCCAAAATCTCCAGGTATTTCCTAACCCGGAGCAATCAACCATATCAAATAGGACTATATCATAACATATTAATCCAGGAAAATGTTCTGTTGCTATTGATGTTACCTATGCTTGCTATTGATGTTACCTATGCTTTGGTCAGACAAGAGAACATAAGAGAAGCCATGTTGGATCAAGCCAATGGCCATCCAGTCCAACGCTCTGTGTCACACAGTGGCCAATATATGTGTGTCACACAGTGGCCAACATACGCACACACATATACATACATACACACACACACACACATATATATACTGTAGCTAATAGCCACTGATGGACCTCTGCTCCGTATTTTTATCCAATCCCCTCTTAAAACTGGCTATGCTTGTAGCCGCCACCACCTCCTGTGGCAGTGAATTCCACATATTAATCACCCTTTGGGTGAAGAAGTACTTCCTTTTATCTGTTTTAACCTGACTGCTCAGCAATTCCATTGAATGCCCACGAGTTCTTGTATTGTGAGAAAGGGAGAAACGTTCTTCTTTCTCTACTTTCTCCATCCCATGCATAATCTTGTAAACCTCTATCATGTAACCCCGTAGTCGACGTTTCTCCAAGCTAAAGAGCCCCAAGTATTTTAACCTTTCTTCATAGGGAAAGTGTTCCAAACTTTAATCATTCTAGTTGCCCTTTTCTGCACTTTTTCCCAATGCTATAATATCCTTTTTGAGATGCAGTGACCAGAATTGTACACTGTATTTCAAATGAGACCGCACCATCGATTTATACAGGGGCATTACGATACTGGCTGATTTTTCAATTCCCTTCCTAATAATTCCCAGCGTGGCGTTGGCATTTTTTATTGCAATCGCACATTGTCTTGACGTTTTCAGTGAGTTATCTACCATGACCCCAAGATCTCTCTCTTGGTCAGTTTCTGCCAGTTCACAACCCATCAACTTGTATTTGTAGCTGGGATTCTTGGCCCCAATGTGCATTACTTTGCACTTGGCCACATTGAACCTCATCTGCCACGTTGACGTCCACTCACCCATCCTCAACAGATCCCTTTGGAGTGCCTCACAATCCTCTCTGGTTCTCACCACCCTGAACAATTCAGTGTCATCTGCAAACTTGGCCACTTCACTGCTTCCTCCCAACTCCTGATCATTAATGAACAAGTTAAAGAGCATGGGACCCAGTACTGAGCGCTGTGGCACCCCACTGCTTACTGTCCTCCACTGTGAAGACTGCCTGTTTATACTCACTGTTTTCTATTAATTATCCAGTTTTTGATCTACAAGAGGCCTGTCCTTTTACTCCATGACTCTCAAGCTTACTAAGGAGCCTTTGATGAAGAATTTTATCAAAAGCTTTCTGGGAAGGAAAAAAAAATCTATTGGGTCCCCTTTGTCCACATGTTTGTTCACCCCCTCAAAGAAATGTAACAGGTTAGTGAGGCAAGATCTTCCCTTATAGAACCCATGCTGAGTATTCCTCAATAACTTGTGTTCATCAATGTGCCTATTCATTCTGTCCTTGATAATGGTTTCTACCAACTTTCCCGGTATTGAAGTCCTGGAATTTCCTGGATCTCCTCTGGAACCCTTTTTAAAGATGGGGGTGACATTTGCTACCTTCTAGTCCTCAGGAACGGAGGCAGATTTCAATGAAAGATTACATATTTTAGTTAGGAGATCCACAAGTTCAACTTTGAGTTCTTTCAGAACTCTTGGATGTATGCCATCCGGACCTCGTGACTTGTTTTTAATTTGTCAGTCAGCTGTCGGACCTCCTCTCTTGTCACTTCAATTTGACTCAGGTCTTTTAACACCTCTTCCAAAATTAGCAGTTCTGGAGCGAGCAAACACTTCTCATCTTCCACAGTGAAGATTGAGGCAGTGAAGAGCTCAATTTCAAGATTTCTGCTTATTGCTTATTATATGTATCATCCTATTGGTTGCATTGATTTATGCTATGGAATCAGTCATAACCTTCAGTGAGAAAGGCAGACTATAAATAACATAAATAAATATATAGTTCAAACAATGTCATTTCTCCACTCTAGGACTATTGAATAACTGTGGTGATTTCTCCTGAGATATTGTTGGTTTATAAATTAGTGCTTTCTTTTTAAAGGGCAAAGAAATTCATTATTTCAGTTCAAAAAGGAAGCTACGTCTTTTTGTATCTGAAATACTGTGCCGCCCACATTTCCAAAAAATTCTAGATCTGAAGATGGCACTCTTGACACAGAGAGATGTTCAACTACTGTAGCTTCTCCATTCAATCTATCCATCCCATCTTGTTTTTCATTGTTAAAGCTGGACTTAATGTAGCAAGCAGCTAAATCCAATTCTAGGGCAGGAGAATCCACACTTCTCTTTTTTCTGGACCTCTAAATGAAACAGAAACCAGGGTGGTGCTGCAAAGCCATAGCCATACTGCAAGCCATGTATAACAAGCATGACTTCACCTTCCCCTCCCAAGTGACCATCGTTCTTCAAGGCATCTCTCAACCAAGAATATATACAAAACTTCAGTTCTCTGGGTACCCTAAGGATAGTGTAGCATTGTCTCAAAGTTTTTACTGAAAATGCAGGTAGCTGTGTTGATCCACAATCAATTTTTTAAAAGAAAAAAACAGCTATGTAATAGCCATTTTAAAAGATCAGCCCAAATAACACAAAGCAGTATGCAAGTGTTTATGTTCCCCAAATAACTGGAATAGGATTCTGAGTAGACCTACTTATGTCTCCTCCCTTCTCCGAGTCCTGTAAGCACACTGCTCCTGTGACATATGGTCCATTTATTTAATGCTCACAGTGACAATGCCACCTTCTTCTGATCTACTTGACACAACGAATGTTCCATCTGAAAACCGTTTCTCACCATTACTAAAATACTTCAACACTGAAGTTGTACTGGAGGATGATGTGTGCTTCATGACCAGTGCAGAATTCCCTGCAGCTTAATTTGGAAAACACTTAAATATAAACAGACAGAATTCAGTGTAGTTGAAAAATAGAAGATTTTATTTTTGGCTTTAGGATGACTTTCCAGTGTTACCAGAGGGATATGGCAATATTCATGTGTCAATGACAGAACACAGTCATTCCAGCAAAATCAAAACTTCAAACACAAAGTTTTGGAAACTCATTGTTTCCTCTAATCATTCAAGTGACAAAGATTTCCTGGACTTTATCAGTTTAGCTAGATGGTAGTGGGGGTGTGGGTGTCACACTGAATATTCTGCATGGAAAACACACCCACACCCTACATGTGCAAAACTCACATGCCAAGGTTCACCCTAGCATTCCGCCTGACCTTTCAATACGCAGTGAGTGTCCCATAAGGAAACATTTAAACATGAAAGCATACAAACGGTTGAGTCCAGAAACCACACCTCCACACCTGATTCTGCCATGTGCATAAACTGGACCTCAGCTCTGATGTAGTCACATCAGTGCGTGATATGGTTTCAGCACTGCTATGTCTGCTACTAATCATAGGAAGAGAAGCTGCAGCATCCTAGCTCCTTCTATGGAAAACAGGGACAGAGCCGATGTGCTTCCACAGGGCATGTCAGAGACATATCTGCAAAACAGCCTCGGAAAAGGATGCACTGACAGTGCTGAAAGAGGGCAACACTTAACCAAGGACACACATTAGCACCTGTGAAGGTTCCATCTCTGCCACATATTTGCCATGCGTTTTCCCTCCCTCTCAGCAGTCAGGAAACACTGCTATCATGAGTAGTCTGCATAAACACATCAGAGACCAAGAGGACTGCAAACATATGAATGTGTTCTCATTCTCACACCAGGCAGCCTCCTTACCAAACAACGAGCAGGCTTCCAAACTCTGAGTCACCCTGGATGCACCTGACCTTCATTTCCAAATCCCCAGTTGTTGCACCCATCCCAAGTTTTTTTTTTAAAAAATGGAGTGACCATTTGCCCTCCTGCTGCAACGCCAGCAAGTCTACTGAGCAATAGCTGCCAAAGTCTCCTTCATTTTCTTGGTCATGCTGGGGATGAGGTGGACATGGTCATCCACACACTTTGTCACACAGTTTTCCAGCTGTGCCTTGACCTGCTGTTCTTTACTCCCTGAATCCAAAGAGTCCTTAGCTTTGTCGTTGCAGTACATTGTGCAGCGAGAGAGGCGATCCTATGGATGGAGAACACAGGGTCATGAGTGGCTGACAAGACCTCAAGTGGAAATCCATTGCACTGATCAAATTCAGTGGTTGACAAGAAAGGCTTACAAATTGTTACATGTTAAAGTTGTAAAACCAAATGTTTGGTAATAACTGTAAACATTTAAATTTTGTTGTTGTTTTTCTTTGTTGCATTTTGGGGTTTGGGGGGCATTTTTGTGTGTGTTCTGTTAATGTATGATCATGTGTAATAACTTTAATTTTTTATTTATTATTCAAATTTATATTCTGCCCTCCCCGCAAGTGGGCTCAGGGCGGATCACAACATAAAATAAGCATAATAAGCAATCAATATAAATAACAATTCAATTCAGTAAAAACAATAAACATAATCAGAACACGGTTTCCAGCTGGACTCAATTTGTCATCAACTTTGTGAACTGGGCTACATACAGTATGTATGATACAAATAATATCAGTGATGCCAGCAGCATCAGGGGGGCTAGGATCTTTCTGGACACCCAGTTGCCTCAACTTGGCAGAACAGCTGTTTTACAGGTCCTGCAAAATGGCAATAAATTCTGCAGGGCCCTGACCTCTGCCAAGAGCATGTTCCACCAGGTCGGGGCCAAGGCCAAGAAAGCCCTGGCCAAGACTAAATGGACATCTTTTGGGTTGGGGACAATCAGAAGATCTTGTTCCACGGAGTGCAAGGCCCTCCAGGACACGTATGGAGAGAGGCGGTCCCTCAGGTATGTCGGTCCCAGGCCATGCAAGGCTTTAAAGGCCAATACCAAAACCTTGAAATGGATTCGGTACTCAGTCGGTAGCCACTGAACAAATTCATGCTTTGTTGTCAAAAAAGTATGAAATAAACTGTTATCCTAGCAAGAAGGAGCATGAACTCATTCTGGAATTTTTAATTGTCGGGCATCCTTCCTTTACTGCTTAATCCTGTCACATATTCACAGGTATAGTGCCTTGGAACGTGGAGATTTTATTTAACTGTCATTGCCAACAGTGTAGATATATGTTCTTTTTCTCCATGTGGACAACAGGCAGCTAAGCAATAAAAGGGCAGCTAATTTTCCCTCCCCCACCACCACGGAAATTAGCTGCTTTTTTATTACTTAGCTGCCTGGTTCTGGAATAGGCACCCTACTGGTAAGGATGGCAGATTTGAGGCTGGTTCTGCAACAATGGGCTCTTGTAACTGTGGGGGCTGGAAAAATGTCTGGTAAGAAGAACCTCCCTTCTTCATCCAGTCACTCATTCATTCATTTACTGATAAATACATAAATACATTTTAAATTAAAAATCAGTGCCTTTTCTGAACTACTGAAGATAATGAGACATTTAATAATCTCACAAGATATTTATCTGTTTATGCAAAGGTCCTTTTAAAATATCAGTATACAAATCGTATCATCTTTTGTTATAAGGAAAGTCTATTTTAAATAGGGAACACGGAAGTAGGAAAAATCCCCTACTTCTGAATGCCACCATCACTCTTGATCCCAAGGGACAATATCGTCATCAACTTCCCACTTCTTCTGCAGAAGCTGACACACAAGCAACCTTCCTTTCTCCAGCCTGAACAGTTGGGTTAACACAGCCTTTGCTTGTCACTACTGATGATAGGGGAGAGGCAGTGAAAGAGTTCTTTGCCTGTGTCTGGAGTGAATCAGTGCTGCTGGCTCTTTGATCTTTACTCCGTTCAGACTTTGGCCCCAATGAAAAGTTTTTTGAGTGAAAAACCCCAATGAAAAGTTTTGACACCAACCAAGGAAAAAGAAGCCTGCAGATTTATACCCTGCTCTTCTCTCTGAATCAGAGACTCAGAGCGGTTTACAATCTCCCATATATTCTCCCTCCACAATGGACACCCTGTGAGGTGGGTGGGGTTGAGAGGGCTCTCATAGCAGCTGCCCTTTCAAGGACAACTCCTGCGAGACCTATGGCTAACCCAAGGCCATCCAGCAGCTGCAAGTGGAGGAGTGGGGAATCAAACCCGGTTCTTCCAGATAAGAGTCTGCACACTTAACCACTACACCAAACGATTCTAGCCAGGATCAAGAACAAACACAGATCTGTACTGTTTTTGTTCTCCTCACCTGAAATCTCTCCAGCTCCTGGGTGACAATGGCTTGTGCTTGTGCCAGGGGAGTGTGACAGCGTTCGATGCACTGATGGACCTGCTGCATGGAGGCTTTGGAGTTCTCACAACACACGGCACTGCACTTGAACATGATTCCCTGCAAAGAGCTGAATGTCAGTAAGAGAGCACATCCAGAAGAGCCACAGGCCCGTCTGGTTTCTTCTGTTTTCCCACCATGGTCTGCTTGAAGCCAACAGCCCTTCATAGTTGCCTGTCCCATGCAGCTGGTATTGAGACATACACTGACTCTTTAGATGAAGACCCCAACTGGCTATTAAAGTTAACATGGGCAATAAACCTATCCTCCAAGAAGTTGTCTTTGCCTCCAGCAGAAGGGGAGATCAATTTCAAATCCTATTTATTGTTCAGTAGCCCAGTTCTGGTTATTGCAGTTACTAAAACTGCACACTGAATTCTAGTTCTTGATATGTTCTTATACATAACAAGAAGATTAGTGCCTCCCGCCTACCTATTATGTGACCAGCAGAACATGAATGACCTCACATTACAAGAGTGAGTGTAACAAAAGCAAATGTATTGCTTATGGCACTTTCCCCAAATTGATTTTCTTATTCCGAACAAGAAGATTCAATATTTTTGTCATTTACCGTACTTTAATTCCCTCCCCTCCCTCGTGAGGGCTACATATACGGGATTACGCCATTATGTCCTCTGGGAGGAAGGTCATCACAGCCACAGCATCACTGCAGCCAGATTCCTGGCTGCGGTGGGATTTGAATCCAGGTCTCCCCGCAACAGCTGCAAGGCCAGCAGAAACTACTGGCAACTTTGTCTCGCCTCCTCTGGAGTGGAGTCAACAGTCTACACCGATTCATTCAGGGAGTCCTTCCCACGTGCGTGCAGAGGAGCAGTCTCCCTATTCTGACCTGCATCTTCCGGATGGTCTCTCTTTCTAGACCCTGCACCATGCCGTCGATGGCCTCTTGCACCCGGATCTGTTGCGCCTCAGCCATGCCGGATTGCTCTACCGAACACCCCACATGGAGGGAAGTCTCCCAGCCCAGAGGACGCCCGCGCCCGGCCACCTCCCCTCCCGTTCACTTCCAGGGTCAGCTCCGCCACACTTCCGAGGGGCCGCAAATGCTCGCTTGAAACGCAACAGCAGCCTCCGGTGTCCGGGGGCGGGCACTGCAAGCCGGGGACCGCGGCACAAGCTGGGAGATCGCGCGCTTTCTCTTGCTCGGGCAGACGGCCGCCCTCTGCCGTGGCTTTCACAGCAGCGATGTCAAAAGCAGGGAGAGGCTGATTCATACCCCAGCTCTTCTTGGAAGCCTCAGATGGCATCCTCAAAAGCACGGGGGTTGAGAGGTCGCATCAGTATCTATTTATTGACACCCGCTCTTGGGTGGCTTCCAGTCGTCACAATTTTAAAATATGAAGCAAAGGTTTTTTGTTTTTAAGCAACATCAGCTGAAAAATAAGCCCCAAACCAGCAAAACCTAGTAGAGGTGGGACCTGGAGATCCCCCAGAATTACAGCTGATCTTCAGACTACAATGGCTGCTGAATGATTGGCAATATTCCTGGCCTGTTCACTGGACCACTATGAGAGCCGGTCTGCTGTAGTGGTTAAGTGTGTTGACTCTTAGCTGGGAGAGCCGTGTTTGATTCCCCACGCCTCCACATGCACCTGCTGATGTGACCTTAAGTCAGTCACAGTTCTCGCAGAGCTCTCTCAGCTGCACCTACCTCATGGGGTGTCCGTTGTGGGGGAAGGGAAAGGAGATTTTAAGCCACTCTGAGACTCCTTCAGGTAGTGAAGGGCAATATATAAATCTGATCTGTTCTTTTATCGCAGGGGTGGCCAACGGTAGCTCTCCAGATGTTTTTTGCCTACAACTTCTATCAGCCCCAGCCATTGGCCATGCTGGCTGGGGCTGATGGGAGTTGTAGGCAAAAAGCATTGGAGAGCTACCGTTGGCCACCCCTGTTTTATCGTCACTATGTCAGCACAGTCCAATGGAGGAGTTGTATAGTTATTGACAGCCTATGGCCAGCCATCAGTGCTTCTGATACAGCTTCATGGCTGGTGAGCATGTGGGAAAGGGCCGTTTTGGATGTGGCTCCCAAGCTCTGGAATCCTCTGCCAGTAGAGATTAGTCACCCCTCTCATTGCTGGCATTCTTGAGGATAGAAGACTTATTTTCTTCAAAACCTTTGAAGAGGGTTGAATCCCAGGAGGTTGCCTTTATGTTGGATTTGTTTTGTTATGCAGCTATTCTTGATCTCTTTTGAGCTTTCATATCGCAAGGTGGCTTTAAGCTGTTGTGGTGTTTTGAAATGTTGATAGGGTTGCCAGGTCTCCCCCTGGCTGCCAATTTGTGGGAGGTAGGCTTGCCAGCTCCAGGTTGGGAAACTCCTGTAGGGTAGAACCTGGGGAGGACAGGAACCTTAGTGGGGTACAATGCCATAGATGCTACCCTCCAAAGTATCCACTTCCTGAGAGCCAGTTTGGTGTAGCGGTTAAGTACGCGGACTCTTATCTGGGAGAACCAGGTTTGATCCCCCACTCCTTCACTTGCACCTCCTGGAATGGCCTTGGGTCAGCCATAGCTTTCGTAGGAGTTGTCCTTGAAAGGGCAGCTGCTATAAGAGCTCTCTTAGCCCCACCTACCTCACAGGGTGTCTGTTGTGTGTGTGTGGGGGGGGGAAGGTAAAGGAGATTGTGACTGCTCTGATACTCTGAGATCCAGAGTATAGGGCAGGATATAAATCCAATTTCTTCTTCTTCTCCTCCTCCTCCGCATGGGAGACCACACTTCCCACTGGACCTGGCTTTGCCAACACTACCAGAGGATGCCCAACCTATGTCCCCGGGCTGAAGTGGCCTCCTTCCATGATAGTGCCACCTCCCCTGCTGCCCTGGGCTCCTGGGTGGGCCTGGCCTCTGTACTGCTGTCGTGGCCCATGGCTGCTCCCTTCCTGCTGCTGTGCAGCTCACTAGGGCTGTCTCCTCTGCGTTGCTTCTAACTGCCTCATCTAGTCTCCCCTTCTCCTCTGCTGGCCTCTTCTCCTCCACCAGGCTCCTGGATGAGTTCCTGCTGGGAGGTCCAAATGTCTGGGGCATCCTCAGGTGATGGGGGGGGGGGAAGGTGGGTGAGCACCAGGGCCAGCTTGTGAAAATACACTTATTGTTTTGCATTTCATGGTTTAGTTAAGTGATTTGTTTCCTTCTTGGCTTCCAGTGTTTACAAGCAACATTGCAGAAGAAGCAGCTTTTAAAAGTGGTTAGATTCAGGTGGGTAGCCGTGTTGGTATGATGTAGCAGAACACAGTTTGAGTCCAGTGGCACCTTTATTTTATCCAAAGTTTTATTCAAGGCATAAGCTTTTGTGTGCAAGCAAACCTTGTTGGTCTTAAAGGTGCCACTGAACTCAAACTTTGTTCTTTTAAAGTGGTGTATAACATAGACGATCAACATGAAGCCAAAAAGTCCAGAGGTTCCAGTCCTCAAAAGGTGCCACTGGCACTAACCTTATAGCAGTAGATTTCTAAAATTCAGATGGGGCAGGGGCTTTTTTTAAAACAGCAAGCCAATACAAAGCTGTATCCTGGTCAGCTCTACCATTAGGCTGAGTGATGGTTATAATTTTACCAGTGGTAGGGTAGAGAGAGGAACTTTGATTTTCTATCTGAGCATCAAAATGTTTGGGGTCGTCTTTAAAAAGGTAAAAGTTAGTCCCCTGTGCAAGCACCAGTCGTTTTCAACTCTGGGGTGATGTTGCTTTCACAACATTTTCACGGCAGACTTTTTACGGGGTGGTTTGCCATTGCCTTCCCCAGACATCTACACTTTCCCCCCAGCAAGCTGGGTACTCATTTTACCGACCTCGGAAGGATGGAAGGCTGAGTCAACCTAAGCCGGCTACCTGAACCAGCTTCCACTGGGATTGAACTCAGGTCGTGAGCAGAGGACTCCGACTGCAGTACTGCAGCTTTACCACTCTGAGCCACGGGGCATCTTTACTGTTAGGCAAAACTGAAATGAACTGAGACATTCCAGAGAACAGAGATAGCCCCTTCTGCCCTGGGATCCATTGGTAAGTTTAATAATTGGAAAAGCAGGCAGGTTACTCTGGAAATGAACCATTTGGTGCTCGGATGAGATGCTTCTCTCCCCACCCCCAGCTGTAAATACATCAATTTTCCAGTAGGTGGCAGGAGCACCATATGCTAGGCCAGTGATGGCGAACCTTTTAGAGACCAAGTGCCCAAACTGCAAGCCAAAACCCACTTATTTATCGCAAAGTGCCAACACGGCAATTCAACCTGAATACTGAGGTTTTAGTTTAGAAAAACAACTCATAGTGAAATTAACAAACTGAAAGATCATTTGGTCTGGATAGCATTTGCTTAGGAAATCAACAAAATAGTAACATGTCAGAATGGGAGAATTATGGTGAGAGTGTCATAAGGCAATAAATGGAGTGTTCATTGCTCTGTTGCTTGCAGGACTGGGTTAAACTAAGAACATGCCTTTCCCAGAGTGTTTCTGTCCACCTAATTTACTTTTGAACATGTAACATACATTATAAACATCATTCTAGTTTGCCATTTGGGAAAAAGAATACATTAAAATATAGTGTGTTTCGTAGAAGCTGGAGGTTAGGGTGTCCAAATCAGATCTGGGAGGTCCTGATTCATATGCCCACTCTGCCCTGGCAGCTTGCTGGGAAACCTTGGACAAGTAATATACTCTGAGTTAACCCGTCTCATAGGTTCGTTGTGAGGATAAAAGAGAAGGGGAGAATGTGTCAAACCACTTCAGTATCCTTTTGAAGAGGAAGGCAGGGGATACATGATGTTAGTTAATAAATTAAGTAGATGAAAGGAGTCCACTGATTTATATGGCTAAATTTGAGTCCAGCAGCACCTTAGAGAACACAATTTTTGAGAGTCAAAGCTCCTTTTATCTAATCGAGGGAGCTCTAATGCTGGAAAGCTTGTGCCCTCTCCCCCAGATCTTGTTCGTCTCTAAGGTGTTCCTGGGCTCGATTCTAGTTGTTCTACTAAGGACCAGCACAGCTACCCTTGGAAACTTCAGGGATAGTCTGAATTGTATTAACTAGAAAGTCTGATGTGAGAAAGGAGGGCCAGTTTGGTGTAGAGATTAAGTGTGTGAACTCTTATCTGGGAGAACCAGGTTTGATTCCCCACTCCTCCACTTTCAGCTGCTGGAATGGCCTTGGGTCAGCCATAGCTATCACAGAGCTGTCCTTGAAAGAGCAGTTTCTGGGAGAGCTTCTCTCAGCCCCACCTACTTCACAGGGTGTCTGTTGTGGGGGAGGAAGATAAAGGAGATTGTGATCTGCTCTGAGACCCTGAGATTCAGAGTGAAGGATGGGATATAAATCCAATATCTTCTTCTTTCTTTAAACTAAAACTGCAGTCCTGTGCATGTGTAGAGAGTAGGTGCCACAGTGCTCACTGTAGATTACTTCCAAGAAACCATGGAGAGCAAGCCCAATGATGAAAGGCTAAGGGACTTGGGGATATTCAGTCTGGAGAAGGGAAGGTTGAGGGGGGAGACATGATTGCTCTTTTGAAGTATTAGAAGGGCTGCCACTTAGAGGAGGCAGGGAGCTGTTCCTGCTGGCAGCAAAGGAGAGTACTGGCATGGGAAAAACTTTTTAACAGTAAGAGTTGTGCAGCAGTACATTTGACCCCCTCACTGGCAGACATTAAGCAGCAGCTGGACAAACACTTGTCAGGGATGCTCTGGAAAACAAGAACAGCAGTGCAACAGTTTTAATTAATTATCTTAATTATGTTTTAATTAATTATTTTAATTATGTTTTAATGTTAATTTAATGTCTTATTATTGTATTGTTTACTTTTAGATGCTGTTAGCCGCCCTGAGCCTGCTTTGGCGGGGGAGGGCGGGATACAAATAAAATTTTACCTTACCTTACCTTACCTAACAGTTCAAAAACAGCTTATCAACAATTTGCCTTATGGTCCCTGTAGCTTGAAAGACTGCTATCAGAAGCATTGTATTTGAAAGCAAGGAAGCCTGCAGTTCCTTCCTTTCCACTCATAAACCAGAGGCGATCCTGGCCACTGTTTCTGCCAGATTAGTGGGATCCAAAATTTCCTGTAATAAAGCCACATGCCTTCAAAAAATGTGCTTGAGTCAAGGTCCTGCTCTCTCCCCCCCCCCCATCCCCACACACCCATGCTCTCTTTTTCCCTTCGGCTTGGACCGTGCCACAACAGTTTTGAAATATAAAACGCAACCAGGTCTCGGCCGCATGAAAACGTGAAGCTGCCTTATACCTATCTCTCTAGTGCAGGGGTGGCCAAACTGTGCTCAGGAGCCACATGTGGCTCTTTCACACACATCATGTGGCTCTTGAAGCCCCTACCAGAGAAGGCATTTGTCTCTTTAAACCACTTCTTCAAGTCAAGCCAGCCAGTGGCTTGGAAAATGCATTTAAAGTTCAAGTTGCGTTCTTTCCACCTCTTTCTCTCCCTCCCCAACTATTTTCCTTCCTTCCTTCTCTCAGACATCTGATGTTCATGTCTGGTGGCTCTCAAACATCTGACATTTATTCTATGTGGCTTTTATGTTAAGCAAGTTGGCCACCCCTGCCCTAGTGGGTCCCATCTAACCCCCTCCCTAAAACTGCAGGAACACCTGCAAGGAATTTTCCTCTGTGTGTTGTGCTTGGGGGCTGCATTGTGGTTGCACACCCCCATGTCAGAATTCCAAACGTACTCACGAGCTCAAAAAGGTTGGAGTGCCCTGTTGTCTCTCTGAAGGAGACCCAGTTAGGGTTGCCAGGTTTGGGTTGGGAAAAACCTGGAGATTTGGGGGAAGGAGCCTGAGTTTGGGGAGAGGAGGAGCTTCAATGAGATATGACTTCAGAGCCTCGTGCGCAGAGGGGGGGGCGAGGGAGCATGCGTGCCCACAGAGAGTGCTCCGAGTTCCACCTCTGGCACCCGTGCCATAGGTTCACCATCACTGTGCTAGGCTCTCCTTGAAATTTTAATTGTCACCATAAACTAGTTCAAACTGGAAGAGTTCACCAATGTTCTTTCACAGCTAATTGAGGGGAAAAAGAAATTCTCCAGTTGCTCAAGAAAGGGAGCAAATAACAGAATGAGCAAAGCCGGCAAGGGTACCTTTTGGCTCAGAAATCCTGGAAATACTCTTTTGCCATCTGCAGGTTTAATGATTAGAGCCTCCTTCATAGCTACACATCATTGTTATGCCTGATAGCAAGCTGGCTAGCCCCTGTACAGATGATGAAAGACAAATGAGGCAACAGTCCCCAGGTATGCCTCCAAATGATTTTGTAAATTAGCCCAAAGGGCTGCCCCCTTAAAAGGTTTATTGAGGACCGGATATGCTCCAGAATGCTGACAATCAGTTAAATGGTAAGTTGGGAAGGGAAGTCAGCTGACTCAAGCCCCTGAGAGTTTACAGAATCCTAGAGCAGGGGTGTCAAACAGGCCCCCAGAGGGCCCCCAGAGAGCTCCTATTAGGCCCACAAGCAACTCATTGTCATCTGCTTCCTTCTCTCTGCATCACAGCTTGCTTTGCCAAGCTTGCTCAATTGCACAGGAGCTACACAGAGCAAAGCCTCTTTTTTCTCCATTGGCTGACCAGCACATGAAGCAGCTTATGTACAAAAGCTCGCAATGCCCAGCCATTTCGTGTTTTCTCCTGGGTCTTAGGCTCAAAGTATTTACCATGAGACTTCTGTAATGAATGTCAATAAATCAAAAGTAGGTTAGTAACTTTCAGACATACATCTGAACAACACTTGAACAGCATAATCAAGACTGCTACATCACAGAAATTGTCTCCAGATCTTGATGCAATAATTCAGAGCAAGAAGTGTCAGTCATCAGAAACTGTTAAATAAACAAAATGTTGTATGAGTGTTAATCTTTTAAGAATCTCTTAAGTTTTTTTAAAAAAAATTAATTGTGTTTTTCTGTGTCCTTTAAAAAGTTTATATCTCCACTACCTGTCATTACATTTTATGATACACATAGCCCAGCCCAACAAGGTCTCATTCATGTCAGATCCGGCCCTCATAACAAATGAATTCAACACCTCTGTCCTAGAAGTTTTGAGAAGTAAGTTGGGTTTTCAAATTGTATCCCCTCTCCATGGATAAGCAACATGGGAGGAATGTTGCCTTCATGCTGGGGGTGTCCTGAGGGCATCTGGTTGAACTGTGGAAAACAGGATTGCATTAGAATGGTCCCTTTGCTTGATTCAGCCAGGCTCTTACATTCTTAAGTGATGAGCTTGCAGGTATGTCTGTTCCAGTCCTAGATATGTGACTGACTAAATTTTTACTGGCTGGGGGTGCATGGGAGAGTGTTTTGCATGGTTTCTTGCCTATTCTAGTGAATCAAGAGGTAAAACAAATTATGCACAATAGGGAAAAATCTATGTTCATTTTGCACAAAAATGGCCATTATGTAAATTTATATCAGACAATTTACAAAAAAAGCCCTGGTGTTGCTCAAATGCAAAATTTTTAAAATTAGGCTTAATTTGCAAGTTTGACATAATTGTTTGCAAAGTAATTTTGTGGTATTAAAATAAGGATTGCTGCCCATATTTATGATCCCTACAAACTCTTTTTTAAAAAAACCAGCACACCAGTTCATAAGAGCAGGATTCTGGACTGGGCTCCTGTCAGGATAATTTAAATGGCAACAGTGTGAACTTCCTGCTGTTAACATTGTTGGTTGTGAAGTCTGTAGTAAGGTCATTACTCAGACAGCACATCATAATACCTCCCCACTGCTCTTTGGGGAAACTGATGGTAAATAGCAGTGAGCTCATTATGACCCCTCCTGCATCCATCAAAGAAACCTGAGACCAAAGAGGAGGAGGTGGGGAACCACATTTCCTCGTGATCAAGTGGAGAATTCCCTGGAATGGGGCAGATGCTCCATGCTGATGTCATTTGGGTGTGTACAAGACTTAAATAATATGGAAAGTTTCTGTATTTCTCGTGAAAGATTATATCAGCAGTCTAAGGAGGGAGGGAACCTTCCTCTTTCTAGGAAAGATTTTGGTTCCTGGTTCACGTAGAAGAAGTTGCAAGGGAAAACAGAGCAGGGAGGGTCCAAAAGTATATGAATCACTCCGTCAGGGCCCAGGGCCTTACCCAGCACTCAGAATTTTTCTAATTTAGCCATCAATGCTTTCACATTTTCCTCACTCCTAAATATGCGTCTACCTCGCCTCTAGCAGCTGCCCTCAAATGCTTTCCACAGAAGGCCATGCCATGTGTATGCCCTGATGCTTATGACTTAATGTATGTTTTTCTCATAGCTGCCATGATTTTTGATGGGCAGTCTGCAAAATCCTAACTATCTTTGTGCTAGGGGTGCCAATTCCCAGTTGGGGGCAGGGGATCCCCTGGTTTGGAGACCCTCTCCCCACTTCAGGGTTAGCAAAAGGAGGGGGATGTCTGCTGGGCACTCCATTATACCATATGGAGACCAGTTTCTTAGGGTATAATGGAGAATTGATCTGTGAGTATCTGGGGCTCAGGGCGGGGTGGGGGGAGCCTGTTTTTTGAGGTAGAGGCACCAAACTTGGGAAACTGATTAGACTAATACGCAATCATTCATTGAGCATTGAGTGAGCTGTGATTATAAATTTTCATTAATTGTTTGTAATTTTATGTTTATACAGCAGGTGCTGTTATTTTGTATATATTTAGTTCCAGGAATAATAAGTTGTGTCAGATGAAGGGTGTCTGAAACACGCATAATTACTGGAAGCGTGTCACGATTCAACTATTGCCTTGAAAATTAACATCTGCTGTGGAAGAAAATGACCAGCAATTTTTTGCACACCTAAAGCATTGCTCTTCAACTTCATGGACTCTTTTCTTATACTTTGGAGCAACTGGTTTTTGTAAATTATTTTGTGAATTGCAATGTATAGATCAGTTTGTTCTGCATTGTACCTTTATTAATTGTGGTATCAATTATAAAGTTGTTACCAAATTCAATTATAATATTGGATTGAAGTATATAATTGGAAATCACATAAGTAACTGAGTGTTATAGTTATTCCTCACATGGTTTTCTCCAGGCTATCAACCTCACTGTGTTATCCCGTTGGTTTGCCATAATTCCCAGTTGGGGGTAGGGGATCCCCTGGTTTGGGGGCCCTCTTCCCATTTCAGGGTTAGCAGAAGAGGGAGGGATGTCTGCTGGGCACTCCATTATACCATATGGAGACCAGTCCCCATTGGGTATAATGGAGAATTGATTTGTGAGTATCTGGGGCTCGGTGGGGGGCTGTTTTTTGAGGTAGAGGCACCATACTCTCAGCATAGCATCTGGTGCCTCTCCTCAACCCCTCCCCCAAGTTTCAAAAAGGTTGGACCGGGAGTTCAATTCTATGAGCCCCCAAAGAAGTTACCCCATCCTCCATTATTTCCAATGGAAGGAAAGCATTTAGAAGGAGCATGGTCCCTTTAAATGTGATGGCCAATATTCCCTTTGGTGTTTGCTTGCTCCTGGATCCAACCCCAGAGTCCCCAGATATTTCCTGAGTCAGCCCTGGCAACCCTAACTTGTGCAGATCTAGCCGAGTGCAGCTTTGTACTCTCTGGAGCCCACTGGGATCGTCCCCTTGGCTCCTTTCCTGTCCTATATGTTTATTATGGTGATCATTATTGTTAATAGTCACAATAATAGTTATCAAATGAATTTTGCCATAATTGTAGGCAGCACTGTACAGATTGACGTAAGCCAGCAACACAAAACAAAACCCTGCCCTGAGAAGCTTGCAGGAAAACCAGGGGCAGACTCCAAGGTAAAAATGGCCCAGGAGCAAGCCCTTAAGAGTGCTACAAGTTTACAAACTGATCATGGGGCAGGAGAAGGCAATGCTGACATTGACATCCAAAAACAATGCAATAGGATTAGAGTTGTAGAATCAACCTGAAGTCCAAAAACAGAACTGAAGCAAAGTGTAAGTTTGAACAGAGCTTTTTTTGAGCAGGAACGCACAGGAATGCAATTCCGGCTGGCTTGGTGTCAGAGGGTATGGCCTAATACACAAATCGAACAAATAAATAAATAAAATAAAAAGCGCACATCAGTTCTTGTTGAAAATTCCATATCCAGTTACCCACAGAGAGAGAAAAACAGTTCAAAGACCCTTCTTCCTGAAAGTTTTCCACGTCTTTTTTGCTGAGATGTACCTTCTCTCTCCTTAGTGCAGTCATCATCTCTCTCGGTAAAAATAGTAAGGATCCCACGCCACTTGTTCCTCTGGAAAAAACTTCAATCAGTCTTGATTTCCGGTCCTTCTTTTTAACTGTGCAATAAGGTTCCATTTTGGTTTTCTTCTGTTCATTTCCCAGAAAATCACTCTCCATTTCCAATTCCACAAACGTCACCAAGATCTCTTTAACACTCTGCTTTTGTAGATTTGAGATTTCGCTAGCTTTCAACTTAAAAGCTCCCATTTGCTTTTTTATCAACTCTGATAATGAACCAAGATCTTGCTTTAGAGAAGTTATGGTAACCATTATATCCTTTTTATAAAACATTTCACTTGGTAATGCCATTTTTCTGTATCAAATAACTCAGTCTATTAATCCAAGTTGAAAAGTAACTCAGAGACCCAATTAGTCTGTCTCTCCAAATCTTCTCCAGCCATGTGTTTTTATTGTTGCCATTTCAGTTGCATTCAGGCGGCAAAGACAAATCTCTCTAAAATATATCTTGTTTTTGTTCATATTACAGCCAGACAATAGTCTCATTAACACATATTCAATTATAATCCAGGTCGATTTGAGTATCTATAATCAGTCTAATTCAAATTGTTGCCAATGCTCAAAGTTGTTCTTTGTCTTTTTGAAGCCGCATTCATGGGAAAATGAGGGGGGGGGTCTCTTTCCCTTCCTTTGAACTGTCCTGTTTGTTGTTATGTAAAACGACCCATTAGCCAGCGGTATTGAAAACAAATTTACTTGTCGAGTAGAATTGCCATGCTTGAGGTAAGAAAGCGATGCATCAGAAGCTTGTTAAGAAAAAAAAGAGCAAGCGGCCGGGTATTCACCTCTTACGGCTGTAATGGCGATCATGGCGGCAGAGCTTCGGGGCATACAAGGACAGGAACAGCCGCCGCTATGCCCCTGGCTTCTTGCAAAGCCCCATGCCGAAAGGAAACCCCTTCAGGGTCTCCCTGGAGATGCCACATCTGTGGCACCTCTCCAACCACCTGATTCAGGGGGGCCACTAGAGACAAGCTCCGTGGACCCCCGCTGAGCTCAAGGCGACATCCCCTAATAATTTTTCCAAGTAACTTTGTGAATCATTTAGTACACTGCAACTCTATTGCCTGCATAGAAGTCAAATGTGTATGACTGATAACTAATACAAATTAATCAGGATGCTTGCTGTAGGAGGTGAAGCCTGGGAATTCCCAGTTTATTTATTTAAAATGTTTATGTGCTGAATCTCCCAAAATCCGCAAGGTGGGTGGCTCATGACATTCAGTTAGAATGCCAGTAGTAAAACACTGACATAATTAAAATAAAATGTGCTAAATCCCAGCTCAAAAGAAGTTAAGCACCAGTAGACATGAATGTGTTGATTCCTCCCAGTTAACATCAGTTTTAAATGACCAACTCATGGCAAGGTGGATATTTACTGTACCAGGGAAACATGGTGCAAAGGAAAAGAATAGCCAGACTCAGCATGTAAACAGTTTGTTTAGGATTCAAAATGTTTCATATCCATTGATGCCAACATTCTCACAATAACACAGCAGTATTAGCATCCCTGTATTGGAAATGTGTGTGTGTGCCAGAGCTAAAAGAGCATTTCTTGCTTTGTGCCATCCATTCAGTCAGTTTAGGATAACAATGGGATTTGAACCGGGACACTCTGACTTGTGATTCCATCTCTGTGGGTCGCATTTACATTCACTGTTCCATCTGAAATTGCCATTCTTCATCTACTCAGTTTGCATGGAGACTGCAGACAACATCACTGGCAACCTGACCATTTCAGTGCTGCCCTTCCATCTTCTTTTTAAGATGTGATTTGTGGAGCTTAACATGTAGTTGCAATGTCAGGCTTCTGATGAAGACAGTGAAAGTGTTACTAAGGTTTCTCAGGACTAGCAATCCTTTACATTTTTCTCTTTTTTACTTGCTTCCACTTATTTCCTATTAACTTGTGGCTGGCTACAGAACTCCTGTATCTATTACTGTTAATTAGTTCTTGGTGAGGGGTGTGAATAAGTACTGCTTTTCAGTTTGCAGTCAAAGTTATTGCTGGTTTTAAAATATTTTTATTATCACAATTTCGTAATTGTGCTACTATCATAAAACAAAATTTTAAAACCAGCAGTGGCTTTGGCAGCAAAGTGAAAAGCAGTACTTAATTCTGTAGCACAAGTACCACAAGAATCGATAATTAACCATTCACGAACATTGTGGCCATAAGAATGTGGAAAATAATACTGTAAAAAATTAGTGTAAAACAAATGAGGCTAAATCCAGCGAAGACAGAGGTCCTTTGCCTGGGTCGTCGGAGTCTGGGGAGGGAAATCCCCCTGCCAGCTTTTGACAGTGCGCTGTTGATAGCGGCGAACAGGGTCAAAAGCCTGGGGGTACTATTGGAGCCCTCCTTAAAGATGGAGGCTCAAATAGCAGCCACTACCAAGTCCGCATTTTTTCATCTTAGGCGGGCAAGGCAGCTGGCCCCCTTCCTGGAGTGTGACGATCTAGCAACAGTGATCCATGCTACGGTCACCTTGAGGTTGGACTACTGCAATGCCCTCTACATGGGGCTGCCGTTGTGCCAAACCTGGAAGTTGCAGCTAGTGCAGAATGCTGCGGCCCGGCTGTTATTGGGGCTCCCAAGATGGGAGCACATTCGGCCGGGGCTCCGGGTTCTGCACTGGCTACCAATAATATACCGAGTCTGGTACAAGGTGCTGGTTATTACCTTTAAAGCCCTATATGGCCTAGGACCTGCCTACCTGAAGGACCGTCTCTCCCCACATGTTCTCCAGAGAGTATTGAGATTGGGAACCCAAAATCTTCTCGTTATCCCCGGGCCAAAGGAAGCCCGCCTAAAATCTACGAGGGAAAGGGCCTTCTCTGTTATGGCCCCTTCATGGTGGAACCAGCTGCCGGAAGAGGTGAGGGCCCTGCGGGACCTTGCTCAGTTCCACAGGGCCTGTAAGACAACCCTCTTCCGGCTGGCTTATAACTAACTGGCACAAGAAACTAAGTGTAGTTCTATTAGACTTCTGCTATCCCTAATGTTTTAATGTTTTAAATGTTTTAACTGTGTTAAATGCTTAAACTTAATATTTTTATGTTGGATTTTATGTTGTGAGCCACCCTGAGCCACTTGGTGGGAAGGGCGGGATATAAATCATAAATAAACTAAACTAAACTAAACTAAAACTAAAAGGAAAATTTCAGAAGATCTGTTGCTGGACAATGAACATGTAGTAACATTTTGTCATTAGGGATTAGCATTGTCTGGATTTTTCTTAGAAATCTAATGCTATATTAAGCTCTGTGTGGAACAGCAGTTTCAATTCTGCTTGCAGCTGGTTGTCAAAATGGAATGACAGAAAGTGCAAAGATGTCCTCATGAAAACAGCCTTAAATCGTAGGCTGCCATGTGTGTTTGGACTCATATGGAATTGATGGGTACCATGTTAGACCACAGCTCCATCAGTTAACTTTACACAAATGTTGCTAGTTTCTGAGCAGAATTGAAGATGCCGGTGGTTGCTTGTGACCAAGGGGACTAACTCCTCCCTTTTGAAACCCCTCATACCTGTTAATGGTTTTGAGTGAGACCATAATCCTTCTACCATCTAGCCATGAAGTTAAATCTGTGAGGGCATGGAACATGTCTGTGGGAGGCTGATCCAAAACTTCTTCATTCAGCTGCCTGAGATCTGCCAACACTCACATGTCTTTTCTAGAGATGGAGTGATTCTAGCACTTCATATTAAAACAGAAAGTGCTGGGGGTGGGGGTGTTCAGCAGGTCAGGAAGACATCTGAGTGGAAAGTTTCCCAGGAGAATTCTTTGAAGCTGAATGACAGCTCTCATTTATTGGGGCCACAAATGGTGGAACATAACAGATCTTCAAATTCCATCCTTTTTACGTAGTAGCGATACTGTTAAATCCAGATGTATAGTCGGATGTGGTGGAAGCTGTTTGAAAAGAGTGGTTTTCAATGTGTGATGATGTTCCGTTAGTACTTTTCAGTACATTTTCTTAACTAAGACTTGCCAAACCAATAAAAATTCAGTGATCATCCATGAATGAGCCAGGAATTCAGGAACTGTACAAAGATGTCCAGAAGCACAGGGGCCCAGAGTTATTCTGTTTTGCTAAAAGTTCAAATCAGTTTGAAAATTTCTTATGTATACACATACTGATTTTGCCTCTGGAAAATAGGTTGTGTGGGTTTTTATATGGCTTCAAAAACTCACAATACCTGCGTGGTTGAAGGCTAGGACAAACAGATTTAAGGACAGTTTCTGCGTGTGGAATGCTAGGACAAACAGATTTAAGGACAGTTTCTATCCAAGTGCTGTGGTTAGGTTAAATGCAGGGTTATGAAGGATTATCTGTTTTAGATGTATTTAATGGTTTAAATGGTTTTAATGGTTTTATGAATGTTTAATGGTTTTATGAATGTTTATTTAATGGTTTAAATGGTTTTAATGGTTTTATGAATGTTTATCCGTTTTAGATGTATTTAAATGGTTTTAATGGTTTTATGAATGTTTATCCGTTTTAGATGTATTTAAATGGTTTTAATGGTTTAAATGGTTTAATGGTTTCAGATGTATTTAAATGGTTTATGAATATGTGTGTTTGATGTGTTGGTATGTTTGTGGAAGAGCACCTCATTTCGTTGCTCTCTTTTTGTTGAGAACAATGACAATAAATTCATCTATCTATCTGGTGAGAACCAGGGAGGATTGTGAGGCACTCCAAAGGATGTGCAAGGGGCAAGTGGATGGGCAAGTGGGCGTCAACATGGCAAATGAGGTTCAAAATGGCCAAGTGCAAAGTAATGCACATAGGATCCAAAAATCTTAACTATAAATACACATTGATGGGGTCTGAGCTGGCGGAGACTGACCAAGAAGAGACCTTAGAGTCATGGTAGATAACTCACTGAAAATGTTGAGACAGTGTGCAACTGCAATAAAAAAGGCCAGCGCTATGCTGGGGATTATTAGGAAGGGAACTGAAAACAAATCAACCAGTGTCATAATGCCCCTGTATAAATCAATGGTGCGGTCTCATTTGGAATACTGTGTACAATTCTGGTCACACCTCAAAAAAGATATTATGGCATTGGAAAAAGTGCAGAAAAGGGCAACTAGAACGCTTAAAGGGTTGGAACACTTTCCCTATGAGGAAAGGTTAAAGCACTTGGGACTCTTTAGCTTGGAGAAACGACGACTGAGGGGTGAAATGATAGAGGTTTACAAGATTATGCATGGGATACAGAAGGTAGAGAAAGAAGTACTTTGCTCCCTTTCTTACAATACAAGAACTCAAATTGCTGAGCAGTCGAGTTAGAATGGATAAAAGGAAGTACTTCTTCACCCAAAGGGTGATTAACACATGGAAGAAGAAATTGGATTTATACGCTGCCCTCACCTTGTAGGGTAGATGAGACTGAGAGAGCTCTAAGAGAATTGTGATTAACCCAAGGTTACCTAGCAGCTGCATGTGTAGGATGAATGGGGAATCAAACCCAGTTCTCCAGATTAGAGTCCACCACTCTTAACCACTACAGCAAACTGGCTCTCCACACTAAACTGGCTTTCCATTAGGGTGGCCAGACCGTCCCGGTCTCCCGGGACATTCCCGGATCTGGCCACCCAATCCCGGATCCCGGGCTGCCTATACCGGGACCATTAAAGGTCCCGGTTTAGGCAGCCCCGGAGCCGGTGGGCCGCGGGCGCGGGCGGGGAAGGCGGGGAGTGAGGGAGGGAGCGTCCCTGCGCCTGCGCAGGGCCCCTGCGCACGCGCAGGGACGGTCCCACCCTCACTCCCCGCCTTCCCCGCCGGCGCGCGGGGCCCGGCGGCAGTGGTGGAGGCCTCTCCGTGGCCTCCGCTGGTCGCTGGAAGCCCTCCAGAGACTCTGGAGGGCCTCCAGCGACCAGCAGAGGCCGCGGAGAGGCCGCGGGGCACCCGGCGCTGGTCCCGGAAGGCCTTCCAGAGCCTCTGGAAGGCCTTCGGGGACCAGCGCCGGCCAGCGAAGGCTTCCCCGCGGCCTCCGCTGGTCCCTGGAGGCCCTCCAGAGTCTCTGGAGGGCCTCCAGGGACCAGCGGAGGCCGCGGGGAAGCCGCGGGGCACCCGGCGCTGGTCCCGGAAGGCCTTCCAGAGGCTCTGGAAGGCCTTCCGGGACCAGCGCCGGCCAGCGAAAGCTTCCCCGCGGCCTCCGCTGGTCCCTGGAGGCCCTCCAGAGTCTCTGGAGGGCCTCCAGGGACCAGCGGAGGCCGCGGGGAAGCCGCGGGGCACCCGGCGCTGGTCCCGGAAGGCCTTCCAGAGGCTCTGGAAGGCCTTCCGAGACCAGCGCCGGCCAGCGAAGGCTTCCCCGCGGCCTCCGCTGGTCCCTGGAGGCCCTCCAGAGTCTCTGGAGGGCCTCCAGCGACCAGCGGAGGCTGCGGAGAGGCCGCGGGGCACCCGGCGCTGGTCCCGGAAGGCCTTCCAGAGCCTCTGGAAGGCCTTCGGGGACCAGCGCCGGCCAGCGAAGGCTTCCCCGCGGCCTCCGCTGGTCCCTGGAGGCCCTCCAGAGTCTCTGGAGGGCCTCCAGGGACCAGCGGAGGCCGCGGGGAAGCCGCGGGGCACCCGGCGCTGGTCTCGGAAGGCCTTCCAGAGGCTCTGGAAGGCCTTCCGGGACCAGCGCCGGCCAGCGAAGGCTTCCCCGCGGCCTCCGCTGGTCCCTGGAGGCCCTCCAGAGTCTCTGGAGGGCCTCCAGGGACCAGCGGAGGCCGCGGGGAAGCCGCGGGGCACCCGGCGCTGGTCCCGGAAGGCCTTCCAGAGCCTCTGGAAGGCCTTCGGGGACCAGCGCCGGCCAGCGAAGGCTTCCCCGCGGCCTCCGCTGGTCCCTGGAGGCCCTCCAGAGTCTCTGGAGGGCCTCCAGGGACCAGCGGAGGCCGCGGGGAAGCCGCGGGGCACCCGGCGCTGGTCCCGGAAGGCCTTCCAGAGGCTCTGGAAGGCCTTCCGAGACCAGCGCCGGCCAGCGAAGGCTTCCCCGCGGCCTCCGCTGGTCCCTGGAGGCCCTCCAGAGTCTCTGGAGGGCCTCCAGGGACCAGCGGAGGCCGCGGGGAAGCCGCGGAGCAGCCGGCGCTGGTCCCTGGAGGCCTCCAGAGGCCAGCGCCGGTAGCGGAGAGGCCCGGCGCTGGTCCCTGGAGGCCTCCAGAGGCCAGCCCCGGCAGCTCCCTCCCTCGCTCGCCGCGAGGCCGCCGCCGGAGGACTCCCCGCCGCCGCCGCCGCTGGATCCGCCGCCCTGGAATAAGGTAAGGGGGCCGAAAGCGGGGGGGGGGCGGGGGGCGGCCTTCCTTTCTTCCCTCCCTCCTCCCTCCCTCCCTTCCTTCCTTCCTTCCTTCCTTCCTTCCTTCCTTCCTTCCTTCCTTCCTTCCTTCCTTCCTTCCTTCCCTCACTCCCTTCCCTTCCTTCCTTCCCTCCCTCCCTCCCTCCTCCCTTTCTTCCTTTCTTCCTTCCTTCCCTCACTCCCTTCCCTTCCTTCCTTCCCTCCCTCCTCCCTCCCTTCCTTTCTTCCTTCCTTCCCTCCCTCCCTTGCCTTCCTTCCTTCCCTCCCTCCTCCCTTCCTTTCTTCCTTCCTTCCTTCCCTCCCTCCCCCCTTCCTTCCTTCCTTCCTTCCCTCCCTCCCTCCCTCCCCCTTCCTTCCTTCCTTCCTTCCTTCCCTCCCTCCCCCTTCCTTCCTTCCTTCCTTCCTTCCTTCCTTCCTTCCTTCCTTCCTTCCTTCCTTCCTTCCTTCCTTCCTTCCTTCCTCCCTTCCCTCCCTTCCTTCCTTCCTTCCTTCCTTCCCTCCCTCCCTTCTTCCTTTCTTCCCTTCTTCCCTTCCTCCCTTTCTCCCTTCCTTCCTTCCTTCCCTCCCTCCCTCCTTATGTTGTTATGTGATGCAGAGTGTTGGACTGGATGGGCCACTGGCCTGATCCAACAGGGCTTCTCTTATGTTCTTATGTGACGCAGAGTGTTGGACTGGATGGGCCACTGGCCTGATCCAACAGGGCTTCTCTTATGTTCTTATGTGATGCAGAGTGTTGGACTGGATGGGCCACTGGCCTGATCCAACAGGGCTTCTCTTATGTTCTTATGTGACGCAGAGTGTTGGACTGGATGGGCCACTGGCCTGATCCAACAGGGCTTCTCTTATGTTCTTATGTGACGCATAAGAACATAAGAGAAGTTCCCCCCCCCCCAGTGTCCCTGGCTGGCCTTCAGACATTATGGTCACCCTACTTTCCATATCTGTTGCATGGCTGGAGATTCAAAATCAGCTCCTCTTCACAGAACTGCAGTTTTCCAGGTTCTATGGAAAGTATAATGAACAGGGCATTTTTTTAGTTTCAAACAATTTTATTATTAACATATGGTAGTATATTCAATTTCTTACATCATTAATAACTACTTTTTTCCTCTATCCCATATATTACTTTCTAACCACTCCTCCCCCTGTTACTTGACCCCCACTGGTATACTATACTTAAAATATTAGTATTAAAGGTACCCTTAATTAAAAAGAACCAAAATTCATATCCTCCTCCCTCTTATATTTAGTCATTATCAAAAATTGTCCAGTGTCCTTTTATTTTCCACTCTTTTTCTACGTATCTTCTGAACTTCTTCCACTCCATCTTAAATACTTCTAAATCATAGTCTCTTAAGGTTCTTGTTAACTTGTCCATTTCACTCCATGTTATAACTTTTACAATCCAATCCCATTTCTCTGGTATTTTTTCTTGCTTCCACAACTGCGCATACAATGTCCTAGCAGCTGAGAGCAAGTACCAGATTAAAGTCCTATCTTCTTTTGGAAATTTTTCCATTTGTAATCCCAACAGAAAAGTCTCTGCCACTTTATTAAATTCATATCCCAAGATCTTAGAAATCTCATGTTGAATCATCTGCCAATACTTTTTCGCTCTTTCACAAGTCCACCACATATGGTAGAAAGAACCTTCATGTTTTTTACATTTCTAACATCTGTCTGGCATCTTATTATTCATCCTTGCCAACTTTTTAGGAGTCATGTACCATCTATACAACATCTTAAAACAATTCTCTTTAATACTCTGACATGTTGAGAGTTTCATAGAGTTTCTTCCACAAATATTTCCATGTGTCCATCTGTATTTCTTTATTTACATTAATTGCCCACTTAATCATTTGAGATTTCACTACTTCATCTTCCGTAGACCATTTTAAAAGTAACTTGTACATTTTCGAAATTTTTTCATTATCTCCAAGCAGAACTTTTTCCATTTCCATTTGTTCTTGTCTTATTCCTTTGGTTTTAAGATCACTTTCCACCAAACTCTTTATTTGTTGCATTTGAAACCAATCATACTTATAATTCAGCTCCTCAGCAGTTTTCAACTCTATTTTACCGCTTTGTATTTTTAATAATTGATTGTATGACATCCATTTTCCCTCTCCTAACTCAGCTGTTATTTTTATTACTGCTGCAGGCACTATCCATAGTGGTTTTCTCTCATCCCCATATTTCTTATACGTCATCCAGACATTTAGCAAATTATTTCTTATATAATGGTGAGAGAAAAAACCATCCATCTTTTTCTTCCCATAGTACATATAAGCGTGCCAGCCAAATTTATTTCCATGATCTTCCAATGTTAAAAGTTTTTTATTCAATAACGTCACCCAATCTTTTATCCACACCAAACAAACTGCTTCATGATATAGTCTTAAATCTGGTAATTGAAATCCTCCTCTTTCTTTAGTATCTGTTAAAACTTTCATCTTAATCCTTGGTTTCTTTCCAGCCCATATGAATTCTGAGATCTTCCTTTGCCATTTATTAAATTGTTTGCTATCTTTCACAATCGGGATAGTTTGGAATACATACATTATTCTCGGCAAAATGTTCATCTTAATTGCAGTTATTCTCCCAAGCAATGACAAATTAAGCTTGTTCCACTTTATCATATCTTCATCCATTTTACGCCATAACTTTTCATAATTATTTTTAAACAAATCAATGTTTTTCATTGTTATTTCCACACCCAAATATTTTACTTTAGAGGTAACCTCACATCCCATTAGCTTCTGCAGTTCCTTTTGTTTATTTACTTGCATATTTTTACATAAACGTTTTGATTTTTCTTTATTAACATAAAGTCCCGCCAATTCTCCAAAATTTTGTATTTTAGCTAATAACAAAGGTGTTACTTGTATAGGATTTTCATTTATAAACATTATGTCATCTGCAAATTCTCTATATTTATAGGTAAATCCTTTAATTCTCATTCCTTCTGTTTCTTCATCATCTTGTATTTGCATCAATACGATTTCAAGAGTCATTATAAACAACAATGGCGAAAGCGGACAACCTTGTCTTGTGCCTTTGCTAATTTTCATTTCATCTGTGAGATCTGCATTTATACATAATATTTTATTATTATTATTTATTAATTTATATCCCGCCCTTCCCAACAAGTGGCTCAGGGCGGCTCACAGCATAAAATTCCACATAATAACATTTAAACATAAAACAGTTAAAATTAATTAATACATTTAAATTATAAAATATTTAAAATTATAAGACATTTAAACCATTTAAAACATTAGGGACAGCAACCTCTAATATAACTACACCTGGATTTCTTGTACCAGCTAGTCATAGGTCAGCCGGAAGAGGATTGTCTTACAGGCCCTGTGGAACTGGGCTAGGTCCCGCAGGGCCCTCACCTCCTCCGGCAACTGGTTCCACCAGGAGGGGGCCGCCACAGAAAAGGCCCGGTCCCTGGTGGATTTTAAGTGGGCTTCTTTTGGCCCGGGGATAACTAGGAGATTTCGAGTTCCCGATCTCAGTACTCTCTGGGGCACATGTGGGGAGAGACGGTCCTTCAGGTAGGCAGGTCCTAGGCCATATAGGGCTTTAAAGGTAATAACCAGCACCTTGTACCGGACTCGGTAAGCTATTGGCACGTTGTTCAGTATAACCTTGCACGTTGTTCAGTATAAATTGCCTTTATCATTCTTACAAAGTTTCCCCCCAACGTTATTTTTTCCATAACTGCAAACATAAAGTCCCAATTCAGATTATCAAAAGCTTTCTCTGCATCCACAAAAAATAATGCAACTTCCTTCTCTGGATGTCTTTCATAATATTCTACAATATTTACAACAGTTCTAATAGTGTCTCTTATTTGCCTTTTGGGGAGAAAGCCCACTTGACCTTCCTTTATAAAATTTATTAAATATTGTTTAAGCCGTTCTGCCAGGATTCTTGTGTATATCTTATAATCATTATTTAATAATGAAATTGGTCTATAATTCTTTACATTCGTGACGTCTCTATCTTCCTTTGGAATCAACGAGATTACAGCTTCTTTCCATGTATTGGGTATTTTCCCATTTAATCTTATCGCATTCATCAATTTTTGAAGTTTCAGTACTAATTGTTCTTTAAGCATTTAAATTTTTTTTTGCCGTATATCCATCTGGACCAGGTGCCTTTCCAATTTTCATTACATTAATTGCTGCTTCAATTTCTATTTTTTCAATTGGATCATTCAAAATTTTTTCCATATATTCAGTTAAGGGTGCTATCTTGATCTTTTGCAAATACGTTTCGATCCTTTCTTTCGTTACTTTAACACCTTTAAATAAATTAGCATAATACTTAAAAAATTCTCTCTTTATTCCTTCTTGGTCCACCATCTCTTTCCCATCAACCACAATTTTATTAATAATTTTACTTTCTCTCTTTTTCTTCAATTGCCAGGCCAAGTACTTTCCAGGTTTGTTTGCACCCTCAAACGATTTCTGTTGTAATTTTTTCAAATTCCATTCCATTTCCTTATTTAACAAATGTCTCATTTGTGTTTGCAATATTGTAATCTCTCTTATTATTTTCTTTTTTCCCTGGCCTTTTTCTTAATTCACATTCTTTTTTCTTAATTTCATTTTGAATATCCAAGATCTGTTTATTTTTTGCTCTCTTATCTTTATTATTCAGTGTTATTAATATTCCTCTCATTACTGCCTTATAGGCATCCCATACCGTCTGAAATTCTATATCTTCTCTTTCATTAACTTGGAAATAAGCAGTTTCATTTTCTAAAGATGTCACTATTTCCTTTTTTTGTAGTAAATCTTCATTTATTCTCCATCTTCTTGACTTTTTAGACAATTTTGTAATCCACATTAATGGGTTGTGGTCAGCTCCTATTTTGGGTAAAATCTCTATCTTCCTTGTTATAAGTCCCAAATCCTTAGTACCCCACAACATGTCAATTCTAGAAAAGGAATTATGTCTAGCTGAGAAAAAGGTGTAGTCCCATACTTCAGGATTAAACTTCCTCCATATATCCTCCAAACTCTCTTGTTTAACCAACTCAAAGAAAGATTTTGGCAATTTCCCTTCTTTATCAATTTTTTTCTTCCCAGATCTATCTATTGTGTTCTGAATTGTTCCATTAAAGTCCCCCATCAACAAAATTTGCTCATACTTCATCAAGATGTTGCGTAATATTTTTAAAGAAAATGTCATTTGCACCATTTGGAGCATAGAGTCCCAACAATGAAGTCTTTTTAGCATTCAATAAAATTTCCACTGCTATATATTTTCCATCTTTATCTTTAAAAACCAATTTTGGGTCTAATTCTTTTTTAATATAAAAATTACTCCTCTCTTCTTCTGTTCAGCCAGTGTATAAAATTCTAGTCCCTACTGCTTATTCCATAAAATTTATAATCCTTTTGTCTAATATGCACTTCTTGTAAACAAACTATACTACAATTTTGGTTTTTTTATCCAATGAAATGCCCTTCTTTTTTGTGGTAAATTTAGTCCATTTACATTCCAAGATATCAATTTGTAATCCATCATGGTGCAAATTCTTTATTCTCTCCATAAAATCTACGCAGTTCCTGTGTGGTTGTAATTGTAATCCTTTTCCCTTGAAGTTCAAAGCTCAAACCCTCAGGTATTATCCATCTATATCTCATTCCATTATCACGTAGTTTTTCAGTCAATTTTTATATGCATTCCTGTCAGTTAACACTTGTCTGGGCAACTCTTTCATAATTCTTATTCTACTACCTCCCACTATAAATGTCTTTTCAAAATTTTTATTCATGATTTTTCCCACCATTTCTTTTGTCATAAATCTTATAACCACATCTCTTGGCAGATTGTTCTTTTTTGCATAGAGTGAGTCCACTCTATACATATAATCATACATATTTCTATTCCCTTCGGGATCTTCCTCCAAAAATTCTGCAATTATTTTTATGATATATTCTTTCAAATCAGATTCTTCATCTTCTGGTACACCTCTCAGACGAATCTGTGTCTCCATCAACTTGCAGTCATGTATTATCACCTTTTCTTGTAATTTTAACAAGGTGGAATCATGTGTTTTCACTCTCTCTTCCACCTCTTGTACTTTTTTTTGTTATTACTACAGTCTCATTTCTGAGATTCTCTATCTCTTTTTTAAATTCTTTTTTTGAGTCCTCAATGTCCTTTCTTATTTCTTTTTTAGAGGCAGTTATCATTTTTTTCACCCCCTTCATTATCCTGGCTTCCACTGCATCTAATTGGGCTTGCATTTTCTCCATTGAAGCAGACCTAGTACGGATTTGCTTCGGGTCTGACATATAAAAAGATCAAAAATTTTTATCTCACCAAATTAAATTTGGACCATCAGGTTTAATAAAGTGAAGCTTGCCCTTTCCAATGAACCCAATTTCGCCGTCCTCTGGGCCTCCCAGGCTCAGATATTAATATTTAAAATTTTACTTTCCCCCAAAATGGCGGTCGCAACTTTTGCTTCACTTTACAATTTTTCCTTCTTTTCCCTTTATTCAATTCAGATCTTCTTCACCACTGTCCAATAGTCCTTATTTGAAAATTACCAACTCAATTAACTCCACCAATTTTTATTGTCCCAGTCACTTTAAAAACGTTGTTAAAACTTTGTCCTCCCAGCAATGGCCGTCGATGTTTCTCTCTGATATTATAATCCTAGAGTAGGCTGTTTCCTTCTCTTCCTTCCTTCTTCTTCCTCTGGTACTTCCTGCTTTTCCTGCCACCAAGTCTCGTTTCACTGGTAGAGAAATCTCGCGATGTCTGACGTACTTCCTGTGTTGACTGTGAGTGCTGCAGATCTATGATGATGGGGCTATTTCCTCAACCACAGATAGACTAAACAATAAATTCCTTTCTCATTTTAGCACTGTCTTTTAGATTAACAAAGTTCAAATTTAGCCCCTTTTCTTCTCCACCTTTCAAGCTTCCATTATATCCAACTCCCACCTTTTAATTTTGTTTTGTTTAGCTTTAGTTAGTCCCGGAGTGAAAAGATAGCAATCAATACCTTTTTTTTTTTTAGTTTATCCAAATCGACACTAGTATTTTGTAGATTAGATGTTTAAAGTTGTAAAAGAAGACTCGGATCCTGTTGAGCTTAAGTCCAATAAATGACTCTGGAAACTTCTGTAGATGATGAATATGCAACTTCTCTCTGGAGATCCCTCAAAGCCTCAAAGGAGCCCCCTCTGGGACATCCTTTCAGCCAAGGTAAGTCTCCTCAAAGTATCTGTGCATATCTTGGACAATTCTCTAGCTGAGAAAAGTAGGCAGAAGGCATTAGTTTGTTTTTTACTACCCCGAACAGAAGTGCCAGCCTGACCCCGTTAAGGAAAGCAGCTCAGCTCACCATTTTCCAATCCCGGAAGTCCATGAACAGGGCATTTTTTGAGCAGGATCACAGTTCTGGCAGGCTTGGTTTCAGGGTGTGTGGCCTAATATGCAAATAAGTCCCTGCTGGGCTTTTTCTATAAACAAAAAAGACCTGATAATGACTGTAGTATTAAAGCAGTTTAAATTTCCCTGTTCCCCAGGCAGTGAAGTGTGTGTGTGTGTGTAAGTGAAGGTAAAAAAGGGGCAACATTGGTAGTTGCGTCACAGAGCACAGAAGCAATAGATGTGGACACAAGCAATAGGTATGCAGACAATGGGAAGCAACCCCTCTTCAGCTCTCTTAAGGTACTGTCTGTGATAGGTTGATTCTTCCCTGCATGGACAGCTGGAAGCCTCTTCAGTATTTGAGAGCATCAAGACAATGTCATGTCAATGTGGGCACAACTTCATCTGGTTTTCACATTTTTTCTCTTTGGATCAGAGAAAAAGTAAACCTCCTTTCATCTGGCTCAAAGGGGAAACTTGGGGTTGCCAACCTTGAAGTAGGGTCTGGAGATCTCCCAGAATTACATATGATCTCCAGATTTACGGAGATCAGTTCCCCTGGAGAAAATGGCTGCTTTGGAAGGTGGACTCTATGGCATTATAGTTCCCACTCTTCCCCAAACCCTGCCCTCCCCAAGCCCCACCTGCAAAATCTCCAGGAATTTACCAGCCCAGAGTTGAGAACCTGAAGGACACTACAGAGTGACTGTAGGTGGAGTGTCTATCTGGATATTCGTTTAAAGGACTTGGTGCTTCCCACTGAGTTCCAGTTGCCCTATGGCAACAGGCCAGTGGAGGAATGCTCCACCTTCAAATGAAAATAATCAGAATGTTATAGCTGCTGATGACACAAGGGGCGTATTGAACATACCTGATCTGGCCAAGGCCTTGAAGGAATCCAGACAGATTGCATTCCTGTCCAAACCCAATGAGTGTGCTCCCCAGCTCGGGGTCCCTGAGGTCAGTGGCTGGCTGGCTGGGCCAGGTGAAAGCAGGCAGCCAAGCTCCAAATATGGACAGCAGCAGGCCAAGCCACACTGGAGACCATTTCACACTGATTGCTAATTAAAACGGACAATATTGTACACCCTGTTCCCTTGTGCTCTTCTAAGGGCACAAGAGCAGAAGCAGGTCCAGGCAGTTCAGTTCCAGGCTATGGATTTGCTGGTTCAAGGCCTGGCAGCATCCCTAACAGGGTGGTGTCAGCTGACTTCTAGAGCTTTTTTTGTAGCAGGAACTCCTTTGCATATTAGGCCACACACCCCTTATATAGCCAATCCTCCAAGAGCTTACAGGGCTTGTTAATTACTGGATTCAACATGGAGGAGTTCAACCAAGTACATACTTTATTAGCAACAGCACACTAAGACAACATGGCAGGTCCGGGTCCCTGTTTATATGCATGCAACAATCCCACAGAACACTCCCGAATCCCATACCAAAACACTGTGGTTGAGTTTCACACCCCAACCGCTCATTGGTTCATTTGCAGAGTTCAAATCCATCCAGGTGATCCACAGTTTCTCGCGGTACAGTGTAAGCCTGCGAAGCTGCACAAAGCAATACATTCAGCCCATAACAGGGCTCAGTACAGGGCCTACTGTAAGCTCCAAAAGGATTGGCTACATCAGGAATCTGTGGCCTAACATGCAAAAGAGTTCCTGCTACAAGACATGCAAGCCAATCACCAGGACTGAAATAAATTCAGGAAATTATTTCCCAAGGATTGCTGACCATGTAAAGAAGCAGTACTGCTCAGGCCAAGATTGATGGATTGATTTAGGACAGAGGTGTGCAACTTATGGCTCCAGAGCCAACTTATGGCTTTTAAAGGTCATGAAATCTCTAAAGAGAGGGTAAATATATTGAGTATGAAAAGCCATACTGAACTTGTTTGAGCATTATGCAAACTTCATAAGACTTTGGTTGTTACTCGGATTTGTGTACTGTTTGTAATTATGCTAGTAAGATATCCTGTTGTGTTGTCTGTTTTGTTGTCAAAATGGTTCCAAATAATTTTTGTTTAAAAAAACCCTTTAAGTTAAGATACTCTGGAAAGGTGATGCTAGAATGACCGGCATGTGAAGGAAACAGCAGACAAAGTTTCTTATGCAACTAAAAGACATCTTAGAGATGATTTATGGAAAGAGAAATGATAGAGATAAACAGTAAGCCAAATCCACACCATACACCAATTTATGCCATCACCTTAAGAAAACTCCACAATTGTTGAGACCTCAAGGCCCCGTGGCGCAGAGTGGTAAAGCAGCAGTACTGCAGTACTGTGATCTGAACTCTCTGCTCACAACCTGAGTTCGATTCCAGTGGAAACTGGATTTAGGTAGCCAGCCCAAGGTTGACTCAGCCTTCCATCCTTCCGAGGTCGGTAAAATGAGTACCCAGCTTGCTGGGGGGAAAGTGTAAAAAGACTGGGGAAGGCAATGGCAAACCATCCTGTAAAAAGTCTGCCATGCAAACGTTGTGAAAGCAACGTCACCCCAGAGTCGGAAATGATCTTTCCTTTCCAAGAGTGACTTCCTAATAAAAGATTCACAAAAACCAGTGTTCAGGCTGCAGAAACAAAGGTTGCTGCCTCCTGATTTAGGATATTTATTTGGTATTTTTCTGTATATAGATCTTTAAAAGTGGAGACCTGCAAAACACATGCAGGGAGGGGACATCCCTTCTTCCCCTTTGCTTCCTTCCCTCTACGGTTGCCTAATCCCCCTGACCACTGGCAGGGCCTAGGGGGATAAAGTTGCCAGATTTAGGTTGGAGAACTCCTGGAGTTCTGGGAATGGAGCCTGGGGAGCGCAGGGAACTCAATGGGGTACAGTACTATAGAATCCACCCTCCAAAGCAGCCATTTTCTCCAAGGAACTGATCTTTGTAATCTGGCTATCAGCTGTAATGCCAGGGAATCCCCAGGTCCCACCTGGAGGCTGGTATCTCTACTTCCCTCTCAACCTTTCTCTAATAAAACCTCTCTTTCTTCCCCCTCCCTTTCTCTGTCAACTTACCCCATGTCCCCCTCTCTATTTCTCCCCCTTCTCAGACTATCCCACTCCCCTTATCTGACAACCTTCCCCTCCTCTCTTTTGCCCCTGCTCCTCTTTTTCTGTCAACCTACCCTCTCTATTTCTCCCTCATCTCAAAACTACCCCCTCTCTTTCTTCCCCCTCATTTTATCTAACAACTTCATTTATTTTGCCCCACCCCTTCTATAACCTACCCCCTCTCTATTTCTTCCTGTCTTTCTCTCCTTCCCCTTATCTGTCTGCTTACCTCTCTTTTGCCACCCACCCCTTCTCCATCAATTTTTCCCTCCCCTTCTCAATCAACCTACCCTCTCTCTATTTCTTCCTCCTCTTTGTACTCCCTCCCCTTTCCTCTCTTCCCCCCATTCCTCTCCCCCCCTTTATTTTATTGGCTGCAGCAACTGTGGTGTCAGAAAGTTACTCTGGCCCTTGAGCAGCTTCCCTGTCACCAAGCCTGGCACAGCTCCAGGCCTCTGGGCCTGGCCTCAGCAGAATCTGGGAACTGCTCCCAGCCTGAAGAGCCTCACAGTAGCTAGCACCACTGTGGCCAAGTTTGGAGATGCTGGTGCCAGTAGCCACACCTGGAGAGTTTCCCAGATGCTGGTGCCACTGCAACCCAGTCCCAGAAAGATTCTTGGCATCCTTCACCAGCCAGGCCTGGAGAGGTTCCCAGTGTCTGCTGTCACAGCACAGCCTTCCCTCGATTGGCTGAGGGAGGAGGAGGGAAAGAGTCAGAGAAAGCCTTCCTTTAATTAGCTGAGGGCTCCTCCCTATTCTCCTCTGGAAGGGAAACAGCAAGAGACAGGGGGTGGGGAATGGTAGCCTAGAACAGCAGACCAGGTACAGAGAGAGAGATAGGGAGGGAAAACAAGAGACAGAGAGAGACTGAAGTCCTGTGCTTAAGACCAACGTTATCAGAGACAGCGTTGGTCTGAAGGGTAGAACTAAAGGCCTCTGAGGGAGAACTCATTGGAGCTAGTCCTGACTAGGGTTGCCAGTTCCAGGTTGGTGGGAAATTCCTGGAGGTTCTGTGGTGGAGGAGGGCATAGGAGTTAGGGCTTCAAGACCCGCCAGACCCAGGTTCTTGCTGTGGAAGCTGATTGGGTGATTTTGGACTAGTCACAGACTTTCAGCCTAACCTACCTCACAGGGCTGTTGTTGTGCAGATCAATAGGATAATGATTTAAGTTGCTTTGGTTCCTCCCACCATGGAGAAAGACTGTCCTTTTCTTATGTAGGGAGGGGAGAGGCAAGTGAAAGCTGAAGTCAGAGGGGCAGATAAAGGCAAAGCGATATGGTTGTCGACTCCAGGTTGGGAAATTCCTGGAGATTTAAGAGGGGGAGCCTAGAGAGAGTGAGGTTTGAGGAGGGGTGGGGCCTCAGACAGGTACAATATCATACACTCCACCCTTCAAACAAGCCATTTCCTCTTGAGGAACCACTGTTGCCAATCTCCAGGTGGGAGCTGGAGATAACTCAGAATGATAACTGTTCTCCAGATGACAGAGATCAGTTCCCCTTGAGGTGGGTGGGGGGGAGTGAATTCATTCACTTGAGTGGGTGGGAAGATAGCAAGGGGGGGCATTTGCCCAAAGCTTCTTTGTACTACAGCCCATTGTATTTTTCTCCACAACAGGCCTTATTCCTTGTGTGTGTGTGTGTGTAAAATTGAACACCAAAGATGAATTGGCTAATTTGCAAAGTTCTTTTATATGTGCTTCTCAAAGCCCCCAATGGGGGCATTAGAACAGTCCTGACCAACAAGCAGTTAGGATTGCTGGGATGTGGAAGTGAATGTTTTGCTTTACTGAGCTGTTTGCATTTTTGGATATTTTTGGAAGGTTCTGCCATATGACGAAGTGTGGATGAAACAAGCAACCAAGCTGGGGGGAATTTAACCACCCCTATGTATTTGTCAACATGTCAGATTTTTCTATTAACCTAGAAGAGAGTCTCCAAGTTTGCAGGGAAATCTGTTTTGCGTCAGTGTGGCCTCAATCCATGGTTTTAGATTTCCACAGATGGAGCCACACTTTGTAATTGGATATATAGATGTATAGTTCTATGGTAGAGCCTCATTGGGAACAGTGTGTGTATTTCTGGTCATCATATCTGAGAAAGACATTGCAGAGCTGGAAAACGTACAGAAGAGGGCAATCAAGATGATTAGAGGGCTGGAGCAACTTTCCTGTAAGGAATAGCTGAAAAGTTTGGGTTTTCAGTTTAGAACAGAGACAACTAAGGAGGGACATGATAGATGTTTATAAAATTAGGCATCCAATGAAGTTGATGATTAGTGTTCAGATTGGAAAAAGGAAATACTCATATTTACACAGCAAGGAATTAAAAAATGGAATTTGCTGCAAGAAAATATAGTGATAGCGACACGCATAGACATATTTAAAAAGGGATTAGACAAATTCATGGATGATAAATCTCTCAGTGGGTGCAGTCACACTTACCATTAAAGGTGTGTGTGTAGCGCTCAAATCTGAACTGCTGAATATTGATTCGATGCAGGGCAGTTCAGACGAGCATCCAAGAATGCGATTCATTCTGTTGTGCGCGATCAGACATCCAATACTATCACGCTCATTTCTTGGAGCATGCGTAATCAGATGGTGATTTCTGGGGGGGGGGTCCATTGAACATGCGCCCAACTGTTTGGAGCTGGGAAATCAAAACTTTGTTCAGAGGCAGGGGGGAAGGGCGAAAGTTTCTAGAATTAACATTGCTGATCCAAACCACGGAACTGCCAGGAATTATTTTCCTAGAAATTGGCAGTGACAATGATATCTTGAAATCCTCCACATTGAAAAAAAAAGAATTTTTTTCGTGTTCTGAATAGTAGGATAACATTTCCGCCCCCCCCCTCCAATCCTGTGTTGATTGGAGAAGCAGAAGTGTCACCTCAGATTCCCGGATGATCTGGCAATGCACATGTCTGCTGGGGCTTTTTTTTTTAAAAAAGGTGAGAGGCAGTATCGCGCATGAGCTGTCCAAACAACAAAAAGCCGAGCTTGTGCCGCTGTTTTGAAAAAGGGACGGACTTTATGTGCTATCAAATTAACGCGGCACTGATCCGCAGCAAGTCGGAATGACCCCGGATGACGCTCGATTGCCAGATGTGCATGTCTGAACGAACACATTTAATCCATCAGCCAGACCAAGCTGTGTCATCACTAATGGTACATGTGACCACACCCAGTGGCTACCAATGGTTCCTCTAAGCTGCAAAAATTCTAAGCTGTGAGCAAAAATTCTAGTGAGCTACTGACATTAAAGTTGTGAACTACTGCATAAATTAGTGTGTTCTGGGTCATCCTTCCTGAGTTAAGACAAAAATATGTGAGCTGGAGGGTAAAAAACTGTGAGCTAGCTCACACTAACTCAGCTTATTGGGAACACTGATGGCTACTAGCCATGGTGACTGAGGGAAACCTCTGCATTCAGAGACAGTCAGCCTCTGAATCCCAGTGGCAGGAGGCGACATCAGGGAAAGATGGCTTCTATGTCTTCTCGTTGGCCCTCTGGAGGAACTGGTTGGCCACTGTGTGAGACAGGATACTGGACAAGATGGACCACTGGCCTGATCCAGCAGGTTTTATGTTTTTATATGTTTATACCCAATGTAGGTCGTAGCATAACATTAAAAATACAACAAGCAAAAGATCAATAATTATCTATAGCAGCAAAAATAGTTCAGCAGCAATAAAAGCTCTCTCTCTCTCTCTCTCTCTCTCTCTCTCTCTCTCTCTCTCTCTCTATCTATCTATCTATCTATCTATCTATCTATCTATCTATCTATCTATCGATCATCAATGCTGTGGCAGAAAATAGCGGGATAAAAAATGATAACTTATCTTGAAAGACTTTCCCCACAAGAATCATTATAAATGTTCACAAAGTCAGTCTATATATTTTTCTTGAGCTA
This sequence comes from Heteronotia binoei, assembly GCF_032191835.1. Taxonomy (NCBI): domain Eukaryota; kingdom Metazoa; phylum Chordata; class Lepidosauria; order Squamata; family Gekkonidae; genus Heteronotia; species Heteronotia binoei. The sequence continues at coordinate 48,567,418 of NC_083234.1, read as the reverse complement.
GTGTAGCATAATAACGAAAGAGACTGAGTTTACATGACCCACACGCAAAAGAAGCCGTAGCCAAGAGGAGAGGATAGAAGACTGAGGTAAGAGTCAGGAAGTCCCCTCATTTCTCCTGTGAAGTCACCAGCTGGCCTCCAGCAAGCCATTAATCTCTTAGGCTTCAGCCCTCTGTCTGCAATATGGGGAAAATAAGAAAACTACTGGTCTTCTTTTATAGAATTATTATTATAATGATCACGGTGATCACATATAAGAAGTGCTTTGTATACTTTTTATCAATGCAAGGCATTATTTAATTGCCAATGTTGCAAACTATATTAACACACAACAGAGAACATAATGACAGCCCCCTCTCACCCCCCCCCATTTCCTTTTGCAAAGCTAGCCTCTCCAGGTTTCTAATGTGAGCCATTTGCCTCTTAAAACACGCATTGCATCTTCAAAGTGCCTGCTGCAGACATTAACTAATTCATGATACTTACAAAAAGTTCCATCCCAGTAAAATAAAATTAGGGGCGACAGCTCAGGAATGGATGGAAAAGTCCCTCTTCAACGGCTGCAGTGTGTAAACCTGGGGTTGAAGAGTTTAAAAGACTCCAGACATACACAGTACATTACACACTGGAAAGAGCCAAAGGAAGTCGAAGATGCAGCTGAGCTCACTTGACAGAACATTTTATTGATTCCCTTTGAAAGCGTTACTCTGAAAGACTCAACAAAATGTAAATCCTCTGAACTAACAACTTGAACACTCACTGGCTGGAGGGCCAATCTTATTTCAGTTCAAGCCAAGAGCAGCTGTGCCAGAAGTTAAGGATGTTCCCCTCATGTCTGCAAACCCATGGGTTAATTCCATTCTGCTCCCACACCCACCCCTTAATCCCCAACAGACTTGCAAGCACATCTTGTGCTATGAGTTGTCCTGCATCTCTCCTCTGCCAGATCCAGAGAATATGTGCTGTATTACAAGTCTGTCTCCCATCTAAATAGAATAGAAAAGGGACATGGATTTCAAACAATGTGTCACAATAATAAATGAGGAGTTTCCATTTAAAAATTGTAACCTGCCAGCCAAGAAAATTGTTACCTAGCTCTTTGCCATCTATGGCTTATGATGCAGGTTGGCCTAAAAAACCCCAAACCACTGGAAACAATTTTCAGAATCATTTTTTTTTTATTTGTATCCCGCCCTCCCCGCCGGAGCTGGCTCAGGGCGGCTAACAACATCATACAAATTTCAATTATACAAAGAAAGCAAAAAACGCAAAATTACATTTAAGCATTAAAATTCTGATTAGGTTTAAAAATTAGTTAATTAAGTTAATAAAAGTGCTAATACTGTTCTTTTAGGATGGCGGTTATTATTAGCAATTTCTTTCTTCGTCAGCGAAGAAATCATGCAGGAACAAACTTTTTGAAAACTCTAATTGCAATATTATTTACAAATCAAGATGGGTAGCTGTGATAGTCTTTCTGTAGCAGTAGAAAAAAGAGAGTCCCGTAGCACCGTAAAGACTAACAAAATTTATGTCAGGGTAGGAGCTTTTGTGAGTCACTGCTCACTATAGTAGTCCACTATTCTCTATTATTTACAAATATTTTGTTGGGCTTTGGAGCACATATTACATGATGGATCCCCTCCTCCAAGTTTTTTTTTCCCCTTCCTTTCTTTTACAGTTTACAACAGAGAGTGATTAAAATTTGAAATTTGCTGCCAGAGGAGGTAGTGGTGGTCACAGGAATAGACAACTTTAAAAAGGGACTATATAGATTCATGGAGGATAGGCAGGTTTTTTTGGGGTAGAAAAAGCCCCACAGGAACTTATTTGCATAGGCCACACCCCCCTGACACCAAGTCAGCCAGAACTGTGTTCCTGGGCATTCCTGCTAAAAAAAGGGGGGGGGGGCTGAGGATAGGTCTATTGCTGGCTACTAGCCATGGTGACTGAGGGGAACCTTCCCATTCAGAGCTAGTCAAACACTGAAAGTACTGGTCATGCAAGACCATCATCTGACCCAATCTCTCTTAGATGGCCATGATGAGACCTGTGTCCACCTAACACCACAACCCCAGCAGGGAAGAGAAGTTCACAATCAGGAGGGCATAAAACAAGGGTCCTCACTCAGCCAAGGCACCCAATAATGAAGCCCCTCTACTCAGTGTGAGCAGAGAGATGAGGTGGCTCAGAGCCCTGAGTCCACCTAACACCCAAACTCCAGCAGGAGAGAGAGGAGTTCACAGTCAAGAGGGAATAAATGAATGTGCAGTGCTAATCTATTTTTAACAAGTTCCCTGCTTCTCTGCATAATTGTGAACATCAGGCAGACAAGAGAATGTGGAGGGGAGCTGAGCATATATATAAACATATATATAAATGTTCTGATCTGATAGAGTAGAATGGGAACATTGGCAGCCAGCAGTGCCTGTTAGGCTTTGGAGAGTTCCTATAGGTGTTTCCAAGGCTGGATAATTCCACCACTCTGTTGCTTTGGAGTTTTGTTAAGAGTTTAATTGAGCAGAGGCAGTCTATCTGGAAATGTATAAATTAATGAACTGTCACTAGCACCAAAGTTTATTTTTAAAAACATTTAAAAAACATTTATTAAAGAAGAAGACTGTAGATTTATACCCTGCCCTTCTCTCTGAATCAGAATCTCAGAGCAGCTTACAATCTCCTTTATCTTCTTCCCTCACAACAGACACCCTGTGAGGTGGGTGGGGCTGAGAGAGCTCTTACAGAAGTGGCCCTTTCAAGGAGAACTCCTGCAAGAGCTAACCCAAGGCCATTCCAACAGCTGCAAGTGAAGAATCCAGGCCTGTAGCCAAGGGGAGGGGGGACCGGGGGGGCACAGCACCCCATCCAACCTCCCTGGACCTTTATGGCCCCTCTGTTCCCTGGCCCCCGCTCTCTCCGTGCCACTTTGGCGGCCCCTACCCCACTTCACGGCCACCTCCCCCTCCCTCCCTCCTAACTCACCAATGCTGTGAAACAGGAACAGGCTTCAGGGGCTCTTTTAAGCAGGGGCCACCAGAGGTGGGGGCCCCTCCATCAAATTTTTTTTCCTGTGGGCCCTCCATCTGGAATTTTCTGGCTACGGGCCAGGGGGAATCAAACCTGATTCTTCCAGATAAGAGTCCCCACACTTAACCACTACACCAAACTGGCTCTCCTTTACAAAACAAAAATGCAAATAGATACAATACAGTGGTATGAATACAAAGTTAACAATAACAGCACCAAAGTTTAGAACAAAGTTAAGAGTCCAAAGTTTGTGAAATGTTTGTGCCAGGCACCCTTCCATGAACATTGTTTTGTGAACCATGAAGCAGCCAAACTTTGTGATGAACTTTATTTCATGAGCCAGTTTGTGCCCATCCCGTGTAGGCTGAGTTAGTGTGAGCTACCTCACAGTCTTTTAGCCTTTGGCTCACACATTTTTGTCTCAGCTCAGGAAAAATGGTCCTAGAGCAAGCTAATTTATGCAGTAGCTCACAACTTTAATGCCAGTAGCTCACAAAGCAGAATTTTTGCTCCCAAGACTCCATGGCTTAGAGGGAACATTGCCCATCCCTATATACACATTGGGACTGGAGCCCTAGAGGTTCCATGCTTGTAGAGGAGCAGAGAAAGACAAGTTTAGATTTTTTTGGGGTGGGGGGTGGGGTGGGATAATGCAGGAAGGAACTAACTGATGCACAGTTGTCAAACATAGATGAGTGGATGTCAACAGTGTGAGCACAGAGGAAAGTGAGGAATTGTGAAGATATTGAAAGCAGAGATTTAGTAATAACTTAGGTGAGTGAAGAAAATAAAAAAGGATGAGTAGAACATGACTCCACAGTTGCATGCCACTGAGGCATGGGAGATGACAGTCCTTCTAATACTGGGTGACAGAAATTGTGAAATGGTTGCTAAGGAGTATCTAGCAGGAAATGTGGTCTTCCCCCCAAGGAAGTCTCTCACACAACAGGATAGGGACGAATGTGCTCATATCCTTTGATCATATGTGTAAGGCTGCTTTGGCACAACTAGGTAATAGAACAGAGCTGCTACAATCTGCTTACACGCCTGCCTTGAAACCATTCAGAAAAGAGATAATTGAAAGCAGTCGATGGGCTGTATTGGAACACATCACAGAACCCAGAGAATGTTATGCTCAACCAGTCATGATGTTGGGAGTTCTGTTAATAAGCTCCCCAGCCAGATTTTTTTTTAAAGGCAGGCAAGTGGGCCCCAATCTAAGTCTTCACACACCCAGCTTTCCCCCCAAATTAAGACTGTGTGTAGAGTTGCTATTTGAGGGAAACATACAGTTTCTTACGCTGGTACTGCTCACAATGTCCATATTAAATTGGGCAATTGGATATACAGCATGAAATCTAGAAATCTAAATTGTAGTACTTTGTTTCATCTGGCTCCTTTACAATAGACAAAAAATGGTGGGATATACAAAATATTAGCACCCAGAGCTTTTTTGTAGCAGGAACTCCTTTGCATATTAGGCCACTCCCCCCTGATGTAGCCAATCCTCTTGGAGCTTACAGTAGGCCCTGTACTAAGAGCCCTGTAAACTCTTGGAGGATTGGCTACATCAGGGGCGTGTGGCCTAATATGCAAAAAAGCCCTCTTAGCACCTGTGGTAAATTAGGAATTCTAGAACACCATTAAACCCTGTGGGGTACATTGTCTCGAATCTAATTCAGCAATTCCAAATCTGAGTCTATCTTTGAAATTTCTTTTGTAAGAGACAAAGAATTTGCGACAAAGGGATTTAGCAGCAGGAAAGGGGGTGATTTTACTACAATTTCTTGTCAAACCAGTCCTAGCAGAACAAGTTGTTCACCAAGACCTTACAAGAACCCCATAAGGTAGACAAGAATTGTCATCCTTATGTTATAAATTGGAGGGATGAAGAAAAGAGGAATGGCTTGCTTAAATTCACCCGGACTGAACTAAGACTGAAGACAGAGACTACCCATTCCTAGCTCATGCTTTTCACCTCTCTGCACTGCCAGCTTGAATGATCAATTTTAAGGAATGACCACTTTAAAAATACCTTTAGAGGTCTGTTCCAGCGAAGAAAGCAAAACAAAATCATACTGCATAATTTCAGACATGCAGATGTGGCTGGGTAAATCATTTTCAGCAGATCCAGTAGTCTCACTAAGATAAATTCCACAATGCACAGGTCAGAAAGGAGCAGATAGCCTTCAGATGATTGCCTCTGCCTTTCTTTTTCCAGTAGGGGGAACTGCATGAAAACTTATTTTGTCGATGCCTTTGTAAAATTGGACTGCAGAAATAAACCCACTGCTTGTTCTGCGCTTGTGTTTGTTAGCAGCATGCTTCTGATCACTTTCAGAAAAGGATGGAGGGATGGGAATCCCATTGAACTTATTTCTTCCTGTAGGCTACATCACTTCAACCTTACTTGTTACTGTTCCTGCATTAGTATCATGCAGGGGATTCACACATGTCAATGGATCCTGTGCTTTTAATGGACACATGTCAATGGATCCTGTGTCTTACCTCCCAGATGTCTCCATCTGCCCCGAGGGGTCTGCAGTATTCAATAATCTGCTTCCGCCCTGTTTATTGACACTGGTAGAAGTACAGCTCCATATTTTGTTTTCACTTTCAGCCAATAAGTGCTATTAAATCAGGAATCTTGCCAAAAGGTAGAAATTGAAATGGTGGCAAGCAACTGCACCAAAACACTCATCATCCTAAGAACATGGCGAAATAGGAGAATAAAGACTGTCCACACACCCCAGAGGCTGCACTTTTATTTTGCACAAAAGTAAAAAAATAAAAAAAACCAGCTCCTAGAAAAAAAAGAGACCATGACAAGTGAGAAAAAACAGTGGAATGATGATATCATCTGGAAAACTGCCAGGACTGTGTGTACAAATTACAGTAATTCTGCTATATTTGATTGATGTGGAGCTGTCACTGGATAGAGTTGCCAGCTTGGTGGGAAGCTTGCAGAGAAAGCTGTAGAGTTGAATCTCTCTTCCCTTTCTTGTCCTGCCTGACAAGACGAGAATGGGAAAATACCAAAATACAACTGTGATATAACAATTACTTGTAATGCAATCTTAACAAAACTATTTTACTTTTTACAATTTTCTTTAACAATTATGCCAACAAGTGCATTAAATGTATATCCAAAAAATCCTGTGTTGTGGTCAGTTTGTTTTCCTGTTTCCTTCCATGCACCCCTTCTATACAGCATTATTTGCAGTTTCCACAGTGAGACAGCCTGGACCCCATTTCAACACTTTGTCAAGGCAGATCCCACACAGAATAATTTCTCCAATTTATGTCTCCAGATCTGTCCATTAGGTAGCCTCCTGACATTGCTGAATTCAGTCTTGCTAATTCCACTATCCAGAATTATCAGACTGCTTGATGGTTGTCTTTTGGTATTTTCCCATTCCATCTCATGATCTCTCACACCTTTAATCCTCTGACAAGAAGAGAATGGCAGCTCCACTGGTACTAGCTAGCTGGGCAATGTTGCCTAATGTGTCAGTATACGTGGTCTGCCATAAGGCATCCCAGTGAGTGGCTCTGTATTGATTACTGATTACGGTCTTTAAAGTTAAGAATGCAACTTCAGCTAACAGTAAAATTTGCCAAACTGTAGCAAATTAAAAGATGCAGAAACTCCAGTGATGTGTTAACAAAATTGGATAGAAAACCAAAGTGCTTGGACTACCCAGTTTGTTTCCCTACACGGGGTGGTAAACTTCCCATCCCTCCTATTATATGTATCCTGTACCTATCACCAGCAGACACCAACCCATGGCTGTAATGTTCCAAAGCTGTAGATACTAACCCACAGGGCAATTCAAAACAGAGTTATACCCTGCAAAGTCTATTAAACTCAACTCATGTTTAGGATTGCCCTGTTAGCTACAAACTTAATTCTGGGACAACTGACCCTGTAGTCTAAGTCCACACATTTCTTTTACATGTGTATATCTTGTTGGATGTTTTATACATTTGTTGACTTAAGCAGCAACAGAGGCAGGACGTACACCTGACAAGTCAAGAAAAGAGGTGCACTCTCACTGCCCATCGCAGCTCCTTTCGCTGACCTAGCCCCTTGCCATTTGTCTAAAACTGTTAAAACCCTAATATTAGTGGCTTTTTGTGGATTCAGATGGTCCCCAATACCCTGTCCTAAGGATAGAGTTGTCAACTCCATGGTGAGAAATTCCTGGAAATTTGGGGGGTGGAAGTGCAGGATTTGGGGAGGGAACGGACCTCAGCGGGGTAAAATGCCATAGAGTCCACCCTCCAAAGCAGCCATTTTCTCCAGATGAACTGATCTCTGTAATCTGGAGATGAGTTGTAATTCTGGGAGATCTCTAGGCATCACCTGGAAGTTGGCAACCCTGTCTGAGCACTCGTAAGCATTCCTGGGAATCAAACACAATGGTGTAATTAAAAAACAAACAAACAAAGCCTGTGCCAAACACAACTGGTAAATATTATGCTAACTGGCCTATATTTGTATAATTCATTGGGTATCTTTCTAAACATCTTTGCATAATTTGTTTCACTCCTGCTTATTATGGGGAGTGCCCAAAAGTTATACATAGCACTGAACCCTAACCTCCCAACTACAGGAAACTTTATTTGGCAACCTCCTCTGGTTTCTGAGAGCTCACGGGACATTGCTCACACACATTCAAGAGAATGTCTTGACAACTGTCAGTATGAAGAGCCTGACTTTTCACATGAAAGCAGGGATTCTCAGACAGCTGTTCTGTCCCCATCTGCCTCCCCCCCCTCCTGTGTTAGCACAGAACTGCAGCATACACACAAACACGCTATTGAGCATCCATCATGGCAGTGATCAGAAGAAGGGCAAGCTTGCTGCTGTGGGACAATGGACACCCAGACCTAGTCAGAGACAGTCCAAAATAACTGTCAAAGATTGATGGTGGCATATTGGCCCTGGATACTTTGAAGGTGGGAGGAGCAACCCCTTGGGGCGTTGAGCTCTCGTTACACACAACCATCCCATTCCAAGCACAGAGGTGGCTGCTACTGGTCTTTAGGCAGTGTGAGGAGTGGTCTAAATTAAGAGCCATGAAGTCATTTCACTAGCATCCTGAACATTTACTCTATCTGAGGACACACATGCCTCAAGGGCTCCTGGCATTGCTTCACAAACTGCTGGACCTTATATGGCAAGACATTGGAAAGAGTCCATCTGAAGTGTATACAACACCAGATCCATGAGGGTTGCTGGCACTTAAGGTAGAGCTGAATGCGGAAGGCCTGATGTTTGGGTTTTGATGCTTGCTGTAACCCAAGCCAGGATCTTCAAAGACTGGATAAGCAGCCAGGTACTAAAAGTTGGGCGCAACAGTAATCTTGGGCAGTGAAGTATGAAGGTCATTCAGGGCAGCAGGCCTGACCCAGGTAAAAACCAACTGACAAAAACAATGGGACAGAAAACAAATGTGCTTTAATCTCATCACCTTGGGCTGGATATAGACAACATGCTTTAAAGAGCGGTTTGAGCCTGGTCTTCATCAGGAAGTCCTAATATGGCCTTAGGAAAGCCTCCCAGCAATGAGGATTATATGAACCCCATATCAATATTTATTTAGTTACTCAGTTTATACCCCACTAATCTCTCCAGTGGAAACCAAAAGTGGCTCGTTGTTGGAGAATGATGTTTTCTCCTCTCCTGTGTTTTTATCCTCACAACAACCCTGCGAAGTTGGCTAGGCTGAGAGTTATCCAGAAAGCCTCTAGGTGGAGTAGGGATTCAAACCTGGGTTAGACTGACACTCTGAACTCTAGACCCACATGGTGGTCTTTTGGCAGGGTTATTGTAAGGGTTTTACTAAAAGATAGGCCTCAGATTCAGCAGGAGCTCACAGGAGCACATCTCCTGAACCTTTCTGATGGTTACCCCTCTTCATTCCCACCTACCCTGTCCATTGAATAGTAGGTGCAGCTGCATAGCAATCCCTGGATTAGGAGAGTGGGCAGCCTGCCAGCCACCAGGGGCTTTGCCACACCCCCCAGCAGCCCTCATTAACCCCTGGAGAAGCCCCGCCACCCTTTCTCCACTTCTTATGTGATTTTGGGCAGTGGATGGCTTGCTGGCCTTTTGAATGGGGGGGGGGGCAGCCCAGGAGAGCCCCGGGCGAGCAAGGCCTGCTTGGGCTGGCTGGTTCTCTAGCCAGCCCAAGCAGGCCTCTCTCACCCAGGGCTGTCCTTTCTTGCATCAGGTTCCTTTTGGCTGGGGGGGCAGCATATGCTAATGAGCTCCACCACCTATTTTTCTACAAAACGACCCCTGCTAAAAGATAACACACGAAGTGCACTCCAACAAGATATATCAATGTTATTGTCCTACTGGCAATAGGACTGCCAACTCCTGCTTGGGAAATACCTGGAGATTTAGGAGTGGAGCCTAGGGGGGGGAGGGACCTCAGCATGGTATAGTGCCATAGAATCCAGCACCAAAAGCTGCCATTTTCTCCAGGGGAGCTGATCTCTGTTGTCTGGAAATCAGCTGTAATCCTGGACGATCTCTAGCCACCAACTGGAGGCTGGCCACTCTACTGGTGGTGCATGTTTCTGAAGCATTAAAAACTCCTCCAAAACTTGTGGATGGAGATGGTAGGCCTGACTCTCATAAGCAGCAGGGGAGATGGGAACAGTTTCTGTACTGTGCTCTTTACAGGCTTCAGGTGAGGGCACATAAATAAAATGCTTCTTCATATAAAAATATTCCTGAATAAATGAAAACTAGATGCTAGCAATAGACTTTACCTTTCCCCCTAATATGCTACTTTTCTATGGGAAGGGTGAAAAATCAATTTTTGTAGTCTTCCATCTGAAGTCTGATGCTGCTTGAACACACAGTGATAATTCTCCATGTAGCTCCTGTTGCTGCTGCAAATGGCAATTTTCTCCTCACTTTCCTGTCCTCAGCAACTCCAGAGCCACGTTTGCCTGTTCCAGAGCGCTCTCTCTCTCTCTCTCTCTTAAAAAAGGCAATTGCTAAAGCTTACCTATTCCCCACTTGCATGAAAAAGTAAATCTAGCTGGTTTTGTTATGGAGATAGAAATGCATCTTTTCTTTTGTATCTGAGCAACAAAAAAGGCTACAGGTTTTTTAAAAAAATAAATGAAAGCTGAGAATTTAGAGGAATCATGGGAATATATGTCCAGTACAAGACATTTTGCTACCTCCTTGATTGTTAGTCTAAAGCAGGCCGTGGAGTAGTGTTTGTGTTTGTGTACGTGTGTGCATGCATGCACACACACAGTACTGCCCCCCTTCTTCTGCTCTTTAAAACAATCAAAACAACCTCCTTATAGTTTTTTCTCAGCATTTAAAACTTTTAAATAATTATTGTGCCTTTGGAGCCTGGAGTATAAGCACATGGATGCCATTTGGTTAGTTTCCTGATCAGACAAATAAATTGAACCAAGCAAGCAATGCCATTATTAATAACAACACTGTAGACCAATCCTTGTTTCTGCACAGGGATTTTAAAGGCAAGTGGGGCAAAGCAGGGCGTCTCTGTGGCAGCTCAAGTCGATTCATAGTCTCAGATTGCACGTTTGACATCCAATTCCCTTCTGAAACCCTGTTGCTTTCGATGGAATCCATTCCCAACTTACCTCTGGAAAACAGAGTGAGCCGCATTGCAGACACTGCTGCAAAACTGGCAGGAGGTTGTTGCAGAGGGGAATAATATGGGGTGTTTATGGGCAATCATCAGTCCTCAGAACAATTTCAATGAAGTTTCTAGTCTTTGTGGAAAAATCACAATTATCAGTATGATTGTGCTCCAGGGCTGCATGCTTCCACATTAGGGTTGCCAGGAATGTGGTGGTAGAGTTGCCAGAACCAGTTTGGGAAACTCTTAGAGATTTGGGGATGGAGCCTAGGGAGGAAAAGCACCTCAGTGGGGAACAACACAATGAAGTCCACCCTCCAAAGCCACCATCTTCTCCCAGAGGAACTAATCTCTGGAGATGAGCTGTAAATCCAGGGGATCCCCAGGCCCGACCTGGAGGCTGGCATCCTTATTTCACATGGACATTGTGCTCTGTGTTCCCCCTAAACAGGATCTTGATAATTCTGAGGCCTGGGCAAAAGTCCAGAATGGGGCCCCAGAATCACCGTCTTTCCACAAGGACCAGACAAGGAACGGACAGGAGCCACTGCTGCTGCTTGAAACAAGCTGCCTCAGCCCCAGACAAGGCAAGTGCAAACTGCAACAGGAGCCTGCTCTTCTTCTCTCCCCCGCTCCTTTGAATGGGCAAGGCAGTGGGCAGTCATCCCCACAAGTATGGGACCCGGGGTTAAGACCACCCCTGCCCTTACACTGCAACTTTTGGGGGAAGGGGTCCTGCAGTTACTAGGGTCTTCCCAGGTTTCTCTCCATTTCCCATCAAACTTGCTCCAGCACTATCTGTCTGGAAAGCTCATGCTCAAAGTAGGTTTGGGATCGGTGTAAACAGGAAGATGTTCTGTGATTTTATAATATTTTGACTTCCTGGCACAAGCACAGCTACTGGGGATTGTTGAGTGCATGCTTGGTTCAGGTGGGGCATGGCAAGGCTCATCCAGTACCCCAAAAGAACTGGTACCATATCCAAGAGGTTGCCTCAGAATCTTCCACAACATGGTGGGTGGGTGGCTGAGTAGTATTTCAGCAGACAAATCAAAGTAGAAAGTTTCTCTGACAGTCAGATGTTTGAAAACTACCATGTTGGAATGTTCCCCCCAATCCTCTCCAAGCCATGGGGGTTCTTGGCAAATAAGTTCCTGTGGAAATACACTGAGATAGAAAGTTCAAAAACCACTAGCCAGGGAGCATCTTCCTCTAGGAAGTTCTGTGCAAGCCCTCCTGAAAGAAGAGGGGTGCTGAGTGCCCATTTGTTCCAATGGGGGTTTGCATAGAAGGTTTCTCACTGTGCAATGCCAACATGCAAAGGCCTCTCCAATGCTTATTATGTTTTAGCTGGTGATGTGGGGGGAAAGCGAGGTTCATACCTTTGAGATTAGCTATTCTCTTCGTGTAACTCAAAAGCATTCTTGTGAGGTTTCCCTTCTGCTCTCTGTCAGCTTGCGCAGGGCTCCGAGAGGTCGGGGGTTCTGACTGTGTGCCTTTCTCGTGAGTTCAGTCTCTGCAATTAGCAAGGTCACATTCCTGGCCCCCGTGGACAAGATGACTTCACCAGCAGACATTTTCCCCGGGGCGCGTGGCTGGCGCAAAGTGGGAGGCTAGGGTCCAGATGTCAAGAGAGCCAGCCGAATGCTGACTCCTCAGATGGCAGGCATAACTCTGGTCCAGCTTGGCTGCAAAGGCTCATCAGCTGCTGGCAATTATTTTCTGCAGAGACAGTCCCCCCCCCCCCTCCAAGGACCAAATAAGTCACATAAACATTGCATGATAGTAAATAGACTACCCCCTCCCCCATACACACACAACCAGCTTCACTAGGCTTGAAACCCTGGCCATTGCAGATGCCAGGAAGAACATAGGAAGGCAAAAGGCAATGTAACCACTGTTATGTCTTCCTTGCCATTATCTCACCCATTCCTCCTCTCCACTCCCAGCATACTTTTGGGGGAATACCAGGTGGTAACTTACCTTGATCTACATGCAGTCCCTTGGAAAGCCACTTGCCCAGGTTGACTTGTCAAGGGGAGAGAAGACTCTGACCACTCCCCCGCTGCTCCCCTGAATTTCTGATCAGGCACAAGAAGGGTGATAAGATGTTCCTCCTAGTTGATACAGACAATTGGTTTGCCAGGGAGTAGGGCTGACAACACCCAGGCAGGACCTGAAGCTCTTCTGAAATTACAACTGATCTCCAGGTTACAAAGGTTAGTTCTGGAGGAAATGGCAGCTTCAGGAGGTGGACTCTATCCTATGCCACAGAGTCACTCTAGAAGAAATGAACATTCTCAGGTGATATCACATCCCCACTGAGCTCCTTCCTCTCCTCAAATCCTGCTCTTCCTGGCACCACTCCCAATTCCCCAAGTCAGAGTTGGCAACCCTGTCAGGGATCCCATAGGAAGTTACCACATGGAAAACAGCCACCTATATAGACCCATTGTCTATACTTATACTGCAAGCTTTCATAGGGCAAGAACTTGTTTAAGGGAAACTGGTATAGTGCCTAAGGATGCATCTGTACTTCATTGGGTACTGCACCAATGTAATCATCCACAACTGAGTTTTCCTGTGTGGACAAGCCAACTGCTTGCAAATTATTGCTACAGATCAGTTATAGTGCATGATTCTATGCTGTACAGATGCAGCCTGAACTGCAGATCAGGAAGTTTATGGATTGAATCTTGTCACTGTCACAGACTTACTAGATGGCCATTGGCAAGCAACTCTTTTTCCATCTTCCCTCTTCCATCTATGGGGACAAGAATATGGCCTTACTTTAAAATTGTTATACTACGATTATGTAACTAAAGCATTTTGACCACTCTAGGCTGTGACCACACACACTTAATGCACTTTCAGTCCACTTTCAGTGCCCTTCCCACTGGATTGAACTGTGTGAACTGGCAAAATTCAGTTGGAAAGTGCACTGAAAGTGGATTGAAAGTGCATTATTTAGTGTGCGTGATCACAGACTTAGGTCGCGGTCACACGTACCATTAGTGACGACACAGCTCCGTCTGGCTGACGGATTAAATGTGTTTGTTCAGACATCCACATCTGTCAATTGAGTGTGATCCGGGGTCATCCAGGCTTGCTACGCATGAATGGCGCATTAATTTGACAGCACATAAAGTCCGGCCCTTTTTCAAAACAGCGGCACAGGATCGGCTTTTTGTTGTTTGGACAGCTCACGCGCGATACTGCCTCTCACCTTGTTTTTTCAAAGAAAGCCTCAGCAGACATGCGCATTGCCAGATCATCCAGGAATCTGAGGTGACGCTTCTGCTTCTCCAATCAACACAGGATCGGAGGGGGGGAATCGTTACCCACTATTCAGAACAGCAAAAAATTCTTTTTTTTCAATGTGGAGGATTTCAAGATATCATTGTCACTGCCAATTTCTAGGAAAATAATTCCTGGCAGTTCTGTGGTTTGGATCGGCAATGTTAATTCTGGAAACTTTCGCCCTTCCCCCCTGCCTCTGAAGAAAGTTTTGATTTCCCAGCTCCAAACAGTTGGGCGCATGTTCAATGGACCCCTTCCACTCCCAGAAATCACCATCTGATTACGCATGCTCCAAGAAAGGAGCGTGATAGTATTGGATGTCTGATCACGCACAACAGAATGAATCACATTCTTGGATGCTCGTCTGAGCTACCCTGCATCGATTCAATATTCAGCAGTTCAGATTTGAGCGCTATACACCCGCTTTTAAATGGTAGGTCTGACCGCACCCTTAAAGTACTATATGCATAAAAAGCTTGCACGTTTACTGATGCCATTATTTTTTTTAAAAAAAAAAATCAATGTAAACCAGGTTCCAACTATTCATCACTATGTCATGTGCCCAAGCACCAGGACCCAGGTCAAGAGGCTGTGCTGAGGAGAAAGCCTTGGTTCTTCTATTGAGTCCAAGAAGGGCAAAGTAAATAGGCCAAGGAACCAGCTGAAGAGTTCCATCCAGGCACAGAATCAGGTTGAGAAAAGCAAGCCTGACCCCACTCTGGCGCTGTTGGGAGGACCCGCTGCCCATTCAGAAAGCAAAAACAAATCAAGTGGAGTTCTCTGCTGTCAACAGTATTGAAATCAGCCTACAAAGCCAAGGAAGTCAATGGCCCCCAAAGCACTAAGCAATAAAAAAGTCCAGTAACAACCAACATTGTTTCTGTTGGATATATTTCTGTGTCACACTCTGATCAGAAGCCATGAGAACAATGCATAAGAATAATACTGGAGCACCAACAAACAGCCAGGAAGCAGAGTCTCTAGCTAAAAACAAATAAGCAGGAAATGCCTTCAGGAATTACATTTTTGTGTGCAAGCTTTCTGTTTTAAGTGTGAATATGTTATATTTCCAAATATGATGTATTCTCATCAGGGAGTTGTAACAACCGATAGCAGGATCCTGTTGAGTATATGCTTGGCACATCTGAATTTTGTAGGCATTTGTTCTCAAATACAAGGACATGCTGTCACTTTGGCCTCTATTTGTATGGGTGATTTGCCTTTACATTTGAGGGCAAAACTGAGCAAAAGCATTCTGTCACCCATTGCTGATCTGCAACTGTGTGCCATGAAGAGATGCTGTGACAACATAACCACAGGTCAGCTTCCTTTGTGTTGCATTACTGGCATGTAGCACTCACATGACCACTGATGTTTCCTGGGCCTTCTGTAGCTGTTGCAAGGCTTTTCTGAAAATATCAGGGCTTGCTACTCTGAGTCACTGTGATGCAAGGGCAGGAAGTAAAAAAATCTTCATGCTGTAAGCTAAGAAAGTGGTATTTGGATGATGGTAAGGCTCTTGATTTCTTCCTTATTATTTCCTCTTTCATGATAGTGTTGGGGAAATACCACCCATTTTGCTGAAGCAAGATGCAGAAAGTGATATCATTTCACCTTTCCGCTTGACCTTCTTCAGCTTCAAAAGAATATAGCTTGGATGTTGCAGAATGACCCACTGAACAACTGTCTGGGACAGACTGGAGTAGTTCACCTGATTCCAGAGTTGGAATGTGTGCTCTTTAGCTCTGTTTCAGACAGCTGAGGGTGAGGCAGAGAAAGGCAAAAACAGTCTGTGCACAGTAAGAGCAGGCTTTTGGGTTGCACAGACCAGTGAGCAAGCATGTTTCACTGGCATTTAGAAGGATTATCAACGTCCTTCTCTGGTGTATTGGGACAAGGAAGCTTCCTTAGCTGATCTCCTACACAGGTTGAATCTGTCAAGGCATCAGAGTGAGACCTGCTTGAACTGACTCATGGCAGCCTGGGTCCCTTTGGGCAGTTGCTTGAGCTGTGTAAAGAGCTGAGACTGCAGTGTAACATCCAACAGGCACTGTTGATCAGATGAAGACAAATAGTCAAGATCCCAGTGTTTATATCTGGTCAATCCAGAGTCATGTTACTGTCTGCCAATTCTAGGGGCTGATAACTGGTCGCTACTTTCCCTGTTGCCAGTAATCAGCCCTGGAAGCGATTGTGGCTCAATGGCAGAGAATCTGCTGAGCATGAAAATGGTCTCATGTTCAGTTCATGACATCTCCAGTGGAAAGGAGCAGGTAATAGGTGATGTGCAGGACCTCTGCCTGAAATGCTGGAAAGCTGCTGCTAGTCGGAAGATACAATATTGACCTTGTTAGCTCAAGAGTATGATTTAGTAGAAGATAGATTTATGTGTTCATGTGCATGTGCCTTGAAGAGGTTTGAGCCCTCATGCCGCATGGGAGATCAGTAGGTCAGATCCTTGCCTCAGCCCATGGGGCTTCCCCACCAAGCCCACAATCCTTGGGTGCAGGCTTCATAACATGTGTGGAGTTGGGAAGATATATGGGGCAGACAAAAATTATGAAAATATGACCCTGTAAATTCAGAGGTATTCTGTTTTGTAGAAGGTAGTATAAGTTAGCACACGACTATTAGACATCTTATTGCCAGAAATGTTCTTCTCCTCAGCAGAACGTCCACATGTGCAGAGAAAATGCTCCATGTTGCAGGTGGGAAACTGACCCATCTGACAAAGTGTAACCTGTATTTGCAGAGTATCTGCACCAGGCTCAAGACCAGACCAATCAAAGACTGCATCTCCATTCAGTCCCTAAAATGTATACTGCAGGTTCATGCAACTCAATCTTGGTTTCAGGCCTTACAGGGAAGGAAGGGTATTTAACCCTTCAACCTCCTCTGGGTTTCACTGTTTGAAACTGGGCTCCCTTCATTTTATTCCTTTTCTCCTTTAAGGGGGGGAGCACAGTTTTGAACAGCAAAACCATGTTACAATCACATTTTATCCCATCTTTTTTCTAAGGAAGTCATCATTCATCCTCTTCTTCCCTTGACTGGCTCCAAGGCAAATTGAGGCTACAGGAACTTGCAATATATATTTTATTGGCAGAACTAGATATGTGATTTTCATCTTGTCTGCTTGAGCTGCCTCCACAAAACAGGGCTTGACAGCACCTATCAGTAGGCCTAACGTTATCTAACCCTGTAGAGGATCCAGAGGTGGTTTTTATGACAATGACTATACACTGTGTCCGTTTCCTCATTTGTTCCTTCAATGGCAGCTTTAATTTTTCTTTTGATCCCAAAGATACTGGCAGATGCAACTCAGAGCAGGGCTGGCACTGTGCTAGAATAAAAATACATTCATATTTAAAGTATCACAAGACCTCTGCTCATTTTTGCAGCAACAGACCAACAAGATAACCCCCACAGGAAGTGAATTAGAAGGGATTCTGAAGGGTATATGCAGGCAGTATCAGCTAGTGCCACAGTGACCTCAGCTAGCCTCACAAAATCCTAACCACCCATGGCCAAAAACAGATGGTCCAAGATATTTTTGGTACCTGAGAAATCTCCAGAATGTACTAATGCTAAAAGAGTAGAATGGGCAGTTTTCTGCTATTTGGCAAGTACCATCAACATCAGCCTCCCTACACAAGCATTGGGCACCCAATGAAACTGATGGGCAGTATATTCAAGATGGACAAAATGAAATACTGCTTTACACAGAGAGTGATTAAAAAGTGGAGCTTGCTGCCAAAGGATGTAGTGATGGCCACAAGACTAAACTGCTATAAAAGGGGATTAAATAGATTAATGGAGGATAAGTCTATCAATGGCTACTAGCCATGGTGACTTAAGGGCAACCTCCACATTTAGAGGTACTAAGCCTTTGAATCCCAGAGACAGGAGGCAACATTAGAGAAGGCCTCGGCCTCTATGCCCAGTTTCTGGCCATCCAGAGAAACTGGTTGACCACAGTGTAAGACAAGATGCTGGACTAGACAGTGTCAGGAACAAATCCCTGACAGTTAAGACTTCGGTGTTTCACTGCTGTTTGCATTATTGGTATTATTATCCTTGCTTATTAATGGTTTACTATTATTTAATTGTGTCTTAGCCTTCATGATTTATTAACCACATACTGTAACTTTAATCACAAGTACTAACACCCATTGTGTTTTTAGGCATTTAGTGTTTTATGTGTAGTGGGATGTTCTAGGCCTGCAGGTAGAAGGGGGCTGTGGGGAGACAGCTCTAATCTGGTCTCCCTGGGCAAGGCTGATATGGACCAACTGAAAAGGGAAGAGTACTTGGAATGTGACGATGGGAAGTAACACTGAGGCCTGAGAATGGACTTTATATTAATTCAAAAGACTTGTGGCAGGTGCAAGAAAGAGGACAGCTGTTATTTTGTAACCTATAATTGCCTGATTACTTTCAATTCACTTCAGTCTGGCAAGACCTGGTCTCACAATGCATGCCATCAATGTTTGCTTCAAGACTCGTCATTAAAAGCTTCTTTTGAATCAACCTAAGGAGCCTTCTTCTAATGGAAAGGCTAGCCCTGAAACTTGAACAAAGGCATCCTGCTTTGTCCACCCTCTGTTCAGCATAACAACAGAGGTGACCTTTCTCATGGGATGGTTGTAAAGAGGCAAGAGCATTGCACAGGTATGATATAAAATGATAACAGCAATAGCCCATAATGGGAAACTGGAGATAGTCATTAGGGTCCAAAAGCCTACCGAAATGCACAACTATCCAGAGAATGTGTGACATGGCAAAAATATCTGCCCCCAACAGTTAAGGAGGAGCACTGTGTCTGCCATGCCGGCTGAGTGCCTTTCCGAGCACAGAAGCTTATTAAGTGCTGGGATAAGGTTTCTGCCACACAGCTGCCACTGTTTCACAGACACCCTTTCTTCCTTCAAGCTCTCAGCATAGCCTAGCTTGGCAATATATTTTCTGTTTTATTATATGCTTCTTGCTTCAGAAATAAGGCTAGAATCTTCCCTTTGAAATGCAAGCTGAGGATGCAGAATTCTGCACCAGATTATAAATTCTGAGCTTTCACGGTGCAGTTGAGGTGTCATGGATAAAAAATAGGGTTGCCATCCTTCAGGTGGGACCTGGAGATTTCCCGCTTTTACAACTAATCTTTCGCTGGCAGAGATTGGTTCCCCTGAAGAAAATGGCTGCTCTGAAGGTAGGCTTCCCAATCCCCAGGTCCCAGAGGGGGATCCCTCGGTTTTACAGGCTTCCCCCTCCCCCAGCCAGCTGGCCGGAAGGGGAAGCCCCACCCCCACAGCCATCATGCACCTCCATGAATGATTCCCATAGGGAATGATGGGGAATTGATCTGCGGGTATCGAGGGCTCTGGGGGGCTGTTTTTTGAGATAGAGGCACCAAATTTTCAGTATAGCATCTAGTGCCTCTCCCCAAAATACCTCCCAAGTTTCAAAAAGATTGGACCAGGGGATCCAATTCTATGAGCCCCAAAAGAAGGTGCCCCTATCCTTCATTATTTCCTATGGAAGGAAGGCATTTAAAAAGATGTGCAGTCCCTTTAAATGTGATGGCCAGAACTCCCTTGGAGTTCAATTATGCTTGTCACAGCCTTGATCTTGGCTCTGCCCCCAAAGCCTCCTGGCTCCGCCCCCAAAGTCTCCTGGCTCCACCCCCAAAGTCCCCAGCTATTTCTTGAATTCGACTTGGCAACCCTATGTGAAAGGTAGACTCTATGACATTGTACCATGCTGAAGCCCCTCCCCTCCCCTCCCCTCCCCAAACCCTGCCCTCTCCTGGATCCACCCCCAAAGTCTCCAGGTATTTTCCAACACTGACCTGACAACCCTAAACTTATACCATGCAGCTTGGGTGCAGACATCAGCATGGCTATCCCACATGACTGGCTGCTTTAATGAAAAAACCTTTTTAATATCAACAATGCCCAAAAGACCATAGCAATTACTCTGAGTAATGTTATACCAGAGCTAATATAACAAAGTGGTGAAAAGAATGTGCTTTGTGTCAGGTCTCAGATCAGCAACAAGTGCCTTACACAAGTCAATATTTTCTCAGCTTCCACTCCCACCCAACATGCAGGGGAAAGTAATGCATTAATAATAATAATAATAATAATAATAATAATAATAATAATAATAATAATAATAATAATAATAATAATAACAACAACCATTCTGCCTTTCCCTTCTCCAAAAAGGAACCCAAAGGGGCTTAAAAACAGCAACAATTTTTTAAAAAAAATTACAACAGTGAACAGTTTTTTGGGGGGATAAACAATTGTTCCCTCTAGTCATCTTCAAGCATTTTCCTGAATTGCTTTGCCTTCCATCACGTTCCAAAAACCAACAGTACAGGAGCCTTGCCTGACCTGCACTGGACAATTGATCCAGTAGGTGCTGGGATGGGATGGGGGATGATCCTGTGCTCTGCAGGTAGGCTTAGTCAGGTATTTATTCATTTATCTACATTATTTATAGTCTGTTTTTCTCTCTGGGACTCAAGGCATGTTACACGGAGTGAGTCAGTACAAACAACAATACAGGAATATTCAATAACCACTGAATTAGGATTTTAGTAGTCTGGACTCTGGAGTCACCAAAAAGAACCAAAGCAAAGTGTAAGTATTAACATGACAGTACAAGTTTTACATAATAGCACTCTACTTACAATGAGCTATATACAGCAGTAGAGAACACAATACGTTTCCAAGTACGTTTCAGAATCATTTTGCACAGTGCAACCCTATTACCTGCATAGAAACGCCTTCTTGAATAATTCAGTTTTGCATAGTTTGTAGGGTCACCAGGTCCCTCCTGGCAACCAGTAAGGGATGGGGTGGTGAATTACCAAGAGCGAGGACGAGGCCTGGGCTATATTGCCAGCAACGTTATTTCCAATGTGTACTGGAAATTATGTCATCATATTGTGGCATTTTGGTGATGCTCTGGCATTTGGGCAAAATTGTTATGGTAAAATATCATCTACCATAGAGGTTTTGCCCCAAATACCAGAGCATCACCATGATATCACCAATGTGATGTCATCACTTCTAGTACACTCCAGACGAGATGTCACAACATCACTGGTGATGTAGTCTGGTACCGCCAGCCAGCTGATTGGTAAGGGGTGGGGCCTGGGATCCTCCACCTCTAGTGGGGGGCTGGCAACTCTAATAGTTTGCGGAAAGCCAGGAGTTTTCCTGACCTCCCCAGGCAGGCCATTCCACAAAGCAGGTGCAGAATGGAGAAAGTCTGTCTATGATGAGCAGTTGTTGATTTGGCCCAATTGCAGGGTGGCACTTGCAGATGCCTCTGCTGACATGACAAAAGTTGGAAATAAAAGTAAAATTGGGGCATAGGGAGAAAGGTGGTCCTGCAAATAAGAGAGGCAAAGGCCAAGAGGACTTTGTATGCAACATAAGACATAAGAACAATCCAAACATTTATGTACAAACTAAGTAAAGAACAGGTTAGGGCCTCAGATTATGAGGGGCCTCTATATAACACCCCCCCCCCCCAGTTACCTTTTTTTTTTGTAATGCTACGGGGCCTTTTAAACTTGTTTAGGCCCCTCTTTCTTCTTATCAAGAGCCCATCCTCAAAGTATTTGGGTCTCAGGTCATGAAAGATTTTATGACCCAGTTACATTTTCATTGCCCTGGTAGATGCAATTTTATTGTGGTTTTGAGGAAGTCATCCACTTCGAGTTTTAGTTGGGAAAGGAGAGGTACAGATTGGGAACACAGACAGATAAAATGAATGCACAATGATCAGTTTCCCTAAAGAAAATGGATGCTTTGAAGGGAGGGGCTCTATGGCCTTGTACTCCACTGAGATCCCTCTCCTCTCCACGTTCCACCCCCAAATCTTTAGGAATCTTCAACCTGGAGCTGGCACCCTTACCCTCCATCCTCCACTGGCAGACAGGGTGACCTCAGTGATACATTCTTAGATTGGGCTAGGGGAGATAATGGTTTCAGGCAAGGCAAGCCTAGGGTGGCTTTGTTGTCCATAGTAAGTATTAGCAGCATTTGAAGTAGGGTTGCCAGCTGTGGGTCAAGACATTTTGGGGGATGGAGCCTGAGGAGGGTAGGGTTTGGGGAGAGGAGAGACTTCAGTGGGATAAAATGCCATAGAGTTCACCTTCCCAAGAGGCCATTTTCTTCAGGTGAACTGATCTCTGTCACCCAGAGATCAGTTGTAATAGTGGGAGATCTCTAGGTACCAGCTTAAGGTTGGCAACTCTAACTGGAAGGCCATGTGTGGCCTATATTTCTTCCTCTCTGGTTAACATGCCTCACTAGGAATGTGAGAGAAGTAACAGTGGAAACCAAACCCAGCAACACTAACCTTTCTCAGGCCTGGCTGGTCTTGAAGTCTCTCACGTGAGAAAAACATTTTTGCTTTCTTGCCAAGATTCCCAATGAATAAGGACGCTGTCATGCGAGACTGGGAAATAACATGAGGAGGAGGAGGAGGAGGAAGTGGGGGAGGGAAATTGGAGCTAAAGTAAATTTGCTCCCAAAAATTACCCTTTGCAGAGTTATATGTCATATATTCAGCTAGTCTCTGATCATTCAGATATTTTGATAAATATTTGCCAAGTATTTTATAACAGTATTTCACCTTCTGTGGTACTTGATTACAATATCTATTTGGCAGTCAACATGTATCAGTACCTAGTATATGATAGCATTTAGCAATGGACATGCAATAGCATTAATATTTGACATCTAACATGCAATAATTTAATTAGCATTAGGTAGTTTGTGGGATGATGTGCAATAGTATATATAACATAAGACAGGCTATAGGATCTCACATTTGATGCTTGCTAAAATAACCAAGAGAAGTCAGAAAGATTATGGTGACTGGGAGATACTTTACATTCAGAAAGCTAACTTGAGTTTCGAATTTAGAATTTCACCTCTGGCATGATTCCTCTGAAAACATGGCAAATTCCAAAGGTTAATAACTTCCGCTCTAAAGGAATCTGGTAATTTTCCCCTGACCCAGACAATTCCCAGCTCAAATCAGGTAGGACAAGCTTCCTTTGCAAACTCAATCATCAGCAATGTGCTTGAGGCCACTAGCTGCTCTGGTTTCCTTTAGACAGAGAAACAGACATATTTCTGATATTAGCTGCCTTGTTGATGAAGGGGTAAGCGTGTACAGGGAGATATGCATGAAGGCCTCAATTTGCTGAAAGCACAGGGCTCAAAGCAGTTAGGGAAGAAAGAAGATACACAACAACCAGCTCTCTGTGACCTGTTCTCTCTCTAGCTGGGCCTTCTTTCAGTTGGCCTCTCAATCAACTTGCTCAGCCACTCATTTACATAGAGGAGCCCTACAAAACAACTAAAGGACATGCAAAGCAAAAACTCGCCCCTATGAAGCTGTTTGCATAATATTAAATCATTTACCCCCCCATTAAATTTTAATAGAACTCCCAAACCAGAATACACTAATAATAATATTAATACAAAGAACATGGAGAATTTTATACTACATAATCTTTCAAATGAGTGAATCTCTGACATGTAAAATGACATATTGGCAGCTCCTCAGGTGATGGTGTTTACTCTGCATCTGTGGTAGTGAGAGACACAGAGACAATCTTTTATCCAACTTCTCAGTCTTAGACCGATTCCGTACTAGCATTGTCCCAGTCTCATGCTCCTCTTCTTCACATGGCTTCTGTCTGATTTCGCACAAGCTGTTCCCGAGCTGCAACTCACTCTGCCTCTTTTCCATGGCAAGCAAGATCCTCTGAAAACCGGTTTCTGCTTGCCATGGGAAAGAGGCAGAGCAAGCTGCAGCCCCAGGGCAGCTTGTGTGAAATCGGATGGAAGCGCCACAGAGAAGAGGCGTGTGAGACCAGGACAAGGCTAGTTGGTAATCAGTCTTAGTGACTGTGCTCCCAGATGGAAGAATAGTTGGACTTCCTAAGTCTGAAAGAGATCCTTGACAATTTGAGCTGATGGCTTGCTCCTTGGATGCAATGCTAGGTGTAGTTGGGGACAAGACAACATGCCTTCTCAATTGATCCACATGTCTCCGCACAATCCTTCTATCTTGTAAAGTTACAGAATAAGACAAGGGGCCTCTAACTGCTCTCACAATAACAGGTATCCACAAAGGATCCAAATAAAAGTTCTTAACATCAGCCCCGGCGCTAGGGGTTCTGCCCCAGGCAGAACCCTGCGCCGCTACCCATGGACTCTAATTGTGCACACTTTGTGCGCACAGTGAGGTTGTCACCCGGAAGTGATGTCATCACAACAATGTGTGGCATGCCTCCTGCCTGGCCCTCTCGTGCTTCGGAGGGAGCTGAGCAGGCGCCGTGTCCTTTCTTAGCTCCAAGCAATTGGAGCAAAGAAAGAAGGATGCGACCTCTGCTCAGCTTCCTCTGAAGCGGGAGAGGGCTGGGCAGGGGCTGCATCATTCCTTATTCACTCCGATTGCTCAAAGCGAAGAAAGAACGCTCTGCGCGCCCCTTGTCCAGCACTCTCCTGTTTCAGAGGGAGCTGATCAGGGCTGCATCATTCTTTCTTTGCTTCGAGTGAAGAAAGAACACCACAGAATATCAGGGTCACTGCGAACAGGGACGGCGAGGGAACTCCCAACTCCGTACCTGCGTGAGGTGGCACCCTAGGCAGCCGCCTACCTCACCTACTTCCACGTGCCGGCCCTGCTTAACCTAAGGCTGCATCTCCAATCATTTAAAAATGTTGTTTTGCTTATCTGTCATGTTGCCATTTCTGTTGCTGTTATGATACCTACATCCTGTCAGGTATGGGTGTAACATATCGAACCTGGACCTCAGTTTCCTGCCCATTAACATCTCAGCTGGAGACAAACCTGTGGTAGAATGTGGCAAAATTCTATAATTGAACAAATAACAAGCAAGCCTCATGTTGAAACTTTCACCCAGTATTTGGGAGATGCCTTGTTTAAAAGACTGCACGGTGCATTCTGCTAGGTCATTTGATGCCGGGTGATGTGGTGCAGAGGTAACATGCTGAATGCCATTTTGTTTCATAAAGAGTTTGAACTGTTGACTAGCAAAGGAACTTGCATTATCCATCACAAGCATTTCAGGCAGCCCATGAATACTGAAACACATTCTTAACTTTTCAATGGTAGCTTCACTAGTTGAAGTAGACATAGGATAAAACTCCATCCATTTCGAATGAGCATCTACCAATATGAGGAACATCTTATCCAGAAAGGGACCTGCATAGTCTATGTGTAATTGCCTCCAAGGCTGATCTGCCCACTCCCAAGGATTAAGGGGAGCCACAGCAGGCATTTTATGGCTTTCTTGGCTCACATCACAAATGTAAATCATGTGCCCAATTTTCTGATCCATTCCTGGCCATCACAGTTAGCTTATAACTAAAACTTTCGCCTTAGTAATTCTAAGGCAGGCCTGCTATAGGTCTCATAATATGGTCTCCTGCCTTGTTTTGGAATCACCACATGGGAGCCCCACAATACACTGCCGTCATAGATGCTCAGTTCCCATTGTCATTGGTAGAATAATATAAGTTCCTTGTCTTCCAAACAATGTGGCCATCCCCTCAATATAAATTCCCTGATTTTGATCAATACAGGATCTGTATCAATCCATGACTTTATCTGTCTGGCTGTCACTGGTAGTGTGACAAGGCAGTGTATTAGTAAGACACAATTGTCATTGCTTACTGTTGTAGGCACTTCAGGTAATGGTAGGTGGCTCAAGGCATCTTCATGGGCCAACTCTTTTCCAGTTCTACACACAACATTATACTCATAGGCTCACACAGTGACAGCCCATCTCTGGATCCCTGGTCATCTGTGGTATTGCTTTTATTTCATTAAATAATGAAGAAGGTTTGCAGTCTGTGCAAATTGTAAAATTCCACCCATAAAAATATTTACAGAATTTTTGAACTCCAAACATAACAGCTAATCCTTCTCAATCCAGCTGTGAATAATTATGTTCAGCAGGGGACACAAATCGTGACACAAATCCTATTGGTTTTTCAGGCCCATCATCTTCCAATCAATGAGCTAGAACCACTCCAGTTCCATAAAGAGAAGCATCACAAGTCAAAACCAATGCTTTATCCCGTTGATAATGGACCAGCACATCTGAAGCCTGTAGGACTTCCCCATGGTCCTGTTCCTGAGGAACTCTCCAATGTCACTTGACTCTTTTCTTAAGAAAAGTGTAAAGAGGCCAGAAAAGTGTTGAAAAGTTAGGCAAAAACTTACTATAATAATTAAGCAATCTAGAAGTAGTAGTAGTAGAAGAAGAGGAGGAGGAGATTGGATTTATACCCTGCCCTTCATTACCTGAAGGAATCTCAGAGTGGTTTACAATCTTCTTTCCCTTCCTTTCTCCACAAAAGACACACTGTGAGGTAGTTGGAGCTCACAGAGCTCTGACAGAAACTGCTCTTGAAAGGAACAGCTCTGCAAGAACTTGTGACGAGGTCACATCAGCAGGTGCATGTGGAGAAGCAGGGAATCAAACCCAATTCTCCCAGATAAGAGTCTGCACTACTTAACCACTACACCAGACCTTTAGCTCAGAAACATTCTTCTATCTGGGAGCTTTCCGAATTGGTTGGATTTTATCCATCCCAGGGTGCAGTCCTTGAGCATCCACTTTATATCCTAAATAGATCACCTCTGTTTTTGTTTTTTAAGAACAGTTGTTTTTCTTAAGATGCAATAAAACTTCAGTCAAATTTTGTAAATGTTCATGTGCTGTGGTTCTAGTGACAAAGATTTCATCCATGTAAACTGTTACATGAGGAATTCCTTGAAGTAATCCTTCCATAGTCCTCTGAAAGATAGTTGAGGCAGAAGAGCACCAAAAGGTGCTGCCTGAACAGACCTTTGTGCATATTTCTTGTAACATAGTCTTTTGATTCTTCATCCAGCACAAGTTGTTGATAGACATGACTCATGTTTAATTTTGTAAACAGTCAGCCTCCCCCTAATGCTGCAAAAAGATCTTCTGTTTTAGGAAAAGAGTATTGTTCCAGCAATTTGTAATCTCCACATATGTGCAGGGAGCCATCTGATTTCAGTGGGGCACAATTTGAGCTGCCCATTCTAAAAACGGTATAAGTTCAATAATACTTACTTTTAATAATTTTTCCAATTCCATTTCAACTTTTTTGTCTCATCACAAAAGAAACAGATCTGGGCTTAAAATAACAAGATGTACTGTTCAGTTTCACATATATTCTTGCCATCATACCCTGCATGGAAGTTAAACAACTACTGTGATGACAAACAAAGTTTATAGTAACCATTTAAAAACCTTCATATATTTTAATTCTCCACATTTTAAATTTTACATACTTCATCTTATAATAAAAATCCAATTTAAATATCCATTCATATATTTCATATTGTAAATTGTGCATACTTCATGTTGTAATAGGGGTTCCATATTGCAAAAAAAGGCTATGAGCACCCGGATATAGGCCCATTTCATCAGTAGACTTCCTCGGAAGTAATGCCTTTTTATGTTTTTTCCAGGTGTAACAGCCGCTAATACTGACCAACGTTCATGATTCTTCTTACCACATCTTTTCTCTCAATCACTCCAAGACACTTAAGTGTGTACATTTTTCATATAGGAGCTAGAACCAGTTCAAACTGATTCATTTAACCAGATGCTCAAGCCTTCTGGAGTTTGCTGGCCTATAGCCCTCTATGAATATATTAAGCCAACTGTTCTTTAGATGGCCATTTGCTCTTATTTTCTTTATAATTAATTTTAATGTTGAGCAGGCCCTTCTTTTTTGCAGCAATTTAAGCTCAAAACACTTAAGTGTATGATTTCAAACATGCCAGTACTGTGCCTATCCTGAATTCAAAACCTCTTAGAATTTACTGGCCATAAACATCTCTTCCCAAAAAACCCTTCCCCTCCAGGTTGAAAACCTGAAATTGTTCTTCAAAGTTTAAACCTAAATCAGCTAACCTCTTCCAAGTAAATTGGGGCCACTCCCTGAAACCACTACCAGTGGTAAAAGTTTTACTTTTATCTTTGTTGGACACAGTGACAAAAACTGCATCTAGTAATTGGAAGTGTTTCTCCTGTATATGTTCTTAGTTAAATTGTACTACACTTCAACAAGGGTACCCCCCCATTGTTCCTTGAAGCCTCAAGTGAGGCTTGACTCATAAGAGTTACACTGCAACCTGTGTCCAATTCAAAGGACATCTTATTGTTTACATCCAGATATGGTCCACCTTAGAAATTTTTGTTCCAGTCAGGATGTAAATTGTATATGCTACTACCTCATCTACACTTACAGGACTTTTCTCTTCCAATGCATTCATCCTCTGAGTTGTGATGTGATGTTTCACAATACTTTGTGTGGCAGCACTCTGTTGTGCTTTAGTCCTACATACTCTTCTAATGTGGCCAATCTGACCACAATTGTAACAATTGGAAACCAGCACAATGGTAACAGATGTCCCCCAAGTTTCTTTTATTTTCAAGTTCTCTGACAATCTTCAAATATCCAGGCATTCCCTGCAGAAGGTCCTTCTTCTCCTCTTATAGGGCTGGTGCCCGCAAATCTTATAAATTTTTAGTTGCTGATTCCACAGCCAGATCCAACGTTAATGCAGACTCAAAGGTTAAGGTAGATGCAGACAGTGATACCGACGGCAATATTTTTTCATCATTTATCCGTTTAACCAATCCCTTAACATCTGTGTTGACGTGGCACCATAATTGCAGTTTTGAGAACTTCCTCTGTTCCACTACAAACTCCCCTATAGACTCCCCAGGCTTTCTGGACCATGAATTAAATCTAAAATGCTCAACTGTCTCATTAGGAGCAAAGTTAAAGTGGTTCTGCAACAGAGTTACTAACTCTCCAGTTTTACCACTGGGTTTTCCAGGTAGTGAGAGATTTCTCATTAAACTTCAAGTAGAGGGTCCCACACTGCTGAGCAGAATTGCTGGCTTTTTATCCTAATCTGTGACATTATTTGTAGTGGAAAAAAATAAGTGAGAATTTCACAGTATCCCTCCCAAGTTTGCTGTTGCTGATCAAATTATGAATAAGTCCCCACAGTGGCAACAATTTTCTCCCAGCTTCAGGAATACTCACAAGACAAAAGCACACCCTTCTATGGTTGCTCATTTGCCAGGATGTAGAGTTGCCAGTTCCCAGGTCCTGGCGGGTGTTCCTCTGCTTTTGGGGGCTTTGGCCTGCCACTGGCCAGCAGGAAAAAAACCACCCAGTGACATCATCAAACCATACCCTGACACAATAACATCACTTCCTGGTGATATCATCATGCCAGGAAAGTTGCATGGCAACACCCTGGTTTTTTTTTGGCAAACTCTATGGTTTTGAAGCATAGAGTTTTGCCCCAACTCCAGGGCATGGCCCTAGATGTCATCAATGTGATAATGTCACTTCCAGCTGACATCATCACTTTCAGGACGTCACTCATAACAACCCATCCACCGCTGGAACATCTCTCCAAATCCCCCCGCCACAACAAAAAGGGACTTGGTAACACTACCAGGATGCCTTTATCCTCATCATCATATGTAGTATTATGATCAACAGGACATGTCAGCTTTCCTTCAGCAGGAAGAGGTATTTATTTAGCTCTGACCCATTCTCTCTCTGGCTGGGCCTACTTTCAGTTGGCCTCTCAAGCTGAGAGTCTCAGCAGTCACTTACCTACAGGAGCCCTGCAGGTAAGCAGGGCCAAAACTAAAGGATGTGCATAGAATCATAGAGTTGGAAGGGACCTCTGGGGTCATCTAGTCCAACCCCCTGCACAATGCAGGAAACTCACAAACACCTCCCCCTAAATTCACAGGATCTTCATTGCTGTCAAATGGCCATCTAGCCTCTGTTTAAAAACCTCCAAGGAAGGAGAGCCCACCACCTCCCGAGGAAGCCTGTTCCACTGAGGAACCGCTCTAATGGTCAGGAAGTTCATCCTAATGTTGAGCCTGAAACTCTTTTAATTTAATTTCAACACATTAGTTCTGATCTTACCTTCTGGGGCCACAGAAAACAATTCCACACCATCCTCTATATGACAGCCCTTCAAGTACTTGAAGATGGTGATCATATCACCTCTCAGCTGCCTCCTCTCCAGGCTAAACATCCCCAGCTCCTTCAACCTTTCCTTATAGGACTTGGTCTCCAGACCCCTCACAATCTTCATCACCCTCCTCTGGACCCGTTCCAGCTGGTCTATATCCTTCTTAAAATATGGTGCCCAAAACTGAACACAATACTCCAGGTGAGGTCTTACCAGAGCTGAGTAAAGCGATACCATCACATAATGTGATCTGGACATTATACTTCTGTTGATACAGCCCAAAATTGCATTTGCCTTTTTAGCCACCGCATCATACTGTTGACTCATGTTCAGCGTATGATCCACTAAGACCCCTAGATCCTTTTCGCGCATACTACTGCTAAGACAAGTCTCTCCCATCCTATAACCATGCATTGGATTTTTCCTACCTGAATGCAAAACTTTACCTTTATCCCTGTTAAAATTCATTTTATTGATTTTAGCCCAGTTTTCCAGCCTGTCAAGATCATCCTGTATCCTTTTTCTGTCTTCTTCTGTTTGCAGCCCCTCCCAATTTAGTATCATCTGCAAATTTAATAAACATTCCCTCTATTTCTTCATCCAAATCATTGATAAAGATGTTGAACGAGACAGGTCTCAGGACAGATCCTTGAGGCACTCCACATGTCCAAGATGATGAGGAACCATTCACAAGCACTTTCTACAATCTGTCAACTAGTTACAGATCCACCTAACAGTAACAAGATCCAAACCACATTTTACCAACTTGTCAACAAGGACAGTATGTGGAACCTTATCAAAAGCCTTATCAACATCCCCTTATCAAAAGCCTTATCAACATCCCCAGCTCCTTCAACCTTTCCTCACAGGACTTGGTCTCCAGACCCCTCACCATCTTTGTCGCCCTCCTCTGGACCCATTCCAGCTTGTCTATATCCTTCTTAAAATGTGGTGCCCAAAACTGAACATAATACTCCAGGTGAGGTCTTACCAGAGCAGAGTAAAGCGATACCATCACATCACGTGATTTGGACACTATGCTTCTGTTGATACAGCCCAATATTGCATTTGACTTTTTAGCCACTTCATCGCACTGCTTTCATGTTCAGTGTATGATCACTAAGACCCCTAGATCCTTTTCGCACATACTACTTGCTTCACTTATATCCTGCCTTTTCCCCTGATGGAGACCCAAAGGGGCTTACATCATTCTCCTTTCCTCTGTTTTATTCTCTAGAATAATAGAGTCATAGAGTTGGAAGGGATCTCCAGGGTCATCTAGTCCAACCCCCTGCACAATGCAGGAAATTAATAACTATCTCCCCCTCCCCTCCCAGTGACCCTTGTTCTATGCCCAGAAGATGGCAAAAGAAATTTCCAAACCTCCAGGATCCTTGGCTAAACTGACCTTGAGAAAATTGCTTCCTGACCCCAAAGTGACAAACAACATTTCCCTGGGCATGTAAGAAACAGCCTTGAGAACAAAGCACTGATGCAGCCCTTCCTGCCATCCCTCTCATGATCTGCCTTTGTTCACAGAATCAACATTGCTGTCAGATGGCTATCTAGCCTCTGTTTAAAACCTCCAAACAAGAAGCCCACCATCTCCCAAGAAAGCCTATTCAGGAACTGCTCTCTCAGGAAGTTCTTCCTAATGTTTAGCTGAAAACTCTTTTGATTTAATTTCAACCCATTGGTTCTGGTCAGACCTTCTGAGCAGGCCTAGGGCTAAGGGTTCTGCTACTCCAGGCAGCCCCCTGTGCCACCCCTTCCCCCGCAAACTCCCTTTATGGAGCTCATTATGTGCGCCATAAGTTACATCATCGTGCAGGGCAGCAAGTGAGGGATAAGAGGGTGACAGGCAGAGCAGAAGAGTGCTGCTGCACCACCACTTTCCCCCTGAACCACACTCTTCGGAGGCTTCCAAGAGCGTAGAGCACTGTGCACCACTCCTCTGATCATGCCTTCAAGGCAGGCTCGAAGGACTGCTCTGCGTGGGCAAGGGGGAGTAAGGGGGAGCCTGGTGACACCTCCAGATGGGGTAGCGCCCCAGGCAGTCGCCTACTCCGCTGACTCCCACATGCCAGCCCTGCTTCTGAGACAACAGAAAACAACTCCACACCATCCATCCTCTATATGACAACCCTTCAAGTACTTTAAAATTCTTCCATGGCAGACTAAGAATTCAAACTTGGGTCTCCCAAATGCTTGTTTGAAACTCTGATCAGCACACTGCTGTTTCACTCTATACTGTAAGGAGGAACAGTTAACATGTTCAAAAGATCAAAATACAGGTCCTTACCCAAAACTTTGTTAAAACTAGATACCGGATTGATGGCCATGACATACAGCTGGTGAAGTTTTTCAAATACTTTTCAAAGTGTAGTTTTTCAGTTTACTGGTTTGTGGAAAGTTCAAATGGCCCCCACTACCGAGACTGTCCAAAAAGCCGTACTAGCCACCCAGAGAATGTTTTTCATTAAAGCAAACTCACATATTCCTTTTGTGACCATGTCCTCTAGGGTAAGGAAATTCCCTAACTCATTGATGGGTCATGGCTATATTCATGGGTGTCGAACTCATTGTTATGACTTGAGGGCCAGATCTGACACAAATGAGACCTTTTTGGGCTGCGCCATGTATGTACCTATTTAAGATTAGGTAGCAGATATATAAACTTTATAAAGGGCACAGACAAACACAACGTAAGGATTTCTTTAAAAAACCTTAAAACATGCTTAAAACATTTGCACTCATTGTTCTTAAAGGTGCTTCCTTTGTATTTCTCCCATGGGATCCAGGGAACAGGACAAAGTAAGCTCCGGTTCTTTCCTTCCTTCCACAGGGGACCATGAGGAGAGCCTCAGCCAATAGAAGGAAGAAAGGCTTAGCTCAGTAGCTGTGCTATGCAATTGAGAGAGTCTGGCAATGCAAGCTATCCCTCCCTCTCCTTTTTCCCCAAGGGAGGAACCTCAGCCAATGGAGAAAATAGAGGCTTAGCTTTATAGATCCTGTGCAATAGACAGAGCAAGCCTTGAAAAGCACGCTGTTATGCAGAAGGAAGCAAGAGAGAGGGAGAAGGAATCAGATGACAGCCAGTTGCTCGGGGGCCTGATGGGAACTCCCCGGGGGCCTGATTCAGCCCTGAACAGCATGTTTGACACCCCTAGGTTATATAAAGATTTCCACTCCCTGGAAGCAAGACACTCTAAATTCTCAGATCCACAATGTGTTCTCAATGCCCTCCTTAGATTAGCGTCAGGGATGGTATTGCTTGGAGTACAATGTTGGCCTGAAGCAATAAGCTTTTGGCTCAAATTAAAGTTTAATCCTTTTGAATTAACTTAATTAAGGCTACAATCTTAAAGACACTTCCTTGGTTGGGAGTAAGCCCCACTGAATAACACGGGGCATACGTCTGAACAGCCCTTTTTAGGATTACTCCCCTAATTCTTTCAGGTAATTTCTGCTCATGCTGGGTGAGAGCTATTGAGGCAAAATGGCATTTCTGTGGGTTTATGCCCCCAGCCCTATGTAATTTAGAGTCAAAGAAATAATTAAACAGTGCATCTGGGATACAGACCTTCGAACAGACAGCATGTAGGCACAGTCCTATCTGGTGGTAGGCAACCACGGTATAAACATTATTCCACCAGAATTCCTTATTACTGAAGAGTCTTCATCTTGGCCTGCATTCATGTTTTACCATCAGCTCTTTAGAAAGGGAGACACACACCTGTCTCTTAGTCTCAACATGTTTGCCCCTGCCAAATAGACACAGACAGTTGAAACAGCCAAGCATGTGGTCTTGCATGGCCTTCTGTATAAAGACATTTGGTCTCTCTATATAATTCTGATCTTATCAAATTTTCCAGGCAGATCTGATGAATTTTATATTTCCTTCATCTCAGATTGTTCTAATGAGATCATCTCTAAAGGGGCCAAATTTCATGCCCTGGTGTGTTTAAGAAGGAAGCAACTGGTTAAAACTTTTTATTAATTATGGCTGTACTACCAAAATAGGCCTTTGAAATTTTATTGTATGTAGATGTGCTGAAGACTGTCTCTGTGTCAATCGTGGTTGGTCTGTGATTGTAACAAATAAAGTTAAAGAACCCAGACCTCATCCATGTACCAAAATTTTTCATTCAAAGAGATGGCCCAGCTAGAGGGGGAAATGTCTTCAAACCCAGCTCCAGTGCAGCTCAGAGGGTGAAGGGGAGCAGTCGGTTTGCACATCTGTTCTAGGGAATTGTTCATACTTCAACTGGTTTGCAGTCAGGGCTTTTTGAGCAGGAACACAGTTTTGACTGGCTTGGCATCAGGGGAGTGGTCTAATATTCAAATGAGTTCCTGCTAGGCTTTTTCTACAAAAAGCCCTGTGTGAAACAATGGTGATGTCAGGGGATGTGGCCTAATATGCAAATGAGTTCCTGTTGGTCTTTTCCAACATAAAGAGCCCTGTTTGCAATACAGTACACATCTGCATTACAAATGGCTCCCTTCTTCTGCTCCTTCTTTTCTGGCATTAGTAATGATCAGCGAAGTTCAAATTAAGTCTGAAAATCCTCACAATCTAGATAAGAAAGTGGTAAGGTAGTAGCACAGATCCTTTAATGAGGCCTGACTCCAGCTATTTGTTGGATACATTTTATTTATATATTTGTTTTATATTTTTGTATTTTGTGTGTGTGTGTCCGCACCTGGAAGTCATGGTGACCTCTGGTGACTGACCCCTACTGCAGGCCTGGAGGATATTCAGGGAGGAGACTGAATAAAGCCTGCCCTGCCTGCTGGTATTTCAAGGTCTCCCGTCCAAGTACTTGCCAAGGTTGACCCTGCTTAGCTTCCAAGTTCTGATGATATCAGACTTGCCTGGGCTATCCAGGTCAGGGATATTGCTGGGTATCAATAGACTATAACCATTATTGCTCAAAATACACAAGCACATGCTTCTTCGGTATCCCCTGCCCCCAGTCATGGAACTCGCTATAGATGCTGCCCTTCAGCAAATGGGAAATCAATTTTCCCCTAAAGCACATTTTCAATTTTATGTCACTCAAGCTCCCACTCAATGCAGACTTAATTAAAAATATTGACCCTTTACCCTAGCCTGCTTTATGGGTCAGGAAATGACTTAGGAATTTACCTGGCTGCAACAAGGCTATAAAATGTGGATCTTGAGAGCTGGGACATGTGACAGAGCCTTTTTGTGTGTAGTGGCCCTGTGACTGTGGAATGCCCTTGGAAAGCAGGGACTCTAAAGGCAGTTTTCTTTTCCTTTGCTTTATTGCTGGAGAACCTTGTCAAGATAATCTCCTGAATTATATGTAGAATTGCCCTTTGAAGATGGTTTGGAGACATGAGTTGGTTCAGATTGCTGTAGTCTTGATAAAATATATCACACCAGTGTTAAAAGATCTTCACTAGCTTCCAGTTTGTTTGGGTGCACAATTCAAAGTGATGTTTTTGATCTATACAGCTTTAAATTACCTGGGACAAGAGCAGGGCTTTTTTTTTAGTAGGAAGGCACAGGAACACAGCTCCGGCTGGCTTGGTGTCAGGGTGTGTGGCCTAATATGCAAATGAGTTAATGCAGGTCTTTTCCTACAAAAAACTCTATGTGAGACAATGGTGGCATTAGGGGTGTGGCCTAATATACGAATGAGTTCCTGCTGAGCTTTTCCTACAAAAATAGCCCTGGACAAGAGTATTGAAAGACTGTCGTCTCCAAGGTGAAGCTGGCAGTGCTTGAAGATCTTCTTTGAAGGCACTTTCCCCAGATATATTCTTGCCATAGGGATCTAGGGGGGCAAGTTAGGGTTTGGGGTAGGGCTCAGTGGTGGATTGGCATACAGATGTTCTCTGAAGATCAATTCTCATCTCCAGTAAAAAGTATGAGGCGGCAGGTGATATGAAAGACTTCTTCTCAAGAGCCTCTGCCAGACTAACTTTTAACAGACCCACAGACTAACACAGTATCAAGCATATCATTTATTTATGTAGGGCATTTTCTGTGCAGGCATACCCTGCGTGGCACATTGATGTTAGCCTTGGAGCACCAAAATAAGACAGTCTTGCAGCATCTGAAAGGGGCAATTTCATTTCATTGTTTGTTCTCATCTGTTGCTGTTTTATATATCTTGTGCTTCTAAATGCTTGTGAACTTATTGATATTTTATGGAAGCCGTGTTGGGAGCAAACAATCAAAAGTCAAGGTATAACTAAGTAAATAATTCAATAAATACAATAACATTGGTCTACCTTGTTGGGCTGTTGTAAGGATGATTGTTGAACTCATGTCTGCAAAGTGCTTTGAACTCAAAAGTTCTATACAAATGCTAATCATGAGCATTAAGCACTTGGAATGAAGGCACTGGCTGCATTTGTCTTCAACTCTCTGAGTCAGCTATAGACACTTCAGTCTGGGGAGCTCAGAGATTCAGACCCTTTTGCAGTTTCTTACAATCATGACATAGCAGTTTTCTTTAAAGGCTCAGAGCCTCTTCCTCGTTGGGTGGCAATGGAGGGGAAGCATTTAAAAAGACCTTGCAAATAAATGTTATGTCTCTGCAAGATACATTTGGCCTGCCCAATCCGGTTTGGCCGGATGGACTTCATTGAGCAATGGCAGGAATGTTTGCAAAGGGATCTCTAAGCAACGCACCTGTTTGCTTTTCTGAGCATACGCCTTTGGGCTTGGCACAATCAGTAGGTGCTGCCTGTGCCCCATAAAGTCATTATCTGAATGAGTCTAGTGCCAAGAGATTTTGTGCCACAACATTCCATTGGGGAGAGGGGTCTGAATTCTTCCATTTGCAGGGGCCTCAGTTTAATTATGTTTATAGTTAGACAAATTAAATTCAGTGTATTGTACTATCTCCCACAAGTGGAAAAAAACTTACCAATGTTTGAATTAGCATTTGTGCGTTACAAGAACAACCCTGAATTGCTTTCAAAAGGCTGCTGGAACAGAATATTCTGTGCAATACAGAATAATCTCACTGGTTTGGAATCAAGCCAAAACCACTGTCATTGCCAAATAGGAAGATACAGAGTGCCTTTCTAAAAAGTCAAGGTCCTTCTCATCCAGCATCCCAGAGGCAGCCATCTGGGATGCTATAAACAGAGCACAGATAACATACTCAGGTGTTTTTCTCTGGCATCTAGATACTCAGTGGTACATCTGCACATTGAGTTATTAAGGAACAGAGCATTGTGGAACACTTGTCTAATGGTTTATTCATTCCTAAATTTTGTACCCTGGTGTGATCAGCTTTGAACAACTGTGCATGCAAATAATTTCACCAGTTTTTTCCACAACATATACTGAAGCTGCAATAGGGAAGTTACCAGCTCCCTCCTCGTGTGTTTAACAGAGAGAAAAAGGAGGAGCCAACTGAAAGTCCATAAGAGCACAGTCACCATGAAGAGGTGCTAGATCTGTAAAAGCCCCTCAAAAGCTTTGACACAGAGGAGGCCTCTTCTGTGTTCCATCTCTTAGGAAGGCTGGGGAGCTATGCTACCTTCTCTGCTGCATCTCCGTGAGATACAGGAAAGAAGGAAAAACCAACCTTTGTGGGCATTAAGTATGAAATGTGCTTCTCCATCTGATTTTAAACATATTTTCCAAATCTGATTTTCAAGTAGTAAGAAATGGAAGTTTCAAATCTGGTCAACAGCAGAGATGAAAAGTCAACACTGATGGATCCAACTTTCCCCCACCCCAAATATGTTAGTGGCATTCCCTAATTTCAACAATAATAAGCTGCCAAAAAAAGGACTGAGTTATAAGAATGTAGATTTAATTACAGACCTTTTGTTTCATTCAATAGGGGGGGGATGTTTTTGTAACTAGGGGATGCATCAGAAAACAAAGCATGGATCCCTTTTGGTTGTTCTGTTGTTGTTGTTGTTATGCTTTAGGTGCCTAAAGAAGTGGAATAGCAACCTGTAAGTTTAACAAGCAGAGAAATTACATCATACAGAATGTAAAGGGGCCTGAGTTCAGTGGCAGAGCATAGGCTCGATGCACAAAAAGTTCTGGCAATTCCAAGTAAATGGATAAAGGAGCTGGAAAAGGCCTGGGGGAGTTGTTGTCAGTGATAGGACAGGATGAGATAAAGTGATTTAGAACACGACACTTTTATATGTCATCAATAATAAATACATCCTCCTGAGGTACTATGGAGTGATATCCCCTCCAACACACCACACTCCCGGATCTTCTGCACTCTACTCCTGGCAAAACAGGCTGTTGGTTGGCCATTAAAAAATTAAAGCCTGTTTTCAAGAAAAACGGATATGCCCTCACAGATATACCTATATACTAGTAGAGACAATCTTTGTGGAGAGTTCTGCTTTTGGGCCTGCCAAAATCCCCTGGGCTGTAACCTCAGACCAGTTTTGTACTCACTTCTGGGCCCTACCCAGGTACCAAAATGCATGCATCCCTCGTGGAAAAGTCTGGGTTGGTAGATTCAAGGAAATGCAGCCACTATCTGCTCCAACAAGAGGACTCATCACCAGCAAAAGCCCAAGTCTGCATTCTGGAAAGCTGACAGCATCCTGTGAGTCAGGAATGGAGCATGTGTTGGGTCTGCCCAGAGGCAGATCTAACTTGACTGCTGAACAGTTACCTGGGAATGCAATGGAGGAAATGTCCTATACTTTTATAACCAGAATAATTACAGCAGCCTTATGAGGATCCTCCCAAAACCACCCTTGTGTTGGAAAGTAAACAAAACAACAGCTGTATGATGGGATGGTTTGCCTCAGTGCACACACAGCATCCATGCCTTTTTTTGGCGGGGGGGGGGGAAGGTAAACAGAAACCCTGTGTCCTGGAATTAGCCAAAAGAAAAGTATGTGATAAATGTTTATGTAAATTCTACTGAAAGATTCTTTCAATAAATACAGTGCTATAAATAAACCTGGACTGAAGGACTACGGAATGCTTGACATTACAATTATAATTATTTAACTGCCTGATGTAGCGCTGGGTGCTGTACAACAGAAGTCAAACCAACTTTGACCAACAGCTTATAGTCCGTGTGCTCTATGACACAAGTACCCTACACATCACTCCAAAGTTGCCCCTCTTTATTTGCCTTCACTTACACAGGAGCTGTACCTTCATTGCCTGGGGAACAGGGAAATTTAAACTGCTTCAACAGTACAGCCATTACGCTTCCCAGAGAACTTTGAAAACTGCCATTCCATGAACCAGAGCTGATTTCCAATACTTCAGCCATGGAACAGATATCTACCCCATCCCCAAATTGGCAGCTGGTTTGCATCTTGAAACTGCTGCCCCTTGAGCAGTTTCTTGGGCTCATCTGCAAGCCTCCCTGAGCTGCAGGCCTCATGCAAGGGATGGAAGTAAACGGTCAATAGTCTCCAACAACCCCCCTTCTCTGCAGTCTCATCCTAGCATTGGGAGGCTGCTGAGAAAAGAGTAAGCTGGCTTCAGAGAAAATCCACCAGCATCACAGCAGACATGGAATGAGGACCACTGCCCTACCTGGTATTTCTACAGTACTCTGAACCACTTGCCTCTCACTGGTTATGTTATACATGGCGGTGTTCAATTTATGCCCAGATTACAACACTGGGGCCCCATTTCTTGCCTCCAAAGGAGAATTTTTGGCACCCTCACCAAATGACAATTCTGAGGAGTCTTTGGAGAACATGAAAGTTAGGAATGCAGAACACTGGAAAAGAGAGGGAAAAAAGGGAAAATGTCTTTTACATGAACTAGAATTTGGGTCAAGAGCACACTCCTGAATGTACCACCTGTACTTTTCATAAATCGAAGGCAGGTGTTATGCATCACACACAGGGATCTCACTCCATGGAGATCCACTAAAGGCAGAACCTGAGCATATTTCAAATGTATTGCAAGGTATTTTAACTGCTAGGTGTAATCCGGTATACAAGCTGGAGTTTTAATATTCATTTGGATATTTGGATATTTTCCCAGGCCACTTGAGAGGAAAAAAAATGGCAAAGCAAATGTCTGGTGAAAGCATGGTTTGATTGTGATCAGCTAACTGCAAGTTGTGGATCAATTAGCATAATAAGTCTGACACCTATTGATTTCTTGCATAGATGACGGAGACAACAGAAGAAGTCAATCTGATATCTAATTGTCTGGCTTCCTTCTCATGAATCAGTCTATGCAATAGTTGGGATTTAGCCAAGGCCCATCTGTTCTTCATATTTCTGGGTCCAACAGCTTCTTCCCTGTAATCTCTTCTTCATCTTGTTCTCATCCTGTAATTCAGAATTATCTGTCTGAAAGCTGGAGGGTTTCTTGCCTCTTTTTTCTCAAGTCACAAGGTCAGGGCTGGGTGACAGTAGTTTCATGCCAAGCAGGCCCCGTCACATCTCCCATGGGGCATTCTGAGGCTTGTTGGGGACTTGGCAGGAGGGGGTGGCAGAGATCTGCAAGGCTGTAACAAGTAAAAGCCGTATCTGCTGTTTCTCCCATACTGCTGCTGGCTGTTCATGCCAAGCGCAAGTGGTGCTGGCAGCACCTCAGGGGCTCAATGTGGACATGACTAGCTATGGCACAGGTCTAGGAGCAATGAGGAGCATGACTTCCTAATGTACTGCCACCAGCCAGGCAGAAGCCAAGTGGGGAGCTGGCAGTACCCTCTTCTTATTGTGGTGGCCTAAGTGAGCACTTGGGTGAACAACCAGCCCTGCAGAGGGGGCCCTTTGGCAGGAAAAGATACAAGGATCACCAAGGGCTGGAGAGGCTGAGAGTGGTTAGAAGCAAAGGTGGTGAACTGCAAGTAGGCTTCCAGCCCAGCTAAGAAGCCAAAGTTACAAATCCTGCAAGTGCAGAGCTCTGTGTAACATTGTGTGGCCAATGGACAGGTTAGGGGACAGACCATAACAAGGTGCAAGAAACAGGAAAGCTAGGGACCCATCTGGAAGCACAGATCAGCAGCCTTGTGCTTTTTTCTTTTACATGAAGCTGCCTCATAATGAATCAGACCCTTGGTCTATCATAATCAGCATTGTCCATTCAGACTGGTGGTGGTTCTCTAAGGTCTCAGGAAGAGGTCTTTCACAGCACCTGCTACCTAGTCCCTTGACCCGGAGAAGCCAGGGATTAAACTAGGGACCTTCTGTATGCCACTGAGCCATGGCCACTCTTCAAAGAGCCCCACCTGAGGCAGTAGTAGCCTTGGAGCTGTGCACCTGGCAGTGGTACAGAAAAGACACTCTGAGAGCACCAGCCTGCTTGAGAGCAAAAGGATTCTGGTCTGTGGTGCCTTGCTGCAGTGCACTGTGGTTTTAATAGCAGAGGGCAGGGCTGCAGAGCTTGCTTTGCCTGGCTCCTGGTTCAAGAGAGCCAGACTTAGGCTTTTGCAGGGCTGTCCCTGCCACTAGGCAAACTAGGTGATTGCCTAGGGCACCAGCCTTCTGCAAGTGCCAAACTGGGCATTCCCATGTGAGTCAGAGAGATTTTTTTTGGGGGGGGGGTGGACACCAGAAGTTAGCCTTGCCTAGGGAACCAGACAGTCTAGGGCTGGTCCTGGGGTTCTGTAGCCACATGGGACAGGCAATGAACAGGCCTGGACAGCTGAGCAAGTGTCACACAGTGCAGCCCTCCTCCCAAAACAAGTACACCTGTTCAATGTCTCCCCCTCCCCTAATCCCAATAAATTTCATTGCCCTTGACAGAGTCTGCAATTGCAATGGCAACTTTTGGAAGCAGCATTGGCAATTCGTTAGTCTTCATCATGTTAATAACTGACTACCAGCAAGTTTACTCCTTGTTGGTAATAATCTGATAGAAAATTCAGACAAGAAGCTGCTAAAAATTAGTCTGCAACATGAAGGAAAAGACACAGGCGGGGGAATCCAACATCAAAAAGAAAATCCAGTGTGCTTAAACCACTATGTGGAAAACAATCTGCAATTTTTCTGTCTGCACTGAGGTTGCATGCTAGCCCTCCAACGACTGAACAAAAGTGCCAGTGATCCCCTTGCAGAAAACATTCTCACCAAATGTGATGGCTTTGATGGGGATGGGGGAAGACCCACATGAAATGCTTGGAATGGTGAACTTTCCTTCCTATCCTCTAATATATTTCCAGCATTTTAAAAAGCAAGGGAAATGGGGATATGGAAAATGGGGGGGAGAGATCTGTAAAATGCCATGACCAAGTAAAGATTTTCAAAGCAAACAAAAAAAAAGTCAAAACCAACACATTTTCTACATTAAAAACCTCCATTTTAAGACTACTTGGATCCCCAAAAGAGTTGGTCAGAAAATATTCAATCCTATTCTAATTCAGCTCTATCAGAGGAAATTCTCCTGCTGTACCAACCCCATAAAAATGAATGGGAGCTGCAGCAGAGCATGGTCAGCTTTGTTCTTCATTTCAAACAGTTCCCTTCTTTTTTTCTGACACCAATAAATTCTATACATTCCATTTCCTTGTATCACTCGAGCTCT
The DNA here is from genome assembly GCF_032191835.1 of Heteronotia binoei. Lineage (NCBI taxonomy): Eukaryota > Metazoa > Chordata > Lepidosauria > Squamata > Gekkonidae > Heteronotia > Heteronotia binoei. Next base: position 48,524,858 of record NC_083234.1, on the reverse strand, counting down.
ATTGCCTGTTCCAACAGGCAGTAGGAGCATCTTCTTTATGCACACAAGCCATGGAAATATACCCAAGGCATTACTTTGCATTTCCTTCTCACACAGCAGAAACTCTGGAACTGTCTTTAAGAGTCTGTGTGAGCACCACTCTGGTATATTCACATCTGATCCCACACACTGCCCAAGGGGGAGGGGGGGAATGGGTCACATCTGGGTCACACAAACAGATTGGAAGCCATTAACATTGCTAAGATAGAACACTGAATAATAGGAGATTTTATACATATAACCAGTGGTTATTTATGACTGACTTATACGATTTGCAACTGATTCAATTGTGTGCTTGAACAACTGCTTGTCATGCAGGGGGGTGAGATGGGGAGTAGAACTCTACTGTGAGAAGGCACATGCACAAAAAGCCAAATGCCCCATATTGTACTATTAGGAAGTATAGTTAAAACCAACCTGCTGGAAAATCGCTATTGGGTTGACAGCCACACTACAGTCTATCAAAAGATTAGCTCCCTCTATACAACCAGCAAACAATGTGAGCCAAACTGGCAGGTGTTCAAGCATCTCTGCCTCAGACCAAGCAGTAGACTAACATAAGCAACAGTTCACCCCAGGGTTGCCAGGCTTCCTGCTATGGCAAGAGACAACCAGCCAGCATGCCTTTTTGCCCGTTGTCACTGGCAGCACACACGGAGTGATGTCACTGTAACATCATGTGGTTTTAGGAATTGCTGAAAATTCTGTGGTTTTATGGTTTATGATTTTATGGTTTAGAGCAGGAGTGGCCAAACTGTGGCTCTTTCACACATATTGTGTGGCTCTCAAAGCCTGTCAGGCGGCTTGGAGAAGGCATTTGTCTCTTTAAATTAATTCTCCAAGCCAAGTCACCTGGCAGCGTGGAGAATGCTTTTAAAGTTAAAGTTGCTTTCTTTCCACCTCTCCCTCCCTTCATCTATTTATCTCCCTCCCTGCCTTGTCTTGTGGCTCTCAACCATTGATATGTATTCTATGTGGCTCTTATGTTAAGCAAGTTTGGACACCCCTGGTTTAAAATGATGTGACATCATTTCTGATTTCCCCAATGGCATCATGGCATACATGATGCCAGGCCCCCATGTCTCCACCCGCAAGCTCCTGCTGTTTGCCAACATGGTGTGGCAACCTTAATTCATCTTAGTTTCACTTAGCTTAGTCCAAGCTTTGCAGTAAATCAGCAAACTCTGCATGTTTGTAATCCAGCCCCAAATTGCATTACAGAACGACCAGCCTAGCTCCACTTGAAGCCAGCAGTCATCATTGTGACTGAAGACGTAGCCAAACTGAAGCCAGAAGAGAAGTTGTGTTAATCTATTACAGCAAAAGAATGGAGTCCAACAGCACCATAAATGCTACTAAATTTGTGGCAGAAAACTTTCTGCCCACTTTTCCATAGGAGGCTGAAGGCACCAGGGGTTTCAAGTCATGGCACCACCAAGCATGCAGGACCTAGCATCTTACATCCTGCACCACCAAGTCTTTGGAAGGCACTGCAGGTGGATCAGAGTTAGCCAGAGGCACAACCTAGGCAGTATTCTGAATCCTGCACTATAACTCAGCACCTATTGGAGTGACCCCAGGCAACAAGGTAAGCTCCACCTAGCTCTATGATGCCTCAGGTTCAAGGCCCAATTCCCTCCTAGTGGGACAAGGCAGCCAAACTGAGCCTGTTTGCCACCATACCTCATTGGAACTGCTGCCTTGAGAATCTGGCCATCAGCTTGCCTTGGGTATGCTACTTACCATTTCCCAACAAGCTATTGCTTGGACAACATGGCCTTATTTAGACTATCCTGTCTGCCTCTGGAACCTCTGTTTACAGTAGTTTCTGCCTCTGAACAGGCCACTTGCCTCCATCGCCAGCCAACCTAGACAAGCAGTCATCTCAGTAGATCAGTAGTATGGATGTGGTCACTAGTGACGAAAAGTCACTGCAAGATCCAAATGCCTAAACAGGGACAACTACTTGAGTGGCCCACATACTTGAAACCAAGTTCTACAGACTAACATCTGCAAATGAATCCTAGTTCAGCATCTTCCATCTCATTACACTTTTGTGTCTAGCTTTGGGAAGCATTCAACTCACCTTCACTACACAATGGGAATCCCATCAAATTATTGTATAAACCACTTGACACACTCCAAGATATGATTTCGACTATTTACGGAGACACTCTGGACATGCTTAGTCTGTCTCATCTTGCTAGAGACTTGCACCCCCAAACTCTGTTGGCCAAATACTTTGGCCAAAGCTGCATATAAGGGCAGGATAGAAGAATGGCTTTCTCAGAATAATTTGAGACAAGCCTGGCAGGGGATTCAGCAGTTAACTAATTTCAAGGCGCTAAAGGCTAGTACGAATGGAAAGCAGGAGCTGGCAGAGGAGTTAAATACTTTTTATGCCCGGTTTGAAGTGGATCAAAAGAAAGCGGAATTACCAGTAACATCATCGTTGGGGACCGAGCGAGGTGCTCCTTTCGTTGTGAGGGAGCATGATGTTAGGTGTATAATGAAGGCAGTAAATTCTAGAAAGGCTGCAGGTCCCGATAATATCCCTGGTTGTGTAGTAAAGGAATGTGCGGGGCAGTTAGCCGGGGTGTGGACTGAGATTTTCAATCGTTCTTTGTCACAATCCATTGTTCCCACTTGTTTGAAGGCTTCCCTTATTGTCCCAATCCAGCAAAGGTTTTAAATGACTATAGGCCAGTGGCCTTGACTTCTGTGATAATGAAGTGTTTTGAACAATTAGTTCGAAAATATATTATTTCCTGCCTTCCTGTTATTTTTGATGAATATCAGTTTGCTTACAGGAAAAATAGATCTACTGAGGATGCTGTTAATACTGTTCTTTATACTGCTTTATCGCATTTGGATAAAAAGGGGACGTATGTTAGAATGCTGTTTGTAGATTTTAGTTCTGCTTTTAATACGATATCACCCCATAGACTGTTGTTTAAGCTTAAAGATTTGAAGCTGTCGGACTCTATATGTGAGTGGATTTTGAATTTTTTGTCAGGTCGTTCACAAAGGGTTAAAATGGATGGATATATTTCCTCCGTGAAGATCTTAAATACTGGCACCCCTCAGGGATGTGTCTTGAGTCCACTTCTTTTCACTATTTACACGTCTGATTGTGTTTCTAGCAGTCTGAGTAACAAAATCATTAAGTACGCAGATGATACAACGTTGGTAGGGCTCATCTCTGAGGATGATGAGTCTGCGTATAGGAGGGAAGTTCAACAGCTGTCCCTTTGGTGTAAAGTAAATAATCTTATTTTTAATATAAATAAGACGAAGGAAATTATAGTGGATTACAGGAAGAGTAGTTTGGACATCCAGCCGTTGTTTATTGATGGTGTTATGGTAGAACAGGTGACAGAATGGAAGTTTCTGGGAATTACCATGAAACAAGATCTAACATGGGGGGCAAATACTTTAGCTCTAGAGAAAAAGGCCCAGCAACGACTATACTACTTAAGACTCTTAAGATCACTACAACTATCAGGGAGTCTGCTGGTTGCCTTTTATCGTAGTTCCATTGAGAGCATTTTATCTTATTGCCTCTGCGCATGGTTTGGGAGCTGCACGGAAGCAGAGAGAAGGGTGCTCCAAAGAGTGACGAGAAGAGCACAAAAGATTTGCGGATGTTCTCTCCCCTCATTGGTGGATCTGTATAATATGAGATGTAAAAGGAAGATACAAATGATCCTAAGGGACCCTTCACATCTGGGCCATTTGCTATTTGAGATCTTACCGTCAGGTAGACGATATAGAGTGTTGAAGGCTAGGACAAACAGATTTAAGAACAGTTTCTATCCAAGTGCTGTGGTTAGGTTAAATGCAGGGTTATGAAGGATTATCTGTTTTAGATGTATTTAAATGGTTTTAATGGTTTTATGAATGTTTATCTGTTTTAGATTATTTAAATGGTTTTAATGGTTTTAATGGTTTAAATGGTTTTAGATGTATTTAAATGGTATGAATATGAATATGTGTGTTTGATGTGTTGGTATGTTTGTGGAAGAGCACCTCATTTCGTTGCTCTCTTTTTGTGGAGAACAATGACAATAAATTTATCTATCTATCTCTGTTTGGGCCACTTCCCATGTTCACATCCTCTGCTTCATGGACTTCTGGACCTCATCTGGAAAGGTAGTATAAACCCCAGAACTGCTCCTATAAGTCTAGTTTTCACTCCTTATTTTCCTAGTCCTTGATTGTATGTATACTTTGACTGTTTAAGTGTGATTACTAGATTAAGTGTAATTACTACTATTTTCTAGTAAAATTCTTTAAAATCCTTTTAAATCTGAAGTCTTCATAAAGAGCTCAATCTTGGTATACAAAGGTGTGCAATCTCTGTACTCTTTTGCCCTCCCCTGTCTCATAGGTAATTTCCCCAACATCGAGACTGAGACATTTTGGGTAATATATGATAGCATTGCCAAAGTGTCTATAGGGCAGAGTTAACAATGGGGGTGTTGACGGTTTGCATCTTCATTATAAGGCCTGTTGCATCTGATTCAGACAGAGGTACCTTCTGTAAGCAGGATTGCTATTTGGCTGCTGGTTGACTGAATGGATTTGCATAATATTATGACACACCTATTGCTAACTCTTCCATTGTCTGATACTTTGGCACAAACGGGGCCACACATATCTATCTGATAAGCTCAGACATCTGAAATGAGCTCTGGAGCACAAAAGCACCTGCCACAGTACATTTGGTAGTTATATAACAAGACTTTGTTAAACCAGATTCTTGAATCGTGAGAGACCTGACCTTGGCCCTTTCCCTGCACTTGGAGGTGCTGCTAATGATCACTCTCAATTGTTACAAACATTCATACTGGAACTAAAACTTGAAGATAGCCCAGAAATATCAACCAGTATATAATACAATGGTTTGCCAATTGACTGGAGTGCCTAGGAACAACCCTATCATGCCTGGAACAGCTCTACTGGTTACCTGTATGTTTCCAGGCTCAGATCAGGGTACTGCTTCTTACCTTATAAACCTGTCATGACCTGCAACCCACATACTTAAGGGGTCATCTCTCCTGGTAGGAACCTGTATGCCAACTTTGATTCTTCCACCCAAGTTCTTCTACTGCCGCCAGATCATATGGCTTTTTGGCGGTGACTATCTTCCTCTGGAATATCATCCCAGAAAGGGTAGGGGGCATATCTCCTTAGTAATCTCTAAGAAATACTGCCATTCTGTTCTGTTTAGGAGGTCCTTTGCTGTTTCTTTTGTATGTTCTTTTAGGAGTTCCAGCACACAGGTTTATTTTGTCACCATTCTATCAGTCGCAACTGAGCTTTGTGTTATACCTAGCTTGATGCTCGTTATAAGCCACTTAAACTTCCTTGTTTGGAGAGAAAGACAGGATATAAATATTTAAACAAACAAACTTGTTTGGATTGCCAGGAAAGAGGAAGACTGTATTGATTCTTCTGGATCCATCAGGAGCTTTTGATATCACTGACCATGGTCCTCTTCTGGATCTTCAGGATGCTGCACTTCAGTGGCTATAATCCTGCCTGGCTGACCAGGATCAGAAAGTGGTTTGTCCTGACTTCATGGTATTTAATATTCAGGCCTCCATGATCTTCAACACACAAAAGGTACTGGTTGAGGTCATCTGAGGTTTGGAGTGAAATGTAATCAATATAAGGATGACACACAGCTCTGCTTTTCTTTGTCATCATGAGTCACTGGAACAAGTGTCTGGAGGTGGGCTGGCGGATGGCCAGTGAAGTGAAGTTGCATCCAGAAGAGTAATTGATGGGCTATAATTTAAACAATCAAGGAACTTATTCTGAATGGGATCACTCTCCCTCCTACAGAAGCAGATTTACAATTCAGGGGGTGTTATTAGATCCAGGCCTGCCACTGGAAGCACAGATTTCCTCTGTGTTAACTTCACTTTTACCAACTTCATCTGATAGGCCAACAGAAACCCTTCCTTGAAAAGCAAGATTTGGCCAGGGTGTTCTGATCACATCCAGACTAGCTTACTGCAATGTGCTCTACACAGGGCTGCCAGAAGCTTCTATTAGTGCAAAACACAGCAACTAAATTGCTAACTGGGATTTAATTATGCCCCATCAAACACAGGCAATGATGCTGAACAGCAGCAGGATCAGAACTCACAAAAAGGAAACATTTTGTTACACAAACGTAATTCGTTGAGGAATTCTTTACCAGATGATATAGTAATGGACTCAACCATTAAGCTTAAAAAGAGTAGTCAGATTCATGGAGGATAGGACTATCAATGGCTATTAGCCATCATGACTCAATGGAACTTCCATGTACAGAGGCTATATACCTCCAAAGTTCCAGATGATAGTGACAACCAATAGCCCTGCTTGTGAGCTTCCCAGAAGCATCTGATTGGCTACTGTTAGAAACAGGATACTGACTTAGATGGATCTGATCTAGGAAGGCAATTCCTCATATCATTGTTATGAGCTTCTCCCAAGGCCAGTGTACATGCTGAGAGGTCATGTGAAAAGGCTTCAGCACAGGCAAAGAGGCACAAATCACAGGAATATTCTCCCATAGCCTTTCCCGTTTTTCCTCTCCTCCAAGAACTAGCCAGCCCAGTGCAGAAGAACAAATGTCATTGAACATCAGTCTGCTTGCAACCACCAGCCAACAGGAGGCACTCTGTGAAAGCAGCTCTCTTCTTTGCAGAGAAAATTAACATATCCTAGGCACTAACTAAGGCCTTTTGTTCCATTGGACTGGAACTGTAATTTGGTTTGAAGCATCAAGGCTTCCCCTGACCTCTTTCCTGTCCCAGAGGCACAGTAAGTAAAAAGCAGGCCCAGTCTTGATAAAAGGTTTGTGTTGGCAAGTCCCCAATTTCAAGGTGCAAGATCCTGTTGCATTATGAAACACGCATCAAATGGAAAAGAAAGGACTCAGTTGTCTGAAAAGCTTGTGCTTTCCACTGGGATTCATTACAGGCAGTCAAATATATTCATGAAGAGGAGGCCGGCTGCAAAGTTTACCAGCTCCATTTTGGAAAGGCCAACAAGGGAAGGCCCTGACTTGGATCAGGCTAGGCTGATTTCATCAGATCTCAGAAGCAAAACAGGTTAGTATTTGGATGAGAGATCACCAAAGAACACCAGGGCAGGCAACAGCAAACCACCTCTGCATGTTTCTTGCCTTGAAGACCCTATGAGATCGCTGTGAAGCACAAATGGCTCACTTGTTTAAAATAGAAAAGGGGTGTCTTCATCTTCCTAAATTGCTCCCATTTGATGGCTACTGTGGCAAGATGCCCATAGTCCCACACACTAAGTTTGGCTGCCTCTCATGCTGTTGACACATTCCCAGTGTGGCACTTAGCAGGGAGGAATGGCACAGATGCAGCAGCAATCGTGCTTGTGACCAATGTTCCCTCTAAGCTGCAGAGTCTTGTGAGCAAAAATTGTACTTTGTGAGCTACTGGCATTAAAGCTGTGAGCTACTAGCATTAAAGTTGTAAACTACTGCAGAAATTAGTGTGCTCTGGGGTCATCCTTCCTGAGCTAAGACAAAAATGTGTGAGCTGGAGGCTAAAAATCTGTGAGCTAGCTCATGCTAACTCAGTTTAGATGGAACACTGCTTGTGACATACATCCTTGCCCCTTCCCCAGAATATTCATGGCCTTGGCTCAAAAAGCACTGCCCCATGCTTAGACCAACAGAGAGAAAATCTTGGAGGGATACAAAGGGCAGGACTGAGAAAGAGGAAGGGCAGAGCCTCCACATTCAAAGGGAGGGAAATTGTTCAGCCCTGCACTGTACTTATTGGACAGGGAGAATAACCAGTGATTGAAGCCATAGACTATTAAAGAGTCATGGAAGGAATCTGGGAAGGAGGCAGATTTGTCCCAGAACAACCCCCTCAGCACTTGCCTCGGGAGAGGCTCAAGGCTCACTGAAGCCAGGAGAGCTGAGTGTGAAGAGACTTCAGGGCTCTCCCTTTCCCGTATTTGCATTTCTTTTCCTTGACTGTCTTCCTGATTTAAGTCAGAGCATCTATGTTTAGGACTTCCTCATGCCTGGTATATGGACAGGATGTCACCTGACTTACTTGCTGCAGAGCAACAGGGGACACCCCCTGAAACCCTTCACCAATTCACAGCCAGCCAACAACATCTGCCCTAGTGTGCATAGGTGAGCCCACGTCAAGGTTCATATAAATGTGCCTTGAATCATTTCAGCATTCAAAACCCTCAAACCAATGTTCTGGATATGCAGCAGGTTCAGAATAGTTGGGGAGGGAAGAGGGTCTGTCTTTTCCCCCTAGCACTTCCTCTGTTATTAAAACACCTGGGCACATTTGGTGTGAGGTGTAGTGTATCAAGAAATGTCATGCGACCCGACGGGGGGGGCAACTGGGCAGTCCCAGGAGCCCCAGCGCCGGGAGCCTGTCCCCGCCTATCTCCAGCTGTGGCGGGAAGTTCAACGGGGCTGGATTGGCCCAACCAACCCAGTAGGCTGTACCCGGGATTGTACATAAGCGGGACCCGGCCCGCGTGTTCTCTCTCTTGCAACGTGCTCCTAATAAACCATGTTGCCCTACTCTCGTCTCCGCCTCGAGTACGTTACACTGGCGACGAGGATGGGATACTAGCCGCAGCGGCTACGACGGAGATCTGGGCAACAAGCGACTGTCGCCGCCATCATGGCCAACCAAAGCGGAATCACCGGCTACCTCGAGCCCTTCGACCCAACCAATCCAGAGGGATGGGAGTCCTACGCGGAGCGGGTCGAGTTCTACCTCCGGGCCAACAAGATCACTGACGCCGGAGCGAAGAGGGACGTTCTCATGAGCGTCTGCGGGCCTGCCACGTTCGAGATCGCCAAGGGTCTCTCGGCACCCGCCCGTCTGGCAGAGAAATCCTACGACGAGATCATCCGACTCCTCACGGGACACTTCTCACCACAGCCTTCGCGGGTGGCTCGCAGGTTCCTGTTCCACAAACGGGACCAGATCGCGGGCGAGTCCGCCGCAGACTACCTGGCGGCCCTCCGTAAACTCGCCGGGAACTGCAACCTCCCCAACTGGAGGAAGCCCTGGCGGACAGATTCACGTGGGGCCTCCGCGACGAGAGGCTCCAGCAGAAGCTCTTCGCCAAAGAAGAGCTTACTCTCCAGGCCGCCTTCAGCGAAGCGGTGGCATGGGAACGAACCGCACGAACGTTTCCCCGGGCCAAGATGGAAGCTGCCCACCACGGAGAGCTGGACCAAGACGGCCCCGAGGAGGAGGAAGCCCATCAGCTACGCCGCCCAGCCGGGCCACCCAGCAGAGCGACCCAACGCCCCCGAGCGACCGACCGACCACCAGCGTCGGAGAGAGCCCCGGCCACCAAGTGCGCCAGCTGCGGCGGCCCCCACGAGCGGAGAGACTGCCAATACCGGACCTGGGACTGCAGGAGCTGCGGAAAGACCGGCCACATTGCCAGGGCTTGCCGAGCCAAGCCCAACCGCAGGAAGCCGACCACGTACCACGAGTCCGCGGAGTCCCACGCGGTAGACTCCACGTCCCTACAGGTACTGAACTTGCCCCACGATTCCCCCGATAAAATCAAAGTGGCGGTCCTTATAGAGGGGAACCCCTGCCAAATGGAGGTGGACTCAGGGTCCTCCATTTCCCTTATTGCGGAAGAAACCCTAAGAGAACTGTGTCCCCGCCAGCGGCTGCAACTTCGGCCGGCAGACTTCATACTCCGGGACTTCCAGAAGAACCCGGTGCAAATTGCGGGGTGGGCGCGGGTACAAGTCGAGCGGGGGTCCTTCCACGGCCCGCTGGACATCCTGGTGGTTAAGCGCCAGCTGGCCACCCTGCTAGGTCTGGCCTGGTTCAAACCCTTGGGAATCCGCGTGGAGGGGGTGGGCCAGACCATAACGCCCCGGGGGTTCGGGGAGATTTGCAAGGAATTCCCCGAGGTATTCGATGGGTCCCTAGGGAGCTACCGGGGGCCGCCCATCTCCCTGCCCCTAGACCCCACGGTCAGACCGATTCGGCTCAAGGCCAGGAGGGTTCCGTTCGCCTTGAAACCTAAGATCGAGGCAGAGTTAGACCGCCTCACGGCACAAGGCGTCCTGGAGCCGGTGGACTACGCCACCTGGGAAACCCCCATCGTTACCCCCATCAAGCCAAACGGGGAGGTGCGGATCTGTGCCGATTATAAATGCACCATAAACAAGGCACTACAGGACAACCCCTATCCAGTGCCGGTGGTGAGCCATGTCCTGGCCGCCCTAGCGGGGGCTAGGATATTTGGGAAGCTAGACCTGGCCCAGGCCTACCAGCAGCTCCCAGTAGACAATAAGACGGCGGAGGCCCAAACGATCGTGACCCACAGGGGGGCTTTCCGGGTAAAGAGGCTTCAGTTTGGGGTTAGCGTCGCTCCGGGGATTTTCCAGAGCCTAATGGACGCTCTCCTTAAAGGGATCCCAGGAGTCCAGCCGTTTTTCGACGACGTTTTAGTCGCCGCCCCGGACCCCGATGAATTCGGCGACCGCCTTCGAGAGGTGCTCCGCCGGTTCCAGGCAGCGGGGCTCAAGGTCAAGAGAGAGAAATGCTTGCTGGGGGTTCCACGGGTAGAGTTTCTGGGGTTCGCCGTTGACGCAGCAGGAATCCACCCCACGGAAGAAAAGACCCGAGCCATCGTGCAAGCCCCGGCTCCCACTTGTAAAGCGGAGCTCCAAAGCTTCTTGGGGGTGCTCAACTTTTACCACTCCTTCCTCCCCCACAAGGCAGCCCTGGCGGAGCCCCTTCACCGGCTGCTGGACAAAAAAGCCCCTTGGGTTTGGGGCAAACGACAGGCCACGGCGTTTCAGGCGGTCAAGGACGTCCTGGTGTCCAATGCGGTGCTCCACCATTTTGACGAGGCCCTCCCCGTCATCCTGGCCTGCGATGCGTCGCCGTATGGGGTGGGAGCAGTCCTGGGGCACCAGCTTCCGGACGGGAGGGAGGTACCGGTCGCATATTACTCCCGCACGCTCACTTCAGCCGAGCGCAACTACGCGCAGATAGATAAAGAGGCCCTGGCAATCGTGGCAGGGGTCCGAAAGTTCCACGAGTATCTATATGGGAGAAGGTTCACCATTGCCACGGACCACAAGCCCCTCTTAGGTCTACTGGCCCCAGACCGACAAACCCCCCAAATACTCTCACAGCGCGTGTTGAGGTGGAACCAATTCCTCAACTCATACACGTACACACTGGTTCATAGGGCCGGCAAGGCTATGGGACACGCGGATGCGCTTAGCCGTTTGCCGCTTCCGGAGACGGGTCCGGACCCCGCACCCGCACACCGGGTCATGATGATAGAGAGCCTCCCAGAGCCGCCCCTCCACGCAACGGAGGTGGCCAAGGCCACCCAGAAACACAAGACACTGGCACGGGTGCTCGACTGGGTGGTGAGGGGGTGGCCAGAGGGAAACATGGGGGAAGAATTCAAGCCTTACAAGGCGAGGAGGGAGGAATTAGCCGCACACAAGGGCTGCATACTTTGGGGCAGTAGGGTAGTGATTCCACCTCCGCTCCAAAAGCGTGTTCTAGAATCCCTACACGAGACTCATCCCGGCATAGTGCGAATGAAGGCTCTGGCCAGGAGCTACGTCTGGTGGCCGGGAATGGACGGGGAGATCGAGGGCTGGGTCCGCGGGTGCCAGACCTGCCAGGAATCCCGGCCCGAGCCGCCCAGCGCCCCCGTCACTAGGTGGGAGTCCACCCGGAAACCATGGTCGAGACTCCATATCGACTTTGCGGGCCCATTCCAGGGGCAGACCTTCATCATAATAGTGGACTCCTACACCAAATGGCTGGAGGTTATCCCCGTAGGGTCCACCTCGTCCACAGCCGCGATCAGAGCTCTGCGCAGGGTCCTATGCACACATGGCATCCCGGACACCATAGTCTCTGATAACGGGGCCGCCTTCACCTCAGCCGACTTCCAGGCGTTCCTGCAAAGATACCTGATCAGGCACATAAGGTCGGCTCCCTTCCATCCGGCCACCAACGGCCAGGCGGAGCGGATGGTCCGCACAACAAAGGAGGCCCTCGGCCGAATTGTACAGGGGGACTGGGACCACAGGCTGGCCGCGTTCCTCTTCGATAATCGGATCACCCCTAACCCGGTCACAGGAGTCAGCCCGGCTGAGCTCCTCATGGGACGCAAACTCATAACCCGGCTGGACCGGCTGCATCCCGACCGGGCTTCAGACACCCGCGGGAGCCCCGAAGTCCGAGACGCCGCCCGGGGCTTCTTCGCGGGCGACCCAGTTTTCGCCCGTAACTATGCAAGGGGCCCCGATTGGGTGGCGGGGCGGGTACTGAGGGTAACCGGGTCCCGCCACTACGACATATCAACGGAGGGGGGCCAGGTACTACGGCGGCACATTGATCAGTTGAGGCGCCGCACCCTTCCGGAGGCCCCCACGGACACGGACGAGGCTATATCCAGCGAGGAGCCTAACGGAGACCGCCTAGATGACGCGATCCCAACATCCGTGATGCGGGCGCCGGAGGTACCGGAACCGACCGAAACCGAGGGATCCGCGGAACCGGACGGGCCGCCCCCGTCCACTCCAGGACCTACCGAGGCACCATCCTCGGCGGCCGCGCCGCCGCCACCGGGACCCCCCAGACGGTCCACTCGGGAGCGCCGGCCCCCCGCATACTTACAGGACTTTGTACATTAACCAGGGGGGGAGGGGTGTAGTGTATCAAGAAATGTCATGCGACCCGACGGGGGGGGCAACTGGGCAGTCCCAGGAGCCCCAGCGCCGGGAGCCTGTCCCCGCCTATCTCCAGCTGTGGCGGGAAGTTCAACGGGGCTGGATTGGCCCAACCAACCCAGTAGGCTGTACCCGGGATTGTACATAAGCGGGACCCGGCCCGCGTGTTCTCTCTCTTGCAACGTGCTCCTAATAAACCATGTTGCCCTACTCTCGTCTCCGCCTCGAGTACGTTACATGAGGCACAGCAGATCTTGACATTTCAAGGCTGATTGGATCATCTACAAACTGGAAGAGCACCCACTGTCACAAAACCAGGGGATTACATTGAGTGATCCTCAACTGCCTGGCATTTTAAATGCTTCTGTGCCCCCTTTTTTAGCAGGAAACCATCTGCCCCAAAGCGAGTTTGGCCATCCTGGGGTTGAAATTCCTTACAAGCAGATAAAATAAATCAACAGTTGCTGGTGGTACAATGTGAGTGTAGCATTTGGGCTGTTAATCTGGCAGAAAGGAAAGGTAAGGTACCCTGTGCAAGCACCAGTCGTTTTACAACTCTGAGGTGACGTTGCTTTCACAACGTTTTCACGGCAGACTTTTTACGGGGTGGTTTGCCATTGCCTTCCCCAGTTTTTTACACTTTCCCCCCAGCAAACTGGGTTTTCATTTTACCGACCTCGGAAGGATGGAAGGCTGAGTCAACCTTGGGCTGGCTACCTGAATCCAGCTTCCGCTGGAATTGAACTCAGGTCATGAGCAGAGAGTTCAGACCACAGTACTGCAGTACTGCTGCTTTACCACTCTGCGCCACGGGGCTGCTATGTTAATCTGGCACCCAGGGCTTTTTTTGAGCAGGAACACAGAGGAACACAGTTCTGGCTGGCTTGGCATCAATATGCAAATGAGTTCCTGCTAGACTGTTTCTACAAAAAAGCCCTGTGTGGAACAATGGTGATGTCAGGGTGTGTGACCTAATATGCAAATGAGTTCCTGCTGGGCTTTTTCTACCAAAAAAAAGCCCTGCTGGCACCTATTGCAAGCATGCTGGCCCTGGCAAGCTTCCTTTTGATAAGGAGCTGCATAGAGGGAGCCCCTTTACAGAGAAGGGGTGGGGCTGGGAGCATGTAGAGTAGAACTGCAGAAAGCCCATATGCAAAGACTTGTGCAAGGTGGTGTTCCCTCCCGAATCCCATCTGCAGGGCATTTAGAGTTTTTAAGATCAAAAAACAGGGTTTTGAATTGTATCTGGCAAGTAGGAAACAAGAAAAAGGGCGAGTAGCATTCACAGAACAGGAAAACAGCAAAAATCCTTAAGAACAATAAGAACAATGACACATAAACAGCAGATTAAAAAGCTAAAACATGTGCAATTCAAATCTCCTTAAAAGTGAATTAGCAGTGTTTTTTAAAATTAATTAAAAAGAATTATTTAGTACTATAACAAGGAAACTGACAGTCAGGATAAATGTATGTAAAGGGGCAGTGGGAAGTGCAAGAGAAAGAACATTCAAAGGAAGGTCTGAACAAAGGGTGAATTTTTAACTGATGCTAGAAACTCAACAGAATCAGTGTTGGGCAAACAGATATTGGCCCAATAGAAGAAAGAAGACCCCATCCCTTCTTAGCTATGGAAGAAGGAACTAGCAGCCTTAGGTTGGTCAAGGTAATTAGCTCCATGCCCTGGTCTGGATAGGGAAGCCTGTCTTGTCAAATTTTGGATGCTAAACATGGTCAACTTTGGCAAATACTTGGATGGGGGGCCTCCTTGGAATACCAGAGCCAGGAAGTGAGGGAAGGTTTTATTCATCCACCTCTCTGAATATCCTCCATGCCCCCCAGTAGGGGTCAGTCCCCAGAGGTCCCCATGACTTCTAGGTGCAAGCATGTGCACACATACACACACACAGAAAGAGAGATAATTTGGTCTAAAGGCCGGAGGCCTCCCCTTGCCATGCAAGTGTTAGGCACTCTTCACTGCAGAAATGTCCACCTGTGTTAGGGTCACATTCACACACACACCCCACTCTTACCTATACCAAGAACCAGAGTTTGGAAAAGGTTGCTTAAAAGAGATCCTGCCCCACCCAGCCATTCCAAAAGTTTCATGGTAAGACGGAAGGACTATCATTTAACTTACTGTATAGCTTTGCCCTTTGGATGCAAGAAGCAAATATGCCTGCTTTCAGCCTTGGAAAATATATTTTTTCTTAGCTAAAGGTCCTCTCTACCCCTTCTTTCCTCCCTTCCACAGCCACAGATGTTTGTTATTGTTAACAAATCTGGCACCAGCCAAGGTGGGTTCAGGGTCTGCCAGTTGTAAAGACAAGGGTGTTATTCTGGCCACCAAAGTGCGTAATCAGGCTGGGATTAATTTCAGAAGATTAACGTCATGCACAGAGAGAGTGCTTGTTGCCGTTAATCTGGCAAAGTTTGGATTGGAATGGATTTGGGAGGGGGATTCCTGTGATCTCGAGCTTTGAAAGGGATTTCAATCATCAGTTTTATTTGGGAGGGTTGTGTCACAAATATGGTGGCGCATTACTTTTCATTTGAAGGCATTACAGGGTTATTTTTTATTTATTTATTTTTTGCAAATGAGGCCTTGCCAGGTTCAATACAGAGCAGGAGGACTCATGAGCCTTGAAGAGTTGCACAGAATCTTGGCACGGAGAGCTGACCTCTTGCAAATGCCACAGCAGAAGCAAGAAGCTAAATGGAGCTTCCTACTGTTTCTCACACACTGATGCTTGGATAAGGAATATGTATATATAGTCAGACTTCAGAGGGGGACTATAGTCTAGCATCCCACCTCAGCCTTCCAGGATATTCAGCTGGTGACCTCAAAGTAGCTGTTTTATTGCAAAGGAACTTTAGGCTGGAAAGGGAAATTACTGAATTACAAGTTATTACAACACTTGGAACAACCCCTCCTTGGACTTAACAGGGATATTGGTTTCTTTTCTCACTGCATACGCTAATCTCATTCAGTCCTAAGACCCATATGTATGGACTGGTAACTTCCATTTCAATTTATCTGAAAAAGTATGCATGCACATGAAAGCTTATACCTTGAATAAAACTTGGATTTTTTTTTTGTAGAAAAAGCCCAGCACAAACTCATTTGCATATTAGGCCACACTCCCTCGACACCAAGCCAGCCGGAACTGTGTTCCTGTTCAAAAAAAGGTCCTGAATAAAACTTTGCTGGTCTTAAAAGTGCCAGTGCAACTTTGTTCTGTTGCTTCAGAACAACATGGCTACCCACCTGAATCTAGGTGATAAAACTGTTTTGGGACTGGGCCACAGTATAGCCCCAATACAATCCTAAATCTGCTGATGGTAGAGTTCAGGTGACAAATATTGAATATAGAAGCCCAGTACTACTTCACTTGCACTGGCTTCCAGTTTGTTTCCAAACTCCATTCAAGGTGCTGATTTTATTGTTATTTACTGTCCTTTTATTGTACTCTATTGTGCTGTAAAGTTCATTGGGAACTTTTATTTGGAAAGCAGTCTATAAATAGATGATTTTTTTTACCTGGAAACCCCTAACAGATTGGGTCCAGAGTACATGAAGAACCACCTCCACTGATATAAAGCCAGGAGAGTTCTAAGGTCAAAAGATAGTATCTTCCAGTGGGACCTCACTTTTTCTGAGGTCAGAGCAGCAGGGAATTCCCCCTTCGTGTACCAAAAGGCCTTCTAGAACAGGGATGTCAAACTCATTTGTTATGAGGGCCAGATCTGACATAAATGGGACTTTGTTGGGCCAGCCCACATGTTTAATAAAATGTAATATCAGGTAGCGTAGACATAAAGTTTATAAAGGACCCAGACACAATAAAATACATATTTTAACTTAAAATACAAACATGCTTAAAACAATAACACTCTTGTTATATTTTGTTTATTTAATAGTCTTTGATAACTGACACCTCCTAAACCTTCCCCCCACTTAAAAGATGCCTGTCTAAAACTCAAAGGTTGAGGAATAGCATAATTTATCAATGCAATTTTAAAAACAAAACACCAAGAAAAAGGACAAGCATCACAGCAGAAACTAAAAATATAAACTAAAAATATAAAATATTCTGAGTCTAGGAAGACATGAAGTTGCTGGGCACTGCAAACTTCCCCCCACCCAACCCCCAGTCTACTCAGAGTGGCTGTAGCTCTCCAGGGTTTCATGGTTTTTTTACAGGTTGGTTGGAGATGCTGATTTTGGTTCTCCTGTTCAGTACTTGTTCTGCATTTGAGGCCCATATTAGGTGGATGTATGTGTTAAACTAATATTTATCTGCAAAACTGGAGTTCCTTGACTTTGTAGAACTCTATATTTTAACTGTAGTTGGTCCCAAACCTCCCCCCTGACACCTTTAAAAGATGCCTGCCTAAAATGGAGAGGTGGGTGGATAGTGGGATTTGGAAATGTGATTTTTAAAAATAAAACATCAAGAAAAAGCACAAAGATCACTGCAGAAACTAAAAATATAAACTAAAAATATAAAATGCTCTGAGCCTAGAAAGACATGAAATGGCTGGGCACTGCAAGTTTCTCTCCTCCCCCCCCCCCCCCAGTCTATGCAGAGTGCCGTGGTTCTCCAGGCTGTGGGTTCCCAGGTTAGAGTACTCACTCAGGTCCATTCAGGAGAGACAAGTTGGCTCAAAACTTCAGCCATTTACAAGGAGACAATGCTAAATATCAACAGGTTCTGATGTAAGCAAATAATAAACTCAAAAAACACCAGAATAACAATAACACTTTTACACAATATAGTGTATATGCAAGCTACATTTATCAAAATACATGCATACAGATATCATACAGATATTAAGGGGAGAGCAGACTGCTTCATTACATACAAAAAGGTGCAAAGAAAATGAGGAATGGATTTTCCATTAAGGTTTCTGCACACATACAGACTACTCTGGGAATGGAAAATCCACTCCACATTTTATTTGCAACTTTTTATGTGCTTCAATTAAGCCCTGAGGATAAGCCAGCAATGACAAAGCCAGCCTTGTCCTCTGCTTCCTGCAGCTCAGTCTAGAACAAACAGAAGACTCTGATTGTGAACAGCCTCGGAACTAGTAAAAATGAATGGGACAGCGCTTCTGTCTTGTTATTAATTTGCCTGATGGTTTTATGGCATTTTATTCTTTTAAATAATTATTTGTTGTATATTTTACATTCTGCTCTATTAGCTGCCTTGAGGACCCACAAGGGGGAAAAGGCAGTATTAATTGCACTAAACTAATAAAATAAATAAGGCCTCCTTGTTTTCTTGAATATCTCCTTAATTATTCTTATTATTAAATTGTAAACCTGAAGGCTTAAGCCATTTGTTTTATTTTATTTACAGCACGTAGTTGTTGAAGCGTTAAATTCATAATACACACTGTTATTATCATTATTAGACTTGGCAATTTGTCCGTGCACCACAATAATTCTGCCCGTGTATCCCACCAGATCAGCTGCCAAAGCAAATTAGATGAAGTTGGAGTTCCCCGAGGGCTCACATTCTGAGAATCATCACAGGAAATTGCTGTACATGCTGTTGTATTTGCAAAGTGTCAAAAGACCCATTAGTTCAGTGCAATTCTGACTTCTCTGCATGAGTTTTATGTGTGTTTGCTATAGCATTGGCCAGACACATTGCTGGACTCCATTGGGAAGTCAATACGAAAAGGTATGTGTGTTTGGAATGCCAAGCAATTAGACAAGATGAAAGGGACCTGGAACAACTTCTGCTCAAGCATTGGGTATTTACTAACATATTCCTTTCCTTCCCACTTGACAAACATAGATAATACCTGAATACTGCAAACACTCCATTCATTGACAGAAGTGGCCAGAGCAATCATAATAAATCTGCTAGAGGCCTGCAGCCAGAGCTGTCTCTGCTGGTTATAGTGTGAACTTCAGCCTTCCTCGGCAGCTCCTAACTTCACTCTCTGCTTCTCTGTTTCCTTCCTGCCAGCCTTCTTCTTCACCACGTTCCTCTGGAGCGCTCTCTCTTCCCATTTTGCTTTCCCAGGTCTCCTGTTTCATCCAGGAGTTTCTGCCTGTCCTGCCCATCTGCACATCAGCCAATTGGCAGCCAGAGACCTTTGGGATCGGAACTGCTCATCTACTGGTGAATCAGCAGCTGTTCTAAGCACACCCTGGACAGAATGACATTTCATGGGGCAGTTAGGTGTCCAGCCATTCAATTGAAACAAGTGATATGTCTTATATCAGCAAGCGCAAAGATAAGAATGTCCCAGCCCCCAGCAAACCTCTCCACAGCTGAGAAAGCCATTTTCCAGGTAGCAGCTAGGCAGGTGGCTACTGGAGAGAGGGTCTTTTTGGCAGTTGTTCCTGGATTATGGATGCTTCACAGAGAAGAGTCACTGGATACCTTCTCAGTTATTTGTCCTCTTCTCTTGAGCATTTGGGATGTAATGTTTGTTCTCACTCCTGTTGTTGTCTCTGTGACAATTTGGCACTTGCATGCTGCTGGAGTGAAATGCCCTCCAGTTTGTGTGATGCTGGTGGTTTGGGGATATTATACTGTTTGTCTGTGTGAGCCACTTTAAATTCTATGTGGGAGAAAAAAGACATAGGAAACTTTAGCCCATTAATTCCCAGACTGTGTGGTAGTACACCCGCTAGTGTTTGTGACAAGTCTGTTCCTTTAATCCAAGCCTTTGTTTTCAACTGCCCTCATTCTCTCCAGGACTTAGTGTGGGCAAGAACAGACAAAAAGGAAGTTGTTGTTATGGCAGCTCTGTATAGCAAAAGAACCTGACTTATTAAACTGTGCTGCTATTTAAAACCATGCTGCTCCCTTCTTCTGATGCCTAGCATTAAGGACACGACACACATTAGTACACTATGAGAGAATAATTAAAGGCTCAAAGTACTTGTCCAAATGAGGATGCCCACTGTGCATCCTCATGAGTAACTAGTCTGGCCTTATCTCCTTTCTGTCAATAGAGGTAGACAATTTCCTATTAATTATTCAGTCATTCATAATAAAAAAGCAGAATTAGCTGCTCTCAGAGGAGTCTGCCTGTTGCTTCTCTGAATGATGTATTGCATGTCTTCTTGCTGACTGGAAGCAAAGTCAGAACAGTGTTTTATGTAACTGGTGGGATGTCCTGTGGACAGGTAGTTTGTAGCTCTTGATAGCAAATCTTATTGGGTATAAGAATAATGTGTGCCTCCATTTTTAATCCATGGTGTATTGGGGTGGGGGGAGGTGGCTCAGTTGTCAGTCATCTTTAAATATTGTCCCAGTCTTTCCAAATGACATCTGATGTCCATGCTGCTTTTTAAGCCTGTGGCAGAAACTATTGGCAAGTTTTTTCAGGGCTTGGCAAGTCAAGGTGCCTGTTCGTTCCTCAATCACCATAAATAATAAAAACTGTCTTTAAAAATTGCCACAAATTCTCTTATTTCCTCCTTGCATACTCTTAGATAGCTCATTGCTGAACCTTTCATAAATCTACTACACCCCCCCCATCTTCTCTTATTTTCAGCCTTTAAGAATTCCTGCCCCAACCCGCTGAGCATTGGATTTGCAGCTTAGTTGAAAAGGGCGGAGTTGGACAGTGTCCCTAATTAGTTAAGCTCCCTGGCTCTCTCCTGCCTTAAACAGAAACCATCTCAATTGGGAGAGGAACGCTACCCATTTTCAGTGCCAAGATAAAAATCTATGTCATGCCTGATACGAGGGGGTAGAAAAGAGTTAATGATTAAAGGGAGAGCTGTGTCGGGAGGCGTGTGGCTTGCCACCACCCCACCCTGTGGTACGAAGGCCAATCACCTGGCATTCTTCTCATAAAACCTGATACAGGAGCCTCCCAGGGCTGTAGCTGGTCTTACTCGAAGGACTGGAACACACACTTGCTCCTCAGAATGCAAGAACTGATATATTTTCTCTCCCTATCCTCACAGCTGTTAACCTTTTCTATATTTGCCACTGTGTTTTGAGCAGTTTATTTAAAACTTTCCTATGTTGCCTCTCTAAAGACCCAGGCAGCTTACAACAGTGTCATGCAGAGGAAAACAGGCTAACCAGCCTCCCCCCCCCCCCCCTCCAGCAATTTAAAACCTCAAAAATCAACCAGAACACCAGCAGCAGCAGCAAAATGACATTTGGCCAGAGAAAGCCAGTCCAGACCTCTGGCCTCACATGCTTCACTCTCTGGGTGACCTTACATGACATCGGTATGAGCATATGGCATACAGCCCAACCCGCAGGTTATAAACAATGGCAGGACTTGGTGGGGGGAGGCAGTCTCTGGTTTTCCCAATTGTCAACTGGTGTCTGTTTTGCTTTTAAAAGTACAGCCACATTGTTGCTTGCTTTGCCAGCGTTCTTCCATCCAAAGTGGAACCAGCTTGGAGGTACCCCACAGAGGAAGTTAGAGGAGAAGGACTTGATTTTAGTCAGAGTTCAAAACAAGGATACAGTTCCTGAGTAGGGCTGAATTGCCCATCAGACACACCTCCTGGGTTTACAACTTGAGGTTGGGAAATTCCTGGAGCTTTGAGGGCGGAGCCTGCAGAGGGTGGGTTAGGGGAGGGGAGGGTGGGGTGGGGTACAGTGCTATGGAGTCCATCATCCAAAGCAGCCATTTTCTCCATGGCAACTGATTTCTGTAGTTTGGAGATCAGTTATAATTCTGGGAGATCTCTAGATCCCAATTGGAGGTTAGCAATCCTAGCACCTAGATGATTGCTTAGGATGCCAGAGGTGGAGGGGCACCCAAACCAGCCATTTTGCTACCCACAGCATCAGAATATGACACAGCAAACAAGACGCCAGTGGTACGCCCAGCCCCATGGATAGAACCATGGTGAGCCTGCACCTTCCTTTGTTCTGTTGGAGGAAGTGGGAGATGCCTTCCTCCTTCCCTGCCTCCTCTGTGATTGGGCAGGTACCTTTCCAAGACTGCTTTTGCCTCCCAATCTGCCCTTGTTAGGAGGCAGGGCACAGCAGCAAGCCCTGGCCCCAGGGAGGGCAGCATGCTTGTGGGCAGCAGCAGGTTGCCTTTGGTATGGGGGCTGGGGGCAGTCATTCATTTAGAGCACCAAAAATCCTTGGATCAGCCCTGTTCTTGACATCTCCTTCATTGCCATAGCCCATCCAGGGAACCTGGAAACCAAAATCTCTTGATGGGTTATAGCAATGAAGACAGTAACAAGGCTGGCCCAAGGATTTTGGGTGCCCTGGGATTTGTCCACAGAGTACAGAGGAAAAAGTGAACATAGACTACATCTGATATAAACTCTCTCTCTGTCTCTTTCTCTCATGATAGATACATGGGCAAGCCATTCCTTCTCCAGCCATCTTCTCCAAACCTAATCTGGAGAACAGGGTTGCCAACTACTCAAAATAAAAAATCTCTTGGTGCCTTTAACAGAAGTTTAATTTGTATAAGTCACATTTTTGTGGCAGGTTGTTATTTTTGGCTTTTTGAGGTTTTTTTAAAAAAGAGTATTAATGGTGCTGTAGCTAGGGGAGTCTTTTGTACACTGTCACTGCTTTTGGAAACTTTTTCAGTTCCACTGTGCTCCTACTGTTCCTTTTGAGTTGCTGTTAGTTTCATTCCTTTTCATTGTAATGTAAAATTTTTTATTTGTTGATTGAACATCAAGCAGGGTGTCAGAACTACAGCAACTAGCTGGAAAATTAGCAACCTTCGCCCATGTGCATTTTACAGATGCACACTTGGATTTAGAATTTATTGGCACTGGGTTGTCCTCTGTCCCATCATAAATGTGGCTGTATTATTCTTCAGGGAGAATGCATTTGGCATCTTCACAGCTGAAAAACAGTCCCCTTATTTCTGCTTTCACCCTATACAAAAAAGGGAAGATTATTCATCATATATCTGGGCTTTGAAATTGCATTGTGAAATTACATTATGTATTTCTAGTGACGACAGAGCTCTGCAAAGAATTGGGTGGGGAAATAACATCTGCACAGCAATGTGTCTGTTTTAAGAGCTTTGCCTCTAAGCTCCCCACAAGCCATCCATAGGGATCTGTCAACATGCTTAGTTTTGTAGAAGCAGATGCTAGGTCTCTGGTCTGTCTGGAAACCCCATTCCTCTGGTCCAAAAGCCTGTCCACTGATTGTCTGATATGTGGTAAGAGTCTTCAGTTATTCATTGGGAAAGTAATATGTACTTTGCATCTGCTCAGAGGCACTTTTGGCTATTTTTTGTACATTTCAGGGAAGAGCCCTGGCTTTGAACACAGATGTCAGGGTGAACCCTGGCACGCATTAAGCTTATGCCCTACCTACTGGATTTGTTCACTGGCTGATCCTGCTTCTGTTGGACTCAGGAGGCACAGTATTGGCTGATGGCTTGCTGGGGGGAGGGGTGAAAGTAGGGCAGTGTCTGACAAGGGTAGCAGAGAACAGGTTGAGCTGAGCTCGGGACTGGGGTGGGGGCTTTGTCTGCCTATAATGACCTTCTGGATAGGATTACAAAAGGGAAACTCAGCAGGGGACCAATATGTAGGAAAATGAAATGAAGGGGAACATTTGCACAGAAGGGTCATAACTGACAGGACTCTTAAGTCTTCTGCAATTGCACAGGCAGGGAATTGCAGACGGAATCCAATATTCAGCTGAGAGTACAGGCAAAGGTTTAAAAAATTAATTGTGTTCTCATGTTTCTCTGTCTTGTGCACTGAGTGGCCAACTGGCCCCTCCTGCCACATAGTCTGGCCAGCTCCTGTGCCTTTAATAGAGCTCTTCTGCAGAGAAATTAGTAGTGAAGCGTTTCATGACAGGAATCTAAAAAGATCCCTTGACGTTAAAAAGCATCGCAACAGGGGACAGTTGAGAGGTTGCCAGCAATGAAAGTGGAAGACTGGCCCTCAGCTGAAAACTCGAGCTCCATTTGTGCCTGGGTGGGGAGGGCAGAAGTAAGGATGACTCTGGGCAAATAGGCCCAGCTTTTGCTGTCAGCCAGGTAGCAGTTATCCAGCAGGTTCCTGCAGCCCACCCCCAGGGGCCACCCCATTGCTGGAGGAGGGGGCAGGCCTAGAGGCTGCAGGCTTCTCTCTGGCCCAGATTGAAAAGGAACAAGATGAAGGTGGTGGGGCATTCTGGAATTCTCTCCCAGGCAAGCTCAACTGCCTCCTGAGGCATTTAGGCATCGTCCTGGGAATATAGTACAGATTGTGCAGGGTGGGTTCCCTGCATAATCAAAAGGAGGATCCCCAAAAGAGGTTCTGGGGGACAGAGTACAGGACAGGTAACCTCAAGGCTGATGCATTCGCCACACCCCC
The DNA here is from genome assembly GCF_032191835.1 of Heteronotia binoei. NCBI lineage: Eukaryota > Metazoa > Chordata > Lepidosauria > Squamata > Gekkonidae > Heteronotia > Heteronotia binoei. The sequence continues at coordinate 48,500,769 of NC_083234.1, read as the reverse complement.
AGAAGATGTTGATAGCTAGCAATAGTGATTCTGATTCCTGCCACTTTTAGTCCTAATATCAGCCCTTTGCCCTCGGTTACCCCAATAGGCTGGTTGGAAAGGTGCTGCAGATTCAGGGGTGTAGCCAGGATTTTAAAAGTTGGGGGGCTGGCAGCAGTTGGGCTATCAACCACACCCACAGCCTTTTTTGTAGCAGGAACTCCTTTGCATTTTAGGCCACACACCCCTAATGTAGCCAATCCTCCTGGAGCTCACAGTAGGCCCTGTAAGAAGAGCCATGTAAGCTCTTGGAGGATTGGGTACATCAGGGGTGTGTGGCCTAATATGCAAAGGAGTTCCTGCTACAAAAAAAGTCCTGACCACACACCCATTGTCCCTAGCCTATGCTGTGTGAAAACCTGAGGAACCAGTGACCAGTAGAGTTGTGCTCTGATTCTTCCCAGCTCAGTGTGTCTGTGTCTGGCTGATGCCCACTCCAGGCATGAATATTTATTTCTTTCGGATCCTACCTTGCTAGCATAGACAGGTGGGTGAGAGTTCCTTTACCTTTCCTATAAGAAAAGGCCTGAGTAATGAAAGCTGTAAAAGGTAAGAAGGACTCCTTTAAGCGGTGGACATGAGATTAATAAAAGGAAACACAGGATGTGGCAAATCAAATGCAAGACTGTGATCAGGCAGGCAAAAAGGGACTATGAGGAGCATATTGCAAAAAACATAAAGACCAACAATAAAAATTTCTTCAAATATATTAGAAGCAGGAAACCAGCCAGGGAGGCAGTGGGGCCCTTGGATGACCAAGGGGTCAAAGGATTACTGAAGGAGGATAGGGAAATGGCTGAGAAGCTGATTGCATTTTTTGCCTCCGTCTTCACTGTGGAAGATGAGAAGTGTTTGCCTGCTCCAGAACCACTTATTTTGGAAGGGGTGTTGAAAGACCTGAGTCAGATTGAGGTGACAAGAGAGGAGGTCCTACAACTGATAGATGAATTAAAAACTAATCAGTCACCAGGTCCGGATGGCATACATCCAAGAGTTCTGAAAGAACTCAAAGTTGAACTTGTGGATCTTCTGACAAAAATATGTAATCTTTCATTGAAATCTGCCTCCGTTCCTGAGGACTGGAAGGTAGCAAATGTCACCCCCATTTTTAAAAAGGGTTCCAGAGGAGATCCGGAAAACTACAGGCCAGTCAGTCTGACTTCAATACCGGGAAAGTTGGTAGAAACCATTATCAAGGACAGAATGAGTAGGCACATTGATGAACACGAGTTATTGAGGAAGACTCAGCATGGGTTCTGTAAGGGAAGATCTTGCCTCACTAACCTGTTACATTTCTTTGAGGAGGTGAACAAACATGTGGACAAAGAAGACCCAATAGATATTGTTTACCTTGACTTCCAGAAAGATTTTGATAAAGTTCCTCATCAAAGGCTCCTTAGTAAGCTCGAGAGTCATGGAGTAAAAGGACAGGTCCTCTTGTGGATCAAAAACTGGCTAATTAATAGGAAGCAGAGAGTGAGTATAAATGGGCAGTCTTCGCAGTGGAGGATGGTAAGCAGTGGGGTGCCACAGGGCTCAGTACTGGGTCCTATGCTCTTTAACTTGTTCATAAATGATTTGGAGTTGAGAGTAAGCAGTGAAGCGGCCAAGTTTGCGGATGACACTAAATTGTTCAGGGTGGTGAGAACCAGAGAGGATTGTGAGGAATTCCAAAAGGATCTGTTGAGGCTGGGTGAGTGGGCGTCAACGTGGCAGATGAGGTTCAATGTGGCCAAGTGCAAAGTAATGCACATTGGGGCCAAAAATCCCAGCTACAAATACAAGTTGATGGGTTGTGAACTGGCAGAGACTGACCAAGAGAGAGATCTTGGGGTCGTGGTAGATAACTCACTGAAATTGTCAAGACAGTGTGCGATTGCAATAAAAAAGGCCAATGCCATGCTGGGAATAATTAGGAAGGGAATTGAAAACAAATCAGCCAGTATCATAATGCCCCTGTATAAATCGATCGTGTGGTCTCATTTGGAATACTGTGTGCAATTCTGGTCACTGCACTTCAAAAAGGATATTATAGCATTGGAAAAAGTACAGAAAAGGGCAACTAGAATGATTAAAGGTTTGGAACACTTTCCCTATGAAGAAAGGTTAAAATGCTTGGAGCTCTTTAGCTTGGAGAAATGTCAACTGCGGGGTGACATGATAGAGGTTTACAAGATTATGCATGGGATGGAGAAAGAGAAAGAAGTACTTTTCTCCCTTTCTCACAATACAAGAACTCGTGGGCATTCAATGAAATTGCTGAGCAGTTGGGTTAGAACGGATAAAAGGAAGTACTTTCTTCACCCAAAGGGTGTTTAACGTGTGGAATTCACTGCCACAGGAGGTGGTAGCAGCTACAAGCATAGCCAGCTTCAAGAGGGGGTTAGATAAAAATATGGAGCAGAGGTCCATCAGTGGCTATTAGCCACAGTGTGTGTATATATATATGTGTGTGTGTGTATAAAATTTTTGGCCACTGTGTGACACAGAGTGTTGGACTGGATGGGCCATTGGCCTGATCCAACAATGGCTTCTCTTATGTTCCTATCATTGTGGAAAAGGACTATTAGTGGACATAACAGGGACATGTTGTTTCAAATTGACATAGAAAAATTACTGTTATCCCAGCACAACTTGCAGTATTCCATAGAAATCTGCAGCATCTCCCCCCCCCCCCGCAAACCCACATCCACAAAGGTCCATGAGATCCAGTTAGCACACCCAAGGGAGAAGTCTTGTCCCTAAGAAACATGATCTGGAAGCAAGAGACAAAGGAAAGAAAAGGAAGAACAACCTTACCTGGAATGGGAAGCAAAAGCTGACACTCCCTCAACCATTAAGCTCCAGACTCATTCACATTTCTCCTAGTTGGTTGCCATCTTTTTAATACCTTTGGCTGCTATGTCTCAATTTGCAGACACGTACAGATGGGTTTGGATAATGGTAATCTCTGAGCCCTAAAAACCTTCTCATGCTGCTGTTAAGGGCACACAAGCTGTTTGCTGGGCCTCTGTTATAATACAAGCACCACAGGTGGCTCAAAAGGAACTGGGAACTGACATTTCGCTTTAAACTTTGGCTAGCTAGACTTTAATCAGCCCAAACCTTCCCTGTGGTCCACACTGCAAGAACTCTGCAAAAAGGTAGCATGCATAGCCAAGGCAGGCAGGTCAGCCAGCCTAACAGGTATTCTGAGAGATGAGCCTCTCTAAAAAGGTGTCATGATTAATGGAATAGCAGACTACATCTACAGGCAAAATAATCCTGCAGATGTGCAATTATATATAACTCCATGGTGCACATTATTTAAGCCTGTGTGTACCATTTGAACCTTATCTGGAAACATCAGGAATGTGCAACTTATAACTTATGAAGGCAAACCCAGCTCACCAGTTCTGTATGGTGGGTCCCCAGGAGCTAGATGAATCTCCTGTAGACCAACAGTTGAGTACCTGGTGGACCACCACTGTGTGGCATGTGGGCTTCATTCGGCATGATGGAGTTGCAAAGCCATGTTTAAACATCAAGGGAGTGATCCCTTTGAAAGTTCTTTTGCACCACTGAAGTGAATGGGCAATGTACACCCCGTCGTGATCCCTGAAGATTATGTCCCAAACGCTTCAGAGAGAGTTTTTAACTCATCATGAACCTTTGACAGCATTGCAGGATATACAAGGAAGTTAGATGTGCCCCCGCAGATCAAGAGCTTTGTAAGACTGACCTCATTACCCTCAGAAGGCTCACCCTTTTCTGGGCAGGAAATCATTTTCTTCCACTCCACAAAGGAATGCTTATTAGGCAACAAAAGTATCTGGGTAACTGGGCTGTGGCAAATTTTGCCAAGGCACCAGATAAAATTAGGAGGAGAACAGGTCCAACAGCTGCTCTTGTTTGGAATCTTGTGCATTGTTCCTTTCAGCACATATTTTGGTTTCTATTTTTGAAATGCTTAATCTGCTTTTAATATTGGGGTTTGGTGTACTGTGGCCAATTTTTAATTCTTTTTATGTTATGCAGCTTTGTAATTAATGGCAATCGTCGAAAATTCCACTGACCTTTGTAAAGAGCATTCTACTGTGGTGTAACTGCTCTGCTTGCACCTTACAGAAGCAACACAGTCAAGCAGGGCAAGATTGCATCCTAGGGCATTATCTCCCAAATACAGCCTGTTATGGAAGATCATTTGGAGCAAACAGGCAGCTGTAATCCCTGTTGATGTTCCCTAACAAGCAGATGATGAATTTGGAATCGCCAAATAGCCTGGTCTTCCCTATTCATAACCGCTCGATTGAGATAAACATGTTAATGCTTGCTGATTGTAATGTTAAAAGCAAAGGAACAGGGGCCTGTAAAATGTTGGCAAAGTCATCTGGGTTGTATGTGTACTAAGTCGATCCATAACTGTTCTTCACCTTTGGAAAGGGGGTTTGAAGAAGAAGAAGAAGAAAATATTGGATTTATATCCCGCCCTATACTCTGAATCTCAGAGTCTCAGAGCAGTCACAATCTCCTTTACCTTCCCCTCCCCCACACCCCACAACAGACACCCTGTGAGGTAGGTGAGGCTGAGAGAGCTCTTACAGCAGCTGCCCTTTCAAGGACAACTCCTATAAGAGCTATGGCTGACCCAAGGCCATTCCAGCAGCTGAAAGTGGAGGAGTGGGGAATCAAACCCGGTTCTCCCAGATAAGAGTCCGAGCACTTAAGCACTACACCAAAAACTGACTAAGAAACAATAGCTTTGTTTTAAAGAAAGGCATGCAATCACTGTGGTGGTTAGTACCCCATCACAACTCTTTCCATCCTCACAGTCTTTTATAAAGGGAAGCCATCATAGTTGTAGCATTAAGTTTGAAAACTGGGCTGGTTCATATTAACCGGCAGTCCCCAAGTGCTTTATAAGAATTTGAAGCCAGTGTAAATCTCCCTCCTAGAAAGAAAGCACTTGCTCTGTCATTTGTATATTGTGTGAGGCAGGCAAGCCTTCCCCTAGAAGCCCTGTTCCCACCATTCAGAAATGAGTTTATTGTTTGCTGAGAAACAAGACAGAGTTTGTGGGCAGTGTTCCCTCTAAGCTGAGTTAGCGTGAGCTAGCTCACAGGTTTTTAGCCTCCAGCTCACACATTTTTGTCTTTGCTAAGGAAGGACAACCCCAAAGCACAATAATTTATGCCAGGGGTGGCCAACAGTAGCTCTCCAGATGTTTTTTGCCTACAACTCCCATCAGCCCCGGCCATTGGTCATGCTGGCTGGGGCTGATGGGAGTTGTAGGCAAAAAACATCTGGAGAGCTACCGTTGGCCACCCCCGATATGCAGTAGCTCACAACTTCAATGCCAGTAGCTCACAAAGTAGAATTTTTGCTCACAAGACTCTGTAGCTTAGAGGGAACATTGTTTGTGGGGTGAGAATAGGGGTGCTGACACTGAGGGAGGGAGTGTGTGAAGTTGCTCCCTGTAGCATGTGTGAATGTAACTCTTGGATTTCTGTGGGTGGAGAGCTTTCATTTTTTGACACAGTGAGACTACTACCCAACCCTGGCAAATGTGAAATGTTCATCTTTCCCACACAGAAACTTGTTACTGCAAAACTCTATGGTGATGCCTGCCTGGCAGCTTAATGTAGCTAGTCTGGTTTGTGAGTCAGATCATCTTAAAAACTGGCTCCACTAGAAAATGAGGGACACATTTCAAGCAAGGAAAAAATAATCAGATGAAGGAATGAAGGCTCCTGAGTATCACTCAGATCCTCATGATTTGAAGGAAGTTCTGTCATTTGAGGACATAAACATTGTACTGTTATTGTCTTTTTTGAACTGAACTGAACTTTTAGATCACTTTTAACCTGCAGAACACCTCACAGTCATGACTGGGTTTATCTCCACAGGGGATGGCCACTATTCCATGTTCATCTGACATTATACAGAAGAGGCACCAAGAGCAGAAAAGCAAGGCCATAATAAAGTATAATAAATAACAGCTTCAGGTGGATTTATTCATTAACATACTAACTCTTTAGTTGGATTTAATCACACATGGGAAATAAGGGCTCTTTTGTACTTTTTAAAAGACTGGTTTGGTTCTGTAATAGTATTAAAGATGGCCTTTCTTCTAACAATAAGGTTTATCTATTAAACTGAACTGGGAAGATTCATCCTACTCTTGAGATTCCTATGGTAGCCACTCCTCCCTTGCTGACCCCTGGATGGCCCCTCAATTATTTGCATTCACTTCAAGGCCTAAAAAAAGGGGTTTAGGATTTTGGCAATATGCCCATTTATTTAAATACCATCAGTTAGTTGGTTGACTACTCAATAAAAGGCTTGGTGATTAAAGGGTTGGTAATTACTGAATTAAAACTAATGAGTAGACAGCCCCAATAATTATTATTTACATAGTGTTTTCAGTAATAACATCCAGACTCAGGTTGAAATGGATTTAAAATGAAAACTGGGTTTTCATTGTGGGGCTGGGATAACAAACTGCAGAAAGCTGAGAATAAGGATGAGACACCAAAGGATTGCTGTGGGATAAGGGACTGTGAAAGGAGAAATGTCTGAATGAGAAAAGGGAAAAAAGGGGGAGGCAAAGGTCATCAGTGGAGAGAGGAAAAAACAGGCAGCCCCACAAGGAAGTAATGGTAACAAAAGTGGCTGCAGGTATACTTAATTCATTTCCAGTGGGGAGGTCAGGGATGAAGACTTGGGTTCATCCTTCTTCAAGTACAACTCCTGGGATTGAGAGAAATCATGACTAGTAAAGCAACAGAAAACAATACGTCCGTATCACAGCCCGCATCCACACATGGCTGGATATTGCCCTATCATTGTGCTATAGTAACTGCTTGCAAGTGGATTGGCACAACTATTGCACAGTCCTCAACAATATACTGATGCAGCTGTAAATTCATCTTAGACATAGTCTCAGTTTCTGTAATTTCTTCTCATATCTTAAATATAGAAGGCACTGGGCTAAAGGAGATTAAGGCTAGATAAGAATTAGTAAAATGGATTGGACATTGTAATCTTCTCAATTCAGAAATGCGTCATTGTGTGAAACAACAATGCTTAGAGCAAGCCACTCATTGGTACACACCTGAGTTCTGACTTGGAAGGGCAGATTATCTTTGAGAATTTAAGAAATAATTATTGTTTATATCTTGTTGTAAACCAACGAAGCCTGGACAGAGACTATCAGCTGAAAGCTATGAATGTTTACTCAGAAGTATCACTGTATTCAATGGATGCAGCCTTGGTTGATACTGAATAATGCATGAGATATGTGAATGAAATGTTATTCAAACTTATTCTGTACTTCATCATAAAGACTTTAGGCCATCAGTTAAAACAATATAACTGCCCCTGAAGACAGACTAACAAGCAGGCTTTCAAACATTGCAGCTTGAATATTCAGCTACATGAATACACATGGAACTTCCTTATACTGGGCTAGTTCTTGGTCTATCGCAGTCAGCATTGACAGCTCTAACTGGCAACAGTTATTCTGGGCAGAGGATTTTCACATCACCTGCTACCTGTTCCCTTTAAGAGAAGATGCCGGGACTGAACTGGGGACTTTCTGCATGCAAAGCAAATGCTCTGCCACTGAACCATAGAGAGTTGTCCTCAGAATAACATAGTGAGGCAGGTTAGGTTGAGGCAGCCAGCCACCTCTGGCTAGCAGATGCTTTTTTTGGGGTGATATTTCTCTCTCTCTCTGCACCTGGAAGTCATGTCAACCTCTGGTGACTGGCCCCTATTGGGGGCCTGGAGGATAATCAGAGAGGTGGCTGAATAAAGCCTGTCCCTGTCCTCCTGACTTAGAAGTTCAAGGGGGTCTCCCATCCAAACACTACTAACCACAGTCAACCCTGCTTAGCTTCCAAGCTCTACAAAATCACGCTTGCCTGGCCTATCCAGGTCAGGGTGGGGCTAGCAGATGCTGTTGATTTTCACATTTCTGCAGCTTCAAATGCAAAAGCCCCTTTGCTTGTCCCTTGTGTGAAGCAAAGCTGTGAATTTTTTCTATTTTGTGACATTTCCCATTTTTTTTTACAAAAATCTCCCCACTCAAATTAATACATTGTCAAACAGTCATTGTACCTGGCATCCTGAAATCAATTTGCACTTGATGGCACAGACACCACCTATGAATGAACCATTTGTTGTGCTGGAGTACTAGTAGTTGCTTGTGCAAGCAACTCCTCTAGAATAAGGGCTGAGTACAAAGGGAACTTAGTAGTATTCATTGTGTGTGTGTATGTATATATATATATATATATATATATATATATATATATATATATATATATATATATATATATATATATATATATATGTAAAAAAAAGTAGGACGCTTCCGTCCTTGACCCACTCCAGTCCGGCTTTCGCCCAGGTCACGGGACGGAGACGGTGTTGGTTGCCCTGGTAGATGACCTTCAACGGCATCTGGATCGGGGTGGCTCGGCAGTGCTGATGCTGTTGGACCTATCGGCGGCGTTCGATACGGTCGACCATCGGTTACTGACTTGCCGCCTCGCCGACGCGGGGATTCAGGGGCTGGCCCTACAGTGGCTTTCCTCCTTCCTCGAAGGTCGGGGACAAAGGGTCACAATTGGGGGGGAGCTATCCCGGAGGCACACACTTAATTGTGGAGTGCCCCAGGGAGCGGTTCTCTCCCCGATGTTATTTAACATCTATATGCGACCTCTTGCCCAGATTGCCCGAAGGTATGGGCTGGGGTGTCACCAGTATGCTGATGATACCCAGCTCTATCTACTTATGGACAGTCAACCGGTCTGCGCTCCAGAAAACCTAGATCGGGCATTACAGGCCGTGGCTGAGTGGCTCAGACTGAGTGGACTGAGACTGAATCCTGCGAAGACAGAGGTCCTTTGTTTGGGCCGTCGTGGACTGGGGGGGGGGGGGGAAATTCCCCTGCCGGTTTTTGACGGTGCGCCGCTGACGGCGGCAGACAGGGTCAAAAGCCTGGGGGTGCTACTGGAGCCGTCCCAAAAGATGGAGGCTCAGATAGCAACCACTGCCAAGTCCGCGTTTTTTCATCTTAGACGGGCAAGGCAGTTGGCCCCCTTCCTGGACCGCGACGACCTAGCAACAGTGATCCATGCTACGGTCACCTCGAGGTTGGATTACTGCAATGCCCTCTACATGGGGCTGCCCCTGTGCCGGACCCGGAAATTGCAGCTGGTGCAGAATGCCGCGGCCCGGCTGTTATTGGGCCTCCCAAGGTGGGGGCACATTCGGCCGGGTCTTCGGGCTCTGCACTGGCTTCCAATAATATACCGAGTCCGGTACAAGGTGCTGGTCATTACCTTTAAAGCCCTATATGGCCTGGGACCTGCCTACCTGAAGGACCGTCTCTCCCGACACGTTCCCCAGAGAGTACTGAGGTCTGTGACTCAAAACCTTCTCACCATCCCCGGGCCCAAAGAAGTCCGTCTCAAGACAACCAGAGACAGGGCCTTTTCTACAATGGCCCCCACATGGTGGAACCAGCTGCCGGAAGAGGTGAGGGCCCTGCGGGATCTTACTCAGTTCCGCAGGGCCTGTAAGACAAGCCTCTTCCGGTTAGCCTACGCCTGACTAGATAAATGTAGCTTATCAGACTTCAGTGAAATATACTGTATAGTTTTAACGTTAAGATTTTAAGGTTTTTAGGTTTTAAACGCTTCGACTTTTTTAAATGTAATAACTTTGCACTCTGTTTATTGTTTTATTGTTTGTTGTGAGCCGCCCTGAGCCATCTTATGGGAAGGGCGGGATATAAGTCATAGAATAAATAAATATATATATATATATATATATATATATATATATATATATATATATATATATATATATATATATATATATATATAGTGTGTGTGTGTGTGTATATATATATATATATGTAAAAAAAAGATTGGGAACACCTTCAGTGCAACTGAGTAGAAAGAAAAGAAAAAGTCTACCATCATCCATTCCTATTCTAAACTGTGGTAGCTCAGTCCTTCTCTACTGGCATGACATCTGGTCTGTGTACCCCACCTATGTCCACCTCCCATGTCCAATAAGCAAGCCAATTGCAAAGGGGAAAAAAATTAGAACCAGCAATTCTGACTTGATTGTCTGTTTCCCACAAGAATATAAGCACAGCCCTGCTGGATCAGACCAAAGGGCCATCTAGTCCAGCATCCTGTTTCCCACAGTGACAACCAGATGCTTGTCAGCAAACAGCCACGTATAAGTTTTTTTACAGATCTGACCCAGATGTAGAAAAAGCAAAAAATATCCCATAGGACATTCAGTACTGGTCTGAGATACACAGGGCTGTCAGGCTGTCAGGCTGTCATAAGCTTACATTTTTCATTTAGATAACATCTCTGCCCCCAGGAGTTCCTCACTCATCCCACATTTGAAGAACACAATACAAGAAAAGGAAGATTCTCTGACAACATCCATGGAGGGTGATTCCTAAGAAGGACACAGCTGTATGTGGTCAGTGAATCACTTTGCTTGACTTCTTTGTACCGAGTGAACCCTTTACTATGCAATTTGTGGTTTTACTTCTCCTTTAAACAAAGGAAATAGAACCTGCTCCAGCATCTAATGGAACACATGTGCAATGACCATTCCCACTGTATATAGGGTATCGCTTTCTTTTTATTACATTGGTGCACATTTTTATTAATATTCAATACAATCAATGAAGATGCACTAAAATGTGATATGAAGGCAGTACTCATCCATCCAAAATAGAGAGCTGGACTTGACAGTTTGTACAGTTCCAGGTCCTTGGCCTTATCCTATATGGAAGAGCAACTCCTCTGTTCAGCCAGCAGTAGCAAGACACATTCCACAAATGTGTCTCTGTCCCATTGCCTTCCCTGGTCCATGACAGAAGTTAGCCTGTAGTATGGACTGCTGAGTACTGGAAGGTTGGTAAGCCATTACAAAGCAGGGCCCCACATTGTGGGGTCAGTGAGACATACACAGAGAGACGCCCATCACTACTTAAAGGAGTCTCAGATCCACTTCCAATCTCCTTCCCTTCCTCTCCCCACAACAAACACCTGTGAGGTAGGTGGGGCTCTGAGAGAAATGCTCTTGAGAGAACAGCTCTGACAGTTATGACCAACCCAAGGTCACCCAGTTGGCTGCATATGGAGGAGTGGGGAATCAAACCTGGTTCTCCCAGATTGGAGTCCATGCTCTTAACCACTACACCAAATGGAGACGATGAAAGAAATGCAGGAGGCTCCTCCTCTCTGGGCAAAGTGCTCCATCATCACTGCAGTTAGCAAAAACACCAAGAGCAAACAAAGCTCCTTTTTAGAGATGTCTGAAGTATTTTTCACAAGGAGACACACAGAACTGCCAAGTGGAAACCTTTTAACTATGTTGCAATTCAAAAGCCCTTATAGTGTGTACACACACCCATTAGGAGCTGGGGGGTTGGAACTCCCAATTAATTGTATGAATTTTGACTACATCTAAATTAGGGTTGCCAATCCCCTGCTTTGGAGGCCCTCCTCCCACTTCAGGGTCATCAGAAAGCAGGGGGTGGGAGAAATGTCTGCTGGTCACTCCATTATTCCTTATGGAGACCAATTCCCATAGAGGGCATAATGGAGAATTGATCTGCAGGTATCTGGGGCTCTGGGGGGGGGGCTGGTTTTTGAGGTAGAGGCACCAAATTTGCAGCATAGCATTCAGTGCCTCTCCTCAAAACACCCACCAAGTTTCAAAAAGATTGGACCATGGGTTCCAATACTATGAGCCCCAAAAGAAGGTGTCTCTATCCTTCATTATTTCCAATGGAGGGAAGGCATTTAAAAGGTGTGCGGTCCCTTTAAATGTGATGGCCAGAACTCCCTTTGGAGTTCAATTATGCTCATCACAACCTTGCTTCTGGCTCCACACCAATGTCTCCTGCTCCACCCCCAAAGTCCCCAGATTTTTCTTGAATTGGACCTGGCAACCCTAATGTACATAGAACTGAATGTGAATTTTAAAAAGCATACTTGCATGCATCATAACAGTCCCCTTGAAAGGGACAAAGAGAATGCTTGTTACAACATGGCCTAAGTGCTAGTGTTTAAAAAAAGCTTCCCCTTTAATAGGGGGCTCCTTTGCAAACTTATCAAAAGGTTTTTGATCAATTAATTTAGCCAATTAAACCAAGCAAACAACTGCAGAGGTCAGGACTGCTTATACCTGGATCCTTTATTAACATGCTAGTATTCGTGGGATCATTCTATTAGCCATCAGACTTTTCTCAATACCCAAGAGCAGCTGATGTTTTGCTGGGTGCTGAAAAATTCCTTTTCAGATAGGAAAGGTTCTCCTTAACCTGAAACCTATGTTGAATCTCATTTAGACTGCTTCCTTACCCTTGCTCACTTCCACCACATCTTTCCACACCCACATCCATAATGGATACCACTCTGATTTCAAAAGGGCTAATTTCAAAATTGTTTTTCCAGTCTCAAATCTTTTAATACATGCCCCCACATTACCAGCTTTGCACCAAACTGACCTTGAAAATTGTAAGTTTGGGCTAGTGCAGAATGCAGATGTCTGCTTGACAGCTGCCATGCACCTATCACCAGCAATTGAAAATAACTGATACATTCTCCATCTTTAAGTGCCTCCCCTGCAAGAACTTTCAAGTTTGTGCCAGTTCTTTTCTGTACTTCATTCTTTGTAACACAATTGTAAAGTTGAACTTTGAATGTAGGGGCTGGAAAGGAGACTGGTAGTGCAAACCAAGATTAGGTGGATGGATCTTCTACTGAAGCCAAGGAGGTCTATAAAGAAACCTTCAGTATTTCAGGCATTTGCTTCCCTTTCAAGGACACTTAACTATTCTGCCTGGGAGCCCAGCCTTCTTCACCATGGCATTTCTTCCTAATATTGCCCACCTTCTGGAAAACGGCAGGGTAAACACCTTTTTCAGGGGGGAAGAAGGTGTTTTATAAGTAGCAGCAGAACTTTGTTTCCACTATGTGTACTCTTAACTGTGCTATTTGGAATGTGTAGCTTGTTGAGGTGGGTGGAGGGACCGCAGAATGTAAATGATCTAATAAAATACTTGTTTATTGTTTGTAAATTGCACATTTGAGCATGCATATGTATGTGCATCAAAATGCACCAAAGATGAAATTACTAGAGACCAGGCTCCCGGCCAAACTATCAGGATATAGTAGAGATCTTTCATGCTCACTCCTTGATAACAACTCATTTGTGCAGAACCATATTTCACACAACAATTTGCTGACCTACAATGGCTGTCCTAATGGGATTTCCTTGCAAATGAAGTGCTGAAGAAGGGCCATTGCACAGACATTAGACACCAATGCCCTTTGTGCTGAAGGCCACACCCATAGCCAGAAATGTCACGGCAAGAGGGCGTGAAGATACATCTAGTCAAAGGGGAATAAATGCAAGGCAGCCTGAATGTATACATGGGTCGCCCTGAGTTATTTCAGAATACACAATAAAATTTTATATTTAAACCTCCCTTAAATAAGTGCCCGATGCTGCCTGTCTGTCACACCAGCGTCTCTGTCTCCCTTGGCTGGAGCATGAAAAAGCTGGAACAGGAAAGTTTCTTAGGGCACTTTCCCCCTGCTACCTTACAATTTTCCTCTGTTGCAGCAGCAATGTTTGCAAGTGACTTTAGTGAACAACCAACAGAACACTGTCCTAGAGGCTTTGCTTTTATTTCTACGTGTGAGAGGGCTAGAAGAACACTTTTAAGAAGCTTAGCTTAAGGTTCAAGGAAGGGGACTGAACTGATGGGATTTCTGACCTGGGAAAAGTTCTTATGTAATTCGTACCCTTTACCCCTTACAAACAACAAACAGCAAAGTATTATGAAAAAAATGTATTTCACTCATTTAAATAACTATAATTCAGCGTATTAAGGAAGAAAACAGCCAATCACAAACAGGTTTTTTAAACATAAATCAAATTAATTTAACCACACAATAAATTAAAACATTAAATATTAACTTTTTCAGTGCAACATATACAGAAGAGACAAGTGTAACCTTGACTAAAAATAAAACTTCAGGATGGTTATAAACAGTAAACTTGATTATGAAAAATGGAACGGGTGTTAACAGAGATCAGTACTCTATCTGGAAAGGGGTCCTAGTGCTAAAATTCATCTTTGAGGATAATAAAAATTGTGTCCAATGTAAAAAATTGGCACCATTCATGAGAGTTTGAGTTTGGTCTTGTCAGAACATTTAAGACAGACTTTTTCTATTCCATAAAGATCACACACACCCAACCCCAAACAATGACCAAGCTTCAGATGAAGTACCAGTTTACTAGGAAACCACAGGCAGTCTCACATCCAAATGTTTTCCTGAGTCCTGAGCGGCAATGAGAACCCAGTTCTAGAGGCAGAAGCAATACCAGCCTTCCATATAAATCGCATTGTGTTTATTCCTAACGCAGATCACTTGCCTATTCCTTCCCGCAGACAACCAGGTGATGTTCAGCACCAAATGGAATTTAACAGATTTAACATTGTTTTAAACATCCATCTGAATAACATGCCATGTTCATCTTAAGAGATCACACACAAAAATTCTGGCATTATTTCTGTTTGAGCACTTAATGGAATTTCAACCCATGGTTAAATATTTGCTGAAGAAAACCAGAATTTCTAAGCATCTTGGGCTCCCAAGGAGTCCTTTGGAGAGACACACCCCTCTTGACTTCCAATGCATGGGAACTGTTCTTTATTAGTGATCTTACAGCACTATGGGATGAGAACAGTGCAAAAAAATCACAGGCATTTTTCTTTTGTGTCTTGTTTAATAAGTCATTACAAAAAAACAGGTAAGAAGTTTTTGGATAATATTAAAAATCTTCCCCTTCCTTTTAAAGAGACACTTCTCCTTCTGGGCAAAGTAAAAGACTGAGATGTGGGTCAAAGAAAAACAAAAGGGACTGGACCATCAACAGCAAAAAGGATTTACAAGCCAATTTTTCAGCCCTTAATTAAAAAAAAATTATGTATAAGATTTGTTCTAATAGCATTGTATGGTTCTCAACAGGAATATACGTTCATATCAATAGGAGTGTTAGTTAAAATAATCTAGAAACAGAATGACTTTTGAATGAGCTAGACAGAAACCTATTAATTTTTACTGGCAACCTTTCCAAAGCTGACATTCTTCCTTTAACCTGGAGAAAATAGGAGAAAACTCGTGATTTCAGAGTGGAAGATCCCACTAATGTATTTTAAAATTAGGACTGTTCTGCTAATTCAGAAACACCATTTCTGGTTTGGGAAAGTTTAGAACAAAGCAGTGATTGTACTGTAGTTACTTTTACATTCTGAATTGGAAGCTGGAAGTATTTGTCCTCATAGTGTCTAGATGCTTGCTTTGTATCGATTTAGCAGTGGACAATGCACTTTATAGAACAGAGACATCTGTAGGTGTACTTTACCAAAAGTGTAATGAGAAGAGCAGTCTGGTGTCTGTTCCAACATACTATCAGATGGACAATGCTGGGACAAACCAAAAGACCCTACATCCAGAACTCAGCTGATCTAAAAGACCTTACCTAAGTTCTTAACAGCAGATATTGAACATGTGAGTCCTTTCACAAGTCACTCCTGTCTATAGGACCTAGAATCAATTAATGCACCTAACTGAGAAAGTTTACATCTGTATACACAGTTTACACTCCTAAAGGAAAGCAAAGGCATAAGATTTGATGTCACACTGTTCAAAATCCTGTTTTACCCCACCAAGTTTTCTCCTTTGAAAAAGAATAGGAAAACATGGAACTATTAAGTTCTTAAAGCTCTGTGTTCCCTGGGAAAACTTCATCTTGCAGTTTATGGATGCAAACATAAATTTCCAGGCAAAGAGACTGATCTTCTCAAACTGAGCATCTTGCTCTTTCAAAATAACCTATATTTTAGCTAGTCCCTCCTTTTGAGGGAAACATGTAACAAATGCATGAACCCAAGCTCCGTATCCTTCAAGGATGTTCCATAAAGCCTCTTGGAAAACAAAAAGCTAGCCCAACCTGTACAACATTTCCTTCCTTGTATAAGTCCCCCCCTCCAAGCATATTTCTTATGGCTACGTAAACATGAAGCTGTCCAACGTGCAGTTCTCTTATGACCGGCTTGTATTCTTCATTCAAAGTGTCATTTGAGATTCCTTGGTCATCGTAACTTGGATACCATTTAGTCTGATGTGTGACATTCTGTGAAGTCACATGGACAATGACTTCCCTTTGACAATGTTCCAGAAGCACAATATATAAAACAGAGTAGCCAAAGAGGTATGGCATCTGCTTGCCAATACCCTTCCAAGCCCAGAAGAGTTTTGTCCATATTAAACATTCTTCTCTGGAATATCTTAGTTGTCCTGTAGGATATGCAGTGGTCCCATCTATACATAGCAATAAGAATCTCAAGACGACCCTGGTCTCCATCAGACAACTGTGAAAAAACAAAACAAAATCACACACGTTAAAACACTTTAATGTAACCATCAGAGATTTGACTTCAAAATATAATGAATTGTGCAACACAATTGCAAGATGTAAGGACAGTCATTTGCTTATATATGTTTAAAAATAAATAAAAAACAGGAGCATGGTTGGATCCAGGCTAAATTTTTTGGTGACAGAATGGAAGGAACAATTTCCATGAACTCCCCCTTCAGCCCAGCCCTCTCTTGCTTCAAAGGGAGCCGGAAGAGGCTGGGTCCTTCTTTCTTCACAAGAAGGATGAGGCCTCTTTGCCAGCTCCCTTTGAAGCAAGAGAGAGCCGCATTTGCTTTGTACAAGCGAGCAGACCCCAGGAGGGGGCAGGGGCGTAGGACTCAGCCTGGGGCACCAGAACCCCTAGTGCTGGGCCTGATTCTGTTTGTCAAGCAGGTGCTCTGTCTACAAGCTGTAACTGGATGAATCCCTTGGCTATATGAAGCAAGAAAGCTACTACCATCCCTCAGGCAGTCAGAAAAGAAATTTCTGTTGTAGCAATTTATATACCTGTCTCAGAGTGGCAGCAGGAAGTTCCTCCTTTCAGGAGCCCATTGGGCTTTTCATGCCTGCAGACTACAGTCCTGCACCACTCACAGCGTTTCTTTATTCTGCAGCAGCTGTAACACACAATTTTAAAACGTTATGGGGTCTGTGCTGGGGAACAAGACTAAGAATGCCACTAAATGCTAAAAGACAGAACAGTCTGCAAAACGCCCCCCCCCCCCAAGACAAACAATCCCCTTATTAGCTTGGTGCTTCCATGCTCGCTTATCCCCTCCCATGTGGGAGAACCCAGATGGAAGCGCTATTTTACACAAAAAGAACCTCCACAAAAGTCTGCCAATCCATAATGGTTCATAGATAAGGAAGGGTCACCTTATTACCTAAAATGGGCTTAATCTCCCAAATTTAAAACACTGATTTCTATAGGGAATCTGGGAATTGTATAGATTGCTCAGAATGTGGGCACCTAAACTTAAATATCACTTCTTCTGTATGATCAAGAACTAGAAGGCTTACTGCTAGATTCCAGCTGACTCACTGAAATTCACAGGCTCAAATTTTGTATTTAAGCTTTTCAGAGGTCAAGTCTCAATTTCTAACTGTTCTAAAATGCTAAAACTTAGAAGTTGAGATGGAACAACCTTCATTAGCTTTTGAAGACTAAAGAAGATGTCCTTACTTTACGCAGTTGCTCAGTCTGTTGAGGATACTGGTTATTTTGGAAAGCAGTTTCCCCTCAGCCTCTAAGGACAGCAGTTCACAACAACTTCAGAGAAAACTGAGGGTGTCGGAGACCCCATATAATTGGCAGTTTTCCTTCAGAGTCACTTGGAAATCAGGTACATGTAAAAAATTATCCTGTTACCATTATGAAAAATCACTGGAAGTTGGAACAGGAAGCTTGCCAAACTCTTGTTACAATGTCTACGCATAAAAATTGTTGTTTGAACATAAGAGAAGCCATGTTGGATCAGGCCAACGGCCCATCAAGTCCAACACTCTGTGTCACACAGTGGCAAAAAAATTTTATATACACACATACACTGTGGCTAATAGCCACTGATGGACCTGTGCTCCATATATTTATCTAAACCCTTCTTGAAGGTGGCTATACTTGTGGCCGCCACCACCTCCTGTGGCAGTGAATTCCACATGTTAATCACCCTTTGGGTGAAGAAGTACTTCCTTTTATCCGTTTTAACCTTTCTGCTCAGCAATTTCATCGAATGCCCACGAGTTCTTGTATTGTGAGAAAGGGAGAAAAGTACTTCTTTCTCTACTTTCTCCATCCCATGCATTATCTTATAAACCTCTATCATGTCACCCCGCAGTCGACGTTTCTCCAAGCTAAAGAGTCCCAAGCGTTTCAACCTTTCTTCATAGGGAAAGTGCTCCAGCCCTTTAATCATTCTAGTTGCCCTTCTCTGGACTTTCTCCAATGCTATAATCCATTTTAGATTATTCAGACAAAGTATCATATATGTAACTGTAGTTTACATTCTATTTCTCAAATGGTGTGTTTCAGTATCTGTGTTTTTGCTTTTGTACATGGCTGTTCCTGTGTGATTGCTGTTACCCAATCTTTTGTCAGCATGACTTAAGCAATGAAGTCCTCTGCCTATTGAGATGTGGACCTTTTTTTGTTTTCCCCCCACTGCCAGGGAAACGCATTTCATGAGGTAAACTGAAAGGTGGGCTGAAGCTTCACAGAAAAAGGGATTAAGCAAGACATCTCGTAAGGCTGGTTGGGAAATCATCCAGAACACTGCTGCAGCCATTCCTCCAAATGACACAGTAAAGGTATTCATTTTAGCTGAACAGAAGCAATTCCAGTTGCAACACGCACACCACCATCCACCTGTTCTCAGGACAAAGATGCCAAAATATACGACGTCACAAGGAGGAGCAATTTCAGGACATTTTGGCCGGGAACAAAGACATGCACTTGCATGCAATACGGTATGTCTTCCTGCAACAGGACATAGCTGGAACAGAGAGCTATTTGGGGATTTTTAAATATACTTTTGTCTTTTATGATTTCTAAAATACAGAACATATAAAAATAGTGGCTGGGAGAGAAACCATTCACATCTTCCATCACTACAAAGACACAGAGATGCCAACAATAATTAAATTATAACACAAGGAAGCCTGATGCTGAGAAGATTCCCTGTTACTAATCTCTAATCCCTGCCAGCCTCCCAGGTTCCTGTCTTGATGGTTGATTTCATCTTCATCCAGGAACATTTGGAGCTCTCTGTTTCAGAGGATGTCATATCCAAAACCCTCTTTGTCAGTCCTTTGGATGTCCAGATAACTAAGCAATATTATAAGCAGTTTAGTGGAAAAAAATATGGTCTGTGTACATTTATATGCATTTTCTGAAAACAAAGTAGGAAATATCTCCACCTTGAAAACTGCTCAAGGGAAGAGTCTTTAAAAGATCCAGCAAAACCCAGTCAAATCCAAATTACAAGAACTGGGCCACTTCAAAGTGCACCAAGGCACACAGGCTCAGAGTTTATGGTTCTGCCTTCAGTATATTGGACTGGGAAGCAGGCAGTGCTGTAAAAACAGATCATCCGCACCTCCCCATGCATGCCATGAACACCAGTGCCACTTTTAGACACCCACTTTACAGGTTAGAGTCCTCTTCTTCCCTTCTCCCAATGAAATCCTAACATAAAACAAATTGCTCAGCACAGACACTCATTCTTCTCCAACCATGCAGAAGTCATTTAAATCAGGATTTTCCTACAGTCAAGAGCATACAATTGTACTCACTGTATCAGTACGCAGATCATGATAAGTACAGCTGATGCTACTACTGAGACCACCACCAAGGCAGTTATGGTTTGTTTCTTCTGGTTAGCAGCTACCACTGCAAGGAGATCTGCATGTTCACAGCGTGTTCCCATGAACCCAGAATGACAACTATGATGTTGGGTGGGGGTGGGGGGGAGAGAAGAATAAAACATGTTAGCCAATCAACAAGTTTTAAAACAGAATTTAAAACTGAATTTCACATGATCACAGCACTCCAAGGCAGGGGTGGTCAAGCTTGCTTAACATAAGAGCCACATAAAATAAATGTCAGATGTCCGAGAGCCGCAAGACGAAGGAAGGAAGGAAAATAAATGGAGGGAGGGAGAGGTGGAAAGAAAGCAACTTTAAATGGCTTCTCCAAGCTGCCAGCCAACAGGGCAGTGGAGGCTTCAAGAGCCACACAATAGACATGAAAAAGCCACAAGTGGCTCCTGAGCCACAGTTTGGCCACCCCTGCTCCAGGGTATCTGTGGAGTGCAGGCGAGGAATAATACAAACTGCGAATACAATTATACAGGTCACTAACTGCACTTCCTCTTTAGACTCTACCCTAGGGTCTTCCACCCAGACACAAACACAGCAAAAACAGCATTGTTTTCAAGGGGATTGCTGCCTAAAAGATAAGGTAAGTGCAGAAGCTGGAGGAAGAAGTGGGTCTCTCATCTGGGAGAACCGGGTTTGAATCCCAACTCCTCAACATGCAATGGCTGGAGTGACTTTGGGTCAGTCATATCTCTCTCAGAGCTGTTCTGCTCAAGAGCAGTTTCTGGCAGAGCTCTCTCAGCCCCACCTACCACAATAGGTGTCTATTGCGGGAAGGGGAAGGAGATTGTAAGCCGCTCTGAGACCCCTTTGAGTAATGAGTAATGAGTAGGGCATCAATCTCCTCTTCTCTTCTCTTCTGCTTTTTCCCTTGCCTTCCCGCAACAGCTAGCTGCATTGGTTGCAAAAACCTTCTAGGTTTGCAAGAGCCTTGCAAATAAAATGCACCACAGAAAGGGTGCTTTAGCAACAATGGTGGGGAGAGTACATCAGGTAACATTGCTTCTTTTCCCCACTGATGAAAGCCATCAACAAGAGGGAGAAGATAATTTTACCCAATTCTCTGTCATCACTGCAGAAGCCCACATCATGGTACAACAGAGGCTCTCCTGACATTTGGGGGATAGGCAGCAGGCTGCTTGGGGAAGGGTGAAGAGAAGACAGATCTACTCTGTGAACAGTTTTCTCAAGCTTTCCTGTTGGGTTCAACCCGAGGTGTTTCCCTTACAAAAGTGTTAACTCAACAGAAGAACATGGGCAAAACAGGCATGCTCCCAAGAGGGTGACAGCTGTAGCCCAGCTGGATTAATGTAGTAGACATTTTTCTATGAAAGATTTAATCTCCCTTCCCCCCTCATCTGGGTTCTGGATCAGTGCATTTGCTCTTGTATCACTCTGAACCAGAGATTTGCCTGTTGACAGCTCATTCTTTAAACAGCCATGCTACAGCAACTTTCAGTGATCTAGAAAAGCAAACATTCATGCTACAGAAAGGAGAGAGATTTTTTCAGGTCTTCCATGAGGAGGAAGAGAAATCAGGAGTTATTCTAGCACTGCAGGGAGTGAGCACATGAACACTCCAAGAAGAGTACGGTATTTTTACAACTCTGCATCACAGCCAAATGCACAAGGATAGGGAGTTGGAGACTTACAGGCAAGTGGGTTTATCCTCCTGCACCAAGAACCTGCAAGTACCATGGAAGCAGAACTGACTATGAGCATCTGGACAGCTGTTAAAATGAGATCTGACAGCCGCTGCCACTGGGGGACCTAAAAAGAATGGACAAGAAAGAAAAGAGATTGGTTAGTCTTGAGTCCACCTTGGACAACTGCTGCCACCTTCGGATTGTATTGCACTGAGGCTACTTCTGTTATTCTGTGTGGACTAACACTCATGGGATACCGATGCAACTTTGAAACTATTATACACATGTCAATTTATTTTGGCAGTTTTACTAAAGGCTAAAAAAGTAAAAAAAAAAGTTAATGCATTGTGTAGATCTGTGAATCCTACTCCAATTTTACAAATCCAGAAACTGAGATCACATGAGTATCTTACCTGGGGTCACCATTTGCCCCTGTGACAGATATGAGATCTGAATTCCCTAGATGAGAGCCCAACTTTCTAGTCAAGTCAGAACATCCCTTATTAGGGATGTACACAGATGTATGTGCCCACACCTATTTCCCACTATAGCTTTTGTCCCCCAGTCAATTTGGACAAAATTCTCAGAGACAGTCCCCCTCAAAGTTGCAGTCAGAAAAGAAAAAGCACCTAAGTTGATTTGTGGGCACAGGATGACGAGAGAGTGGAGTGAACCTGGGATCTTCCACATGCAAAGCATATGCTCCAGCACAGAGCCACAGCCTCCCACGCTTCCTTCCATTTACAGGAAGAGGGTGATGCATGACTATCATTTAAAAGCTAATTAATTTTCATATTACATCCAACTTATTAACAGGTTTTCAAAACACATGCCAAAACCCTATATAAGCACACAAAATTCTTTGGGAAAGCCCCCTTAAGGAAACTCTATTCCAGCAGTTCTGAAGCCATTAAGAATGCGGCCAAGTCTAACAATGAGCAGTGCCAAAGGCTTTCTGAGAATTATGAAACAAGTACAAGGTAAGAATCAAGTCCCACAAGTTCTATGAAAACCCAGAAATGAACAGCCTATTTTCAGGGATCCTTTGAAAGCCAGATTTTGAAATATTACATTAAAAAAAAAACCCAAAAGTTTCACAGACCCCTCAGCAAGCAGAAACAACAGGGCACTTTCGGAGCCCAGGACTGAAAGTTAAGCTCCCTGTTGCTTCTGTTTGTTTAGGGGCTGGAAGAAATCTCTGACCCCTCAGCAAGCAGAAACAACGGGGCACTTTCGGAGCCCAGGACTGAAAGTTAAGCTCCCTGTTGCTTCTGCTTGCTTAGGGGCTGGAAGAAATCTCTGACCCCCCCACCAGCAAGCAGAAACAATGGGGCACTTCTGCTTTTCCTCCCCTAGTACCTTGGACAGTCTATCAAGGTCTGAGCTTCCAGGTACACTCTGGGAAACATCAGGCATTTGTGGTGTGCTCTGATCTGGAGAAAGTCCCTAGCAGCACCCAAGTCTCTGGGAGTAGGGTGGCAGAAGATTCTCCTCCTCACAGCTGGCTGGTACCAGCAGCAGCTGAGAGAGGAATTGGGAGGGAGAAGCCCATGGCCTTCCCAGCAACAGGCCTGTAAGGAATTCTGCAGCATGGTTCAGGGTGTATAATGGGGCTGCTCTCTTTTCCCCTTTCTGTACTGCATTTCCCTGTTCTGTTTGAGCAAGTCGAAATGCTCTAGAGTACAAGCAGTTGGGAATAATCACAGACCAGGATCCATACAAGGGCATCCACAAGCAACAAAAGTTATGAATTACAAGGATATTTATATTGTTTTGTGCATTCATAATTTATATCATCATTCATTTGCAAAACTGAGCAGCCACTGGAAAATGCTGTTGAATGGGGATTCTTATAAAAGCACACTGTATGAACGATGTAGCACAAGCAAACTTCTGTAGGAACCCACAGTGTCCCCATCACTGATCAACATGTCCTGAGCAGCTTTTGTTGCAGACCAGTGGTTGACACAGAGAAAAAATATCCTGCTTTGTAGGTCAGACCTTGTATAAAAATACCTCCGACTTCCATTTCAAAGTTTTGTCAAGTTCCTGTCCTAGTAAGTTAATGGCAGACCAAGTAGTGAAACTAATTAAAACCATCTCTATTTTTTTAGGGGGGGGGTGGAATCCTGGAAGGCATTAATGCAAAGGTTTTAAAAGAGTTTAGTCAATGTTTTCGTGAGAAATGGTGGTTTTGTTCAGTGCCTGCATTCCTCAAACAAAAGAAGGAGCACTGAATACAGCAGCTGTGAATAGCAGTCAAATGTAACAGGAAGTATTTTTCAGATCAGTCCAAGAAATCAAGTTGTAAGATTACAAGATACAGTATGAACAATTCTACATATAAAATGCCAGGAAAAGCTTTGGAAGCAAGTTTTTAAATACTCAACAAAGGAAATAAAGGATGTCATGATATCGCCCAGCAGGGCTTTTTTTTGTAAAAAACCCCAGCAGGGACTCATTTGCATATTAGGCCACACCGTCCTAATGCCAAGCCCGCTAGAACTGCATTCCTGCTCAAAAAAAGCCCTGCCACCCAGTAAAAATGAGGAGACTGTGGGCATCCCCACCTCCTACATTTTGCAAGGCAGAGATACATGGGGAAATGCTCATTCCCTTAATGTCAATGCTTCAGAAACTGCACACCCTAGAATGCTGGATTTAAACTGAGGAGAGAGAGAGAGATCCAACCTCTTGCTCAGTCACAGTCCTCACTGAGTGACCTTCAGTGAGTCACACAGTCACACCACCATCCGACCTCCTGGGACTGCAGCAAGAACACAACAACCACACAGAGAGAGCTCCTTGAAGAAAGTGAGACATAAATATAGCCATCTAGCAGTCTCCCTCATATTTTTAAATTAACTATTTATTGGGCTTTAATTTTTTAAAAATAGCATGAATATAGAGAACAAGTTTGTGGTTTTACTTAAGGTGAGGAAAGGAGATGAGTACCTTCTGTATTTTAATTGCTTTTATTTCAGTAGCAGTGCTTGCCTGGAACAGATTAAAGTGACCACGAAGCTACTTTACGCTGCTGCTGACACAGAAGTCACTATTGTTGTACAGCGAACTTCAAAGGGAGAAATCAGCATGACATTACTCACATTCAATACTGCCTCCTCTTTTGCCCAAGTCTTCACAGGGACTTGCCATTTCTCATTCACCACAGGCGCTCACATCTGGGCACAGAACACCCCATACAGATGTCAGCTATATTCCTACATTTTCCCAGTGGGATAGGTGTTGCACCTGACATTTTCCTGGATTAGATGTGATTTTATATTAAGCCTCCATTTCTCTTCAACTGCTGGGGTTGGAATAAAAAGGTGAAGAAGAAGATATTGGATTTATATCCCATCCTGAATCTCAGAGTCTGAATCTCAGTGTCTCAGAGCAGTCACAATCTCCTTTACCTCCCCCTCCCCCCACAAGAAACAGCCTGTAAGGTAGGTGGGGCTGAGAGAGCTCTCCCAGACAACTCTGCAAGAGCTATGGCTGACCCAAGGCCATTCCAGCAGCTGCAAGTGCAGGAGTGGGGAATCAAACCCGGTTCTTCCAGATAAGAGTCCATGTACTTAACCACTACACCAAACTGGCTCACCAAACAGGTAGTCAGTCCCCTGTGCAAGCACCAAGTTGTAGTAGGTTACTCTTTTTAAAAATTAATATATTTTTTCAAAATTTTACAAATACTTAACAGATTGTTTACATTGAATGAAGTAAGAGAAAAACTAAAATGCTTACAGTGGTTTTAAAGAAGTATAAAAAAGCTAACAAAACGGCTTAAAAATGAATCATGTTGTTATATATGGGAGTAGGTTACTCTTTTGATTGGATCTTGTTTAAACTGACCTCTTGCAATAGCTTTCAGGCAGCTTTTATTAGAAAAGTATTTGCCTAACAGATTAATTTATTTTCAAAGATATTCTATGCATCTGAAAAGTGAATTGAGACTCACAAATCTTAATACTGGAATAAACTTACTAGAACTACCATTTTATTTTGGACTGTACTGCCCAAAGACTGGCAAGGGAGCCCCAAATGGACTGTGGGTTTTCATATGTAAACAGTCAGATTTCTAGGCAAGCAAAACACTCACTACTACACACTCTCCAAGTGAAAGGCACAGCTAAGCAAGTTGCCTATTGATCTAACCTGGGCGGGCAATATTTATGACCATATACCAGACTGGGAACTAGGCCAAGAGTCATGCTATGTCACAATCGGTCTCTAGACAGCTGCAATTTACAAGTTCATGTCAAGGAACTGAGGAAACAGCACCTTTGATTGTCCTTAGGCTCCACATCAAAGAACTAGGCCCTCCCTTTTGTTCTTCCATCCCAACTGTCGTTAGACAACTCCCTTGACCACCCACAAGTCTCATGCAGTTTTCTTTCCAGCTGTCTTGTAACAAGCACCACCTGTGGCTCTCTTAGACCAAAGATCTAAAAAACTCTGGTCTACAACAATGCTCGAAGAGTACACTTTTTTAAAAAAGATTGCCGGAGCTCACCCATAGGAAACAGTGACAAAATGGCTCCCCCAAGGGGCAGAGCCAGTCACAGCTGCCTGCTGCATATATGAGCCACTCTGGGGGGGGGTGTCCATCAATATTTAAAAAAACCCTTGCATCTGAGTTACCATGCATCTGACAATTTTTTAAGTCATTTTTTACAAATTTCTTATTTGTGACTTACTGGCTATCATGTACACCACATCAAAGAGAATTGTATGAGCCCATACAAGATCTCCTTAACAAAAAGCCTTAGAACTGGGGATCTTTGCAAGAAGAATATGTCCCAGGAACAGAGAACATCCCAAGAACTACAGCACAATATAATGATTAGAGCATGAAATTAAGATGTGGGAGACTTAAAATCAAATTGCCACTCTCCCACAGAAACACTCCACATACTCTCAGCCTAACCTGTCTCACAGGATTGCTGTGAGGACAACATGCTGTAAGTGGGGGGAGGGGGGTTGTAGAAAAAGCCCAACAGGAACTCATTTGCATAAGGAGATCCAGTTTGGTGTAGTGGTTAAGTGTGCGGACTCTTATCTGGGAGAACCGGGTTTGATTCCCCACTCCTCCACTTGCACCTGCTGGCATGGCCTTGGGTCAGCCATAGCTCTGGCAGAGGTTGTCCTTGAAAGGGCAGCTGCTGTGAGAGCCCTCTCCAGCCCCACCCACCTCACAGGGTGTCTGTTGTTGGGGAGGAAGGTAAAGGAGATTGTGAGCCGCTCTGAGACTCTTCGGAGTGGAGGGCGGGATATAAATCCAATATCATCTTATTATTATTATTAGGCCACACCCACTGGTGTCACCATTATTTCACACAGGGCTTTGTTGTAGAGAAACCCAGTCAAAACTTATTTGCATATTAGGCCACACCCCCTGATGGCAAGCCTGCCGGAACTGCATTCCTGTGTGTTCCTTCTCAAAAAAAGCCCTGGCTGTAAGCCACTTTGGGTCCCATGGGGAGGAAAGTAGTGCATTAATAATGAAACAAACCCAGCAGTCCCCGTGGCTCCCAAGTCAGGCGTTTTCAGAGATCAGCATGAGCCCATTCAAGATCTACCAGCAGAATCAAGATCCAGCTTTTGCCTGCCCTGGTTTTAGACCGTTGAAGATTTTAGCCAGAAATGAAGTAATGAGAGATGAAGATCCAATGGCAGTGACTCTCCAGCCAAGCACTTTTCATACGCACTAACCTCCGGCAATGAGATTACACACACCACAGATGCTGGCAGAGACATGGCTGATTTATTGCCCTCTGGAAAGGTGTTTGTATGACAGGCTAATGCGCAGACTGGATGAACTTTGGTCTATGATCCCTGAGGGCTGGATTTCAGAGACCTTTTTCCAAATACAGAAAAACAGAGAGTGTGTGTATATTTTAAACAGGCCAGGAAGAATCTGCATTATTAACTGGTCCCAAAGGCTGCTTGTTCAACGATGAGTGAGTTACTATGTTCTCAAGCTGGCTTCACCATGTAACAAAATTCTCACATACTTCAAAAAAAAAAGGAAAGGAAAGGAAAGGAAAGGAAAGGAAAGGAAAGGAAAGGAAAGGAAAGGAAAGGAAAGGAAAGGAAAGGAAAGGAAAGGAAAGGAAATCTGAAGTGTTACTTATTACAGTGCATTTCTCTGGCTTCTTCCATACTGCAGACATATCTGGCATTCTGATCCATTTGATACAAACACATGGTATTGCATAAAGACAACACTGGTTTATTATTTATTTATTATACTTATATCCCACCCTATCCCATGGTGGGCTCTGGTCAGCTACCAATATTTTATGTTCACATCAAACCTACCAATGTTCACATCAATCCCACTCACCCATCCTACCAATATTTTATGTTCATGTCAATCTTTTTCAGTGCCAACCAGCAACCAAGCTGCAAGTATTCCACACATCTGCAGGTACACAGTTAACAGCAGTTTCACATCCAATAATTTTGCAGCTTAAAAAAAAAAACACTAATAAGACTACGGGAACACACAAAAAGCCAGAAAGCCATAATTAAGAAGAAATTATACTGGGCAGCAGTTGTGTAGGGGTATTTTAAAGGCTGTCTCATGTCCCTTGCATATTTTAATCTATTTAGCGAGGATAAAATTAAAAACAAAGAAACACTAAAGTAAATGAGAAAATAAATAAATTGACTACACTTTGAGAATGTTACATCAGTAATCACAGATCTTTAACACAATGAATCCAGTTGTGAGAGAGAGGAGGAAGCCCATTCAAAGAGAGAGAAAGAGAGAGGAGGGAAAAGGTACAAGGAAAACCACTTTCAGAGAGGGAGCCAGGTCAACAAATCCTGTG
The DNA here is from genome assembly GCF_032191835.1 of Heteronotia binoei. Taxonomy (NCBI): domain Eukaryota; kingdom Metazoa; phylum Chordata; class Lepidosauria; order Squamata; family Gekkonidae; genus Heteronotia; species Heteronotia binoei. Next base: position 48,472,349 of record NC_083234.1, on the reverse strand, counting down.
GCTCACCACCCATTACAGCAGCAATACTCACTCAGTGGCTCTTCAACATGCTGCCTGTGGCTCTTCTCAGCACTGAGGGACCTCCCCATGTTCTACTAAAATGACGAAGGACACACTGGTTGGCAGGTAGTTCCCCTTTGAAACAGCTACCACTGCAGGGACTGAAGGACAGGTAAGCTATGAGCCTCCCTGAGCTGTGGGCCTCTTGCCAGGGATGGAAGGGAAAGGCCTGTTCTGTTCCAAACCACTTCACCCTTCTCTATAGCCCCTGTACTTTCATTCTAGCACCTGGGCTGCTGCCACAGAGAGCAAACTGGCCACAGAGAGAGTACAGCTGCCAGAGCAGCCACCCAGGAAAAGAAGTTGGCCACACTGGGCCAGTGGTGGTTTTACTCCTCTTTCTCCATTACAAGCTTGCTCTGGAAGTCTTGTCCAGAGGAGAATGTGAGATGCCAGAAGGGGAAGCCATTTCTTTGTTCCATTCACAACACTTGGCTAAGGTTCAACAAGCAGTGAAAAGAGACAATCCCACATGCTCAGAAGCTAGCAATTAAAAAGTTATATATTTAACATTCATAGTTACATCTTATTTGTGTGTTTAGCAAAAGGGACATTTGATAAGAAACACCTGCTGAGGGGAGGACTGACTTATGAAATAATTTATAAAAGCAGACACAGGGAGTACAGCTTGGTACAGCTATAAAAGCATGGACAAAATAAGAATGGAAGGCAAGAATGGATGCATTCAAAACATGACAACCAGCTAGAGTTAACACAACAAAAATGCAAGCTAGTGACCAATTTACTAAGAAGTATACAGAAATCAGTCCAAATATCCAAAACACATATATATTCAAGTCCCAAAGGAGTGTGATGACAAGCCAAACGATTAAGTACTTGTTTCTTTCCAGTCTTCACCAGACCTGGGAACAATATTGATTCAATTATATAGATTCTTTACACAATTTTCAAAAAAGAGGGACGCAGAGCATCTCCAGCAGCAATTTCACATCGACTACAGCTCAGTATGTGGCTTCTTGAGTTGGCAGACCCTCAATCCAGGTGCGGGTTACCCAGCTTTTATGGGCTCCTCCCTGCAGCCAGCCAGCCAGTGGGGGAAAACCCACCCACAAATGTCCCATCATGCTGCCAATATCATACTGTGATGCTCTAGTTTTTGGGCAAAACTCTATGGTAAATTTGGGAAGTGATAAATGGAAGTGAAGAATGTGCAGCACTAGAGTGGAAATTTTTTTAAAAATTAAATGCTGCAGAGGATTAGCGAAGCACGAAGACTGAGGCAGTATAAGGAGGAATTGGTTAAATGGAAAACTAGCCTAAATAATTGAAGAAGAAATCCAGAAGAAAAAAAAGAAATGAAATGATATCTATCTCATTAAAGAGGAAGAGAGAACAGTCACATCACATACAGACTCCCTAAAGGCTTGCACAAAACCAGAAGAGAAAGAAGAGTTGTCAAAGGCAGGAGAACATATTTAAATGCAGAAAAGAGCCCCCCTCCTTCACCAGGCCAAGTCCCTGGAGGAAGGGTTGAGACCAGAAAGGGCTCCAGGCAGTCAGGGTGCAAAGATGCATTGGTATTGACTTCCAGGCTGCATGTCCAGTGCGCTTTCAAAAGAGTGATGTCAAGCATCCCAAACCCCTGCACCAAGGAGAGCTCTATTTTGTGACTAGTATGCAAAATGGAGCAAGTTTCTTTGTATTTATTCTGGTTTGGTTAATACCAAGAAGGGGCACAGGGCAATGGAGCTCCTTTCCCAGTGTATGAAAGCCTTAGTCGGCAGGTGTTGCCCCACAGGCTTCCAGGCACCAGCAGTTCTAATGGCAGAGTAGTCTGGCCCAGCCAACAATATGGATTAGAAAGCTGGTGGCCTAAAATAATTCAAAATTGCCACCTCTGATCAGGGAAACAAGAGTTTCTCTCATGCAATTTCCTAAACTTTCCAGTGTGTTTGGGAGAGGGGGGAAGAGTGTCACTCATGCTTGCCTCTAAATTTATAACACCCCACTAGCTTTGCTAATGTCGGTCCCAACAGGGGGAACTGAATGAGAGAGTCTTCCAAAAGAGGAAAATCTCCTGCCCTGGCTTGGAAATTACAGAGTTTCCTATAATTTTATGCCCGCCATTTAAAATCAGGCTGAACATCAGCCTAGAAAGGAGGTTTTATCCCACTGCCAGGAGTGATATTTACAAATATACCTTCCAAGAGACACAAAATGCCTTTCAACGCTGCACCAGGCAAATAATCAGGGCTGTATGAATTGGCCCCTTACAAACCCTCCAGAGTAGACTCTTTGAACCTAGGCAAAGCGTGAAAAAAAAAAAGATCAAGACATCCGGCTTGTTACAGCTCCATCGGTCCAAGTGACGGATCACAGGAGACAAACTCCTTACACATGTGCTCTGCACAAGCCGTATTTCTTCAGTTTTAGCACTTGCCAGAAAAAAAGGAAGTGTTGACATGTTTGCAGCCTACCCCCTCCCCCACGCCATCTCTTTCAGCTCTATCCATTCATAAAATCCACTCAACATCCTCTGAAAGAAGGGAAATAAAATCATTTAGCACTTTTGATTTCATGGGCTATTGTACAGGTTATGAAAGGAGCAGTTGATCTAACATATTCCACTTGGCCAGATAACAAAGCCACATATTAAAAACAGGCTCCAAAGCAGTGAGCCAGTGTAATGGAGAGGGAGAGACCAGGGTTCAGACCTCTGGTCAGCTCAGTCCACTAGCAGGTCTTGAGCCCTTTCATTCATACTAAGCTCCTGGGTGGGAGAACAAGATGCAAAGCGGAACCAAAAAAGTGAGCTCATCCACATTCTGGTGTCCTTTGTTTGGCAATGCTGTATTCAACCAGCAGCTAGAGAAAGGATCAACAGTTTTCCCCAGAAACAAAATTTAAGCAATTTTGCCCTACTTTTCTTGCCACAGGGAGCCAAAGCACCTCACAGTAACCTATATACACTATAATTAAACTAAATCAAACCAAACAAAACCATATATCTTGGGCTGCTTTGGATTCTGGAGCTGGCTCACCCACAGGAATAACCTGCAAGCCACAGGCTGAGAGGAGAAGGGCCAAGAGCCCTGTGGATCATTCCCAAGGGCTTGTGCCTCTGGTCACACCCACCTCTTATACCTGTAGGTAGGTAACAAACACATAGCTGAGATGGAGTGCACTTGTCAAGATGTTTCCAACAATTCCCCTTCTTTGCTCAATACAGGAGAACTTTCAGTTCCCACTGACAGCCCCACCAACCATTTATTTTGGTTTATTTTCATTGACAGTCACCTTTCTTATTGGGGCTCAAGAAGGATTACAAATATGATAGAACTATTCAATCAATAAACTGATCACAAGATCTGATAATGTTTGAATTATAACAAAACTTCAGTTTAATAGCAAGGATTCCCTAGTAAAACAAAGCTATTTTGTCAATCAGCAAGTGTCATTTGACAATTTCTAGAAAACCATCAATGCAGTGGGGCTGGGATTGAAGAAGAGGAAGGGCAGGAGGGGAACGCACTAAATCCCTTTCACCTCCCAAACGGATCCATTTAATCCGAGTTCTGTGGCTCTACAAGAAAGCCTTTAGGATTATGTTTCAGGGTAGGAATAATTAGAAAATCTGATCAATAACACAAAATCCTGAAGGATTGAAAATGAGCATGGCTCCAAAATTGAGGGGTTGACTCATTAGTCAAGGCCTGGCTCAACACACCAGTAGTGGTTTTCACAGATCTATGAATCCTGGCACCATCCAGCACAGTAACAGGTTCAAAGTGATCTCTAATGGAATCAAATGCGCTATTGTAGGTTTCTAGTGTCTCAGCTGTATTCTGATCAGCACCCAAATCATAGCGCGTGAGAAATTTTTTCTACAAGGAACTTTACAAAGGTATCACAGCTAGTTGTCAGATTTAATTTAAACAGCTGAGCTGGGCATAACCTAGATCCACAAAAATAGCCACATAGCAGGATTTCCTTGCCACTGTTAGTCTTACTATAGTTCTATAGCACAGACAGTCAGAGTCAGTGCATGTTTTCAGGAGAACACATATCGGAACTAGAGAGGTAAACTTTCCGAAAATTTTGAAGCTCATTTTTTTCTGGAAAAAAACAGAAAATTTCAGAAAAATTGAAAAAAATGCTACACTTCTTTTTTCTTTTCCAGATTGAAAGTCATTCTGTTACTTTAGTAACATAAAATATGACTATGGACAATTTTACTTGGCATGATATTATCACAACTAGCATATTAAAAATACAGTATCCAAACAATTATTACAAACAAAATTTACTTTTTAAAGATTTATTTGTAATTGTAACAAATGGAACAACAATCTCCTGAACTGTTTACTAGTTTAAGTGGAATAGACAAAAAACCTCCACAAAACATTTTTTTTAAATCCAGAAGTAACAATTATTCATCTTTCCTCTCCACAGTATAAAATAAAAAACCCCTCATTCTCATAAAAATAATTGAAGAGGGGGGAGGTGTATAGGAGGGAGTGTACGACTAAGTTTTAATGAATGGGCATGACCTAGGACTTGCTTGTCCTCAGTGCACAGAAATTAGAATAATCTGATACCATACATATTTTTTAGAAATGATTTGGAAAATATTTGAACACCTTGTCTTAAAATATTTTATTCATCATGTCAAAATAAAATGTTTCATAATCAATTTTTCCCTTTCCTTTTTTTCAATTTTTCAATTTTTTTTTTTTGAAAAAAACAAAAAAGGCTTCAGGAAAAAAATGGGGGGGAAATGGTTTCTTTCAGAATTTTTCTGGTTTTTTTCTCGGCCTTCATATCTCTAATCGGAACTCACTGTGTGTATAATCTCTGTCCACTTATGAGAGGTTGGGGCACAAGAGCCCTTCACAGTTAAATTTTGCCACTTTCTCACCTATTGTATTTATAGCATTAACACAAGTGTATCAAAGGGGTACCGTAATGCTCCCCTGCATTTTCTCCCCCTGCATTACTTTACTGCTCTAATACCATGAAATTCTAAACTACTGGACTCTTATTTATGGCTAACACTGTTAGCAAGAGCAAGATCGAATCCTCCTGGCAAAGAGTCAGAACTTCAGGAATAACCCATACAGTTATTTAAAGTTGTGTACACACCCCTATTAAAAAAGGCAAAAGCATGTTTTGGATATGATTACAGCACATGGCAGAAAGAACCAGGTCTTATGTGTGTGGGGGGGGAGAGCAACTAGGCATAGGCATGGATGCCTTTGCATATACACACACCTATTCTTCTATAACTGCACGGCTGGAAAACAAAGGGATCCTCATTTTTTGCCTTTTCAACTTATTAAAATGTTATGTAACAATATCCAACTGGTCAGTTGTCAGGACATCCTGACCTTTATCAAACACCCACATACAGAAGTACTTTGTCCAAATACTGAGTACTTCAGGCCATTGTTGACATTCTGGACCAGACTCCTATATTATATTTGGCCTGCTCTTCAGATTGGGCCAAATAACTACAGAGTCAAGATCTCCTTTTGGGGGGGGGGGAGGTATTTTTGTATATTGTGTGTGCATGTGTGTATAAGTCATGGCAACCTCTAGTGACTGACCCCTACTGGGGCCCTGGAAGATATTAGGCAGGTGGCTGAATAAAGCCTGCTCCTGCCTCCAGCTCTGGCATTCCAAGGAGGTCTCCCACCCAAGTACTTGCCAGAGTCGACTCTGCTTAGCTTCCAAGATCAGATGAGACTGGGCTTGCCTGAGCTATCCAGGTCAGAACAAGATATTTTTGAGAGGACTATAATGATGTTGGCAAGAGGTCATGAGTTCATCAAAGCTTCTTTGAAATTAATGCTAAGGGTCTGCTAGGAACACAGCTTCAGCATAGGCATCCTGGCCAGAATTTTCTCTGCAGCTATCAGCAACTGGGGAGACCAGTTGTGAAGAAAGAAAATTTCATTCATAGTCGCTGCGTCAGAGCAGCAGAGGAAGGGACACAGACACATACACACAGAGCCTTGATCACATTTCCTTCTCAAGAAAATAGCTTGACACTCATGCACAAAGTAGCCCCAACAGCATTCATGAAGAAGAGCTGTACTTTTTCCAGCACAAGGGAATCTGGTGCAATGGATCTTTCTTCCTGGGACATTCACAGTCTGCTTGTGCCACTGAAATAGGAAGAGAGCAGATAATTTCTTCCCCTTTTGTTCTCTGACTCGGTCTTAATCTTACTTATATTTTTATCCTCTCTTAACTGGGTCACTACAGGCCCATTTAGCTCGACACCAGCTTTCCTCCAACTCCATCATTGTTTTGTGAACATTCTCAGAATCTCAGCGCACAGAAGCAATTTAAGAGCCACACTGTTCCTTTAACAGAACCTAACAGCACAACATGGTTAAGAAACCTCCAGGAAGAAGACACCTCTGTCATACTGGGCACTCGTTTTCACAGAGACAAGTTGTCGCATCTCATGGTTGCTCACACTGAGCCAGAGCAGGTCATAAAGGAAGGAAGAGTTTCCCTGCCACCATCCCAAGTGTAACCCCCTGGCCAGCAACCACACTATAGTCAACAGTGTCTGGTAGCAGCTATCTGGGGTCTCAGGCAGAGGTCTTTCACATCACTGACAGCCTGATCCTAACAACTTTCATATCACCTAATACCTGATCCTTTTAACTGGAGATAGCGGGAAGTGAACTTGGGACCTTCTGCATGCAAAGCTGACACTCCATCACTGAACCACACAGTGCTTTTCACCCTTTTGCCTGCCTGCATTCATCTGTAGCCTCCAGACACACATTGCCACTGTTCTCCATAATATAGTAAATGTATATTGAGAACTTGGTGGGGGGTATAAGGTGAGAGCATTGCAAGAAGAAAAGTACTGGGAGGCAAAACAGCTAAAGTCACCACTTTCCCCTACTGCTTTGCAGCTGTTTGGCAACAGATGTGGGTATGGGAACCAGAGCTGTTGCTGAATATAGTTCCGGCCTCACATCTCAGCCCTTCCACACACACTGCATTGCAACGACTGCAAGACAGAGAGCTCTGCAAGAATTATTCTTCCACCAGTTCCCTAACATACGGCAATAGCATGTTGAGAACCAGAATGCACTGGAGGAATGAGTGGGTTGTAAAATGCATCTGTGCGGATCTTTACATCCCTATGAGAATAACTGGGACCCCTTCCCCAAAACAACTGATCTGAAGGCACCAAACCCAACCAAAAGCTTGATAACTTTTAATGCCATCAGAAATTCTACAAAATGCTTTTAAGTCTTCGAGGCTATGAATACTGCAAAAAGTAGATGATGCTTAGAAACACTTACAGTTCAGTGCTGCAAACTGCATCACAAGTAGCAAGGACAGACAGCTCGACAAGAGGCTTTTTCACCCAGCGAAAACCTGACTCATCTGTTTGTACTGTCCACACAGAGACAGCTGCAGAATGGACTGTAAAGTCTCCTTCAGTTTAATAGCTTCACATCAACGAAAATGGCATGACAGAATTCATTCAGCATACCTCTTAATTATCTGCTTAGCAACACCTGGCACTGGGAACTCAGCACCTCTCAAGAGACCACACAGCCAGAGCTGCTTACTAAACAGTTGCAAGGCTAGCAGTCCTTAATAAGCAGAGCAGTGTGTGCACTGCAAACCAGGGGCAGAAAGGAAATACTACATTTTTTGCTAATGGATACCAAGAATTCAGTTTCCTAAAGATACCATCTTTCAATTTAAAAGAGCAAGTTTCTAGTCCTTATGAAACTAGACAGGATTCCTGATGGTCAGGGGTTGTGCTTCAGTCTCCTACATCTCTCCTGGTTGGCCAATCCATTATTACACAAACTAGAACTGGATGGAAAGCTGCTTCATTTATGCAGTGCAAAGCATTCCTTGATGTGTAAATTACATTACACTGCACAGCCCTTTCAGAGCCAACAGTTCCAACAACAGGCATAGATTTGCTCTCACCATTCCCACTAGCATTCTGCCAAGTTAGATACCAATCAAGGTGTGCAGAACCTCCCATCCTACCCCAACTGCTAATCCCTGTGGGGGCAGGTAATTCCCACCACCAACACCACAGGACCACTTCAGTTGGGCTGAAATTTCCTGCAACAAACTGCAGCTTTGAGGAATGCAAACTTGCAGACCAAAAGCCCATGTGCAGGATCACCCACATCGAAATCTACATGCAGATGTCCCCAAATGGAAGGAGGAGCCCTATGGCTCAGAAAGAGACAGTGTGTGACACTGGCAGACATTTACATGCGTCTCGGGACTGGAAGTCTATCTATTCAGGATGTAAGCTGCTTGTCCTATATAACACTGAACTACAACTCTGTAGGAATGATCTTACAGCTGTGAAACAGCTTTAGCATCCTTCTCCCCTTCCTCCCCCCATTGAACAGCATCATTAGAGAACACTGACATTTGATTAGTAGCAGACAGATCCATTTAGCACAAACCCGGCCTCCTGGGAAGCAAGCTCTCCCTTTGATCTGCACCATACATCCCTCCAAAAAAGCTGCCTTAACTAAACCCAGATAGGACTACAAACTGCTCAAACAATGCTGAATGCAATTTAGCTTGTGGCAACCATCAGTTCCGGGAAGTGGCTCATTTGGATGAAGCTTACCATTTTAATCAGTTTAACCCAAAAGAAGGAAGGCTTAGATGAGAAGCAAAAAGATGTGCCATCCACTGAGCTACCAGTCCCCAGGTCAAGAAGTCTGCAAGAACAGGCCAGAGATGTGGAACTGCAAGGAGAGCAGGGTTATCAACCTCAACACGGGTCCTGTATTACAGCTGATGCCCAGACTACATGGATTACAACTGATATCCAGAGGAAATGGCTGAGTAGGAGGGCAAACTCTCGTATAACAGAGTCTACAAGAAACTGTGGTCCTAGAGTGATCACGTTGCATTTCCAACTCCAAACTTCCCAGGCACTGACTGCCCCCCAATCTCCAGGAATTTCCCAAGCCAGAGAGGGCGGAAAAGGAGGGAAGGGAAAATATATCGAGGACCATGTTTTTCCTCTGCTTTTGGCCGTTCAAGGGGTTAGTGTAGGGTTGCTAGAAAGTGAGGAATCCCCTGGGGTGATCCCCTCCTCTGCTCAACTGACCAGCAGGGCAGAGAATGGCACCAAAAATGGGGGGGGGGGCCCACAGTGTCCTGACATGCTAATGCCACTCCTCATGCACCCAGAAGTGATGTCAGCTTGTCACTGCCAAGGACCTCCACCACCCTGTAAGCCCCCCATTGCCAGGGGTTGATTGACAATCCTAGGTGAGAGAGAGTCAACAACTTTTTAAATACATTTTCATTTTGCCTTCTTCCCAGACTGTTAGAGGTTGCTACTAGCTTCCTCCAGTTACTCAAGCCTGCTTGTCATTCAACACAGGATGCAGACTATCAATGCCATCTGTTGTATGGCTATACCTGTCCCAACCTGGAGTAACTCAACACAGGATTACACTACAGAGGCCTTATAATCAGAGTCTACAACACCTTTTTCTTCTTTAAACACCCAGCCTGATTAAGAGTCCTGCACAACTCAAAAGTCTGCATACTGTTCTATAACAAAGCAGGAGTCAAGTTGCATCTTTAAGACCAACCAATTTTTATTCAGAACGTAAGCTTTCATGTGCTCTCTTAAACACACTTCATCAGACAAGGGGATCAGGTATTGTGAGCTGAAATACAAGCAGTTTGTTGATAAAGAGGGCAAACTAACTGATCACATAGTCACATAAAACAGTGTGGCTTGGCCATTTGGTCTGTTCTCTCTTTCTATGTTCTATGTTATTTTAATTCTCTCCCTTTCTATGTTCTATGTTATTTTAATTGGGTCCAATAAAAAGCATGGCATGGCTCATTGTTTGGAGATATTTTTTTTTTTGGCCAAACAGTATCCTCTTTTACAATATCCTCTGAGTATCCTCTTTTACAGTATCCTCTGAGGCATGGAAGATAGGTTTAAGGTTATCCATCAACTCATCCTTCAGTCCTACTGTGTAGCCAGCACACAGGAGACTGATAATTTCAGTAACAGGTCTCTTTATTGCTTCCAGCTACAGCTAGGCCCTGTGGCGCAGAGTGGTAAAGTTGCAGTACTGCAGTCTGAACTCTCTGCTCACAACCTGAGTTCAATCCCAGCGGAAGCTGGTTCAGGTAGCCAGCTCCAGGTTGACTCAGCCTTCCATCCTTCCGAGATCAGTAAAATTAGTATCCAGCTTGCTGGGGGGAAAGTGTAGATGACTGGGGAAGGCTATGGCAAACCACCCCGTAAAAAGTCTGCAGTGAAAACGTTGTGAAAGCAACATCACCCCAGAGTCGGAAACAACTGGTGCTTGCACAGGGTACTTGCACCTTTACCTTTTTTTTTAGGACAGAACACTTTATTTATTTATGTATTTATTTATTACTTTCAATTTCTAACCTGCCCTCTCTGTGAGCGGACTCAGGGAGGCTAACAGTCAACACTTACAGATGGAGAATACCTGGACACATACCAAAGACTGCAACCAACCAAGCAAGGTCCCTCCTGTACAGGTCTTGAAACGAGAAACAAACTAGTTCTTGAGGGTTCACTTAAAGGTATACACAGATACATACATCACAGTAACTCTTAAGGCTTCTTTTTGCCAATTGCATGGGATGGGAGCACCCCCATCAACACTGCAGCTTCCTAATATCCCTTTGCTCACGCCTACGTGTTGGAAGCATTTTGCATGATTACCCAAGTACAGGCAAAACAGGGTCTGAACAGCAGGCTACAGCTGTGCCTGGGGTTGCTGCACAATCGCTTCTTATCAGGTCTTGCTGGAATGAGGAAAGAGTTTTGTTTAGTTAACTGAGCTGGCACCAGATACTTCCTTCCATTTTTGTTAGCTAAATGTAGCCGAGATAATATTAATGATAAGGGCAGACATGGAATCTCCTCTTGGTTGCACCAGCAGTATCAGGAATAAGTAAACAGAGACATCATCTGAAACTGGCGTCAGTCAGAAAACCCAGCTGCGGGAAAAGTTAGGACCATGCCTGCATCTGTAAAAATGGGGGAGAACCTTGCAATTATGCATGTCACTACTGTTACAACAAAGTTTTGCCCAAGCAGGAGGGGATAATTTTGTCCAAACCGCTTCAGAAAAGAAGTAGGGAAAAGGAGGGAAGGTCACAGGTAGGCTACATATTAAAAGAAGCTCAGTGGTGCCTGAACAACATTCAATGGGGCTCGAGCTTTTGTAAGTCAGATTTTACTTATTCTGCTTAGGTCAGGGTGGAAAGCAGCCATGGGAGACAGAAGATCTGCTTCCAGGCAAGCAATAAAACCCTGGCTTGATACTACTTTGGCTTGCATGGGGCCAAACTTCACAGGACACTGTGGTATCCATGACTTGATCTCCAAACCTGCAATTTGGCTTCAAAAAAACTCACTGAATGCAAATTAGGGCTATGGCCCTGAGGAAGAAGGGATTTCCCCCTACATACACCGTTCCTGATTGAAAATTCCCTCCATATTGCTTTCATAAGAAGGGGATATCGTTTTGTGCCCTTCATTTAATTTTTGGAACAGAGCCTGCACCTGCCAGCAGCTTTTAGACCTGGTAGAGGTAAAACAATGTGCCAGGAAGAAGGCAAGGCTGAGCTCTTTTTCCTCAACACACTGGTTTTGCATTGCAGGGGGTATTCCAACACTCTTCCCCCACAGCTAAACCTGAAAGGATGTCACACAGGAAAAACTTAATGGACTGGATCAACTGGCCCAACAACAGATTTTACTCAGCAGCCCTGCAGGATTTCAGGGCACCAATACATGAGGCAGACTTCATTCTTTGAACCCATGAATGAATGGGTAGGTTCATGTGCAAAGGACCCTCGGCCTCCTGGGTGAAATAAATCCAACCAGCTCCATTCATTTGTATTTCATGACAGGTGCTTTGAAGCTGGAGTGTAGCTAGGGTTGCCAACCTCCAGGGAGTAGCTGAAGGTCTCCCATTATTACAACTGATCTCCAGGCAACAAACATCAGTTTGCCTGGAGAAAATGGTCACTTGGAAGATGGATCTATGTCATTATGCCCTGGTCAGTCGGTCGGTCATGCTTGTATACCAACATATACACCACAGGTCATAAGCAAACAAATATATAAATATATAAACATACACAGTGCAAAATACAAAGTGCAGAATACAAAATTTCATATTACAGAAACTTTGTACAGAATACAAAGTTTCTGTAATATGAAACTTTGTATTCTGTACTTTGTATTTTGCACTGTGTATACAAAGTTTCACATTAAAAGGCAATACCTCTGAATGCCATAGGAATTTTACAGCTGCAAAGACATTATGCCCCATTGAAGTCCCTTCCCTCCCCAAACCCCACCATCCCTCAGGTTCCATCCCCAAATCTCAAGGCATCTCCCAACCTAGACCTGGCAACTTTAGGTGCAGCTCTTGGTACAGGCTTGGCCCCAACATCTCATTTAAGAACATAAGAGAAGCCATGTTGGATCAGACCAATGGCCCATCCAGTCCAACCCTTTCTGTCACACAGTGGCCAATATGTGTGTGTGTATACACACACACATATACACACACACACACTGTGGCTAATAGCCACTGATGGACCTCTGCTCCATATTTTTATCCAATCCCCTCCATATTTTTATCCAATTTTATATATATAGAAACCTCAGACATTTGAGAACTAGAGTTTCTACATATCATGTAGAAAATATAAAACTTGATTTTGATTTTGATAATATAAAAACTTGATTTTTTTTTTAAATAAAAGTTTAAGCCTTCTAGAATCTAGCAGATCCAGCCATGACCTGGGTTGCCCAGGCAAGCCCAATTTCATCAGATCACAGAAAGTTAACTCTGGCAAGTACCGGTACTTGGATGGGAGACCTCCTTGGAATACCAGTAGTTGGTAGAACAGGGGCAAGCTTTATCCAGCCACCTCTCTGAATATCCTCCAGACCCCTAGTAGGGGTCAGTCACCAGAAATTGCCATGACTTCCAGGTGCAGACACACACACACAAAAAATACAAACATTGCCCCCTTAAGAGAAGAGAATCTAACAGATCCAGATTGCAAAGAAGAGATGATCCCCAAATGCTTGACAGGAGAGTGGGACCTAGAATGCCATATGTTTGCAAAGGCTGGACAGCTACAGTCGCCAATTAGCCTAAGCACTGAATGCAGGTACACAGAAAAGGGGATGAAGGGAATCAACCCTACCATTTCATGCATAAGTACTTTTTAAAATAACCTTGAGTTGACCCTGCTTTAGTGCCTAGAGTTTCAAAGTAGCTCACAGATTCAAAACAACAAAGAATGCAACAGTATATTAAGCACATTATTTCAATAGACCAACAATCCATTGAAATACCAGCTAGCAGATAAACTGAAATGTTCCTCTAAAAAGCAAAGCTGTAACCATCTATTTGAATGCAAGCCAGAGAGGTGCTGTGAGTAGAGTACTGGGCAAAGGATCTGGAAGATGTAAGTTCAGTTTCCTTCTCTGCCATGGAGCTCCCTGGGTGACCCAGGCAAGCCACTGTTTCTCCCCTGACCTCTCTTCACAGGGCTTTGTGGAGATAGTGGGAGGGGACATACATGCTGCCTTGAGTTCCTTGGAGGAGAGGCAGGACCAAAATGGCTAGAAATAGCCTCAGAGAAGCTTCATAGAGCAGGCATTTCTTTTATTTATTTATTACTTTTCATTTATATCCCGCCCTCTCCGCAAGTGGACTCAGGGCGGCTTACAACATTATAAAACAATTAATCCGATAAAACATATAAAATCATAATTTACATATCAACTTAAAAACCATTCTATAGCGCTATTTCTACCAAGTTACCACCCTGCAAATACAAAAAGCCCAGCCTTCCTTGGAAATTTTCAGGCACATGTCAGTACAGAAGCACCTCTGGATTTTCAGGCCCTGGACTGCTTTGTAACTTAAATGGCAAGGCCAGTACTGTCAACTGATTATATTAAGGAGAGACCAACAATGCCTGTTTTTCAGTTGCAAATGAGCCACATAAAAGTCCTTGAGCTGCAATGGGCAAGTTACAGTCTGTTTAAACAGTTGGCTTGAATCACTACTGAACAGACCTGGTTGTTAAACATCTGACCAGACCCGAGGAAACCATGTCTGCCATCTTAATGATATTTAATCGATTTTTAATTGCTGTAATTTTAGACTTTCAGAGACAATTTGTTACACTGTGTATCTTTCTTGTATGATTTTATGCTGTAACCTGCCCCAAGTCCTCTTTGGCGAGAAGGGAGGGATAGAAATTGCATAAATAAATAAATCGCAGTCCACCAGGATTTTACACAGCTGATGTGATACTCACCACTCAAGGCCAATGTTGTATTCTCCAAGGCATGGCACAGGACTAATAGAATACCTAGAAGGAAGAGAGGAAAAAATCCAGGTTTCAAAATGTGCAACTTGTCTCTAAAATACCACACTTCAAAATGGGCTCTCCATAGTCTCACCATACGTGTTAAAAGAAACATTTCCCAAGCCCTGTGGTTAGTTCTGGGTTGCAGATATTCCATGCATTCCTGTAATTCACAGTTCACACACACAAATGCTATGCAGCAACTCAGCAAGTGCAATTACAATTTGAGCTCTATAATAGGGTTGCCAACCTCCAGGTGGAGCCTAGAGATCTCTCAGGATTACAACTGATCTCCAGACTACAGAGATCAGTTCTCTTTGGGGGAAACGGCTTCTTTAGAGGGTGGACTCTACAGCATTAAACCCCACTGAGGTTTCTCCCCTCTGTAAGCCCTGTCCTCCTCAGGCTTTACTCCTAAATCTCCAGAAATCTCCCAAGCTCTAGTTGGCAACCCTAATCAGAAGACAAATGACACTGTGCACTGAAGTCTGCAGTCCTCACATGGAAGCCAGCCTATTGACCATCTGGGTAGGAATGGCCTGCACGGCTGAAACAAGGTTCTTCAAAAGCACAAAGAGGAAGGAAACTCCATACATAATCAAGGGCACACCCAAGTCAAACACCTGTCCCAGGTGTTTCTTATCGTGAATTACTTCCTACTGAAGCAGTCTTATTAAACAAAACCGATATAGCTCTTGGCAAGAATACACGAGCATTTAAGAGAGACCAGAATTAGGTAGTGGAATCCTGGCCACTACTTTCCTAAGGCAAAGGAACTGTGGGAGGAAAGGAGATATGGATCCCTACACCCCAACTTTGAGTCATTTCCTGTCATCCATGGCAGGCAGATTCTTGATCTTTGCTGGCAGTGGGAACATGCATCTCTAACTTCTGCTGGACAGAACTACCTGGTAGGGAGATTTGCAAGTGAAACATCATAGGGAAGAGAAGGGTAAAGCACTCCTCTTCTACCTACCACCCTCACGCACACACCCTGTGTCTATCTGCTTTGGTGAAGCAGAAGACTGAATTCCCAGATAAACAGCAGCCACTACAGTTCAGTTCTGACTCAATACTGTATGTATTCATTTACATACTGCCTTTCCTCCATCATGAAGCACAAAGCAATGTACATGTGCGGCTCTCGTCCAGGCATTTTAGCACATGCCTTCTCACCATACCTGGGTCCTACAAGCCTTCTTATCACCTTGTCCTACACAGAAAAGGATCAGACTACCGCTAAGGCAAGGTGGGTACCTTTACTTAGGACACCACAGAGTCATTTCTTGGTGCAGCAAATAGTGAGCAAGGAACTTTTGTGAGCTATTTGTATGCACCCACCATATCCACCACACATGCAGGATTGAGGGGGAAAGGGATTGAGGGGGAAAGAATGTTATTGTCAATTGGTTTTTCCATCCTTAGAAAGCCATAGAAGTTTCTGAAAAACATTCCAGATGAGGGGATGGGGTTACCCTTTTGGCAACCCAGAAGAGAACTATTTCCATGCATCCCCTTGCCCCATAAAGTCAGAAGGGTTCCGTCACATTCCAACCCAACTGAAAATAAGAGCCAGGATGGAGCTATACAGACAACAGACTCAGTTCCAGGAAGGATAAGGCTTTGCCCCAAGAGCAATCACAAGTTGACCACTCAGGCTGCCATCTATTTACATGGGAAAAACAGCCGCACACTTTAAGAGAGGAAAACCAAACACTGCTTTTGTGGGGAAGTTTGGGGCAAGAACAAAACCTGCCATGCTAAGCACAAGACAGCTAAGTCCTTATTGATAAAAATCCTGCAGTGCAAAACAAATTTTTCCTAACTTCAGAGATCTTTGCAATATGTTGTATTTGTGCACACACACACGCACAAAACCATTATGATAGGGTTTTTTTTTTTTGTAAATGCTACAGAGTTGACTTATCATTAATTTCCATAACTGAGGATTTACCATTTAATGGGAGAGGGGAGCTGGTGCAAAACTGACAGTCAGAGTTACTCAGAACTGTCCCAGGGATGGATCTGGCTCAGATCCCAACTGTTACAAGTGAGCTCTTGGACCAGCCAAGTTGCAATCCATAAATATGCCAGCAGCTTATCCAGGCGTGATGGGAACACGCTAGAAATACTTCCACCAACCTCATCCTTGGGATTGCTGCCCACCATGAATCAAGCTGGGGCATGGACTGCTACGCTCCCTCAAAAGTGGCCTCTCTCCAACACAGCCAGGGTTTAGCACCCACAAAAAACAAACATCAGACCGATTAGCTCAATTGGGCATTCGGAGCTATTAAAAAATTTATCAACCCGCCATGTTCAAAGCAATGGTCTTCGGGGAACATGAAGGCATGGAAACTTCTGGAAAACACATCCAGCAGAGGCTTGAAACACTGGGCTACAGATGGTCCTTTCACACAGGTAGTTTGACAGACTTTCCCCCCTTCCCATTTCTGAACTACAACATTGGGCAAATCAACACACACCAAACTGACTTTTGCAGAATCAGACCAAACAAGCTTGCCTAGCCCAGCACAGCACTCTCCACTGGGATGAAGCAACAGCCCTCAAGATCTCTGGCTCAGGCTTCCCTTGGTCGTGCTTGCCACCCAACATGCTCTTTGTTCTAAGTGCTCAAGACTGAGTCTTGACTGTGCCGCATGCAAAACATGTGCTCCAGTTCTGCTCTAACACAGGACATATGAACATACGAAGCTGCCTTATACTGAATCAGACCCTCGACCCATCAAAGTCAGTAGTGTCTACTCAGACTGCCCTATGGACATAAACCCAGAAACTATGGCATTTGGGCCCTGCACTGTACTGACTAAGCTAGCTAAGTATTCTGTTACAAATATTTCTTGTCTCACTATCCCAGTTTGTCAACAAATACAATTTTTTTTAAAAACCTAATATTGGAAAAAAAAATACCATGGCTGCAATAGTTGCAGTCCCTAACCTAACTACTTTCTGTGCCAATCAGGGTTGCATATTCAGGTAAGGAATGGTGTTTTCAAAATTTCTTATGTGGTGAAGGGAAAGGGAATCAGGTAGGCCCCACATTCGATCACATGGGATGCGGAATTTAACCAGTTGGCCTGGGTCCCAAGACACCTCTCCTGCTTTGCTACACTATTGATTGGCAGAAGTAAGCTTCTTTGTACTGCTGCCAATCCCCAGTTGGGAGCAGGGTATTCCCCAGTTTGGAAGCCCTCCCCCCACTTCAGGCTTATCAGAAAGCAGGGGTAGACGTAGGGAAATGTCTGCTAGGCACTCTATTATTCCTTATGGAGACTGGTCTCCATAGGGTATAATAGAGAATCAATCTGTGGGTATCTGGGGCTCTGGAGGGGCTGCTTTTTGAGGTAGAGGCACCACATTTTCAGCACAGCATCTGGTGCTTTTTCTCAAAAAACCCTCCAACTTTCCAACCCTAGCCACCAGAATACTTTAGAAATATCAAGTCCTCTCAAAACTCTGTTCTTGTCTCCTAAGAGATTGCTCTTCCAATTAAGAACATGAGACTTTTCCTGGCCACCTGCTCCAAGTTACCTTGGAGCAGGCAACAGTCTACCCAGTTTCCCTTTGTGCCTTGCAAAGCATAGGATGAAGACACAGGCAGACTGTTACATTTTTTCTTTTTAATGAAATTGTTACTTCACTGGTACTTGTAGTCATTGATTACTAAAAAGAAAAACACAAAGCTCAGCAAGAAAGGTCTAAAATAAGAAATAAATGCAGTCTCCTCCCCCTACAAAGATCAGCCAAGAAGCAAATACAATTATCTTAAAATATACAAAGAACTGCAGGTATCACCTTGGGGAAGCAGGTTAGTCTGTTACATGAAAATTATTATTCTACCACTAAGAATTATGGGAAATAAATAATAAGAATTACCAGATTTCTCTTGCAGGCCATACTTGGGCCTCTCATTCCCACCTGTTCCTCGGTTTGTTTCTCTAGTTCTCAAAGCTTTCCCATTTCAAATTCAGTATCTCTTCTCTACGAGTCCTTTTCTTTTCACAGGCACTCCCTTTAAGTACTCTCAGACCCCTTCCATTCTACCTAATAAGGAAAATTACTCTAGCAGATTTCTATTAGCCCACTGCTCACAGGTCTCAACTCCTGAGGCTGCTGGAAGCAACTCCTTTGTCCTGCTGGCAACCAGTCTTGCATTATGAAAGGGCACAAATACTACAGGCTAGCTGGCAAAACCTGACCAGCAACCTTTTGCCTAAGGTGAAGTTAGCCTAAGATTGATCTCTGTGCTTTTTACACGGCTACCTGTGGGGTAAAGTGTTATTTTACCACACACACTTCATCCCTTCATTTAAGTGAAATACACAATCTCTAGGAAGAGGCTGACTGCAGCATGTACAAGGGAAAAAAATAGCTTCCTACATACAATACACAACACATGAATGATTCCATGATTCAACATGTAAATATTCCTCTACTTGATAGTGCATGTGGATTGTTTCCTTGCTAAAAGTCCAACTGTGCAAAAGGGACATTGGTCAGTCCTAGACTCTTTCCTTGTCAGTGTCTCAGCAATAACATGTTTACCCCCAGCTATGTGTTCAGTTTTCATACTAAACTCCTGTATTTTCTAAAGCCAGTGTTGGAGTTTCAAGTGTTAGTGAGGGTTTTGCTGGTAGCCTGTAACCATTGCAAAGATGAGCAATTAGCTAGGAGGGAAAACTCTTGTCAAGTCAAGTCAGCCTTTATTGGCATAAAGAACTCTTGTCCCAATAGATAGTCCCATCTTATTCAGTACCAATATAACCAGCAGTCACTCCTCCTCAACAGAAAATGAAATTGATTTCTTTTCTTATAAGCAACTGAGTGCTTCACTTTTTTGCACTCCTGTGGCAATACAGCATGCTGGTGTCTGAGATATCAGTTGCTACACAGAGGTATTTATGACTGGAGTCTCCACTACTGGTAAAGAAATTAAACCTTCCTTTAACTGGTCAAAAGCAACTTGATACTCTAGGGTCCAAGCATTGTTTTCTTTAGGGCGCGTGGAGAGGACAGGGCAATGGGTCCAAACCTGCATTAACACAATTCCCAGAAATGATTTGATCAGCTTCATGGTGGGGAAGGAATCAGTTTCACCCACCTTGATCCATGTGAGTAGAACATTCTTTCACAGTGCCCCAAATACACAATGTCTGACCTGGCAAACTGGTACATGCTCAATTTCTGAATGGCATTGGCACACACTTTCCTTGAATGGACTACATGCAAATTCATCTGTTTACTAAAAACTGCAATGTCATCTGTGTTAAGCACAGCAAACTCTCCCATTCTATTCGACAGACTGTTTATCAGCCTCTGGAAAAATATTGTGGAACTCCTCCAGAGTCCAAATGGAAGGACCTTGAACTCATAAAGGCAATCAGGTGTGATTGAAATGCAGTTTTGCCCTGGACTCTTCCGCCAAAACCACCTGCTATAATGGCAATCAACTTAACTGACCACAGCATATCAGTCAAGTATCCATTCTAGACATGGTAAGCTTTCTATAATCCACACAAAACCTTCCTAGTTTAGCCACCTGAACAACAGGTGATGCCCAAGAGCTCATGGTAGATTAAATCAATATTAAAAAGCAGGTGTGTCTTTAATGCCTTTCTTCATTAGCACTTAAAACCTTTCCATTAATTCCATTAATGGGAATTAGAGTAATAAATGCATGCCAACAGGGCATTTTTTGAGCAGGAACGCACTTCTGGCTGGCTTGGTGCCTTGGTGTGGCCTAATATGCAAATGAGGTCCTGCTGAGCTCTTTCTACAAAAAGCCCTATGTGAAGCAATAGTGATGTGGGGTGTGTGGCCTAATATGCAATTAAGTTCCTGCTGGGCTTTTTCTACAAAGAAAGCCCTGCATGCCAGTGTTTATACAGCACTTAGTCTGACCGCTTCCCAGACCTGGCCCTGAAAACTGACTTGAACTGATCCAAGACTTAACTGTATTGTGCAAACTCCTTCCAGCCATCCCACAGTGTATTGGTTTAACACATCAACAAGGCTTGGGACATAATCTACTACAGCAGCTATACTTAAGGGGCTAAGGAACCACAAGCCTATCTTGTGAGCACTATTTCCCAACGTGGCACCTGCCCTGTTTTTCATGAAAATGTGGAAGGTTAATGCCCAGTGAAGTTTGCGGCTGACAGTTGGTTTCCAGTCAGCACACAGAGTGGTTCTAATCACTCTATCCCTTCCAGCACTAGAGTTTAACTTGCAGGGTACTCTTAATGTATGGAAGCATTTATCTTTTAATATCCAGCCTAATAACGAGTTCTGGAAAACTTTGCACACTGCTTTGTGTTGTTAAGTCTGACTTGCGAGCCCTTTCCCTCACTCCAGATACCCAATGGCTGGCTAAGCCTATATGCTCAGAATTACCCTAATAATGTATAGTTTATATTATATCATAATGTATGTCTGCTTGATGGAATAGTATACAAGGCATACAGGAGTCACATGGCTCTTTTGGTTGATGATAATTGCAAGTTTGGCACTCTCTGTGAGCCACAGAGTAAGCACCACTGTACTACAGGGTACTCTGCTTCTAGGACTGAATCCTCCCAATTCTTTGCCAAAATCTAGAACCATCTCACCCTTCCAAAAATGAATTCACAAGGCGACTCACCAGTGGAATCCTGTGGACCTTTTTTTTCCTTTTCAAATATTTTTATTTTTTATAGGATACAGAAATAAAAAAGGAGAAAGTAAATGAAGAAACACATACACACACACACAAACACATTCACCCCATCTACAATTTCAAATCAGCTCATACATAACACTAGGAATACATTCAATTATCACAATACATATCAGCCCCAGATTTCTAACATATTAATTTCTTTTAAACAGTTACTCCATTATTATCAAAACTTTCTTCTACCATTACTATTTATCCCCATATTCAACATACTATTTAATTTGAGCAAATTTTCTTTAAAAAAGGACCACCAATAAACTAAAATACATTCATTTATACAAACAAGTATACATGCCAAAATTACATATGTGAATAATGTTATTTCAGAGAGTAATCATAAAATAAGTTTCTGTAAATGCTTTCAAAAAATTGTTGTGTTCATTTTACATTCCCCCTTTACTTACAGTAAGCATAATAATTTTCCCATTTTTTTCAAATTATTTCTTTTATTTATATAGTTAATTTAGCCATAGTCACATATTCCACCAGCTTTGTTTGTTCAGACATTCTTGAAGTGTTCATTCCATCTTATCTGGTAGAATTCCCAGTAGAATAATCTCTGGCTTCATTTCCAAATTGATTTTTAAAATTTTCTGCATCTCTTCATGAATTTCTTTCCAGAACTTTCTTACTTCTTTGCAAATCCACCACATGTGATCAAAAGAGCCTTCCACCTCTTTACATTTCCAACAGGCACCTAAATGATTCTGGTTCATCTTCTTAATGTCTTTAGGAGTTATATATATATAAAAAATACTTTGTACCAATTTTCTCTTAATGTTTGGCAAGCAGTGCATTTAATAGCTCTCGTCTACAAATTTTCCCAATGTTGAAATGTTATTTCTAGTCCTAAATTCTGGGACCAATGCACCATACATTATCTAATTTGTTCTGTTCTGTATCACATTGGAGTAAAAGTTTGTAAATATGTCCCAGCAAGTGATCCTTCTGCTGAGTTATGTTATCAGTCAGTTAAATCTCTCATTCAACCCCTATAGTCATGCATAGGTTCCTCAAGTCTGGAAGTTAGTTGAAGATATACCAGCCATTTAATTTTTTCCCCTCCTATTTTTTGCCACCATTTAATTTCCCCATGAGAATTCAGCATCTCTTTTGGTAAATTATGAAGTCATTAAGTCTTCTCTTGTACTTGTCATAAAATGCATTTATTGGAGACATGAGTGATGAAGTCAATGGATTGATCTTTATTTCTAAAGAGTCACAAATCTTAAATAAACTGTCTCTGATAACATGCTGAACTTTTGAAATGTGTGTTCTTTTTTTAACCCATAAAGCATCATGTATCCCTTCTGTCAGGACTTCCACTTCCAATTTCATAAGTCTGTCATTTGGGTTTTTAATCCAGACAACAATCCCTCCTGTGGACCTTCTTTAGGCAATCATCAACTAAAATAACCTTCATTCCCAGTCCCAGTGGTGAGAGTCTAAATATGATCTCAACATCTCTTTTAAGTGCCACTAAACCTCTCCACTCCACAAGAACATTCCACTAATAGAGATAGGCTGTGGTCATGAGGTGCTTAATACCACAACTCTTCTAAAGATGCTCTGTGGCTTCTGACCGGAAGATCTTCCCCATCTGACAAAATTTCAGATGACACAATATTTTAATTAATGCCTCAGTTACCACAGGATCCTCAGCTGAAGCCAGAATGGCTGCCTGTAGATTCTGAGTGGAAAAAATCCACAATGACTAGTTGAATCACTTCCCTCTGAATAGGCTTTGAACGAGTGACACTGTATCTATATTGCTGTCCTTTGAAAAGCTGTACCAGTGATGGGGAGATAATTTGAAAAGGTGCCTTGCTCCAAACTTTACCCACTCTCCAGCATGTCTTGAAAGACCTACTGGGGCCAACTGGGGCCAGTATAAATTCACTAACAGCCTCTGGTGGAGCCAGCTTGCCCCCAAGAGTACAGCACATGGCAAATCTTAATCTAACCATTAAGTCTCATCCTATACTTCTTAGGCACCAATAACTACTTAAGTAGCCTGTCCCTATACAGTTGCCCCAATCCTACACCCCCGAGATCTTCAGTGACAACCACTTCCTTCTCCCAACCTGATTGTCATGAACAGGTCCAAGAATACTTCCATAGGAACTCCTCCATTTCCCTTCGATTTTTTTGCATCCAGGTTTTCAGAGTCAATATCTGAACTTTCAGTAGCCACTGCTAACTGCAGATCAGTGATCCCCACCATGTTTCTACCTCTGGAAGCACTTTCTCCTCCACAAATGAGCTGCCAATATCAGACAAATCTTCCCCTTCTGGAAAAACACCACTTTCACCTGTGATATGGGTGGTCTATTCTCTGTTTTTATAGCCCTCTCTGCTCCACTCCACTACCTCAGTTTTATGCTGGCTGCCTCTCTCCCAGGCATCTTGAGCTCATCCAGCCCTATATGAAAGAAAAGAAAAAGAAAAAGAAAAGAACAAGTTCTATGCTGATCTACGCAACCTCGTACGGAAAACCCCTACAGAGGACAAGGTGATCATCCTTGGCGACTTCAATGCCAGAGTAGGTAAAGACTCGGAAGCCTGGAAAGGAGTACTTGGCAAACACGGCATTGGCAACTGCAATGACAACGGGCGCCTCCTGCTAGAATTCTGCATGGAGCACCAGCTCACCATCACCAACACTATCTTCCAGCAGAAGAACAGTCTGAAGACAACCTGGATGCACCCACGGTCCAAGCATTGGCACCTTATCGACTACATTCTGGTGCGCCAGAGAGACCTTCGAGATGTCTTACACACCCGAGTAATGCCCAGCGCAGAATGTCATACGGATCATCGTCTTGTACGCTGCAATCTCCGTCTTCACTTTAAACCCACACCCAGGAGAGGAGGTATCCCTCGGAGGAAGTTTCAGGTTGGCAGCCTCCAGTCAGCCGAAGTTAAAGCTGCCTTCCAGGCAAAACTCCAGTCAAGAATTGAGGACCTCAGTTGCCCCACAGACCCTTCTCCAGAAGCACTCTGGGAACACCTAAAAACTACCGTCCTGCAGATCTCTGAAGAAGTCCTCGGGTTCTCCACAAGGAAGAACAAGGACTGGTTTGATGAGAACAATCAAGAGATCCAAGAATTACTGGCAAAAAAGAGATCTGCCTACCAAGCACATCTTGCTCAGCCCTCCTGTCCTGGGAAAAAAGCAACCTTTCGCGCTGCATGTAGCAACCTCCAGCGCAAGCTTCGAGACATTCAGAATGAGTGGTGGACCAAGCTGGCAGAGAGAACCCAGCTGTGTGCAGACACTGGTGATTTAAGAGGGTTCTTCGAAGCCCTGAAGGCAGTATATGGTCCATCATATCAGGCTCAGAGTCCCTTGCATAGTGCAGACGGCCAAGTGCTCCTCACAGACAAGGCATCCATACTGAACCGGTGGTCAGAGTATTTTCAGGTTCTCTTCAGTGCCAACCGCGTAGTTCAAGATTCAGCAATCCACCTCACCCCACTTCAACCGGTGAAAACAGAGTTGGATGAGATCCCCACCCTAGAAGAGACTGTTAAAGCCATCAAGCAACTGAAAAGTGGCAAGGCAGCAGGAGTTGATGGAATTCCACCAGAGATCTGGAAGCATGGGGGCACAGTACTACATAGCTCACTTCACAAAGTACTTGTCACCTGCTGGGAACAAGGCAAATTACCACAGGACTTTCGCGATGCAATCATCATCACCCTATACAAGAACAAAGGGGAAAAGTCAGACTGCTCCAACTACCGGGGGATAACCCTGCTCTCCATCGCAGGCAAAATCCTTGCCAGAATACTCCTGAACAGACTGGTGCCCACCATTGCAGAAGAACTCCTCCCAGAGAGCCAGTGCGGCTTCAGAGCTAACAGGAGCACCACCGACATGGTATTTGTTCTCAGGCAGCTCCAAGAGAAATGCAGGGAACAGAACAAGGCTCTGTATGTGACTTTTGTCGACCTTACCAAAGCTTTCGATACCGTTAGCAGGAAAGGCCTGTGGCAAATCTTGGAACGTTTAGGATGTCCCCCAAGGTTCCTCAGCATGATCATCCAGCTACACGAAGACCAGCGAGGCCAAGTCAGACACTGCAACGACCTCTCGGAGCCCTTCCCAATAGGCACAGGTGTAAAGCAAGGCTGCGTTCTCGCGCCAACTCTCTTTACGATCTTCTTTAGCATGATGCTTCAAAGAGCCGCAGTAGATCTAGATGAGGACGATGGTGTCTACATCCGCTATCGCACCGATGGCAGCCTGTTCAACCTGAGGCGACTAAAGGCACACTCCAAGACAATGGAAAAACTCATCCGAGAGCTACTGTTTGCTGATGATGCTGCACTCGTCTCCCACTCGGTATCAGCTCTGCAGCATATGACGTCCTGCTTTGCAGAGGCTGCCAAGCTATTCGGCCTAGAAGTTAGTCTGAAGAAGACAGAAGTTCTCCACCAGCCTGCACCCCAGGAAGATTATCACCCTCCCTGCATCACTGTGGGTGAATCAGTTCTGAAGACAGTCCAGCAGTTCAGCTACCTGGGGTGCATCATCTCCTCAGATGCCAAGATCGACAAGGAGATTGACAACAGGCTGGCAAAGGCAAACCGTGCATTTGGCCGACTGCACAAAAGAGTGTGGAGCAACAAGCATCTGAAAAAAGGCACAAAGATCAATGTTTACAAAGCGGTTGTGATGACAACCCTCATCTATGGCTCCGAATCGTGGGTTTTATACCGTCATCACCTGCGACTCCTTGAGCGCTTTCATCAGCGCTGCCTTCGCACCATCCTCAACATCCACTGGAGTGACTTTGTGACCAACACTGAAGTCCTCAAGCGGGCAGAGGTTACCAGCATCGAGGCACTGCTGTTGAAGACGCAGCTGCGCTGGGCAGGGCATATTTCTAGGATGGAAAACCACCGCCTTCCCAAGATTGCCCTGTATGGCGAACTCTCCACCGGCCATCGAAATAGAGGGGCACCAAAGAAGAGGTACAAGGACTCCTTGAAGAAATCCCTTAGCACCTGTCACATCAACCATCACCAGTGGTCTGACCTAGCCTCAGATCGCAAAGCATGGAGGCACACCATCCACCAGGCTGTCTCTTCCTTTGAGAACACACGCATAGCTGGTCTTGAGGACAAAAGGAGATTGAGGAAGAATCGCACTGCTACAGGACCAACCCTAAATCAGACTTTTCCCTGCAGCCGCTGTGGCCGGACCTGCCTGTCCCACATTGGTCTTGTCAGCCACCAGCGAGCCTGCAGCAAACGTGGACTATTGCACCCTTCTTAAATCTTCGTTCGCGAAGCCAAGCCGAGAGATAGCCCTCTCTGCTCCACTCCACTACCTCAGTTTTATGCTGGCTGCCTCTCTCCCAGGCATCTTGAGCTCATCCAGCCCTATATGGTCTAGAGGCAGTCTGTCCCAGCTCTCTCTGGTGCTTGTGGTGGGAAGCTGGCAGGGCTAGCCCTGACCTGCATGTGGCTCCTCCATTATTCCACTGACAAGATGACCACAGGGAAAACAACTGTGTCCTGGAGACTTTATATTCTGAAGGTCTACTGTAGCACAATCTCAGAGGACAATATCACATAATAGTCTACCAGACAAACATGCTCTTGGACTTGTAAGCCTCAGAACTGGTCACTGATCACTACGGACTTTTGCACTTGTGATTTTCTGTGAAGCCTGGCATCTTTAAACCTGAGAACAACTGAGGCTTTTTAGACAGGCTTAGAAGCAAATGATGGCAACTTGACCTTATGTGCCAAACTTCCCCACAGTTATAGCAGGTTCTCTCTTTCTGACTAGATGAGCTGGCTAGCAGTGAGCCCTCCCTTCCCTTTAAGTATGGCATCCATCTTTTTGGGGTCCCTTCCCTTCTCTCCCAGATGGGGAGTTCTTACCTTCAGAGTCTTCCCAATTAAGGTTCAGCTGGAATATTGGTTCTGCAGTTTTACCAGATACTCAGAAGGCAGAAATAAAATTGATCCAGTGCAGTTCATTTTCTGATCTTTCCTGCTGCATCACTTTCAGCTCCATCTGATCACTTACTGAACATCTTCCCAGATTAGCCCCCAATTCAAGAAAAGATTTCCCTGAAGGGTTTGGACAGCCCTGTTGGGTCTGGGGAAATAATCAGGCCCCAGTGCCGCTACTTACATTTTGCCTCTTTGAATACTGAATAAGTAACAGATTTTCTCCCTCAGGCATGTTCTGATATACCACATCCAATTCTCCATGGATCATGTGGCATGTCCTTCATAGAAGTACGGAAAGGCCCTGAAGTCCTTAATTTACAGTGTAGGTTAGGCAAACAATCTTTCATCATCAGTTCCACCTTCATTTTTCCACATCAGCGGGTTATACAATTATTTACCCACAAAAGCACAAAGACCATACACAACAGTATTGGGAATAAGTTTTCTTCATAGAAAGCAGCTGCTTCTGCAAAGTGTCCATCCACTGCCATGCCTCAAAGCAATCACATATAGCCCATTTTTCTTCAGTGTTAAGGAAAAGTGAAGGATGAAAAGCTACACAGTCCTCTTAATCTTGCTTAGGGACAGAAATTTCACATTTCCAAATTTGGGCTAATGCCAAACTTCCTCAGATCTTTTTTTTTTTTTTTCAGTGATCGCTTTCTTTGACTCAAACATCTCACCAAATTACTCCATAAAAAAA
This sequence comes from Heteronotia binoei, assembly GCF_032191835.1. Classification (NCBI taxonomy): domain Eukaryota; kingdom Metazoa; phylum Chordata; class Lepidosauria; order Squamata; family Gekkonidae; genus Heteronotia; species Heteronotia binoei. The sequence goes on along the minus strand of NC_083234.1, from coordinate 48,444,480 downwards.
TCCTCTGCTTCCCACTCAAGTGGAGACACAGGGATACACAGGTCAGAAATTCTGCTTCCCCCATTTGTCAAGTGCCTTTGGTGGGGGCAAGCCTCTTCAAAGGGTTCAGTGCGATCTGAGAGGATCTCATTCTCTATTGTTTTCCCCTTTTCAGCAGGGCAGTTCTTTCCTACCTCCACACAGTACTCAGCAAGACAATTTTCTAATACAGCTAAATTGTAGCAAGTTCTAGTGTTCTTGCAAAACTGCACTAGCATGTGCTAGTGCACCATTTTTTTAGCCTTTAGTGCGCAGATTTTTAGCTCAGCACAGGGCAATGAGCTCATGGGCTGGTTCATCCCTCCCACTGGCTCTTCCTCCAGCAGCTGCCTCTTCCCTCCTGCTCCCTCCCCCAGCCTCATTTGTTCCCACTGCAGAAAAGCATCAGGCACTGCAAATGGTTCTCGTCAATAATCAAGACAGGAGAGGCAAAAGCAATGTGAAACAGGGCTTGTGAGACTGCTGTCCCCCTATCACACCAATTGATTCCCCCCCCCCCGCTGCTACATCCTCCATTTGCTGATCAGCTGTAATTCTTGGAGAACGCCAAGCTCCACCTGGAGGTTGGCAACCACAGCTAGAACACACTGTGTTGGTCTTTAAGGTGCTACTTAAAGTACTACTGTGCACTATAAAAATGTTATGGTAATAGTTATTAAAAGGTTATGGTAATAATCTTCCCAAAAACTAATTTATGCAATAGTCAAATCAGGCTCACTCACAACTTTAATGCTAGCAGCTATGTAGGCTAACAAAGTAGAACTTTTGCTCACAGCACACAGTTTAGAGGGAACACTGCTCAGGTCAGATATTTTCACCTTCCCCTTCTCATAAACATGGGAGAAGCACAAAAGTCAAATTAAGTTGGCTAATTATCTGCATTATGGTGCAGAAGGTAGGAATGCAGGTCAGGGATGTCTTTTCAGGAAAAAAAGACCAAGCTCATCTAGATATCTATGCAAGCTCAAGGATCCCAGTTCATGTTTCCTTCATTTCGCCTGTGCCACTAGTTTCTGCTCACCCATCTTCTTCACGGCCTCAAATCTCTTTCCCCTGTGCCTCCCACACCTCAAGTTTCTCTTGCCTCTATTGTAACTCTCATCTCTCTCTTCTTTTTGGGGGGCATTTTTGTATATTTTTGTGTGAGTGCGCACCTGGAAGTCATGGTGACCCCTGGTGACTGACCCCTACCGGGAGGCCTGGAGGATATTCATGGAGGTGGCTGAATAAAGCCTGCCCCTGCTTCTGGCTCTGGTATTCCAAGAAAGTCTCCCATCCAAGTACTTGCCAGAGTCGACCCTGCTTAGCTTCCAAGATCTGAAGAGATCGGGCTTGCCTGGGTTATCCAGGTCAAGGATAACTTTCATCTTCTAAGCCTGATCTCTTTGATTAATTCAAACTGATCAGCATATTGCATCAAGAGAACCTGTAATCCCTTTGCACTTACATATAGGATGTAGAAATAGTTTTATTTGCACTGTTCAGTTAATTCTGCCTTATTGATGTACAAATATTGGGCCATGAGCCTTACTGATGAACAAGTAGTGGGGCCACCAGCTAATTCTGTCCCTACTCTGTAGAACAGTATACAAAATTAAACATGGAAAATTACTAGCCAATACTCAGTGTCTATGAGCCCATTCTTACAAATCCCAAGGCCAACAGTGGAACTTTCTTGTCCTGTTGGATACTGCTCTTCATAATCTATGAAAGGCCCTCCTCCACACCCAGGCAGACGGAGGCTAGCTGGCAAAGCTTGAACTGCAAGCTGCTACCTTCTGGTGAAGGAGGTGAAGGTGGTTTTTGGTACAAATTAAATGTTGCAAAATGGTGATTTTTCTCCCCACACAGATACTTGTGGGGGAAGTCTCATTTTACCACACAGGGTAATTGGACACCCCTCCATGAAGTTTACTCCTGCCCCTGCCCCTGGCTCTGGTATTCCAAGACTGATTCCCATCAAAGCACTTGCCAGAGTCAACCTTGCTTAGCTTCCAAGATCTGATGAGATGAGGCTTGCCTGGGCTATCCGGGTGGGGGAATAACTCATCTTTGGAGCTTGATCTCTTTGATGAGTTCTGACTGATCAGCATATTGCATCAAGAGAACCTGTCATTCCTTTGCACAATTCAAGTGCTACTGCAGCTTGTGCGAATATCTTGCAAAGGACAGAATGTCCTGAGGAATGCTGAATCAGATCACAAAGAAAAGCCTTTCAAAAAGTAATAGTAACTTCTTTCAATAATGGGCAAATTTTAAAACCAGTTCCTCAAAATATGTCTTGCAACTGGGCTTAACTACATAATTTAATCAAAATGAACTCTAATTACTTCACTATATTTATTACCACTATATTGTTACAAGCACTTCAGATGAACTCTGGTACCCAACAGAATCAGTATTAATGATCTGGAATATTATTACCATGACTGAACATAAATATTTGTTAGGGGTGCGGGAGGACAGAACACCTAATAGAGCCCACATAAAGTGGATTGATTTGCTATCTATGGAGAAGAACCAAGATGGTCAACTTTTTCCTATTCTTTAATGAGGCACTCCTCTCTCTTATTTTCTACCAGATTCAGAAAGTCTTTGATCCCAAGAGGTCCTGCTATTAGCCTGCCATGTCTATATGCCACCTTTATTTCTGCATGGGACTCACACATGGGGATTTCATGTACCCTCCAGTCAGACCCTGGGACCATGTTGAGATGATAGTATGTTTTCCTACACAACATCACACCTAACTGAAGAATGACAAAGGGAACACCAGAGTCTGACCCTATTTAATGAAGGGCAGAAGAGATCATGCAGGAGAGCCAGTTTGGTGTAGTGGTTAAGTGTGCGGACTCTTATCTGGGAGAACCGGGTTTGATTCCCCACTCCTCCACTTGCACCTGCTAGCATGGCCTTGGGTCAGCCATAGCTCTGGCATAGGTTGTCCTTGAAAGGGCAGCTGCTGTGAGAGCCCTCTCCAGCCCCACCCACCTCACAGGGTGTCTGTTGTGGGGGAGGAAGGTAACGGAGATTGTGAGCCGTTCTGAGACTCTTCGGAGTGGAGGGCGGGATATAAATCCAATCCAATATCATAACCTAGCACAGGCATGTCTAAGTTCGCTGCTTAGACTCTTGTATACTGGAAGGACAAAAAGTTTAACAAAAGCCAGCTTATTTTAAGAATAGAACTAATATGGAGACCTTGTGTGACATATCAGACCCACCTCTTCTGGACAGAGTCTTCCCTCAAAGCTATTTGATTGGCTGCTGCCAGGCCCATTCTGCGGATTGCAGGTACCCTCCAAAGTTATGCAAATAGATGCAATCAGCAATCAAAAGCCACTAGTTCCAGGAGACTGCTCCATCCTCATTCTAGCATACAAATGCGCTCCCAAGACAGCACAACCAATACTACCCAGTGGCAGGAAAAAATGCAATTACTCCACAGTTTCTAGGCTGAAGTGCTACACACAAATACAAATCAGTAGCTCAAAGACTTACTTGCAAGTCAACATGCACTGGAATAGGATGCAAGCTATTTGTGTGACTCTGGCCTGTGCTAACATATAAGACATTTCAAAAAGAACATGGGCAAGAGAACAAATTTATCCAACAATTGGGTTCAAGGAAGCTTCTTGTCCCATGCACAAAACATAAGAGAACATAATTCAAAGCAGTCTTGGCTAGGGATGGGAAGTCCAACCACAACAGAAGTACTATTGCATGGAAGAAGACAAAAGAAGAGCGATGTTGGGTAAATGGGGCTTCCTGGCATGACAGTCACTTCCCTGCTTGAAATAAAGTCTACACTCACACCAGCTGTTGTATGATTGGAGGAAAGCTCAACTAGAGAATCCACATTATTCAAGGCAACAGAGGCTCAGTCAGTTACTTATCCTTGGTTGGAAAACTGCATGGATAGAACAAAGTAGGACCATTGTCCCTCATCCCTGAACAGGGAGTTATTTGGGGTTGTGGGATTGTATGAAAGGGATCCAAAGCAGTTAGGGTTGGAATGCTGCAAGCAGTGGGGTCTGCCCACAGATAATACTGCAGTGTAGACACAACAGCTACAAAGACAATCCAGAGAATCTTTTCCTGGCTGCTTAATAAAAGGCTTCTGTCATGGTCACCAGGTTGCAAACCAGCTCCCTTTATAAGGCCAAAGAACAAAATGTGACAAAAAAAAATCAAAGGCTTACTTACATTTTGTATTTAGCATTTTCTTTGACTTAAATTCTTTTATTGACAATATTTTTAAGAGTTCCTTTTCTGATAAGATGAAACTAAGATGAGCCCACCAGCGGGGAGGGCAGAATAAAATCAGCAAAATAACTTAAAATACACTAGTCCCTCTTATGGTTCCTTTGTTGAGAACCATTATTTTGTAGGCTATACAATTGCTAAATAACTGTAGTGTTAGGTCCACTAGGAAACAACCTCTACAAACTTAAAAGTGCCAGCCATGCCTATACTTTTGAGTGTTTCAACTTAAAAGCACTAGCCATGCCCATACAATATCCATACAAGAATACCCTACCACTCAGTGGATACTGAGGGACAGCAGAGTAAGCTCATGGCTGAAAGGGTCTTGCCAGCTCACTCTTAACAGCTACGTTAAGCCACTGAGCTGTAATACCCAGACTTCCGATGGGAGTGAGGAGGAGGAAACTAGCGAGGTATAGTAGGTCATGTGTTAAGACACAGAGGGCATACACACTATATTGGATATCACAATAACATTTCATCTCATCCACACAGGAAAATCCAGTCGTGAATGAATGCTGTGGTGCAAGAAGAGTGTGCTACCCAATGAAGTGTGGATGCAGTCAAGGTTGTGTGTGGGGGGGCGGGCAGGCTGCAGGATTCAATCCCCGCTCAGCCATGGAACACCTTGGGTATACCCTGGACCAGTCACTCTCTCAGCCTAACATGCCTCACAGGTCCTCTGTGAGGATTCAGCGGAGGAGAGGAGAACATGTGAACCTCTCTAAGCTCCTTGGACGAAGGAAGGGATTAACAGACAAAGGTGGAAACTTTGAAACTGATCTCTTTAGTGAGGAAAAGGGCTCCAAAGGCAGGATCGCCACTGTCAACTATCTGGACCTTACCAGAAAGAACCACTTCTAACTTCCAACCTGGCAACTAAAATTTTCAAATGCACCACATTTCCTTCACTTAACAGCAAACTTGCAAATTCGGGTGACTAGACCTTGACAAAATCCAGTAGCAATCGACACACATAACAACTGGGAGTTCACCGTTTATAAACAGTACGTGCAACAAAAGACAGCACCATGAGTGTTTGCAGCCAAAACAATGACCCTGGGATTCTCAGAGAGAACGCTACCAACCAATGGTAATTCACTAATTAGAGAATGACCCTACTGTAACTGGAGACTTTGTGGTTCAATATGCCAAGGGGCATTCAGAATGTCAACTGACCATCTCAGCTGTTTCCATCTAGTTTCCAGAGGGGGGGTGGCGGTGTGGTGTGTTGGTCTAGGCAGCTGCTCACAGTGGCAACCTCTGGCACATGCCAAGGCATTTTAGCACCTCATCCTAACAACTCCAACACTTATAGGGAGACCAACATCACAGGTCGACTACTCAGGGGGAAGAATATGCTACACAGGACAGCCTGGTTGAAGTCCCTGCATTGTCTCTATTACTGCAACATTTCCTAACTCACTGTAGCCATTCAAGCATTTTGGTTCCTTTCTTTCACACCTGGCAAAGAGGAATGGCCACATTCCCACTCTGAGAAACTGAAGCAGGCAAGCAAACCAAGAGGAGGTGGTCTGACATCAAGGTGGTCTAAAGGCTGACATCAATACATGCAGATCACCCACAGAATCCATTGGCTAAGAGAAGTGGCACAGGGAAAGGGGCGAACCGCAGTGGCTGAGCACATGGGCTTTGCATGCCCCAAATGGCACGTCCAACCCACAATGAAAGGATATGAGGTGGCACAGTTAGGAGAACAAACATTAGTGGTGTACATCAGTGGCCTGTCTCAGTAGAAAGCAGCTTCATTTTCAACACATTTACAGGAAAATTGGAAGGCAAATGTATAACGCAGTAAGATACTGCAGAGAGCTATTCAGCAACAAAACCTGACTGGGATGTATTGAGCATATCCCTAACTGCTAAGCAGCCACCAAAAGAGCCAGTCTGAATGAACTTTCGTCCCTCTAGCTTGGTTTATAAAAAGTAAATGGTTCAAGTGCAAGAAAACGGGGCCAAGACTTTGGGGGCTCTGCTAATTACAAAGCCAATTCATATTTTCCTTCAGCTGACATTTTCACGGAATACTTTAAATGAACGTGGTTGGAAATGTGTGCCTCCTTAATTTAATTTTTAATTGGACAGACCACATTATTGTGAAACTCTTACCAAACCATTAGTTCAATACTTCTGTAAGTATGATGTTAATTTTAGATTCCTCTATTTTGCCAGGAAAAATTGGGAATAGTGTGTTCTGGTGCCCTGGATGCAACTGCTGTTTTCCTGGAAAATTTCCAGCTGTAAAGGGGGTAGGAGTGGGTGAGAAACTGTTTTGTTCATGCCATTTCTTTCTGAACTGCTGGCCTTTGCCCTACATAAGTTTCTTTGCCAAAACTTTTACAGGTGGTGCCTGGAAGATATTCATCACTTTGAAGACAAAAGGACAGCAGAGACAGAATGGAAATTGGTGTTAGAGAATGTCCTCAAAATCACAGCCAACTCATGATGACTCCGTAAGGTTTTCAAGGCAAAAGACAGCCAAAGGTGGTTTGCCATTGCCTGCCTCTGCACAGTGATCTTGGACTTCTTTGGTGGTGTCTCTTCCAAATACTAACCAGGACCTATCGTATTTTGCTTCTGAGACTGGACCAGCCGGCACCAGAGAAACCAGGACAGCCTAATGCACAGAGAGTTTACAGGGCACTGTTAATTCTATATTGCACATTTGAGATTTTAAACATTTTGAAGAAACAGGACCATCCAAATATAGCCGCCCTGAGCCACTTCGGTGGGAAGGGCGGGATATAAATCGAAAATAAACTAAACTAAGTCTTGTAATGTAGCTTGACACACTATATTGTTAGATACAGCCTGCCTCCCTCCAAGCTCCTTACAAGCAGCACATTTTTCACACGGGTGCTTGCAAAAAAGACGTTTTGAAAAAAAGAGTACACTCATCATTTTGCATATAGTTCAGCAACAAAGCCAGATCTGCTGCCAAGTCAGGAGCCACTGCCAACTCCAGCAGCCTGATCAACTCATGTGCATTTCCAAAATACATTAAAGGGCATCAAGAAGCGTAAAGTGCAAGCTCCTATTTGGCAGTGTTCTGTGGTCTGTGGCTGCCCTTCCATCAAAAATGGCTGCGATGATGTTGCCTGTTTGGACATCCATTGTGCATCTTCAGCCATTTCCAGAACTCAAGTTGGAAACTACAATTCTAGAATCAGTCATAAAACATAATAAGCAACCTCTGCCTCTTCACACAGAGAAGAATTAAGATCCATATTACATTACTCATGAGGTAAATCCAGCTACCATGGAAAGCACCACAACACCCACCTGCAACATCAACAGCCAACTGCCTGGCCTATTATTTGAGTTATACAGCTAAAAAAGTTGCTTACAAGAATATTATGTATAGTTTTAGCTTGCCCGTTATGATGCTCAGGGCTCTTATATGCCTCACAATTTTCTCTGAGAGCAAGAGGAAAACAAAACACCTGTACCACCACTGCATCTCTCAAAACGGGTTCACCAGGCAATGAGCGATGAGTGTCATGTATGTTTGGGGGCACCAGAGATACAACATCATGCAGAGGATTCTCCTGTCACCTCAGAGACAACATTTTTCTGCAGTTAGTCATCAAATGAGACACCAGCTGGTTTCTACAAGCACAATTGAAACCAACTCTTAATACACCCAAACATTTAAAAATGCATGTCATTCAACAACTGGCCCAATTCCAGTCTCTCCAGGCTTTGTGTCAAATTCAGCTTGCTCTGTTTCCCCCCACATGTGGTGCCATATGTGTGGGTAAATATTAACCTGAGATGAAGTGTACCATTTTCTGCAACATCAAAATGAGTTCAAGTGCAGTACTGTATAGGCCCCAATGACCAGCACGGCTTCTGCAATAAGAGTTTCTGGTCAACTTCAGTCACAGCCTCCCAGTAGCCTAGTAGGCAGAGAAGAGCCCTTTTAAAGGCCAGTTCTCACATATATGTGCATCATTTGATTAGTTGCTGCTGACTGTGTGAATCAGCTTCTTTGACAAGTATTGTGTTCGACATGATGCAATAGGAAAGTTCCATCTGTGGCATATGATCTGCAGAGGCCCCTGGCATGTGTACATCTGTGCCATGACGCTACAGTCATCAAACAGCGAACATGCATGATCCACCCATAAGAGAAACAGATACCAAAATTAATTGCATCCAGCTGAAACCCTGACCCAGAATTTGCTATCTGTACACTGAGGAACACCAAAAGCAATTAAGTCCATTAAATGGGAGCTGAAATTTGCAGCTTGACTCTCAGAAGTTAATCCCATCAAACTCAGTCTCAGTGACTCCCTGAGCAAGCATCCTTAAAAGCCCAATTTTAGAAGAAGAATCCAATAGAAGATTTCCTGAAGAAAAGACAAACAGGCTTCGGTTTATTTTACTCTGAAGTGTGAAATTTACATGGATGGCATTCTAATCCAGATCTATTTTTGTTGCAATCCTTTTAAAAGTAACAGTTCAGCTCCACTCCAGGAATGATCCAGGCATGCATTCTCCAGAACCTTGGACAGGATTCCATGACAGACAACTTGATACTGAAAGATGCCTAGAAGTTTGACGACCACCGTTGCTGGTGGAGAGATGTCTGATTAAGTACCAACTTTCCCAAAAAGAAAGGGGCCCCCTTTTTTTTGCTTCCTCATCCCAATAGTCTTTGCTGCATCTTAAGATCTTGATTTGTTGTAGCCAGACACCACCTATGCAGGTCTGAAAGGCATTTAGTATTCCATCGTAAAGACTTTTCAAACTGCAGACCCTTCCCCCTTACCATTTTGTACAAAACACCTCACTTGCTGAAGAGTTCTGAGCTTGGGTGGCCTTATTTAAAACATTTTCTGTAACAATTGCTTTACAGTAAGTGGACTATGGCTTGTGACTGCCACTTTTATAATGTGTGTGGGGGATGAAGCAAGGGGGCATTAAGTTATAAGGCTGCTAGATGTGCTTTCATCAGCAAACACTGAGTTCTTGGATTTCAAGCCCTGTAAAAGCCACGGGGGACTCCAGATGCTCACCTATAGACACAAAACACACCTGCTTCTAACATCTTCCGACTGATTTTTTGCCCTATTAATTTTAATTTTGAAGCATCATATACGTATATGCTGTACTTTCAAATCCCTTCTATGTGTACACCTTATGCATGCCAGAGAATCCTATCTATCTTCTATATTCTTAGAAATATTACTTGAGCAATCCTAGGCAGAGCTACACTCTAAGCATATCAACTTCAGTGGACTAACTCTGTTTAGGATTGCCCTGCTAGGCTGTTGGGGCTAACTTGAAAAAGAGCACACATGAGCCTGCCTTATACTAAAACCCAGTCCTTCAGCCCATCAAAGTCAGTACTGTCTGCTCAGACTGGCAGCAGGTCTCCAGGATTTCAGGCACAGCTCTTGCAAATCACCTACTACTTGATCCTTTCAACTGGAGAGGAGATGCCAAGGCCTGAACCTGGGAGTTTCTGCATGCCAAACAGCTGATCTACTACTGAGCTGCAGCCCATCCCCTAACCCAGCAGCCCAGCTTTAAGGATAATGGCTGAAGCCAAATCTTCTCCCAGGTGCTTTGGCTATAACCTGCAAATGTTAAGGAATAATTATGCATCTCTGTTGTTTTGACCCCAAATTCCCCTTTGACTTTTATTTTTCTCTTGTGCATATTTCTTTTTCTACTATTTTCTTGTGAAATGTATGCACTTAAAATTATCCAACAGACAATAAATCCAGCATGGCATACACATCAATGATGGACCAGTACATGTTTGCATATGGCTGCATAAGAACATAAGAGAAGCCATGTTGGATCAGGTCAATGGCCCATCCAGTCCAACACTCTATGTCACACAGTGGCCAACCCCCCCCTTCAAAAAAAACCCTCAAGTGCCATCAAGAGGTCCACCAGTGGGGCTATAAGCCCTTCCACTGTGCCCGCCCCCCCAAGCACCAGAATACAGAGCATCACTGCCCCAGACAGAGAGTTCCAACAATATGCTGTGGCTAATAGCCACTGATGGACCTCTGCTCCATATGCTGCCATACACAACACTGATTTACCCACAAATGTGAGCAAAAACCAGAGATCCTATTAATGCAACCACTAATATAAAACATAAACACAACCAAGGAATCTTCCTTCATCCCTTTGAAATTGTAGTGAATGCAGTGCCATTTAGCTCCAAATCTCTTCTAGACAGGGAGAAAACTCTGAACTACTGCTAGTTAATGCCAACAAAAGAAAGAGTAGCCGCTGTTTTAGAAGATACTACAGCATCTAAACTCCATGTAGGAGTCTGTACCCGATTGTTAAAACTAACACCCTATTTGTCAGAATATCTCCTATTAGCCACACAAACCCGCATATGGATGTGGATTTTTTCAATGGTCGTATTAAAAGGAGGAAAAAACCCAAAGAAACCTATCAATTACCCAACTATTTAATATTTCCTCTTAAAAAAAAAAAAAGGCCAGCTAATTACGTTGCCCAAGAAGAGCCCCAGTCCATCTCCTACACCCGAGGAGCCCTGCCGTGTAATTAAGGGAAGGATCCTGGCAAGCAGGAAGGCAAAGTCACCCTACAAGGGATCGGCCTCCTCCTGCCTGTTTTCGTAAAGAATCTGTTTACAAGCCAAGTCTCCCCAGTTCACAAGGGACAAAAGGCATTCCAGCATCCATTGTCCAATCACCCAAGCAAACCGGGCCAGAGAGAGGGACGGAATGACGGAGGAGGACGGGGGGGGGGGGCGAGAGGCTCGGCGGCGGCGGCAGCAACAGGGAAGGCGGCCAGGTGGAGGAAACTTGGGAGCGAAGAACAGCAGCGCTCGAAAAAGTCGCCGCCTCCACCGCCCGCTGGCAGGCTGACGAGTTCCACGGGACTAGTTGCCCCAGTGAGCCCCCAATCCCCCCTTTCAGGACCTCCAACGCTGCACGGAGAGGCGCGGGGTTCATTCGCGAGGAAGCGCAGGCAGGCAAGCAGGGAGGAGGTGCAGGGAGCCAGCCCAGGGACGCCGCGGGGGGCCACTTACCGAGGCTGAGCAGGGCGAGCTCGGAGGCGACGGCGCTGACCATCTTGCCGGCCGCCGGAGGGCTCAGCAGGGCGGAGGGAGCGACTCACCTGCCCGCCACTTGGCCCCCGGCGCAGCCCACCATGCCCGTCTCGGCCCCGCCGGCCGAGAAATCGCCGCTGCTCCTGCAGAGAGGGGGCGGCCGAGAGAGATGCTGGCGGGAGGGAAGGAGGGAGTGCGGCTCCCACCACCTGCGTCCTGCTGGCGCACGGGACGGCAGAGTAGCGCGCCGAGCCAGACGCCGCGGGTCGGAGGGCACAGCCGGGCAGTAGCGCCGCTCCTCGCTCTGCGCCGGCCTGTTTCAAGGTGCGCTCCGGAGCGCGGAGTGGCCGAGCCGCGCCTCCTCCCTCCCTGCCACGCCCCCCCTGGCGGGTTGGCTCAGGCGCCGCCAGGCTGGGGCATGAGAGGAGCCGAGCCGGCTCGGCGATGCGGGAGGCCACCGCTAGGCGGCGCCCAGGGCCGCGTGAAGACTCACCTGCTTGCCGAGAAGAGCAGCTCGGCCGCGGTTCGCCGGTTGCAAGGATCGGCGGATCTCAGGAGGCCGCAAACAACTTTCTTTCCTCGGTCCTGCAGACGGCGGACACTTTGGAAAGGCTGCCCTGCGCCTTTAGGAGCAGCGTGGTGCGGGAAGGCAGAGTGCCCTCCCTTTAGTCTGTCCCGGATGCTTGGAAATAGACTCCCTCTGAATATGGAGGTGCCACGCTTAGCAATGAACTCATCCAACCCGTTAGGAGAACGTCCTATTAAAAGAACTGGGTTGACCTAAAGAAGTATGGACTGAACACAAAGAGTTGCCTTACTAGTTCAGACCAAGGTCCATCTTGTCCAGCGTTTTATTTCTCACAGTGAGTTTTCTGAAAACCGCCAAAACAACTATGGGAGGCAACTGGCGCGCTTGGGCTGGGCAGGACATACTGGCTAGCTACCATGCTGTAGTAGAGGGTCAGACTGTGACCTAGGAATCTCCATTCTGCTATAGAAATCCACTGGGTGACCTTGAGCCTGTTTGGTGTAGTGGTTAGGAGTGGTGGACTCTAATCTGGAGAACTGGGCTTGATTCCCCACTCATCCTCCACATGCAACTGCTGGGTGACCTTGGTTCAGTCACAGGTCTCTCAGAGCTGTTCTTTCAAGAGCAGTTCTCTCAAAGAGCTCTCAGCCCCACCACCTCACAGGGTGTCTGTTGTGGAGAAATGAAGGGAAGGAGACTGCAAGCCACTCTTGAGACTCCAAGTGAAGGGCGGGGTATAAATCCAATCTCCTGCTCCTCCTTCTCCTTCACTGTCTCCCAGACCAATTTCTCACTAGTGCTGCTTTGCCCCCAGCGCAAGCAAGCAATTTCCCACTAGTTGCTCCATAGGCGGTTTTTGAAATGCGGCTCCCTCCAGTTCCACTCACAGCTTTGTGATGTTGTCTTTTAAGGATTAAGAAACCACAAACGGAACTGGCGAGAGCAGCGAATCAAAATGCGCCCGCAGAGCAGCTAATGGGAAATTGATCACTTGCACCAGGGGAAAACAGAAGCCTGCAAGTGGAGCAACACTAGTGAGAAATTGGTCTCAGCCTAAACTACCTCACAGGATTGTTGTGAGAATAAAATGGAGGAGGGCAGAATGATGTAAGGCTCTTGGAGTCCCCGTCGGAGAGAAAAGCGGGGTATAAATAGCTGAATACCTACAAGTATTTAGATACACGTGAGTATTAAGGTTCTAATTTTAAGCATAGTCATTTAGAAGTAAACAGCATGACAACATGGGGGTCTTAAATCTAAGTAAACTGAGATGCAGACTTCAAGCGTGTTTGTTTAGTCTTACAGTATTCTATTGGTACCATTTCCCTTCCCATTTAGTATACCTAGGACTGTGGCCATAGAGAAACCTGGTGAGATTCTACAGTGTCATCTAGTCCCCGCCCTTACCTAGCATTTCATGAGAAGTGAGTGTTGACCTAGGATCTGGCAGACCCACTTTTGAATCCCCACTCTACCATGGAAGCGTGTTGGGTAACCTTGAACCGGTGACCTATCTCCCTACCTCAAAGGGTTGTTGAGAGGATAAAAAAGGAAGGCAGGAGAACAAACAATGCAAGCCCCTTTGGGTTCCCATTGGGGAGAAAGGTGGAATATAAATGAAGTACGTAAATTGGCTAAAGAAAACAAATGCCTTTGTGCTGCACACCCAAATAGCTGTACAGGGATGTACTCTCTTTGGAAGTTGCACGAAAGCTGCCAAATGGATCCTTCCAGTAGATCGTCTATGGCAGGGCAGACTCCCAAGGTTGTGTAAGAATTTGTACTCTGGCTACCGATTAGCAGGTTTGCTTCCTTCCACAAAGGACCTTCCCTGCTAGCCATCTGCCTTGTAATTCCCAAATTGCATCATTAGACACAAGACTGAACATTTTTTTCAGCCAAAGTGATCAGAAGGACAACACCCTCCCCCCCACCTTAGTCATGGAGGTAATTTGCACCTGCTTTACTGCCAGGCTGCCACAAGGAGCTGCAATAAAACAGAAACTAGAAAATGTGTGTGATCAGCAGACAAAAATGTCTCGGGACCTTTGTGCATTCCTCTCCAAGCGTGAAATTGCAGCAGCACAGGATCCAATATGCATGAAGAGAGACTAAAAATAAGGCTGCATAATGAACTTGCTGACATTTTGGCTGACATGTGAAAAAGCATTTTTTAAAAGTTTATTTTAAAAATAAAAGCAGTAAACTCAAGGCTGCAGTTTTTTGTTGTTCTTTACAGTACTGTTACATTAAGACAATGAAAAAGGATATTAAGGCTGCAGTCTCCAGAAAACACTTTCCTAGAAGTAAGCCCATTGAATAAAATGGGACACTGATGAGTAAACCAGCTTAGGATAATTTTTTAAGTAAGCCATTGTTTGAAAACAAACAAGTTTACACTATTATAGGAATCAGTGGTGGGGAAAATCTGGTCTGCTAAATTTCTGTTAAAGCCACATTAGCAAAAAAAAAAGTGGTTGGGAGCTCCGCCCTGGTCTTCAAAGGTTTCCAGAGCTCCCTGCTCTCCCCTTTCAGATTGTGGGGGTAAAGAATACAAGGCCCTCATCATGATAGCATAATAGTTTTGTTGTTTTTTTGCTGTCAAGTTACAGCTGATCCCCATAAGGAAAGATGTTCAGAAGTGGTTTGCCATTTACTTCCTCTGCATCAAGACCCTGGTATTCCTTAGAGGAATCCCATCCAAATACTAGCCAGGGCCAACCCTGCTGTGAGGAATGGTCACGGTCAGTGTGGTAAAAGTGGCCAGTATGAAATTTTGTCACCTTCACCCAGTACCTCAGACCCACAGAATAAAACATTGTCATAAATTAACACTAAGATGTTCTTAATTTCAAAAACCAAATATGAAATTTATTAATTTACAGAAAACAAGGAAGGGAGCAAATAACTATTGGTTGGTTATTAATCAGTTGGCAGGCAGAAATTCAAATAGATGATCTCTGAACACTAGAGATGTTGGCAGGCTGAAGTAATATAATAACAAAAAACAGGCAGGCAGTGTTTCCTTAATACTAGAAAACACTTTTATTCAGAGAAAGATTTATAAAATTACGCTCAGGCTTTTTCAATATAAAATCTACACACACTGTCTTTTACTCAGAGGACTTACAGATTTTGTGACAGAAATATCCCCACATAGATGCTCTCCACTAGTACACAGGTACACTCCAGACATTGAATAATACCTAGGAACTAACACCCTTGAGTGCTATCACACAAGCACCTCAATCCTGTATTCAGTCCAACACAGCTAGTGTCCCTGTCTGACTTCTGGGAGTTTTTCACAGCCACAAGAACCTTAGCCTCTCTCCCAGCGTGTTTGTGTGTTCTGTATTTGAACCAGGAGTCTGCCCTGTAGTACTGACAGAACTCCTCACCAGAGCCTTCAAGTTTTCCTATGCTCTAGTGACACAGTGTGCCACTACTCAGAGAGTTTTCCCTCAGAAAGAGCTTGGTTTTGCCCTTTCTCTCAATTAAACTCTCTTTCAGACAGAAACTCTAATTCACCAGTTCTGTGTCAAGGAACTGAGATGACAGACTGCCTTTCACTCCTTTCTCCGTCAATCTCACAACATAACAAAACCATGTGAGGAAATACCCCCCCCCCATTAGCCTCCTTCCAATCGATACATTCATATCCATAGAAGCAGCTCAGCCAATCATAGTGAGTTTACACACTCACCAGGCAAACTGCTTTAAGTCCATCACACCTGCTTAGCATCTGAGATCGACAAGACTGAGCTAGCCTTGGCTTTTCAGCTCAGGGCAGCATAAAAGTTAGGTGTTTCAAACTTTGCAAACACATGTAAAACATTTGAAAGGGACAGGGGCCATCTTTCCAACTGTGAAACGAAGTCCTTCTCTGAGAAAAGAATTTAATCCCCTGATTTCTTTCCAAATCAGAAGACAAATTTTTCAATCTATCACTGTAGCTCTGTATCTTTAACAGGCACATTGGTGTACTGTACAGATTCTTGTGAGTCAGTGTGCTGTGGTGGTTAGATTGCCAGACTAAGATCTGGGAGACCCACAATCCAATGCCCACTTTGCCATGGAAGCTTGCTGGATGATCTTGGGCAAGTCATGGTTTCAGCCTAACTTACACAAGGTTGTTGTAAGGATAAAGTGGAGGTCTCGCCACTGGGGAGAAAAGCGAGGTATAAATATATAATAAAACTAATAAATGAGTCTTTCTATGCTATGAGAAGCTGCTGATTTCTGTCAACAAATCTATGTTAAAGGCAGAAGAGCAGGCCAAGCATTTTTCTTAGTCAGCTGGCAACCCCACTTCCCTGGTTATTTCCCCTCCTCTGCCTACTGATCAGCACTGTAGTAACTTGAAGGTCCTCCTGCCCTAATTAACTGCCCACTGTTCGTATGAGTCAGTTCGTATGATGAAGTGATTCATCCCCGGAGGAGAGCACATGGCAATCTGGAGTGATTCAAGGTGAATTATCAGAGTGGTTTGGCACTAGTGGGGGGAAAGGAGGGTAATTTCTGCTGATTAGAAGGAGGGAATTAAAGCTGCACTAATCAAGACTTACCAGCTTTAAGCAGTATTTGATAGATCAACTATTCCATTCTAAGCAAAGTTATACCATTCTGAGCAGGCTGTAAATAGTATAAAACTCTGCTTAGAGCAGCCCTGTTAGAGTCTGCTCATGTGTTTTGCAAGTCAGTCTGTAGGAGGGTAACTAGATGTAGGAAGGGGGGGGGGTCTCCCCATTAATAGCTGGATATCTGCAGGAACCCACTTGTTGTCCTCCTTTGTTATTTTCTAGTCTGACAAAAAACAGAGATGCAGCTTTGCATTTGGGGAAGAAGTAAATCCATAGCATTCAATGGGCCCTTCTGCAAATTATTTGCCCATACAACTGTAGTCATGATTACTTATCCTAATACTCTGGTTTCTCTTCAGATCACATGATTACTTATCCTGGGAACACTCACATTTGAATAAACATGCAGGTAAATGTTCTGTGCCCTGTGGCACAGAGTGATAAACTGCAGTCCAAGCTCTGGAAGCTGGGTTCAGGTAGCTGGCTCAAGGTTGACTCAGCCTCCCATCCTTCCAAGGTCGGTAAAATGTGTACCCAGCTTGTTGGGGGGAAAGTGTAGATGACTGGGGAAGGCAATGGCAAACCACATCATAAAAAGTCTGCTGTGAAAAACATCATGATGCAATGTCACCCCAGAGTTGGAAATGACTGGTGTACCTTTACCTTTTAAAATGTTCTTCAGTTTAGCGGATTGCTCCAGACAGTCTTCCCAAACACCCTGCCTTTATATGGGCAGGAAAAGAAAGAGAAACACCTAACAGGCACACTTTTCTGTTCCCAAAATACTGGAGGATAAAGCCCCAAACCAAGAACTAAGTGGCACTCTGATTAATGCAAGGGGCCATCCCACTGCAAAAGTCTCCTGTGCAGGCCCTATTGAATGGCCAGAAGAATTCCCTTGGGGATTGTTCCCCATGGATCAAAACCATCTCTGATGCTACTCTTTTACAGAATTATTCCATCATTCATGTGGACTAGAAATTTAAGAACACTGAGCTTCTCTAGAGTCCAGATTCTGCATCAATAGCATTTTTTTAGTGTCATCATGGCTGAATGCACTCTTTGGCTTCAGGAAAGACCTAAGTTCCCTATTGGCTGTATGTTGACCTGAGTTTCACCCTTTCGGAAGAAAGTCCAGAAGTCTCTGCCACAAGACAGAGTTCCCTTCAGTGAGTCTGCAACAGTTACAAAATTCGAATGCAGCAGTTAAAAAGCCCATCTTACATCCTGAACCAAAATACTGCTCAAACAAGGGGGTCTCTGTGTTAGTATTCTACATAAAAGGGTTCAGCCATGCATTTACTTTGGATTCGGAATGTGGAAAGGCATGGAAAGGGAAAATATAATACCTACCCACCCAGTTTCTCTTGCAGAAAGAAATGATGACTTGCTAGATTTTGTAGCCTTGATAAATCCAGGTACCAGAGGCAGCCCTATTAGGAAGCAAAGTGAGGTGCCCACGTTGTGAGAAGCGCTGCCAACTTTTCAACTGGCTTCTGGAGCTATGCCTTTAGCAGCAGTCTGAGGTGCAGGTATTAACTGATGTAGTCAGGAGAGTTCTAGGTAGAATTTCAGATCTCAGTTGCTGCTTGGTCATGAGGCTTAGTTTGGAATGGGACCAGTCACTCTTTTTCATTCCACCTGACCTCATTGAGTTGTTAAGAATTACAAGGGAGTATATTTCCCTGGGGAACAGCAGGTTCAAAATGTAGCAAATAACCATTCGCAAATGAGCATATTTATTTTCCTTCTTTGAGAAGTTTTTTCTTACCTATCTGTCAAGCTGCTGGTAAAGGCCTGGGAGCAGGCTGGGGGGGCGGGGTGGGTTGGATTTTCCATGGAAAGGTAGAAATCATACTTGTGCAGATTTTAGGAGCCCTTGAGGGTGGCAAAGTAGGAGACAATTCTGACCCACAAGGCATGAGCAACTTTGAATTTCTCTGTCATCAGTTCCTCTGAAACAAAGGATAGCTGTGCATTTGGCTAGCACACTGAGATAGCTGTTCACCTGGAATAAAAACAATGAAACAGGGTCAGACAAATTCCTGGAAGACAGAATATTCCAATTCAGTTTGTCTGTTCAAAATGCTGTAGTAGCATCATTACTATTATTACGGTTTGGTTGCTCACAACATCACAAAGGCTGTTAGCCTCATTACTATTATTAGGGTTTGGTTGCTCACAACATCACAAAGGCTGTTAGAAATGATGGCTAAATTGAACTTCCATGTTCAAAGACAGTATACCTCGCAATACCAAGTGCTGAGGAAAGAAAGTGGAAGAAAGTACATTCAGAACTCTCTTGTAAGCTTTCTAGGGGCATCTGTAAATACACCGTGATATGAACAAGAGGGCTATGGTCAAATTTTATTTATACTCCACTTTCCTTCCCAAGGGGACATCACAGTGGCTTACATCATTCTCCTCTGCTCCATTTTAGCCTCAGAACAACCCTATGAGGAAGGTTAGGGCGTGAGTGTGTGACTGGCCCAAGGTCACCCAGCAAGATTCTATGGCACAGTAGAGTGGAGATCTGATCTGATCCTTGGTCTCCCTGATCCTAGTCCAACACCCTGCACATTACTCTGTCTGGCTTTCAAATTGTGTAGCTCCCTGGGTCACCACAGTCTGGCCACCGTATGTCTCTGTGTGAAGACACAAAGCTGCCTTCTACTGACCCCTTGGTCCATCAAGACTAGTATTGTCTACTCAGAAGGGCAGCAGCTCTGTGGGTTCTCAAGTGGAGTTTCACGTCACCTGATCCTTTTTAAAAGGGAGATGCTGGGGATTGATCTTGTGGGTGATCTTCCTGGATTTGCCACTAGGTAATGTGAGAAGAGAAGAAAAACACCTTTCCATTCCACCCCCCCCCCTTTCGATGTTTAAATTGAATAACCTGGCAATTTCCTGCAGAAATGAATCATTCCTGCCAACCTCAAAATGAAAAAGGTGTCTGCAAAGTCCTAGGAGAAAACCCTCAATGGCTTAGAGCAAAAGTGACTCAGCCTCTCAGGAATGACAGGTATTTGTTCTGCCAACTGTACCTGTGTGCTACTTCCTGTGTGGGTGGGAGCTCCTGATCTAGGCCTGTGGCATGTGCCAGGTATCTGGGCTGTGTTCTGAGAACTTGTTCACCAGCAGCAGGCACCACCCCCTAGAGCCTGGAATGGCAAGATTCTGCAAACATTCTAAAGCATTCTCTCGAGGTTAGCAGGTGTTCATAGTGCAATAATCTCAACTGATTTTTCTTAAGTTAAAAGTATATTTATGGCACAGGTGTGAACTTTGACCTCCTGTATTTTCAAAACTGCTTTCCAGCTAAGTTTACAAGCAACAAATGGAAAGCATCTGGAGGAACCCAGGAAGAGAGCTAGGGAAGAAGGAAAGGGGTATATTGTTATCACAGCCTACCTCCAAACATTTGCTGCAGAACACGTAAGAAGCTTCCTTCTACTGAATCAGACCCTTGATCTATAAGAGTCAGGATTGCCTACTCAGACTGGCAGTGGCTTTCCAGGGTCTTGGGTACAGGTTTTTCACATCACTTACTGCCTGGTCCTTTTAACTGGAGATGCTGGGGACTGAATCTAGGACCTCTATATGCAAAAGAGAGCCAGTTTGGTGTAGTGGTTAAGTGTGAGGACTGTTATCTGAGAGAACTGGGTTTGATTCCCCACTCTTCCACTTGAAAGGGCGGCTCACAGGGTGTCTGTTGTGGGAGGGGGGTAAGGTAAAGGAGATTGTGACCGCTCTGAGATTCAGAGTACAGGGCAGGATATAAATCCAATATCATCATCATCTTCTTCTTCGCCACAAATCTAGGGAAGGGGAATTCCTGGAGATGTTTTGCTCTTGTGGCCCTAGCCAGCCCACCTCCTTTAAGAATTGAAAAAAGAGTGCTTGACACTCCCCAATGATTACCATATGTTATCAATAAACTGTTTTAAAACCGACACTCCCCAACGAGCCCCTGCAGCCCAAAAGCTAGCCTTGCTTGGTGACTGGAAATCTGCTACTGCCTCAGCCAGCTGAGGATGCAGTACAAAAAGTGCTTTGAAAGTTACAAACTGTGTGGTGCAGAGTGCTCCATCCATGTCATGACTCACCAAACTGTGTGTATGCCCCCTCACTGCTCCCACTGGATAATGTAGTGTCCAACAGTTAGACTGTGTGCTCCTAAGCAGAGTTCTACTCTTCTACATTCGCAGAGGTCAATGGGCTTACAAGGGTGTAAGTCTGCATAGAATTTCACTGCAAGCCATTTATTAGGTCAACGTAAAGCAAAGGGTAAGGAATGTGGCTGTTTGCAAATTAACAGTGCATGCCCTTTGGTGACCTCATGGAAGGGCTTGCCACAAAGAATGGAGATCTACAGATTTGTTGTGAAATTTCCAAATGTGGTATGCTTTGGCCAGTATATGCTAGTACTACACTGAATGCTCAGAGAGTCTCAGTAAGAAAAAACCTAGGGAAGAACAAACGTTTCACTGAGACTGGGTAAGGGAGGAAAAAAAGCTGTTTCTTGCGTGCTCACAAAACTGCAACTCACAGTGATTATTTTGCTCAAGGGCAGTGAAAATTATGTTTGCTTCTATGCTTGTGCATTGAAAAGTTTGCCCCCAAATCTGTTGCTTTAGCAGAGGTGCATTATGATCTTAAAATCAGTTACTTAGAAGTAGACCCCAGGTCCAGGATTATATTTAATTTAAGGCACAGCTTTAAGGTGAATCCTGAGTCACTGGCCAGCAAAGTGGTCAGGCTGGGTCCGACTCCTGATCATCACAGCCCTGGCAAATTGTAAGTGATAAATTTATTGTCTGTGGCCACTGGCTTTCACAATCCAAAGCACACTTACAAGCAAGTGATCATACAAGTTTAAATTTTCTAAAATAACAGACATCTTTAAAATTTCTCAGTCCAGCTCAAATAACAACAGTTCAGTTAGTTGTTTACTTTTTTAGAAACCACATTTGCTCTGATTTTTCTGGCAGCCTGAGCCAAAAGTGCCATCCTATGGGAAACAGAGGAATCAGCATTTGACAATATAAAAACTAATTCATCAAGGTCAGACAAGGAATGTAAAGTGATTAAAATCTTAGCCAGAAAGTTGTTCCTAGGCTCCAGATATAAGGGGCAAACCAATGGGGGAGGTCTTCGACTGAACTGCCACATACACCCTGGCAAAATAACATAACTGTTAGCACATAAAGACTAAAATCCTATCTGTATCTATGAGAAGGTAATAGATCCAGAGGAGTTAGTCATGTTAGTCTGCTGCTGCAAAATAGTAAAGAGTCTGGTAACGGCTTTAAGGCTAGCAAACTTTACTGTAGCATAAGCTTTCAAGAAACACAGCGCTCTGCATCTGACGAAGAGAGCTGTGTTTCTCAAAAGCTTATGCTACAGAAAAATTTGTTAGTCCTCAAGGTACTACTGGATTCTTTACGATGAGAAGATAAGTCTTGTTGAAATCTATGGGATTTACTTCCAAGTACATATGCTTAGCATCAGGCTGCTATGATGGTCACACTTCCCAAATGGCGTGGTCCAGCACTGCACCTATGACACTAACTGGAGAAGCATGTTCTGACCGTGTCACAATCAATGAAGTAAACAAATAGGAGCCTTTAAAAGAACTGCCTCTTGAATTGCAGCATGAATCTCTATTTCTGAGCTGGCCTTCCTTAACTGGGAGTCCCACAGAATCTTGAAGAATTACAAGAAATAGATTCTTCACAAGGTCTTGCTCTTTCATGGGTAACCTTTTTGGGTTGTGCTGGTGAAGTCTCTCAGCTTTAAATCCAGCTGTCAGAAGTCTGAGAAACACCACCCTATGCATATGAAGGATGTTACCAGATATGTCATTCAGTGAGTTTTCAGGTGGCATAAACATTTCTTAGACTGTGGTAGCCACCCAAATGCTTCTCTGTTGCAGCAAGAATATATAGATGCTAGTGGTTAAAAAGAAGAAGCCAGGAAGTCCTGTTTTAAATTTTCTCCATGAATTCACTTGGGCAAGTCACTGTTCCCATATCCTCAGCTCCCCTCACATCTGAAATATGAGAATAACATGGGAGGGGCTGTGACTCAGCTACTTTTCATGCACCAATTCCCAGATCAGGTAGGAAGTGATGTGAAAGACCTCTGTCTCTGAGCCCTTGAGAAGCTCTTGCCAGTCAGAGGCTGACAACATTGACCCTGATAAAAGGCAGGGGTGGACATACTTGCATAACATAAGAGCCACATAGAAACATGTCAGATGTCTGAGAGATGTAAGACCTGAAATCAGATGTTTGAGGAAGGAAGGAAAAAAAATAGCTGGGGAGGGGGAAAGAAAGCAACTAATTCTAAATGCATTTTTCAAGCTGCCAGCTCACTTAGATTGAAGTGATTTAGAGACAAATTCCTTCTCCAAGCTGGCTAACGGAGCAGTGGAGGCTTTGAGAGCCACATGATGTGTTTGGAAGAGCCATGTGGCTTCCGAGCCACAGTTTGGCCATCCCTGATATAAGGTAAAAAGCAACTTTATGCATTCATGACATGACAGAACTGTTGACAGTGTTTAGAGAAGACATATGAAACACCTTGAAAAGATTTACAATGTGTTTTACACCTAAGTATGAATTTGATAGTACAGGTTGCCCAGTTCATGTGAAGAGTGGCTACCATCAGTGCCACTGACTGCTGAGGTGAGAAGATCATCGTTGTGGGAGTGCCTAGCTTCAGAGCTCTTCATTTGTGGAAGTCTTCTTCTTGGGGGCTTAGAATATAGTCTTCCTACACTGTACAAATACAGGGGTGGAGGTCAGATGGGATAACACCCCAGCAGACTTTCTCAGCAAGTAAGGAGAGATAGTTCATGCATGCCCCATTGCACCTAACTTTCTGAACCTGATTTTGACACAATAGGGCTTGCCTGTCTTCATCTCAGGCTCAACCAACAATGCCAAATGCTCATGATTCAGTAGCAAAGCAGGCTGCAATTGCCAGTCTCTACAGGATGCCTGCTCAGCAACCTTGTTAGGGGAATACTTTTATCACTTTCCTTCTCTCACTACTTGAGTACACAACAAGATAGTCTAAGTCAAGTCAGAGTGAATGTTAATAACCTCATGGCCATGGTGCCAGCCATGGTTCTCTAAGCTCTTGCCATCTGGCCAAAGTAGCTTGTGCATATTTCCCTCTGGATGGAGATCTTATTTCACAAGATCAGGGCATTCACTGAAGATAACTGTCACGTTCTCAGGGTGCAGGCAGGCAGGAGTCCAAAGCCAGTCCAAGGTCAAAGTCTAAGAAGTCAAGCAGGAGCCAAGCCACCAATGCAGAATCACAAACTGGAATCAGAAATCAATGTCCAAAAGCCAAAAGGTCAGGGTGCCAAGGAAATCAAGCAGGTCAGGATCAGGCATCAGGAAGGAGCATGGATGCAAGCCAGAGAATAGACTTGTTGCTTCCACAAGGTTACCAGGTCCTGGGTGGGAGCTATATGGGAGTCTCAATCAGTCTGCTCCCTGGGTTGCAGTGACTCTGCTAGAACTCAGGGCAGAGAGAGCTGAAGCATCTGCGTGCCTCATGTCTTCGCTCTGAAAGTTCTTTCCGGAGCCTGCTTTGAACTCTTGAGATGGGAGGAGGAGAGTTTGGAAGAGATTGATCATCGACAGCTGACACTGGTGCCTGGAGAGTGATTGATGGGCCAGCTGCTGTTTGTTCAGCTGAGGAACTGGCTGGCAACTCTGCCAGGTCTGTTAACCCTTCCAGCTCCTCCTCGTCAGGGCTCATGACAATAACAGCCTGGCAAATAACTGGCCGGGCGATGTGTGTACCTATTTAAGATTAGGTAGAAGAGATATAAACTTTATAAAGGACACAAACACACAGAATATTTTTTAAAAAACTTAAAACATTAGCACTTGTTGGTCTTAAAGGTGCTTTCTTTGTATCTCTTCCATGGGATCCAGGGAATTTGGTAAAGGAAGCTCTGGCTCTTTCCTTCCTTCCCTAGGGGTCCAAGAGGGGAGAAGCCTCAGCCAATAGAAGGAAGAGAGGCTTGGCTCAGTAGCTCTGCTGTGCAATTGAGAGCGCCTGGCAAAGCAAGCTCTGCCTCCCTCCCTCCCCACTCAGCCACTGGAAAAAATAGAGGTTTTGCTCTGTAGTTCCTTTGCGATTGAACAAACCTGGCAAAGCAAGCAGATGGAAGCAAGAGAGACGGAGAAGGAAGCAGATGATAGACAGTTGCTGCGGGGCCTGATAGGAGCCCTCCAGGGGCCTGATTCATCCCCTGGGCCACATGTTTGGCACCCCTGCCCTAGTCTGATGAGAGCCATCTGACAACTATTTTGGTGGACCACCTTTTCCCACAGGACCACATTCTTTTTTCATAGCCTCTCATTAAACATATCCACCTTCATTTCTTCTGGCCATGCCTCTTACTTTCACCTTGGATCTTCAGTTGTCCCTCAGACATCTTAAGAATAATTTCTTTGAACTGTTAGTGACATGCAAAAACTGGCTCTAAAAACCTATATTCCCGGTTGTAACAACATCTGCAAACTCTGTGTGCGTGTGCATGCACTATGCTTAGACCCTCCATTGCTAGCACAAGGACAAAGCTGTTCTGCACATCTTTCCTGCTTAAGATAGTTTCCTGGTTTCCTATACCATACCAAACCTTTAATGGCATAATAGATTCAGATAAAAATACACAGAATATAAAAATTTAAACATTGGAGATAAAATCAAAATCCTATAAATGAGGAACTAGTTTCACCTATCTTTTTTTTCCAAAATCCATTTATAGATGACAAATGCTCCTTATGTTCTCCAGATGTTCACCATGTGTTGGCCTTCTTCAATTCAAGCAAAGCCAGCTCCTTTAGAAAGGATCTTAACCTGCTTTTTTGTTATGGAGGAACACACAAGGGCCAGCAGGCAATCCCACAATGCTTGAGCCACTATATAATATTGCACAACAGAGTTGGCATATTGTCTACTCCCCATTTAATTTGAGCTCACTCTATGAAACTAGGGTTGCCAGGTCTAGGTTGGAAAATACCTGGAGACTTTGGGGATGGATCCAGGAGAGAGTGGTGTTTGGGGAGGGAGGGGCCTCAGCATGGTACAATGTCATAGAGTCCACCCTTCAAAGCAGCCATTTTCTCCAGAGGAGCTGATCTCTGTCAGCTGGAGATCAGCTGTAAAAGCAGGACATCTCCAGGCTGGCAACCCTATGAAACCAATCCCATCTAAAGCCTTTAACAGAGGTATCTACTCCATATCTGACTTATGCAAAGCAAAAATCATCTTTGTCCATCAAGCACAATGCCCTAGACATCCAGGCTAGAACTAGTGCTGCACACAGCTGAGAAGAGATTGACTCTCTGCTTTCCTGATCTCAAGTGTTCTCACCTCTTGTTAGGCCAACTTGCTATTCTCCCAGTAGTCTGCAGAGACCACAAAGAGAAACAGGTGACAGCTGACACTGATGTTGTTCAAGTGGTTGCCATTAAAGTCCCTCCTTTCCCACAGTGTGTGTCCTCTTGGGCCTGATGCATCAGTCAAAAGAAGAATTAATTGAGATGCCATGGCTCTGCCCTTTCAGGCATGCCCATTTAGTGCTCAAGTTCAATAGGACGGGTCTCCCACTTGTTTTTAGTTTAGTTCTAGATGATTCCAAGCATGTCCTGAGTATCAGTAGTGTGACTGCAGAGATGAACCACTCAAAGAACATCAGTTACAGGTAAGCAGCCTATTTTTCCTCTACCAGGACTACAGACCCCAGAAGGTGGGGGGATTTGTATTGAGGGGGAAGCGGCACCGCTGAGACATCTCCATTCTTGGATCAGCCATTTTCTCACACAGACAGAAAGAGGACCTGATCTTTCTCAACATTAATCTTCTGTAATCAAATCTGGTTTTATGTGGGTGTTTACTACTGGGGGTGTCTGCAATCTCTGTTTCTGTCTATCTCCTGTTGTATATGTGGGTGGGAATGAAACCTGGATTCCCAGGCTTTGCCCCCATCTTCACAGTTCTGCATCCTTGTCAACGTGCAAGTATCAGCAAAATGTTTCTCTGCATTTGTTGCAAAGAAGTGGGGTGGATACTGGCTATTTATCATGGGGTGGGGTGGGGGCAACTATAACATCCATTCTATTCCCCCCTCATCTGCCTGCCTGTCTTCCAGCAGGTATAAACAAAACTTTCCCCCTTGCCTGTCTAGCCCATGTGTAGCCCTATATAATAAAATTGGTCTGCCAACCAAGACTCATGGTTATGTAGAACAAAATAGTGTTTCTGGAGCCACAGTGATGTAGTGCAATGCTGGCCCTTTTTTGTGCTCTGCGTTTTCAACCAATCAGGACAATTCTGCTCAGCAGGAACTCTTTAGATTTGACGCCACACATTTCATGTCCATATCTGCTGATGTTGCTTCCCCAGCCTCTCCCACTGCTCAAGAAAAAAGATCTGAAAATGAGGTGTCCAAATAATTGTCAAATGAGATCAGACTGGAAGGTTTCCAACAGCTTCTGTCACATCAGAGATAAATTTGCTCAGATTAGGAATGTTTCCTCTTTTTTCCAACCGCAATGTGATTTGGGTCAGATCTTCACTGGTAAAGCTCTTGTTCTTTTCTTGCCTATTTGATTGGGCCTTGCAGAGGAGAATTTCCTGGTGGATTTATGTTAATTAGTGAGAAGCAGAGGGCTACAATATGGATTTCCTCCTTTGGGCACTAAAATGTCTTGCACCATCAGCTCTGTCTGCTGCCAGTGACACGACACAGGGAAATTCTGAGCCTTTGTTCAAAGTGCTCCAAGCCTCCAAAATTACTTGTCATGGGTTATGGGCAGATAACTGCCATAGGTCTCCTCCCTACCACCAAATACTTGTCTTTTGGGGGCTGCCAGCATAAGCCTCTGACAAGAGGACAAAACTCTCCCTGAGCTTTGCAAAGAGGCCATTACAAAAGAGTTCTGACGTCAATGTGCTGGGAGCTGAAAGACTCTGGCTCCAGAGAAGTGAGCCTTGTGTTTGAAAAATGACAATTTTCTGTCTAGGAAAAGCAGGCTTCTGAAAGGCGCCCTTCTTTTGGGGGTTTCCAGGAGCCAAAGGACAGAACAAGAAAAGCCTTTGAATGGCTATGTAAATAGCCCAGCCAGTGGGCTGCCAGCCAGGAGAGGAGACCAGGGCGGCGGCAACCTAGCGGAAAAACCTTCGGCACGGTCAATCGCCAAGCTCAAACACATCCGAAAAGCTGTTGGAGATCTCAAGGGGGTGACCTCATGGAATGGCACATGGGGCTAACCTGGCTTTACCCTTCAGCCGGGGCTAATTAACTTTAGTGTTCAAAAAACAAGGTTTTAAAGATAAATCCTACAGTTCATATGCATTATGCAAATTAAGCAAATGTACATAATATATTTTTTTGTGCAATATTTATTCTGCAAAGGTTTCCCACCCACCTCATTACCAGACATTATTCTGGTCCTATGGGTTGTGGGAGGAGCTAGGAGAATGGAACTCTCCCTCCTTCTCAGTCACTGGAAATATTCAGCTGTCCCTTTGGCCTTCCTGCTAGTGGGAATTGCCCATGTCTCTTCTTAGTCACGAGAGCTTGCAAGAGTAAAGCCAAGATTCTCAAGAAGGTGGATTCTGTGCCCACCACCTCATTCTGTACTTTGCAAACCTGCCTTTCAGTGTTTCAGCCTCTGTTGGCTTATCCTGCTGGGCCCTCTGTCTGTTCTACAAAAATATGCTATGCCTTTATTTAATGCACAGCTTGCCTTTCCTTGGAATGCTCAAGGAGGCTAAGAGAAATCAAGACTGTGCAAATCTACATTAACGACAAGAAAGGAGCCAGACTAAGAGGATCCCCTAACAAGCAACCTGCTCTGATGAATGTTTACTTGGAAGTAAGCTTCAAAGAGTTTTCTTAGACTTACTCCCAAGTTAATGCCTGCAGCCTGCATTCCCTCACCCAGAAGTTGAAGGCAGTTTGAAACAGGGATTCTTTTTTGTGGTATAATGCACTTATGCAGTCTCACTGCTGGTAAAAAGGTCTGCTGGGTTTTTGCAGTATATTGTTTCAGAAACCTGCCAAACCTGTTCACCCAGACATGGTGTATACTATGGGTGCATTCACACTACACTAAATAATGTGTTTTGCAACCGGATTTTTGCTATTCTTACAGGGCGTTTTTGCACTCACCTTCAGCCGGCGCGACCCCCCTCTTCACCGCGCAGGATCTGCGCGGATTTCGCACTAAACGCTGTGGAGCAGCCGGAAGAGCCGGAAACTCCCGGCGCAAAAGCCGCGCAAATTCCGTTTGCGCGGCTTTTGCGCCGGGAGTTTCCGGCTCTTCCGGCTGCTCCACAGCGTTTAGTGCGAAATCCGCGCAGATCCTGCGCGGTGAAGAGGGGGGTCGCGCCGGCTGAAGGTGAGTGCGAAAACGTCCACACAGTAAAAATCCAGTTGCAAAACACATTATTTAGTGCAGTATGAACGCAACCTATGTGAAATTATTCCTTTCTCTAACCTCTGCTAGCTTTACTTAAAGCAACAGATCTCTCTGCAGTCACATCCTGCTCATTTACTTTGTCTGGACAAAATATGGGACTGCTAAAATGGCTGTAAATGCAACTAATAATGTGGGTTTTAGCAAAGGAGGGGGATCCCTTGAAATGTTAACATTCAGGAGAGGTTTCCCATTATGATAGGGAAGGTTCTCACTTTCAGTCATTTGTCATAACGGAGGCTTAGAAAGATATTCCAGGTGCCCTAAGGTATTGATCCCAGACTTTTATGAAGAAATTCAGTGTGTTTATTTACATTTTATACAACTCGGGCCTAGAAGCCATTACTGCAACCATTTCAGCAGCCACCTTACAACACCTACATTTTGTTCCTGTTTCAGACTCCACCAAGAAGTAGATAACCTTATACAGGCAAGCCTTTGCTGATTTTCAACCAGGACAAGCTGGGAAAATGTAGCTAAATCAGGATTGCTAGTTGTTCATTAAGAAATATACATGAACGTACATGAAGTTACCTTGTACCACATCAGACTATTAGTCCATCAAGGCAAGTATTGTCTACTTTGACTGGCAGCAGCTCTTCAGGTGGAATTTCTTTACATCTTCCCAGATCTATTTTAAACTGGAGATGCAGGGGACTGAAACTGGGATTGTCTGCTTGCCAAGTAGATGCTCTACCACTGAGCCATGGCCCTTCCCCAGTATGTGTTGCCTCTTCTGGTAACTCCTGCAGTTTTCATGGAGCATATCTTTGTTCTCTTTCTGGGAAGGATCCCTGAGTTCTGTATTCTCAGAGCCCAATCTGATCTCTGCAGACCATCCTGCCTCACTGATAGATGAAT
The DNA here is from genome assembly GCF_032191835.1 of Heteronotia binoei. NCBI lineage: Eukaryota > Metazoa > Chordata > Lepidosauria > Squamata > Gekkonidae > Heteronotia > Heteronotia binoei. The sequence goes on along the minus strand of NC_083234.1, from coordinate 48,414,618 downwards.
GGATTCTTCTGTAATCAAGATGTTGTTATCACAAAGAAACCAAGTGTCCTTAGGCAGGCTGCTAGCTCTCACTCTGGATCCTCTCTCTGCAATACGGAGATGGTGCTTCTAATCAGAGGATTGTTTTAAGAATAATGTTATGTCAGCTGCTGTGAGTATTCTGCAGTACTGTTTTGATGCTAAACCTGCCAGCTATCATCACACAGCAAAGGCTCCTCAACTGGGACCAAGCACATGTGTCCAGGCAGCATGAGAAAGTCAGATAGAGGGAGGAATGTGTGTCCCTTAAGTGAAAGATTGGCAGTGTCCCTTTTTGTTTTCCCAGATTGCACAGGGAAGACAGTAGCATGATCACACTAACTGACCGCATCTTGGTTCGAAGGGGGTGGGGCAAGATAAGACAGTTCCAGGGGTCAGCGCTGAGCCACAACCCATTGATTGTCCCTCCTTGTTCTCTGTCATGGTCCCCTCTCTAGAAATCAGGTCTTTAACCTTTCCAGTTCCTGAACCCACCAAGCAGCAAGCACATGACCAGAAATCATATGACAACATCAGAATCACATCAGGAAGAGGGGAACTCAGTTATGACTGGTTTCAAGGGCTATGAGTAGCATATGGGGACAGGAAACACAAACCAAGCATCCAGCAGTGCACTAGAGTGAGGAACAAACTGAGGGCCAGGAAAGCTCTCTACCGCTGAGTGATCTTGCTGGCCTGTTCTCTTAGCATGGATGCAAAGGAAGGAGGGAGGCATGGAACTTTTGCTCTCTACATAGTGGGTCCTTCTAAAAACAGCAGAATAAATGGCAGCTAAGGCAGAATAATGACTCAGCTAAGGCTCCAGACCCATGGGCTGAAGGTCATTGCTCTGGAAGCATCACCCAGGCTACCTTCTGCTTCTCTAACTCTCAGAGGCTCTCTTCCGGCTCTTCAAGTCTAATTGATGCTGGTGTTTACACCTTTGGTCAGCGTCCTAGATGACTGTCGCATCCACTCCCCTCCTTGTGCATCCAGCCAAACCACACATGTTTAGCTTTTTCAGCCTTTCCTCATCAATGGGCCTCTTAATGTTCTTAAAGAGCCAGCTGTGAGAGGGGCTCTTGGTGCCTTGAAACCAGTTTTGCATTTCAGTTTCTCTTTAGCATAACAATCTCTCACACATCGGCAAAGACTGTTTTTGCAGCCAGCATAAAGGCCTATTTACCAACGCCGTTTGTTTTCAATGATGCTTATAATAAGCGTCTGTCTGGTTGTGGCTTCATTACCACAATACTTCAGACTGAATAAATTGATTCAAAATATTATCTGAGTGAGCATCAAATTTGAGTTCTTTCCCCTCTCCAAATGTTTTAGCATATTTTTCTCCCACAAAAAACACAGCCCAAGCCTATGTGTGCATTCTTAGAAATAAGACCCACTGAGTTGACTTACCCCCATGAAAATAAGTCGAGAACTGCAGCCTTGAAACTGTTTAACTCACATTGTGGCCCAGTTAGATGCATGCTAGCAGCCCCGTGGCACAGAGTGGTAAGCTGCAGTATTGCAGTCCAACCTCTGCTCACTATCTGAGTTCAATCCTGGCGGCAGCTGGCTCAAGGTTGACTCAGCCTTCTGAGGCTGGTAAAATGAGTACCCAGCTTGCTGGGGGTAAAGTGTAAATGACTGGGGAAAGCAATGGCAAACCACTCTGAAAAAAGTCTGCTGTGAAAACATCAAGGCTTTTTTTTGAGCAGGAACGTGCAGGAACGCAGTCCCAGCTGGCTTGGCAGCAGGGGTGTGTGGTCCAGTATGCAAATGAGTTCCTGTTGGGCCTTTTCTACAAAAAATGCCCTGGAAAACTTAACAGTGTGACATCACCCCAGAGTCAGAAATGACTGGTGCTTGCACAGGGGACTAGCTTTACCTTTTTTTTAATGTGCAAGCTATTGTTTTCCTAGCTGCTGCTGCTTTGGTAGATCTCCCAACCCCCCGCTTTTTTTCAAGTCCTGCTGATGGGGGAACATTCAGTAAAAGGGACAACATTGCAGTGTTATAGAGCCAATCGATATGGATATATAATGACGTCATGAAGGCAGATGAAGGGAGTAGATTGGGACAGCAAATAGGGTTGCCAACAACCTGGAGAAAAAAATATCCTGCGCATTTAACAGAACATTAATGGGATGATATTTACCAAGTAATTTTATCTACCTCCATGCCATGCAAAGCTTCAACTACCCATTCCCACACATTAAGCCCCTGTTAAAGGAGGTAAGACTTGTTTTTCCTCTAGGTTATTGGCACCCTTAGAGAGCAAAGGAGGGCAATATAAATAAATAGGTGCTTCCCCCACACACACCAGGAAAAAAACTGGTGGGGAAAGGAGGCATTTCCCAGAAGTTCTGCAAATATACTTTAAAAACTGTGGCTCATTTCTGCTCGTCCCTAAGGAGCGCTCTTTCAAATCCTCACAGCCTGTAACCACTCTATCCACATGTGGAGATTAAGTACTTAAGACCTAGAAAAGATATGAGGGAAGGGTAGGGTTTTTTTGGTAGTGTGAACTCCCAACTTGTGTTTTGATTGCTTCCTCCATTTGTTTTTTTTGCAGATGCTCCCTAATGAGAAATCCCTGATCTTCCAGAATGAAGGAAACTCCCTCACATTTGCACAGTTAACACAAGGCTGTATCTCCAGCAGGCATTAATCACCGACTGCTCTTACTCAGACAGATGTTCTCTGCAGATAACAGCAGATTTCTCAGATCATGTGTTACCTAATTAATCCACAAATTAGTAATTGCCGTGACAGCTCTGATGTGAGAGGGAAGGCACACAAAGCAGTAGGAGGATGCAGCTCATGAGACACCAACTGGACTTGTCAGGCTGTGACAAACAGGTTGGAAAAGTCATTGCCCCACACTTTGTCCTGATGAGATGAGACCCATTCCCAGGGCAGCTGGAGCAAGTGCATTTGGCAAGATCATGCTGGCTTCTTTTCATGACAAGGCAATGTTGCCACTAAGTCCTCAAGCATCTTTGCACTCAGGCACCAAGGCTGCCAACTCTGGGTCTGGAAATTCCTGGAGATTTGGTGGCAGAACCTGCAGAGGGTGGAGTTTGGGGAGGGGATTGGCTCTGGCAGGGTATAGAGCGCTATAGAGTCCACCTTTCAAAGCAGCCATTTTTCTTCAGGGGAACTTTTCTCAGCAGCCTGGAGATCAGTTGCAATCCCAGGAGGTCTTCAGGCCCACCTAAAAGGCAGAACAAGACATTACACTGGGTCCACAATCTGTTTCACTCACTGTATCGTTTCCCCCAGCAGAATGTGGATGCTGAGGAGAAGCAGTCTGAAGAAGAAAATTATGTGCCCCAAACCTGCACTCTTAATGCTTGGGGCGGGGAGAGAAAATTTAAGTAAATATGTGTTTCCCATTTGTTATATTTTGCACATGCAAAGCTAAATTCCCAGTTTACTTAAGATACCCTTTAAAGGCCCAGTTGAAAGGTTTTCAGATATCCTTTAAAGGCCCAGTTTACTTTAGATATCTTTTAAAGGCCCAGTTGAAAGGTTTCCTCAGTTCTTCCTGCAGATTTCTTCCATGGTCCTCCTGTTTACCTCAGAAACTCTGTGGTACTGTAGCAGAGGGGAGCGGGATGGATGACAGGAGGACTGCAGAAGGCATGAGGGGAGGAGCCTTGGCTTTGCAAGCCCACCCAGAGGCCATCAGTGAAGCACATGAGCTCACACCTCTGGCAAGCTGCCCCACAGCTGTAGGGCAACGCCAGAAAAAAGGCCAGTTTCTATCTAAGAAGGTACGGATTGTAGCTGTGTGGAGGAAACAGTAAAGAGAGCTTTCTGTGGAGATTTGAGAGGATGTAAGGCTCTTTCAGAGATATGGGCCCCGCAGTGTGAAGGGCTTAAGGTCAGAAGCAGTACCTTGTGTTGAATTCAAGCCAACAGGCAGCTTTAAAATGTGCAATATGTTCATATTGACTCAGTCCTGACAGTAGGCTTACAGCTGCATTTGGCTCCTACAAAAAACAAAGAGAATCGCTGGAAAAAACTAGGAAAAAGGAGGAAAAAATCAATGAAAAATAACTAATACAATGCTTGAACAATGTAACTACTGCACTATATTGTGTACTCTTGTATACATACACAAGTATAACCAACAGGTCACATAAGCAGAATACAAAATACAGCAAGATAAATAACAAATGGCTCTGAGCTCACAATTTTTTCATACAACAAAGTGCTTGTGCTTATGGGATTTTCAAGGCAAGAGATGAGCAGAGGTGGTTTTGCCACTGCCTTCTCTTTCTGAGAAGTAAACTCTATCAAATAAAATAGGTAGTAGGCCTACTTATGACTGCTCTATCAGATGTTTAGTGGAAACTTTCTAAAACAGAAAAGACCAAACGTAGAAAGCAGTTCCTGCAGCACTCACTTATTCCTCCCCCCCACTATTAACATAACAGGATGGAATGCTCTACTGTATCAAAAGCTATTGACAGGTATCAGCTTTGTCAACAGCAAAGAAATGTGTCAATCGGGATCATTCAACAGTAGGGAGATTGAACCTGTCTCCAGGCTCAAACAAACCCAGAGCCAGACTGAAGTGGATTAAGGGCAGGTGACATTTGGGGATGCCTGGAATTGCTCTCTGTCTACCCACTCAGCCACCATTTGCCCAAAATAAGAGATTGAAACGTGGCTATAATTAGCCAGTGTTTAAAACCAGACAGCAGAGCAGAGGGGCAAGGTAGCTTTGGAGCACAGAGAAATTATAGGAGTTGAGTGCCACCTTCTGGTTCCCGTAGGTATTAATTTTTAACAGTTTATTTGTTGTTATTTACTTTTTGCAGATTTGCAGCCTCAAGGGCTCAAGATGGTTAACAACAACATGAACAAATAACTGTAGAGAAGCCATCCATACAAAATGTTCCATGCATAAAATAGCAACAGCAACAACCTTTTAAGAATTTAATTCCAGAGGGGTAGCTGCATCCGTGGGTGTCAGAAGAAATAAACAAGTGTTTTGTGGCTCCTTAAAACTAACAACATTTTATTTCCACCATAAGCCTCTGCAAATCAGAACACACTTCCTCAGCCACATTTTCTTTGCATCTGCAGAAGTAGTCTACAACAGCTTGTGCTGGAATAAAATTTTGCCAGCCTTTAAGAGGTCAAGACAACTTGTTTTAAAAGGCAGCCAATGGTACAAATACTAAAGACCTCATTTATATGTGTAACTTCATAGTGCAATTTGAAGTTTATTTTCCCCATCAACCATTTGCAACATTACCCTATAGGAAAAGAGAATAAAATTTCTTATAAGTAGAGAAGGTTTTAAAGGAGCATAAAAATATGAAAAAGTCAATTCACAATGTAAAGCAAAGAAATTGGAAACAAAAAATATGGCAGGAAATTGGGGACAAAAAAGAGCTCCCACCAGGTTCAAATGTCACGACACCCCGTTGCCACTACATCAGGTCAATGGCTATGGAGAAGACATTTGGGGAAGTGAACAACTGGCCCAATTTGATGGCAAAGCAGAAATTGAAATGGAAGTCTTCCTGGTCCAGAATCCCAGACAACTTCCAAGTGGGACTTGGAGTTCTCTCAAAATTACAACTAATCTCTGGACTACAGAGATCAGTTTTCCTGAAGAAAAAAGCTGCTTCAGAAGGCAAACTCGATAGTATATCATAGGTGAAATCCCTCTCTGGATTCTCTCCTTTGGTCAGAGTCCTAGATGACTGTCACATCCACTCTTCTCAACTGGCATCCTCCCCAGGTCTCTAGGAATTCCCCAGGCCAGAGCTGGCAACCCTTAGTCCAGCACTATACCCATGAAACCACACAAGGCACACTATCTCTTCTTAGTTTGTGATTTGATCTATTCCTGATTTGAGCGGCTAATGCTCCTGCAGAGTTTTCCAGAACAACCTGCTAGCCAGGGAGGGGAATCTCTGCCAGCTGGGAGAGATCTGGGCTGAGTTTCTGTTTCCCTCCCAGTCACAGGTATTGAAGCCTGGGCGTGTCCAGAGGCATGAGACTTTTGGACAAGCCAAAGGCCTCTTGGCCTGCGGCTCTGAGTGAGCCAGACCAATTAATTTAAGACCAGCCTGGGAATGCGAGTTGTATTCCACATTTCTTTTTTTCTTTGCTTGTTTAAATTAGATTTCTGTTTACCTCAGTGGAGGAAACAGTGGGGCACAAATCTATCTATCTTTGCTTGTTTACTATTAAACCCATTTCAGTTATGTGAAACTGACCCCACCAGGGAACAAAAGGCACCATTCAAATGGACAGGACGGAAATAGATGGCTGGAACAGAGAGGGTATACTTCTATGTTATCAGCAGGCTCTTCTGCACAGTGGTCTTGGCAGTGCTCTGGGGGCCAAAAGTGTTTTTTGCTCCACAAAACTGATCTCTTCATGAATGGCAGGATCCAAAGTACAAAGGGCACATACAGGCAACAACGGCTTTTCAGTTATAATGTATCTGTGCTCAGGTATACTATCGTTGTGACCTGTAGATACATAATTCGTTTTGTACTATGTGAAAATTTTATATAACAGAGCTGTTCTACTAAAGTGTGGATTGTCTTGCAGCCTTAAAACATTTTTATTTTCTTTGTGAGAGAAAACATGGGCAATTTTTATCACACCTTGCTTGCAATCTGGTAAGACCAGAAAGAATCAGACAATGTTCTCTGCACTGCAGTCTGGATTTCCAGTTTCCAATTGACTGTCTCTGGGCTAGAACATCCTTATCAAATACTGCCTTAGTGCCTTGTACTCTATATGGTAATCCAAGACAAACAGTCTGAGCCAAGAAGCCCAGCTAGGGAGATATCTGGTAGGTGAATTAAACCACAAAGATCGGCGTTCCCTGGTTTGTTGGCACAGTGCTGTTTATAAAGGTCAGATGTATTTCTGGGCCCATGTCTAAAACAAGAAAGGCTCATCATGAAAGCCATGAAAACAGATGAGCCTTTCTTTCTGGGGTCTGCTTCCCATTAGGATTCATCTGAAGCAAGCATGTTATGTGCTGCTTGCAACCGCAGGAAACAAATGAGTTTTTGCTTTCACCCAAGCAATTAATGTAATGCTCAGAATCAATAGAAGATTGATTTTGAAAAGGCTAATCAGCCTCACTTCCTATGCACTGCCTTGGGTATTGTGGTTCAGATTGTGTCCTTGAACAAGAGTTCTGTCCTGTCTTGTCCGGCTGGAGCCTTGCCAATAGCCTGCTTGATCCCTGGATAGCATCCAATTTTGCTTGTGCCTGGACCTGACACAAGAGCAAATTTGCCCTGGACCCAGTCCTGCCAACAGCATGTGCTTTCTCTGCAGCATTGAAAACTCTGGGACTGTGTCCTGCTAGCCTCTCCTGCTTGTCCTATTCCTGACATGGATGTGTCATTTTCTGGGCCACCAAAGGGCAATAGACCCATCAGCAATCCCTACATCAGTCAGTGTTATGAGGCCACGAGCATCTGAAAAAAGTCCAGACTAGGCAACTGTAGAATCATGGATGAGCACTGCTGATGTGGAAGACAGATACAACAAAGTGGAGGCTCATACAAGGTAGAAGATATGGTATAGCTCTTGGTTATGCATAGACCCAGCCAGGCACTTGCCTTCCAGTTTATCTCACTAGATAAGTAGCCATTGTCCCAAGTGGAGCTTCAAAAGAAATGGATAGAAAAACCTGTGATTTCATCATTAGCAGCAGAAACCTCTTTTGTTTCCTCACCAAATCAAGTGTCCATGCATTTTGTCTACAAACTATTAGTACAATAAACTGAAAACAACAGTAATTTCTTAATCCCCGACATCTCCACTAAAAAAGGGTCCAGGCAAATAGGTGTGAAAAACCTCAGCTTGAGACCTTGGAGAGCCACTGCCAGTCTGAGTAGACAATACTGACTTTGATGGACCAAGGGTCTGATTCAGTGAAAGGCAGCTTCATATGTTCATATGTTCAACTCAGATGTGACATAAACACTTTGTGTGACATCATTCTTGCATGTTGCTTCACCCCAAAGTTCCTAGAGTTTTCATGCAGCAACCTGACAACCTTATCTGCACTGTTAACAGTAGGAGACCCATCCCCTTCAGAAACCTTGAAAGATAAGTGAGATGATGATTTTGAAAAATCCATCTTGAGTCAAGGGAAACCTGGAACAGGTGGTGCTGGATGGGTTAGGGGTTTGTCTCTTGGAACATCACCAACTGGGGGGGGGCACTATTCTCAAAACAAGTTTTCCTTCTTTCTGTAGAATTTCTCATCTTATAAATTAAAAGGCCTGCTTTTCAAGATGTTCTTAGGTAAAGCAAATCAGGGCCGTACATCCACTGGCCCCACCTTCAATGCTTGAAACACTTTTAAAGCCACATCAAGGAAAGCCAATGGAATGCAAGGGGATATTCAGCCTGGAAAAGATAATACTGGTTTCTCCAAACCAAACAGTTGGTTTCTCCAAACCAAACAGCAGAGAAAATCATGGAAACAATAAGGATAGAAATCATTCACCTTAAACCATGACCAAATTAACAAAGAAAATTAATAAGGCTTCAAACAATATTCAATGAAATCATATTCAACCACTTGTACCATACAAGATTCTTATAAATATTCTAAAAGTGTTTTACATTATCCAAACTTACACAATTCATACAAAGTTTTCAAACAAAGATTCCAAATCACAAACTGCAATAACTGTTCAAGAGGTCACACAGATTCATTCTATTAGAGCAAAGATGTTTCTTTCTTGGAGCTTTGGATCAAAATTAAACCCAGCCACCTCCTGTGTACCTTACATGTCCAATTAAAGTTCCATGACAATGATAGAGATGGCTTGTGGATGTGGTGAAACGGATCAATCCTTGAAGTTTATTTCAACTTTGCTCCAGAGATTAAATGTTCCAATTAGTACTCTAATGATACAAACCAGCCTCAGAAGTTCATTTTGCCCATGGCTTTATCAAAGGCTTCAACTATCCATTCAATCCTTAATAATAAGCACCCTTCTAAAATGCAAAAGGTTATAATAAATATTCTCATCTAATCCCCTGTTGCAAAAAATACAATTTGTCAAACCACCCACCATTTGCAACTCCAGCTTAGACATACACTGCTTCCAATGTTTCTGTGGAGGTAAAACACTACATTTCCTTATCTTCTTAATGCAAACCACAAATGCACCCCAGCTGGAGTGCATTGCTCAATATCTTAAAGGCATATACCTCACTATCAGAACATGTCACAATCACAGGAAACATGAAAAATCATTACTATTATTCAGACTGTTTGGTAACAAAGTATCCAACTTAAATATCCAATGACACTTCTCCGGTAGGAGGATATTCTGTATATCTTTTCCATTACATGGGATGTCCTCATATCTAGTGAAGACAAAACACATTTTGTCCACATCATGTTTGTGATCAGTACAATGAGCCACCAGAGGAGCTTCCAGAATAACATTCTTTACCCTTGACCTGTGTCCCAGCACCCAAGTCTTAATTGGTAGAGTTTGACAATTACACTGCTATTTTCAACTGCTTTTATGAATAATTTTGTCAACATGCTGGTTGACTGGTGTATTGTCTCCATTAACATTTTAATCATGGTAGATGCCCAATGGCTTGTTTTACCAAGGCTCCCTGAGTATTTTTAAAAAGAGGGGGGATATTAAGTTCCTAAATAAATACAGCTATCTCCTGTCCTGACAGTGAGCATAGCACCAGCCTATTTTGCATTCCTGCAGTGAAGTTTCATCAGGTTGGATGGACATCCCCACTAGTCAACTGGCATGGATCCAGATGGTAGAGTCTTGCTTCTGAAGGTCCTTGCAAAAGTATTACACAGAGTAATGATCAAGTCACAAGACAGATAGCCAGGGGACTAGCAGATTGCTGACAGAGGAGAAAAGTGAAGGCACTGATTGTTTCCAAAATATTTTTTTTTTACTATTATTTTGACTCAGAATTGCATTTTTGAAATTTGAAGTGAACATCCAAACATAGAGGAATACTTGGCAGTTCGAAGGGTTTCCAACTATCTGTTTCACTTTTGCTCATGTCCTAACAAGTATCACGGCCTATTCCTTGTTATGCCAGTCAGAGATGAGGGCAGATGTAGAAGCTTTAGTGGAGCATCCTAAATAATCAGTCCTTCATGTGCTCATTACTTAGAAATCATGCTATGAGGCAAGCCACAGACCATGTGTGTTCCCAGAGGTCAGAGGTGAAAATAGGAATGTTTCTGTGTGCTTAATAAACAAAAGTCTTGTGATCTTTTAATGACTAACCACTTAGTGTAACTTAAGTTTTTGTCATCCTGGAGCTCACTTCATCAGATGCTGCAGAGTAAACACCTTCAGTGGATAAGGGTTTTGTTGTACTTGACAAATTTCTCCTAAGAACATAAGGAGAGCCCTGCTAGACCTGACCAGTAGCTCATCTAACTGAGGGATCTGTTTCACATAGCAGCCAACCAGGTGGTCTTGAGGACCAATAAACAGGGTATAGAGGCCTGATGTTTCTTCCCAGCATTGGTATATGTAGGTTCATTACCTGCAGCTATGGAGGTTCCCTTTAGTAACTCCAGAAATCACTGTCTGAGCTCCTCCTCCCTCTAGTAGACATTTTCTGATCCTCTTTTCTGCCTGCTGCCTACTGCTTCCCCTCCTCAGATCAGGAGAATCATTCAAGAAGAGGAGGCAGATGGGAAACCAACCTCCCTCCCTCCCTATTGGCACATCTAATGAGCAAAATAGAAAAACCTAACAAACCTTATATGACAGGGGTGGCCAAACTGTGGCCTGGGAGCAACATGTGGCCTGGGAGCTCTTTCACACATAGTATGTGGCTCTCAAAGCCCCCACTGCCTTGTCATCTGGCTTGGAGAAGGCATTTCTCTCTTTAAATCACTTTGCCAAGCCAAGCCAGCTGGCAGCTTGGAGAATGCATTTAAAGTTAAAATCCCTCCCTCCCCTTATATTTTCCTTCCTTCCTTCCTCAAGCATCTGATGTTCATGTCTTGTGGCTCGCAAACATCTGACATTTATTCGGTGTGGTTCTTATGCAACCCCTGTTATACAACAAAATCTGGAAACAAAATCTTCCCTGGGTGGCAGGTTGCTTTCACTGGATCAGGAAAATCACACATTTCCCACGTACGTTTTATCTGTGTTTCCCAACTCTGTGGGATGTTATTTATTTTGAATATTTATGTCCTGCTTTTTTCCCCAGTAGAGGCCCACAGCAGCTTACAACACAGTTCTCCTTTTCTGGGTTTTATCCTCACAACAACTCTGCAAGAGAGGTTAGATTGAGGGTGACTGGCTTAAGGTAACAGTTAGCTTTATGGTAGAGGGAGGGTTGAAACGATGGTTTCCAGATTCTAGTCTAGTTTCTGTAACAAGTGATGCTTCTGTAACAAGTGCATCTTCTCCTTTTTCCTTTGGAAAATGAGTATAGGATTACCTTAGGAAAGATGTTGTCATGGGAGCTGAACAGTATGTTCTGCCGGGGAATTAAGTTAGCAAACCTGGTTGTTAGGGAACAACCATCAGTGCTTATTGGCCTTTAGAAATAGATCTTCGTTTTAAACAACAGTTGAGTTGATTTAATGTTTTTAATTAGTGAGAAATCACAGCAGGGGACAGTAAAGTTGGATTCTCCGTTAAAATTGGTGGAAATAAACTTAAAGAAGAAATGTTCACAGTGGGATTTTGAAACCCATTCTCAGGAAATAGAAAAATAGCTATTGGAGAATAAGGGTTATCCTAGACATTTGTTTTTAGAGTGAAAAATGGTTATCCAGTACCATTTTTCTTCTTATTGATCATAGTCTGAACAAGATTGAGGGTATTATCCTAAAAAGAATTACATCATTCCAACTTCATGGGCTTAGAATTCTGTTTTAGGATGGCATTATTAGCAATTAACTTGTCTTCAAGACAACAATCATCCCACAAAGTAAGCCTTTTGAATTTAGGATTAAGTTTTGTTTCCCTCCCAAGATATTATGCTTTTCCAACATGGGTAAATATGTTTTGCCTGGTACATCATCTTAAATTAGAAAATAGGAGTTAGGTTGTTTCCATCTTACATTCCAAATGTCCGAGTGTTCCAGTTTCAACCCGTCTATACTATGGAACAAGGAACACACAGAACTTTCAAGTAGAAATGCCTTACAGGTTACTGCAAGAGCCTGGAAGTCACCTAAGCAGAGAAAAGAAAGACCACTTAAAAGCACCAAAATATTTCAAATTAATGCAAACCTACACAAAAGGGGTTGTCATTTTCTTTTTGCATCCATCTCTTTAAACAGGCAAATTATTTTTCTAACATTTGTTGTAATGAGTGCCAGGCTAGAACCACAGAATGGCTATATATTTTAAATATAATAAGGGAAAAAAGCCCACTTGCATGTAGGAATTTGCATGCAATCTGAATACACATGGCTTTTTTGTAAAAAAAAAAAAAAACTCCAGCAGGACCTCATTTGCATATTAGGTCACATGCCCTGACATCACCATTGTTTCGCTCAAGGCTTTTTGCAGAAAAAGCCCAGCAGGAATTTATTTGCATATCAGGCCACACCCCCAGATGCCAAGCCAGCTGGAACTGCGTTCCTGTGCGTTCCTGCTCAAAAAAATCCCCGTGCATACATATAACCATGCTTGAGTGTCATGCACGTATATTTTGTTGTATGCCTACATGTGATGATCTATATGGAGGAAATCATATCTACATAGGAATTCTGGTGTACCTGAGAACTCACTTGGCTCTGGGGCAAACAAGCCCACACATGCATAAAGTGATTTGTATGAACGTTATATCCCAAGGTTTCTTCTCTGGTTCAGATTTGAAACTTATCTCCTGGGGGTTTCTGGTGAAAATTTTCTGGGTGCCTCTAGCTAAGAATATCACAGCCATAGAGCAAAAAGCAAGCAAGATGCCAGTCACAAAGTACTAGAGGCACTAACCAATCTATACTGTTCCTTCTCAGCTCTCTGTCTGACCATAGCGTGAAATAAAATTCATTCACTAACTTTCCCCCAAAAGGAGATTTGAGTTGAATATCATGGCTTAGGAGAACACAAACTCATGACCATAAAAATGAAAGTCTACAAATCCATGCACCAGGGACGTGAGCCCCAGTCATTTGCAAGTATAAGCAGGACTTTTTTTTTTTTTTTGCAGGAACGCACAGGAACACAGTTCCAGATGGTTTGGCACCAGGGTGTGTGGCCTAATATGCAAATGAGTTCCTGCTGGGCTTTTTCTACAAGAAAAGACCTGAGTATAAGACATAGCAACCTTTAACAGAAACTATTTGATATATATTCTTAATACAACACAGTCTAGAAACTGCAATGCAATCACTGCCACTAGTTCTTGCGTATGACCATGTGAAGGACCTAATTCCCTTTTGGTTTGAGTTGATTCTTTCACCTTTAACAGTTCATGCCTTGTCATATCTCACCTTCTAACTGTATCCCATTAACCCTCTTTCATTTTGGGCATAAGTGTAGCAAAAATACACTTGCAAAACACATTATTTAGTGTACTGTGGAGGTACCCTTTGACTCATTAGGGGTTTTAACTGACTCTTGCCTTCCTGGGTGATCAAGCTAAACAAAAAAAAAACGCTGTGAAGAAGAATCGCCAGTATTATTTAACTGATTAAAGTCTCACAAGTATGTATAATAAAATATTTATATTAAAGCTGTATTTAGTAATCCTTGCATACAATATAGCAATATATTATAGTCAAATAACAATGCCAATAACATATAGAAGCCAGCAGTAACAGCTATATCACACAAATTGTGCTCACAGGCACTCAAACGGATATTTAAAGTGACCAGCGTGCTTATAGGCACTCCAGATTTTTAAAAAACACTATTCTTTCCAGTTGAAACTTCCAAGAGTAGTATATATGATCTTGTAATTACAATGTCTAGTCAAAGAACAGAGTGGAAGAATGACAAGCTGTTCTGCTAGTGCTGTAGAGTTCCAAAATGTCTCAAACATTACACTTTGTATTGCTCAGTTCCAGCTGAAAATTGAGTCATTTAATTCAATGTGAAGTTTTCTAAATGTGAAGCTTACCAAGAAAACACATCTCATTTGTCTGTATTTTACTATGGTATCCATCTCTATTCATCTGTATTTGCTCCAATTCGACATTGGAAACATTATTAATGTTAGGGGCTCCCCACCATTGTGGCAGGATGCTTCCTTTGAGGATACTTCTGATACTACATCTTTGCTTCTGTGTTATTTGGAATATTTTGGAACTCTACAGCACTAGCGGAACAGCTTGTCATTCTTCCAAGACTTTATTCTACTCTGTTCTTTGACTAGACATTGTAATTACAAGATCATATGTACCACTTTTGGAAGTTTCAATTGGTAAGAACAGTGTTTCTTTAAAATCTGGTGTGGAGTGCCTTTAAATAGTGTGGTTGCTTTAAATATCCATTTGAGTGCCCACAAGCACAATTTGTGTGATACAGCTGTTACCAAGGGCTTCTATGTGCTATTGGTTACTTGATGATAATATTTTGCTAAATTGTATTTAAGGATTACTAAATGTATAGCTTTAATATAAAGATTTTATTATACATACTTGTGACATCTTAATCAGTTAAAAATATTCATGGTTCTTCTCAGCATTATTTTTGGTTTAATTAGGGTCATAGAATCATAGAGTTGAAGGGACCTCCAGGGTCATCTAGTCCAATATGCTACACAATGCAGGCAATTCACAAGTACCGGTACCTTCCTCTAACGCCCACATTGACCCCTGCTCCATTCCAGAAGATGGCCAAACAAACAAACAAACACCCACCAGGATTCCTGGCCAAGCTAGCCTGGAGAAAAATTGCTGCCTGACCCCAAAGTAGCAATCAGCATTTACCTGGATGTGTAAGAAGGGGCCACAAGAACTAAGCACTGATGTAACCCTTCCTGTCCTCCTTCTCATGATCTGCCTAATTCACAGAATCAGCATTGTTGTCAGATGGCCTCTGTTTAAAAACCTCCAAGGAAGGAGAGCCCACCACCTCCCTAAGGAAGTCTTTTTCACTAAGGAACCACTCTGTCGGGAAGTTCTTCCTAATGTTTAGTCAAAAACTCTTTTGATTTAATTTCAACCTGTTGGTTCTGGTCCGACCTTCTGGGGCAACAGAAAACAACTCTGCACCATCTTCTATATGATAGCCCTTCAAGTACTTGAAGATGGTGATCATATCACCTCTCAGTCACCTCCACTCCAGGCTAAACATACCCAGGTCTTTCAGCCTTTCCTCATAGAACTTGGCCCTACCTCACCATTTTCATTGCCCTCCACTGGGTACGTTCCATCTTGTCTATATCCTTCTTAAATTGTGGCGCCCAAAACTGAATACAATACTCTAAGTGAGATGTAACCAGAGCAGAGTAAAGCGATACTATCACTTTGTGTGATCTGGATACTATAGTTCTGTTGATATAGCCCAAAATCGCATCTGCCATTTTAGCTACCACATCACACTGCTGACTCATGTTCAGTGCATGGTCCCCTAAAAACCCTGGATCCTTTTCACAAATACTAATTCCAAGACTAGTCTCCCCCATTTGATTCTTCCTACCTAAATGAAGAACTTTACATTTATCCCCATTAAAATTTATTTTATTTGTTTTAGCCCAGTTTTCCAGCCTGTCAAGATTATCCTGTATCCTGACTCTCTTCTGCTGAATTTGCTACCCCTCCCAATTTGGTGTTATCTACAAATTTAATAAGCAGTTAGCAACTTACAGTCCAAGTTTTTTGCTTTCCTGGGTGACTTGACTGCAATGCACCACTATGGGGTGCTCTTCCTCGGCAAAGAAGCATGCCAGAGTGAAGATGGAAATCTCCAGCAAGATGCTTCAGAAGTGTTAGGTTAAGATGCCCTCCAGATGTAGAGCACCAAATGCTTCTGCATTCTGACTGACATGTCTGTTACAAACAGGACCAAGGTAGGGGTCTTAAGAAATTATGTACTTAAAAGGTGGCTTGAATGCAATAATTAATATAGTTGATATTTCTTGGTTTCTAATTGTAACAGGTCATATTCATCATCATGGATATAACATGAATGAACTTAGTTTCAGCAAAGTCTTTAAAAGAACACCTTTCAGGAAACTGGTAAGAGCTATCTGACAGCAGCTCAGAACTCTATTTGAAAACCCTAACGCTTCAGACTCTTTCATTGTGGTGCAAGATTACTTTCCTCATTACCTAGTATTATCTCTGTCTGACAGTCAGGAAAGTTCCCATTTCAATCTACTGCTTTGAAAAGAAAATTATTTAACAGACAGAAATCTTTAACTTTCTCTTTCCCCTGCTCCTAGAATTAAGGTGAATTTAACTTCTCAAGACCTTAGGAGGAGGCTGAGCTCAAAAGAAGGACAAATCAAGGATTTCATTCTACATTTAAAAAAAAAAAAGGAATCCCCAGAATGACAGAGAAAATAAGAACAATAGCTGACCAAGAACAAGTAGCAGGAAAATAGGACTGCCTCTGGTTAATAGAGACAGTTGGAGCATAGGTAATAACAGCCTCTATACACTTTGGCTTCAGTACATTGACATAACATGCTGTTACAATATATTTATGTTACAGTACTATCAGTGCCATCCTAAGCAGAGCTACACTCTTTTAGTTCTATTAGAAGGGTGTGTCTCTGTTTAAGATGGCATAATCTGTCTGATAGTAGTCCTCCTCTCAAACGAGTCTAATTCAACTACTGATGCTCTACACTCCATGTGAAGAATTTACCATTTTACATCTTTAACTGATGCCTCCGCAAGTGATCTAGGAGTTGTGCATGCCCAAATGACAGTAGGGCAAGAATAACCATGTTCGTTCATTCGTTCGTTCGCTCTTTTGCTCGTTCATTCATTCATTTGTGTACTTTATTTATATCCTGCCTTTCTCCCCAGTGGGGACTCAAGGTAGCTCACATTGTTCTCTTCTTCTTTGTTTTAGTCTCACAATTCTGTTAGGCTGATAGTGTGTGACTAGCCCATGGTCACCCAGCCAGTTTCCATGACAGAGTGAGAATTCGAAGGGAATCAGAGCAGCTGGCATGATAAAACAGCCATGTCTTTGGCTTCTGAGCGTGGTGACTAGGTAGTAATTTTAGGGCCTTTGTACACTGACATGCTGCTAGCTGCACAGGAGGGACCTTATGTGCTTTTGGAGTATCAGGTGTACTGTCCCCGTGGAAAGGTTAGGGAACATGACCAAGGATGTTAATGTGGACAGGTGGAAGCATGATCTTGACAGGGAAATGGCAGTGCAGAGTGTGGCATGACAAGGAGGAACTGAGGAGCCAGGTGGAAGCTTAGTAATCATCTTGGCTCAATTTTCTGAACTGACTCAGCAGAAGGAGGTGAAGCAAGTTGGTCAGTTCAGGCCAGAAAGAGAATTATTCCAGTCATACAGCAGTTGGAGACAAATTTCAGAAAGAAACTGGGGGAAATAGATTTGACTGGGTCTGGACTGATGTAGTGTCTCACCTGCCTCTCTAGTAGCCCTCTTACAAAGCAGATGGTAGGGATTGTTGGCAACTGGATTTGGAGGAAGAGGCCACAGTTAAGTCTGCTTTCCTTGCTCCAGACAGTATGCCTGAGGTTATTGCGTGGCATTTTGGCCTTAGAGATGCAGGTGCATTGTTTCTAGAGCTGGCAAATAACTCAGAATTGGCAGAGGCTTAACGTTGTGAAAGCAACCTAACCCCAGAGTCGGAAACAGCTGGTGCTTGCACAGGGGACCTTTCCTTTTTTCCTACATGGATTACATCAAAGCTTTTTGCAGGAGCTGTGATCTGCATGGGGAGTATCTAGCAAGAGTGCTAAATGTCAGGGGACAGGTCTCAGCAGCAAGAGGGGGGGGGGGGGAGGAATAGATGTTTAGGATGCCAAAGATGATTTTCTGGGAATATAGAGTGGATGGGGGAACAATTCACTAATGAGGGACAAAGTAGCAGCAACTGTATAGGAACTGACCAATTTCCAACGTCATGTGGGGGGCCAAGAATTTGCTCTCTTGAAAGACCACTTATCCTGGCAATGGCTGCAACCAAGGGAGAACACCAGACTTCAGATGTGGTCTTGGGAGGCTGAGGAGTGAGTACATCCTAAAGACTGAACAGTTTCCTAGACACAAACATGTGGTTGCAGGTTTCCTTTCCAGGAAGGACATAAACTTAAACTAGGGTGGACCCAGTTCTATGTGTGTATGTATTGAATGATCTGAATGTGTATTTTCTAATGTATACTATGTAACTTGCAACTTTCTTTAACAGACTTATTTGGATTCAGCTACAGAACACCATTCTGAAAAAAGAGGTGCCTGTCTGCTAGAATCTTGGGAGGGTGAGATGTGACAGAATGCCTTTTCCTCTCCTCCACTCCGAGTTTCAAAAGTCATTTGTTTGTCTCTTCTCTCTGGAAGGGCAGGAAGCTAGGTCAATTACCTGCCATAGTTATGCAAATGACTTGGCTTGCAAAGCAATTGAAGTATTTTGTGTCAGGAATCTCCAGGTGACTCCTGGAGATTTCCCAGAATGCCTTTAAGAAGGGGTCCTACCATCCTAGGATGCACCTGCATGATCCCAGGATGCACCTGGTTGTCCCAGGATCCACCTGGGACCTGGGTAGACTAAGTCAAAAGGGGTGGAGAATGATGTAAAAATGGGCAAAGTTAGAGGTTTAATAAAAGTGCTTGCTCCCAGGAGGGAGGGTCTCTTGGTGCTGGGCCTTGAAAGATCCAGCAGCAATCTTGAACATGCAGCCAGGCCTGACTGCCTGGCTGGATCCAGGAAGCCTTAGGTAATGAGACATCTTTAGAACAGTTTACAACTTACTAAGCTTGGAATTGCCTGCTCTATTTCAACATCTAGTAGATAGATCCAAATAGGCAGCCGTGTTGGTCTGAAGTAGTAGAACAAAATAGGTGTCAATTGCACCTTTAAGACCAACTTAGTTTTGTTCAGAACATAAGCTTTTGTCACTCCAGAGTCAAAAATGACTGGTGTTTGCACAGGGGACTACCCTTACCTTTTTAAGCTTCCGTGTGCATACACACGTCTTTAGATGAGGAATGAGGTACAGTAAGCAGAGACACATATAGCTGGTGGGGTTTGGAATGCCAAGTGGTACAAAATTAAAATACAATAGTAGAATAGTAAAATTAACAAATTCAGAAAACCTTTGATCTGGGTTGAATTAGCATGGGAAACCATAAAACAGTAACATGTCAGAATGTGAGAATGCCTGTTAATTATTCTATTGCTAATAAACCCGGGTCAGAAAGAAGGCATTTCTTTCCCAGAAGATTTTCCTGTCCAACTAATTTACCTTTTAACATATAACATAAATATATACATCATTCTAGTTTGACATTAGGAACAAATACATTAAAATATAGTAGAAGATGGGTTTAATATATGTAATGAGATAAACAGCCAATATCCCTTGCTTGAGTATGTCAATACAAAAGCATTATTCTGATACACTATCCTAAAAGAGAAATACATTGGAATACTGTGGATATATCGCCCTACTTGGTGAAAGTGGGTTTAGCATATGTAATGAGATAAAAAAACAAAACAACATCTCTGTTCAGTCCTGGGGAGGTGTTTGTTCCAAGTTTCGTAATAGTTTGTAATTCAGCAGTTCCCCTCTCCATTCTGTTCTTGAAGTTCTGAGAGTGGGTTTAGCATCTGTAATGAGATAAAAAACCAATATCCCTGTTTAGTCCTGGGGAGGTGCTTGTTCCAAGTTTCATAATAATTTGGGAAGGAACCGGAGCCTATGAAAGGTAACAACTGCACAGGACTGTGCCTCAGTGATGTGACTTAGGGTATTGGCCTTCCAGAAGAGGTCTTGCCAGGCTCTGAGCTGCATACTACAAGGGCTCCCAGTCCTCTACTTTCAGCATTCTTTCAGGCCTCCAACAATCATCAAGTGGGGCCACACCGAAACTTCTAGGTACCTATTATACAAGAAACTTGCCAAAAGTGCTGTTGTGGCACCTCTGAGACTGGCATGGGACAACCGTTCTGTCTTTTGCCGAGTGGATTGGACAGCCTTCCACTTTTGTGTCTGGTTCAATCGATCTGAGATTTCTGATGTAATCCCCTGGGCTGGTTCCTTCCAGAAGTGTACCTGCATCAACATTTACAGGAGGCTCTATTATAGCTGGCCTTGCATTTGGAGCATGAGGAAGGCTGAGCTAGATTGCATCTGCTCCCCCTCCCTCATTGTATGGTGCCAAAACAGTTGAACATCTAGTTGTAATATAGTGATGCCCCTTGGATCCAGGTCACCTTACCTCCCCGTTGATACATATGATGGAGGAGCTAACAATCCCCATTGGAAAGTCTTGGAACCCTGTTGCTTTAGGAACCTTCTTTATCCCTTTGAGTGTTAAGCAAACAAGCCCAGAATTAACTTATAATCACTCTACCTGGGAAAGAGCTATGGACCGAGCACTGAAGTTGATTTGGTAATAAGAATCAATTATGCCATTCCTTAGGACAAGCAACTAGAGTCCTGTTCCTCAGGGCTGATGCATCCAACACCTTGTCAACTTCATTTATCTGTGCTGTCCTATTGTTAAAAGCTAAACCCCAGCAGTTCAGTTCTGAAATACAGAATATCTGCCATCTTTGAATGCAAATCTAAAAAAAAAAAAATCCCTATAAGTTTCTTTTTGGAAAGAAAGGAAGGCATGAACATGTCTGTGTGGTCTGCATGGCAATGTACCCTTTCATTCCAATTAAAATATGCCACAGCTTGACCTGAAGTTTAATATTTAATTGACTAATCTGTCAACAAAATCAGCTCAAAGCTTGCAGTCCTAGTTTAGGTTCAAGTCCCAGAAGGTAATCTACACAGGGAAAAATCCTTGCAGTTTTGCCTCCTTGGAGCTCTTGGTAAGTGTTTGAAGGACCATGGGTTAATGGTTCAGACTATTTTGTTCTAATTTTAATGGATTACAATCAGGGATGCAAAATGCTGCTGTTGAGGACTCTGTTGTTATCAGTGAACAGACTCAGCAGTTGGCTAACTGGCCTTTTGTTCTGATTGGTCCAAGGCAGCATTATATAGTCGAAGAATCTTAAGTGCCTAGCAGTTCTTTTGGACAGAAAGGAGCATGTGCCTGCTTTATGTAGCAAGGAGCTGTGAGACTCTTTTGTAAGGAAAAGGAATTGAATGCTGCTAAAGATTTCAATGTAGTCTGACAGGCTACACAAGTGTGTGTGTACATGTGTGTATGTGTCTAAAGGGGGACAACAGCAGCAGAAGAAAAATTACAGCTCCCTGGCTAATTTCTCTGTTTTACATGATCTGGCTTTACATCATTCTGACAACATCTACTATGCATTTCTTAGATTTAAAAAAACGTGGAAGTGCTTCAAGCACATTAACCTGAGGATCAAATAATTTGCAAGCGTGGAAAGAAGCTGCTGCTCCACAGCAGCTGAGTTGAACTCTGCAATGGAAGTAATTGGAATGGGGCAGTTCTAGCTCCAGCACTTTGGGCAATGTATTCTGAGCATAACACAGCATCATTTTTGGGTCAGGCTCCACCTAATCAGTCTGCATTTTGAAGAACAGCAGAAAGGAGGTCAGCGGCTTGAATTCAGAACCCTGGACAGCTCATCTCATGGAATAGCTTTGGGATTCACCCTTATGGACACCAGGAACGGTTTCCAGACATCACAGCTCATAGAATGAATACAGAATAAGACCATGGAAAGGCGACTGAATGTAACTCCCGAAGCTCTCAATAGGCTTCTTCAAGAACACAATATGACCAGGCAAGAGTTCATAGTTGCTTATGGGCTCAAACCTCTAGTGTACATCCCTGAATTGCCTCTCAATGCCAAAGTCATCTTCCTGGTTCTCTACATAGTCATCTTTCTACTGGCACTTTTTGGAAACAGCCTAGTGGTCTATATCATCATAAGGAAAAAAACTATGAGAACTGCTACCAATATCTTCATCTGTTCCTTGGCTTGCAGTGATCTGCTGGTAACTTTCTTCTGTATACCCTTCACACTTCTACAGAACGTTTCCTCAGAATGGCTGGGTGGTGAGTCTTAAATACATTTCTTCTTTCTTCCACCCTAGCATTTTGAATTGCTCCATTATTGATTTGGATTGTGTGTGTCGACTAACCTAAATCAAATTACAGTAATATTTGAATTGCATACTTCGTGCTCATTAAGGACAGTTCCTTAGCAACCTTGATGGAAACAAATTGGAGGAGTTGTGGCAAATGAGCCACTCCCAATTATGTTTACTTGGCTTATGCAGGGGAAGTTTTGGTGGACTGTGCCCCATGCCAGTGGTTATGAAAAGCAAGTGATTTTTCTCTCATACATTTTATTTTAAATGACATCTGTTCTGTCTCATTTATTTTCAGATTCATGAAAGTTAGTAATCCAGTTAGATCCAGCCAATTTTTAAACTCACATCCAGTCGCCCTCCTTATTACACTCTCCTGTTTCACATATTTCTCCAGCATAGCTTTATAATGGCCAAAGGGAACCTTCCCCTCCCTTTTTCACTTGTGTGAAAAGCTGATTGGATCCAAACCAGACTGAGGAATAATTTTTTTAAAGAAAAACTGACTTCTTGAGACCTATAATTGATTGATTGAAATCAAGTCTAAATTTCAGTCATTTACATGAATGACTAATGCTAGCATTCAGTCTTTCAAAAATGATAACTACATCTCTGTTTTCTCTTGCAAAGAGAAGACAGGATCCATATAAAACAGCAGTGAGGGAATAAAATTACTGGCTTTCTTTTGTCTTGTGGGGTGTAAGGAACCATCCAACACAACTGTGTTAGGAATCTAAAGTTTTCCTTTTAATCACTTAAGCTGAGATCCAGCCCTGCCACCTTCATACTAGTGGTCCACAGGTGAACAGGAAAGGAGTATTATAGCCTTCTACCCCAACACTTTTGTATCTCATGATCTGCAGCTCCAGAGGGGACTGCTGAACCAACATTGTGGCTTTTCAGGAGACATGGGAAGAATACTATTAGATAGGGGAGCTAACAAAAACTGAAAACATGCATGGAATTTTGCATACAGGGGTTGGTATTCCAGCCATGGTCACATTCATTTTACCAAATGTTTACATTGTAAGCTTGGGGCAGTTGTTTGCAAATGCATATAGTCAACTTTTGCAATGTAGATCAAGCCACACTAAAATGCCTATCCTCAGCTGGCTTAATGGTACAACATATTCGCCATCCAAAAATACCAAAAGCTGCATAATACAGATCTGAATCATTTTTGTGAAAGCATAAAAATTGCTTAATAGTGCCACAGCTTGTGCATTCAGTTGACAGTTTTTGTATGCTTGAGACACTTATTAGCAATGGTAAATACCTTCGTGTTGTGAGCAGAAGTCACAGATCATTGCAATGTCCCTAAATCATTTTCAGCTCCTGGATACAAATTCCAGGAAAGAAACTGCACTGCCACTAATTAAGATCTGTGCGTTCTGTTAAAGCTCCCTTCCAGTCTTAAACGTTGCCAGTGTGTGTCTCATGTGGCACATATATACTTACAATAATAGGAAGAATTTTATTCTGTACTTTTATCAACTCTTCTCAACCCTCACCCCTAACTTTATCCCCTTCACAGCCTGTAAAAAAGATCAGACTGAGAGATAATGAATGGTTCAAGGATGTCCAGGAACTTTAACTGAGATGGGAATCCAGGTCTGCCTGAGCCCTATTCCAATATTCTAGCGTGGGCTCTCAGTATTACAGCACTTATCCTACAGCACTAATGCCCACTGACACTGAATGATGGTTGTTGATGAATAGAAAATATTGTTCTAGGGGCCTTAGAAGTAAACAGCGCAAATATTTGCACCAAAATGGGGGGGGGGGAGAAGAGTTCAGTGCAACCTAATGATGTTTCCCAGAATCAGTCACATTGCAAGCAGCTTCTGCAGGAGGAGGAGAGACTGGATTTATTCCCTGCCCTTCACTACCTGAAGGAGTCTCAGAATGACTTACAATCTCCTTTTCCCTTCCCCTCCTCACAACAGACACCCTGTGAGGTAGGTGCCGCTGAGAAAGCTCTGATGGGAACTGCTCTTGAGCAGAACAGCTCTGAGAGAGTTCTGACTGACCCAAGATCACTCCAGTAGTTGCATGTGGAGCAATGGGGACTCAAACCTCGTTCTTCCAGATAAGAGTCTGCACACTGGAGACATACTGAGGGCAGGAGCAGCTTTACCTTCCCAGGTAAAGCTGGATCTATGCCAAATATCTGCTCCACAAAGAAGCTTGAAGTGTAGCCATATCAACCTGTTACAGCAAAGCAACCAAGACAGGATTTGTAGTTGTGTGCAAGATTTGCAGTCCCGCTTCTCTCAAACAGGGACATAAAATGGCATGGAGACAACAGCAGTGAGAAACGCTTCCCCATTTACTTTCATTGGGCCAGGCTTCTTTGCAATAGTGTTCTACCTGCCTACTGTTCTGTTGTTTACTGACTAGGCAGGCAGAACACTGTTGCAAAGAACCATATGATTAGGCGGGGAAGGAGTTAGTGAGCCACTATATAGCACCAATTTTTGAAATTGCCAGAATTAGGATTGTTGTGAGTCAGTAAAATGAAAGAGCAGCTGCCTATAAATAACCTAAAAAAAGGAAACCCAGGATGTGAACCCTACAAATCTCTAGTCTACATGGATTTACTGTATTGGTTAGAAAAGTTCACTTTTCACTACCCAAATGAATCTAAGAGCATCTTACAATTGCCTTCTCTTTCTCTCCTCACAACAGGCACCTTGTGAGGCAGGTGGGGCTGAGAAAGTTCTGAGAGAACTGTGGCTGACCCAAGGTCACCCAGCAGGCTTCATGTGGAGGTGTGGGGAATCAAACCCGGTTCTCCAGATTAGAGTCCAACACTCTCAGCCACTGCACTAAACTGACTCTAGTATCTAACCCTGAGTTAAGGTTCCCAACAGTTTACTACAACAGCTAGGCAAACAGAAATTTAGCAAGTGAAGCTGTTCATGACATTTATTTATTTGGGAATGTTTAACCTGTTTTTTCTGCTCAGTGTGGAGTTTATGTCAAAAATAGCAGCCAGAAATATTGTAACCCAGGCTGCATAACAACCAATCTGCTTGCCACCAACAGAGATCTTCAGGATGGGGATGGGGGCAGTGAGGAGAGTCACAGGTCTGCACTTGATAGCAACAATCTTTCCCCAAACAGACAAGCACTGTATTTGTGTGCAAGATCTGTAACCCCACTACCCTCCCAAAGGGACTCAAAGTGGCATGGAGATACAGCAGTGAGAAATGCTTTCCCATTTACTTTCATTGTGGCAGACTTCTGTTGAAGGTATGGAAGAAGGACCAGGGGGAAAGTGCCACTCCCTATCAGACTAAATTATTATATTATTATATTGATCTTTATACTGTTTGATCTGCCAGTGAATGACCACCTGTGGCAATGGCCTTCTACTTTTTGCATTTATATAAGCCCCGTGGCACAGAGTGTTAAAGCTGCAGTACTGCAGTCCTAAGCTCTGCTAATGACCTGAGTTTGATCTCCAGTGGAAGCTGGGTTTTCAGGTAGCCAGCTCAAGGTTGACTCAGCCTTCCATCCTTCCAAGGTCGGTAAAATGAATACCCAGCTTGCTGGGGGAAAGCGTAGATCAGGGGTGGCCAACAGTAGCTCTCCAGATGTTTTTTTGCCTACAACTCCCATCAGCCCCAGCCAGCATAGCCAATGGCTGGGGCTGATGGGAGTTGTAGGTAAAAAAATCTGAAGAACTACTGTTAGCCACCCCTGGCGTAGATGACTGGGGAAGGCAATGGCAAACTACCCCGTAAAAGGTCTGCCATGAAAACAACATCACCCCAGAGTTGGAAATGACTGGTGCTTGCACAGGGGACCTTTCCTTTCCTTTTCCTTAACAAGGGTCTTTGCTTATTCTTCAAGATCATGGCAAATATCTATGTAACTCCCTGGCCATCAGAAGCTAATTCCCCTATGAAAAAGTATCACCATATCTATTTCTTTCTTTTTACTATTTGGGTTAAAAGTAACTCCTTTTTTCCCTATTATCATGATAAAGCACACATGGGAGTGAAGTGGAGATTTAGTAAGAGGTTCACTATTGTGACAAAAATGAACTACATGCACATCAGTTTTTACAGATGCACTAATTTAAAACCATTATTACCCGAAAAGTCAGACAAGACTGTGATGCAAAGGCCACAGAGACAGAGGAAGGGGAAACGGCATATTCATTTTTTTAGCAGTAAAGCCACAAGTTTCACATCTCCCACTTTCTTTTCAAAGTACACCTTTTTGAAAATGTAGCTGCTCACAGTTAAGAGGTCACTACTCTGGATTCTTTTCTACTGTTTGGGACAAAGGAAAATGACTGGGGTTTGGGGCAGCCAATCTGTATGAGAAGTCCATCCCCAATGATTGAGTGCAAGTCCTTTGGAGGAATGGTGGGACAAAAATAGTGACAGATATACATACTGATTAAATCACAGCACAAAATTTGTGATGTATTTATATCAATGTTCCTTTTGTATTACTCAGTCAATGCACATAGGTACTTGTATGCACTGGTAACTTGTAAGAGTACAAAAGATGCAAACTGAAAACTTTAGCAAACTGCGTATGAAGCAATCCCAACATTTATTTTAGAAACTCTCAAAGTTAAACGAGAGCTGACAGATCAAACCCACAGAATACAAATGGAATCTGCTCACTCCCACTAACAGCAGCAAACCCCTCAAAAAGAAGCCAAAACCTATCCCAATCCTCTGATTAGTTTATATGTATTATACATGTTTGTCATGTTCACACATATTTTAGGTGAATGCTTTAAAACAAGTATATACCTTTTTTAAAAAATCACATATAAAGTGGAAGCTGACCTTCTTACTGACACTAGCCTCCAGCTTATGGCTGGTCTAGCAAAGATCATCTAGGAAAACTGCTCTTGTATTTTATCACTTGTTATTGCAGGGCAGAATAAAGGGAATCATACAACTATATGACACTCTGCTTTAAAAAATATCCTTGCATATAATACCTCATCATAACCAGATTCTTACTAGATGTTTTTCAGTCATACATTTGCCACCAACTTGAATCTTCTCTGTTTCCCTTCTCTGTCATATGATGTAATTTCCTGACTCCTCTTCAGTTGATTTATCTGTTACTTGCAGGGACTGAAAATTATAACATCACAATACAAATTTTGTTTAGAAGCTATTACCATGGATTGGTGGCAGTCCTTTAATGCCTCCTGAGGACTCATTTCACATTCCTTCTGTTATTGCCATCAAAATGTATTGATTTATTACATTATTATTACTGTTTCACACTTTTCCCTCATGAAGGTCTCAAACATGACTGTCATGCTATTTCCAGCATTTAGAATTATATCAGCTTTGTAATATCCATTCTGTACAGAATGAAGCAAATGCAGCAGGTTTCCTTATTTTTAATTTGCAGACTCTGTAATAATAGTTGCGCTGTAGTTCATTCCTTCAGAACTTGACTTCAGATGGTTGGTGGTTAGAGTTGCCAGGTCCAATTCAGAAAATACCTGAGGACTTTTGGGGCAGAGTCAGGAGACTTCCCCATTCCCTAAAATAAATAAATAAAAATACAGCAGTACAGTTCCCCTGAATACAGTCTTCATTTCCTCATTCCCTAGCAGCTGGCTGCACTTCCACTAAATGAAAGTGAACACACACATTCACAAAGCAGCCAAAATACAGGCAGTTTGCAAGCACACACTTTTGTGATCTCACTGGGGCAATTTACTCACAGATGTTGCTGAATGTAACAATCTGCTGTATTTCCACCAACTTCTTCAGACTAACACAGGAAACAAAAGGTTCTAGTTTACTCTTTACTAAGCAAATGACTTCTGAAAGGAATGTAAAACAAATTGAGGAACTGGACTCTCTTCTTTTCTTACAGCTTCGCAGATTCACTGGGAGCAGCCATGTGGCTCTAACAGCTCACCCCAGCCCCCATTCAGCCTTGCTCTTACTGAGATTTAAAGGCACACATGCCTTCCAAGTTTCCAGGCTTCTTCTAAGCCTTCCAAGGTGAAAAGGTACATTGTGGCTGTAGGGGCGGGGTTTCCCTCCACCAGCCAGCTAACTGGCAGTGGGGAGCAGCCTAAAAAAATCAGGGGATTCCCCCATTGGGACTTAGAGACTCTATACTGAGGAGGAAGCTGTGACAAAAGTCCTGCGCAAAAAGCTATGAAAACTCACATCTATAATTACTAAATCTATAAATGCAATTCAAAATATATATTTAAGAATATATTTTAAGAATATAAGTATTTGTTTTTTTCAATATGTGGTTAAAAAAGATAACACTTTACATCTCAACTCCAAAAAAACAAAAGAAAACAGACTCAAAGAAATCGTTTCCTCGCACTGCTGGGGTAAATACACTTTTAAAGGGAAAGAGTTCCAATAGCTCAAAGTTCACAGCCAAGAATATATACTTTCAAATACAGACAATATCTTTCTTTGCCACTCCTGTGGACTATGGTAAGTTCATTGTTGACACAAAGTGACAACTGATTGCTAGCTGAGATCAGCCGTTTCACTTGTCGCTTCGTCAGGTAGCGGGACAAAATTGCATTTCGAGAAACCAGTTGAATTTGTGACTCATTGTGAAGATGTTTATTTTACATGGATGGTGATTGCATCACACAATTTCCTGCATACAAGGAGAGCTTCATACAAGAACTTGCTCCCACTGAAATGAACTGGGAATTAGGATTCTCATGCTCTGAGAAGACTTAATTAAAATGGTTTAAATTGTGTAAACTTTCACAAAACTCAGGAAGTTACAACGTGTTGACTGCACAGAAGAATTCAGCTTTATTTAGATTATATGATGGCAGCATAGCAGTGAATGACCATGGAAGTGAGGTGCAGCTTCTGAGGAAATAGGATCCTTTGCCAAAGAGTGGTAGACAGAGCATGGGAAGACAGGGCAACCATAGATGTTTTAAAATCCTAGAATACAGAGTCTAAGTTTCCCAAAGAGCATATTCCTTTGGACTTTCTGAATATTGCCTGTATTTGTCATTTACATAAAGAAGAGAAGCACTCTAAATTGAATTACCATGAATCATAAGATATTTGCAGCACTGATTTACAAAGCAATAAGCTGTGGCATTCATTTGTCCTCCTATTTAGAGAGTCTTGGAGGTATATGCCTGTTATAGGTTCCCACTTGTGAGCAAATATTTTCTCAGTAAAACTCTTAATTTGTGCATGTGCCTATCAATCATGTTTCTTACGTTTTCAGAATATGTTCCCAGGTGCAAGTAGTAACAAGTGAAAATGTTGTGAGATGGTACAGATAAAATTAGGTGACAGAATGCACACAGTTGCATCAATACTTCCCAATCTTTCCATCTGTGATTCATTTTCTAGCAAATAATTAGTCCTCTACTAGACTGAAAGAGTGACTCACATCCTATAGACATACTTGCAGTTCTAAACCAAAACTGCAGAACAGTAGACATACAGAAGAGATGGCTTAGAGGAATGCCAATCCAGGTCCCAAGAAGATATGCCTTTATGGTTACTCCAGTACTTTTACAGCCAATTGTCTGTTCTTAATAGACTTTGTCCTTTAATTAACTAAATACGTTTTGAATCGACTGTTGAGGACAGATAGAACTTGCTCCCACCATTGAAATGACCTGGGAATCATGATTATTCAGGCAGAACTCTACATATGCATTGAACAGTTCATATTTGTTTCATGTTTACCATCAAAACCCCGCCTCTCTTATTTTTATTGTTCATCACCTCTCCTTCTCAGACTCTATGTGAGATACGGAGCTGTGTACACTGATGGCATATCCATAAAGACAGAAATTGCACGTTGTAATGGTTTCGTACATCACGATATCTACAGCAGCTGCTTTTGTACACTATAAAAATAGTGTACTTCTTTATGTATTTAAAAGTTTCCATACCTTTTCAAATTATTGAAAGATCCTATAACTTACTTATTGCTGATTAAAGCATCTGCTTCCTTCTAGAGATCATCTGGAAGAAGTCCAGTAGGATTACAGTGTCACATCTCTATGCTGCTCCTCTCCCACAGATGTGCCAGTCTTAAGTCACTGATTGTCAAGGAGAGGCCCTTCCAAGCCAATAAAGGCTGCAACAAGTAGACAAGGCCCAGACTCTTTGTAACCATTGGCAACAGACTGATCAGAAGTATCTTCTTTTCTCTGCCTTGTTCCAAGCTTACAAACCATTGTGTTATGCTAATAAATCCCTGACTCATGTCCTTAATATCTGAACTCTGGAGCTCTGGCTTCTGTTCTTCTAATACTGCTAAGGATAGGTCACAAGTTAGCCTTAATACACTTCTCACCATTGGCAGCTCTGTTTATAAATTTAGCATGCTATACATGTGTGCCCTAATTGTGCAATAGAAGCTATGCTGCTGCAACTAAATAAATAGGAAGACAGTATCCAGTTCAAAATTTATTCCATGCCCACCAAAAGCACATGAGAATTGTAAAAACTAACAACTTAAAGTTGGAGGGACTTATCCTTTCCAACACATGCCATAATGTGTGTGACATGCATTCTCTGTATGCCTGCTTTTCTAGAATCCCACTTCTTTCATTCCAGAAACTGATGTGTTCCAGTACCTTGATAAAGAATTTAAGATTTTTGGAATCTGAACCTTTTTCATAGTCACAGTGCCTTAAGGAAGTCTGATGCAGCAGCTGGCCAGGGGTTCCTCCTTCCATGTATTTGGTTTGTGTTCCCCTCCAGATTATTTTGCCATCTATGGTGGACCTTTCAAAATTCTCCAGGCATCTTGGTTAGCAGGTGTCCCCATCTGATGTGGTGACTGCACATATCAGGACTCAGGAGGGTCATAGGTAGCACATATTCCCATTGTGTGTGGTTGGGCAGGCTCCCAGCACCCAGTTTTATAATTTGAAAAGGACTATTGTGTATACCACATGTAGACTGTCAATTTACTTTGTTCTAAACTACATAAATAAGAGTTGAAGATTTAATTCTTTGCAGGTGAATCCAAAATGTACAGATGAGCAGCCGCGACTGGCTGCTTTTCTCAATCTTTTGTTTATCTCTGCTTCCATTGAGATTATTAGTGGCTAAACCAGAGAAAATCTAAGATAATCAACAGAGTGAAAGGTTTCTCACTGGGTGCTTGCCTATGATCTCCAGCTTTCTCCGTACATTTCACAAGAAGCGTTAAAATCTTTATTAGTCAGCCACTTGAATACAACATGTAGCCAGAGGGAGTGATTTCTAAATAAATTAAGATGCAAAAAGACCATGTCATATTATGAAAATGGATTCTTCCATTCATATTGGCCAATTGTTCTCATGACAGAAGTTAAAATTTGGAAGCAGGCTATTTGGCTCTTGGGGATTAAAATTGCAGAATAATGTATTGCAACAAGATATGGTGTATATGTTTAATACTTGCTAAAATATGTGTGCTTTCTAAACAAAACAAATACACTGAAATGCATTTTAGACTGTAGCAAATTTTTAGCACTGTGGAATTTTTCTTTATATTTATCAGAACTGAATAGTTTAATATCTGATCTGGGGACATCCTCAGACAGTATTTCCTTTCTTTTTTATTTATTTCATTTATATCCTGCCTTTCTCTCCAGGGAGATGGGGCTACAGTGGCTTACATCATTCTCCTCTCCTCCATTTTATCCTCACATAAACCCTGTAAAGTAGGTTAGGCTGAGAGCGTGTGACTGGCCCAAAATCATCCAGTGAGCTTCCATAGCAGAATGGGGATTCAAACCTGTAGCTTCCTAGACTCTAGCTTGACACTACAAAGAACCAGATTTTCTGCCTCACAGAGGGGCCAACAACCCGTTTGCACTCTAGCAATTATATAATGCTGTCTTCTAAGAACTATAGACTTATCCTCCACAAGGCTAAAAATGAGAGCTAAAAATCTCTATACAGATCTCACCTTAGCTATCACACAATCATGGAAAGAAGTAGAAGACTTTCAGTGTGTGGTAGCAGAGAGCAACCCACACCATCAAGCTGGCTCACTCTCCCTCCTTCTAATCCCCTCCCCCATTCACTGCTTGTCCTGATTCAATTAAAAAGGATTTTAGCCTGGCTTGGCTGAAATTTAACTGTCATGAAAAGGAACATCCCTCAGCCTCTTAGGCTGTGTCTTTATAGACATAGGTTAAGAGGTCAATCAGTCATGGCTGGCAAAGTTGGCCAGTCAGGCAGACAATGTGGCCTAGAGATCCACCAACACCATTGTACTGGGTTATAACACCATTATGCGGTGCTCCTGTGAAGTCTGGAGTAGAGCCTAAAGGGGAAGAGTTACTTCATTCTAGTCATACAGAAAAGGCCTTTAAAATGATTTTTTTAAATAGCCAGAACAGTGACTAACATCTGAAAACAGAGGGGACAACAATCTGCCTACACAGAGCCACATACCATCCTGGCTAGCAAGCTGTGTCTCCTAATTCTTCATGAATGATAGCTGACTATGGTTACCCAGTGGTGAGGGAAAGACGCTTCACACGCTCATTATTTTCATGTCCCACGCAAAAGATTATTTTAAGAGTGATGAAGGTGGTATTAGGCATGGTAGGGGGCATAATTTACTGCAATGTGCTCATTTCTTTGCCATAGGAGTTTGTACACCATAAACCAACATGAGTCCATCATACTAGATTAAATTATGTGGAAGAAAAAAAAACCCTGACTAGCTTTGAAAACATAAATTATTGTGACTGCAGGTTAGATGCTATGGTTGATTTTGTCAGAGATCCCTAAGGAAAGTGGGAGCCAATGAGTTGAAGGCACTAATATTTCTTCCCTTCCCTCCCCCTTCTTTCATTAACCAACCCAGAATCTTTTTTTCAAATGGAATTGGCAGGAGAAAGCAGGGCTTTTTTTGAGCAGGAACGTACAGGAACACAGTTCTGGCTGACTTGGCATCAGGGGTGTGATCTAACATGCAAATTAATTCCTGCTGGGCTTTTTCTACAAAAAAAGCCCTGTGTGAAATAATGGTGATGTCAGGAGTGTGACCTAATATACGAGTGAGTTCCTGCTGGGCCTTTTCTAAAAATAAAAAAAGCCCTGAGAAAATATGATTAAGCTAGTACCAAGCCCCTTCAGACAAACTGAACCTAAAGTACAACACTGAGACAAGGTGATGAGATGAGTGAGAAGAATAAGAACTTAACAGAAGCCATGTTGGATCAGGCCAATGGCCCATCCAGTCCAACACTCTGTGTCACACAGTGGCCAACCCCCCCCCCCCAAGTGCCATCAGGAGGTTCACAAGTGGGTCTAGAAGCCCTTCCACTTTGCACCCCCCCTCCCAAGCACCAAGAATACAGAGCATCACTGCCCCAGACAGTTCCAATAATATGCTGTAGCTAATAGCCACTGATGGACCTCTGCTCCATATTTTTATCCAATCCTTTCTTGAAGCTGTCTATGCTTGTAGCCACCACAATCTCCTGTGGCAGTGAATTCCACATGTTAATCACCCATTGGGTGAAGAAGTACTTCCTTTTATCCGTTCTAACCCGACTGCTCAGCAATTTCATCGAATGCCCACGAGCTCTTGCATTGTGAGAAAGGGAGAAAAGTACTTCTTTCTCTACTTTCTCCATCCCATGCATAATCTTGTAAACCTCTATCATGTCACCCCACAGTCGACGTTTCTCCAAGCTAAAGAGCCCCAAGCGTTTTAACCTTTCTTCATAGGGAAAGTGTTCCAAACCCTTAATCATTCTAGTTGCACTCTTCTGGACTTTTTCCAATGCTATAATATACTTTTTGAGGTGAGGCGACCAGAATTGTACACAGTATTCCAAATTAATTATCCACATTTGTAAACACTTCTGGTCCATTAAAACCAGGATAATTGCATATGAGAAACAATACATAGCAAGTCAAAGCCAAAAGGTGCTGTTTGTCTGCATAGTATAAGTAATGCAACCACGGTTCTGCAAAGTGTTCTTCACAGTGAAATGTGATAGGGGACAGACCCCACATTCTTACCCTGTGTCTATACACCTGTGCAAGGTATTACTGCCCATTCAGTAACCATCCACCTATACATTGCTAACCTTGTTTCTACTGTCACTGACACCAGCCCAGTCTGGCAGTAGAGATATGGGGGCTTCCTTCCACTTAGTGACCATAAGCCTCAATGACCCTCCCAGTCTTGCAACCCTGGTCATAGATGGATCCCACTTCAGCCAAGCTCCATGATAGCCCTTCTGGCCATCTTATGGGCAATCCAATCTTGTACTTGTCAACAAATCAATAGATGTCAGGATTCTAGTAGCTGAATCCTGATAGCACAGCAAAGTTGAGTTCTGCAGAACCAAGGAGAGCCAAATCTGCCTTTTATTATCTTCAGCAGGTTAAACAACTGGCACCTTACCTCTCCCCGGAGGACTTGGCTATAGCAACCCATGCAATTGTCACTTCCAGACTTGACTACTGTACTGCTTGACTGCTATAACTCACTCTATGCGGGCTTGCCCTTGCTACTGATCCGGAAACTCCAGCTGCAGAATGCTCGGCATGTCTGATGATGGCATTGTTTTTGTGGGGCCACATTCGGACAGTGCTCTGCCAACTGCACTGGATGCTGACTGAGTACCAGATCAATTTCAAGATTTTGGTACTAACCTTTAAAGCCTTGCACAGCCTGGGACCAACATACCTGAGGGACTGCCTCTCCCTATATGTGCCCCAGAGGGCCTTGCACTCCATGGAACAAGATCTTCTGGTTGTCCCTGGCCCAAAGGACATCTGCTTAGCCTCAACTAGGGCTAGGGCTTTTTCGACCTGGGCCTTGACCTGGTGGAACATGCCTCTGGCAGAGGTCAGGGCCCTGCAGCATCTAGCTGTTCCACCAGGCCTTTGTTTGAGGC
The DNA here is from genome assembly GCF_032191835.1 of Heteronotia binoei. Taxonomy (NCBI): domain Eukaryota; kingdom Metazoa; phylum Chordata; class Lepidosauria; order Squamata; family Gekkonidae; genus Heteronotia; species Heteronotia binoei. Next base: position 48,379,558 of record NC_083234.1, on the reverse strand, counting down.
AACTGGGCATCCAGGAAAATTTTAGCCCCCCTCCCCGATACTGCTGACACTGCTGATAGTACTGAAATATCATCTATTTTCTATGTAGCCCAGTTTGGAAAGTTGGAGACCAAGCGAGTCCAGTTGGAAACCTATGTTTTTTAAGATTTTATATTGTTTTATTGGAGTTGATTGCTATTTATATCAATTTTACGTTTTGGGTTTTTTAAAATGTTGTGATCTGCCCTGAGTCCACTTGTGAGGAAGGCAGAATATAAATCTGAATAATAAATAAATAATGAAGCAATACTCCTCTGAACATCAGGCTCTAGGAACAAACAACAGGCTTCTTCAGTGGCATCTAAGAACATAAGAGAAGCCATGTTGGATCAGGCCAACGGCCCATCCAGTCCAACACTCTGTGTCACACAGTGGCTAAAAAAACCAGGAGGTCCACCAGTGGGGCCAGGACACTAGAAGCCCTTCCACTGTGCCCCCCGCCAAGTACCAAGAATACAGAGCATCATTGCCCCAGACAGAAAGTTCCAACAATACACTGTAGCTAACAGCCACTAATGGACCTCTGCTCCATATGCTTATCCAATCCCCTCTTGAAGCTGGCTATGCTTGTAGCCGCCACCACCTCCTGTGGCAGTGAATTCCATGTGTTAATCACCCTTTGGGTGAAGAAGGACTTCCTTTTATCAGTTGTAACCCGACTGCTCAGCAATTTCATTGAATGTCTGCAAGTTCTCGTATTGTGAGAAAGGGAGAAAAGAACTTCTTCTCTACCTTCTCTATCCCATGCATAATCTTGTAAACTTCTATCATGTCACCCCTCAGTCAACGTTTCTCCAAGCTAAAGAGCCCCAAGTGTTTTAACCTTTCTTCATAGGGAAAGTGTTTCAACCCCCTAATCATTCTAGTTGCCCTTTTCTGCATTTTCCAGTGCTATATCTTTTTTGAGGTGCGGTGACCAGAATTGTACACAGTATTCTAAATGAGGCTGCACCATCGTTTTATACAGGGCATTACAATACTGGCTGATACTTGCCATAGAAAGATACCAAGGCATCGTCCACCCTCCATCTGGTTAGCCACTGTTGGAAAGACAATGCTGGACTGGATGGACCATTGGTTTGATTCAGCCAGGCTCTTCTTATTGATCCCTTTAAAAAATTTCATTACAAAAGTCCATGACAGTAAGTACAATTGCAGCTCCTTGAAAGAATTGCCCAGAACATTAAAATGTAACTTTCTTTTTTTCCAGGCCCCTTTGTGTGCAAGATGGTCCCCTTCATACAGACCACTGCTGTCGTCACTAGCACCCTGACCATGACATGCATTGCCATAGAGAGATACCAAGGCATCGTCCACCCCTTGAAGATCCAGAGGCAGTACACAAACAAGAGAGCCTACAAAATGCTTGGTATGACTGGGGCACATGGAATATACACTGGAAGGAACTAAAACCAGAGGGATGCAGGGTTAATTCCATATTTCTGGTTTCCTTCTTCCTGGCCATAACTTTATCGGAACTAACATACATGCATACCAGTATTATTACAAATTTTATCATAAATCATATTATCAATGCATACAAATTTATATTACTCATCCCGTGCTCTAATATTTTTACTCTGTAGCAATAGTTTTCTGCTCTCATTTGGCATCGAGTTCTTAATAGGAAAACAGGGAACTCTCTGTTTACATATATATTAACCTAGGATTCATTTCACCAATGTAATAACTGTTGAATACATACTATGGAGAAGTCCACAGTGTGATCTATTCCTGGAAGCCGGCTGCTTATGAACAATACAAACGTATATTACTAAAAGGAAGTGAAGGTCGGCAATGTATGGACACGAACACGGACATTATTGGGACTGTCACTTTAAACAGCATAGACGGATGGCTGCAGTCCTTTAAGAGATCTTTTTGTATGTATATACTACTTTGTAAGTTTTTGGAAGAATATAATACTTTGTAAGTTTTGGGAAGACTTTTCATCCACATGGATTCAATTAAAAAATCAGATTGTGTTCTGAGGTTAGACTTGACAACATTTTCAATAGCATGAGGCTAGAAGCCAATTCTTTGCTTGCAAGGTAGGCAACTTGCATATCTTCTATTACATTATATTGCAATTGATATAACGGGGCATTTAATTCTAAAGTGGATTAAAAATGGATGCATTCATGAAGGTTCCAAGGTAATGATCTCTCTCTCTCTCTCTCTCTCTTTCTCTCTCAAATAAGGATGTGTTTGGACAGTGGCAATCATTGTTGGATCACCTATGCTTTATGTTCAGACTTTAGAGGTAAGCTGCAGTCGTAATGAAGGAAAATGCATTTCTTAAAGCACTTAATCAACATAACCCTTAAACAGGGTGAGGAAACTTCCTGTCCAGAAGTCGTCATCATCATCATTTTAATTTTCTATCCTGCCCTCTCCAAAAGAGGACTCAGGGCAGCTAACAGTCAGTTTAAAACAATTCAAACATACAATTAAAAAAAAAAAGCAACAATTAAATACATATCATGGTGCTGTTAACAACTTCAATAGGCAGGAACAAAACTTTCTGATGGTGATCCTACAGTGGTTGTAATTCCTTATGAGTAATATCGTTCAGCAGTGTAGGGTGGCAGTCCTCTCCCATTTAAATGTTAAAGGCCTGCCAAAACAGTTTGGTTTTACAGGCTCTGTGGAATTGGGAGAGATCCCACAGGGCTCTTATGGCCTCTGGGAGGGCATTCCACATTGCTGGTGCTGCCACTGAGAAGGCCCTAGCCCGTGTAGAGCATAACCTGGCCTCCCCTGGTCTGGGGATACAGTAGGTTTTGTGTCCCTGAAAGCAGTGCTCTCTGGGGAACATATGGAGAAAGGCGGCCCCATAGATAAGCAGGTCCTCGACCATATAGGGCTTTGAAGGTCAATGCCAACACCTTGAAGTGAACTTGGAACACAATATTTGTTCATGCTGTCTTAAAAGGTTATTTTATTTCTTTCTAAACCAGCCCTTTGTTTGTAAACCTGAATACACACATTAATTTGGTAAACCACATCTCAGTTTTGTAAACAGCACAGTATTTTGGCAGGGTAGCAACACATTTTATGCCATATAAAATAAGCATAGTTTTATGTCATACAAAATAAATGCAGTTTGAGGCTTCCTCTCCATCCCCATCTCCTGTGTCATATCCTTGCTGCTCCCTTCCCCTATATATTTGATAAATGTTCCCTAACATGCATCACAAAATTAAACAGCTGGTATAAGTCAGAAACTGTCTTCAGTGGTTCTACACTGCTGACACCTGTTTTCTGTAATTAAATAAAATAGGAAGAACTCCATAGGGTGGATAACTGGGCAAAAGTTATTATTTTCATCTACAGACCTATGCAGCAAAATGCATACGATCTGTTTACAGGGCTATGCTGTAAATCACACAGAGTCTTCAAAGACTGAGAAAGCAGATGGTGCTATGCCAAGTTATAGCCACTGAGAGGTTTTCCTGAGAAGCAATTCTGAATTAATTAAAAATAAGTCAAGCAACATGAGCTTTTCTCCTGTTCAAAGTGATACAGGAGTAGCATAAATTACAATGGCCAGAAGCTCAAGACAATCAGAGGCCAGTTCAACATAGATCTCTTGGGTCTGTCTGCATTCTCCCCTCCTTCCCGGAACTGCAGATTTAATTTTGGGTCTCTATAATACTTCTGTGCTTCTATCAACCTTCTGGGTTTTCTTAGCTCTGCTCCAATTTTTCTCAAACCTGTTTTGATACAATCTTTCCAGGAGATTGGACCCAGAGCAGGTTAAGGAAAGAGTGGAAGGGAAAATGTGAAATTTTGTACCTCCTGGCCATCCTCTCCCCATTTCCCCTTGTGCTTGGCAGTTCCCCCCTTCTACCACTGCCTGGCTTGTTAATGATTTTAAAATATATATTTATCTGTAGCTGGGATATTTTTATACTATAGTGATATCCTTGCTCCTGAAAATTAAATAAAAGCAAAAACAACAGTACTTTGGGGGGGGGGGATGGTGGGCTGGAGAAGAAAATAAAGAATAACTCTCCACGTGGAAGAACCAGCGCCCTTTTGCATTCACAGTGCCAATCAGATCAGAATGAGGACTCGTCCTGTAGCAGAAAACAAGGCCGCTTGGTGGTTCAGGCAAAGAGCAGGCCTCAGGCAAGTCAGGAAAACAGCTCAGTTTATTAATGTGCACAGGCTTCAGACAGAACTTGTGTCCTCAGAAGGTCTGAGCCCCAATCTATTGAAAGGCATTGGTTTTTATAAGCACAAATAATCAATTACAGTAAGTGATATAGAGGTTACAGTTAAGGACAGGCCTATTTCCCATACATCATTATAAGCGTCATATTACTATAGGAACAAGGAGTGGACCAGGCGTGGCATTCTGACACATTCCATATATGGCTTTAGCCTTGCTAACATCTTAATGCAACATCCTTTGCCCCCCAAGATCGGAATGAAGAGTCGGACACAAGGTTTTGGTAAAACTAAGGGCCACTTTATTAATTATAATAATCACAACGGCAAGGGCACCCAAAAGCACGGCATGGTCAGGGCTAGGGGTCTCAACAGACCGCCATTCACGGGCGAGAGACCCAGCCCCCAGCCAGAGCTGTGAGACACAGCTTCCGCTAGGCCAGCCCAGCAGGGAGGCATGCCCCAGAGGGCCCAACCACCAGACGCATGTCTCAATGGAAGGCACCCTCTAGTCGAGCCTCCAAGACAGTCTGCATTTTCCCCACCCCAGGTCCTCAAACCCCAAGGTTGATTATGCCAGACCCCTGATTCCCCAAAAGGGGGATGCTTCGTGGTCCTCCCCTAGCCGCAAAGTACCCTAACCCAGTAAAACCTGCCAAACCAAAGTGACCAATTACTAAATTGCATCTCCTGATAGCCAATTCCACAATCCACTGCTTTGCTATGTAGGGTAGGCAAAAAACACACCCCAGAAACAGCCAATCAGCTGGGGAGCAAAAAATTTTTACCCGGCCCCTCACCTAAGATGACCAGCAATTGCTTACATAACAAACAGGGTGGGCGAGAGGGCCGATCGATCGACAACAGGACTGCACGGGGAAGCAGTGGCTTGGCCATTAACACGTCCAAGCCCCGCCCCCTCAAGATCGCACCCAAACGGGCCAAAGATCCGCTCTTCCCTCACCAGGGGAGCAAATCATGCTAAAGCAGCCTAGCAGCTTTACTGCAGGCTGCAAGCAATCCCTTGTCATAAATATGTTTTGCCTCTCTTGTCTATGCGCATAGGAGTGCCACATGGTCATGGAATCTCTGCTGCAAGTGTGAATTGAGCAACAATCACACCAGCTATATGACCACCATCCCTCTCAGTTATTTCCCTGAATGTTGCAAGGACCTGCTTTGCTTCCATTAACATGCCTGATACACTGATTGCACTTAGCTTTGCCAACTCCAGCCTCAGAAATTCCTGGAGATTTGGGTCCATGGTACACTGAGCAGCCATAATGTTCTCAGAATGGCCAGATGATGTGACTACCAAATGAATGCTGAAATCTCCCCAGAATTATCACCCTAGAGATCTTTAACACCAGACCAGAAACCACCTCCAGCAGCACCTACCAGTCAGGTAACTGAAAGTACACAGGGAGGATACTGAGTCTGTCCCTGGAGTCTCAACAAAAGGTTCACACAGCCAAGCAGAGCACCTGTTTGCACTGGGAATCTGCTGAGAAAGAAAAGTAACATTTATAGGCAGACGTATGTATCCAGGCCTCATTTTGGGCAGCAGCTCACAGGAGCAGACCTCCGGAACCTCTAAATTTATTGTGCTCTTTCTTTCTCCCCACCCCCACCCCCAAATATTTGCTTCTGAGCTCCATTGTACAACCCCCCTATGAGAATTTTGCTGAACTCTTAGATTTGAGAAACTTTCTAATATTTCCCCCCACAAAAAATGGGAAAATAACCAAAACATATAAAGCAGACGTATGGAAATCTTCATCATGCCACTGTGGCCACATAGGAGAAAGTAATTTTAAATTTAAAAAAATATATGTTTGCAAAAAAAGTATGATGGGAGTAAGGTTTTATTATGACAATTGTAATTCAAGAAACATTTTAAGGTAGCTGCTGAGCTGATATAATTGATATAATTTAGTACACCTTCCGGGAATGTCAGAGGTGTGCAGCAGATGCAAATGAGTTGTGCAAGTGAGTTGTGCAAGTGAGCTGTGCTAATGGTACAGAGTGGTAAAGCTGCAGTCCTAAGCTCTGCTCACGACCTGAGTTCAATCCCGGCGGAAGTTGGGTTCAGGTAGCAGGCTCGAGGTTGACTCAGCCTTCCATCCTTCCGAGGTTGGTAAAATGCTTGACTGGGGAAGGCAATAGCAAACCACCCCATAAAAAGTCTGCCGTGAAAATGTTGTGAAAGCAATGTCACCCCAGAGTCAGAAACGACTGGTGCTTGCACCTTTAATGAGCTTCAGCACCTCTTTTTGTATGAAATGACCCTGGTATGTATCAAATAATTGAGTCTGAAGTATGTTAATCTTACTAACACACACAGGTGACAAAAGGCCTCTTCTTTTCCATTTGGCAAGAGGGAGTAATTTAACACTCTCAGCTTCAATAATTTATCTTTATGCAAGAAAAGATTATGTACAGAGAAGCTCAGGTCCTCCTCCTCCAGCTCCACAGCTCTTCAGATGAAGTCACACCTCATCAATTAGTGCTTTTATCAACTGAGATGAGTTCTTCTGATTTACAACCTCAGCTTCTCATTTTCCACTTTCAAAAGCGTAACTAATCTATCCAAACTATTAGGCATGAAGGGATTTTATTTTCATATTAAGTGTGCAGCTCTGAGAACTGTAAAACAGCCCATTAACAGGAAGAGCTGGACAGGAAACCTCTGCCGAGAAACAAGGCCCATTTCCACATATTAAGCCTCTGTTGAAAGGGACTCCCCGCAAATCTCCAGGAACTTTCCAAGTCAAAGGTGGGAGACTTGTCCAACACATTATCAATGAACTACAGCTCATCCTGGATAATCTCTCTCCCAGGCCTTGGGTGGCAGACTTTTATTTGCTTATAGACAGTCTCTCTCCCAAAACAGATTCTTGTCAACAGATCACCTAACAGAGAGACAAATCCAGGGACCTGGAAAAAAAGCCAGGTGCCATATCCACTAAGGCAATATTATTGCTGGACCTCATAACATCAGCTACACCATCTTGTACAAGCCCACTTGCTCATCCTTCAGTGGCAACAATACCCACCTGTTCTTTACATAGAATGGACAGATCACCCCGTAGGCAAAAGAATATACCAACATAGATCGCATTATTCATTTCAGTCTTGCTGGGCACAAGCAGCAGTCTAAAAGCCATCAGCAAAAGAATTTCAAAGGGAAACACTACATGAAACTGCTGAACTGGAGTTCATCAAGAAGTCTAATACTAACTTCAAAGAGAGTTGGTATTCTTTAATAATTGCAGGTGTTTAACTTAGTAGAACTAGGAAGATTGCTAGTTACTGTTGTTATAAATAGCCTTTGTAATTTTCTTGATTATTTTTGACTTGTACATACATTTCACCAGAGCTTTTTTTGAGCCGGACACACCGGAATGCCTTTCCGTCTGGCATGGGAAGCGTTCCGGCTAGGGTGGCCAGACCGTCCCGGGCGCCCGGGAATGTCCCGGTTCTGGCCCCCTATTCCCGCCTCCCGGGCTGGCTATACCGGGACCATTTAGAGGTCCCGGTTTAGCCAGCCCCGGAGGCGGTGGGCCGCGGGTGCCGGCGGGGAAGGCGGCGAGTGAGGGAGGGAGCGTCCCTGCGCGTGCGCAGGGCCCCTGCACACGCGCAGGGACGCTCCCTCACTCGCCGCCTTCCCCGCCCGCGCGCGGGGCCCGGCGGCGGTGGCGGAGGCCTCTCCGTGGCCTCCGCTGGTCGCTGGAAGCCCTCCAGAGACTCTGGAGGGCCTCCAGCGACCAGCGGAGGCTGCGGAGAGGCCGCGGAGCAGCCGGCGCTAGTCCCGGAAGGCCTTCCAGAGACTCTGGAGGGCCTTCCGGGACCAGCGCCGACCAGCGAAGGCCTCTCCGCAGCCTCCGCTGGTCGCTGGAGGCCCTCCAGAGACTCTGGAGGGCCTCCAGCGACCAGCGGAGGCCGCGGAGAGGCCACGGAGCAGCCGGTGCTGGTCCCGGAAGGCCTTCCAGAGACTCTGGAGGGCCTCCAGCGACCAGCGCAGACCCGCGGAGGCTGCGGAGAGGCCGGCGCTGGTCGCTGGAGGTCCTCCAGAGACCAGCGGAGGCCCTCCCCGGCCTCCGCAGCCGCCGCCAGCCTCGCCAGCAGCACCAGCCGCCGGGAGGAGAGGCCGTCACCCGCCCTGGAAGAAGGTAAGCAGGGAGGGTGGGGGCCGAAAGCGGGGGGGGCTGGCGGGAGGGGGCGGTCTTCCTTCCCTCCCCCCTCCATTCCTTTCTTCCTTCCTTTCTTCCTTCCTTCCCTCCCTCCCTTCCTTCCTTCCTTCCTTCCTTCCTTCCTTCCTTCCTTCCTTCCTTCCTTCCTTCCCTCCCTCCTCCCTTCCTTCCTTCCCTCCCTCCTCCCTTCCTTCCTTCCCTCCCTCCTCCCTTCCTTCCTTCCCTCCCTCCCTCCTCCCTCCCTCCTCCCTTCCTTTCTTCCTTCCTTCCTTCCTTCCCTCCCTTCCTTTCCTCCCTCCTCCCTTCCCTCCCTCCCTCCCTCCTCCCTCCCTCCCTCCCTCCCTCCCTCCCTTCCTTCCTTCCTTCCTTCCTTCCTTCCTTCCTTCCTTCTTCCCTTCCCTCCCTCCCTCCTCCCTTCCTTTCTTCCTTTCTTCCTCCCTTCCCTCCCTCCCTCCCTTCCCTCCCTCCCTCCCTCCCTCCCTCCCTCCTTCCTTCCTTCCTTCCTTCCTTCCTTCCTTCCTTCCTTCCTTCCTTCCTTCCTCCCTCCCTCCCTCCCTCCCTCCCTCCCTCCCTCCTTCCTTCCTTCCTTCCTTCCTTCCTTCCTTCCTTCCTTCCTTCCTTCCTTCCTTCCCTCGCTCCCTCCCTCCTTATGTTCTTATGTGACACAGAGTGTTGGACTGAATGGGCCACTGGCCTGATCCAACAGGGCTTCTCTTATGTTCTTATGTGACACAGAGTGTTGGACTGTATGGGCCACTGGCCTGATCCAACAGGGCTTCTCTTATGTTCTTATGTGATGCAGAGTGTTGGACTGTATGGGCCACTGGCCTGATCCAACAGGGCTTCTCTTATGTTCTTATGTGATGCAGAGTGTTGGACTGTATGGGCCACTGGCCTGATCCAACAGGGCTTCTGTTATGTTCTTATGTGACGCAGAGTGTTGGACTGTATGGGCCACTGGCCTGATCCAACAGGGCTTCTGTTATGTTCTTATGTGACGCAGAGTGTTGGAGTGGATGGGCCACTGGCCTGATCCAACAGGGCTTCTGTTATGTTCTTATGTGACGCAGAGTGTTGGACTGGATGGGCCACTGGCCTGATCCAACAGGGCTTCTCTTATGTTCTTATGTGATGCAGAGTGTTGGACTGGATGGGCCACTGGCCTGATCCAACAGGGCTTCTCTTATGTTCTTATGTGACACAGAGTGTTGGACTGGATGGGCCACTGGCCTGATCCAACAGGGCTTCTCTTATGTTCTTATGTGACGCAGAGTGTTGGACTGGATGGGCCACTGGCCTGATCCAACAGGGCTTCTGTTATGTTCTTATGTGACGCAGAGTGTTGGAGTGGATGGGCCACTGGCCTGATCCAACAGGGCTTCTGTTATGTTCTTATGTGACGCAGAGTGTTGGAGTGGATGGGCCACTGGCCTGATCCAACAGGGCTTCTCTTATGTTCTTATGTGACGCAGAGTGTTGGACTGGATGGGCCATTGGCCTGATCCAACATGGCTTCTCTTATGTTCTTATGTGACAATACTGACTTTGGTGGACCCAAGCACTGATTCAGTGTAAGGGAGCTTTGTGTTTGTGACTGGAGTGGACAATACTGACTTTGGTGGACCCAAGCACTGATTCAGTGTAAGGGAGCTTTGTGTTTGTGTCTTCTGGTGCAATTTTGTTCTCAGATCCTGTATTTACTTCATCAGTATATGGGATAAGGCACTTTCTCAACTGTGCTGCATAATGCAGTCTATTTATTTTGTCCTGTTTGCTCTGTTGGGTCTATCTGCGCCACCTTCATCACTTTCGGGGTGTGGATCCCCCAGTGGGGTGGTCTCCCGACTCCCTCTGCCGGCTGTTTCTGATAGCCCTGCGCCCCCTCTTTCATTTGATATGTGTCCCGTGCGGGTGCCACCCTCCCGCCGGGAGATGCCGCAAAATGAGCCCCCTTGAGGCTTATGGCGGCAGGGCTCGGGGGAAGCGAGCTAGACTGCTGTTCTTTTGAGGGGTTATAGAGTGTTTCGAGCCCGTCCCTGTGGCATCGGTCCCATCGTTGTAGGGCCCAGGGGGCCGGCGCAGCGGCCCGCTGAAGCAGCCTGTCGGTCACTTCCGGGTTCCTGTCCTGCATCTCGACCTGTGTTATTAGTGACAGGCTGCTTTGGCGGGCCGCTACGCCGGCCCCCTGGGTCCCACAATGATGGGACCAATGCCACAGGGACGGGCTCGAAACACTCTATAACCCCTCAAAAGAACAGCAGTCTAGCTCGCTTCCCCCGAGCCCTGCCACCATAAGCCTCAAGGTGTCATGGGTGCTGGGGACCCTTCAGAGGAAGTTGAGTCTGATGAGGAAACTGTGCCCCTGCCACCTGCACCAGTGCCCCTGCCTCCTGCTGGAGAAGATCCCAGCCCCCCTGCCTCGCCCTCTCGGGTGGCTCGTGTGCGTGACCGCCTCCGGCAGGACCTCAGGGATCGGAGGAGGGCGGCACGCTCACAAGCAAGACGCTCCCTGAGCCCTGAGTTCTGAGAGGATTCTGGCCCTTCTAAGAGCAAGGATGCTTGAGTGGTAACAGGATCCTGGCTGCCTCCCTGAGCCAGCAATTAGCCCAAACGGGCAACAGCCAGCAGAGGGCTATATAGCTGTGGGCTTTGGGAGGAAGCTTTGTGGAAGCAACTAGTCATCTCCCTGACATTCTAGCATCCACTCCGGCTTGACTTTGGTTCCTGACTCCCTGACTTTGGCTTTGGACTTCTGGACTCCCTGACCTCGGCTTCTGGACCTCAGACCTGCGATACTTCTACAGTGACTCGGATTTGGCGCCTCGGACCCTCCTGCTTACTGGCTACAGACCTCGGACTGCCTCTGGACTTTGCCTGACCCGGCCCCAGCCGTGACAGATTGCTTCCACCGACAAACACCCACTCCACAGGATGGATGCTGAAGCAAGTGAAACCACAGAACTACTGGCTGCGCTCCAAGCCCAGGTACAGCAGCTAACACAGGCAGTAGTGCACTTGCAGCAACAACCTGCGGACAGTGCTCCAGCCAAGTGCCCAGTTCCCCCACCTGACAGATTTGGGGGTGCCGTGGAAGAATTTCCTGCCTTCCTAGCACAGTGTCGGCTGTACTTTGAACTGAGAGCACGGGACTTCCTCAATGACAAAACCAAGGTGTGTTTCGTCATCAGTCTGTTAAAGGGGCAGGCGGCCAAATGGGCCACACCCTTACTGGTCGCGTCCTCTCCCCTACTGACTGATTACCAGGGGTTTGAGGCCCACCTGTCTGCTGCTTTCTCAAACCCAGTCCAAGCAGCCACAGCCAACCGGAAGATCAGGGCACTGAAACAAGGCAACTCCTCGGTGGCTCAATATGCCACTGAATTCAAGCTCCTGACCCAGGACTTGGCGTGGAATGAGGCTGCCCAGATGGACCAGTTTACTGAGGGGTTGGCAGAGGAGGTCCTGGATGAACTGGCCAGGGTGGAACGGCCACCCACGCTCCAAGAACTTATCACCCTCTGCCTCCGCATCGATGGCCGCCTGGAAAGTCGCCGCCAAGCCAAGACCAGAGGGCGCCAGCTCCCTGCGCCGTGCTACCTGGCTCCTCGCCCGTCCCCAGCTAGTACTAGCACCAAGGATGAGCCTATGCAGCTTGGAGCTGCTCGACCCCGCCTGACCCCAGAGGAAAAGACCAGACGCCGCACGCAGAATCTGTGCCTCTACTGCGGCACGGCAGGCCACTATGCCTCTGGCTGCCCTGCTAAGCATCGGATACCTGGACCTTCGCTGCCACCGCCGCCAAAAGGGCAGCCCCAGGCGTAAGTGGACCCCCCAGCCTGGGGCGACTAGCTGGGTCCTCCGAACAGCGGGCTGATACCCCAGGGCCATTCCTGCTACCAGTCAAACTCCGTCTGCCTGACGAACGCTGGCTGTTCGTGTATGCCATGCTGGACTCGGGAGCGGCCCACTGTTTTATAGATGCCGCCTTTGTGAAGCAGCACCAGATCCCTGTGCAGACAAAAGGGATTCCGTCGCTGGTGGAGGCTATTGACGGGCGCCTCCTCCGTTCTGGCCCCGTCACCCAGGAGACCTGTCCCATCACCTTCCACGTCCAGCAGCACCAAGAACAGCTGCGGTTTGATGTCGCCCGCATGCCTCGCTTCCCGCTGATTCTAGGCCTTTCCTGGCTGAAGCTGCACAACCCCATCGTGGACTGGGCCCAGCAGGAACTACGCTTCCGAGACCCATGCCCCCATCTGACTCCTCCCACCACTCTAGCAGCTGGCATCCCGAGTGGTGGTCCTCAGCTCCCTCAGAAGTATGTGGACTTTGCTGATGTCTTCGAAGAGACAGGAGCTGATCAGCTTCCCCCTCACCGGCCCTACGACTGTGCCATTGATTTGGTACCTGGGGCACCACTCCCGGTGGGGCGTCTGTACCCAATGTCGGAGCCGGAGTTGGCAGCTCTGCGAGACTTCCTGGACAAGAACCTGAAACGCGGATTCATCCGACCCTCAACCTCTCCCCTATCTGCTCCAGTGCTCTTCGTGAAGAAGAAAAGTGGGGAGCTCCGGCTGTGCAATGACTACCGGGCCCTGAACAAGATCACCATTCGCGACCGGTACCCTCTACCACTGATCCCTGAACTCTTGGATCGCCTAAAGGGGGCCCAAATCTACACCAAGCTGGACCTCCGTGGAGCGTACAATTTGGTGCGCATACGGCCCGGAGACGAATGGAAGACCGCGTTTGGGACCCGATACGGGCAGTACGAGCACCTGGTAATGCCCTTCGGACTGACCAATGCCCCCGCTGTCTTCCAGAGGTTCATGAATGACATATTCCGGGACCTGCTCGACCGCTTCGCGATCATATACCTGGATGACATCCTAATTTACTCCCGCAATCCTGCCCAGCACGCCGAGCACGTCCGCCAGGTCCTGCAGCGCCTACGAGCCCATGGTCTCTACGCCAAGCTGGAGAAGTGCGACTTCGACCTGCGCTCCGTCGAGTTCCTTGGGCACATCGTGTCACCGCAGGGGATCCTCATGGACCCGAAAAAAGTAGAAGCGGTCCTGACCTGGCAGGCTCCTCAGAATCGCAAAGACCTGCAGCGGTTCCTCGGTTTTGCCAACTACTATCGGCAATTCATCCCGGCCTACGCATCCCTGACCACACCCCTGACTCAACTACTCCGCCCCAAAGAACCCTTCCACTGGTCCCCAGAGGCCGATAACGCCTTCTCCACCCTGAAGACTCGCTTTGCCACCGGGCCACTCCTGAGATACCCCGACCCCCAGCTTCCCTTTACGGTGGAAGCTGATGCCTCCAACGTGGCCCTGGGAGCAGTGCTGTCCCAGCGCGAGGAGCCGTTCCAGCCACTACAGCCCTGCGCCTATTACTCGCGGCAGCTCACTGCTGCAGAGAGGAACTATACCATCTGGGAGAGGGAGTTGCTCGCGATCAAGGCGGCGTTTGAGGTTTGGCGACATTACCTCGAAGGGGCTCGCCACCCTGTTCAAGTGCTCACCGATCACCGGAACTTGGAACACCTCCAGACCACCCGCCGTCTCAACCAGCGCCAGATCCGGTGGTCCCTATTCTTCTCTCGCTTCGACTTCCGGATCTCCTACATCCCCCATACCCAGAACCGGAAAGCAGACGCGCTCTCCCGGAAACCGGAATACGCCCCTGCCTCAACTGAGACCGCGCCCGCTGCTCCAATCCTGCCGCCCTCAGTATTTGCAGCCACCTCCACTTCACCAGCACTCGTGGAGGACATTCGGGCTAGCCAGGCCAATGATCCCTGGGTCCAGCAACACCTCCAGGCTCTCCAAGATGACCCAACAGGGGAGTTCACGACTCGAGGCGGCCTCTTGCTACACCGCGAACGCCTCTATGTGCCGCCCGGGCCCTTGCGGGCAGAAGTGCTACGCCTGACCCACGACTCGTTACCCGCCGGGCACTTTGGACAGCATAAGACCACCCACTTGCTGACAAGGGAATTCTGGTGGCCACGAGTTCGCGCTGATGTTGCCCGCTATGTCAGCTCCTGTGATGTCTGCCGACGGGCCAAAGACATCCCAGCCAAACCCTCAGGGTTGCTGCAGCCCTTGCCCACATCTTCAGGACCCTGGGATACCATCTCGATGGACTTCATCACGGAACTTCCACGCTCCAAGGGTCAGACTTGTATCTGGGTGGTCGTCGACCTATTTACCAAGATGGCCCACTTTGTTCCGTGCCCGAAACTCCCCACAGCTCAGGAGACGGCCCAGCTTTACCTGCAACACATCTTTCGTCTGCATGGACTCCCAGCCCATCTGATCTCCGATCGGGGCCCTCAGTTTTCCTCTCGGTTCTGGCAAGCCCTCCATTCCAGCCTGGGTACTCGAGTGCACCTGTCCTCGGCCTACCACCCACAGACAGATGGCCAGACAGAGCGCACCAATGCCACGCTAGAGCAATATCTCCGCTGTTACACCTGTTACCAGCAGGATGACTGGACCACTCTATTGCCCCTAGCGGAGTTTGCATACAACAACGCGGTCCATTCATCCACCCAAATGACCCCGTTTGCTGCAACCTACGGGTACCACCCTCGGTTCTTCCCAGCGATCCTACCACCCACGAATGTCCCCGCCGTCGATGCCTACCTGCAAGAACTCCGTGCCAGCCAAGACTTGCTCCGAGAGCAGCTACAGCAAGCCAAGGAGGCATATAAACGGGCTGCGGACCGAAAGAGGCAAGAAGGCCCTCCAGTGCAGCCGGGGGATCAGGTGTGGCTCTCAACTCGCTACCTGCGCCGGCCTGGTCGGTCTCACAAGCTGGATGCACGGTTCATTGGACCCTACCCCGTCGTTGAACAAATAAACCCCGTCGCCTTCAGGCTCCAGTTGCCACCCCACCTCCGCATTCACCCCGTGTTTCATCGCTCCCTCCTTGTTCCGGCTGCACCCCCTGACCCAGCTCGGACTCCTTCCCCACCGCCGCCACCACCAGTGTTGGTGGATGACGAGGAAGAATATGAGGTGCGCCAGATCCTGGACTCCCGGTACCATCGTGGAGGCCTCCAGTACCTGGTGGACTGGGAGGGATACGGCCCAGAAGACCGGTCTTGGGAGCCCGAGGACAATCTTCATGCCCCGGACTTGGTGCACCAGTTCCACAACGACCACCCCGACCTTCCAGGTCCCTCGACGGAGGGGGGCCCTGGGGGGGGGGATAGTGTCATGGGTGCTGGGGACCCTTCAGAGGAAGTTGAGTCTGATGAGGAAACTGTGCCCCTGCCACCTGCACCAGTGCCCCTGCCTCCTGCTGGAGAAGATCCCAGCCCCCCTGCCTCGCCCTCTCGGGTGGCTCGTGTGCGTGACCGCCTCCGGCAGGACCTCAGGGATCGGAGGAGGGCGGCACGCTCACAAGCAAGACGCTCCCTGAGCCCTGAGTTCTGAGAGGATTCTGGCCCTTCTAAGAGCAAGGATGCTTGAGTGGTAACAGGATCCTGGCTGCCTCCCTGAGCCAGCAATTAGCCCAAACGGGCAACAGCCAGCAGAGGGCTATATAGCTGTGGGCTTTGGGAGGAAGCTTTGTGGAAGCAACTAGTCATCTCCCTGACATTCTAGCATCCACTCCGGCTTGACTTTGGTTCCTGACTCCCTGACTTTGGCTTTGGACTTCTGGACTCCCTGACCTCGGCTTCTGGACCTCAGACCTGCGATACTTCTACAGTGACTCGGATTTGGCGCCTCGGACCCTCCTGCTTACTGGCTACAGACCTCGGACTGCCTCTGGACTTTGCCTGACCCGGCCCCAGCCGTGACACAAGGGGGCTCATTTTGCGGCATCTCCCTGCGGGAGGGTGGCACCCGCACGGGACACATATCAAATGAAAGAGGGGGTGCAGGGCTATCAGAAACAGCCGGCGGAGGGAGTCGGGAGACCACCCCACTGGGGGATCTACACCCCGAAAGTGATGAAGGTGGCGCAGATAGAGCCAACAGAGCAAACAGGACAAAATAAATAGGCTGCATTATGCAGCACAGTTGAGAAAGTGCCTTATCCCATATACTGATGAAGTATATACAGGATTTGAGAACAAAATTGTTTCCGGCGGTGATATTTGGGGGATTTTGGGGGATGTCACAGGAAGTGCTGTGAAGTCACTTCCTGTTTCCGGCAGTGGCATTTGGGGGAAATGATGTCATTTGGGGGAAGTGATGTCACAGGAAGTGACGTCACTTCCCGTTTCCGGCAGGTGACGCGGGGGAAATGATGTCACAGGAAGTGGTGTCACTTCCTGTTTCCGGCGGTGGCGTGACATCACCGGAAGTGACGTCGCTTCCTGTTTCCGGCGGCGCGCACGCTTCACGCGCGCACCCCTGCCTCCCCCCTTCCCCCCCACGGTGTCCCTGGCTGGCCTTCAGACATTATGGTCACCCTAGTTCCGGCTGCCCATGCCAGCGTTCCACCTCAGCCCAGCCAGCTTCCCAGCTGGGCTGAGCTGACTGAACCAGCTTCCCGGCTGGCGGGGGTTGGGAGTTGAGCCGCCCTTGTGCGGCATCCTCCCGGCTCCCCGATGACCCCCCCCATCCCCGGCTGTCCATCGGAGAGCCTGGAAAATGCAGCAGATGCGCAGCTTGGCCTTCCGAGCTTGGCTGGCCATTGGGGAGTGCGAAAATGCCATGGGTGCGCAGCTCGGTCCCCCTGACCCTGACTGGCCGTTGGGGAGCCTGGAAAACACCATGAATGTGCGGGTTGGCCCCAACCCTGTCCAGAGGTCAGCAAGACGGGAAAATGCAATGAAAGCGCAGCTCAGCCCCCTGACCCTGTCTGTCCATCGGGGAGCCTGGAAAATGCCGCAGATGCACAGCTTGGCCTCCCGACCCTGTTCAGCTGTCATGGAGTGCAAAAACTCCGGGGATGTGCAGTTTGGCCCCCCTGACCCCGGCCAGAGATTGGGGAGGCAGGAAAATGCCGCGAATGCGCAGCTCAGCCCCCTGACTCCGGCCGGCCGTTGGGGAGCCTGGAAAAGGCCACGAATGCACAACTTGGGCCCCCTCGACCGGAGGTCAGAGAGGCGGGAAAATACTGTGAATGCGTGGCTTGGCCCCCTGACCACAGCCGGTCATTGGGGAGCTGAAAAAACACCGCACAAGTGCGGCTCGGCTCCCAACCCTCGCTGGCTGGGAAGCGGGTTCAGCCAGCTCAGCCCAGCTGGGAAGCTGGCTGGGCTGAGGTGGAATGCCGGCATGAGCAGCCAGAACACTTCCCATGCCAGCCGGAATGGAGTTCCGATGCATTCCGGCTCAAAAAAAGCTCTGTCTATATGTATGTCTGCCTTAGGGAGGTCAGCGAGGCTCCATTTCACAAAAGGAACAAGATAAAGATAAGGCGCTAAAGATAACTAAACAAAGTACAAAAGTACTAGAGATATGATAAATTATGATTACACAGATATAATGCACCTTAGCCCATACAGAAATGATCACAGAGCATATAATACACGTGAGAATGCCGTTAGAAAGACACACAATGTAAATACAATATAAAATTATATATAATATACAACACTGGCAACAATCATTCCTGACACTAGCACACTAGATATATGGTATCTTATAGAGAGTACATACACAGTTTTGAAAGAGTTTGTCATCAACAAAAATATTCTTATGGATGTCAATATTCAAGCTTCAAGTCCTATTGGATTCTTATAATTTCCTGGTCCAATAAGAACAAATTAATCTGCAATTATAGGTCTACAAGAACAGCTAAAGGCTATAGATGATCTGAAATGAAGATTGGATCACATCATACCATACTGTATTCAAACCAAAATTGAAAGGGACTGGACATAACATAAAGATGTCAGCTACTAAGTATATATACAGCTGTGTCACCTAAAAATTCAAAGTTACTGTGAAAATCTACAATCTTCTAAAAGGCAGAAGCCACACTGGCACCTAACCATAGCTAAGTCAAACCCGCAATGAAAACCAGCATTGACCCAAAAGTCAAGCATGCTAATTAAATAATAGCTAGAGTTCTATTGTTAAAAGAAATGGAGTCTCTTTAGATGATTGAAGTCTTATCCATATTCATTACAGCTTCTTGCTGTAATTTCCCATGAGAAATGTGGAGTTGTACATAAGGCTTCTTATCAACAAAGAAAGAAGAACAGATTTGACACTTTTAGGGTACCAGTACACCCTGACCTGGATTGCCCAAGCTAGTCTAATCTAATGAGATCTCAGAAGCTAAGCAGGGTCAGCCCAGGTTAGTATTTGGATGAAATATTATAAAGGAGATCCAGGGTTGCTACACAGAGACGGGCAAGGGCAAACCACCTCTGAACATCACTTGCCTTGAAAACCCTATGGGGTTTTCCATAAATTGGCTATGCCTTGCTGGCAATTTCCACCATCACCATTCTCTGGCACAGAATTTTATTTTATTTGCCCTGCGCTGGCTAAACCAGACTAGCCTGATCCTGTCAGATTTCAGATGCTAAGCAGGCTCAGTCCTGGTTAGTATTTGGATGGGAGACCACAAGGTACTCAAGGGATGTTATGTGAAGAAACCAATGATAAACCACCTGTTAGTCTCTTGCTTTAAAAAGCCTGTGGGGTTGCTGTAAATCAGCTGCGACTTGATGGCACTTCACACACACACACACACACCTACAGAGCAGTAGTGGTGCTTCCAAAGTCCTATTTCTAATTTTGCTTCAAAGAAATCACATACTCTGCCTACATATAACAAATTGCATGGACACATTAGCATATAAATACCTCAAGTGGAATTATGGTTGGAAACGTGTCTTAACCTAAAGGCTCTCTTAACACAATACTGCAGATCCCCAGATGAAGTGATGTGTGAAACCCATAGGGTTCGCTACATTATTAGTAAAGTTTCTTTCCTATTACACCATCAGTTTCCCCCTCCCCCCTTCTTTGTTTCGTTGATTGGTGTGGCCATGTTTTCCAGTTTGTGGGATTCCCTGGCCATTTCTTATGGAGAAGTGGCTGGTAGACATTCTGAATAAATAAGGCAAAGGTGTTACATAACACAAGAGTATTGAATTCTTGTTGGAATGTAGAAAAGACTGCTCACATATTCATGAGCCAACAATCAGGCAATATGAAAGTTTTGTCCATTGCTTAATCTGTGATTTATTCATGCATGCAACTCATCTGATACTATAGTAAACAAGTAAGGAACAGACATGTCTGAACCACTCCTTTAACAGAAATATTAAAATAGAATTTGCACTTGAACAAATTTGATGGCCACAGTGCAATACAAAGAACTGCAAGAGTGCAAAAGTAGAGATAGATATCCTGAAACCTGAATTTTGTCTTTGGTCAAAAAATTGAGCTTTCAAGTTCCACTGCTTGCAAATTGAATTCTGTTATCAGATTTTTTTACTCGTTAATAATAATAATAAAACTGAGTTAACCTGAAAATTTTGCTTTTTAATGACTCCATGTTTGGCCCACCAGCTCAGATTTGACCCCCATCATTCTTCTTCAGAATACTTAGACCAGGACCACCAAGTGGCAAGAGGAGACAGGAATAACCACTCCAGGCTCAGAGAAGCAACAGCTAGGAAGCTATGGAACTGGTAGTATGAAGTGACAACATGTTCTACATTTATGAATGAGGACTCTTTCTCTTTGTCAGGTGAAATATGACTTTCTTTATAACCTTCATCATGTCTGCTGCCTGGAGTCCTGGCACAGTGTCCAGTTGCGTCGTGCATATGCAATTTTCATCTTGGCGGCCCTGTTCCTGGTTCCTCTGACAGTCATGCTGTTCCTCTACACCAGGATAGCATATGAGTTGTGGATCAAGAAGAGGACTGGTGATTCTTCAGTGCTGAGCACCCTCAGCCGCCATGAAATGGCTAAAATAACAAGGTAATGAACTGGCTTAAAACTCTGTTTTAAACAAAAAGTGGATGCACAGGAAACAAGGATACATGCTTTGCATGTAGAAAACTGCAGGAATCGGAAAGAAAGCACTTCTAAGACCTTGGAAGGCCTGCCTCTTCCAGTTGGAGGCTTTATAGACAATAGGTCCTGCTGCCACCATTTACCTATTCAATTAATAGAATGCAAATAAATACCAGAATAATTTCTTGTTGTTTCTTCAACTTGTCACCACTAGTTTCCTGTTCCATTTGACAACTTCAATAGATTTGATTATAAAAGCATAAACACTTACATACTTTCAGTACATTTGTATGTACTGAAGATTAGTTCTAAGTGGTGTTGCATAAATATTGTATAAAGCTTTTGTAATCATTTGATGGTGAATTATTCTGGTGTTTATTCACATTCTATTAACTTATACACTGTAAACTCTCCCCCCTTCTTTGTTCAACTTATTTTCCTATCCAGAGCAAAGGTGTTTACATGTACATGTCTTAGGGTTGCCAACTCTGACTCAGGGGCCTGTGGAGTAGGGAGCTGGGGAGGGTTTTCACCTAGGATTTATGATATACCATAGAGTCTTCCCTCTGAAACTTCCATTTGCTCCATAAAAATTGATCTCTGAAGTCTGAAGGTCAGTGGTAGTTCTGGGAGAAGGATCCAACTGGAGTTTGGCAGTCCCGAGGCTTTTTTTGTAGAAAAAGCCCAGCAAGAACCTATTTGCATATTAGGCCACACCCCCTGACATCACCATTGTTGCATGCAGGACTTTTGTGGGGAAAGCCCAGCAGGAACTAATTTGCATATTAGGCCACACCCCGACACCAAGCTAGCCGGAACTGTGTTCCTATGCGTTCCTACTAAAAAAAAGCCCTGGGCAGCCCTGTGCCTCCTTCCCCTTCACATCAAAGAGACAGAGGAGAGAAACTGCTTTAAACAGAAGGATAAGCAAGTGATTAGAGCAGCACAATAGGAAAGGTGAAGAGCTATTTTTAATTGCTTGTAGAGTGATTGGTCACTCCTGAACAAAGCTGGAATCCAATGGCACCATTAAGACCAAATTTTATTCTGGGTATAAGCTTTTATGTGCACAGATACTTCATCAGTGACCTTTTGCCCATTCCTCTTTAGCTGAGAAGAACAGATTGAATTCCATGGGATGTTTATTTTGTTTTATTTAAACCATTTTAAAAATAATGTTGTTCCCAAGGTGGTACACATAAAAACAATTAAAAACAACATTTAAAAAATTAAATTAATTCAATAAAACACATAGCAAACGATACCAAAGGAGGACCAATAACTAGGAGGCTGAAACTGGTTCCCAGTTCCTTATTAATTTCTTATTTAGCCTCTTCCAATAACTTTTGTTGGTGTTAGGCCAAACCAAACAAAAAGCTTTCACCCACTGGAGACAGACAAATTACCTTGGGAAAGACGTTCCAAAGGCTTGGTACCATGACCAAAAAGTCCTTTCTCAGATTGCCACCCGTCTAGCCTTCGTTGGTGGTGAGCAGCCAAGATAGCAGAGCCAATTGTTGTTGCAACTTAAGAGATGGTAGTAGATTGCACTCTCAGATTCTACAAGTGATGACACAGTTGGGAAACCTGCAAGAAAAAGAGGGTTGATCTCTCCACCACTACCCTCTTAAGTGCACCAGGGCTGATCATACCAACAGGAAAAGAGTAGATAGCAACTGGGTTGGCCTACAAGGATTGGGAAGCAGGTACCAACCTGTTTCTATTTTTGGCTTAGCGCTTCTGTGTTCCCAAGGAGGTGCCTGAGCTTTCCCACATCTTAGCATGACTTCTCACTTATCTCCTCTCCCTTTATGCCTTTCCCCAGGAAGAAGAAACGAGCAGTGACAATGTTGGTCATCGTCGTATTGTTCTTCTCTGCTTGTTGGGCACCTTTCCATGTTGTCCACATGTTGCTTGAATACAGTGAGTAGGTTCATACGGACCAAACCAAAGCTGAAATCTGTAAGGACTCCAGCCAGAAACAGGCCTTGATTTAGTCAGTAAGGAAAATATGCAAACTGAGGTTGCTTCTCCATTTGCATTTCATTCATAATTTTTGTTTGTTTTCTTTGTTATTGCAAACATTCATTTTCATCTTCTCAAAACACATTCAGGCTGTTTTTCTTCCAGTTGGGATGAATTTCTCAGAGATTGTATTCCTCACTAGGCAGCTAGGAGAAAGGGTTCCATTTTTATATGCAATTTAAGTACTTTTTATTTGATTTGATTGCTGTCATTACTTTGGACCTAGCTTTGTGTTGTATTTTCCCCTATGTAATTTCCTGGGTATGGTCATGGAAAGGCTCTGAGAGCTCCATGCTTTCCCATTGAGGGCCTCCATGTGTACTGATAATGCTACACACCAATCTAACCAACAGAAGAAACAGTGGCTCCCTGGGACATTTTAGGTCAGGAAAATGGCATGGGAGGGAAGCCTAAGCCTGGGAATGAAGCAAATGCCTGAGAAGTGTGGAGCTTCCAGAACATAATCCAGAGTTATACCCAGCACTTTTTTGGTAGAAAAAGCCCAGCAGGAACTCATTAGGCCACACCCCCGGACATCATCCTTGTTTCACATAGAGCTTTTCTGTAGAAAAAGCCCAGTAGGAACTCATTTACATATTAGGCCACACACCCTGACACTAAGCCAACCAGAACTCCATTCCTGTGCATTCCTGTTCAAAAAAAGTCCTGGTTATACCCATGGAGAATGTAATATGTAGTTAGGCAAGTTTGCCATTCAGTTGCAGTGAGATGTACAATGATGTTGTACACTCAAGAAATCTTCCCTGCTAATTGTCAAATGGAGAGGAGAAGAAAATTTATGGGCTCTAAAATTATTACCTGAAGAGTGGGCAAAAGCAACATTTGGAATATGTGCACACCCACAAAGGCAGGCAGCTGTGTTTCACATGGAGAAATTTGGAGACTATGGCAAAGTGGTTACAGAAGGTTGTGATCTGACCTCCCCAAGGTAGAGGCTATGATTTTCTGATTATATAACTCATTTCTCGTCAAAATGTTCTACTGCCTCCTCTGAAAGAGCAAATATCTGAGAGAGAGTTCTTCTGCAGTGCAGAAAAAATGCCAGGCACCACAAGCAGAGGGAAATGTTTTACCCAAGAAATTATGGTAGAAAGGAGATGGTCTTGCTGGCGCATGTGTACACATGTACACCCACAAACACACCTATACCAATCCATGGATTAAATGAATAACATTGGGGAGGAACAGAAAAGACTCTGTCTTTACTCCCCCCCTTTTATGTCTGGATTATGCTTCAGCTCTCTAACCTAGATGACTAGGCACTGGTATAATGAATATTAATGAATTTCATTTGCTTTTGTGTTTATTTTTTTATGATTTTGACACTTGGGATTGGGAAGGGTTAATTACTAATGCACATTCCAGTCAATGATCTGAATGGTGTCAGGGAGAGATCTGGTCTGTGGACTACCACCCTGGCTCAAGAAGTTCTCTGGCCCAGCATGAAGACAGGAGGAGGAGTACCTCAAAGGTCATACCCCACCTGAGAGCACATTACAACCCCCATATGGAAGCCCCAAGCCCACCAGTTAGCAGGAGACTCTGTCAAGGAAGCAACTGGAGATAAGGCATTAAGATCTCCACCTGCTCCAATTGGAACTGTCTCCTCTAGAATACCTGCAATCCCACCGAGAATGAAGGTAGTGAGACTGAGCAGAAGCCTGGAACAGTATGCTAGGCAGCTCAGGATATCCAGTTAGTTAGTCCCATTGCAGCATGAAATGGGGGGTGGGGGTGCACCAAGTCCTCAGCTGCAGTTTGACCTTTGCTGGTTCAACATTCCACCCACTTACAAGCAGACTACAGTTATACTTGGACTTACTATTTCATAATAATGAGGGGGGAAATGATGCCATTTCTCCATGCTATTTATAATGTTAGATGTCTTAAATAACTCCTATTTAAACATTGGAATTTCAGTAGAAAGGTCCTAAGAAACTATGTTGTATACGTGGTGGTTAGCAATAGCAATTTCAGCATGCTATATTTATGGGTTATTTTTAGTATTTGTCTTCATAACAGTTTACCAAAGAGTGCTTTATATTTTCAGCTCCATAGAAATTATTTGACACAGAAAATAAGAATAAGGCATGCATCAGTCACCATTGACATAATCCATATAACTGCATGGGCACATCTTTGCTGCTGCAGCAAAATCCAGCTTGACTTTCCTGGCCTAGCGAAGACAGCAGAGAATTTGATGATTCGCAGGGACATGCTGAAAATAAACAATAATCCTGGTTGTTCAGTATAGAGTCTCCTGAAACATTACACACACACGATTAACAATTCACACTGTACAAAATATTGTTTTTCTGATCCATCATTGCAGAACATGTGCAGAGCAAATTACATTCAGGCACTTTTGTTATATTGCAAGATTATGGCAGCTGGATATTTTATCATTATCCTAGCTGTATTGTTAACATCTTGAAAACACACACACAGCTCTGAGCCAAGCTTTCTTGGACAATTAACATTTCCTTTTATCTTGTACGCACTGCAATCACAATTCTGGTGCCTTTGAACAGACCCCTTATGTTGAGGATAACACAAAATGCAGTTTGTAGAATGTCTAATTGAGTAAACACAACACTGCTTTAATGAAATATTAGCAGATGTTCCTTGCTGGCTTCAACACATGAAGGATCATGGCTCATTGGTAGCCTTGAACTCAGAAGGTTCCAGGATCAATCCCTGGCATCTCCAGTTAATAGGATCAGGTAATGTACAAGACCTTGACCTGGGACCCTCATTCAGAGAAGACATTATTGACTTGAACAGAACAATGCTCTGACTCAGTATAATATTCAGGAGCCTGAGATATGTTTTACTTAGCTTCTGAGCTGCCTGGTCTGATATGTCAAGCAGTTACCTAGCAAGGGCAAATATGTGGCACCTCTGACATGATTGTTGGGGAAGGAAATTATCTGCAAAAATACATAATAAACTGAGTTTTTATCTGTTTATTTATCCACAGATAACCTTGAAGAAAACTACAGTGACATCACCATAAAGATGATTTTTGCCATTGTCCAAGCAGTTGGGTTTTCCAACTCCTTCAATAACCCAGTAGTCTACACCTTTATGAATGAGAACTTCAAGAAAAACTTCATGGCCATTCTCTTTTGCAACCTTAAGAGCCATGAAATGGCTGACAAACAGGATAGTCAGCACTTAGAGAGAATCAACGTGGGATCATCAAAATGTGTCCACAGGAAGGCGGGCCAACGTGCTCAGGGCCAGCTGTGTGTAGAGAACCTGGAACTCTGAGTCTGTAATCAGGTGTCCTAAGCAACTGCCAATCTGCTGTGAGCTACCCAATAGGAAGAGTCCACAAAGCCATGCTGCCTAATGGACAGCTGCCACAAAAAACAAGCGTATAACTGAAATATGCTTATCTAAGGGATGCCAAATGTTTGTTTGCTTTGATTTCTGGTGAATGTTTAGGGAAGGATAATAAGAGGAAGAAGTATTTCATTACAAAATCTTTATATGTATTCATCTTTTAATAAACTATTTACTGTTGTTATTTCCCTTTTTCTGTTCTCCAGAATAAAAACTCCCATCTGCAGATCATATAATGGCATCATGGTGCTACATAGCCAATATAATTTTGTTGTGTGTTGGTATCACTGAGGGGAAATAAAGCAATGTTAAAGCATGGGCAAATCCTGCTGCACTGATCACATGGGTGACCCTAGCCAACCAATTAAAGTTACACCCAGGACAATGCTTGCTGTGTACTCAGGCCTCTGATTCAGCGGGAGCTCCCAGGGGCACAGCTCCTGAACCTTTCTGAGAGTTCCACCTCCTCCTTCCCACCTTGTCCACTGAATAGTAGGTGCAGCTGCATAACAATCCCTGGATGAGCTCCACCACCTACAAAACGACCCCTGTGGGTACTAAATACCCTCTCAACCTCCCTGAAAAATGGCCAACGTACAGATGAAAACATTAAGGCTTAACCCTACCAACAGCATCTACACCGAAAACATCTGAGAATCTGACATTTCTGAAAAGTGTATTGCTGTCATTTGGTGGGAACGTAGAGAAATCCCATAGCTGCAATGAGATATCAGGATGGGTTGTTCCTTGTGTGCAATCATAACACAGCAGGTGATACCAGCTCTGGAAAGTGCAAAGTGTGGGGGCAGCTGCCAATATGGGTATCACTAGGCCCTTATCTGATGAATCATCACAGGTCATCAGGCTCAGAAGAATCTTGATACAACAGCCCATAACTTTTAGTCTATTCTTAGATTGCCTCCAGCTTCCTATGAAGACATATAATAATAATATAATAAATTTTATTTGTATCCCGCCCTCCCCACCTAGGCAGGCTCAGGGCGGCTAACAGCATTTCATAAAACATACAATAATAAATAAAACCTTTAAATTTAACAATATAAAACTTTAAATTTAACAACATTAAAAACCAGTCGATACAATTAAAATAGCTTGGTCTGACAGTGCCAATGGTGTTTGACGCTAGTTCTGTCAGTTTATACAATCTATACAGTTTACACAGCGGCATAAGTCTTTAATTAGAGCCGCATTAGCGGATCCTTGGTTAACAGCCTTCTTCAGCAGTCCGAATATGCAAGTTTAAAGAGGGTAGTCTTGCGGGCCCTGCGGAACTGATGAAGGTTCCGCAGGGCCCGCACCTCCTCAGGGAGCTGATTCCATAGGGCAGGGGCCGCAATTGAAAAGGCCCGTGCTCTGGTGTTCTGGAGTTTGATCTCTTTCGGCCCAGGGATAGTCATTAGATTTTTCCTGGCTGACCTCAGTGCTCTCCGGGGTTCATATGGGGAAAGACGGTCCCTCAGGTAGGCGGGTCCTCGGCCATATAAGGCTTTAAAGGTAATAACCAACACTTTGTACTGGACTCGGTATATAATCGGCAGCCAGTGCAGTCCACGTAGCCCCGGCCGTATATGTTCCCACTTCGGGAGTCCCAACAATAGCCTGGCCGCCGCGTTCTGCACTAGCTGCAGCCTCCGGGTCCGGCACAAAGGTAGCCCCAAGTAGAGGGCATTACAGTAGTCTAATCTTGAGGTGACCGTTGCATGGATCACTGTTGCGAGGTCCCGGCGCTCAAGGAAACGGGCCAACTGCCTTGCCTGCCTCAGATGGAAGAATGCTGACTTGGCAGTGGCTGCTATCTGGGCCTCCATCGATAATGAAGGCTCCAGTAAAACACCCAGGCTCTTTACCTGGCGCGCTGCTTTCAATGGCGCACCGTCGAAGGCCAGGAGAGCTATTTCCCCTCCCAGAGTGCCGCGACCCACACAGAGGACCTCTGTCTTCGCTGGATTCAACTTCAGCCCGCTCAGCCTAAGCCACGTCGCAACAGCCTGTAAAGCCTGGTCGAGATTCCCTGGGGCGGAGCCGGGCCGGCCGTCCATTAGTAGATAGAGCTGGCTGTCATCTGCATATTGATGGCAACCCAGCCCAAACCTCCGGGCAATCTGGGCAAGGGGGCGCATATAGATGTTGAACAACATCGGGGAGAGAACTGCTCCCTGAGGCACCCCACAATCCAGTGTGCGCCTCCGGGATCGCTCACCCCCAATAGCCACCCTCTGTCCCCGACCCAGGAGGAAGGAGGAAAGCCATTGCAAGGCCGACCCCTCAACCCCAATGTCGGCGAGGCGGCATGTCAGTAGCTGATGGTCGACTGTATCAAATGCCGCCGACAGGTCTAACAACATCAGCACCGCAACGCTGCCTCGATCCAGTTGCCGCTGGAGGTCATCCACCAAGGTGACCAACACCGTCTCCGTCCCATGGCCCGGCCGGAAGCCAGACTGGCACGGGTCTAGGATGGAAGCGTCATCCAGAAACCTCTGTAGCTGCAACGCCACGGCCCTCTCAATAATTTTACCTAAAAACGGTAAGTTAGACACCGGATGATAGTTCGCCAATTCGGCCGGGTCTGCTGTAGGTTTTTTCAAGAGAGAGCGGACCAAGGCCTCTTTCAGAGGTGTTGGAAAATGCCCCTCTAAGAGGGATCTATTTATGATGTCCCGTAAAGGACATCTGAGCTCCCTCTGGCAAGATTTAATCAATCAAGAGGGGCAGGGGTCCAGATCACACGTTGTTGGACGAGCAGCGGAGAGGATTCTGTCAACTTCCTCCAGGCTGAGTGGGTCGAAGTGGTCCAGCACTAAGCCCGAAGACAGGCACGGAGCCTCAATTTCACTCACTGTATCCAATGTGGTAAGCAGGTCTTGGCGGAGCAACGAGATTTTATCTGCAAAATGTCTCGCAAATGCCTCACAGCCAATCTCTAATTCTCTAACATTTGGTTTGCCTTGTGGCAGTGTTATAAGATCCCCAATTATTCTAAATAATTGTGCTGGGCGCGAGTTTGCAGATGCAATCTTGGTTGCAAAGTAATCTTTCTTTGCAGCCTTGACTGCCATCTCATAAGACTTCATAAACGTTCTATAGGATGTTCTCGTCGCTTCGTCTCGAGTATGCCTCCACTGCCTCTCTAGTCGTCTGAGCCCTTGCTTCAGCTGGCGCAACTCCAAGGTGTACCATGGAGCCAGCCTCATATGAGGGTGCAGAGGGCGCCAGGGTGCAATTTCGTCGATAGTCCTGGATAGCTGGCCTTGCCAGATTTCCACCAGGTCATTGAGGGAATTGCCAGTGGGCCAGGGATCCCTCAGGGCCGTTTGGAACCGTTCCGGGTCCATCAGGCCCCGGGGGCGAGCCAAAATAGGCTCTCCGCCCATACAGGGTTGGGGCGGCATCCCCATACGGGCCTTAAGGGCTAGGTGATCCGACCATGGAACCGCTTCTATGGCGATATCGTTCACCAAGATCCCGGACGCAAAGATCAGGTCTAATATGTGCCCGGCCTGATGTGTGGGAGTCGTGACAAATTGAGAGAGTCCCAGTGTCGCCATGGAAGACACTAGGTCCATCGCCTGAGTGGAGGCCGTGTCGTCGGCATGGACGTTGAAGTCACCCAGGACCATAAGCCTCGGGTACTCCAACGCCCAACCTGCCACTGCCTCCAATAGTGATGGTAAGGCGTTAGCTGGTGCGTTAGGCGGACGATACACCAGCCAAACTGCCAACCCCTCTCCAACGTCCCACGCCAGACCGGCGCATTCAATTCCGTCAATCTTTGAGTCCGGGAGAGCCTGAAAGGAGTAACCCTCCCGTATGAGTAGCGCTACCCCTCCCTCCCGCCCGCTAATCCGCGATTGGTGAAAGACCGAGTACCCCGGGGGGGACATCTGAGAGAGAGCTACTGTCTCCCCATCCCTCACCCAGGTCTCAGTCACGCAAGCCAGGTCCACATCCTGCCATAGCAGAAACTCCCTAAGGGTCGCGGTCTTATTATTTATGGACCTGGCGTTACATAACACCAATGACAGAGGCGAGCATTTCCTCTTGGCCCCACTACCTGCCACCGTTGGGATGGGAAGTAGACTGGAAGGTGGCCGAGCCCCATTTTGTCTCTGTCTCCTTCCGTTATATTTCTGTCTATTCCCACCGTCATATCTTCCCCTCCCCAGGAGCACTGGGATCCCTTGGCCGAACATCTGCACCAGCCCAAGATGAACTCACCAGTGTCACTCCCCCGATTTGTCTCCATCTGCCGTTCCGATTTACCCCTTCCCACCAACCCCTCCGATTCCCGACTGATAGACCCACTACTTGTATCTTAAATTAATTAATTAAGTTACCCCTCCCAATCCACTTTACAATCAATTAGTTAAAAATTTCTGTAAGGTCGTTCGTTCTTAGCCTTATTAATAAATAATCCCTCCCACCCCATCCTAATTAATAAGCTAAAATTTTTTTATAAATATAAACATAGAAGAGCCAAGCTGCTGATAGCTGTGTCTATGTACATAAGTGCCATCAAATTGCAAGTAACTTATGGAAATCCCAGCAAGGGCCTTGAAGGGCAAGTGAGAAGCAGAGGTGGTTTGCCATTGCCTTCTTCTGCAGTCTTCCTTTGTGGCCTCCAATGCAAGTACCAGCCATTAGAGATCAGGCTCTATTATGTCTCCTTTCCTCCCTAAACTTCTGTATTCTAAACTAAAAGGAATGGGGGACTTACAGGAGGCCCTACCCCATCGACTGGCCATAGCTAATCTGAACTAGTTCAGACTTGGCTATCATCACCCTCTCATTGTCTACAAATATATGCTATCATGCAGTGTTCCTGATTTTGTTTGTGAGCCACAGTGGGTGCCTGTGGTGACAAAATGTATTGGGCTGGATCTATTTTAATTAGAGATCAGTTAGGATGATAATGTTTTTAGGCTGGTCTGTCATTGCACAGTTCTTTCTAGCATGTTTTTCAAATAGTAGGTGACAGACAAGGTTGAATTTATGTAAATTATTTTCTTAGCTCTTCCACTCCAGGGAGCTTTAAAAATTAATTAAAATGCCCAATTAGATATAAAACCCAGCACTCTAAAACAGCCATTAAATGCATTCAATTACAGCAGAATAATAAACACCTCACCAAGAAAACTTATGGTCAATAGGCTTTCACCTGTCTTCATTTAAAAGTTGAGACCTGAACCTCTCTCAGAGTTAATTAACCACAGCAGAAAAGGCTGGGGGATCCTCCCCACCACTCAGACATTTGAGCACTGTGAACTGCATACAAACGAAACTGCAGGAAAAGAAAACAGAGAAAATCAACATCTTCCATGGACATCTCTATATCATTTTAGTCATTCTTCCAAACACCTAGTCATCATCACTGTGTAGATAACAATAATCTCCCCCATCCCCCAAGGCTCTAAAAGCAGAAGGAGAGCTGTATTGATCTTGGTTTTGTATGTTTTGTTATTATTAAATGTATGTATGTTTTGTATGTTTTATTAAAAACCTTTCTATTTCACCTTATCTCCTTGGGTTCAAGAAGAAGAACAATGCAACAACCAAGTCCAGAAGCCTTCAACATGGCATCCGACACTTTTCATGGTGCCTGCCAGCTGCTTTAAAAATAGGAATGCCAGCCTCCAGGTGTTACAGAATTACAGCTCTTTTCCAGACTACAGAGATCAGTTCCTTTGTAGTAAATGGCTGCTTTGGAAGATGGACTCTGTGGCATTGAGCTGGCAAACCTACACCCCTGCACCCTGATCCCCTGCTAGTGCAGGAGTGGTGCCACAAGGGGGCAGGGAGCCCAGCACCACCCCAACAAGGTGCTCACTACCTCAGACTCAGTCCCCCTCCCCCCCCCCTTGCTGGACAAATGCTAGTACTTGAAGGAAGGGCAAGTTTTACTTGTACAAGTTTTACTTTACTTATACCTAGAGTTAACCTTTGTTGGTCTTCAAGGTTCCTCTGGGCTCAAACTTTGTTCTATTGCTTCAGAGCAACATGGGTACCCACCTGAATCCATTTGACTTCTAAGTTTCCATGCAAACCTTTGTCCCTTGATCTCTGATGTAAATCTGCCCTCAAGGTTCCTCTTCAAGCAATAAACTTTCCAGTTTCACAGGTTTCCCACTTTTCTGTCAAGTGCCAGCCTTTTGATGTTCAAAGGATCACATATATCCAAAGTGGGAAGAAAGCAAGGTAACTGGTCTGGCTTTATAGTCAGTTGTAGATTTCACAGACAGCTGACATTTTGTTTCTCTTTGCTAGTTGGGACAGATCACTCATCTCTGCTTCAAGAGATTGTCCTGTTCTCTATGTTTCTCATATTTACACCTAAGGATAACTTCTGCATCATATTGGAGTTGTTTCTATTAATTTCTGCTAGACAGTTGCTTTGACATGTGATTTTGTTTGGGTTTGCTTAGGAATATACTATGTAATTTTGTCTTTGCTTTGGTCTAGTATAACAAGCATTCCTTAATGCTTTCCCTTTCACATTTTTTCTGTAGTGTAGTTAGGAAGTGCTGTTTTGTTCTGAGAATTCTTTTGGAAATTCACAGAAATTTTTAAAATTCTCTTGGGACCTGCATTAGGTCTGAATATCTAACCACGTATTACATGGATTGTACATAAGATTTGTCTTTTCTTTTTGGCACACATTTCTGTATGAGATGTTACTTACTTCTGGATGGCTGAAACAGAACTGGCTGAGACAGAATCCGTCAAAGACAGAGGTCCTGTGGCTGGGTGGGGGTGACTCAAGGCTGGGGTGCCAACTCTCAGTTCTTGACAGCGTGCTGCTAACACCAGCACCAACCATCAGGCGCTTGGGGTGTGCTTCTGGATGCTTCCCTATCTATGGAGGCCCAGATTGCAAATGTTGCCAGGCTGACATTTTTCCAACTATGCCAAGTCAGGCAACTGGCCCCCTTTCTCTCCCACCCAGACCTAACAGTGCTCCATGCAACAATCACCTTGAGGCTGAATTACTGTAACTTGCTCTATGTAGGGCTGTCCTTGAAGCTGACTGAGAAATTGCAAGTGGTCCAGAATGTAGCAACGCAAGTACTTATTTATTTATGTATTTATCTATTATGTATTCAATTTATACCCTTGTGACAGGCAGCAATGGACAGCTAATAGAACCCCAAGTGAGTGACAGATGAAAGTCCTCACTCTGATTGGGCAGCTGCTTTTAACTGTCAAAAGGAGAAGCAGTTAAGGAGTTGAAAAAGCAGTTAGTGAGTTGAAGAGGGTCTGTGAAAGAGAGCAGAGGTGTTTTCAAGAGGCTCTCTAGTCTGGAACAGATTGTCACAGAGAGGCTCTGTGAATTATAGACCCTGGTGAGAGGTTGTCCCTGGAAAAGTAGGGAAGTCTCTGTGTATAAACACCAAAGCACACTTTCTGAACAGGACTAAACAAAAAGGGTCCTGTGTGAAGCCTTGTGTCCAAAAGAAGGGGAAGGACTAATAGCCTGACAGGGACAGATTTGGCAAAAGATGTTGAGGAGTCAGAGTAGGACCCTCAAAAGGTGCCAAAGTCCCGGGTTATTGCCCTAATACAGTAGGGAAGCAGGTCTAGAGAGATAGAGACCTGAGTCCACTATCCCAAGGCACGAGACCTCCACCATCCAGATTGAATGAAGGCATTTTGAAAACTCTTTTAGTTTTGTTGTTTTGTTCTGCCTGCCCAACATACCTAAATCCTGAAACCTCTATCCCATCCCTTCCCTGCCTAACTGTTTACAATAAATTACAGTTTTATTTTTAAAAACTACCAGTTCTCTGTGTGCCTCTGTTTCTGACAGGTAAATTGGAGTCCTCAGGTAACTGACAGGGTGAACTGTGTGTGAGGGAGTTTTAAAAGTGATTGCCTTGCCAGGGGTCTTCACATAATTGGTGGCAGCGCCATGATTTGAAAATGCCCACAAAAAGGTGTTTCTTATGAAAAGAAGAAATATATATATATTTATGCTTTCGAAACCATTCACCAAAAAAAAAAAAATCCTGTCAGAAATGGCACCTGCTCATAAGTTGGGAAAAGCAAAGGGGGATGGAAAGACAGAAGGGGCAACCACTGTGGAGAAACCCAGTCAGGATTTAGAAAGAATGAAATTACAAGTGGAGTTGGTAAAAACTGAAGCCGAAAAATAAGGGCAAAAATAAGAGGCAGCTGAAAGAGAGGCAGAAAGATTACAGCAGGAAAAATTGAGGTAAAAAGAGGAAAGGCAGAGAGAGAACACCAGTTGCAGATGGCCAAAATGCAAGCAGAAAGAGAAGAAAGGGGGAGAGAAAATGAAAGACAAAGAGAACAGGAAAAAGAGATGTATGAACTCAAAATAAGAGTTACAGGTGAGGGCAGAACTCCTAAGTGCTCACAGAGATGGCCCTCCTGTAGAGCAAAAGAAATTCCCCAAGTATCATAAAGGGGATGATATGGAAGCATTCCTTTTCAGTTTTGAAAGGACCTGCTATGATTTACGCATCGCTGACAAAGACAGGATGCTGTATTTGTGCCCTCAAATCTGTGGAGGGTTAAGTGAGATATACTCTTAGATGTGGGATGAAGAAACATCTAACTATGCAGATATGGGTTCACTTCTAAACAAAGCAGAAAAACCTTCAGAGACATCCAAAGGAAACCAGGGGAGACCTATTCACAAGTAGGATGTCAATTAGACAGAGCGCTCAATCAATGTTCCCTCTAAACGGCAGAGACTTGTCTGCAAAAAATCTACTTTGTGAGCTACTGGCTTTAAAGTTGTGAGCTACAGCATAAATTAGTGTGCTCTGGGGTCATCCTTCCTGAGCTAAGACAAAAATGTGTGAGCTGGAGGCTAAAAATCTGTGAGCTAGCACATGCTAACTCAGCTTAGAGGGAACACTGCCCTCAGTAGGTGGATTGAAGGTAGTAAGGTCACCACTTTTGAGGAACTGAAAAATCTAGTGGGGCTGGAGCAATTTTACAGCCTGATTCTTCACAGTTTAAATGGGTTCTGAGGAGAAAAAATTAAAAAAACTGTGCAAGAAGCAGCCACAATCCCTGATGAGATAGAGGGAGAATTAGGGAAGTCTGTGGGTGGTGCCTGTGAAAAAATCCAGCGTGGGCTCCATCAGAGAAGTCCGTGCCAAATAACAACAACCCTGCCAGGCAGGCCAGTTCTCCTCAGATTAGGAAAGGGACAGTGACCTGTTTCCATTGTTAAGGAGAGGGACATGTGAGAAGGTTTTGTCCAAAGCTAGAGGAGAGCCATATTGACACCAAAGACTATCAAAGTAGTAAAGTGCCAGAGCACAAATACAGAAAGCAAAAGTCCCTACACCCACAGTAAACACGTAGCAAGATAAACCAGTTAGCATCTTGCAGAAATGAAGGGTGCAGGAGGATTTGAGTGGAGAATTCATAGAGACTATAGGTTTATAGGTTTATTAGATTTATGACTGTTAACAATGAAGAAATCGAGGCTTATCGAGATATTGGTGCACAGCTGTCTTTAATTAAATCAGCACTAGTGCAGAAACACCAGTATTTGCCTGGGCAAACATACAACCTGAAAGCATTCATGGACCTATGTTTGAAGTGGCTCTAGCTGAGATCCCTATAAAATACAAGAACTTCCAAGGCAAACGAATATTGGGAGTTCTGACGGACACTGATATTCCAATTTTAGTAGGGAATAACCTGGCATCCCAAACAATGACCTGGCCCAGGAATCAGAATTTCAAAGTTAACTTATTCACCCTGGCACCAGCATTCAGGCAGTGCACCCTTGAGCAGTGCCAGAGGAATCCAGCCCTCTGAGATGCCCTCTGTGTGGCATTTACCACAATACTTGAATAGACCTCATGAGAGCAAGTGAGGGCAGGTGCTTTTTGAAGAAGCTATCTGAAATATACCAAGAGCTACTGACTTAAAGGGATTAGGTTAAAAGTGAATAAATGTTATTTTAGCATGGAGGCATAAGTATTTGGGCTATTGGGAGCTCATTGCTCCTCCTGCTGTTTGTAACTCCAGGTATAAAATCTCTTTGCCAACTGAATGCAGCACTTCATAAGCCTGAGGAAATGGGCTCTGGCTCATGAAAACTTATGGTGCAATAAATGTGTCTTCAGAATCACTGGATTTAGGTTGCCTAAAAGTCTGAGGAAGGATTAAGCAGGACTGATTTGCATTGGCACTGTTGGTTTATTGTAGTGGCAAATAAACAAAATACAAATCTCAGCTGTCTAACAGCATCACGCATATTGGCAGCCACAAAGAGAAACAGTTTGTGATTATCTGTCTCAATTCTCTTTTCTCCAGCATTAAACAACAGATTGACTATTCCCATTTGCAAGCAGCTCCACTGCACCACACACTGAAAATTGCCATAATTTAAACCTGGAGGTGACAGTTTAAAACTAAAAAGGCATTTAAAGAAATCACAGCATCATTCTTGGTATTCTTTCTTCCCAGTCAGCAAGTCCAGTTTTCCAGAACTCAGTTTAGTTATTTACTTTATATCTTGCTTTCCTCTCCAGTGGGGACCCAAAGTCACTTGCAACATTATCCCCTCCTCTGTTTTATCCTCACAACAACCCAAGGTAGTTTAAGGCTAAGTTTAGTTTTGGTTTAGGTTATTCGATGTATATCCCGTCCTCCCCACCAAAGCAGGCTCAGGGCATGAGTAACTGTCCCAAAGTTGTCCAGCAACCTTCCATGGCAGAGTGGAATTCAAACCTAGGTCTCCTAGATCCTACCTTGACAATCTAGCTCAGGGGTGGGGAACCTTTTTTCTGCATGGATATTTATAACATCATTCGCGGGCCATAAAAATGATCAACTTTTTAAAAAGTGCTCCGCCAAGGAAGAATGATTCAGGCCAGCAAAATTAATGCAAATTAAAAATGATTCAGGCCAGCAAAATTAATGCAAATAATTGTTTTTCTATTTGAAGTCATGTGGAGAGAGCCTAATTCAGCGCGCGTGCACACACACCCACACATGGCCCACTGCCCTAGGCAAATGCATAGGTCCAGGGCTTTTTTGTAGAAAAAGCCCAGCAGGAACTCAGTGGCATATTAGACCACATCCCCTAATATTAGCATATTAGGTTACACACTCATTATATTAGCATATTAGGCCACGCCATTTGGGATAATCATATGAAACTGCCTTATACTGAATCAGACCCTTGGTCCATCAAAGTCAGTATTGTCTCCTCAGACTGGTAGCAGCTCTCCAGGGTCTCAAGCTGAGGTTTGTCACACCTACTTGCCTGGACCCTTTTTTGGAGATGCCAGGGATTGAACCTGGAACCTTCTGCTTCCCAAGCAGATGCTCTACCACTGAGCCACTGTCCCTCCTGTGATGCTTAAGCAGGGTCGGCCTGGGTTAGTACTTGGATGGGAATCAAGTGCAAACTGAACTGTGATGGTAACTTTTCTAGGCCCTGCAGCAATTCTGGCCGGCCAGCCAGGCCCCAGGGGGGCTGCCGCACAGTACATCTGGGCCCTGTGATCCCTGCCTAGCCCTGGGGAGGCTGCTGCACAGTGCGACTGGGCCCCATGATCCTCGCTGGCCAGCCAGGACCCAGAGAGGCTGCCACATGGCTCAGTTCAGTCCAGCAATCCCCAAGGGCCACACCAAGTGACCTCAAGGGCTTTATACGGCCCTCGGGACGGAGGTTCCCCACCCCTGCCCTAGCTGCTACACCATGTTGGTGTATACATGGTTCCTGCACTACTGGAAACTTCACAAGTTTCAAAGATTTAGAAGGTGTTGAGCTGAATGCTATGAACTGAACACAAGCAGCAGGAAGTAAAAGACACAGAACGCGGGGAAATGAGAATATCTGCCAGTGTTTGGGTGTGCATGGGAGTGGCAAGTACAATAGAAGATAGTCAAGCTAGCAGAAAAACAGACAGGAATAGGCAAGTTTTATCACCAGGAGAACAAATACAGCAGAGCTAGAAAATTATTTTTTTTGTTACCGTCTGCCTTTCTCATAGTGACTCAAAATGGATTACACACAGTGAGAGTCCATATGATCAACAAAAGGGAGCATTAAATAACAATTGCATTTGGATACAGCAATAGGCATAGAAGAACTAATGAACCTTGCACCTTGTTTATCTCCTACCTACCAGTGCAACCCTTTCTCCCTAGAAGCCTGGAACCACCAGAAAGAACTAAGCATAGCATAGGTATTACTATGACACCTTAAATGGTATAGAAATCACACAATAAGGCCATCACAACAGTATAGACCAGTCCCAATCACTTATGCAAGCCCAAGTAAGTTTGTGAATCATTACACAGAGTGCAATCCTTTCACCAGAGCAGAAAAGCCTTCTTGAATAGTTGTTTTGCATAGTTTGCAGAAAGTCAGGAGACTTGGAGCCTTCCTACCCTCCTTGGGCAGGCCATTCTACTATGGCCTACTATGCAGGAGCCACAACAAAGAAAGAACATGTACAAGCAGTTATTGATTTTGCCCATTTTCAGAGCAAATACTTTAAATGGAGCCTGGTAACAGATGGGCAGCCAATGTCTGCAGAATGGAAGTAAAATCCATATTCCTTTTAGTTCCTGTTAATAGCCAAGTCACAGCATTCTGGACCAGATGGGAGTTTCCAAACCAATTTTGAAGGAAGACCATGTAGTCTAGTCCCAAAGTTACTGTAGCATGGATCCAGATTGCCAGGTGAACCATATCAGGGTAACAGGCCATCTTACAGCCTAGCCTGAGTCGGTGGAAAACCATTTTTGCAGCTGCATTAAATTGCTTCTCCAGTAATAAAATACATATAGCTGAAGATGGAGAGGAGAAAAAAAGTACATTGGTTGGATGAGAAAGAGATCAATACTAGGGAAAAGGTGAGGATAGGGGGATTGTCCAGATAAAGGGAATGAGGAAATTGTGTGTAGAGGGGATACATGAAAAAGTGAGGTTGCCCATGCAAATACTTTCATGTTCCCTACCACACAACTGGGCCAGGTTTAGCTGGCACTATGCGACCTGGCCATAGTTTTCCAAGGGACAGAAAGCTGATGGGGGGAGAGGGGGCAGGGGGACAGATAAAAGTTGGTTGAGTCCTGGGTAGGAAGAAAAGCATGAAGTAGAAAAAGGGAAGGGGTATAGGGGCTTTCAGAGAACGGAAAGAGAAAACAAAGGGGAGAAGAGGTAATGAAATGCTCATGAAAGTACTTGCTGGTCCCTGATTTAATCATTATAGCTTTTTCCTGCATCTATGGGGTTTATAAACCTTTAGAGGTATTCTTCTATCTTATTTCCTCATTCAGTTAAACTAGAATGCAGTTAAAAACTACAATGCGGACAGTATCCACTCAGCATTGTGACTTAGTGGAATATTGCTAGAATTCAACCAAAAAAATTTCTTGTTGCCACGTGTCTGATTTTTGGTGATGTCCCTTCACAGTGCATATCTTGAACCAGCGCATCTTCAAAGAGCAAACAAAAAAATATTGACACTGAACTAGAAATTAACTGGAGGGGTTTATTCACAATTTAACATAGTTTCAGACTGCTGAACATGTTATTTTTATCTTCATAGCATAAAAGATTACTTTTTTTAAAGTAACATTACAAAATAGGGCATCAACAAAAATTTTAAGATTCAACAGCAAATTAAAAAAAACCCACCCAGGTATATACAAAGGACGTAAAAGTTTACATCTTGCGTTTTAATGGATCACTCTCTTTTTTGTAGACCAACTCAAGATATCTATTAAGTTGGTTCCTATTTTGAATCCTGCAACCTAGCTTAAGTGATGTGAGAACTGTTCAAATACTTATATAACTCAAAAGGCACTCCAAGGTCACAAGTTCCTGAGCATAATCAGGATGTTTACTCTCAAGTACATGACTTGTTTCAGAACCTTGTTCTTTGCACACTTTGGGCTTCAGTGGAATTCTATGTGAAACTTGTTGACAGGCTCAGGTGAGAGAGACTGAGGAGGTGCAAGGCACACCATGGAGAGTTTCTCAAAGATATTTCTTAGTCTTCTCAAGCATTTGAACCACCATCCATGCTCCAACACATGTCTTCAACTGAGAACCTGAGAGGCCTCTTGTGCATTTAAGGGTATCAAATGATCCAGAATGTCACAAGTGTGGCTCTTGCCTCAACAGAGCTGTAATGAAGAGATAAGCTATGGTGGGCAGAATATTCTTTTTGCTGCAACTCTTAAAGGCAGGAACTGCTTTGGGTCTGGGGGATCCTACCAGCAGAAACCTCTTCATACATATCAGCATTGGGGAATGCTCTGTGCTTTAATGGCTCGTGAAAAAAATACTCCCCAAATACTGAGGCCTACGCAAAACGGTAGGTGGACTGAAGCCTCTGCAGTAGCACTAAAATTGCAGGACTGGAACAGCATCCATCTCTTCTCTTGTGTACTCCACAAAACAAACTTTAAAAATACATCCGATGTTTAAAAAAAATACTTTGAGAACAAGTAAAATATACATGTAAGCATATATTACATATTGAAATAACCCAACTTAATACAATCCCAAAATGCTTAATGAATTAAAAAAAAAAACTCAAAGGGGTCAAAGTGTGCCTCACTCCAAAGCACAAATACTGAAGGCAGGAAAAAACTGACCCTTAAAATATATGAAGATCAGCCAGAACAAAACCTAGACACTGTTCAGTAGAAATAACAGGTCAACCTAAGTTTATCATGAATTATACAAATGCACTATTAACATTTAAACAGGCCCAGTTTTGCTAGCTGCAATTCAGTTTGTAATAAGCAAGAGGGGGGATCTAATTTTGAAGTGTGCAGCCTCCTCTGAAGATGCTTATAAAAACACGGTTGCCATACTTAATTGCAAATGTTTTGAAAATGCATAGGAATGTATAGATACAGAGTAGAAGTTGCATTTTTATCTGTTACAGTACATAAGGCTTTTTTATTACTTTTCCTTCAGTGCACCAATGCAGTACGTGAATTAAAGCATTCAAGAAAACGGATTAACAGTGCTGAGTTTCAAAGATAATGCTCAGTTTTCCAGGTTATCTGAAGGCCCGTCATTCTCCATTCTTTTCTCTGGGGATGTATACAGGAAATTACAACAAATGTACAGAGGAAAGACTAACAATCGGCTGTCCAAATTCATCACTACTTGTTCCTATAAAGCAAATATAAGGATCTAGTTAGCTAAAAAGAAAGCATTTTTGGATGACAGCCAAAAAAAGTGCCAAAAGCAATTACACATTTTTAAAAAGCTGAAACAAAACAGATCCTCTAACCTCCAGCTACTTTGAACTTCAACTGTTTTTTTTCATTCTGTCACACGTAGCTTTAATTCATCCTGCAACTTTTTGCACCAGCCACATCCCCTTCACATTAAGCAAGTGAAGTGAGAAACACTGCAAAAGCAGCAACATTATTCAGGCTGCTTTTGTCCTAAGCATCTGGAGAGCCTTCAAATGGGAAAGACAATTTGTAGACTGCCCCAATGCTATGTGACCTCCCAACCCACACCTATGAGGATTTGTTGTACAATTTTTTTCACTTGCATGATATTTAGTAAGTATTTCAGATACATATTATATTCCTGATTCACTTCTTTCCAGAATGTGCAACAAACACTTAAAAATCTGCCTGAGGAGTTTCTCATTCTCCCCAGCTCTCTTCAACATCCTTTAGGCACATGCGCTCCATATCTGTGTCTGGAGAAAACACCAGCCGAACTCTGCATTAGTGAACGGAGATGGAGAGTTCTAATTCAAAAGAATACTCTGCCTCTTTTCAGCTTTGCCTCATGCATCGTAGGGAAGCCTGAGTGCTTTTATCTTTTTAGCTGTTTATAGTCTGCTTTTGCTCTGAGGTCTGTTATTATTATTTTGTTGTTGTTACTAATCTATCTTAATGAATCGCTCCATCCTGGCCAGTGCCAGGCTCTGGGCAATGTACCACATAAGAATAACATAAAAAGGTAAAGATAGTCCCCTGTGCAAGGACCAGTCGTTTTCGACTCTGGGGTGATACATACACTGAAATCAGTAAAAACAGTTACATTAAAAAGAAATTATAAACCCCAATGGTGTCTCATTTAAAGTGC
Organism: Heteronotia binoei; assembly: GCF_032191835.1. Taxonomy (NCBI): domain Eukaryota; kingdom Metazoa; phylum Chordata; class Lepidosauria; order Squamata; family Gekkonidae; genus Heteronotia; species Heteronotia binoei. The sequence continues at coordinate 48,337,709 of NC_083234.1, read as the reverse complement.
ATCACTCAATGCACAGCAGCCAAGGTCAGAGCGCCTGCTCCGGCTGCAACGCCACTGAGGATGTTCTCTGCAGCTGAGAACGAAACATCTGGAAGGAAAACTTTCTCCAGTAGAACACGGCACTTGAGCCCGAAAGATTCTACAAACCCTAATGATGTTACCAGTCGTGAAAACCTGAAATCTCTGCTATTGTTCAATTTCCAATCATTACATTGAGGGTGAGAAGAAGGTGCCAGCAAGGGTGGGAGAAGAGGGTGCCAGCATGTCAACTGTCACTGTCCTTATGCAAAGGCCTGGTGGAACATTTCTGCCTTACAAGCCTTGCAGAGCTGTAAAAGATCCCTCAGGGCCCTGATGTCTTCTGGCAGAGTTTTCCACCAAGTCAGGGCCAGGACTGAAAAAGTCCTCTTTAGGGCCGGGGATCACCAGCAGATTTTGACCTGTGGAGCATAGTGCCCTTCCAAGGACATAGTAGAGGAGGCAGTCCCATAGATAAGTCGGAAATGGATATCTTTTTGCTGCATTTTGGATGCCTGGCTTGCTCCAATGGCTTGCTCTGTTTTTTATATTGTTGATTTTTGATGATTTAAATAGTCTATGGTGTTTTTACTTCTAAGCTGCCTTCAACAGGATTATGCAGAAGTAGAATTTTAAAAATTCTATGTAAAATAAATACATGTAAAATGGTGCCTGGTTGTCATAGAACAGCTATCAGTGGACCACAAGAAATGGCTGTTGGGTCACAGATTCTGCAGTTCAGCACCTTTATAACTGCAAATACAGTGCAACTTCATAAGAAATAGTCTCATTATAGTCAGCACTGAAATTCAATAAATCCCATTTCCTTTTTGGTTTTTTCCTACAAATGTCTTGAATTTTCTAAGGATGAATGTCCACAAACAAGAATCAGAAATAAACCAAAACAATTAGAAAACAATACCTGATCTTTTTCAAGGGTTAATATCTGATATCCTGCAGTTCTACTGCAAATAAGCTTCCCACTGCTATCAAAAGAAGCCAGGCGCAACCTAAGGATGGAAGAGAAGTCATACTATGAAAGTTGAAACCTGTGAAAAGTTAGAGAATGGTGAAGGAATAAAAGAGAACAGGGAAGGAAAAAAAGAGGGTATCTCCTTTCTTCATAAGCTGTTGTGATTCTCATTACAGTTGCCAGAACCTATGCAGGCAGCCTCTTCTGATAACTGGGAGAAGTGGAGGAGTTAACAAGGAAATAGGAGAGTATCAGCAAATACTGGGCTTTTTCGCCAAGGGGCCCAGGTAGACTTTATGCAAGTGAAAGGAGCTGATGCAGTTACTTCCCTTCCTGGGAAAATGTTTGGCCTTTTCTCCCAAGTGGCAATATGTTGAGATGGAGAAAAAACAGCCTCACTCAGTCTCCATTCAACCCCAAACAACTGTTCAATGAGAAGAAAGCTGGATTTCAAATCACACACCAAAGTGCATGTTTTTTTCCAAGTTGAGTTCTTTCCCCACCACCACTCACAGCCCAAGTATAACACCCACAACCTGCCCTGTGCTGCCAAGATAAAGCTTAGCAGTTATCAAAGAAGAATGTATGCAAAACCCTTATTCATAAGAGTGAGATAATATTACTGATACACATTCACACAAGTTTTCTGAACAGGTATGCTGTGTCTGTCATTCAACAAGAGCCTTTACTACCCTACAGAACCACTCCACTTTGCGCCTTCTACATTTGTTGCGAGACACAGAAGTTAACAAACAGACACAGGATTCTGTGAAGAATTGTGAATAGTGGGGACCACAATTATTAGAAATCCCCATCTCCAAAGTACAGGAAGTGCAAAATTTTCTGTTCAATTTGCGCAGAACTCAGCTCTCTAATACTTGAGTGCAATTGTCCTAACTGCTAAGGTTAAGGGCTAGGACAGCAGGAAGCTCCTCATTTTTAACTTTGAACCTGTGTCATACAGTGCAAGAGAGGTGCCTTTTTACTGCTCTCTTCCGATGTCCTACAACAGAGTAGGAGGTAGGCTGGAATGTGCACCTCATGCTATAAATCCACCAACCTGAACCCACTATTCCAGGATATTACAAACTGTTAGGGATTCTGCCCTGTTCACAGTTTAAAGAGTCCAGGGAGGTGTTTGAAATTAATTAATTAGTTGGAACTGCAGTAAGTGCTTTCCCTCAAATTCTAATTAATCCCCCATCAGTAGCCATGGCTATTGAAAATGTACAGCATTCTGAACTGGGGGGAGTGGAACACATCTTCCAGTAATCTTCCCTTTCAGTACACTGTAAAATGTTAAAGGCTTGAGCAGGGCAAATCCCAACCCACTTTTAATGAAGTTCAACTATCATCAATATTCCCAGACCCCTATATGGTGACATGCCACACGCACCTGAAAGCAATGTTCCTTCGGGACTGCAAACTGACTGAGCCGCTGCATGGTTGATTCAGTGTGTTGCGCTTAAAGATGATGTAACGGTTTGTATATGTAACCAGCAAATCAAAGCCAAAGTTGAAACCGGTCCATCGCCAACAATACTTGAAAAGATAAGGAATAAGGGGCAATAAGGCAAGATAACAAAGCTGTTTTACTGCAAAGAAACTTCATGAATTGAAAGAAAAATTCCTGAATTACAAGTTATTTAGACACTTGGAATAAACACCTCCCCAGGACTGAACAGGAATATTGGTTTCTTATCTCATTACATATGTTAACCCCATTCTCACCAACCAGAGCCATACACCCACTTTATTCCAATGTATTTCTCTTTTAGAATAGTGTATCAGAATGTCTTTTTTGACAAACCAGAATAAGGGATGTTGGCTGTTTATCTCATTACATATACTAAACTCATCTTCCACTGTATTCTAATGTATTCCTTTTGTATTGGCAAACTGGGATTTATATTTATATAAATATTTATAACGCTATGCTACATGTTAAAAAGTATACTGCGTGGACACAAACACCTCTGAGAAAAAATGTTCTCAGTTTAACCCATGCTTGAGGAGAAATAGAGTAATTAACAGACTCCACATTTACTGCCTTTCTCACCATCATTCTCCAATTCCAACATGCTTATTGCCTTTTGCTGTTTTCCAATGCAACTTATACTATATTCAGGCAAAACTGTTATTCTTTCAATTTGTTAATTTCACTATTTTGCCATTGGACTCTAACTTTGTACTGTACTATTTCGCATACTTACTCACTACCCACAAGCTATATGTAGCAATGCTAAGTGTATCCCATTTCACTGTCTGATGAAGTGTGCTTTTAGCACACAAAAGCTTACGTTCTCAATAAAGCTTTGTTTTATTGCTACTGGACTCCAACTTCGTTCTATTGCTTCAGACCAACACGGCTACCCACCTGGATCTATCATTAAGGAAAGACAGTTTCCTAGATGTAATAGCCTAAAAGTATGCCTTAATTCTGCACTTCCTACCTTGTCATCACCAATTCTGATGCCAGCACAAGAAATTTAAAGTATCTTCTGCTGAAAGTTTTATCACAAAAATGTTTTCTGTATGTTTTTTAATCAAAAGCAGTTCCTATGGTTGTGGAAACTGCCAATGAGTCACAGACAACTAATGGCAACCCCGCAGGGTTTTCAAGGCAAGAGACGAACCGAGGTTGCTTGCAATTGCCTGTCTCTGTGTAGCAACTCTGGACATCATTGGTGATCTAGTGATGTACTAAACAGGACAGTCCCTGCTTAACTTCGAAGAGCTGACAAGATCAGGCTAGCCTAGAACATGAAGAGCAGTGACATGTTGGCATAATACTGTTATATTCTTTAGGTGTCAGACAAAATAATTTAATCCTTGCAGAAAGAAGGTTGACCTGCTTATGAGAACTCTACTTTCATTTAAAAACCACTTTTTGGCAACAGTTAATTAACAGAGGCATGAAGAAATATTTGTACTCACATCACCATCCTTGGAGAGTTTCCTGCCACACCTCATACTATTTTCCTCAAGTTCTTCTTTATTGATTTCCTGAGGCCTGTGAACATTCAAAAGGACATTTAAAAAATCAACATTTTGCCCAAAGAATGAATAAGAGAAGCAATCCATTAAATTGTGTACACAGTTTAAGTTAAGCCATGTGAAAGTGGAAAGCTTTTCAATAGATTATATCAGCTGCTTGCTGGTTACATCTAACTCTTCCTGCTCAACAAATTAATAAACTGTGTGATTCTGAAGTTACAGTCATGAACAAAGACAAGATTACTAGCAAGCCCTTCGTGCTGGTAAAAGCCAAAAAGTACACTGTTGTATTAATACTTGCAGCCACTAGGACATTGTCACCACAAGACGACGAAACAAATCAGTAGAGGTGGGAGATGATCAGGTCTTAGAATCCTGTGCTCAAATACATTGTGTTGCAGCAGCTACCCATTATGGCCCTCCTCCCCCACTCAATCCTATGCAGATCACAGAAGCAGTGACCAGCAAGAAGTCAGTTGTTCCTGTTTCTACCTTTTTCCTCCAATCCAGCTGGCAGAAGAATGCTGTGTAAGTGAACCTAAGAAAGTCTACAGGATGATACAGAGAGTTCATCCAGTCAAGCAATGGTCAACCAGATGCCCTAAAGAAACTCAAGAATAGATCATGAAGGTGCAATATCCTATTTGCCCATGTCAACTGATATTCAGTTGCTTACTGCCTTTGAACCCTTTCACTATCACAGCTGACAACTGCTATCTGACCTTTCATTAATTTGTTGAATTATCTTTTAAAGCAATCCAAGTCACTGCCTATCACAACTTGTAGCAGTGCATTCTCCATGGCAATTGTTTCTTCATCCTTTTTCTGTCTTTCTACTGTAAATCTATTGTCAATCTTAGTAGGTGAACCCAAAATTTTACTGGGGGAGGGGAATCTCCTACCCACCAAATACAACAGAGATCTAGTCAACCATTTCCCTATCCAAAACAGATCTTTTATTTAACCTAAAAAGGCCAAATAGTACAGGACATTCGAGACTGGGACTACCAAAATACTTCAGCTTTTAGCTGCCAGCAGCACAAGTAGTATGCACATGAAAATTAACAACTTACTGGAGACACACACTTCCTTCCTCCCCCCTCACCCAAATGGAGCACCCAGGACACCTTCCAAAATGGCTGCAAGGATAAAAAGGCAAAACTCCCTCAAGTTGCTCAGCAGAAGAATGAGGAAGAGGCATCCTATAAGCAGACAATGGATGTATTTTGTTTACCAGTTCATTAGGATCACAAAATGGTTACAATGCCCCAAATCTTATTAATGTGTTCACAACAGGTAATCTTAACTAACTAATCTTAGAACAGCTTCCATGGCTTTCAGTGCAATCTTGAACCAAGTTATACCTTTCTAAGCCTAATTTCAGCTCATCTAGAAGGGTGTAATTCTCCTTCAGACAGCACTTTGTTGCTGTTTTTTTGCAGCCATATTTTTTACCACAGACCAAGGACAGAAATTAGGCTTTAACACCAAATGCAGTTCAACAGCCTATTTACCCTGTCCAAGAGAAAACACCAAATGTTTCAAGGAAATAGCCAGGATAAATTCTTAGGGAGATTTACTTGAAACTGCCAATAAGTCTAGGATACAACCTTATGTAGACTTACATGGAACTGCATATGCAAGTATGCATGTACTGGACTGGGATGTAAAAGTATTGAACTCACAATATTTTTCATTTTTATTGAAGGTAAGCACAACTGAACTACATATTCACATCACCAGGAATTCACAATTCCATTCTCCACGCCATTAGCAACAATAATCCACCCACCCACTCCATTCTCCAATAGTTGCAGAGAGGCTCATCTGTTACTCCATGCTGGCTTTACAGAAGGCAAGATGCAACATACCAGACTCTGAAAAAAGTATCTAACTTTAAAGATCTTCCTTAAGTCTTTCACTATAAGACTCAGGGGAGGATCAGCCTTTTTCTCAATTTGCAGCAATCTTCAGAGATGGAAAGTAGTGATGAGTCCATCTCCCCTCTTCCCCGACACCCCCATGGATCACAGCAACATGAGGGTAAGCATAAATAATGACTGGCTAGTAATTCACCCAAAGTCTGTGGGCCCATGGTAAAAACCAATATAAAAGGCTGAGCTTGTTATTTATTTGCTTATTTCATCCCACTTTTCTCCCTCATCAGAATCAAAGAGATTGTTCACATTGCTCCCCCTCCACTTACTCCTCACAACCACATTATGACAATAGGTCAGACTGAGAGATTGTGACAGCTCCAAGGTCATTTGGAAAGCTCAATCTGGTCAAGCAAGGGATTCTAACCCAGACACCCCAGACACTACCCTGATGCTCTAACCATTACACCAGCCCTCCTGAATGTAAAGAGTTGCTTGATCATGCTTACTTCCCTTTCATCTGCAAAGAAGCATCTCAGGATGGATATACTAGAGGAGGAGCACTATCACAATTGTAGAGAAAGGGTTTTAATATACATACCCAATATCATTGTCTTGTTCTGCTCTGAGCATGGCAAACCACTGCTGTTTGTAAACAGAGGACAGCCACTCTAAAATTTTAAAAAGATCAAAATAAGCCTTTTACAGAAGGCATGAAAACTAAACAGCAAATCTTAATTTCAACAAATGTTATGTTCAGCTATAACAAGCAATAGAACAAAATTTGAGCCTAGTCATCTGAAAGTAAATACTACAGGAGAGTAAGATGTTCCTAGAAAGTTCTGGAAATTCTGCAATAGAAAGAGTGCCCTTTATTGATCAATGAAGTTTAATTCTAGGTATACGCTTTTCGGCTCATTCCATCTACCACCATGACTCTGGATTTCTTGCCCTAAAGCCATTTTGCTAGCATCATCAAAATTAAATGAACGAGAAGGTTCCATTGTTATACAGACCATGCTGAACAAGTGCATGTTCACATTCTCTCCTCCCCTAAGGGAAAACAAAAGACTATTTTGGGCATAGGGTTGCCAAACCCAATTCAAGAAATATCTGGGGACTTTGGGGGTGGAGCTAGGAGACATTAGGTGTGGAGCCAAGATCAAGGCTGTGACAAGCATCATTGAACTCCAAAGAGAGTTCTGGCCACCACATTTAAAGGGATGGCACACCTTTTCAATTCCTTCCTTCCATAGGAAATAATGAAGGATAGGGGCACCTTCTTTTGTGGCTCATAGAATTGGACCCCCTGGTGCAATCTTTTTGAAACTTGGGGGGTATTTTGGGGAGAGGTACTAGAAGCTATACTGAAAATTTGGTGCCTCTACCCCAAAAAACAGCCCCCCCCAGAGCCGCAGATACCCACGGATCAATTCTCCATGATTTTCTATGGGAATAAATCTCCATAGGGAATAATAGAGTTCCCAGCAGACATTTCCCTCCCCTCCCCCCGCTTTCTAATGACCCTGAAGCGGGGGGAGGGCCTCCAAACCGGGGGATCCCCTGCCCCCACCTGGGGATTGGCAACCCTATTTGGGCACCGGGGGGGGGGAGTTTACTGTGTTTTGTACCAGCAGGACAGCAAAATAAAAGCTTTATAAAAATGCATATAATTATGCAAACTAAGATTCATCAATAACAGAAGGAAACTGAAGTCAAGAATAGAACAAACCAGTGTGAAATAGGGTTTCAGGAAGAACAGGACAGTGGTGGAGAGGTGGGACTATTTCCAAAAACAATTTAAAGAGGATGATGAAAAACAGGACAGATTAATTCAGTACTATGGATACTCTAAGTCCAGTTACTGTACTCCAAAGACCCACAAATGAAACAGGCATATATGATCCATTCAAGCAAAATATATATTTCATTTAGGGTAGCCACAGTATACGGGAATTCAAACCCACACCACCTAATTCCAAAGTCCAGCATTCTGTCTGTACACCCACTATTACTTGTCTCTACATCTGAAAGTGAGTACTACAGGAGAATAAGATTCCCAAATGTTGCTAGAAAGTTCCGGAAATTCTGCAATAGAAAGAATGCCCTTTCACCAAAGCTGTAAGAAGAGCCCTGCTGGATCAAATTAGTGGCCCATCTAGTTCAGCAATCCTGTCTCACACAGTGGTCAACCAGTTCTTCTGGAGGTCCCACAACAGGTCATAGAGGCCAAGATCTTCCCCTGATGTTGCCTCCTGGCAATGAGATTCAGAGGCTGATTGCCTCTGAACATGGAGATTCCCTTTGGTCTCCATGGCTAATGGCCACTGATAGATCTATCCTTCATGGATCTATCTAATCCCATTTTAAAGCTGTGTATGTGGCCATCACTACATCCTCTGGCAGCAACTTCAACATTTTAATCACTCGCTGTGTAAAGAAGTACTTCCTTTTGTCTGTCCTTAATTAGCCCATCAGCTCCACTGGATGCCCTCAAGTTCTAGAATTCTGGGAGAGTGAGAATAAGTTTTGTCTCCATCCCATGCAACTCTCTCCATCCCGTGCATAATTTTATAAACTTCTATCATGTCTATCCTTAGTTGTCACTGTTCTAAATGGAAAAGTCCCAGACTTTTCTGCGGGGAAGGTGTTCCAACGCCCTAATCCTGTTGGTTGCTCTCTCTAGGTCTATGGTGTCCTTTTTGAGATATGGTGTCTGGAACTGTATGCAGCATTTCAAATGAGGCTGCAGCATGATACAGAGGCATGATAATGTCAGCTGTTTTATTTTCAACCCCTTTCCTAATAATCCCTAACATAAGAGTTTGCCTTTTGCATTGCTGCAGTGCACTGGGTTAACACTTTGATTAACCTATCTACTACAATGGTAACTATGACAATAATTACCATTACCCAAACTCAGCTTGATCCGCAACTATTTCTCTCATTGGTGAACATTTATTTATTTATCAGATTTCTATCCTGACCTCCCCCGACAGGCTCAGGGCGGCTAACAACAGTTTAAAACATTAACAATTTACAAACATATTCAAATTAGATATATAAAAACATTTCCATATATATTAAAAATCCGAGATGGCAAGCTTCTGATTTCCATTATATTAATTCAGTGAGATTGTCAATGCTGAAGGTAATAGCCACTATGGGTGTGCAAAAAAAAGAAAAAAAATTTGGAATTAATCGGATTCGGAAATATACGGGGCCAAAAAATTCGGAATACCGTATATTTCTGAATACGGGTACTCGGAATAGCCGCATATAAGGTAGATGCGCAGCTATTTCCGAATATACGGCCCCATTATACCCTACGGTTATTGAAATCAATGGCAAAATAGGGTATATTGGAAGCCACCTGGAGGGGAGGGGGTTTGAGGGAGAGCCCCCAAATTTGCCGGGGACCTGCAGGGGACTCTCCCCTACAAACCCCCCAAATTCCAAAAAGATTGGGCCAGAGGGTCCCATTCCAGGGGCACCCAAAGAGGGTGCCCCTATCCCACCATTATACCCTATGGGCCATTGAAATCAATGGCAACATAGGGCATAATTAGAGGCTACTGGGGGGGCAGGGGGTTTGAGGGAGAGCCCCCAAATTTGCAGGGAACCCGCAGGGGACTCTCCCCTACAAAACCCCCAAGTCCCAAAAAGATTGGGCCAGGGGGTCCAATTCCAGGGGCACCCAAAACCAAACCTAACTTCACACCACAGAATTTCTATACAACCCAAATGCACTGCGGAACTGTGGCAGGTCCCACAGGGCCCTGATGTTTTCGGGGAAGGCATTCCACAAAGTGGGGGCTGTTACCAAGAATGCTCAGGCTCTAGTGCGGGTCAATCGAGCTACTTTCAGTCCAGGGATCTTAAGGAGATTTTGAGACCATGAAAGTAGTGCTCTCTGGGGTATGTGACCAGGACAAGACTGGCTAATCCTCTCACTAGGTCTTCTGATTCAATTCTGACCTTAACTGATCCAATGTGGACACATTCTCTGACTGAGCAAAAAAAAAAGGGGGAGCTGCTCCTGACCCTTGCTGACTCAGCTAAAAGCCTTGTGGTTATACTTGATCCAGCTTTATTACCCGAGAAGCAAGTTAACGCAGCTGCAAAAAACACTTTCTACCAATTCAACCTAGCCTGTAAGACAGCCCTTTCCCTTGGTATGGCTGACCTGGTCATCTGGATCCATGCCACAGTAACATCAAGACTAGACTACTGTACATTGGTCTATTATCCTATAGAATGCTATTATTTAATTTCTGTACTGCTTAATATTTCATGTTAATAATTATACTATGCTTCAGTTCTTTCTGGTGGTTCCAGACTTCTAAAATTCTAATGCGTTGGTTATTAACAGTGCAATCCCCTATGCAGGTCTACTCAGAATTCTACTAAAGTCTGCTCAACAGGATTTATTCCCAGGAAAGTGTTTTTAGGATGAATAGGCTAAGACTGGTGTAACTCTCTTTAGGATTGCACTGTAAATGTCCCATTTTGTTGACTGTACTGATTTACTATGCCTAATCCGCCTTGAGTCCCTGGAAGAAAAGTGGACCATAAATAAAATACATTCCAACCTGCTGGTATCAAATTATCTCGCTCGATAATTCTTGCAGATGCCAGATCACTGACTATGTACTGCAGCCTCAAATGTCTGAACACTGTCAGAAATGCATGTCCTTGTTCAGACTGTAAGAACGATACACCAACCTCTAAATCTACAATGCAGTAAACAAGAAAGATTTAATACAATAAGGTTTCCATTATGCACACAGTAGGCAAACTATACATCATCAATCAACTGCTCAGTGAGAGAAAGCAGGCATTTAATTCTACCTGGAAAACCAACTAATCTCAAAATTGTTTCAGTTATAAGGAAAATGAAACACATGATTTATTGGGAGGATTTTTTCTCATCAGTGAATTGGTGGGTATCCTGATGAGAATTATATCACACACACTTCACAAACAGAGCTGTGTTAATTTGCATAATACTTCTGTTTGTTGAGAAGAAGTTCCCCAATTCATGTCTTGCAACACCACAAAACTAGAATCTAATTTTAACCTTCATTAACTAAACCAAAGTCTTAACAGGTAGAACAAAAGAATACAGAAGAGCAGAGACATTCCAAAAGCAAAAAGTCCCTTAGCAATCAACTATCTATCCCAATAGTCTCAGGCAATCATTTTTGTGTGGGTAAGAATACCAGTTGGTCTTCTAATGAGAGGGGCCCTACTCCAGGAACAGCAAATACATTTGACTTTGACGCTTATTCTGTATTCTAGCATTTTAATCACAAGTTTCTCCTAACTACTATGTCTGTAGAAATGGATTATACAGAGAATATGATGGCATCCAGTCTGCCCACATAGACTCCAAACACCTCAGAAATCTTCAGTGGATTTTTCAAATTCCTGGTTAGGGCTATTGTAGGATAATTATTCCAGAGGATGAAAGTTCTACAAAAGATAGAATCAGACATTAGCTATTAGAGATAATACTAAGATCTCACGTGTGTTATGTAAGGTGTGGTTAGTGTTTGGGTCCCCAAATTTTTCAAACTACTGCCACTGTCCCTGAGATCCACTGATATGAGGGTAGTAATTATAGTGTCTACTAACGACACTGTAAGTTAATACACCAAGGTTTGCCAAGGAATACGCTAAGGCAAAGGAGTAAGAAAAAGGGAAGATGCAGGAGCTAAGTCTCAAATGCGTGTGGTTGGGTAGAGGGGAAGGCTCTTTGAAGAGCCAGTCAGTGCAGAGCTGGCAGGGCAGACTGTGGAACTACTTCCCAATGGAAGTAAGAAAAAATTTGCAAATTAGCACAGTTCTGTCTGTCCATCAAGTAACTATCAGAGCGATACCTTTCTGGACTCATGGACATGAATGACTTATTCAGCCATTAAATCTTCTCTTTTTTAGTATTCAGGGCTACATGTATTCTACTGAGAAAGACAAATTGCTTTTGGGAAAAAAACCACAGACTGAAGACAAGTAAAATATGAGAGAGTGAGCACAAAGACTTTTAATTTTCACCATGAAAACTCTTTCACTACTTATCTGCAAAAATACCTTTTCTGCGTGTTGAAAACCAGGCATCAGCTTCACTTAAAAGTTGCTTCAGTGATCCATTCCAAGAAGGCACTAGGTGAAGAAACATCCACTAAATAAAAACAAGTTGTTGTTAATTCATTTTAAATTATTTTCTAGGCAAAGAATGAATTTTACATTTGAATGCTTTTACTGGAAAATGGGGATTATTTAGGCAGTAGCATTATGATGCAGTAACCCTTAAACCATAGAATATCATATACAGAATATCATATACGGGCGAGGCAGTTGGCTCCCTTCCTGGAGCGTGATGACCTGGCAACAGTGATCCATGCAACGGTCACCTCAAGGTTAGACTACTGTAATGCCCTCTACATGGGGCTGCCCCTGTGCTGAACTCGGAAACTGCAGCTAGTGCAGAACGCGGCAGCCAGGCTGTTAATGGGACTCCCTAGGTGGGAACATATACGGCCTGCACTGCGGGAACTGCATTGGCTGCCAATTGTGTACCGAGTTCATTACAAGGTGCTGGTTATTACCTTTAAAGCCCTATATGGCCGAGGACCTGCCTACCTTAGAGACCGTCTCTCCCCATATGTTCCCCAGAGAATACTGAGATCTAGCTCACAAAATCTGCTGAAAATCCCTGGGCCAAAGGAGGCCAAACTAAAAGCGACAAGGGAGCGGGCCTTCTCAGTAACAGCACCCCAATGGTGGAACCAGCTACCAGAGGAGGTACGGGCCCTAAGGAGCCTTAATCAGTTCCATTGGGCTTGTAAAACAGTCCTCTTTCAGCTGGCCTTTTAAGGTGGAACCATTGCACCATCACCATAAAAACTATGTTTATATGCATATCAAGACTGTAGCACCATCTTATGTTATATTGTAATTTTAAACTATTAATTTAGATGTTGTTTATATGTAATTGTATTTTAATTGCTAATTGCTTTGAATTTTATTGTTGTATCATGGTACAATGTACTATGTCATGTAAGCCGCCCTGAGCCTTCTTCGGCGGGGAGGGCAAGATATAAATTAAAATGTATTATTATATTATTATTATGCATAAAGGCATTTTGCTAACAGATCATTAAATTGGATTCTGTCCAGATCCATTCTTGGTGTGCCCGTTTCAGAGGGCAGCTGAGGCTCTTGATTAATACCTTCTTGAGAGCTGTATACACATCCATCTCCACTTGCATTACGAACAGATTAGAGGAACTGATCAGCTGTTTCATGAGATTTATACTGGAACAGAAACATATATTAAGGTAACAAAACAAATTTATTTAACAAACAGATTTATTTAAATTTATATTACTGCTAACATTCCCACAATATCTCAGTTAGTCTGAGATGACAATTACAGATGAGTGGCTATGTTAGGCTGCAGCAGCAGAATAAAACAGGAGTCCGGTGGCACCTTAAGGACCAACGAGATTTATTCCAGCATAAGCTTCTGTGAGTTAGAACTCATTTCATCAGATGCATGAAAAAAGCTATGAATCACAAAAGCTTATCCTGAAATAAATTTCATTCGTTTTTAAGGTGCTACTGGACTTCTGTTTTCAGTCCAAGACAACTGAAATTTGAATACCTGAGTTCTTTGAAGAGTTCCACACTCTGATGTGTCATCAGGTTGTTCAACAGCCATTCAAGGCACCTAGATGTAAAAATAAGTTCCCAATGTAACGTGTATTCAAGACAAACATTTCACATAGCTAGCAATGGTGAATTTTTGCTCCCAGTCACACATCTTCATATACCTATACCACATCTTCATATACCTAACCTTCCCTAAATTAAGTGCCACTTCACTTATTATTTGTACCTCCTGCATCATTCTTCCCCTCCTATTTCCTACCACTGTGACACTGAATACTCACCTAACTGCCCTGCCACAGGAGGAAGTGACAACAGATGGTTAATACTCCTTTCAAAGACATTTTCAATTACAGAAGTTGTTACTTTGTCTTCTAAAATTAACTCCTTACTTTCTGCACATTCATGCATGCTTATACACTTTTAAAAGTGTTGCAGAAACAGGAATAAAAATGTAAGCATGACTATGAAGAAAGCAATTTAAATGCTTCTCAAGATAAAGGTCCAGGTTTTTAATTTTACAAGCCCTCCCCTTCAAATAAGGCTTATTTATGATGTTCCCCACGCTGATTGATATACAATGATGTATTTTTAGTTTTCTATTTCTATGATTAGCTCCTATAGATAGTAATAGATGTATTAGATTAGTTTAGATTGATATGATTATTTTATATAATTCTGTATAATATTTTTGTTTTTTTATTTTTTTCTAACTATTTTATAATGTTGTTACTTGGAATTTATCTTAATAAAATTTCTTTTAAAAAATAAGGCTTATTTCAGTACAGATGCTAAATCCTTATACTTACTTTTTCTTAACAGAGTCTAGTCCGTATGTTCCTGCAGAATTATAATAACTGCACACAGTTTTCACATTGATTGTTTCCTTCATTGTTTCACCACACTGCTGAATTAAGCCATCCTGTAAGTACACAATTCCACATACAAAATTTTCAATGGCCAACCTAAATGCTATATCTATGTAATGTTTTCCCCCAAGATGACTGATGAGTTGCTTAACATGATTTCCTGGGCAGAATCCTACAGATGATTTGCTGACTGACAAAAGAGGGGTGATATTAATTCCCAGTCTCACAGCACACCCCTCCAACCAAATCATGTAGCTTTTCATCTGCAACACTTTTGAGGGATCTAGAAGAAAAATGTGGGGAAAGATCCACTCCTGCCACTAATATTTCTGTAGGACCCAACCCTATACATAGATGCTCCTTGTTTGAAGGAAAACAATCATTTTCCAGACAGGCAAAGATATAGCAGTAACGTAATTAGTTATCTTAGTTCAGTGGCGGTACAACAGTCCAAGCTATATGAGCACGAGATTGACAATGGGTCATGATATGGTGCTCTGTGCCCTTCACCCTCCTTTCCTCTGCCCTTCCCTGGGACTGCCCCTTCCTTTGCTGTCTTTGCCTGTGTTTTCACTTTCCCATTGCTCATGCTGCCATTACTTTCTCACCTCCCACAAGCAGTGCTCCTTCTCAGCTGTGTCCAAGGTACTGTCTGCCATGTTAGGGCCTTCAGATGGGGTGCAAACCTGACTTGTTGGTTTATGAGCAATGAGCGTTGCCCCCTTTCCCCTGCCTTTTGAAAGGATATGCTACTAAAGTACATGCACAGAGAGAAGGGAGTCTCCAGTCTATCTTTAGATGCACACTGAGAAGAGCTTACATCTGTTAAGTTCTATGCCTAATAAGCCTCAGGAATGGACTAGTTGAAGACCACTGTATTAGAGAGCGATGCAAAACATTTGCAATCTCAGTATTTAATTCTGAAAGTCATCAATGACCCTCAAATTCTGGAGCAGATTTCCAAATATCAAATAACAAGTTGGAACAGTTGTTGCCTTGCTCTGGCAAGTTATTAGGAAGACACCATTTTCCAGTGCTTCCATTCAATCAACCTTGAATCCATATATGCAAAACATATACTTTGCCACAGAGAAGTGATATTTCATTCTGCAAAACTGAACATGTTATGAATGTCGAGTCTATAACCTAAAAGACATAGTTACTTTCACTTACCAATTGCAACATGCTAGCAGCAGCCAGGAGGGCAATCACTCGGCTGGGGTTTATTAACACTTCATCTCGATAAAGTGAGCCAAACGCTACCTGCAAAGCTAAAAAGAAAAATCCCATTACAGAAGAGTTCCATCTTCACACTTAATCAATTAAGTACTAGCAAAAATGGTTTCAAAAAGCAGAGTTACCAACAGTCATACAAACAGCAGAACAGTATACATGAACACACATGAAGCTGCCTTATACTATATCAGACCATCAGTTTGTCACGGTCCATATTGTCTACTAAGAATGGCAGTGGCTCTCCAGGGTCTCAGGAAGAAGTCTTTTACATCACCTACTTCCAGATTCTTTCAACTGGAGATGCTGGGGATTGACCTTCTGCATGCCAAGAAGATACTCTACCACTGAGCCACAGCAGCTGAGCATTTAATACAAATCAACTCTGATGATTAATTTTTTAAAAAAAAAATATACGGCTGATGGTGGTGATCTTCCTTAACTGGGAAAGCTCGGACCTCTTCCCTCCTACGTCCCATCCCAAGGTATGCAGGTTATGGGGCTAGGAAGATTCATCCGGCTCCGACATTGGTGTTGATTAATGCTAGGTCTATCAGTGATAAGACCTACAATCTACGTGATTATTTAATGGAGCAACAGATAGACCTAGCATGTGTGACAGAGACCTGGGTATGGGAGGGTGAGTCGGTCACCCTGAATCAGCTTACCCCACCTGGGTTCTCAGTCCTCCACCAATTGCGCACTACCGGCTGGGGGGAGGGGGTTGTGGTGCTCATTTGTGAGTCCTTCTCTTTCAGGGCACTTCTCGCCCCAAATATTACGGGCATTGAATGTGTTGGACTGGTATGGGAAGCCGAGGAGAGTTTGGCCATCTGGGTTGTGTACTGGGTGCCCAACACACCCCCAGAGAGCCTGCCTGCCCTGCTGGAGGCGGTATCAACTTGGGCACTGGCCTTCCCCAGACTACTAGTCCTGGGGGATTTCAATGTCCATGTTGATGATGCAGCTTCCATGCAGGCTCAGGACCTGGTGTCATCCATAGAGACACTAGGATTCAGCCAGATTGTTTCGACTCCCACTCACCAGGCCGGCCATACACTCAATTTGGTCTCTGGGGCTGGGATAACACCGGATCTGATAGCTGTTGATACAGTTCCATGGTCAGATCACTCTGCTCTGAAAGTCTGACTGGACCTGCAGCCCACCTCCTGTTTGGGCAGCGAGCAGATTTATGCTTGCTCACAGAGCCAACTGGACCCGGAGCGGCTTCAGGAGGCTCTGTGGGATCCGATGCCCCTGGGCAGATCGCTAGATGAGTTAGTGGAGGATTGGTATTCCCGGCTCTCCATGGCCATCGATGATATCGCGCCCCGGCGCCCTCTTCGCTGCTGCACCAAAGCAGTTCCTTGGTATACCTTGGAGCTGCAGAGGATGAAGCGGCAGCTTAGACAGCTAGAGCAAGTGTGGCAGAGATCTTATGACGAGGAGTCTAGAACTTCTTATAGCATGTTTATGAAGGTCTATGAGAAGCCAGTGAAGTCCACTAAGAGAGACTTCTATGCGGCCTCCATTGCATCTGCGAAATTGCGCCCAGCCCAATTGTTTAGAATGATTTGATCATTGACTGCGGTTGTGATCATTGATATCGGTTGTGAGGCCTTCGTGACTTATTTCACAGATAAAGTCTCGACTTTCTGCCATAATCTCCCAGCAACAATTGACACAGTATGGGAACTGGAAGCCTGTTGTCCATCTTCGGGTCCCACACTGGACCACTTCAGCTGTCTCTCTCAGGAGGATGTGGGCAGGATCTTGGCTTCAGTGAAGCCCACCACCTGTCCTCTGGACCTGAGTCCATCCTGGCTTGTTAAAGCAGGTGGGGATGACATTCAGGGGCCCTTAGCTGAGACTGTTAACCTATTCCTGTCATCAGGAGTATTTCTGGCTAAGCTTAAAGAGCCAGTGGTTTGCCCGCTTCTGAAGAAGCTGTCTCTGGACCCACTGGTCCTAGCCAATTATCGCCAGTCTCGAATTTACCATTTCTGGGCAAGATAATTGAGAAAGCAGTGGTGGAGCAGTTTCAAGCTTTCCTGGAAGATACATCTGTCCTTGATCCCTTCCAGTCTGGCTTCCGTCCTGGTCATGGGGTGGAGACTGCTCTGGTCGCCCTCACAGATGACCTTAGAAGGCATCTGGATCAAAGCGGGTCAGTGCTGCTATTACTTTTAGATCTCTCAGCAGCATTTGACACGGTCGACTATGATCTAATGACCCACAGCCTTGCCGACATTGGAGTCCAGGGGGCTGCCTTATGGTGGTTTTCCTCCTTCCTCCGTGGTCGGGGACGAAGGGTGGCTATCGGCGAGCAGACCTCCCTGTGTCACTCACTAGAGTGTGGTGTACCACAGGGAGCCATCCTCTTGCTGATGATGTTTAACATCTATATGTACCCCCTTGCCCAGAATGCCAGAGGTTTTGGGCTGGGTTGTCACCAGTATGCAGATGACACCCAGCTCTATCTGTTGATGGATGGCCACCCAGACTCTGCCCCAGACCATCTAACCAGGGCTCTGGAAGCAGTGGCTAGTTGGCTGTAACTGAGCCACCTGAAGCTTAATCCAACTAAGACGGAGGTCCTGTACCTGAGTCGGGACGGTGGGGGGGGAGCATCTGGCTCCCAACTCTGGATGGCGCATCTCTTGTGCCAGCTCAGATGGTGAGGAGCTTGGGTGTGATACTGGGTGCCACCCTCACTATGGAGGCCCAGGTCACAGCTGTTGCATGATCTGCCTTTTACCATCTCTGGCAGGCCAATCAATTAGCGCTCTATCTGGCCCCTCAGGACTTAGCTACAGTGATCTATTCAAAAGTCACTTCCAGGCTAGACTACTGTAACTTGCTCTATGCAGGCTTGCCCTTGAGGCTGATCCAGAAGCTCCAGCTGGTGCAGAATGCGGCAGCACGATTGCTATCTGAATCGCCTGTACAGGCGAGCAGTCGGCCGATGCTGTGCACTTTGCACTGGCTACCAATTGAGTACAGGATTCGCTTCAAGGTTTTAATACTGACATTTAAAGCCTTGCGCGGCCTGGGACCGGCATACCTGTGGGACCGTCTCCCCCCATATGAGCCCCGGAAGTCATTACGATTGGCCAGCCAACATCTTCTGACCATCCCTGGCTCAAGGGACATCCAGCTTGTCTCGACCAGAGCCAGGGCTTTTTCGGCCCTGGCCCCAACCTGGTGGAATCAGCTCCGTGGAGGTTCAGGCCCTCCGGGATTTGTTACCATTCCGGAGGGCCTGTAAGATGGAGCTGTTCCACTGGGCCTATGGCTGAGGCAGACGGATGTCTTTATCATTTAATCCAGCCCCCCACCTGCGCTGATTGCTTAAAACCAATATAGCTGAAATTTTTGAACATATAGGTTGGGACAAGTATGCCTAATTGATCTGTCCACACCATCCATGCCACCTCAACTAATGGGAGCTGTGGCTTGTCTTAATTTTAAACTGTTTTAACTGTTCTTAAACTGTTTTGATTGCTTTATTGTGTTGGAAGCCGCCCTGAGCCCACTATGGGAAAGGGCAGCCTATAAATCTATGGAAATAAATAAATAAATAATTCCCCATCTCACAGCACCCAGTCTTGCTTAATTCCCAGTCTCACAGGAACTCCTGGACTAAAAAGCTTCACAGACAGAGGTGGTATTTGTGAAAAGACTGCAAATGCATAAATATATGAAATGCTTTTCACTGATGAAACCAGTTTTTGCAGGCTAATATTTATTATTTGCCATGCAGTGGGGGAAAAACACTTTTTATAATTATTTTCTACTTATTTGTAGCAAAAATTATGTTTAAAAGATTGCATGTCTCAGGTTTTCATCAACATTTCAACTTAAGAAAAATCCCCCTATAATCTGCTTAACACTGCTCCCAAGCAGAGAAACCGTTTTCCAACTAATTCCCTACACACACAAATTGTCATATGTGTATTTGTGAAATATTAATATTATATGTGTCAATATGAAAGTGTCATATGAACAGATTTTACTACAAAGGTTAGTATATGGCAATTAAATAAGCTTTGCTCAAGTATAACATTGTAATGTCTGGACTACACATCCCAGTTCACCAATGCTATTACCACTCATTTTAAATATAATCCAATCACATGTTTCAACTTGCAGTGTTTCTAGCCAACTTTTTCCTTTTAATGGCTGATAAGTCCTAAATATTTTTTGTTAAAAAAAACCCCAAACAAACAGCAATTACCTTCTACATCAATATTCTGATCAGGAATTTCCAGTTCTATTGTATCCATGCCTGATTCCTTCCATGAACCACTGAACATGCTGGAGAAGTAGCCAGACTATAAAAAGAAAGTGCACATAGTTAATTCATATTTATTTTTAAACAATTACAAAATAACTAAAATATACAATACGCATGTTAATAAGGTACAAAAAATTATGTTCAACTGTCTACATTAAGGATTATAGTAGAAGATTGTTTCCATTTCCAAGCAGTTTTCAAACAAAGTGCCTATTATTTCCAAAATCTAATAAGTATTAAACGTAGAAAAGATAACAAATAGAGAGCACCTAGAGTCTATAACACTGCCTGCAATGTGACTATGAATCATTTGGACAAGAATTCCTGCAGGTACCATCTTATAAGGGAAGCTGGAGAAGAAACTGCATGCAAGACGTACAAATTAATTTACAAGTGTGGTCTCATACTACAGACACACATATATTGCTATACGCATACATAGTTAGGTGTTGATAAAATAATACACATATACACGTACGCCACTTAAGAATACCTTTTTATTAAAGTGTAATTCATATAAAACTAGAAATAGCTAGTTTTCCATCCAATGAAGCAAAAAATACCATCACAGCAGGAGGTGACCCCAT
Organism: Heteronotia binoei; assembly: GCF_032191835.1. Classification (NCBI taxonomy): domain Eukaryota; kingdom Metazoa; phylum Chordata; class Lepidosauria; order Squamata; family Gekkonidae; genus Heteronotia; species Heteronotia binoei. The sequence continues at coordinate 48,317,187 of NC_083234.1, read as the reverse complement.
TATGAGACGCTATCACTCACTGAAGTTTACCTGAGAGATTAAAGAAATAAAGTCTATTTGTACAGCAACATATCCCCTAGACAATTAATCAAACTATTGTTAATCAAAGGCAGAAAATTATCAATCTAATTAATTCAAACAACCCCACATATACGTTATTAGTTGTCAATATCCACCTCTTGTCAATGTTCACTGTTATAGTATCTTTGGTAAGAGTTCTATAAAGGAATTATTGGCCTACATCAGAATGCCACAGGCTTAAAGTTTATTGAGTGGGTGCAATTTCTGACAACTCCCCCACACACACACTGCTGGCTCCTATTTAGCTTTTTGTGATGTTTCTAAGGATCATTAGGGTTTGTAGAATCTTTCGGGATCAAGTGCCATGTTCTACTGGAGAAAGTTTTCCTTCCAGACATTTCGTTCTCAGCTGCGGAGAACATCCTCAGTGGCGTTGCAGCCGGAGCAGGCGCTCAGACCTTCTTGGCTGCTGTGCATTGAGTGGGGCCAGGGCTGCTGGAGAGCTGCTTTTTCTAGGCTGGAGGGGGTGTTTGTAAATCTCAATAGCTTCTCTGTTCAGGACTTCAGTTCTTTCAAAGTGGATGAAGGAGACCACATCATCCACTTTGAAAGAACTGAAGTCCTTTCTACGGTCTCACATTATCATACCCGCCTGAACAGAGAAGCTATTGAGATTTACAAACACCAGCACAATTTTAACAGAAAGGAAGAAGGCATTTTCATCCACCAATTAACACGGAACCATGGTCACATTCAACAGCCAGTTTCCTTATCACTACCCTTCCAGGAAGCCCCACCAAACAATGGGCACATCCACAAACTAACTGCCCTTTCATCACACCCCCTCCAGCCTAGAAATAGCAGCTCTCCAGTAGAACACAGCACTTGATCCCACTTTAAGCCTGTGGCATTCTGATGTAGGCCAATAATTCCTTTATAGAACTCTGATTTTGTTAGACATCTTAGGCTGCTTCCACCCAGAAACAATTTTCTGGATAGCTGTCTCTGTTGCTGCAAAAGCAGACATTTGCAATGGCAATGGAACATAAACGATGACTGCAAAGAAGTAGCCATGTTAAGTCTTGTGTAGCAGAATAAAAATGCTAACAATAGTTATTTCAATGTGAGCTTTGGTGAGTCACCACTCATTTCTTCAAATATGTATGAAAATCTAGTTTCACAAATATAATTTTCTCCTTATACCTATATCTCCTCAATGAAAAGATCTATATATTTCCTTTTAAAAAATGTGAATTCACAGGAACTAGTAGACCATGTCAACTTATGAACTAGTAGACCATGTCAATTTATGATTATTGTGCTTAAATGATCTAGTAATTGCCAATTCCAGAAGGAAAAAAACTGAGAAAAGCCATCAGGTGGCAGCTGAGAAACAGCAGCTGCAGGACCCACAGCAAGGTAAATGATGCCAATGCTTGTACGACTTCCAAAAAAGCTCATCTTTCTGACCTTGTAACACATATAGGTGCTTTGCTGAAATCTTTAAAAACAACAACAAAAGCAGATTGCATAAAAGCAGAGGAAGATGAGAAATATGGACAATTTAGGAGATATCATGTAGATGCTTTAGAAAATCAGCTACAATTTGGATATCAAAACTGAGTAAAATGTCTGTGTCCAAGCAACTGTAAGCATAAAATGGAAAGATGGATAAATTTTAATTAATAAAGAAATTCTACAGGAGTTGCACTAGCTTATGGTGCCCATAGTGAAGCCACTTCTTGGTCCTTTCTTCAGAAAGCTTAAATCAGCAAGTGCCCAACAACAGATTCATATTAAGCCCAAGTCTATTCTGCATGAAACAGAGCAGAAAGCCATTTCTCAAAACATGGTAAACTACAAACTACAATCACAGCACTAACTGTACAAGAGTGTTCATTTTCTCCTTTCAAGCTAAATACATCACCACCTAACATTCTCAATCACCACATTCAAGCACAAACAGCTATAATATCGAAAATTTCTGATTTGCATAGGCAAATATTAAAGTCTTTTATTCAAATAGCACCGAGTTCATAATAAACAGGGCCATCACTAACTTTTTTAGGAATGAGACACTTATTTGTGCATCATCAATATTGTATCATCCCCCCTCTAAAAAAACCCCAACAACCCAACAATGATGGTTGAACCAAAATGAGCAACCCTTCAGAATATCACTTAGCAAGACAGTCACTGGCAAATGGTGTCAGTCAGTCTACACAGTCATCAGGTTTTTGCTGGATAAAATGGTAGAAGCAGAACGGCAATTATGTCAAACTTCCTCATAACAGAAAAGAAATAAACCCTACCCCAAAGTGCAAAAGAACTATTCAGAACATGCATGGGAAACTCCTCTTCATGGTACTGTTTCCCAAACTTCTGGGATCCTTCCTCAAGTAAGATAGGACACTGTCTTTATAGAGGCAGCTCTTCCCAGTCTCAGAAGTATCTCTCCTAGATCTGCCACTCAAGATTCTTTCTCTGGAGATGCTGGATAATATTCTACTGGAAGAGGGCTATTATGGCAGGAATCTCCATGTCATGAGAGAAAGACCCTTAAATACCGAGGGATGAATACGAATAATAAAATTTATGAAGTCTCCTGGATGTAGAGTTTTAGTGAAAGGGACTGTCCTTCCGCACAGTACACTGAATCCTCTGAACAGCAAGGAAAGGAGGGGAATAGTTAATAATAATTAGAAAAAGTGCAATATAAAAACGTAGTGTTCAATGGGTCTGTCATATGTTCTCTCATGCATCTTTACAAACACCTTATCAGCTACTATTATTGTCCTCATATTACACAGAGAGAAATAAGAGACAGGGCCTCACTTAGGACAAGAAAGATCACCAATGAGCTTTGAACCAAGGCCCTTCTGTCTTATATCCCCTTGAGCTACCTGCCTCTGTCTTAGAAGTTCTTTGATATGAAATGGAATCCTCCTCCCTGGCAACTTTGGGACTGCATTCTATGGTTGGAAACAAGTTTCTTTTGGACTAAAACAACATTGTAGTGCAGAAAAACCAATCTGGAATGCAAATGACTGTTTGCAGTTGGCTCTGAATGAGGTCACTACTGCTTGCAGTTTGTATCTACCTGGAAGTAATGTGGCCCCTTCACACAGAAGAGAGGGCAAAAGTGACCTAGGTGAGCATGAAAACAACAAAAAATTATTTGACCTTAAACATGCATTTGTATGCAATTCCATATAAATGCCATCATTATATTTTAGCTTAAAAATAAACTGAATGAAGATAGTTCTACTATATATTGCTATATACTATATATAATATTTAAAATACTATAAGTATTTTAAAATTGTAACTCTAGCTACAAGCAAAGGAAAAACTGGAATATTTGCTGGGGGAAAATTGTTGATTCTTACCTGACACAGGTATATCTTGTGCAAGTTCCATTCTTCTCCCAGGGCACAAATATTAATATCACTGTTTTCACCATTCAAAAATAGAGTCTGATAAATATACTTGGAGGTACTTTTTAGTTTTTTCCTAGATTAAGAAAAAGACAAACACAAATATTAAATGCTGACATGTAATATCAATTACACACAACATCTTGGAAGCTTGCTGAACAAATAAACTTTCCTTGCAAGCATCCCTTTGAAGTATTTGGTTTTGGTACAGAAAATATCAGACTTCAACAAATCTCAGGTCAATGTCAAATGATTTTATTTCAATCCAATCTGATTGTTTTAGTGAACAAAGGCGCCCAGTTATCACAGCCATGTGTTTCTTTATGGGTTTAAACAACTCTATACCACTCTGAAAACTCCTTAGACATGTCATGGCAGCAGGGCATATCTAGCTTAGCTAATGTCTCCCAAATATTTGTGGCTGCTTTGCTTAGCTAGAATCAATCTCACAAGGTCTGCAAGTTGTTGCATTTTTGTCAGCCTGCTCAATGGCCATCTCATCCAGCAGTCTATTTTTGAGAGGTCTGTGCAAATTTTTTTCACCTATTTGATTTCTGCACATCTTTCAATCCAGGAGGACCCCTAGGGGGCTTGCATGTAAATAATAAACATAACTAAAAATGTTCATATTCAATTTTATATAGTTCCATCACAGAAGACAGGTTTGCATTTCCTACATTTGACCTCCACTTCATAACAGTTGGTTCACAGTGCTTGTTACAAGTTAGTTGTTCTGAGTGCTGCAGTGGTTAAGAGAGATGGATTTTAACCTAGAGAACCAGGTTTGATTCCCCACTCTGTCATATTAAGCCTGCTGGGTGACCATGTGCCATAGTTCTCTCAGAACTCTCTCACCCTCACCTACTTCATGAGGTGACTGTTGCGGGAAAAGGAAGGGAAGACGATTTTAAGTCGCTTTGAGCCTCAAGATAGAGAAAAATGTGGTATAAAAACCTGCTCTTTGCCTTCTGTACAATAACCTGGTGATGTATGTCAATATATTTATATAAAACAAAAATTCAGTGGCGCCTTAAAGACTAACATTTATTTCAATGTGAGCTCTCATAAGTCACAGCCTACCATATATCTGATGAAGTCCAATGAGGCTCACAAAAACTAGTACTGAAATAAATGGTATGAGTCTTTATGGTGACACTGCATTCCTATTTTATTTTGCTGCTACAGACTAATATGGCTACTACTTTAAAATATAATTACGGTATTCCCATTCTTCAGATGATGGGTTTGAGGCTAAGTAAGAGTGAGTAGACCAAGGATATCTAGGAAATTATGTGTTAGAAGATTTTAACTGTGACTTCCCATTTAGGTTGTTACTGATTTACCATAAGGTGCTCATCTGCCCGCCACGCCTCTCTAAACAACAGACAACCCATGAATACATACACAAATGATGTACAATTCATGCTACAAATGACAAAAGAACTTTCTCCCATTTCCCCCATTCTAGACTATGGGATTAAGCTGTAATTAGCACCTACAGCAATCAAACTAGTGTCTGTGAACATGTCAGCATCTAACTTTAAAGGCTGGCATGTCAGGGACTTCAGATCGGGATCTGAAATGTTTGCTTTTCTCCCTCCTTTGTTGTTTGATTTTTGTAAAATCTACAGGATGATGAGTTCTGATGAACTCAAAAGCGTGCTCAATGTTTGTGTCAGCGTGCACAATGTTTGGTCAATAAAAGGTATTACATGGATTTTTAATAAATTAATGCAGACAAAGATTTCTTCCACATGGGATTGTGTTATTTTCCCATTCCTGGTGCAGCTGCAAATAAAATACAGCAACAATGGGGCCTCCACATGGCCCAATCCCCAGAGAAGGGGCCACAAGCATGTCTCCATTTTTTTTAAAAGGTCAGTGCAAGATGAATATTGTTATATTAATATACCATTGTAAGAGCAGGCTCTCTAAATTCTGATTTTGTTTTTTGAAAGTGTCTAGTACATTTCCTTGTGAATATATGCCTTTTCTCCTCCTACCTATCCAAGAAAGGAGTAGACTTACCTTTTTAAAAATGAAAGCTGGGAATTCAAAGAACCTGCTACACCTATTGTTATGCTATATCAATATAACAATATTCTAGTGCTGACAAAAAATTAAGCAACCTAGTGACAGGGGGAAGAAATGGCTTCCATGTGGGCCAGAAAACAGAATCTTCCTCCCTACACAGCAGCTATCCAAGCTTTACTGCAATCTTCTCCAAAACCTTGGAGTAAAGCAAGTTTGAGAAAGGTAGGAGAAAAGCTGTAGAAACCCTTGGAGGTGCACAAATGCATCACAATGCTGTAGAAAAGCAGGAAAAACAACAGCTTTCCAAATCCACTGAACTCAGGGCTGAGAATCCATATGGAAGACCTCAAAACATGGAAATGATGTGCTCCAGCTATCTCTGTGGAAGAGAGTTTCTTCATACAACACAATTTACAGCCCCAATGTCTAGTAACAGCCATGAACTTATGTTGCTTTAGGCCTGGTTTATCACTAGCTATCAGGTGTGTTAAAATAGCTATTACGTACCATAAGCAGCATTCTCTGAATATTAACTACTAAGGGAAAAAAAACATAGGAAGGCTGTTGCCAGATATCTAAGGCAGTGGTTTGTGTTTCTATTTTCTAATGGAAATTAGAGCTTTCCAGTTCTAAAAAAAATTTAAAATGCAGAGCCATTGCCTAATATTAGGCAAACTTGGAAGTTTCAATGTTTGGTTGTTAGGTAATTATCCCTAAGAGTTATGAAAGAATATTCCTATATTGTATTGATCTGTAATGCGGGGGGGGGGGGGGGAGGAAGAATCACAGATAATATAATAGTCCAAGTAAAACATCAAGTCATCAGTTCATCTGACTATCTTTGATTTGACCCTGCACAACCAAAGCCAGAATTCTGATTTATATGCCTCCTCACATGCTATAAGGAATATTATATACTGCAGTCCTAGAAACACTTTTTGGAGTATTTTTTGTATATTTGCATGTGTGTGTGTCTGCGCATGGAAGTCACATTGACCTCCGGTGACTGACCCCTTCTGGGGGCCTGGAGAATATTCAGAGGCGGCTGAAAGCCTGCCCCTATCCTCTCAACTAGAAATTTCAAGGAAGTCTCCCATCCAAGTACTAAAAACTCTGCTTAGCTTTTAAGATGGGGTGGCCAAACTGTGGATTGGGAGCCACATGTGGCTCTTTCACACATATTGTGTGGCTCTCAAAGCCCCCACCACCCTATTGGCCAGGTGGAGAAGGCATTTCTCTCTTTAAATCACTTATTCAAGCCAAGCCAGCCAGTGGCTTGGAGAATGCATTTAAAGTCGCTTTCTTTCCACCTCTCCCATCTATTTGCCTTCCTTCCTCCTGGCTCTCAAACATTCATGTCTTCCGGGTTTTGAACATCTGATATTTATGTTATGTGACTCTTATGTTAAGCAAGTTTGGCCTCCCCTGCTCTAAGATCTGATGAGATCGAGTTTACCTAAGCTATCCAGGCCAAGGCCTAGAAACATTTCCGAGAGGTTGAAAAGGCCCATAGGAGTCGAAGTACACCTGCTTAGGATGGCAATGATAATAAGTAATCTCATGTGGAATTTACAATGTAATGTAAGTATGCTACAGATCTCAATATTCTTAACAGTTGTCACATGCTCAGCACTCATCAGGCTGTCGGGTGGTATTTACCCTTCCAACCTGCCCCCCCTTTTGGTTTATTTACATAACCCTAATTTTCTGTATAACGAACTGTGCATGCCCTTAGATCCAGGAGGGCAGCCTGAAGCAGTAAAACAAAGCAGGAGTCAAGTAGCACCTTTAAGACCAACAAACTTTTATTCACACGAAAAGTTACATTCTGAATAAAAGTTTGTTGGTCTTAAAGGTGCTACTTGACTCCTGCTTTGTGTATGCCCTTGATGTTGTTTCTGCGTGACCCCGGCGGTGCAGCTTTTGGTGGCTAGCACGACTCACCCACTGTACTACATATATTAAAGCTGAACCTCCATGTTAAGGAGTAGTGTAACCCGATGCTGAGAGAGGAGAAACTACAGCCCTTCACGGGCTGCTGCTTACAAACTCTCCACGGGGGCTCTGGCAGCTTCCCCCCCTTCCCCGTTCACACGTCCGCCTTTCCGCTGAATACCTTCTAGGGGTGTTAAGTAGCCGCTCCTCCCGCTCGCCCTCCCCGTCGCTATCGCTGTCGCTCGTGCCATCGCCAGGGCCGCCCCGCTTCCTCTTGGCCGCCCCGCTGCGGCTCCCCCTGCTCCCGCCGCTGCCGTCTCCCCTCACAGCCACAGTCGCCGCTGCCTCCCCTCCGCGCGGGGCTCCCCCCTGCCCCCTCCACACCCGGCTGCTCAGCGAGCCCATGGCCGCCCAGCTGCTGCGGCCTCCTCATAGGGACTGAGCCAGGCACCAAAGCTCGGCGATCACGACAGAGGAAACTGACGGTTAACACCATGGAGCCGCCATTATTACCACAGCCAGGCGGCCACTACAACGCGCATGCGCCGAGGAAGGACCTACCTTGGTCGCCTCCGCGGGTTTCTTGATTTAACGCGCGTGCGCCTCTGTTGTCATTACTGCGAGGGGTAACCATAGAGATTACAAACTGGATTAACATGGAGGTGGCTGACCCGTGCTTTATTTAGGAATAAGCCCTCGTTTTTAATTTACAAAAGTCTATAGTACGCTAAAAACTTGTTAGTCGTTAAAATTCCGCCAGGCTTTTGGTTGAGCCAGCGGATACCTGAGGATCTCGGCCTCCCCGGGTGAACTGCATCCGTTGAGTTGGTTTTGTTCTAATCACAGCACGCCCTGCTCTTGTGGGAGGCATTTGTGGACGCCGGAAATGGAGTTTTCTGATGTTGGTTATAAATATTTTAAAATTTGTTTGTTATATTTTAACTTGAGTATTTCAATTGTCACCGCCCCTGACCCCACTTGGGGGAAGTGCAGGAAATAACCCACCTCAGAGGCTTGTAGGAGGATAACATGGAGGAAAGGAGAATGATGTCAGCCACTTTGGGTTCCCCATTGGGGAAGAAAGTGAGGTATCAAATAATTAATCAAGATGACACAATGCTCAGTGTTCCTTGCACTTCAAGGGGGAAGTCTCTACTCTTCAGCGGAACTGTGTCTAGACTTAAAAATGGCAGCTCCAGTTCCCCCCTACATTTTCAGACAGACTGTCTCCACTGGAACAAAATGTTTACCAAACTTCAAATCAAGGAGGGGGGGGGGGAGAGAAAGAAATACTCCAGCCTTGGAAACACTGTTAATTTCAAACTAGTTATGTCAGTTTCAAGAGGGTTCTCTCCCCTCCATTAGCCAGCCTTCCTTTATGTTGACTTCCCATCTTCCTGCAGAGCTTGCAAAATCCCACACGCCCTTGCTTGGATTTATGACTTTCTGCTTTTAGGTAAGTCCTAAGCTTGCAATGCAAGTGGCACTGGTATTGCTGGGCACTAGGACATAGTATTGGTTCTGCTGGACTTGCAACTTGGGAGTGCGATTCTGTGCTAGACATCAGTCCTGTTGAGCTAGCATTGGCACAATAGCACTGGGTTAGGCCAGGGACTAGTACATTGCACTGGTTCTGCTACGCTTGCAAAAATGTCCCCCCACCTTCAGTTTTTCCTGCAGAGATTCTCTGGTTTGACCTTAGTCCTGTTGGGTTTGCACTGCCATGATGGCACTAATTCTTTTGGACTTGCATAAATACACCCCCATCTTCTGTTTCCACTGCAGAGATTCTCTGGGACTTTGATTCCGTTCTGCTGGGTTCCTGTTGCCCTTGCTTTTTTGCAGTTTTAACATACATGGAGAGTAACTTTTGCTGTGGAAAATATGAAATGCTAACCTTGTTGATCTGTGTGTTCCTGATGCCAGAGATTAAATGAAGTGCAGAAAGAGACTAGGTCTTTGTTCAGGTTCTGTTCTGCCTTATGAGGCTCATGATGAGATCAATATGAGAAGTTCTTGGCCTATCTCTTTTGTGCCATTAAAAACAAAAACACCATATACCAGCAGAGGCAAATTTGATTTATTGAACTGCAAAGCAAGCATCACAATACAATTTTACACTTCAGATGGTCACTGTGTATTATCTACTTTCTATGCCAGATTAATATTCTCTTCCAGTTATGTAACACATTTTCAACAATTGCTTTATCCTGACAAATACCCCACTTTATTAGGAAAAGTTTCCTGTTCAGAATGCAGCTTAAGTTCCATTCTGATAGACAGCAAGTCTTACATTACACAGAATCAATTTTTCAGTTTCATGCTTTCTCCAAAGCAGCATTCCTAGATGAACAAGAAACTCAAGCTTAAGAAACAATTCAAGGTTAACCTCTGCCATATTGTAGAAAAGGTACAAAAATGTGTCAGAATTAGCACATAATCAAATGAAAGTAGTTTACATATTTTGAACAACCAGCACCATAACCAGGGTAAGAACAGGAGCACCAAAGTCTAAATTATATACCAACATTCAATATTCTGACAGACATTATACATATCTGCACACATTTGCTTATCCTGCAGATTGCATTCTGTTGACAAAAATAGTGTGTACATACATGCAAAGCACAGGCTTTGGAATTGGCCCAGTTTCTTCTATACAGGGAAATACAGAATATCCTGCAAGAGGCCAGTATTAGAAACACAGAGGTCTGTAATGAGAAAATATCTATAGCTAATAAAAGCCCTACACAGGCCATCTAGTTTCTAAAGCATTTAGGAGGATGGGGTTCCCCCATAAGTATGAAGACTATTCACATGGTCTTTTTAAAAATTCCCACAGGATGCAACATGGGTTACTAGATTGTGGATCAGAGACTGGCACATAAACATAAACAGGAAAGGGCCCCAGCCCACAGTAGAACTACGCATGTCTCTATTAGGGGTGTGCATTAGTTATTTCTGAACTGAAAAAATACTTGAAAAATACCTTCTTGGTATTTTTCAGATATTGGTTCAGCTGAATAGCAATTTGGGTAACTCTTTGTTTATCCAAAATGGCCAAGGTGTTCTTTTCAGGACATCCAAAATGGCCAAGGTGTTCATTTGGGGTTTTTTGGGACCACCTGATAGATTAACTTAAACAGCAATTAAAAGGACCTTTAAATGCCTTCTCTAAGCCACATGAGTCTCTGAAGGTGTTTAAAGATCTTGCAATCTGGGTGAATCCACTGACTATGATAGTACCCACAGAGTATAATGGAACCAAAAAAATCCAGGTTTCCTGAATATTTTCTGAATACCATACTGGTATTGGGATTTGGGAATATTGAGAGATACCAATGTTTTTCAGGTTCAATATATCTGAACCCAAAAAATATTGAGGGGTTTTTTTCTTGCACACCCCTAGTTTCCATATTACAACCTGGCACTTATTTGCATGTTTGAAAATAAATTTAAGTTTATTGTTCCCATCCGGGGATGGGGGTTATTCTTCATCTCAAGACAAAAAAGACACACACACATTGGGCAAGAATTCATGTATTCACTGGCAACTTGATATATACTAATATTTTATGAAGCCTGGCCAGTATGTAAGAAAGAACACTTAGGACAACTTTTTAAAATGCAGCAGACAGGATCTCCAAAGTATCCTAAAGTCAAACCTAATCTCCATAAAATGTCATCAATAGCAAGAAGTGCAATCAACCGCAGTCAAAAGGAGCAACAGGGATGTCAGCGCAATGACGAATGGACACGTTCTGCAGGGCTCTGCAGATACGTGCTGGACCGCTTAGCTTTGGGGGTCTTCTGAGGTGGGAAGACTCGATAGGCCCCCGGTAGGGGGGTTTCTTAGGCAGGGGATTTTTCAGTGAGGACACATTGCTTTACACACACTTTGTGCAATCTGACAACGCGGCTACCCAGAGTACAACCATATGGTGTTTCTTTCAAGGATCAGATGTCTTCCAGCAGCTTTATCAGATCCACAGTCCACAACGTGGTAGGAGACAAATTGCACAGTGCATATCTATGTAGAGTAGATGGGTGGATTACATTTAAAAATGGATAGCCTACAGGAACAAATAGTAGGAACTAGGGAAGAGATTTTGGACTTAAGCCAGTCTTTAAGACCTTTGGATGTTAAAATGAAGGCTGAGAATCAAATAGTGGAAGTAGATGGGACAACTCAAGTGATTAAAGAAGGAAAGCTAGTCAGTTCTGAGCTGAAACAGGTTATCTATAGTTTGAGACCCCAAGAGGTTTTGGAACAAAACCGAGAAAAAGACTTTTTACATGGTGCAAGTGATGTATTGGTGGTAGTAACAGAAATGGAGTCCTTGGATACAGAGTAAGAAATAGAGGATCTCTGTAAGGGTAATTCAGCCCATAATAAGAACTATTCATCTCAGAAGGAAGACCATAGTACTGTCAATAGAAAAATGAGTAAGGAGGCGAGGTGCAAAGTCTTAATAGACCAACTATTAAAAATTACAGAACCCTCCAGAAATAAAAAGAGAGGAAGAGAGAGAGAGAGAGAACAAAAGAGGGTTGCTCACTTTGTAGTGGATCTCCCAGTTGGGTGAGGGTGGTCCCCCCCTCTCCATAGAATGTTTTTTTCTTGTTCTTCCTCTTGCCAAATATATTGGGAACAGAACAGAACAGAAATAAGGTAAATTATTGGATATGTAAATATAAATAATGGTATGAGGATCTACTTACTATTTATTCAGTGAATAGTAAGCTAATATGTTGAGAGAAATGGGGTTAAAAAACAGTGAAAAAGATATAGGGTTGTGCACTATTGAATGTATGGAGGCTGCATTCTCCATCCTGATTTATGTTATGTTGTTTGTTTAGTTTTGTTGTTGTGATGGCTGTTGGGTTTGTTTGTATCTCATTTGTGTTTTTGGGGTTTTGGAGAGAAAATAAAAAGAATAATTGCAAAAAAAAAAAAAAGGAGCAACAGGAAAGTTTCTGGTTTGTGGCTACTTTCTGTAGCATAGATGAATAGCCAGAACCAGTGTTCCCTCTAAGCTGAGTTAGTGTGAGCTAGCTCACAGTTTTTTAGCCTCTGGCTCACACATTTTTGTCTTACCTTAGGAAAAATGGCCCCAAAGCAAGCTAGTTTATGCAGTGGTTCACAAGATTCCACAGCTTAGAGGAAGCATTGGCCAGGACCACAAAGAAAGAGACCAGATTTTTTAAAATCATACTTCCTATATTGAATAGTCTTCCTCCTGCTACCAAGGACATGATAATCTATCAAAGCTTATTTGAACAGATCTTCTAGCTGGCAAAATCTCAGTTTAGCATAATATCAAACTGACACTCTATTACATCAAAGCATTCTCCAAGAAATAAAAGCATTATTGCTAAAGGCTGAGATCACTTAGAGGTCAACTATAGGCAATGCCAAAAGCAGGGGACATGGATCATTCATTTCTTAGTCTTCGCCGCCACACAAAAGGAGTAGAACTTTTCTGTAGTCTCCTGAAGTGTCTCCCTGGATGAGAAATGCAAACCACTATTAGATTGTTGGCCTCCAAATTCTTGTGACACACTCAAGTGGCAAAATGTCTTCTATCAGCCCTGACAAGATGTGCAAAAGCACAGCAGTGCTCCCATTCAGTGCAGTGAAGCTTGCACAGGAGGATTTTCTGCTACAGCGTGCTTTTTAATCTTTCTTAGCTTACGAAACTACAGTCAAATGTTTAAGCGCACATAAATTTACGAGCTTCCCAGAGGCAAAACCAAACTCACCTTAATGAAGGAGTAGAGAGATTTTCCATACATCCGTTTGAACTCTGCCTTAATATCGATCATGTCAAGTTCACAGCGGGACACCATGACTCGAATAAGTGTATTATCATCAGTCCCCATACCCTTGATGGAGGAGAAAAGAAAAATTTGAAGTAACCCTTCATTGCAAACTTAAATTGGTTTAAGTAGTTATTCATTCTTTCCAGGGAATTCTGGGAATTACAATTATTGGGGGGAATGCACTTGCTAAGGGTCTTTAAAGTTCTCTGCAAGTCACCCAAACACAATTTCTTTGGGTGAAGTCATGGAAATTAGAGGTATCAAATCAATTTACGTTTTTGTAGCAAACATCAGTGCATATTCAAGATCATAGATTAGCTACCTTTTAACATATTTGCACTCGAAGGAGGAAGAGGAGATTGGATTTATACCAAATATTTATACTCTCAGAGTGGTTTACAATCTCCTTTCCCTTCCCCTCCCTACAAAAGACACCTGTGAGGCAGGTGGGGCTGAGAGAACCCTTTCAAGAACTGCTCTTGAGAGAAACAGCTCTGAGAGAACTGTAACTGACCAGGTCACTCAGCAGGTGCATGTGGAGGAGTGGGGAAATCAAACTCAGTTCTCCCAGATTAGAGTCCATGCTCTTAACCACTACCAAATTGGCTCTCTAAGTCAATACCCCCAAATGGGCATGTATAATACTGGAATCTGTCAAGTCCCCTCCCCCTTTTCAGTGCTTGTTCTAGGTGAAGTGGGAACTTGAATGCTACATGAGTTAATGTACACAGACCCACTATGTAGTAATCAATTAAAGTTAATGGATGCTGGAATTTAAGAAAGGCATGATCTTGGGTGTTTGACTTTAAAATCACAGTGGTAAAGAATAATGAATCCAGTTCCCTGCCAAACCTCTTTATTGCGCCCCAAACTCTTAGAGATATTAATTTGGATGACAAGAAGCTGAGCGCCACAAACAGAACAAGACTAAACACCCTTCCTGTATCAAAAGTTCTATGTGCTAATATGTTCCTGGTACCCAAGCATTAGGGAAGGAGTTTTTAAAATTAATTCACATTTTTGAAATTAGTATGCAGTAGGAATCTAGAATTATTTTCCCCCTTTTTGATGTTGCTTAAAGCAACAAGACTGCAATCTGTCAATGCAGAAAAACTGAAATGCACCTCTGGGCAGAATGAAGACAGAAACAGTTTTGAAAGTGTGGTGTTGATGATTTTTGGGTCTGTTCTTAGAAAACAAAAGAGGTACTACTGGGTAAAGTTGTAGTAGTTCTGGGTTTGTACAAAGTCTTCACTCAACAGAATGAGCCAGTCTTTCCCTGCTGCCTTCTTTTGTCATTTTCATGTCTACATTACAGCCCCCTCTCATGCCAGGGGTCCCCAATGTGGTGCCTGCTAAGTGTTTTTAAAAAGTGGGTGTGGCAAAGGATTTTTAGCCTATAGACTTTTGATTGGCCACTGGATATCTGATTGCCTGTGCAGATTACAAAAAAACAACAACAACAACCCACACATTGGTTTGGCAGCCACTGCCACCACAGCCCACTGTGTGAGTGAAGATAAGATGTAAACAAGAAAATATTTTTAAACAATATATTCCTCTAAAAAAACATCCTGTTAAGCAGAGCTTCTACCTGAAATGTTGAAAGAGTTACTATCAAGAGTGATACATAACTCCCTGACATTTTGTGGGTTGACCCAACTTCCTGCAGCACCCATTTTGCAGTTGCACCCACTATCCTGTGGCAGAATTCCAAAGGTGCCTCCCCCAGGCCCCAAAACCTTGGAAGCCCCTGTTCTATATGTGCTGTGGTGCTTAAGAAACCCTCTTAAAGTTTCTAATGATTTCACTGCAACACAGCACAAATACAATTCAAATGCATTGTCCTTCCAGTTGCAAAATTTGGGGATTTCAGGCATTTAAACAACGGAGGACGTAGTTTGGTTTGATCCATACACAAAGGGGTCCTCCTAGTTGGGTGGGGTGTGTGCTTTAAACAATCAAACCCATTTTTTTACCTTCATGGATTTGTACAGTCTTTCAGCAAAGTAGCCATTCCTATTTCTTATGCATTTTACTGTAAGAAGTAAAAGAAGCAAGGTTAGCAAAGCAAGAGATGGCAGCTGGCGGAGTGGTCAAGAGCAGAATAGTCAATGCTGAACTAGATAGAGCAAAATTATGACTTGGCACAAGGTCATTTCACAAGTCCAACATAGAAAATCTGAACTCATTAGGGTTGAGCGACAACTGCTCACACGCATTGTCAATACTCTCTGAGCAGCACACCAAATGCAGGCAAGCATAATTTTTGCTCTGCAACAGAGTGCCACAGTAAATTATGAAAATACAAACATACAAGCAGCACATTGCCAACCGGAAACATCTAGCAGAGAAGCTCTTAACTGCTCTATAACAACCAGGTCAAAAGCTACCATTAGCCTGGGGGAGCCAATAAGGAAAAATGGAAAGATCTAGGTTCAAATCCTTGTCAGCCATAAAACTTGCTGAATGACCCTCCATGGGTCTGAATCTTTGTCAGATTAACTTACCAAAGGCCGGTTATGAAGAAGAAAATGGGATAATGTGTGGATTGCCCCAAATTCCTTGGGAAGTGTGTGTGAGAGTAGGGGAGGGATACAAACATATAAAACCAAACCACCCTTGTAACAACACAACCAAGGTAACTATTAAAGGCACTTCCAATTCTTGGCTTGCCAAAAACTGGTAACTAATAGAAAAGCTGCACCCAAATTCATTTCTACAGTTTAATAAGAGACTTACCTACTGCTAGTAGAGCATCTTCAAGGTCACCTGACATCTCAGATTTAATGCTTTCTGTAATGTCTTTACCAGAGATTTGCTTGTAGCAATCAAATACTGAAAAGAGAAAGGGCATTTTTAAGTGCAAGAAAATTCTGAAGAGTAGTACTCCCATTTTTAGTGTAACTCTGACATAAAAATTCTGAATCAAAATATCAGAAACACTCTGTTAACTGAGCTGGAAGATCCCATTGAGATAGCATGGAAATTTATTTCCAGTTTCTGAAACTCAAGTCTGAAGATCCATGTAACATTTGAGCACACTGACTAGGCTATCCAGGTATGGGATTCTTAAGTGTTCATTCTTGAAAGCTTTTGAAATTTGAGTATGTACAAGGGAACTTACAATTTATAAACATCAGAATGCTTTAATATTTCCTCCTGCTTTCCCTATAAAGTAACACACTAGAAATAAATGTAACCTCAGATATATCAATTAGGTGAGGGTTCTATCAATAAGAACTGCCCCTACAATCAATCAACTAAATCTTTAGTTAAGTAGTCTACTGATTACAGATTGCATTACAGGTATGATTTGCAAGTTCAGTCAGGGCCCAACTATAGGTTACAATTAGAATTGTTGTGATTTGGAGATGCATGGTACTTAAATTAGAATCATGAGTTGGAAGGGACTTCAAGGGTCATCTAGTCCTTGGATCCTGACAGCTGCTTGATTTTCCAGGGAAGAGAGTTGTAAAATGCACCAAGAGGTTAGCAGAGCAAAGATGAATTTCCACAGAGAGATAACCATTTGCTCTACCTGCCAGGTAAGAAAAATGAATAGCTATGTAAAACATGATCTGGGCAGGTCTTGGGTTTAGCAGGAGCTCACGGGAGTGCAGCTCCTGAACCTTTCTGAGGGTTTCCCCTCCTCCTTCCCACCTTGTCCATTGAATAGTATGTGCAGCAGCATAACATTCCCTGGATGAGCTCCACCACCTATTTTTCTACAAAATGGCCCCTGGATCTAGGTACTGAGATATGTGGGATATGTACCCTAGGTTGAGTGGGATTAACCTTCCTATGTGGGCAAATTCCAAAATCTGGATTGGAAGAGGCTTTCCTTTAATGAAGGCAGGAAAGGGTTCAAGAATAGCAATATATGTTACCCTTTGTCCAAATGCTGGGAGGTGAATTCCTCTGCAGCAAATAGGTGGGGATCTGAAAGTACATTTGTTCCACAGACATCCATGCAGTGATGTCAAAGGTATCTCTTCTGCATTGTTTAGTTTAGCGACGTGGCTCAGACTGAGTGGGCTGAAGTTGAATCCAGCGAAGACAGAGGTCCTTTGTGTGGGCCGCGGCGCCCGGGGAGGGGAAATAGCTCTCCCAACTTTCGACGGCGCACCATTGAAACCAGTGCGCCAGGTAAAGAGTTTAGGTGTTTTACTGGAGCCTTCATTATCAATGGAGGCCCAGATAGCAGCCACTGCCAAGTCAGCATTCTTCCATCTGAAGCGGGCAAGGCAGTTGGCCCCCTTCCTGGAACGTCGTGACCTCGCAACAGTGATCCATGCAACGGTCACCTCAAGATTGGACTACTGTAATGCCCTCTACTTGGGGCTACCTCTGTGCCGGACCCGGAAGTTGCAACTGGTGCAGAACGCGTCGGCCAGACTACTATTGGGGCTCTCGAAATGGGAGCACATACGGCCGGGGCTGCGCGGACTGCACTGGCTGCCAATTACCTACCGAGTCCAGTACAAAGTGTTGGTTATTACCTTTAAAGCCCTATATGGCCGAGGACCAGCCTACGTAAGGGACCGTCTCTCCCCATATGAACCCCAGAGGGCACTGAGGTCAGTGGGTAAAAACAAAATGACCATCCCTGGGCCGAGAGAGGCCAAACTCCAAAACACCAGAGCACGGGCCTTTTCAGTTGCGGCTCCTGCACTGTGGAACCAGCTTCCGGAGAACGTGCGGGCCCTGCAGAACCTCGACCAGTTCCGCAGGGCCTGCAAAACCGCCCTTTTTAGACAAGCTTATAACGATATCGACTGCTGAGTTGCTAGGAACAAAGAACCACCATCTATAATATTATCTAAACTGGCAGAACCAGCGCCAGAACAGCTTTATTGCTGCCAGATATATATAATGTAACTTAAACTATGTATTTTAATTTAATTAACTGGTTTTTATATGTTTAATTTTAATTGTTAAATTCAATGTTTTACCTATTTATGTTAATGTTGAATTGTTGTTAGCCACCCTGAGCCGCCTAGGCGGGGAGGGCGGGATATAAATAAAAAAAATCTATTAGTTTAGCTTACAGATCTAATGAAAAGAACAGGAAAATGTAACTAGTGGATATGATAGCTATTTTCTCTGTCTTATGCATATAGCTTAATCTGTAGCAATAAACTCTTTTGCTGTGATTTTAACTCCTCCTCCTGTGATCTGATTTGAGATTTGTTTTTCAGACAAGCTTTTAATGTAAAACATGTGGCATCTCATAATCAGATCCAGATCACAATACTTCCTTCATTTGAATACTTGTGTTGGGGCTGGGGTGGGGGTGGGAATTAAAATTCATGCTAATGTTACCCATCTTTGTAAAGGTATCCAGAAACTTATGTCAGAAATGAAAATATTCAGGCTCAATATGTCTCATGTTCTTCCTCCATGTAGAAGGAAATTATGTTGGAAAAGGCCCAAAAGGAAAGTGGAAGAGAGTTCTGCAAGACTGACTGAAGCTGTGAGACCTCGGCAAAGGCCCTGAGTTAGATTATGCAAGGCAAGCCTTGAACTGTGCAACTGTTGTTAGCAAGTTAAGTGGTATCCTCCAGAGAAGATAATTAATATCTGGGAAATGAGATAAAGATTGATGTAAAATTCTTCCTTCTGTTATCTGTACAGCATTAGGGAGAGTATACTTTATTTGTATTTGTCCTAATGCATCACAGATTTTCAACCGGAAAAGTATTTTTAGAATAATAAGACAGAACAATAGAAATCTTACCCCTTAGAAGATGAGTTTTGTTTCTGGAACAAAGGATAGTCATGAACTGGGCCTCATCTGTCCCCCATCTGTTCTCCCCAGCTTCATACAGGCACTAAATATTATAAAAGTACAGAAATAAAATTAAAATGCTAGTTTTGAAAAGATGAAGATGTCATTGTTTTGCTAAATCAGACCAAAAGCCCATCTTGTCCAGCATCATTTTTCAGACAGGAGTTAGCCAGATGCCCCAGAACTTCACAGGGGAGACTCAAAGGTAGCAGCTACCTCTGTGAATCTGGATTTACATCCCTCCACATCCACCCCCCTTCTTAAAGGCCTGTAACACTTCCTGAATTGGTTGGCAAAGGCTTGTTAGAAAAGTCGTACAACAGTGACCCCTAATGTGGCACCATGACACCCACATATTTTGGAGAAGGTCCCTATTAACAGGGACTAGAGCTTACTTCTAGGCATAAAGGACTGGGACTGTTAGAAAACTAATAATAGTTGTCCTACCATTGCTTAAATCATGAGGGATGACAGAATCTGTTTGATAATTTCTTTGCTGACTAATGGCAAAAATGGTTCCTCTAAAGCCATCCTCCCAGCCCTGAAGCAGAGAGGAAAGGGAATAGCTACAGACCTGGGCATCTTGGTGGGCAAGACCCTCATCGACATACTGGCTCTCATCTCGGTTACCCTAGAAATGAAATGGGTTTGTTAGCTTCCAATTTTAAAAGTGTTATTGGTTTTCAGAAATTAAGAGTAAGGGGTAGAGGGGAATAAGAAATTATAGTTACAAATCTGACTTGATCTGCATGCAATATACTTTCATAGAATACAAGTCTGCATCTAGTATACTTTCTTAGAATACACAAGTTGTCATTATTATCTCTTAGTTTTAGATCATCAAAATTTTGATACATTTATGTTAAGTCTTCCTGCTAAAGTACCTAATCAAGTTGACATTTCCAACAAAGGCAATCTTATAATGAAAAGTACAGGAGAAAGGAGATATAAGCTCACACCAAAGAATCTCAGGAGTCTTGAGTATCTAGCCAAATATAGAATTTCAACCAGTATTTTCTTGCTTCTTCCTTAGATTTCCCAGCCAACAACTGGGATAAATAGTCCAGCTTAGCCGTCTCCCGAATTTTCCCCACCAAGTCCATTCTCATGGGAATCTCCTGAAGCTTCCATTTTTGTGCCAAAAGAATCCTGGCTGCTGTATTAATATGTGCCAACAAATGTTTCGTCTCTTTGGAGTAATCCTCAGCATATATATTCAATAAAAACAATTCTGGTTTGAATTGCATCTATGTCTTCAGAATCTTCTGTAATAGTTCATGGACCATTTTCCAATAGTCTTTCACCACCTCACATATCCACCACATATGATAAAAAGAACCCACATGTTTAGTACATTTCCAACATTTGTTAGACATGTTAGTATACATCTTACACAATTTCTGTGGAGTTATGTACCATCTATAAAATATCTTATACAGATTTTCTTTAAAGGTTACAGATTTGGTTAGTTTAATGTTGAATTTCCACAACCTCTCTCATTCTTCTAACGTGATGTTATGTCCCAAGTTTTTCACCCATTGGACCATGCAATCTTTTACTACCTCATCTTGCATCTTCATCTGTAATAGGTATGCATATAGCTTAGAAATTAGCTTTTCTTGAGGACCTAGAAGGATTTTATCAAATGGATACTATTCTGTATTAAAATCTATTGTCTTGTCTTTAGCATACCTAGATTCAACTTGCATTCTCAACCACCAACTCATTTTTATATCCATTTTTTCTAACTCTTCTCTGGTTTTTAGTTGATTGTCTTTTTCCAGCAGATCATAATATCTATAACTGATTGGGTTTTAAAAGATTTGGAGGAGTGAATGCTTCTACTGGGGATACCCATCTTGGAATTTTCGGTTAAATTCTCAGTTTCAACCATGACCATGTGTGGTACGACGATTTCCGAAACTAATGATTCTTAAAATAAGAATGTCCTTTAAGTCTTTGATACCATAGATACGCATGCCAACCCAAATTAAGATCATGTCCCTCTAAGAGCAATTGTCTCTTGTCGTTCAATAATATCCAGTCTCTTACCCACAGGAGCACAGAAGCTTTATAATACAGTTGCCAATCTGGAAGGCCCATACCTGCTCTCAGTTTAGAGTCTTGCAATATCTTCAGTTCGATTCTTGGTTTTTTGCCTTACCAAATATATTTAGAGACCATTCTATTCAATTCTTGAAAGAACCCACTATTTAAGAGTACTGGAATAGTTTGGAATAAGAACAACAGTCTTGGCGAAATGTTCACCTTTATTGCTATTCTTCCCTTTAAAGATAAATTCAAATCATGCCATTTTTCCAAATCTTTTTAAATTTCTTTGAGTAGTTTATTGTAGTTATCCATTTTAAACTGCTACATTTGTTTGAGATGTATACACCTAAATATTTCTTTTCTCATACAAAAACCCTGATTTTTGTTGGAGAAGTTGGATTTGTTCTATCATCATATTCTCCGTCAGAAATTTTGTTTTGCGATAGTTGATTGTCATGGGTGCTGGGGACCCTGCGGAAGAAGCCGAGCCTGCAGGAGAAACTGTGCCCCTGCCACCTGCACCAGTGCCCTTGCCCCCTGCGGGAGAAGACGCAAGCCCCCCTGCTTCGCCCTCTCGGGTGGCTCGGGTGCGTGACCACCTTCGCCAGGACCTCAGGGATCGAAGGAGGGCGGCACGCTCACGAGCAGGATGCTCTCTGAGCCCTGAGTTTTGAAAGGATCTTGGCTCTTCTAGGAGTAAGGATGCATGAGTCTTAGCATGATCCTGGCCGCCCTCTGAGTCAGCACTTAGCCCAAATGAGCAACAGACAGCAGAGGGCTATATAGCTGTGGGCTTTGGGAGAAGGCTTTGTGGAAGCAACTAGTCACTTACCTGACGTTCTAGCATCCACTTTGGCTTCTGGACCCCCTGACTTTGGCTTGACTTCTGGAACCCCTAACTTCGGCTTCTGAACCCCTGACCTGCGATACCTGGACTGTGATTTGGCTTTGGCGCATCGGACCCTCTTTGCTCATCAGCTACCGGCCTTGGACTGCCCCTGGGCTTCGCCTGACCCGGCCCCAGCTCGTGACATTGATCTTCAGTCCAGCCCAGCAACCAAATTGGTTAATCTTGTTTATAAGACGGTCAATTGAATCTGTCGGCTGCTCTAATATAAAAACCAGGTCATCTGCAAAAGATCTCAATTTGTATTGTTCACCTTTAACCACCGCTCCCTTATTACTTGTGTCTTCTCTTATTTGGTTATTCAATATCTCTAAACACAAAATAAAAAGGAGTGGTGATCGTGGGCAACCTTGTCTTGTTCCCTTTTGAATATCAGTTGCTTCTGTTAATTCACCATCACCCTTGCATTTTGGGTGGAATATATTGATTCTATTGTTCTCAGGAAATTTTCACCACATTCCATTCCCTTCAGTTGTTGCAGCATAAATTGCCAACGAACATTATCAAAGGCCTTCTCTGCATCCAGACAGATTAATGCCAATTGTTTCTCTGGGTGACTCTCATAATATTCCATTATATTGCAAACTGTTCTAACATTATCTTTCAGATATCTTCTAGGAAGAAAACGTGTCTAGTCTTGATGTATTGTGGATTGTAGAACCTTCAGATGCTGTGCCATATTGCTGCAAAAATTTTATAGTCCACATTTAAGAGAGAGATTGGCCGATAGTTTTTTATATCTTTCAAATCTGCACTTTCTTTTGGAATTAGGAATATTGTAGCTTCTTGCCATGAAACTGGTATTTGGGCTGCCTCTTGAATCCTTTCAAGGAGACATTTGAATGGTAACAGTAAAGGCTCCTCATAAGCTTTATAGAACTCAGCAGGTAGACTGTCTGGACCCGGAGCTTTACCATTCTTTTGGGATGCCAATGCGTCTCCCACTTCCCTCATCATTATTGGTCCATTTAAGATTTTTTGTTGTTCTTCTGTAAATTTATTAAGATTATTTTGCCTTATTCTTCTAAATCTGCCTTTTGAACTTTTTTGTCTTCATATAATTTTATATAAAATGGTTCCACAATTTGGCATATCTCCTGTCTTTGAACTTTCTCTTTGTTATTCTCATCTTTCAAAACCGGTATTATTCTTTTGGCATTCTCTTTTCTCATTCTATAAGCCAACCACCTTCCAGGTTTATTAGCATGTTCAAAGTTTAGTCTAGCAAATCTCAATTTTTTCTCTGTCTCCTCTTTAAGTAGTAAATTAAGTTGATGCTGTGTTTCTTTAACCTTATTTTGATACTCCTGTCTTGTCGGTTGTACTTTTTAATTCTTTTCAGCTTCTCCTGCCTGGGACATTAATTTTTGAATATTTTCCGTTTTTTTCTCCCTCTCCCTCCCTCCCCCTCTCTCTCTCCCTCCCTCCCCCTCTCTCTCTCCCTCCCCCTCCCTCTCTCTTTTCCCCTCCCTCTCTCTCCCCCTCCCTCCCTTTCCCTCCCCCCTCCCTCTCCCTCCCCCCCTTTGCACTGTGTCTGATTGCAAGGCCCCTGAAATATGCTTTGGCAGTGTCCCAAACTACTTGCATCTTGACATCCTGAGTTATATTCTGTTTAAAAAAGAATTCCATTTCAGCCTTGGATTCTTTAAATCTTTGTCTTTTAAAACAGAAATATTTAACCTCCACGCTCTTCTCATTCGTGCGCCTTTAAGTTTTACCATTACAGGACTATGATCTGATATGACTCTTGTTTGGATTTCTGTCTCAACTAAATCTTTAACCAAGTTTATAGAGAGCCAACACATATCAATTCTTGACCACATTTGCTGAATTTGGATATCTTTCTAATCAACCAGGTCCAGTTCTTTTACTAACTTCCAAAAAGTTGTTGGTAGTTGAGAACTTAATTTTAGTGTGCTTATGTGGGTTTTTTTGTCCAATTGTCTGTCAGAAACTGCATTAAAGTCTCCTACTATGCAATATTCTGCATATTCCAGATTTGACATTTTGAGATGTAAATCTTGGAAGAATTTATCCTGGTGATCATTCGGGGCATAAATATTTGCAAATAGGATTTTTTAATTGTCTACCATGACTTCCACTAGAAGAATTCTTCCATCTTCAGAAGCATACTGTAATTGTGGATTAAATTTGTCCTTAATATAAATTGCCACACGCCTTTTCTTTTTATTCTTGTCTGTTGCTACAAACTGCCAAGTTTCTTGTTTTCCAGGTGTTGATCTTTAGCTATAATATGGGTTTCTTGCAGACAAATTATATCCATTTCCAATTTTGCCAAATATCTAAAGGTTTTCCTCCTTTTTACAGGAGAGTTAAGTCCATTCATATTAATAGAGATTATTGATGCCATTATGGATTTTTCTTATCACTATCTTTTTTATCGTTTTTAGTTTGTAGTCTTGTCGGATATTTCTGTGGTTTGTTTGGATCCTCCTCATCGAAGCCTTCTTCTTCTTCCTCTTCCTCTTCCTTCTTTTCTTTCACTCTAACCAGAAAATTCTGAGCTTTAAAGAAAAAATTTATCCTATATGTTCTCTTCATAGGTAAAGATTAAACCTTCTGGCATTAGCCATGTGTAGGGTACATCAGTTTCTGTCAAAAAGCTTGTCAGAGTTTGATATTCTCTCCTCTTTTGTCTCACTGGCCATGGTACCTCTCTCAAGATTTTCACCATATTTCCTGCTATCGTCACTGGTTTGTCTCTTGCTTGCTTCAGAATGTCATCTCTGGTCCTCTTTCTTGTAAGCTTCAAATGAATTTCACTAGGCAATTTGTTCTGTCTCGTAAAGCTTGATGGCACTCGTTTAACTTGATCAAACTCTTCTTGCATTCTTTCAGGAGTCATCTGTAGAATTTCTGCCAAGGCCTCACTTAGTATTTTCTGTAGATCTTCAGGTTTTTTTTTTCTGGTACATTTTGGAACCTCAGCATATAGGCTGCTCTATCTATTTCCAGCTGTAGAAGTCTAGTGTCATGAACATTCTGTTCTTTTCCCAGTTGTTTCATCTTTTGTGTATTGTCCATCATCTGTGCATCCAGTAGCTTCAGGGTTTTATTAGTCTCTGCTGTCCGTTTTCTGTTCTCTAGGAACTCGTTTAATCTCTGTCATCTGTTCTCCTATGTTATCCGCTTTGCCAGTCAACTGTGCTATGGCAGTTAATAGAGTATTTTACATCTCTTTCATATCTCCCTGCATGGTCATAAACTTCCCTGGGTCACACAAAGGGTTAGGTGAAAGTATTGGTGGTTTACTTTCTCAATTTTTTTTAATTGTTTCTTTAAAGCCAGTTGCAGCTTTATTTTCCATCCTTATTAATATATTTGCACTCACAACCACAAATTCCGTATGCTGCCTCTTAGAGGATTTGTTCCTATTTATATTAGATAAGCTAGTATCTGTCAAACAATACCAATATTATACAGTGATCTTAGAGAAACAACCTTCTAACTTCTATCCACAATTTACCAAACCCAAAACAATGATAAAACTTATGTTAAACAAAATCTTTTTAGTACAACATCTTTAGTGCCACCTAGCCAAAACAATTCAACTCACTGAAACAGAAACAGTTCGCTGTGACATCTTTTCTAACAATGCTAGTTCAATAAGGTCCAAGTCTTAACAAACTCATCCAGGTTATAAACTGTAATCCAGGGCTAGATGCCCCATTTATAATCCACAGGTAGAGTCAAAAATCAAATATCCCCAAAAAATAAAATAAGGCAAAACACAGCAATCCAGATGTTCCCAGAATAAAAATAAGAGAATGAAAAAGTCCAGATATGATAAGAAAAGAAAAAAGGGGAAAATGGATATATAAAAATAAAAAAGTCAAGAATAATCAAACCATATAAAAAATAAGACCAAAATTAGAGCGTTATATTCATAATATCCACCATCAGGGGTTTGTAATCCACTTTGAAAATTTCCATAGATATTCTTCCATCAGCCAACAGTATACCTGTATTTTATAATCCAATATACAAAACCCATGAAAATTAAAAGTCCATTTAGAGCTCACATAAATTATTCAGAGCACATCTTCATAAACTTCACATTACTTCTTATACCTGCTGTTGTTCTCATTCGTATATACTTGCAAACAACTTTCCCAAAGCCAATTCTTTCTTCAGAAAAAGGATTAAACCAAGTCAATTCAATTCAGCCATCACGTCTTTTCTATGTTTAGAAACTGGTGTGGTTCATATTTGTCATGCTAAAGTTATAGAAACCACCAGATTAGGCAGGAACTTTTGGAAGCCTAGAAAGAGAGAGTTCCCCCCCCCCTTCACAGTCTTTGCCTCTATCTATATTCCACTTCAGTCCCAGCTCACCGCTTCCCCTGCTTGATGAAGCAGTGCCTCAGAATTCAATATTACAAAGAAAGAAAACTTACAATCTTCATAATGGTGATGCAGCTTGTCCAGTTCATGCAGAAGCGTTAAGTGAGGAAAAGAAGAAAAGAAGACCGGCAGTCAACCCCTGAGCCATTTAAAAATGGCAATCGGGGCAGCGAGGCTCACAGCGAGTGAGGATCGGGAGACAGCCACCGCCGTCAACCCCGAACCACCGCTCAAGCTGTTTGCCTTCCAGGACCCTACCTGGGTCCCAGAGTCGGGTCTTCCAAAGAGAAAGACCCCTCAACTACTAGATTGAGAAGCAGCTCTGGATGCGCGGGCACGAGCCGCTCCTCAGTTTGGGTTGCCAAAACCGGAAGTCTGGGTTTGTTAGCTTCCATCAAGTTAAAATAATACAAAAACAGATAGAGTAATTTTATATTTGAATTGGCAAAGAAAGTGACATAAGGGGAAAACATGAGGAGGAAAAGTCCACAGATTGGGGGGGAGGGGAAAACATTTTTAACAATGATGGCATATTTAAAAAGGGGGAAAAGAAGCCTCTTTTAGGTAAGTTCTACTAAGTTTTCCAAGATATGGTGAAACACCAGCCTTTTGGGGTTTCAAATGGGAAGGGGGAAATCTTCACCAAGGGAGATTGTGAGGGAAGTCATCTTGTGCTGAAGTATTCTTCTCTACGGATGATTCTTTCCTATGATAATTTTTAACTTAACCCTTACAGTTACTACAAAAAGGGTTAAGTATTTATTTCATCACTTGAAGCCACTGCATTCAAATGTCTCAATCGCAGTTTATAAATCTTAGCAGACCCCTCAATAACCTGTAGTATGTTTATTGGCTCTAAACTGAGATTCTTAATTATGTGTTAATGGCAGCTGTGATTTGTTACAATTCTGAAATCCCAGTTTGTTCTGCAGCTCTGCCCCTTGCACCACCTGGATACAGAGGTAGGAACACAGAGCAGCTAAAAACATCTAGCTGTTCAGGCTGTATTTGGCTATCTCTGAGCCTTTCTCAGGACACACCCTCCCACCCTCTCTGCTCATCTAGAAGCCTTCTTTCCACCCACATCCCTTCCTGCTAGTAATGGCTCACCAAGCCTAACTGCAGTTCCAGCTTCTCCAGAAAGAAAATTTAAAAGGCAGCAGGACAAGAGATCTCTCTAAATCATAGGCTTTTATTCAGTTTGCCAACACACACAACGGCAATTGCTCCACAAAAACGCTGTGACAGTCAAAAGTGGTCCACAACCTGCTTACTGCTGTACTCTCCTTCTCCTATAATTTGGTTGCTACAGAAAAATATGGGTTGCTGAGTGTTCTCGTGCAAGCACGTACATACACGCAAACTACATATACATCTTCAAGCACAAAAGCAAGCCCATGTTGTGTGATATCTTTATTGGGAAGGGGTGGGCGCTGTGGTTTAAAAATGCTATTCAAGCTTGCAAATAACATTATTGATTTCACCGTTTGTATAAATAGAGAGTTGCCCCAAAAGACCAGCACAACCACGTTTAACTTTAAAAGGGGTAAATTCTCTGAGATGAGGAGGCATATGAAGAGGAAACTGAAAGGAAAGGTAAATACAGTCAAGACCCTTGGGGAAGCTTGGAGGCTATTTAAAACTACAATCCTAGAAGCTCAGATAAAATATATACCGTAAGTTAAGAAAGGCACAAACAGGTATAAGAAAAGGCCTGCATGGTTAACAAACAGAGTAATGGAAGCTGTAAAAGATAAGAAGGACTCCTTTAAGCGGTGGAAAGCTAATCCAAATGAGATTAATAAAAGGGAACACAGGATGTGGCATATCAAATGTAAGACTGTGATCAGGCAGGCAAAATGGGACTATGAGGAGCATATTGCAAAAAACATAAAGGCCAACAATAAAAAATTCTTCAAATATATTAGAAGCAGGAAACCAGCCAGGGAGGCAGTGGGGCCCTTGGATGACCAAGGGGTCAAAGGATTACTGAAGGAGGATAGGGAAATGGCTGAGAAGCTGAATGCATTTTTTGCCTCTGTCTTCACTGTGGAAGATGAGAAGTGTTTGCCTGCTCCAGAACCACTTATTTTGGAAGGGGTGTTGAAAGACCTGAGTCAGACTGAGGTGACAAGAGAGGAGGTCCAACAACTGATAGACAAATTAAAAACTAATCAGTCACCAGGTCCGGATGGCATACATCCAAGAGTTCTGAAAGAACTCAAAGGTGAACTTGTGGATCTTCTGACAAAAATATGTAATCTTTCATTGAAATCTGCCTTCGTTCCTGAGGACTGGAAGGTAGCAAATATCACCCCCATCTTTAAAAAGGGTTCCAGAGGAGATCCGGGAAACTACAGGCCAGTCAGTCTGACTTCAATACCAGGAAAGCTGGTAGAAACCATTATCAAGGACAGAATGAGTAGGCACACTGATGAACAGGAGTTACTGAGGAAGACTCAGCATGGGTTCAGTAAGGAAAGATCTTGCCTCACTAACCTGTTACATTTCTTTGAGGGGGTGAACAAACATGTGGACAAAGGAGACCCAATAGATGTTGTTTACCTTGACTTCCAGAAAGCTTTTGATAAAGTTCCTCATCAAAGGCTCCTTAGTAAACTCGAGAGTCATGGAGTAAAAGGACAGGTCCTCTTGTGGATCAAAAACTGGCTAATTAATAGGAAGCAGAGAATGAGTACAAATGGGCAGTCTTCGCAGTGGAGAACGGTAAGCAGTGGAGTGCCACAGGGCTCAGTACTGGGTCCCATGCTCTTTAACTTGTTCATAAATGATTTGGAGTTGAGAGTAAGCAGTGAAGTGGCCAAGTTTGCGGATGACACTAAATTGTTCAGGGTGGTGAGAACCAGAGAGGATTGTGAGGAACTCCAAAGGGATCTGTTGAGGCTGGGTGAGTGGGCGTCAACGTGGCAGATGAAGTTCAGTGTGGCCAAGTGCAAAGTAATGCACATTGGGACCAAAAATCCTAGCTACAAATACAAGTTGATGGGGTGTGAACTGGCAGAGACTGACCAAGAGAGAAATCTTGGGGTCGTGGTAGATAACTCACTGAAAATGTCAAGAGAGTGTGCGATTGCAATAAAAAAGGCCAACGCCATGCTGGGAATTATTAGGAAGGGAATTTGACAACAAATCAGCCAGTATCATAATGCCCCTGTATAAATCAATGGTGCGGTCTCATTTGGAATACTGTGTGCAATTCTGGTCACCGCACCTCAAAAAAGATATTATAGCATTGGAAAAAGTGCAGAAAAGGGCAACTAGAATGATTAAGGGTTTGGAACACTTTCCCTATGAAGAAAGGTTAAAATGCTTGGAGCTCTTTAGCTTGGAGAAACGTCGACTGCGGGGTGACATGATAGAAGTTTACAAGATTATGCATGGGATGAAGTAGAGAAAGAAGTACTTTTCTCCCTTTCTCACAATACAAGAACTCGTGGGCATTCAATGAAATTGCTGAGCAGTCGGGTTAGAATGGATAAAAGGAAGTACTTCACCCAAAGGGTGATTAACATGTGGAATTCACTGCCACAGGAGGTGGTAGCAGCTACAAGCATAGCCAGCTTCAAGAGGAGGTTAGATAAAAATATAGAGCAGAGGTCCATCAGTGGCTATTAGCCACAGTGTGTGTGTGTGTGTATATATAAAATTTTTGCTGCAGTTGGAGAATAAGCTGTGAAGTCCTGGAAGAAAAATACACACAGCTGATTGCTTAAATGGCCCGAATTCACTTAGCAAGGAGTCATGCAGAAAACATGGTGGGTGTTTGTGAGGTGGGTTTGCCAGGAAAGATGATTTACGAACCATGGAAAAACTTTGTATATGCACATGGGTAAGTCATGTGTCACCTTGCCAAGAAGAATGAACTGGCAGAGGAGGGGAGAGAAGGAAGAGATGGGGAACCTTTGGGTTATTTATGCTGTTCAGAACTCTTCAACAACCCAGCACTCATCACACCTCTCTCACCCCCTCCCTTTTTCATAACAAGCCCATACAGTGTCCAACCGGTAGTACTCACAGCCAACTAAAAAGAACTCCTTTCAAACCATTTTTATCCCAGGAGTGTGTGGCTTGATTTGTAATTTATATATTTATATTCCACTTTTCTTCCCAATGAGGGCACAAAGTGGCTTACAACACCTTTGTTCCCTCTTCCAACAACAATTCTG
The DNA here is from genome assembly GCF_032191835.1 of Heteronotia binoei. NCBI lineage: Eukaryota > Metazoa > Chordata > Lepidosauria > Squamata > Gekkonidae > Heteronotia > Heteronotia binoei. The sequence goes on along the minus strand of NC_083234.1, from coordinate 48,286,635 downwards.
TGAGGTACAGTAAGGCTGAAAGTGTGTGGCCAGCCCAACATCCCCCAGAAAGCTTTCTTGGCAGAGTGGAGATACAGATCTAATTCTCCAAGACCCTAGACCCTAATCTGACACCCTAACCCCAACACCACATGGGCTCTCATGAGACCGTTCTCAAGCTTCAGAAGATTTGTTTTTATTTCATATAGCAAAGAAACAGGAAATGACTGGACTGAAAAGGGAAGCTGAATGTTGTAATCAAGGATGAAGCTGGAATGACACTGATAACCAGATTTGTCAAGAGTGGCTTGAAGATCTACAAAGAATCTTGACTTCCCCTTCCTGACTACTTTTATTCAGTCAGTTAATAGTAAGCAGCCTACAAACAAAGTGAGGCATTACCAGCTGTTGAGAAATCTCAGGGCACTGGGGACAGCATCTGAAGGAAAGGATGAAAGCAGTGGACTATAACCAGGGTTTATGGCAAAACTGTGGTTTATTGTGTAGGTCCATCTATACACACCCTCTCACAAACAGCTCCCCCGGGTTACTCGGTCTTTCACCGATCGCGGACTAGCGGGGGGGAGGAGTGGCGCTGTTCATACGTGAGGCTTACTCCTTTAGGGCGCTCCCGGCCCCAAGGATCGAGGGTATTGAATGTGCCGGTCTGGCATGGGAGGTTGGAGAGGGGTTGGCGATTTGGTTGGTGTACCGTTCGCCTAGCGCACCGGCCAATGCCTTACTGTCCCTGCTTGAGGCTGTGGCAGGCTGGGCGTTGGAGCACCCAAGGTTGGTGATCCTGGGTGACTTCAATGTCCATGCTGATGACCCAGCCTCTAGTCGGGCAACAGACCTAGTGTCATCCATGGCAACACTGGGACTCTCTCAACTCGTTACATCTCCCACCCACCAGGCACATGTTAGACTTGATCTTTGCGGCCAGGGTCATGGTGGATGATATAACCGCAGTAGCAGTGCCATGGTCAGACCACCTCGCCCTTAGGGCTCATGTGGACGTTCCACTCCAAACCTGTCTAGGCGATGAGCTGATTATGGCTCGCCTGCGGAGCCAGATGGACCCAGAACGGTTCCAAATGGCTCTAAGGGATCTCTGGCCCTCTGGCAATTCCCTCGATAACCTGGTTGAGACCTGGCATAGCCGGCTCTCCAGGGTCATCGATGAGATTGCACCTCGACGCCCTCTGCGACCTCGGACTAGGCTGGCTCCATGGTATACCCCAGAATTACGCCAGCTGAAACAAGGTCTCAGACGGCTAGAGAGGCAATGGCGGCGTACTCATGGCGAAGCGACTAGAACATCTTATAGGGAGTTTATGAGGTCCTATGAGGTGGCGGTCAAGGCCACAAAGAAGATGTACTTTGCGGCTAAGATTGCATCTGCAGATTCACACCCAGCACAATTATTTAGGATAATTCGGAATCTCACCACACTGCCACAAGGCAAGTCAAATGTTAGGGCATTAGAGATAGACTGTGAGGCTTTTGCGAAATTTTTTGCAGACAAAGTCCATTCGCTCCACCACGACTGCCCTGCCATATTGGATACAGTATGCGAACCCGAGGCTTGGTGCCTGTCTTCTGGTTTGACCCTGGATCGTTTCAACCCGCTCGGCTTGGAGGAAGTTGACAGAATCCTCTCTACTGCATGTCCAACAACTTGTGATCTGGACCTGTGCCCCTCCTGGATAATTAAAGCCTGCCGGGAGGAGCTGAGATGTCCTATATGGGACATCATAAATAGATCTCTTTCGGAGGGTCTTTTTCCAACCCCTCTGAAAGAGGCAGTGGTCCGCTCCCTCCTGAAAAAGGTTACATCAGACCCGGCCAAATTGGCGCATTACTGGCCAGTCTCAAATTTGCCCTTTTTGGGCAAAGTTATAGAGAGGGCTGTGGCATTGCAGTTGCAGAGTTTTCTGGATGACGCTTCCACCCTGGATCCGTTCAAGTCTGGCTTCCGCCCGGGCCATGGAACAGAGCCAGTATTGGTCACCCTCATGAATTATCTCCAGCGACATCTGGATCAAGGCGGTGTGGCGGTATTCCTGTTGTTAGACCTATCGGCTGCATTTGATATGGTTGATCACCGGCTGCTGACCCGCCGCCCTGCCGACGCAGGGATCCAGGGGTTAGCCTTGCAGTGGTTTTCCTCTTTCCTTGAGGGTCGGGGACAAAGGGTGGCGATTGGGGGAGAGCTATCCCAGAGACATCTACTTAATTGTGGGGTGCCTCAGGGGGCAGTTCTCTCCCCAGTGTTATATAACATCTACATGCGCCCCCTTGCCCAGATTGCCTGGAGATATGGGCTGGGTTGCCACCAGTATGCTGATGACACCCAACTCTATCTATTAATGGACGGCCGAGCTGGCGATGACCCTGTAAATCTGGACCAGGCGTTGCAAGCCGTGGCAGATTGGATCAAGTTGAGTGGGCTGAAATTGAATTCAGCGAAGACAGAGGTCCTTTGTCTGGGTTGTGGCGTTCCAGAGGGAGGGATCTCCCTTCCAGCTTTTGATGGTGCGTCACTGGTACCAGTGCGCAGGGTCAGGAGCTTGGGAGCGCTACCGGAGTCCTCCCTGACAATGGAAGCCCAGGTGGCAGCCACTGCCAAGTCCACCTTTTTTCATCTTAGGCAGGCGAGGCAGCTGGCTCCCTTCCTGGAGCGTCAGGACCTGGCAACAGTGATCCATGCAACGGTCACCTCGAGGTTAGACTACTGTAATGCCCTCTACATGGGGCTGCCCCTGTACCGAACTCGGAAACTACAGCTAGTACAGAATGCAGCAGGCAGACTGTTAATGGGACTACCTCGGTGGGTACATGTGTGGCCTAGGCTGCGGGAACTGCACTGGCTGCCAATTGTGTACCGAGTTCGTTACAAGGTGCTGGCTATTACCTTTAAAGCCCTATATGGCCGAGGACCTGCCTACCTTAGGGACCGCCTCTCCCCATATATTCCCCAGAGAGCACTGCGATCTAGTTCACAAAATCTTCTGGAAATCCCTGGGCCAAAGGAGGCCAAATTAAAAACAACTAGAGAGCAGGCCTTCTCGATACAGGCACCCCAATGGTGGAACCAGCTACCGGAGGAGGTGTGGGCCCTACAGGATCTCAATCAGTTCCGTAGGGCTTGCAAAACCGCCCTCTTCCAACTAGCTTTCTAAAACAGAACCTGGTAGTAACATCAAGCCATCTTTGTACATACTGAGATTGTGACACTATTAGGTTATACTGGTTTTAGACTATTTATTTAATATATTTAACCTATGAATTGTATTTTAACTGTATTATCTTGTTTTTATTGTTATAACATGGTTTATACCATGTCCTGTAAGCCACCCTGAGCCTGCTTCGGCGGAGAGGGCAGGGTATAAATAAAAATTTATTATTATTATCCAATAGACCAACCAGGACTTGAGCAAAGCCACCATCTACTATGACATAAGAATAGATCCAACAACATATACATACTAGAGGGGGGGGTGTAAATATCAAGGAACTTTCACTTAAGGAACTAGTATTCATACCTTCTATCCAAGTTTGAAATCCTGCACTTTACAAGCTTACTATCATTTAAAAAGCATCCATTCCAAGTTGGAAGACACAAGTCTCACAAGGCCAGCCCAACCGCAGAGACAAATTAGGTGGTAATCTATGGCCTTAAGAGACACCAAACTAGAACAAAGCATACTTCTTTTCTCCTTTGTGGGAGGGGGGGGGAGTAAATACCAATATTTATTTCAAAATTACTTACAGTTGCCAGAGATACCAGAACTCTCCGGAGCATTGAAGATGTGTCAGAAACAATGTCCTTCTCAAGGTGAGTTCCATACTCTGTTGAGAGCCCAAAACATAGGGTTTTTTTAAAGGTGCATGGGAGTGCATTTCAAAACACAGCAACTACATTACCATTTTGAAAAACCGCATAACTACTTTCAAACCAGGGCAGAAAGCAAGGACAGAAAACTGATACTCAGCACTATTTAAGAGGAGAAAGATCTGATACCCAAGGAAGAATCCACTTCTACTGCACAAGCTCTGCTGAAATGGAGATACACATCCGAAAACAAGCCAAAACAAAGTCTTAATACGCACGGTGTTTGTAGGTTTCATTAATCCGCCGGATTTCCTCATTTGTACGAGAAGCCAAAATTTCTATCAGACAGCCTTCATCTGTCCCAGCCCCCTAAGCAGGTGCAGATATAACAGTATTACCACAAAGAAAAGGAGCAGTCTGAGATTGAAAGAGGGAGGATGTAGAGATACCTTTTTTAAAACAAAACCTAGGAAAGTTATTTTATGCCAATACAGGTACTGACTGAGTAAAACCAAGACAAAAAACCAAGATGAAAAACGATCCCAGGGGTCTTAAAAAATATTAATATTATGGCCCAGGCTAAATTGGCTGCGGCTTAACAGAACTTTACATAGTTCTGCTCAGTATAGTAGTCAGCAGGCCATTATCAATTTTCTGAAAAATAAATATAATAAACCACCTTGGCAGCTGATATGGCTGAAAGGTAATCAACAACAATAGCAGGTAAACGAAATACTACTACTTAACTCCAGTTAGAACATGGACTGTCAGGCCCATAGCTACGGGGGGGAGGGGGGGCAGGAGGGGCTGGGCTGCTCTATTTAATCCCCTTCCCTCTGTAGAGCCCCTTAGTTGGGCCTGAGGAAAAGGGAGGGAGGGAGAGCCCGCACACACGAAAGAGAAACATTGAGAGAGCAACAGAACAAGAGAGAGAGAGTGCGACTGCAAGGAGGACAGCAAGAGGAGCAGCAGAGAGAGAGAGAAACAAGGAGAGAGAGAGGCAAAGAGAGAGAGAGTGCGACTGCAGCGGGGACAGGGAGAGCAGCAGAGTGAGAGAGAAAAAACAGTGACTGTAAAATAAAATAACACCAACCCCTCACCTCATTTTTTATTTATTATGGGAACTGTCCCCCTTCCCTTTTTTTCTTTTTTTGGGCGAGAGAGAGCTGGGGCGGGGGGCTGGTCACTGGAAGGAAGAAGCAGCCAGGCCCCACAGCCCCCAACAAATTTTTTATTTTGGAGGGCCCTCCACGCAAAATGTTCTGGCTACGAGGCTTTGGACTGTACATATTTACATATTAGATTTGCTAAAGAAATGCAGACTGTGGTTATATGGTACATGACTTGATGAGCACATTTAGACCTCATCAACAGAGAGGAAAACTTGCAAATGGGCAGGCATTAGATTGGATTCAGTGATTAATGCACAGAAAGGAAAATGTACAGTGCAGTTCAGTTTGCACAAGCAATGGTACTGTAGTATAATTTTTCATGCAATACCAAATGTCCGTATGGAGCAATGCATCAGATTCACATTTCATTTAATTTAGTTTTCAAATTGTATTGATGGGATACCTTTTGCTATGTCTTGCACACATGAAAGAGATATGAATGGATGGAATTGCTTTCACTTAGTGCAGACAATCAGGAGTTATTTTAGTACTTCTGCAAGGACTGTTTGTTGTGCATGTGGAAATCTTCCATGGAATCCAAACGAATGTCTGAACATTTCTCAAATAAGCTGAAGGAAATGGCATAGGGATCTCTATACCCAGTGTGCTGTGTTAACTTCAGTACTCTAGATAATGCTCTAGAACAGGGGTGTCAAACTCATTTGTTATGAGAGCCAGATCTGACATAAATGAGACCTTGTTGGGCCAGGCCATACGTGTCATAAAGTGCAATGCCAGGTAGCAGAGATATAAACTTTATAAAGGGCACAGACAAGCACAAACATTTTTTTAAAGCTTGTCCCGCCCAGCCCAGGCGAGGACTGCGCGACGGGGACCCCCCAATGCCTGCCAGCCGCTCCCACCCCCCGTCGCCACCCCGAGAGCCTCCCACACCTTCCCAAGCCCCTGCGGTGGCCCTACCGCTCACCTGGGCTGACGGAGCGTCGACAGCCGCCCGAGCAACGCCCCACAGCCAACGTGCTCGTCTTCGGGTCCGAGGAGCCTGGCCGGAGCGAGACGTCGGGGAGCAGAAGGGAGAAGCCAAGCCCAGCGCCAGGCAAAGAGGAGGCGAGCCGCCTGGCCTGTGGCGGTGAGAGACGCCACACCCCAGCACGCTGCAGAGGTCTAGGACGCCCGAGGCACGCCCCGGCAGCCCAGCCCCGGCACGCCTCTCCCGGGCATCTGGGGCTTTGAAGGGGGGAGGAACCAGGGAGGGGCGGAACACAGGAAAGGGGAAGACTGGGACGGGAGGATAAAAGGGAGGGGGCAGGAGATCAGGGAGGAAGCTGGCCGGTGCTTATTGAGGCTGCCTCACGAGAGAGAGTAAGAGGAGCCGCTGCACAGCCAGGAGTGGAACGGGGGCCTGTGGTGAAGTAACCTGGCTCCCACCTTTGTTTCTGAGACCTCCGGGGAACGCCCACAGAGTGCCCGAAGGGGGTCGCCCGGGATAGAGGGGCGACGGCAGCACCAGGAGACCGAGAGGGGCGCACGGGGTGCGACAAAGCTTAAAATAAAACAAGCTTAAAATATTAGTACTTGTTGGTCTTAAAGGTGCTTTCTTTGTATCTCTCCAATGTGATCCAGGGAACTGGGCAAAGGAAGCTCTGGCTCTTTCCTTCCTTCTCCAGGGGACAAGGAGGGGGAGAAACCTCAGTCAATAAAAGGAAGAGAGGCTTGGTTCAGTACAGTAGCTCTACTGTGCAATTGAAAGAGCCCGGCAAAGCAAGTTATTCCTCTCCCCTTTCTCCCCAAGGGGAGGAGCCTCAGCCAATGGAGAAAATAGAGGGTTTGCTCTATAGCTCCTGTGAACTGAGCAAGCCTGGCAAAGCAAGCTGTGATGCAGAAGAAAGCAAGAGAGAGGGAGGAAGAAGCAGGTGGCAGCCAGTTGCTTGGAGCCTGATAGGAGCCTTCCAGGGCCCTGATTTGGCCCCCAGGTCACATGTTTGACACCCCTGCTCTAGAAAGTCTTATTCTGTGGGTATTCCCTACCTTAAACTCTACTGAGCATACAATCCCATACATTGTTCTCCTGCAGTGCTATCCCAAGTATACTTTCCAGGAAGTAAGCCCACTGAATAGACTTCAGTAGGATTTTAAGTAGACTTGTTTAGAATTCCACTGTTAGTGCTCCTACCACCTTAGTCCCAATCACTTTGAAAGTGTGAACTTTGCCAGCAAAATGTGCACATTACTTATTCAACTCACACAATCTGGGTACAGAGTTCACACAGCCCTGGTTCCAGGCAACACTGTTCCCATGACAATTTTGTAGGAATTGTATGCACTGCACTAAATTTACTTCTAGTAAAGCACTTGCAAACCTTCATTGCGTTCTTCAGTTCCTGAACATCATACAGTGTGATAGGGGTCATCAGTCCAACAATGGTCGTCTCAAAATTTCCGCTCAGTTCAGACTTCAAGTCAGCAATCAAATCCTGTAGGGTGAGAGGGATGGAGACGTTCTTGATCAATAATACATCACATTTTGCATTACACACAGAAGTGGTTGAGGAGAATGGTCTCATTGTGGCACAGACACACTGATGAGAATAGTCCCCTTGCACCAGGAAAGCAAGGGTAAGATCAATGTACTTATAATTCCACTATGTTGTTTGGTGTAGTGGTTAAGTGCACGGACTCTTATATGGGAGAACCGGGTTTGATTCCCCACTCCTCCACTTGCACCTGCTGGAATGGCCTTGGATCAGCCATAGCTTTCATAGGAGCTGTCCTTGAAAGGGCAGCTGCTGTAAAAAGTTCTCTCAGCCCCACCTACCTCACAGGGTATCTGTTGTGGCAGGGGTGGGGGAGGAGGTAGAGGAGATTGTGACCGCTCTGAGAATCTGTGATTCAGAGTACAGGGTGAGATATAAATCCAATATCATCATCTTCTTTAATAATAGAAAGGTTGGAGAACCTCTAGACATGCAAAGCCAAGGAGAAATGTGTCTTGTTCCAAAGAATTTATGGATCCAGAGCTCCAAGTTTCAATAAGAAAAGGAGACAATAAATGAAGTAACTAAATACAATTTGCTTCATGAACAAAGAATGCACATCCTAGAAAACCAATTGACCAAATCTGCAGTCTAGCAAATCATTAACCTCTCTGTCTCAAGGGACATTTTTCCTTTTCCTTATGGTAATACAAATACATCAAACACTATCAAAGGATTACCAGTGCTAGACTGGCGCTAGTGCAATTATGGTTGATGTACAGGAATATTGCTTTATTGTCTGAAAAGTGTTCCAGGATCATAAACACAGTCAGCTTCAACATCAATATTTACTAATAAGGAAATTATTGCAAAATGCTGTTTATTTGTCCTCACAACAATGTCTTTAACATGGTCCATGTTCTGACTTGTAATCTGAAGCCAAAGTTAAATGACTTGCTCAGAACCCAGCAGTAGCTGATCTGCTACACAAACCCTGTCCCTTTGTCCAATATTCTGCCCAACAAACGTAACCTTGCATATAAACTCCTCCAAATTAGTTGCTCACAAGCATCTGTACTAATTTGTATGCCCACATGTTCATTCAAGTCACTTTTGCCTACATGGAAAACATATCTTTCCTGTTAGCCTGAAAAGGATTCCATTTCCTACACAATATGAATGGGAAGATTTGAGAATCATAAAATGATCTCCCCTAAATTTAACACATCCTACTTTAGATAATGTCATACATCCACAACTCCAGAACTAAAGGAGGATACCTGTGTTCCTCACACTCTTCTGCACATAGAAATCAACAGTAGGACACCTATGACATAATTTTAGAGTGAGGCTATAAGAGTTTTCCTTTCATCAAATGCAGACACAAAAAACTTTGATGCCACCTACCCGGCCAATAGTGGATTTGTAGGCCATTGCAATTTGTTGTCGTTGGGACAAATTCCTCTTGGTCACAATTTCAATAATGGCATCTTCATCTGTGCCTACGACAAGAGAAGAAAACAACTAATTTATTTGAACTTAAGTAGCAAAACTCCCCAAACGGGAGGGAAATGCAATTGTTTTTCTGCTAGAAATCAGCCACTGGCAATAAAGAAGTTTGGGCTGAAAGCTTCCCATGGGAACAGAACAGAGATGGGATCTCAAAACAACCTCTTCAACAACTATAGGCAAATACTATCCTCTAGAGTCTTCAGAAGGTTCTTCTGTTCCAAGACACCCCATAACAAATATATTACTAGACACTGAGCCTAGTAGTATATTTGTTACATAAATAGTAAAGATTTCAGTGTTCCCCAGACTACTCCAACTTTTAAGATCCTCTTCTACATTCAGTTATCCAGCCCCTTAGCCAGCAATTCTTAAATCTGTCAGGCCATCTACTGTTCTAGTTTGTAAGCATCATTATTTTGGAGGACCCTGGTTGCACTGTTGTGTGACACCAGCTCAGAGAAGGAGCAAAGCCTGTGGATTAATCCACAAAAGAGCTAATCAGACCAGCAGAAGCAAATCCCGACACAACAATTTTGATTTGCAGTTTATAGCATCCACTAGAATCAAGCACACTGTGACTTTTTGTTTTACCTCCCTGCCAAGTAACCAAGGCCTTCTTCCTCAGGAAACTTCTCATCTCCTTTCACACAGAACTACTGACCTGTCTTGTTTAAGAATCAACAACTTAAAGCAAAAGTCCTAAAATTCCACATAGGTGGGAAGAGAATATACAGGAGCCTTATGCTGAGTTGAACAAGAGGCACAGGAGAACACTCACCCAAGCCCTTCATAGCCTTTCGAAGTTTCTGGGCATCCTCTTCAGCACTGAAGAAAGAAGATCCCTTGATGGTTCCACGGCTTCCTGCCTAAATGCCGGAGAGTAGCAATTGTTAAATAGCATAACAAATAGAAGGGTAACAGAGATCTAGTGCACAAGCATGGCGTTTGGTCATAAAACCAGTGGGAATACACTTGGATTTCTAGATAGTCACTTCCAAGAAATCCTCCACAACAAACAGAAAACAGATCTGGGAAAAGGATTAAGCAGAATGGCAGCTTTCCAACCCTCAAAATAAGTGTTGAGAAATGGTAGAATTGCCACTTCAGAGGTGGGGCCTGGAGATCTCATAGAATTACCACCCATCTGTAGATGACAAAGATCAATTCTCCTGGAGACGATGGCTGTTTTGGAGGGCGGACTGTATGGCATTATACCTTACTCAACTTCCTCCCCTCCCTAAACCCTGCTGACCCAAACTCTACCCCCAAATCACCAGGAATTTCCAAACTGGAGCTGGCAACCCTAAGACAGTTGCTCCACACATGCTAAATTCAAGTAGTTAGATATGCAGTCCTTAGATTGAACAGGCTTGTCAAAAAGGTCCTATGCTCTTCACCACTGCCAAGCAAGCTACATTTTTATATTTTATTTGGTATGGGTGGCTGAAGAGGTGACACTTGTTTGTTGCTTTCAGATGACTGAATTCCACTGGTTCCCCTTTACTATATGGGAAGATCACACAGCTCAGAGGAAGAGCACATGCTTGCATTCAGAAGATTCCATGTTCAGCAGTACTAGAGAACATATATTGTATGTACTGGAGCAAAGAAGGCTGAACACATGGCCACATAATGCTGCCCTAAAATTAACCAGACCATTGATCTAATCTAGGTCAGTAGTGATTACTGTTAACTGGCATCAGCCTACCAGTCTCACAAAGAGGTACTTCACATCATTGACTTCCTGATCCTTCAAACTGGAGATGCTAGGAATTAAAACTGGGACCTTCTTAATGGAAAGCGGATATTCTACCACTGTGCCACAGCCCCTTTCAGGTTCAAAGGACCTTAAGCTCTGTCCATCATGCTGGAGCCAAAAGTATACCTTGCTCTTTCTGTTCTCATAACTGACTTTTCTGCCTCCAGCATACAACTTTACACTTTGCTGGAACAAGATCAAGCTCCTCACCAGCAAGATGAGATAACATTTGCTCTGATATGGGGAAGTCAGCTAAGGCAAATCTTCCCACTGTTTTATTTCCCTGAGTCAATATCACAGATCACTAACCCTGTTTACTAGGCTTAGAGCATACCAGGCAAAGCCCGCACCTGGCAAACAAAAGCACTCACCATCACAACAGAGACTCAGTGTTCTTCTAATCTTGAATCTCCCCGATAAGTTCTGTAGGATAAGAGAAGAGGAAGGGAATCAATTTTAGATAATCATTGATAAGAGTTCAAAGTCAGTGCACCTACCTGAGAGTTACAGGACAAGGTTCTTATTGCCTTCTAATATTAGAGAGGAATGCTGCAAGGCCCTGTGGGTATAAGAGACTGAGGCAGGGATGCCAGACTCCAGGTGGGCCCTGGAGATCCCTGGAATTACAGCTTAGCTCCAGACTACAGTGATCGGTCCCCCTGGAGAAAATGGAGACTTTGGAGGGTAGACTCAAAAGCACTGTACCCCACTGAGGTCTCTGTCCTCCCCAACCTCCATCCTCAAATTTCCAGGAGTTTCTCAACATGGATTTGGGAACCTTACTCCCTGGACCTGGCAACCCTAGACTGAGGAAAGTTGACAAGTATTCTTATGCAACTGGGTCATGTACCCCACCAGAAGACACCCTGTAAGAAATGACTTACAGTGAAGCCCTAAACACATCCTTCTAAGTCCAGTCAATGAAGTCAATGAGCTTAGAAGAGTATAACTGTGCTTAGGAGTGCATTGCCAATTTCCAAAGACTCCAAAACACTCAAAGCACCATTGCTAGCAAATACTCTTCTAAGACCCTCAACAATATTCAGTTGCAATTTGGCACAGACTGCTAGCAGATCCTGTTCTTACAAGCCTGAATTTTTTGAGCAGCTAAATTCTGAGGTTACAAAGTGGCCACCACAGAAGATGTCATTCCAGGAATTTCTCTATTGGCCTTTTCTGGCAACAGCTTTCTCCCAGGGCTAGAATTATGAGAGCAGAAGTCAGGGAAAATACCACAAGCAAAAGAGGTGTGTGCTATACTAGGCTGTCCATCTCAGCTGGGACTAGTCATTTTGGCAAACATCCCACATCACATCCAGAGGTCAAGATGATTAACAGTGGGCAGAAGAGAACTCGTGATCCATTGGCAGAGCACTGACCAACTTCTGATGAATCACCTAAAATCTGTTGGGGTTCTTGCAAAGAATGCTAGGCCAATTTTAGCCTGATCCACAAAGCAACCCGCATGATCCTAAAATAGAGGGCTGATTCTGGATTACTTAACACTGATTGGTTATGCCTTAAATGTCAGGAGATTCTGAATGTTGCCAATAAGAATTCCATCTTGTTTTTTAAAGTAGATCATGCAAGACAGAACATTGGGCAATTTTGGCACTACAGTACATATGTAGCTTTTCCATATCTTGGGGTGATTTTGACCAAATTAGCAACAAGGTCAGGAAGGCAAGGGCACAGATCTGGCTATATCCCACAGTAAGGTGTGCAAGCCCTCCTTCTCCACATGAATTCTCCAGAGAAAACAACCCTGTGTTCTACAAGCTGCTTTGAGCATGCTTGGCAAATTTGAAAATTCAAATGATGCACATGTGGCATTTCAATGATCCTCTTGCAATTCTGCAAATGAGAAATACATTTGAATTTGTCATACAGAAAGAAAACAGACATCAGCAGACATTAAGTCTGAATCCTGTGAATCCTTCTCCATTCTGAAATGGTACAAAGAACCAAGGAGCCGGAACTGTTTTCTGCTCTGACTGTTTCAGGCACCAGATAAAGCTCTCTTCAAAACTTTCTTTTTAAAGAAGGGTTTTGGCTTAGCCACCTGCCTAGTGAAGCCTAAAGCCCCGTGGCACAGAGTGGTAAGGCTGCAGTACTGCAGTCCTAAACTCTGCTCATGACCTGAGTTCTACCCCAGTGGAAGCTGGGTTCAGGTAGCCAGCTCAGGTTGACTCAGCCTTCCATCCTTCCGAGGTTGGTCAAATGAGTACCCAGCTTGCTGGCGGGGGGGAAGTGTAGATGACTGGGGAAGGCAATGGCAAACCACCCCATAAAAAGTCTGCCGTTAAAATGTTGTGAAAGCAACATCACCCCAGAGACGGAAACGACTGGTGCTTGTGCAGGGGACTCCCTTTACCTTTAGTAAAGCCTACATAACATAGCTGCATTTGCTCACATTCAATCCTGACTACTCTCCCTTCCCTCCACTGAAGTTTAGTTTTAAGGCAGGATCCTCTGTCTCTCTTCCCCACCCCCATGCTACTGCACACAGCCATGGCATGGGTAGGTTTCTGATGCACATCATCCCTGAAACAGTGACACTGGTTCTGAGTAACAATGAAAGTGATAAGGCTTGGCTGAGAGATTCCCCCCTCCAAACATTTCAGCAAAGATGTCAGATGTGAGATATCTGATTTTCCAGGATCAAGCACAAAACACAGACAAAACAGCCAAGCAGTTTTCTGTGAAGTCACATCCCCTTTTGTGACAGAGGAACAATGAGTTGTTCCTCTAATCAGGGGACAGAAAGACTGAAGATCTACTGAATTCTAAGGCAATACTAAACACAACATAAGTCACACAATAGTGGGGGGGGGGGGGGCAGGGGGGAAGCATTCAAAGTTTTGCAACATAAGGAGAAACTCAGATCCCAGGTTCTGTGCTCAAATTTATGCCAAGCAATTATTGAAAGAATGTACCCAAGGCATAGAATTCATTTTAGGCTTGGGTATCCCCAAGCTGCCTAAATAGCAAGCTGCTTGGGAAAGGGAGTTCTTTGAAGGAAAGGCACAGTACAAGTGTAATAAGTCAGTGTTTAAGATCAAGCATGCACATGGAACCTGAATGGTCAAAGGTAAACCTAAATCAAATGTACCTATTCCCCCAAGAAGTAGTTTGATAGCTACAGAAAGAAGAATGAGGCAGAATGGGTGTGATCACAGGAGAACACCAAGAAGCCTCCCAGGAGCAGGACATGACCTGTGCATCTCCACAAATGAACTGACAATCCTTCATTGAAAGTAAATTGAAATCTGAGGGCAAACCAGAAATGAGGCAATCATCCAGGTATCCACTGCATTCATATCTCAAACAAGTGGCATGTGTATTTGTTACTTGAATGGGAAATGAGCCCAGAGGCCGAAACTTGCCCCCACCCAACTGTCTGGTTGTGCCAGGCACTCTTATCCCTTCTTAGAAAGTGCAAAGTTGTTTTCTATGGCCCCAGAAAGTTGGACCAGAACCAACATGTTGAAATTAAAGCAAAAGAATTTTTGTCTAAACATAAGGAAGAACTTCCTGACAGTTACGAGTGGTTCCTCAATAGAACAGCCTTCCTTGGGAGGTGGTGGGTTCTCCTCTTTGGAGATTTTTAAACACAGGCTAGATGGCCATCTGACACCAATGCTGATTCTGTGAACTAAGGCAGATCATAATAAAGAGAGCAGGAAGGACTGAATCAGTGTTTTGTTCTTGTGGCCCCTTCTTACACACCCAGGGAAATGCTGCTTGCCACTTTGTAGTCAGGCAGCAATTTTTCTCCAGGCCAGTTTTGCCAGGGATCCTGGAGAGGTGGGCTGTGGGGTTTTTTTGTTTTTGTTTTTGCCATCTTCTGGGCTTAGAGCAGGGGTCACTGGGGGTGTGTGTGTGTGGGGGGAGAAATTTGTGAGTTTCCTGCATTGTGCAGGAAGCTGAATAAGATAACCTTCCAACTCTACAATTCTAAGATTCAGCATTCTTCTCCCACATGTTCCTTTACACTTTCCCTTTGTGTTTTATTTAAAAATGGGACATGCCTCGGAAACCTACATCTGGTTTAACTCTGAGATTCTGAAGAACCCCAGTTGTGAAATCTCAGAACAAAATAATATTTTAAAAACTTTACATCAAAGCACACACAGCAGGCAGAGGAGGAAGGGAAAGTTCTGTATGAAATTCAACTCTACTCCTTCCCATTGGGCTTAATATCTACCAGTTCATTGCAATAAAAAGTGCATCCATCACCTAAGGAAATATACAATATCCAACAGGTACATAACAATACATTTATTCTCGTTTTCCCTGTTTTGCAGCTTATGCAAATGATCTCTATCTATTCCAGGCTCATCAGCTTCATTTGGCATCATTTCCATTTGTTTTGCATGTGATTTGCAAGAACACTGCACCACACAATGGAAAAATCACCCGTGTCCTGCGTACTGCTTTAACCCTATTCCTCTTTCTGTTTTACTTGGAATAACAAGGTCAGCAGCTTCTTTGAATGGCTGGCTTGGCTGGAAGAATTACATGGATTGTTTGTTTAAATCCCTGCTCCCCACCTTCCCCCAGATTTCAGGCACACCTGTATGTGAAGGCTCCATTTTGCATGGCTAACTGCAATTGACAGATCTGTTCATTCCTTTTTAAAGTCACCTAAGGTAGCAGCAAACCACCCTGTAAAAAGTCTGCCGTGAAAACATCACGATGTGATGTCACCCCAGAGTTGGAAACAACTGGTGCGTGCACAGGGGACTACCTTTACCTTTTAAGGTAGCAGCCATCATGAACCTCTGTGGCAGCAGAACTGACCAGGAAAAATCTGTCTAAGTCTCCTCCAATGTCTTTAACAGATACAGGAAAATCAGCAGGGAATCATTGTACAGAGATGGATTTATTGCCTGCTAACTCCAAGTAAAGGCACAGCTATGTTGCGTGAAGAAGTACAGCCTATTAAGCTGCATTGGGTTGGAGCTCCAATTGCTAGTACAATGAGAATATGCTGATCCTTTGACCACTGTTAATAACTTCATTTTGATAAGCCTGTATCAGTCCAATCTTATGCATGCTAACTTTGATGGAAGCTCCATTGAGTTCCAAGTAAGAATACACAGGATTGCAGCCAGCCTTATGTAGGGCTTGATTTAGGGCAAGGGAATGCAGGATTCTGCATTGGATCAGGTTGCAAGCTGTTGCATACAGGGCAAGGTTCTTCTGCCATTTTCCATTTCTAACTTAGTTCTTTTTGAGATGGAACAGTCAGAACTGTATGTGACATTCCAAGCACACACCTGAGATGGATTTAATGGCACTATGATACTGGCAATAGATTTTAATCCCTTCTCTAACAAATCCAAACAATGAGTTTTCTCCAAGTCAGCATTCCCATGGAATTTTCTGTCCAAACCAAAAGAGCTCTTCCTTGGCTCTAGATCCCAGTAACTAGAAACAAACTGTTCCAGTGGCCTACAAGAAATAAGTGGAAACTTTCTCTTCCATCTCCTTTTTAACACAAGACACAAAAATAGTCATGAAGGGTGAAATGACTCACTCTGACAGTTTAGCTGCTTTTCTACAGAGCTTTTATTTCACCATTATAGTCTCTCCTGGTATAAACCTGCGCACCAGCTCCAATCCTCCCAATGGGTCTTGTTTACAGCCCATCACATGCAGAAGTGAGAAGACCTTAGACTTGGGCATGGGACTTCTCTGTTACGGCTCCTCACCTCTGGAATAGCTTCCTGGAAGAGGTGGGACAGGCATCTGCTTTGCTTATTTCCAGAAGTTTTGTTTCAAAGGCCGTTTTGTTGATTCTGTTGGCCATTTGCTGCAAAGGATTTGGAGATTTAAAAGAGTTTTAAATTTTTCTGCCCATCCTTGTTGTAAGCTGTCTGAACCCTAGCTAGGGCAAAGGCAAGTTATGTTTCACTCAGGATGTACGTGTTAAGTCCCGTCAAGTTGCTTCTAAACTTATGGTGAATTAACAACCTCCCGAATGCCCTATTGTTAACAGCCTTGTTCAGGTCTTGCAAACTGAGGGCTGCGGCTTCCTTGATTGAACCAATCCATCTCACTTTGGGTCTTCCTCTTTTACTTTTTCTCTAGCATTATTGTCTTTTCCAGCGAGTCTTGTCTTCTCATAACGCGACCAAAGTACAATCACCTCGGTTTACTCATTTTAGCGTCTAGGGAGCGTTCAGGCTCAATTTGATCTAAAGTCCACTTATTTGCCTTTTTTTGGCAGCCCAACTTTCTGTAGCACCCAATGAGCAAGCATGCTCCTAGTTAACTGTGAGATAACCCCAGCTAATATTGCCTCATGGTATCCCACCCTCCTCTTCACTACAGCAGTTATGACTTAGGAATAGGGCTTGGCTTCTGAGAAAGGGTAACACTTCTGAGATTCCAGAGCACCCACAACCTGACTCCACCCCCCTCCAAGATGACTTCAGTGCTGACATAATGGCAGAAAGGGGGATGGGGATCAGTGCTCCAAGAGGATGTAACTAATAGTAAAGCTTAATTTTTTTCCCCAGGACACACTTTGCTCCTTTGCACTATGTTTTCCTCCTCATTTTGGAATCAACTCTCTACGTGGAGCCATTCATGGTGAATTCAAAAGCAAACTGCCACCCCTCCCTCACTCTTCAACTAAATCATCTGCCTACCCATGTCATAGTTTGTGGAGATAGTTTCTATTCTCTGATGAGACCAGACAACTGAAACAAGACCAATGAAACTCAAACAAGAACAGAAAGAGATAATCTCACAGTTTACCAGACAAACTGTTCCCAATTTCATGCCTCACGTCTTCTCCAACTGACTTTCAGTGAAGGCCTTCTATTTTGTCTGAGCTTTTGATGTTCTACTTACACTGCCTGGTTGTGTGGAACTCCTTAATCTGAACACCTGTCAAAAACTCATTTATAAGGGATGAAAAGACAGTTTGGATTTGCATTTGGTCCAATGAAAAGATACTGGCTTCCAATTCTGGTGCATGTATGGGTGGCAGTGGGTGAGGGGGAGATTTCCAAAGCCAATGGGCCAAATTAGCAGGAGATAAGGAATAAGTCTTGTTCCTAAAGTACATCACCACATAAAAACATCAAGGTAACAGCCCCCATATTAGATTCAAAACAATGTGGAAATTAACATACAATAGCAAGTTTCCCTAAGAGAGTGATTCTAAGCCAATGGAGCTCCTGAATAAATTTATCAGCAGTCAGAAAATGTTATGCATGCTGAGGATCCTCAGCCCTCCCTGTGACTGCCAAACTATAATAGAATGGGCATCATGGTTTTTGAAAAATCGTATCATTTTTGATTTGCATAGCTTGCACACATCAGAGGTAGTAGGAGGAAAGGAAAGTTTATTTGATAGAACGAAAAGGAAGAAGAAGATAGGTGATAAATTATCAACCTTTATGGGGCCCAGTAGGGTATGGGAGAAGTGGAAAAAAGAACTCGCTCCGGAGATATCATCTATTACTAAAATGTGGTATTATGATAAATTTGCTCCATTAAGAGGATCGCTGTCAAGGGAAGTAGGAGATAAACTGAAGAGGATTACGATTCGAGAATTGAAAGAGGTTTGGGGTACTGATGGGGTGAAGAAAGAGGAGTATAATATTTTGAATAATATTAATTGGTTGTTAAAAAGTCAAATCTCCTCATTGTTGAAGGAGGAAGAAATTAAAAATATTGGTAAAAGAATTAATACTCCCTTTGAAAAATTGGTGAAAGAGTATGGAGAAGATAAATCAAAAATAGTTTCAAAATTGTATAAGATTTTATTAGGTACAGGGAAATCCCCGAGAGAATTTTTGAAGGAATATTGGGAAACAGATATTGAAGATAAAATTTTAGATGAAGATTGGGAGAGGATTTTTAGATTACCTCCCTTTGTTACAACATCTAGGTTAATGCAGGAGCAGGGATTGAAGATGATACAGAAATGGTATTATACACCCATTAAGATGTATTATATTTCTAAATCAGGGAGTAAAAATTGTTGGAGGAAATGTGGAGAAATTGGAACTTTCAGTCACATGTGATGGGATTGTCCCTTAGTGAAAAAATTCTGGGTTCAGGTTGGCATAGAGATGACAAAGATTATGGGAAGGAAAATAAGTATATCTAAAGCAATGGAAATTATTAATTTGGATGGTGTGGGATTAGGATCAAAAGAGGATAGTAAATGGATTAATTTGATGTTAGTAGCAGCAAGACAAGTGATAGCAAGGAATTGGAAAGAACCTGAGGAACTGACAATTAATCACTGGAGGGATAAAATGAATAATATAATAATATTGGAGTATTTAACGATGAAGATACGAAGAATGAATGGATTAAAGGTTAGGGAACAAGAGGAGGGCTGGTTTAGAAAGATGGTGAGGTATCTGGAAAGTTTAAACAATTTAAGACAATTGGTTGGTTAATAAGGAAATGAATGGATAAGAAGGTTAAATAGAGGGAAGGAGTTGTATTTGGATGAAATGTTTATAATTATAAATATATGGAATATTATAATGTATCTATGGCCTGGGACTCTCACAGAGGTGTAGTGGTGTTGGAATATATAACAATAAAATTTTAAAAATTAAAAAAAAAAGATATATGCCTTGTTTAAAAGGAGCATTTACATTTCAAACAAATTAAAATTCTTCCAAGCACAGGCTGACCTATTCACAGGCAGCCCTTTCCTCTTGGGCACCAGTCCCACAGGAGATGTGGACAACTAGTCACTAGAAGGGGCGGGGTTCTCAAAGAAGTTATCATTTGAAGAATCACCTGGGATATTTCTAAACTCTGCTTGTACCTGCACGCATAAAGCCAGCTTTTAAATATAAGATCTATGCCTTGCTAAAAGGGAAAGTTTACACATCAAACCAATTAAAACTCTTCCAAGCACAAGTTGACCTGTTCACAGACAGCCCTTTCCTCTTGGGCACCAGTCCCCCAGGAAGTGTGGACAACTAGTCACTAGAAAAGGCGGGGTTCTCAGAGAAGTTATCATTTGAAGAATCACCTGGGATATTTTTAAACTCTGCTTGTATGTGCACGCATAAAGCCAGTTTTTAAATATAAGATCTATGCCTTGCTAAAAAGGAAAGTTTACACACTAAACCAATTAAAACTCTTCCAAGCACAAGTTGACCTGTTCACAGACAGCCCTTTCCTCTTGGGCACCAGTCCTCCAGGAAGTGTGGACAACTAGTCACTAGAAAAGGCGGGGTTCTCAGAGAAGTTATCATTTGAAGAATCACCTGGGATATTTCTAAACTCTGCTTGTACGTGCATGCATAAAGCCAGCTTTTAAATATAAGATCTATGCCTTGCTAAAAAGGAAAGTTTACACACTAAACCAATTAAAACTCTTCCGAGCACAAGTTGACCTGTTCACAGACAGCCCTTTCTTCTTGGGCACCAGTCCTCCAGGAAGTGTGGACAACTAGTCACTAGAAAAGGCGGGGTTCTCAGAGAAGTTATCATTTGAAGAATCACCTGGGATATTTTTAAACTCTACTTGTACGTGCACGCATAAGGCCAGCTTTTAAATATAAGATCTATGCCTTGCTAAAAGGAAAGTTTACACACCAAACCAATTAAAACTCTTCCAAGCACAAGTTGACCTGTTCACAGACAGCCCTTTCCTCTTGGGCACCATTCCCCCAGGAAGTGTGGACAACTAGTCACCAGAAAAGGTGGGGTTCTCAGAGAAGTTATCATTTGAAGAATCACCTGGGATATTTTTAAACTCTGCTTGTACCTGCACGCATAAAGCCAGCTTTTAAAAATAAGATCTATGCTTTGCCAAAAAGGAGAGTTTACATTTCAAACCAATTAAAACTCTTCCAAGCACAGGCTGAAGGAATAGGAAAGTCAATCTTTTCTGTCTGATGCCATTAATTTTTATTTGCAGGGTATTTTTACATGGGGGATCAATATGAATGTGACCTTCCTCCTACAGCCTGAAACCATGCAGCCTCATTATTCTCCTACCTCACTCTACTGCATGTATAGACCAAACCAGAGTTATGCTTGGCAATCTGGGCAAACAGGGCCTGAAGACTTCCATGGGGCTATTGTAGTGAACCTTTTGATTCCTTTACATCATTTACCTTTCTGCCCAATGGGAAACCAAAGTGGCTTTCCTCTCCTCCATTTTATCCTCATTGCAGCACTGTGAGATAGGTTAGGCAGAGTGTGGGACTGGCCCAAGTTCACCAAGTGAGTTTCCATGGCATTCAGCCTTGGGTCTTTCAGATCCTAGTTTGACACTCAAACCACCACATATGCTGGTGCCTGCCAAGGATGCTCCACTTTACAGGAAGAACTGGTCTCAATGTACTTTCCAACATTTTGTAATGCTGATTCTGTGAACTTAAGCAGATCATGAGAAGGCGGGCAGGGGGAGGTACTTGTGATTTTCCTACACTGTGCAGAGGGTTGGACTAAGATGACCCTGGAGGTCTCTTCCAACCCTATGATTCTATGTCCCAAGTGAAAACAGGAGTACTTATTCTCACACCAGACAGGGATGTTGTCAAACTGCTTCAGCACCCCTGCTTTCCCACTGAAGGCACTTTCACACCTGTTGAACTTTGCAACATCCTATCTTGCAGCAGTATCAGTTAATAAGTGGATCATAAAAGTTCTCCTTTCTTAAAATTTAAAACCTGTTTAAGACAGTGTCTAAAAAGAACTGTTTGAACATGTTACCCAAGTTGCTGCAACTCAAAAAGCTCTGTGAAATTTATCACCTGGAGGACTGGCCAAGAGAAGAGATACAAAGGAAACAACACCCTACCTTGCATTTGGTGCCTGTGTGCACTTGCATTTACATAAAGAGTAAAAATGCCACCGCCTCCTCCTCTGGCATCTGGAGGAGCTGGCTGAAACAATTTGATTTTTAAAACATATCCAAAATTGTCCGCCCACATAACAGGTCTCCCAAATGGGGAATCTCCCAGGGAAATTAGGCACAGCCAAGTTGTATACATCTATTTATTTATGCATTGGTTGTATTAATGCAAATACATCCTGCCTTTTGGCATGCATGTGCCTCTAAGACAGCCTACACCCATGGTGATGAATGTTTACCAACCATAGTCTCCTCATGCTAATAATATGCCCACCTTGGAAACTCTGCAGAGAAAAAAAGCCAGTTTACCTATGCACAGTGGCACTCTTTTCTATCACACACAAGAGTTGTTTGCAATTGCCCTGGTCCAGAATTCAAAAATGAACCACAATCCACATAACGCTACAATGTCACACCCGGTTTTTGCTCAGATTAAGGCATCTCCCTAACCCACTTCATACACTAGCAACCAGGGGTGTCAAACATGCTGCCTGTAGGCCAAATCAGGCCCCCGGAAGGCTCCTATCAGATCCCTGAGCAATTTTTTTTTCATAGAGTTGGAAGGGATCTCCAGGGTCATCTAGTCCAACCCCCTGCCCAGTGCAGGAAACTCACAAATACCTTCCCCTAAATTCACAGGATCTTCAATGGTGTCAGAGGGCCATCTAGCTTCTGTTTAAAAACCTCCAAGGAGAGCCCGCCACCTCCTGAGGAAACCTGTTCCACAGAGGAATCTCTCTAATGGTCAGGAAGTTCCTCCTAATGTTGAGCTGTCATCTGCTTCCTTCTATCTATTTCTTGCTTCCTTTTGCATCACAGCTTGCTTTGCCAGGCTTCCTCAATCACACAGGAACTACAGAGCAAAACCTCTATTTTCTCTTTTGGCTGAGTGAGGCTCCTTGGGGAGGAGAGATAGCTTGCTTTGCCAGGCTCTCTCAATTACACAACAGAGCTACTGAGCCAAGTCTCTCTTCCTTTTATTGGATGAGGCTCCTCCCCCTCCCAGGGCTGGATTAACAATGAGGCAAAGTAGGCACTGGCCTATAGGCCCCCATGCTTTTAGAGGTCCCAGGCCAGCTTTTTCCCATTTTCCCCCCTGCTTGCGGCCCTCTCACAGCCTGCACACGCAGCCAGCAACTGAGCCACTCTTTGCCCAACTTGCCTGGTGTGGCTGCGGCTGGCTTCGTTGCCAAGTGCCTCTCCCCCACAGCTCTGTCAAAGGGGCTTCTGCGAAGGTGCCTGCAGGCTGCAATTGGAGCCGCGGGTGGTGGGGTGGGTGCTCTGACTCTGAGATAATTTGCAAGGAGGCCCCCAAGATTTTGACTGCCTAGGGGCCTCCACAGGGTTTAATCCAGCACTGCCCCCTCCTCATCCCTTGGGGAAGGAAGGAAAGAGCCAGAGTTTTCTTTGCTCAGTTCCCTGGATCCCATGGGAGAATTACA
The DNA here is from genome assembly GCF_032191835.1 of Heteronotia binoei. Taxonomy (NCBI): domain Eukaryota; kingdom Metazoa; phylum Chordata; class Lepidosauria; order Squamata; family Gekkonidae; genus Heteronotia; species Heteronotia binoei. The sequence goes on along the minus strand of NC_083234.1, from coordinate 48,263,646 downwards.
AAGAAAGCACCTTTAAGACCAATGAGTGCTAATGTTTTAAGTTTAAAAAAACCCTTTGTGTTTGTATGTGTCCTTTATAAAGTTTATGTCTCTGCTATCTAATCTTAAATAGGTATACACATGGCCCAGTCCAACATGACCCGGCCTGGCCCAATATGGCCCGGCCGACAAGGTCTCATTTATGTCAGATTCGGCCCTCATGAGTTCGACATCCCTGCGACTAGATGAAGGGAGCTCTGACTCAAGATCAAAGCTTATGCAGCCGGCATTGCGTTCGTTTTGAGGTGTTACTGGCCTCCTGTTAAATGGCGCTTTTACAGAGTTGTGGCAGTGATCCCAGGCAGGTCTACTTAGAAGTGAGTCATACTTAATTCAACGGGGCTTATTCCCAGGAAAGCGTTTTTAGGACTTCAGGCTAATTCAGCTTCCCCTCTAGCTCTCCCCCCCCCCCCCCAAACAACACCACCCTCAAGCAAAGTTACACATTCCAAGAAGTCTTAATAAAGGTTACAACCAGCTTTTCTCCCCTGCCGACTTCAAATCCGTCCCTCCTTCTGCTAAACACAGGCTCTGCCTTTCCCAAGAGTCCACGCATGCTGGCAAGGGAGGGGGAGCAGGCGAGGCGTCTCCCTTGGTCTAGCACACCGCCGCGATTCGCCGTCGAGGCAGAGACGCTTCCTCGCACCCTGCTCCAATTCGGAATGAAGCTACTTGTGCCCAAAAGTCTCTAAACACGCGCGCGGATTGCAGCTCTCTCCCTCCAGCTCGCAGGGGGACGCCGCTGGGAGTCGCCCTCTAGGGCCCTACCGAAAAGTTTCGCAGCACCGAATCGCTTCGGGCGCGCCCACAGAAAGGAGCTACAAGGGCTGGCAGGCGAGTGCGCAGCTAGCCCGTCATCCCTCACCACCTACCCCGCAGTAACCTCGCCCCGTCCTGACCGCAGCCCCTCACCTGCTTCCCAAACGCGCGCCGTCTGGAGAGTCGAGAGCCGCTAAACTTCGCCTGTTATAAAGCCAAGACCCGCCCTGCGATGGGCGGCCGCCAGGAGGGGGAAGAGGTGGAAACACCCTTGCTGGAGCGCAGGGCTTTGGCTCAGATTTCAGTTCCGCCAGGATGGGAGTGGAGCTACGCTGAGACAGGGAAGTTGGCGTGCTGGAGTGGGAGGAGGGAAGGGCCGGAATACACCGGGCGACCAAATCAGGGCCAGTACGGGGGGGGGGGGGTGCTCCACGCAGGGACTGCTAGGCTGGCAGCGGCGTCCTCTCTGTTGCGTCAGGTTCTCATGAACGTTCTCGTCGAGATTTCTCCATTTTCTTTGCATATTGTTGACTTGGAAATAAACCGCACTGGTTTACGTGTAAATATGCTTAGTCTGACCTGTGACCTCGCACTTCGTTACATCGGGATTTTGTTACATTTCGTCCCATGCTAAAAAAGCGCAGTCCCAATAGATTCCTGTCCTTAAAGCGGAATCAAAGCTTATTGCAGAACAAAGTTTAAGTCCAGTGGCACCTTTAAGACCAACCAAGTTTTATTCTGGGAATAATTTTTCATGTGCATGCATGCTTCTTCACATACAGAAACGGAAGTCACCAACCACTACATACAGAGGGTGGGGAGGGTGTTGCCAGGAAGGACTAATTAGAGTCAAAATGGATAGGTAACTGAGCAATAGATACATCTTAGATTAAGGCAGTTTGTTAGACCTGTAAATAGCAAATTAGGATACAGCATAATAAAAGAGTTTACAAACAGATGCAAAAACTGAATGAGATTAGCATGTGTAGTGAGATAAGAAACTGATATCTCTTGTAAACCCTGAGAGTTCCATTGTCCTGAGTGTTGTGAAATCCCCCGTTCTAGTCTGTTTCTGAAATTCTTCTGCAGTAAAACAGCAACTCTGAGGTCCTCCATTGAATGTCCTGGGAGGCTGAAGTGTTCTACAAGTTTCTCAGTTTTGTGATTCTTGATGTCAGATTTGTGTCCATTTATCCTTTGATGCAGAGTTTGACCTGTTTGCCCTATGTAGAGAACTGAAGGGCTTTGTTGGCATTTAATGACACATGCAATATTAAAAGCTGTTCAAGTGAACAAGTCTGAGATGGTGTAGTTGATATTGCTACGTCCAATAATCGTGTTGTCTGGGTGTGGCACCAAAGTTTGTTTGAAAGGTTCCACTGGACTCAACTTTGTTCTGCTGCTTAGTCCAACACGACTACTCTCTGATGCTGATTCCAGCATGAGCTGTCAAGGTTGCCTTTAAAGGAAAACTTGCATGCTTGCTTTCTGGCAATAGATTCTGGGATTCCACTGAGTTCAACAATCATTTTTCAATAGCATTTGACAAGTATTTGCCTGCCAAGTAGTTTGTATTAATTTAATTAATTTAGAACCTTGCCTTTCTCCCCAATGGGGACTCGGAGCAACTCACATAATTTTGTTTTGTTTTATCCTCACAACAACCTTGCAAGGTAGATTAGGATCAGGCTGAGAGAGTGTGACTGGCCCAAGACAGCGAGCGTGACTTATCCAGCAAGCTTCCATGGCATGTGAGGACTGAAACCTGGATCTCCCAGATACTAGTCCAAGGCTCTTATCCTTTACACCACACTGATTCTCAAAATGTCCAAGAGTGAGCCAGACTGGATTGTCTTGGTTACAAGCCAGCACTGTGGGGTCTGCTCTGTTCAGATCGAGCCATTGGTGCCCACATTGGGTGTTGGCTCACTTGTTGCCTCTTCCCTCACCAACCATCAGCCTTTTGTTGTCAGGTCATTGATGGTATCCTGGCTAGGTCTGAGCTGTAATCTGTGAACCACTTCTGCCTTTTAAATATTAGGAATACAGCTGCATGACATGATGAGAAAATACGTAATGAAAGATTTTTCTTAAAATCACTGCCTAGAATGCACAGTTTCACATGTAGATGACAGTTTGATTATCACAATTTTCACTCACAAGATATTAAAAGCATTCAGCACTGCAGAAATACTTGTAATAGTGTGAAATAATGTGCCAGATTAAACAGGTACGGTAGTTAGGCGAGATTTGATCCAATGCAAATATATTAATCATCATAAACTATGGGGAAGGTAGAGGCAATGTCCCTAAACAAAAGTCTTGTAATACTTTTTTATGAAGACCAACATAAATCAGTGTGCAAGGTACTATATTCTCTAGAAACCTTTGTCAAGCTGGTTGGTTCAGAAGAATGTTTCAGGCCATGATCTTAAGTCCTTGTGTTGGTTTCCTTTCTTGGATATAATACCAGATGAGTTTAAATAGATAAAATGGTGCTGTTTACTGGACACTCTATTTTCTTTTCTTTGCAGTGTTTTCTGGACACTCAGAAGACAACATTCCTGGACCAGGACGCTAGAAGGAACTTTCCCCACTTAATCAAAGCAGACTAGCTTCCCCTGGGCTTAACTGGGCAGAAAGGCTGTAGTAGCTAGTGTTTAGTGAGCTGGGAGAAGGACTCAGACTGGGAAAGCAGCCCCAGCGTCTAGATGTGATCAAGTGAAAGTGTTGTGACATTAAGTGTCTGGGTTTAGGGTGGCAGTTAGCCATAGCAGCTGGCATTTTAAAGGTGTTAACTAGCCACTGCCACAGTGATGTTTTTGGTGTGCTGACTTTGTCTTAAGCACTGTGGAAGAAGATAGCATCTCCACAGGAGAATGTGGCCCCTGCCCCTTGGGTTTCACAGTCTCTCTGACAACATTTAAAACATGCAAGTCCCTTTAAAGGCTGAGAGCAAAGGGCAAACATGGTAATGAGGTGTTCCTGGAGTATGTGCGCATCTACCAGAGTCATAAAATTCTGAAGGCAAGTATGTTTTTCTTTGCCAGATGTTCTAATCCAGGGCCCCCAACCTTGGTGAGACTGTGAGCAGTTTTGGAAGGGTGTGGTTTAGGGAGGGGAGGGACCTCAGCTGAATATAATGTCATAGAATCCACCCTCCAAAGCAGTCAGGGGAATGGATCTCTGTTGTATGGAAATCCGTTATAATTCTGGGAGATCACCAGGCCCCACCAAGAGGCTAGCAACCCTGTGGTCCACAGCTACTGGTCATCCTGAGGTGGGCTGCCACAGGGAATGTTTGCCCCTGAAATAGAGCACATGTATTCCCTATGTTCCCCAGAATCCAGGGTGGTTGTATTTTGACAGACTAATTATATAGAATAATGTGTATCTGAAAAGTGCTGGGATAAAGGGATTTCTGTTTTAGACCAAACGTTCAGCTTATATGAATTTTCTTTTCTCTATTATCTTACCCTGTAATTTGGACAAGTTGCAAATTCACTTTTGTAGGTAAAATATCAGGCAATTCTAGGTATGCATGTACATTAGCACATGTTGGAGAGGCAAGAGAAATACAAAACAGCTAATCTCCTACTTCATAAGAAATGGGGAGTGATGGTATGTTCTTCCTTTCGTTAGGTATGACTGCATTTTGGAGAATGGGAATCCATGATATTGTAACTTAGAGGAGAAGTTAAAAGCAGAAAAATTATATTTGTCTAGATGTGCAGTCTGAAGAAAAGCCTGCAAGAACCTTGACAGTGTTCTGATAATGCTGAGAAATGATCACAAGAGGTCAGTATTGCTCCACAAATGTAATTCTGTCCCTGATTTAAAAAAGTTGTACAGCCATATTGGTCCATGCAAAATCCTCCCAAAAGAATGAAAGCTGAGTAATGCCTTTTGTTAGAGTCAACCAAATTGATCCAAAACTCTGTGCAAGCTTTCAAGGTCACCAGAACTCATCATCAGGTTGGATGTTACAAAATTTAATAAGGCAGAAGGGTGGAAAACAGATTTTACAGGCCATGGTGTTAAGTCCAATGGCACCTTAAAGACTAAATTTATTTCGGTATACTCTTTCCTGAGTCCCAGCCCACTTTACTGGACCTATCTGATGAAGTGGGCTGTGGCTCACAAAAGCTGATATTGAAATAAATGTTGTTGAGTGTACTTTTGGTTCATTATGTTTTACTGTTGATTATTTGCTAATATCTACAGGTTATCTGAAATATATATTATGTAATTTGAAATATGCAATACAATATCATATCTGTATTCTATACATTTTGTAAAAATGCAATAAAATGTATTTGAAAAAGAAAAAAAGTCAGTCTTTAAGGTGCCACTGGATTTTTGTTTTATTTTGCTATGACAGGCTAAGATGGCTACCCCTTTGCAATCATCATGTTAAGGTCTGATCTGGCATGCATCCTCTGTAAGATGCAAGAAGGCAATTACCTTGCTGGGGTATTAAATGACAGCAATTTCTCTGGGAAGCTGTATTCAGTTCATGTTCTCCTTTCTTTGTTCTTTCACTGAATCCTGTAGCGAAGTCAAAACACTTTAGTTTACCACTTGCATCAGAGAGAATATATGTTAAAAATAAACACTTGGGAAAACATCCTTTACTGTATAGAACCTAGAACAAAGTTTGAGTCCAGTGAAACCTTTATGACTTTTGGTTGAAGATAGTGGTGGGTAATATCATGGCTGACACCTTCCTCTCTTTCTTTCTCTCGCTGTCTCCTCCTTATCCTGTTTGCGAGGCAGCAACACAGTCTGGAACTCATTAAAGATTTATGCATTAATGCCATCTGGGAATTTTTTTTAAGAATATAATAGTGTATTTATAATATTTTTAATAATGCCTATCATGTATTCTATTTTATTGTGGTTCATCACCCAGAGCCCTGTGCACTCAGGGACTGGGCGATTCTTAAATCCAAATTATAAATAAATAAATAAATCCAATAAAGTTGAATTCTGGATATAAGCTTTTGTGTACCTCATTTTTAAAAATGGACATCATTTTGTTAAATGGCTGCCTTTTAATGGTCCACTCTCTCCTGCATAGTCTTTACAAGTAATCTCTATCCCTAATCATAGGATTTTTAGAGGTCAACAGAGTCCTTGGAAATGGCCCTGACAATAGTAGGACAGAAAATAGCAGGTTATCAAAAGGTTTGCAGACGTAATTTTTGAAAATGGCAAGAGTGCCTTTGCTATCATGTCTGATGTTTGTAGTTAAGGCTCAAAACCCAGCATATAATAGGCATATAACAGATTTCTTAAAAGATTGATTATGTTATATAGCTTGAATAACAAAGAATATACAAGTTTTAACAAAATACAACTTCTAAAAATGTTGCTGGCTAACTAGAAATAGAGTCATGTTTTCATCCTGAAGCATTTGGTAATTGCTTTGCTTTGCTTTACACCATTTTCACCAAGTTCAGAACAACTAATGGAGTTTGCTGTACAACAAGATTCAACATTCTTATAGTGCCAAGAAACATCTTTTGGAGTGTCTGTTAGAAATGAAGAAGAGTGGATGGAAGCTCTTGACACTGGAACCAATTTCTGTTGTGTGTCCCTAATCCATCAAATGTTTTATCTCTTTTTCCGGATAAAATTTAAGAGGTTCTTGAGAGACTGTTTGCCCCTCACACTTTCCTCTGCACGCTCTCCCTCCCAGTTGGAATGTATATACTGCACATATAACAGCATGAGCAGGTCCCATGAGGCACACACTAAACATGGGGAGCAATCGCCATGTTTTGTGCCTCACAGAGAATCTTGCAGCAGTGAACAGAGCAGAGGATCCTGGGATAATGGCCACAGCAAATGTTTCCAAGGAAGCCTTTTGGGGAGAAATGAGGGAGTACCAACAGTATGACAACACTTAAGCTACACCAAGCTAGAAGATAAAGATGCCCCTTCCTGTATTATATTTTACATGATATGTGATCACTGACTATTAACACAACAGTCAAGTGCCCTGTGATAGTCCAGAACCTCTGATTCAAATCTTCACATTGTCCCCAAGTTCCTGCCGAAAGTTTGACTCCACTTCATGTCTCCAGTTTTATAATTCAATTTAAAATTTCTCTTATAGTTGCCCTTTCTCAATGTCATTTAGTCAGTTTTTTAGTTTTCTTTTGACTAGTTGCTCAGTTCCCAAATAATCCTTTATTGTCTGCCATAAACTTTCATTTCTTGAAAAAGAACCCATTTTATGCTAACTCTCCTGGTTTTAGAACAGTAATTGGAGACTGGTCCTGGATACCAACTGAACTGCAACACAGACTCCCAGCACTCACTGAATCCCTCCTTTCATCTGATTTCTTTACAGAACAGGACGTGTGGTCTTTGCTCTCCCTTTGCTCCACCCCACCCCCACCCCCAATTTTTAAAACCATACTGACACCACACAGAGATCTGGTATTTTGCTCCTCTCTACTGTTTACCCTTACATCTGGAAGACTGGAAACATCTGTTCCAATTTCTTTCACTTCTCTGTCCTATTACCCATTTCCCCATATGTACACCTAGCTTAAACAGGGCTGGCCCTCCCACTAGGCAAACTAGGCATTTGCCTAGAGCACCGGGCTGAAGAGGGCACCAAATCGGGTCCTCCTGGCCCAGCACCATAGGCAAATGCCCAGGTTTTGCCAGCATGCAATCTCTGTATCGCTCCCTGAGCGTCCTCTGCCTGGAGGACGCTCAGGGAGCGACACAGAGACTGTGCACTGCCAGGAGCCTTTCCCCACCCCTCTCTGATGTTTCCAAACATCAGAGAGGGGTGGGGGAGTGCTGCTGGCCAGCACGCAGACTCTGTAGCGCTCTCTGAGCGTCCTCTGCCTTGAGCTGCTCAAAGATTAACTCCTATTCCAGTTTGGAGTAGCTCTATTGAATATTTGGTCATTGCTATATTAATTAGGATAAGGAATGTTCTTTGACTTAATATCCCTAGTATTTGGGTCTCTGCCTCCCCCTCCCGTTGTACCAAATCCCTCAATAAGCTCCAGATTCTTCTTAAATCAGGCCTCCTCTCATCCTTTTCCTGCTGAAAACTTGCTGAAAACGCACAGCCACCTCTTTAGGTAAAAGATACTGGTTTTCTGCACCCTACACAAATATGCAAGCTAATTCCCCACAGTAATCTGAATGTATATTCATGTGTTTGAGGGGGTGCGGTAACTAGACTACATATAATGGCTTCCCTTTGCAAACCAGTCTGACAGTGTTTAAACCCAACTTTTAAAAATTTAGTTTATGAAATTTATACTTTGCCTTTCCGCCCTTGTAAGGGGCCACATCTCAGAAGCAATTGAGACCAATGTAAACACAAACCAGAGCTAAAATATACATACAAATACTTAAAACAACCATTCAAACATTGGGCAGGAAGCAGGGATCAGTGAGAGAATGCCAAATGAAACAAACAAAAAAGTCTTCACCTGCTGGTTTAAGATGGTAAGAGAAGGGGAGACACAAGTTGCTCTGGGGAGAGAGTTTGATGCCATGATCAAGACGGCTATCCCCAGGGTTGTTACCTGCCTCATCTCAGAAGGTGAGGGCATCTGAAGCAGGGCCTCAAAAGATTACTACAGTGGTTTGGTAGGCTCATAACAGGGTAGGTGGTCCTTCAGGTGTGCTGGTCCCAAACCATACAGGGCCTTTAAAGATCACCAACCAGCTCCTTGGATTTTGCCAGGAAATAGACTGGGAGCCATGTATGACAGGTATGAAGTAAAATTTCACATTCAAAATCCAGACTGGAATGTTTGAATTTGCAATACCACATTCAAACTCTGGGTGGCAAAACTGAAAGTGCTAGAAAACTTTAAATATTTTTTTTCTTACAGAATCATAGAGTTGGAAGGGACCTCTAGGGTCATCTAGTCCAACCCCTGCATAATGCAGGAAACTTACAAACACCTCCCCCTAAATTCACAGGATCTTAATTTCTGTCAGATGGCCATCTAGCCTCTGTTTAAAAGCCTCCAAGGAAGGAGAGCCCACCATCTCCTGAGGAAGCCTGTTCCACTGTTCTGAGGAATCGCTGTAACGGTCAGGAAGCCTGTTCCGAGGAATCGCTCTAACGGTCAGGAAGTTCTTCCTAACATTGAGCCGGAAACTTTTGATTTAATTTCAACCCGTTGGTTCTGGTCCTACCTTCCTGAGCCACAGAAAACAATTCCACACCATCCTCTATATGACAGCCCTTCAAGTACTTGAAGATGGTGATCATATCACCTCTCAGCCACCTCCTCTCCAGGCTAAACATCCCCAGCTCCTTCAACCTTTCCTCATAGGACTTAGTCTCCAGACCCCTCACCATCTTCATCATCCTCCTCTGGACCCTTTCCAGCTTGTCTATATCCTTCTTAAAATGTGGTGCCCAAAACGGAACACAATACTCCAGGTGAGGTCTTACCAGAGCAGAGTAAAGTGATACAATCACATCACGTGATCTGGACACTATACTTCTGTTGATACAGCCCAAAATTGCATTTGCCTTTTTAGCCATTGCATCACACTGTTGACTCATGTTCAGCGTATGATCCACTAAGACCCCTAGATCCTTTTTGCACATTCTACTGCTAAGACAAGTCTCCCTCATCCTATAACCATGCATTGGATTTTTCCTACCTAAATGCAGAACTTTACATTTATCCCCGTTAAAATTCATTTTATTGGTTTTAGTCCAGTTTTCCAGCCTGTCAAGGTCATCCTGTATCCTGTTTCTGTCTTCTTCTGTTTGCAACCCCTCCCAATTTCATATCATCTGCAAATTTAACAAGCATTCCCTCTATTCCTTCATCCAAATCATTGATAAAGATGTTGAACAAAACAGGTCCTTCAGGCATTCCACTTGTCACTTGTCTCCAAGAGGATGAGGAACTATTCACAAGCACTCTTTGGGTGCGATCTGTCAACCAGTTACAGTTCCACCTAACGGTAACAGGATCCAAACGACATTTTACCAACTTGTCAAGAAGGATAGTATGTGGAACCTTATCAAAAGCCTTACTGAAATCAAGATAAACGATGTCTACGGCATTCCCCTGATCCAGCAAGGTAGTCACTTTCTCAAAAAAAGAGATCAGGTTAGTCTGACATGACTTGTTCTTGAGAAAACCATGCTGGCTCTTAGTAATCACATCCATGCTTTCTAAATGTTCCAGGACCGACTGTTTGATGATTTGTTCTAAAACTTTTCCAGGTATAGACGTCAAGCTGACGGGTCGGTAGTTACCTGGATCCTCTTTTTTCCCCTTCTTGAAGATGGGGACAACATTTGCCCACCTCCAATCTTCCGGCACCTCTCCTATTCTCCAAGAATTCTCAAAAATAATAGCCAGAGGCTCAGAAATTACATCCACAAGCTCTTTTAGAACCCTTGGATACAATTCATCTGGCCCTGAGGACTTAGTTTCATTTAAAGAAATGAGGTGTTTATGTACTACCCCTATGCTGATCCTAAGTTGGAACTTCATGCCCTCCTTATATGTTCTGTTTTTGCTATGTTGAGCATCGTTTCCCTCAGAAGAGAAGACTGAGGAAAAGTAGGAACTGAGCAGTTCCGCTGTCTCTTCATTACCTGTTACAATTTCACTTCTTGTCCTCGCAATGGGCCTACCATGTTCTTGCTCCTTTTCTTACTCTGAACATAAGAAAAAAACCCTTTTTTGTTGTTTTTAGCATCTTTGGCCAGCCTAAGCTCATATTGAGCTTTAGCTTTCCTAACTTTTTCTCTACAAGCACTGGTGATTTGTTAAGTCTTCTTTTTTCTTTAAACGTGGCATTTAAAAAAAACCATTGTCTTAATGCAAGGTAAAGTCCAGTGATATAAATATCAGAGATACAGCAAGGAAAAGGTAAGGAGAATATTTCCACAACAAATTAAAAGCAAAAATAAGACACAAACAGGTTTCTTGAAAAAAAAAAAAAAGCTGGAGCCAATGCATGGGGCATACTAAGCAAAATTAAATAAGCATGTAAACAAATGAAAGCAAGACAAATTGTTTTAAAAAGAAATGCATTCAACTTAATACCAGCAATATTGGACCCCACCTCATGTGGGCAATACAGTCTAAGCACACACTGATACCAGATTAGCTTTGTTAAGGTTTCTGTCCCAAGAAAATGTCTCTACAAATGATAACAGAGTTCACATGAGCACAGTATTTGCAACTCACAGGAATAATAATAATAATAATAAATAATAAGGCATTTGGTGTGTAGAACAGCCAGGAGATCCTAAGATTGTCTGGCAACCAGAAATTCTAGCTCTTAGCATTATGCACCACTTGGTGGTAAGCTCAACTTGTTTTTAAGGCAAGAGGTGTTTCAAAGGTGGTTCGCCATTGCCTGCCTCTGCGTCATGCCACTGGTATTCCTTGGAGATTGTCCTTCAAAATACAAGCCAGGGCTGACACTGCTTAACTTTCAAGATCTGATGAGATCGGGTTAGCCAGGGCTATCCAGCTCAGATTTACAGAGCTATTCTATTTATCAAGGGTGATAATGTGTGTGTGTGTGTCCCCAGCAGCTACATTTTTTCCAGTGGTCTTTTAACTAGCTCTTCTCCCAGATCTAATTCCCACAGCTGAACATAAGGTGGATTTACATGCACATCAAAATTAGAAGCTAATGTTCAAACTACGCATTGTTTGATAGTTTGTATTTCTTTCCTCTGCTATTTTAAAAAAGGAAAATTAGTCCCAGCAAATTGGAACAGAGAAAGTTGGAGACTGCTTAATTCTTTGTCTCTAGACCATGTGGCCTGGGGGCCGAATCAGGCCCTCAGATGGTTGCTATCAGGCCCCTGAGCAACTGGCTGTCATCTGCTTCCTTCTCCCTATCTCTTGCTTCCTTTTGCATAACCTCCAATGGTATCTCTTGCTACCTTCTGCATAACAGCTTGCTTTGCGAGGCTTGCTCAATCACACAGGAGCTACAGAGCAAAACCTCTATTTTTCCCATTGACTGAGGCTCCTCCCTTGGGGAGGAAGGGGGAAAGGCAAACCTATTTTTCCAGGCTCTCTCAATTACACAACAGAGCTACTGAGCCCAGCCTCTCCTCCTTCTATTGGCTGAAGCTCCTCCCCTTCTGGCCCCCTGGGGAAGGAAGGAAAGAACCAGAGCTTCCTTTGCCCAGTTCCCTGGATCACATGGGAGAAATACAAGAAAGCACCTTTAAGACCAACAAGTGCTAATGTTTTAAGCATGTTTTAAGTTTTTTAAACTGTGTCCTTTATAAAGTTTATATCTCTGCTACCTAATCTTAAATAGGTACACACATGGCCTGGCCTGACATGGCCCGGCCCAACCTGACATGGTTTGGCCCAACAAGGTCTCATTTATGTCAGATCCAGCCCTCATAATAAATGAGTTTGACACCCCTGCTCTAGATAGAGGGGGAAACTTATTTCTCTGATTTAGTTGCCGAAGTATTAACAAGCATCTTACTAATACCTATATATTTAGAAGTTCCTTTAGTAGCCATATCAAGATTTTACTTGATTCACTACCAAATTCAAAGTCAGCATTGATTAGTATGTAGTTTGAGTCCAGTGGTACCTATAAGACTGTTGGGCTGGGGGAGAGCTCTAATGATTTAAATTATTATTTAATTATTTCCAGTAAATTTAATTGAACCTATATATCTGTGCCTTTGCTGTAACCAAGAAATATCTCTCAATAAATAATTTCCCCCCCACACACATACCTTTTCAAGAAACCAAACTAGTGGAATGCATTCCATAAGAGAACTTATGGGATGCTTAAGACACCTAGCATCATGATTTCTTTAAAACAAAGATATTTTTATGGATCTGGGAAGCTAATAAAAAATTCTGTTGTGACCTGTTTTGACGAAGTTGGTGCTTTCCAATTTAGAGGTATTTAGGAGAAGGAACCATTAGGACGCGGTACAGCTGAAGGATTGACAGGGAAAGAAGTAGTGGGGGGAAGGGGGAATCTCTTGAAGATACCAGCAAGTCTGTAACCTCACTCTTCATCTTCTAATCTTATCTCCCTCCCCTTCTGCCTTGCAAATAAATACTTTTTCTGCATCACATACTCTACTGACTCATCTTAGTCAAACTGCTGAGTCAGGAGAGCTTAACAGAGGCAGCTGCTGAAGAGCCATTCCCAATTCCTTTTGGGAATGACATTGCCTTTTGCAGTTTGATTGATGAGGAAAGTATTTGTACAAGCAATAGGTGATGTAATTGCTTTCTATATATATTCTGATTGTAATATTCAGGAAACTACAAATGTCCTTCTTGGATACACTGAATATTCAATTGCAAAAAAGGCAGTCCATTTGGGGACAGTATTTGTTGGGTTTAATTTCTATATGTCTTAATTATAGCAGTACTTTCAATATGAGATAGATTCCCCCTTTTTAAGTGAAGGAACTTGTGCCATTTTAGCATGTATGGCTAATAATGTAGGTTTGTTTAATTGTCATCAGAAAAGGCCTACTGAATTAGACCATTCAGTCCAGTATCCTCTTTCCCATAGCAACCAAACAGAGGCTTTCTTTCTCTCCCATTGTGGCTTTGGCTGAATCCTGTCCAGCCCAGCTTTTCAAGGTGCTTCATAGTCTATTGATACTTCAATCCAGGGCTTTTTTTGTAGAAAAGGCTCAGCAGGAACTTATTTGCATATTAGGCCACACCTCCTGATGTGAGCATTGTTTCACATAGGGCTTTTTATGGAGAGCCAGTTTGGTGTAGTGGTTAAGTGTGTGGACTCTTATCTGGGAGAACCAGGTTTGATTCCCCACTCCTCCACTTGCACCTGCTAGCATGGCCTTGGGTCAGCCATAGCTCTGGCAGAGTTTGTCCTTGAAAGGGCAGCTGCTGGGAGAGCCCTCTCCAACCCCACCCACCTCACAGGGTGTCTGTTGTGGGGGAGGAAGGTAAAGGAGATTGTGAGCTGCTCTGAGACTCTTCGGAGTGGAGGGCGGGATATAAATCCAATATCTTCTTCATCTTCTTATAGAGAAAGTCCAGCAGGAACCCATTTGCATATTAGGCCACACCCCCTGATGCTAAGCCAGATGGAACTGTGTTCCTATGCTCAAAAAAAGCCCTGCTTCAATCCAATCCCCTTATATAAGTTCATAGTTTGGTTTAAAGCCGCAATGCTATTGCAAGATGATTTTATGATTAAAATCTGTCAGATCTGGCCCAAATAAGATACTTGTTTATTTATAAAGTAATTGTAAAAAACTTGTCAATTTTGTGAAGATAGTTTGGATTGGTTTCCCTCACTGAAGAGGACAGGATGCTTGGGGCTACAAAGGGCCACCATCTATCTTCAGTTTAAAACCCTGCTTGCTTACTGTCAAGCATCAATATTTCCCAATAATCAGTCTTTTGTTATTGAATCATAAGTTGCTTTTTTGTAGAAACTCAATAGCTTTACCAAGAATCCTTGGAAGTTAATGACATATACAGACTTACATAGTTACTTTATAGGATAGCTTCAAAGGGTATCATACAGATGCAATTTGAGTCACGAGTTCAAAGGTTACCACATAGTATCTCTTTTATTACTTAGGAATGTAGGCTATTAAAAACATCTCCCTTTCTCACACTTTCTCTGAGGCCAGATAAGACCTGTCTGTGTGAATCTGGGGGAGAGGCGCATCACACTGTTACCAGCCAGGCTAACCTAAACATCCTTGGGCCAGATGGATTTATTACTTGCCTTTAGGTTGTAAAAGAGGGGGGAGCAGAAGAGGTTGGTGATCTGCTCTTTGTCTCGGGGACTATTGTGGCACACAGAAATATGCATGCTTGACTTACTGCCCCCCCCCCAAAGACCCTTTTCGGGGTTTGGAAGGATGTTTGGCATAGAATTTTTAATCAGTTCTGGGACTCTCACATTTGAGCTTTCGACCCACTCATCGTGTGCTACAGAGAAATGTTTCCATCTAATCAGAAAATACAATACACTTTAGTGTAGCATCAAGAATTTCTTTTACATCATGATGATTCTGATCCCCAATTGGAATAGGTTCTGGAACTTGTGGTCGGGGGTGCCAAGACGTAGTTCCAGGGTCCCTCCGGAGTAAACTGCAATGAAAGATGGGGTGTATCTTACTAAACAGTTAGGTAATTCAAGTTCTACTGTCACTTTATTGATTACTCATTTAATACGGAACGGTCCCAAGAACTTGTAGGCCAGGTTTAGAAAGTTGCGGTAATGACAAGTTCTTGGTTGACAGAAACACTGTATCTCCCACTTTAAAATCCCAAGCGGGTGAATGGCGTTTGTCATAATGCTTTTTGTAAGTCTCTTTTGCCATTTCTAGGTTCTCTTGGATATTGTTCCAAACTTTCCCCAATTTTCCCCACCACTGTTCAAAAGATGATGGCACTTCTGGCATTACTCCCCCAGGTAATAGAGGGAAGGGTTTCCCCTCATAACCATTCACTACCAAAAAAGGAGAAGTTTTGGTGGGAAAATCAGTGTTCTGGATTTGCTAATACTAGATGAGGTTTAGCTGTCTTTAGCCAATCAGGTAAAGACTTTGGGAAGAGATCTCAGGGGCAACAGCAGGCTCTGGGATGAGTGGAAGTTTGGAGTCCAAATAGGAAATAGGGCTGTATCCTGATGTGAGAAAACAGTTTCTTGGATTTCTAGGACATCAAAGGGGGCTTCTGGATGGGTCTTTGATGCTTCCGGATGGTGCCAGGACCTCAGCCTTGTCTGAGTCTTCCTCTTCGTTGCTTGAGGAAGAGGAGTCAGAGCCCTAGTCCATTACAGTTCTTTATGTGGACTTCCTGAAAAAAAAATTCACAAACATGGATTAGACTTTTCCAGGCAAAGCCCGAAGAAAAAATTACTTTAGCTCTCAAATTTTTCCCTTGGTTCCTTAAATACTTGTTTCACTCTTTGATATGTCTCACTAACCTTTTGTCTCACTAACCTTTTTGAGGGTGTGAACACACATGTGGACAAGGGCAACCCAGTAGATGTTATTTACGTAGACTTTCAGAAAGCGTTTGATAAAGTTTCTCTTCAAAGGCTCTTAAGTAAACTCAGCAGTTAAGGGATAAGTGAACAAGTCCTCTTGTAGACTAAAAGCTGGATATTAGGAGGAAACAAAGAGTGAATATAAATAGGCAGTTTTGACAGTGGAAGGTGGTAAAAACAGGGGTATCTTAGGGCTCAGTTCTAGGTCCAGTGCTTTTTAACTTGTTCATGAATGATTTGGAGTTGGGAGTAAGCAATGAAGTAGCTACGTAGTTTGCAGATTATACAAAGCTGTTAAGGGCGGTGAGAACCAGGGAGGACTGTGAGGTGCTCCAGAGGTATCTGTAAAAGCTGAGTGGGTGGGTGTCAATGTGGCAAATGAAGTTCAACATACAAAAGAACAAAGTAATGTACATTGATGGGGTCCAAACTGGTGGTAACTGACCTGAAGAGAGATCTTGGAGTTGTAGAAGATAACTCACTGAAGATTTTGACTCAGTGTGTGACTACAATTTTTTTTTTAAAAAATGCAAATGTCTACAGCATTTCCCTGATTATTAGGAAGGGAATTGAAAACAAACCAGCCAGTAACATAATGCCCCTGTATAAATCTATGGTGTGACCTCATTTGGAATACTGTGCACAGTTTTCTGGTCACCATACCTAAAAAGATGTAGCACCCAAACAGATCTCAGGGGCAGAAAAGGGCACCCAAAATGATTAAGGAGATGGAACATCTTATATATGAAGAAAAGTTAAAGAAGTTAGGGCTTTTAACTTGGAGAAATGATGACTGAGAAGTGAGATGATAGAGGATTACAAAATTATGCATTGGATAGAGAAGGCGGAGAAACAAGTACTTTTCTCCCTTTCTCACAATACAGGAACTCATGGGCACTCAATTAAATTAATGAGCAGCAGGCTTGGAACAAATAAAGGAAGTACCTACTTTTTCACCCAAAGAGTAATTAATATGTGGAATTCACTATTGTAGGAAGTGGTGGCAGATGCTAGCACAGACAGCTTCAAAAGGCAATTGGATAAACATGGAGCAGAGGTCCATTGGTATAGTGGCACAGAGTGGTAAAGCTGCAGTACTGCAGTCAGAGCCCTCTACTCACAACCTGAGTTCGATCCCAGCAGAAACTGGTTCAGGTAGCCGGCTCCAGGTTGACTCAGACTTCCATCCTTCTGAGGTCGGTAAAATGAGTACTCAGCTTGCTGTGGGGGGAAGTGTAGATGACTGGGGAAGAGCCAGTTTGATGTAGTGGTTAAGTGTGCGGACTCTTATCTGGGAGAATCGAGTTTGATTCTCCACTCCTCCACTTGCACCTGCTAGCATGGCCTTGGGTCAGCCATAGCCCTGGCAGAGGTTGTCCTTGAAAGGGCAGCTGCTGTGAGAGCCCTCTCCAGCCCCACCCACCTCACAGGGTGTCTGTTGTGGGGGAGGAAGGTAAAGGAGATTGTGAGCTGCTCTGAGACTCTTTATTTTTATTTTATTTATTTTTATTTATTTAAGATTTATATCCCGCCCTTCCCACAAGTGGCTCAGGGCGGCTTCCAATAGTAGATCCATCAAAATTACACATATAAAGGGATCCATATTTAAAACAGATAAAACAGATAAAACAGATAAAACCCTAGTTATTAATACACACTCTAGTTATTAATACACACTCTTTGGAGTGGAGGGTGGGATATAAATCCAATATCTTCTTCTGCTTCCCAGCCCGTAAAAAGTCTGCCGTGAAAACATTGTGAAAGCAACGTCACCCCAGAATCGAAAACGACTGGTGCTTGCACAGGGGACTACCTTTACCTTTTTTTAATAGATGGAACACTATGCCTGGGGCAATGATGTCCTGTATCCTAGGGGGGCAACAGTTGGAGGGCTTCTGGAGTTTTGGCCCTGCTGATAAACCTCCTGATGGTACCTGGGTTTTGGCCACTGAGTGACACAGAGTGTTGTACTGGATGGGCCACTGGTCTCATCCAACATGGCTTCTCTCATGTTCTTATGTAATGGTCCTGATTGGTAGTCTTCTTCTGATGTATTTTTTAAAAAGTCTGACTGAATTCTTTTAGCAATCTATTCCTTAGGTTTTTAAAAATGTTGTCAACATATTTGTCTGACAAACAATTGCAAATATTATCCTTTTTGTTCTCCTTTGGCATGGCTTCCATTTTTTTCAAAGGAGATCTGCATGCCTTTTACAGGTGTACTTTCTATCTCAACTTCAGTTGCCATAGTTTTAAATAACTTCAAAGCATCCCAGAGAGATTTGGCTCTCTTAACTGTCCCTTTCAACTTCATTCTAACTAATCCTCTCAGTTTTTGAGCAGCTTCCTCTTTGAAAATCAAATGTGACCACACTGGATTTTTTGGGCAGCTTTCCACTTACTGATGTTGGATTTCATAGCATATGGGTGTTACCGTTCCCAGTTAGCTTGAAAATGCTTACATCTTGCATTGGGTCATGGGCATCTTGTAGATTAAGTCCAACAAAGTCATCTCTTCTCTTGGTCAGTTTCATGCCTAACAGTGTGATCCTAAGCAAAGCTACATGCTTCTGAATCCATCAAAGCCAGTAGGCTTTAGAAGGAGTACTTCTGTTTAGGATTACACTGTAACTGTTCCAAATTATAGTCATTCAGGGCAGTCTTAACGCATGGGCCTGATGGGAACTTGCCTGTAGGCCCCACAACCATAGGGGCCCCATACTAATCTGTGCATGATGCAGTACTAATAACCACGTATTGATAGTTTGTGAATACATGAATGAATAAACTTTTGATTTGTTTTTCAAGCCTTGTGTATTGTTCAAATGTTTATCATGTTGATTAGTTGTTGCTGCACAGCATGTTTTTAATGTTTCAACACCGATTTTGTTGGAAGTGCCAATAAAATAAATATATATATAATTTTATCGACCATTTACGTTTTTATTCCTGTGAGTAGTTGTCATAGGGGCCCAGTACTCTGCTTTGCCCGGGGCCCATAACGATGTTAAGACGGCCCTGCAATCATTTATTATATCTAGAAATGTTGTCACTTTGTCATGACCCCAACTACATTTACTCTAGCATTATGATTGTACATTTTCTGCTTTGGCTGCCTCTCTTCCCATAGTTGTTAGTCACATAAGCTAAATGAAACAAATAGGCTTAATTATATTATCCTCACATATTCCCTGGGTCTGCCTTGAGGACTTTAAGCAGCTTCCTAGGTTTGTGGAATCCTAATTTAGATTGGGACTATAGCACATGAGAAGACAGTCTCCCCCCAATACAATTTTCTTGACCTGAAATGGCCCAAGGGAAAATGAACACAGAGCCGACTGTTGAATGTAAGTTCCCCGATGGAGCAAATAGCTTCTGCCCACAGTCATCTCAGGTTGGGGAAACAGTAAAGGTGGAAACCCCCTCTCCCCCATGTGTTACAGTCCCAATTTGAATTAGGTCCCCACCTACCTGGGAAATGAGTTCCCAGCAAGGATTGCCAGGTGTAGATGATCAAAAGTCTTTGTGGTAGCTCATGAAACTAATGTAATGCTTAGCTACACTCTTAGAAATAAGTCCCACTGATTTCATTGAACTTTACTTCTTACTGAACATGCCCAGGATGATAGCCTCAGTGCAGACTGAAAGAGCAATCCCAAGCAAGTCTACTCAGAATCCTCATACATAGTATGAAACAAAAGCATTTAAAGTAAAGCTGAAAACATTGTGGGGTTTTAGTTTTAAGAATGTAGTTTGTAAAATTATTAACAGCATGGCAAAAAATGTTTTGCTTTTGCATAACACTTCTAGACCAATGAAATCTAATTTAGCAAGGCAGGGTTTTTTTCTGTTGCAAAGTAGAGTTTCTTGTTCAGAGGCACTGTAATTCTTAGTGCAACACAGTTCTACTTCTCTAAGCACATTGACAGTGGTTTACTCTGTTTAGGACAGCACTGTTTTGAATACCAGAAGCTGGAGACAAACAAGGCAGGAAAGACTGTCACTTTTATAGTGGCCTGTCCACTTCCTGGAGCCACCTGTCTGGCTTTGCTTGGGAATTTCTCCCAACTCCGCCCCAGTAACTATACTTCATTATATATGGATAGTCATATTTGCTTAAGTGTAGAAGTGAACACATATCGGACCTAGGAAGGTTTTTGACTGTTGGAGAGGAGTGGTGATGGTGCCAGACGTATTATTTAGTCTAATCTAGATAGGCAGGTGTGACGGTAACGAATGGGTTAACAAGAAAACTAAGGACGCATAGAGCCTGCATCAGATGACCTGAGGGTGGGGGCCAGAGTGCTCGGAACTCTCAGAGGAGATTGACAGCTAACGGCTGGGGGCAGTTAGTGTCAGACAGAGTCTGAGGGAGACTGCTGAAGAGAGCAGTTGGTCCGAGAAGGAGCTGAGACAGGAGCTGAGGAGGGTCTTCGAGAGAAGCAAAGCTCACTGTTCACTCTATAAAGACAGCCAAGGGGCTGTGTATGACTAAAGGAGAGTCACAGTAAAAGACCTGAGATGTCACAGACACAGAGACACTTCTCTTAAGAGCTAAAGAGGTGGCTGAGGGAAAGATGTGGGTCTAGAAGTCTGAAGGACTGGAAGAAGAGACACCAGTCGACTTAAGGGACTTGGCACATTATACCCAAGAGGCCAACCTAGAATAGTGTTGGAGAGTGAATTTGTATGATCTGTGAAATCTGAGAGACCTAAGTGAACTAGATATTATAAAGCCTGAACTACGAAGAAACTGTTAACTGCTTGAGATACAATATAGCCCATGTATATAATCTAGCTAGGCAGGTTTTACTATTGTCGGTCTCTCCCACTAAGAGCAAACTCAGACCTCCCTGCATAAATTACAACTCCAGGATATTCTTCTTTTAAAAAACTGAGGCAACCCTATCAACATCTATTAACTTGCTTAATTAAATAAAAGAGGAGAGGGGAGAAATGCATAACGTGAGTAGCAAGTGACGTTCCCTCTAAATTGGAGTCTTGTGAGCAAAAATTCTAATTTGTGAGTTACTGACAAAGCTTTGAGCTATTGGGTCTGGGTAAAAGTCGGATCTACACGGATCTTCATAAATTCATATGATTTTTACATTGAAATGAAATAAACCAATATTATTCTGTAGATCCTGTCTTAGACTATAGGCAGGGCCACAAAAATCATGCCTCCTTGAATTCGTGGCGCCTCAGCAGTGCAAAAACAGGGCTCCAAAGCACGGATCCTCATGAATTCATATGTTTTTTATGGTGAAATGAAATCAAACCACCATCATGTTATAAATCCTCTCTTAGACTATAAGTAGCACTGGAAAAATCATGCCTCCACGAATCTGTGGCACCACAGCACTGAAAAAACATGTTTCCAAACCACGGATCCTCATGATTTTGTTTTGAGCCACTCCAAGATCACCAACCAATCACATATCATGTCCATGGGCAGAGTTTGCACCACATAAATCATGGATCCATAGCTTCGCGGCTCCGCCAGGGACCAAAACATGATTATGAACCACGGATCCTCATGGATCCCCATGATTTCTGCTTCGGATCCCCCCAAGCCCTCCATCCAATCACATATCATGTCCATGGGCAGAGTTTGCACCAAAGAAATCAGATGCACGGCTTTGTGGCAGCACCAGAGACCAAAAACTTGGTTTTGAACCACGGATCCTCATGGATCCCCATGATTTTTGCCTTGGATCCCCTGAAACTCACCATCAAATTCTTATATCATGTCCCTGGGCATTGTTTGCACCACAGAAATTGTGGATCCATGGTTTCTGGGGTGCAAACTCTGCCCATGGACATGGTATGTAATTGGATGGTGGGCTTGGGGGATCCAAAGCAGAAATCATGTGGATCCATGAGGATCCGTGGATCAAAACCGAGTTTTTGGTCTCTAGTGCTGCCACGAAGCCATGTATCTATGATTTCTGTGGTGCAAACTCTACCCATGAACATGATATAAGAATTGATGGTGAGCTTGGGGGGATTCAAAGCAAAAATCATGGGATCCATGAGGATTCGTGGTCCAAAACCAAGTTTTTGTGCTATGGTGCTGCCACGAAGCCGTGGACCCACAATTTCTGTGGTGGAAACTCTGCCCATGGACATGATATGTGATTGGATGGTGATCTTGGGGTGGCCAAAAGCAAAAATCATGGGGATCCATGAGGATCTGTGGTTCAAAACCAAGCTTTTGGTCCATGGTGCTGCCACGAAGCCGTGGATCCATTTCTGTGGTGCAAACTCTGCCCATGGACATGATGTGCGATTGGATGGTGAGGTTGGGGGGATCCAAGGCAAAAATCATGGGAATCCATGAGGATGCATGGTCCAATACCAAGTTTTTGTTCCATGGTGCTACTGCAAAGCCATGGATCCATGATTTCTGTGGTGGAAACTCTGCCCATGAACATGATGTGTGATTGGATGGTTGACTTGAGGGGATCCAAAGCAGAAATCATGAGGATCCATGAGGATCCCTGGTCCAATATCAAGTTTTTAGTCCATGGTGCTGCCATGAAGCCATGGATCCATGATTTCTGTGGTGCAAACTCTGCCCATGGACATGATATGTGATTGGATGGTGAGGTTGCTGGGATCTAAGGCAAAAATCATGGGAATTCATGAGGATATGTGGTCCAAAACCAAGTTTTTGGTCCATGGTGCTGCCACAAAGCTGTGGATCCATGATTTTTGTGGTGGAAGCTTTGCCCATGGACATGATATGCGATTGGATGGTGAGGTTGGGGGGATCCAAGGCAAAAATCATGAGGATCCATGAGGATCTGTGGTTCAAAACCAATTTTTTGGTCCATGGTGCTACCACTAAGCCATGGATCCATGATTTCTCTGGTGCAAACTCTGCCCATGGACATGATATAAGAACTGACGGTGAGTTTGGGGGGATCCGAAGCAAAAATCATGAGGATCCATGAGGATCCGTGATTTGGAAACATGTTTTTCCACTGCTGTGGCGCCACAGATTCGTGGAGGCATAATTTTTCTGGTGCTGCGTATAGTCTAATAAAGGATGTACAGCGTGATGGTGGTTTGATTTCATTTCACCATAAAAATCATGAATTCATGAGGATCCATGATTTATGTGGTGCAAACTCTGCCCATAGACATGACATGTGATTGGTTGGTGATCTTGGGAGTGGCACAAAACAAAAATCATGAGGATCTGTGGTTTGGAAACATGTTTTTTCAGTGCTGTGGCACCACAGATTCGTGGAGGCATGATTTTTCTGGTGCTACTTATAGTCTAAGAGAGGATCTATAACATGATGGTGGTTTGATTTCATTTCACCATAAAAATCATATGAATTCATGAGGATCTGTGCTTTGGAGGCCTGTTTTTGCACTGCTGAGGCACCATGAATTCAAGGAGGCATGAGTTTTGTGGCCCTGCCTATAGTCTAAGACAGGATCTACAGAATAATACTGGTTTTATTTCATTTCAATGTAAAAATCATATGAATTCATGAAGATCCGTGTAGATCCGACTTTTACCCTTTTCCTGAGCGATTGCATAAATTAGTGTGCTCTGGGGTCATCCTTCCTGAGCTAAGACAAAAATGTGTGAGCTGGAAACTAAAAATCTGTGAGCTAACTCAGTTTACAGGGAACACTAATAGCAAGAGATCGTGAAACGCTATTGCTGAAGAGGCTCCTACTCCTTCCCAAGGAATCATAGCACGTTATTTTATTAAAACTGAGCTATTAATATCGATGGCAGATGAAAGAGGTTGGAATATTAGACCCCTTTCTAAACTAAAGCTATGCGTTCATCCTTTTTTAAAACTGAAGAAACTCCTCCCTGCCAATGCACTAGGCGCTGTATACAAAAATAAAAGTATGTTCATAATCCATGACTCACAGACTTCCTCCTCCCTCCGGCGCCCAAACTTTTCTGGGCACTGTAGTCCCGTGATGGGTTGAGCTTGCGGAAGAGTCCGCGGAGAGTGGAATGGACCTACGATTCCCAGAAAGCAGTGCGTCTGGAGCGTCTGTTGCCATTTAAAGAGGAAGGAAGTAAAAATAAAGCCCATTCTTTGATAGCTAAGGGGGCATACGATATCCCCCTCCCCGACCTCTTCGGGAATTGCTCCCACCCACCCATTGTAACGCGAACCTCCCTCTTCCCAAGGCCCAGGACGGGTCGGCAGGAAGAGGTTAAAGAGGGGCGGGGGTGAGAGATGGCCCCTCCCGCCCGGGCTGGAAGCTGGGACTTCCTGTGACAGTTCATTTCCTTGTTGGTCGGGGCTGGAGGAGGAGGAGCCTGGGCAGGGAATGGTCTCGCTCCTGCTCGCTCTCCTCCTCCCCTCCTCGCTCGCTCGCCCCCCCTCCCCGGCCCTGGGAGCTCGCCGCTTAAGTGGCAGCGTTACCTTGTCGCGATGTTGCAGGGCCGGGGCTGCAGCCGCGATGGTAACAGTGTGGCCAGGCCGGGCAGCTAGCTTGCGACTCGCAGGCTCTGGCGACGGCGGCTCCTGCTGCTTTCTTCGGGGATATTTCCCTCTCCCGCCCGCGCCTCAGCAGATGCTCCAGGAGTCCCTTTGCAAGCCTGCTCTGTCTCTTTATGCGAAGGGACCTTCATGGCTTTAGGAACGAGACGGGAAAAGGTACGGCCATGCCTTCGCCGCCCGCTTTTTCCACTCCTTTTTAAAATTATTTTTAAATTGACAGTTTCGTAGGGGAGGGTGAAGATGGGGGGTTGTGTTAGGTGGGGGTTTCTCTCTCTCTCTCTTTTTGGAGTAAGATGAGATTCTCCCTCGCCCTCGATCTGAGAAGAGATTTTGCCGTGTCTCTCTTCCAAAGGTGATGTTGCTGTACGATGACGGTGGTATCGGGACGTCGTTGAAGTAAATTATGGAAGCTTGTTGTTTTATCTCTCTCTCTTTTTTTCCCTGTAGGCGTGAATAAATATCAAGCTCTGCCTTCCAGGACTGGAAAAAGCGTTTGACCTTTAAGGATAAAAGCAGGATATTGCTGCAAAAGGATTATTATTTTTTTTGGCTTGGTTCAAGACTTGGAAGAATTGTGTAGTGTATGTGTATATGTATGTACATACATACATATAGATTTGAAGTGTCATACTTAACTTGCTAAACTAAGACTATAAGCAACACACTTGGAAGCAATGAAGAAGTTCTTTGACTCTCGCCGAGAGCAGGGGGGATCTGGTGCTGGTTCTGGTACCATTGGGGGAAGCAGCAGCAGCACCGGACCAGGCAGTGGATATATAGGCCGGGTTTTCAATATCGGAAGGCATCAGGTGACAGTTGATGAGGTTCTAGCTGAAGGTAAGATGATGCATTTGCTCCACCCTTCCTTCACGCCCTTTAATGCTTGCTCAGTTTAGTGAATGAGGTTCTTAACCTCTGCTCAGCTGTTCCTCCCCCTGCCTATTTCATTTTCTTCGGAAAAATGATGCTATGGAAAAGCCATGTTGCTTTGCTTATTGAAATGCTGGGATGCTTATTGAAATGGCCTACAGTCCTGCCTTTCATTGACACCCTCCCCCCCTTAAATTCTAATTTTGAGAAGTAGTCAGGCAACAAACTTAAACAAGAAACAGCTGCTCAGGTTAACGGCATCTCCCAGTACCTAAGTTGGAACACTTAAAAAAAATTTTTTTTGTACAGCAACAAAATTATGTAACAAGCTAGGCTGCACTGGTGCAAGTATTAATAGGGAGAGGCAGTTGATTTCCTTCTAGCTCTTCCACCCTGTTTTGAGTACTGTAAGGAGGTAATTGTGTATATAGAAGTACATTTCTTTTTCTTTGTAGTGCCTGTTATATAGCAGATGCAGAGCAAATTCCTGTAATGTGTGTTTGGTGTGGACCTCTGGGATTTGGGTTACATTTTAAAAAAAACAGCTGTATAACAGGGGTGGCCAACGGTAGCTCTCCATATGTTTTTTGCCTACAACTCCCATCAGCCCCAGCCAACATGGCCAATGGCTTGGGCTGATGGGAGTTGTAGGCAAAAAACATCTGGAGAGCTACCGTTGGCCACCCCTGCTGTATAATGTTCCTAAAGGGCCCCATAATCCAGACCCATAAAGTTTGCAGTGCTGAATGCCAATGGCCTTTTACTTCATGCTGAATTGGTGCAGTCTAGGCATGTGAAATCTTAAAATGTTAGTTAATGTCTGTGAATCCATTTGAAGTGGTGGGAGGAGAGAAAAAGGGAGGTCCCTTTTTCTCTCCTCCCACCACTTCAAATGGATTTTAAAATATATGTAACCTTATCCTTGACCTTCAAGTTCATGCTATTCTTTAGGCCTGTTCATGACTTAAGAGTTTGCAGCAGCCTCTGTTTGAAGAATGGAAAATGGAGAGTTTAGTGTTCATAATATATTGTGTAAGACCAAAATACCCAGAATGAGGGAATCTGGTTAGCAAAATTGGATGCAGGATACTTGCTTTGCCTCTTTATCCTTTTGCAAAGGTAATATTATGAAACTACCCACTTCAGTTTGCCAAAATGTGCGATTTACCAAAGTGGGTATTTATGTACAGAGGTTTTTGGGAAAAATTTGTCTCTGGATGTTTGCACAGTCAGGACTGGTTCCGACCTAGGGTAACCAAAATGCTGTTTGGTCATGCTGAATTGCCGCAGGCATTACACATAGTACAGAGAAAGTGGGCAGGAGGCCAGCCCTTATCATCTTTACCCAAAAAACCAAAGTTAATAAAAATTACCATCTCCTGTTGTGTGAGGCACTATTTGAGCCAAGCTGTATCAGGTGTCTGTCTTTGCTTATGCCAACCAGGCCCTATCTATGCAGAGATTCTGGGGCTAAGCTACAAAAATAGTCCTGCCTTCCTCTTGCTTACTACCACAGGAAACAGAAGACTTCCTTTGAAGATGATTTGAGTAACTTGCCAGCAGATTCTCCTGATGATGATGATGATGATGATGATGCAAGCTGGGAAGGAGCTCCTGCTAGTACTGGGAGATGCTGCTCCTAGAGAAGTCCTTCTTTATACCTTCAGTGGTACAATTTGTGCTGTGCTCTCTGGGACTCTCCTGGTCACAGAGTGGTATTGCAGGGGAGGAACTATGAATATTGGAATCATGCATGGTAGTATCCAGACCCATCTCTGTTTTGTTTGGAAGAGCAAGGGGCTGACAAAAAGGTCCACTTGCAGTTTCAAGACTGTCCTGGGGTCTGCAGAAGGAATTCCAGAGGGAATGAAAGGAAGAAAGAACAAGAACGGGGTCCCCTGAACAGTGTTCCTTCTAAGCTGAATTAGTGTGAGCTACCTCACAGTTTTTTAGCCTCTGGCTCACACATTTTTGTCTTGGCTCAGGAAAAATAGCCCCAGAGCAAACTATTTTATGCAGTAGCTCACAATTTTAATGCCAGTAGCTCACTGAGTAGAATTTTTTTCTCACAAGACTCCACAGCTTAGAGGGAGTATTGCCCCTCCTGACCCAAGGCTGTCTCAGAGCTCTCTCAGAGCTCTAGTGGGGTGACAGTCCTCCCTTGGAGAGACCAGTTTCCAGCAAAACTATGGTTCCTTGCCTTGTGTGTTATAAGAGTTTTTATACAACGTAATGTTAGTTGTGATTCAGTCATTCTGCTGTTTGGAGACTGGGATGCATATTTTACAGGGCCATTCTAATCAGTTTACCCTTTTAACTCTATTGACTTCAATTGGTTTAGATGGGTGTAACTCTGTTTAGGATTGCACCATTATTGGCTCTTGCTGGGCCATCCTTTTTTAGGGGCTGTCTGTGTGCGAATGCAAAGAGGGAGGAGGAAGCAAAACAGTGATGGAAAGAGGAGCTTGGTGGTTTTCCTTTATAACCAAAAGTGAAAGGGTATTTTTTAAAAAAGACTTTCAAGCGCCGTATGTTTGATAAGACAAGTGACAACAATATACTCGCCACTTGACAGTCTGTATTCTATTGGAGCTGGGTCCATGTGTGAGCATTCTGTATAAACTACAGGAGCAGGAGGTATGACACGCTGTGTCTTGAGTCCCTATCTGTAATGGGCTTCTGCCCGCTGGTCCCCAAAGAACCAGGTGGTTACAAAGGAAATGCATATATGGCATTTCCAACTTACAATACTAGTTTTGTTGCAAACATTCCATATATTTCATTTATTTGCTTTGTAGTTTGCCTTTCTTATTGAGACTCAAGGTAGATTACACAGTGTAAGTCAACACTGTCAATAGAATGAAGCACCTAATAAGTAATGTAATAGGACTAAGATTATAGATATTGCAAGGCAAAGCATAAAGTATTAGACATGGTATGTTAATGCAGAAAATGGTATTACATTAAGTATAAAACAATGCAGTGAGAGTTGGATAATACATACAGCAAATTATTTCAGTCATCCTGACAGCAGTCCGTAAGGTAGGGTGAGATCCAAAATGGAGACTTCAAAATTTACACTCTACTAACTAGGCCCAATCAGAAACAACCTTGTGTCTAAGCTTGCCTGTACGAAAGAGTCTTGCTTCAAATCTAGCTCAGGCTTTGGGCCTGTAAAAGAACGCTTTGTATTTGTTCTCTTAGATTCTCTTTTGCGTACCTTACTTGAGCATGTTGGATGGGTTACTCAGGAGAGTGCTTTTAGCAGACATATGCTGATGATGGGGCATGGGCTGAGGGAGGAGCTGATCTGTAAGTAGGTTTCCAGGGCTCCTGCTGTAGTGTGGAACCTCCTGGCAAGCCCAACCATTACCTGCTGGCACATGCGATGCCAGAGGGAGGAAAATAGGGGTGCAAGCTGGCATTGCATTAGTTTGTTGATGTAACTTCCAGCAAAACCCAAAAGTGATGTAATGACTGGGGAGTGCTTTAAGATTTGCAAAAAACTTTATAGTTTAACCACAGAACATTTGCAAATCCTAGAGTCCTTCTCCATATTATGACTAGGGTTGTCAGGTCTAGAGATGTGAAGGCCCGGAAAAAAACACGGAAAAATTTGGGGAAATAACATTTTTTTTCTCCGTTTTTTTCCTGAACCCTTCCCCCCCCCCCCCCGAAAAATTGAAAAAAGAAAAGAAAAAATTTATTATGGAATGTTTTGTTTTAACATGAATAAAATATTTTAAGACAAGGTGTTCAAATAGTAAACAGTTCAGGAGATTGTTGCTGCATTTGTTACGATTACAAATAAACATTATTTAAAAAGTAAATTCTGTTTGTAGTAATTGTGTGGATACACTATATTTTTAATAAGCTAGTTGTGATAATTTCATGCGAAGTAAAATTATCTCATAGTCATATTTTATGTTTCTAAGGTAACAGAATGACGTTCAATCTGGAAAAGAAGTGCTAATGTAGCATTTTTTTCAATTTTTCCGAAAATTTCTGTTTCCCCCCGAAAAATATCACAAAAAAACCTGGGTTTTTTTCCAAGCTTCAAAATTTCTGGAAAGTTTACATCTCTAGTCAGGTCCCCCTGGCAACTGGTGGGGGTGGGATAGGGATTTACAGGTTAGTGGGAGCCAGGGCTTTTTTGTAGCAGGAACTCTTTTGCATATTAGGCCACACGCTGCTAATGCAGCCAGTCCTCCTAGAGCTTACAGTAGGCTCTGTACTAAGAGCCTGTAAGCTCTTGGAGGGTTGGCTACATCAGGGGGGTGTAGCCTAATATGCAAAGGAGTTCCTGCTACAAAAAAAGCCCTGGTGGGAGCCCTCATTGGAGATTCACTGATGTCATTTCTAGCCACGTGGGATGCAACTTCAGTGTGTTGGGACGCTGCTGATGTCCCCGTATTTGGTACTATGTCCCCTCCTGTTGGCCAGCTGAGCGTAATGGGAAGCACTTGCTGGGGGCAAGGGATTCTTCATCCCCAGCTGGGGCCTGGCAACCCTGATCAAGACATCACTTCCAGTTTATGCTGGAAGTGACATTAGCATGCATGTCCCTGCCCTCCCAAATGCTCCCCGGGTTTGCAAGCTGTGGTGTGGGAACCCTCTCTGTAAGGAATGGGGATACTGGCTTGCTTCCAAGGATTGCAATAAGAGCGAACGAGATGCTTAAAGAATGAAAGGGAGGCTAGGAGTAGGGTTAGTGCTGTAAGACATGGTGTTGCTGCAGTTGGGCTGAAGGGTTATTGCCCTTTGAGAAAAATGGGTTTGTTGGGGAAAATAACACCAGGCCACATGGCGCATAAATGCACTTCTGATAACAAATATCATTCCAGATCTATGTGCTGGCAAAATAATTTTGTGAAAGGCTAGCATGTTACAACTGGCACTATATATCTCAAATTAAGTTGTTTGTTATATTTTGCCACTACAACCCTGTTTTCCCCTTAAATTGTAGTGGAAGGTTTGAAACTATGCTTTAGATAGATATTGACTTGGAGGTCTAGGCTTGTGACCTTGTTCTTCTAAACTGAAGCCCAGGTGATCAACCTTGTCTCAGCTGTACTACTTCAGATGTAGTTGGGGAATGTTCTGCTGTAGGTTTGGCTGAGTCGCCCATCGTGCATGGCAGAGAAGGGAATCTGCACTTTGGTCTCCAAGTCTTAATTCAGGGGTGGTCAAACTGTGGCTCAGGAGCCATGTGGCTCTTTCATGCATATTGTGTGGCTCTTGAAGTCACCACTGCCCCATCAGCTGGCCTGGAGAAGGCACTTGTCTCTTTAAATTAAGCCAAGCTAGCTGGTGGCTTGGAGAATGCATTTAGTTAAAGTTATTTTCTTCCCCCCTCGCCCTCCTCCCATCTGTTTGCTTTCCTTCCTGTCTTGTGGCTCTCCAACATTTGATGATCATGTCTTGCGACTCTCAAACATCTGACGTTTATTCTGTGTAACCCTTTCATTAAGCAAGTTTGGCCACCTCTGTCCTAGTTCAGCACTGGAACCACTGCACAACACTAGATCATATTTTCTCCTTTGCTTTCTTGTATTCTGAGGGAAGAAATGCCCCCACTCATTGGGGAGCATTCCATTATGAGAGGCTCCATTTGCAGTAACTATGCCCCTGATGGCTGGCAGCTTTGAATGGGTGAATTAATGCCATAGAAAATTATTGATTGAGTTGCCATTGCAGTGATCAATCTGCAGAGTCTCATTCACATTGAATGCAACTCAGTTACTGATGAACAGCAACATTAGCTAAGGTTTGAAGGCTGGGGAGGGGAGAGTTGATGTCTTCCACTGGGCTTCTCTCATCCTTTCCAGGTGTTTCATATGGCAGAGTTCTGGTTTTGAGTATATGTATCTGCCTGATGTTGAGATCACTGGACAGACTAGGGACTGTTCTGTTGAGTGGGTGGGTGGTACACCAGGCTTCTTGCTTAGAATTGTTCTCAGACTTGTTAAAGGTTGCTGGCTTTTAGGAATTTTAAGCAGCCTTCAGCATGCACCTTGATGTGCAGGGCCTAGTGCTTTGTCTGTCATGACAGCTATGAGATTGTTCCACTACTCATATTGGGCTGCTGACTACTCATGCAGTGGGACCTTGTTCTGGTCTTCTGTAGGGTTGAAGTTCAATGATTTGGTGAAAGATGTTCCTTTGGTCCACTTGCCATGGACTTGCCATTATCTTGTTACATATGTCTCTCAGTCTTCCAGGGATGGGAAGATGATAATGATGATGATTTTGGATTTATATCACACCTTCACTATGAAACTCAGAGCAGTTCACAATCTCCTTTATCTTCCTCCCCCACAACAGACACCCTGTGAGGTAGGTGAGGCTGAGAGAGCTCTCACAGAAGCTGCCCTTTCAAGGATAACTCTGTGAGAGCTATGACTTACTCAAGGCCATTCCAGCAGCTGCAAGTGAAGGAGTGGGGAATCAAACCCAGTTCTCCCAGATAATAGTTCACGCACTTAACCACAACACCAAACTGGTTCTCTCACTACATCAAACAAGGGAGGGTGGGGGAACATCTACAAAGATTATCCGCCTACCTGGGCTCATAGTTCTGAATGATTGTTGATAACTCCCTAGTAGTCATCATCTGGAATCCCTGTTAAAAGCCTTAGTAGGTCTCTGGAACTTGAATGAACCAAGAAATCGATACAATCACTTCTAAGTGCCCTCATCCATCTCACAGCACTCAGCTCAAAGGTTTATTGAGGTGTTGCAGTGAACTAGTGGGCAACTAGAACGCAAGTATTGAAAAACTCAGGACAAATGTGACTAAATGTAGCCCAGAGGCCCCTCAGCGGCAATGACGGCTGTGGAGCTGGCTCTCTACCACAGTTGGTCTGCACAAAGCAGTCCATCTGAGCTGTTCTGAGTGGTTAGTTCTGCTTCTGATATAGACTTGGATCATTTGATCGCTTACTGTGACACCTTTGTAAGGCTTTTACTGATAAAAATCACTCAGCTGGCTTGAGTTCCATTAGTTCAATCTCAAAACGTTATTGGAGACATCTAATCTCAATTGCTTGGATGAATTTCAGTTATTGTTACCTGAGGACAGGTGTGAGCTGCTTGGAGGAGTTTGGCCTCAGCTCCTCAGTGGTAACACTTCCTTGTTTTTAGCTTACTGCTAGCCAGGGAGGGATTGTCCAGATGAGACTCGGAGTCAGTACATGCTTCTTAGCAAAAGAGAGGAATGCCAGCTGCCTTGAAGGTTGTGGAACCCTTCTTGAAGAAGCCATCTTTGGACCCAAGAACCCCAGCTAATAGATCCTCTTTTGGAGCCAGTGATATCTGGTCAATGCTATTTCTGTCTCGTTTTTCACCTGGGTTTGGGACAGGAACTGCCTTGGTTTTCCAGGTTAATGAATTATGCTGTGTGGGAATGTGTTCCTTCTGATTCTCTTAGCAGTTTTCAGTATTTGAACAGTCTTTCTGGGCAAGGTTGATGGAGAGAGTTTTTGAGGGGTGGTTCTCCACCTATGTGGCTGATTGGTGCACCTGCTGCTACCTTTTGTAAAATGTTTTAGGGTCGTAGAATTCTTGTTGTGGAGTCCTGCAGAAGTTATGTCAATATGAAACTGCTGGGAGAGATCACTGAGTGATATATGGAGCAAAGTATCATCAATATGTGTATTCATTTCTGGACTCAGTCAGTGCTGGGTGTTAACCAGTGAAGTCTTGAGTAGCCTGGGACGGTTTGCCCCCATATATACATGCTTGTCCTTTGAGATCTTTGTATTAGGTAGTGTTCCAATTGCTTGCACTGTGTAAGGTGAGATGGCTAGTGCCAGGGCCTTCTAGGTGGTGACACCTATATTGATTTGTACCGATATGTATGTATGAATGCATACTTTGATGCAAGATTTTTGTCTGTGTTTTTTTTACCACTGTTACCTGATGATTACCAAACTCTTCTATTGCAGCTTTTAAAGCTGTTTCTGTAGACTTTGTTCTAGTATTAAGTTGTCTATGTGATGTAGGTCATTGTTGTTTATAGATCTGTCACAAACCACCTTGAAAACCATTTTGGTTGAAAGATGTAGGCTAGAAGAACTTTAAACAGACATGCATATGTGAACCAGCCCTTCATGACTGCAGTGTCTGATGATGACTCACACATGTGTGGGTCTTGCTGTAGCTACTTTAGACCATAGAAAGAACTTTTTCAGTGCCTAAAAAAAAAGGTAGTCCCCTGTGCAAGCACCAGTCGTTTTCGACTCTGGGGTGACGTTGCTTTCACAACGTTTTCACAGCAGACAGATGCATTGCCTAGTATCACTCAATTCAGTACTTGAGTCCATTTGTAGATTGAGCTGCCAGTGATCAGGTGCTGTATATGATGAACTTGTATCTGAGCAACTCTTTACAACTCCTCCTAGTTTTAGGAGAAATTTGGGCCACAGCAGAAATGACATGGGATCAGAGGGCAACAGGAAGGCTGATGGGAAAAGTTCCAATGCTGGAATCAAGCAGATACTTCCATGTATGAATGGGATCCCCGGTTCATTCCCCAACTTATCTGTTTAACGGGTCTCAGGGCAGAGTTGGGGAGAGCTCTGAATAGATGGGAAAACAGTCTGATTCTATGTGGCTTTATAGTTTACAAGTTACACTTATGCTTTGCGTGCAAACAATCCCAGTCAACTCTCCGTAAGATCTCGGGTATCAAGGCAGGGAGTGGTTTTTCTTTGCCTGAGATCATGGAGCTGCTGACAGTCAGCATAGACAATCCTGGGCTAGATTAACCTTTGGGCCTAATTTGGCATGAGGCATACTCAAAATAGGCCTTAGGCTTGAGAATGAGAGCTTCAGAGAGAGAGTGTATTGTAAGCATCTATGGAAGATCAAGAACCAGATGAGCTCAAGGGAGGCAACACTCATCAGAAGTACAGGCAAATGGTGGGGAGAATTGTTGCCCAGCTTCCCAGAAGCCTGACCATGCATTTCTGGCTCGTGAGTATCTGTGATGACGGAAAAAAATAGTGTAGAAATTAGGAAACATTTATAGAAATTAGGAAACACTTATTTTAGGAAACGAATATCACAGCATACAAAATAAAGTATATATTTGGATAGAAACAGACTCCTACAGTCTCAGTAGGAATTATACTTCCAGCATGTTTGCTTATCAAGCTAAACTATACAGTGTTGAAAAGTCTGAACTCTGATGTATTAAACACATTATATAATATGAATTGTTGTCAAAATTATTCACAATTAAACATATCCTTTAAAATGTTGTATTTGTATGTAATGCACATAGGTGCTATAATTGTTCAACATGGTAGATGGTTTTACATTTCTTTCATGTTACACATTTTGAGTGAGTTCAGTTGTATCTTAAATAGCATTTCATTCATTTCCCCAAAAGAAGATGGTTTGTAGAATTTTTTTTAATGTTTCCATAGGAAAAAACTGGTGGTGGTGGTGGGAAGAATCCCTTTCTCCCTGATTTTTTTTTCCACTTCCCTCTAGGCCTTCACATTGTTTAACATGCCCTGCATTGAATTTGGGGTCCAAAATACATGGAGGACAGGTCTGTGACTTTTGAGTAGACTTGCATTTCATCATACGCACAGTGGAGGTGGGATGGGGATGCAGTTTAAAGTACAGAAGGAGTGGGTGGACAGCAGATGCTCAACATATAGAAGTTCCTAGATAAAAAAGATCTCAAGTGACAGGTATATGGAAGAACCTGGGCAGCTGTGCTGGAAGAACCAAAGGTCTCTTAGATTAAAGAGCTTCTTTTCTGTTTTGAGTTGTGGTCCCAGCTGCTAGTTAAGGTGAGTGATTAAGGGCCAGCCATCTGAAACATTGCAGCATAAAGGGAGATGTTGTGGATTAGAAGTAAGAAAAGGCTTACAGCCTGTTCTGAATGGATGGAGCTCTTCTTCCCTTGCAAGGCCAGTCTTGTGTTTCAGGGATGCTCTTTGAATCCCTGAACAATTAGGTGGTGAAGATAGCCAGTAGGGTATTCTTCTTTCTGCCAGCTGAAATTGGTTCTCCAACTGCAGCTCTTCCTGGAAAAAGCAGACCTGACCACTGTCATATGTGCCTAAATAGCATCCTGGTTGGATTAACCCAGTGCTTTTTATGTGAAAGTGCATGTATAATGTGTAACTATGGTTAAACAATGTAGGTGGGTAATGTGATTGTATGCTCCCTTCTCCATCTTCTCCGTTTCAGGACTCCCCCTTCCCACAGCAGTTAGCCTTACCAGAATTTCAGTGTTACATCCATATCAAAGTTAACTATGATTAAAAACTAAAGATGGTTCCTCCTTAACTAGGAGCCAAAACCAGTTTCATACCTTGGCTTAAGCTGGAACCACGTAACCCAGGATAGTCAGATCTTGGAAACTAAGCAGGGTTGGTCTTAGTTAGTATTTGGCCCAGATACCTCCTAGGAATACCAGAGTCACATCGTAGAGGCAGGCCACTTCTGGATGTCTCTTGCCTTGAAAGCCCCACAGGGTCCACATAAATTGGCTGCAACTGGATGGCTTAAAAAAAAAAGTGCTCCAGAAAGAGACAGGTAGAGAGAGCATCTCATGGTCAGATCCTGATTACTTCATCAGGGAACATTGTGCATATACCCTTTCCCAATGCATGAGATTTTAGTGGTTCAGACAATTGAGGGTAGGGCATTTTCCTGTACACATCTGTTTGTGAGGGTTTTTTTCCAGCTGAATTGCACTTCTGCGACATGTGGCACCTTCCCTGTGGCTCTTCTTTGACATTTTATATGCTGTTTCTCATGGTTTCGATGGAGAGAATTCAGGTCTGTGGTCTGGAGTTCATGGGTTGTGTTTACTGTACGCCAGAGTACAGTGTTCATCCGGGCAGATATCTTACAGAACTTCTCTAGGAGATGCTCACTGGAAGAAAGTGAGGGCAGAGCATTAGATTGTGCAGGGAGGCATCAGGCAGTCTCTGTGTGGGTGAGCAGTTTGCCCTTGCAGGAACTTGTGATTATTTTGATACCTTATTTCTTGCAGTGCAGAGTTTAGGAAATTATTGCCCTATTAGATCAGGTTCCTACCGTGTAGGAAATGTTTAATAGGCAGCGTAGAAACAGATCAGTTCCTTGCCTTGCAGGCTTCCAAATTCTGTAAACTCCTCTTCTGGTATAGATGTGCTGGGACTTATACCTGCAATGTTAGCTGTTGAAGTAGCAGGGTTCAGGGCTGTGAAACTTTTAAAATTTATTTGAGGACAGCTTTCAGCTTTTAGGTGAACTGATAGTATTTGCAGGTACAGTCTAGGAATTTTTACCACACAAGCCCTATCTAAAAGAATGAGAACTATGCAAGAGTACTGAATGTTTTCCCCAGACATGCCTCTGCCCCACAAGGTATGTCCTTCAAATGAGCCCTGATGTTTTGCTCACTGAGTTGTAAAACTTGCCTTTCTGTATATGAAGAAAACACATTTATTTTAATTTAACTAAAACACTTCCAGGCCACCACCTTTCCTCAGCTCAAGGCAGCATGTATAAAAACACAGTATACAATGGCAATTTATGAAATATGAAAAACCATTAAATGTTCTGGCTCTGCTGGGAACAGGTGGAGGCCAGTGTTTCTGGTTGTCTTCTAACGAATGGCATGTGTTTTAAAGAGGGGAGAAATGTGCCTGCCAACATGACTTGCAACTTCATGATGCTGCTGCTGAGTTCATATGACTGGCCAAAGTTATTAACAAGATATTTCACACATTACTCAGTGAGAGATATGAATTTTGCTACCCAGTGTATGTCAATAGTATCTCCTGTTCACAAATCCCTGTTTGTTAGGCCAGTACTGTTTTGGGGTGTATGCTAAAAAATCTAATGAGGAAACCTTGAAGATAATCAATATGGAGACTGTGTGAAGGTTGGGAGGGGTTGAAGATTTTGAAAACAGAAATCACCCAGCCTGTACTACCAATAGCAAATGTTTTCAGTTTGGTGCAAACATGGCTTTAGATACAGATGGGGTTCTTTCTCATTAGCCTGCCTTTGATCTGTAACTTAATTTGCACAGAGCAGGCCAGCCTTCAGAGCTGCTCTTAGACAATGCCAAATAAATAAAACATATGGATGACTGTAGGCTTGGAGAGCTAGAACTGAAGGCTTAACTACCCTGAAGACTAGTTGGAGTTGAATTTCTGCTGTTTGTTATGCAGTTCCCCTAGATTCCAAAGATGGACATCTTTGTTAATCACTTGGTAATGAAAGGTTGCAAATTGCAGGTTAGATTACATGTAGAGTAGAAACTGGTTCCCAGGTGCGTGGCTGCAAACACTTGAGTTTCTGGAGGTGTGGATTGTGTTGCAGAGTTCTGTTTGATCCTCCCAAAATGTTAATAAAGATGTATGGCCTGCAAACCAGCCCCTTTAAGCCAAGAGAGTCTTTAAAAATGCAAGCGGGATCTAGTCTTGTAACAAAACTTGGAAATACTAAATATGGTCAGACAGGGATCTGTGATCTGTTATTCAGCGTGGGTCATGGGAGGGAATGACTGGGACTTCAGGTGTGTTGGATCAACATGGAAGCTGCTTCGTAGCAATAGGCCAGAGTAGGTCAGGTGATGCTCCCTGATCCCTGTAAAAGTTTCCAAGCCTGGGCTTGCTTACTCACTCATCAGACCAACTCTGTGCCTGTACTATGGAGTACTTGTGATGGGGGAGCTTTTGCTGTTCTCTGATGTTTTTCCTCATCCTGCTTGATATGTGGACCTCTGTCAGAACTACCCCCTAAGTTTAGCATGTCCCTCTGTGTTTCTGTATATCTATTCAGTGTGGTTAGTGTATAGCCCCAAAATAACTTCATTGTCCAAGGGCGATTATTTTGCCTTGCAGTATACTTTTTCAAACACTGAGTTCAGTTTATGTATGTGTGGGTTAAGTGCTATGGTGACTCTATAAATTAATGACCTCTAAAACATCGTGTCAATAACAGCCATTTTCAGGTCTTGCAAACTGAAGGCCATGGCTTCCTTGATTGAGTCAATGTAGCTTACGTTGGGTCTCCTCTTGTCCTGCTGCCTTCAGCTTTTCCTAGCATTATTGCCTTTTTTCAGTGCCTCTCTTCTCATCATGTGACCAGAGTACAATAGCCTCAGTTTAACCATTTGGGCTTCTAGGAAGAGCTTGATTCAATTTAGAACCCAATTATTTGACTTTTTGGCAGTCTGTAGTATCCAGTATCCATAAAACTCTCCTCCCAACAAATGAATCAAGTATTTGAAGAAGTGAGCAGTGACTCATGGAAACTCATATCCTGCCACAAATTTTGTTAGTTTTTAAGGTGCTACTGGGCTCTTGCTCTTTTCTACATCTTTTTTCACTGTCCAACTTTCATGCCCATACATAGTAATGAGGAATGCTGTGGTATGAAGCACCTTGCTCTTGGACACCGGCAACACATCCTTACCCATAAGAAACTTTTCTAGATCTTTCATGGCTACCCCTTTCCAGTCTCAGCCTCCTTTTGATTGAGCCAAAGAATAGAAAATATTTTAAGAGTTTCAGTTTCTTCATTATCCTTATGTGATACATTTGCTTAAAAAGCCAACAATGAAATGCTATACAAACCTTTAAATGAAACATAACTTGACGCTGAGTTCTACAATCTGAAAGGTGAAGTGGTAGGGAAGCATGCAAGCTTGTGATTCAACAGGAATAGAATGTATTAAATGTTTCCATTGTATTCATGTGTGATCCAATCTGTAGATATCTAAATCTGTGGGTCAGGGTCACATGGACTATAAACTGATAGTTCTGCAAACTTGGAGGGGCTCTCAGGTTTGCAGAAAAATCTGAACTTTTTTTTTTTAATGCACTGAAGAGGTCTCAAGCCATCCTGGGTTTGGTAACAGGAGGGGGAAGGCTGGGGTACCCACCAGGAGTCTCATGGACCCCCAGTTTGTAGTGTATAATAGAGGGTAACTGTAGCATCTCTCTCTCCCTGGTAGGGCTCCTGGAGGCATCTGTTTTTGGCTACTTTTGGAAAGAGGACGCTAGACTAGATGTAACTTTGATCTGATCTAGCAGGGCTACTGTTACATTCATCATATTGTTGTGCTGGCTTTCTACAGGGATTTGATTGGTTGGTTCAGAGCCCTGCTAGGTCCTCCCAGTTTCTGATAATTCCAGTTTTAATCAAGGTATCCTGAGCTAACACTTGTTGACAAAAAGTCTTGCTTTGCCAGGAGTGTGGAGAGACCTTGCTGTGAGCAAAATAGATTAATCGTCTAACTAAAGAATAAGACAGCTTCTTATATTTAGCCTATTTTATCTGAACATAGAGAGGAATTGACAAAACAGTTATGTACTGGCTTGCAGGCTCTGAACGTCATATGTTGGGGTCAGGCAAGGTGGGGTTGTTCAGTCCAAGGTCAGGATTCCAGAAATCAGGTGAAGTAGAGTTGTTCAGTTCAAGGTCAGAGTTCCAGAAGTCACGCAAGGCAGAGTCAGTGGCTTAGTGCCTTATTGTA
The DNA here is from genome assembly GCF_032191835.1 of Heteronotia binoei. Taxonomy (NCBI): domain Eukaryota; kingdom Metazoa; phylum Chordata; class Lepidosauria; order Squamata; family Gekkonidae; genus Heteronotia; species Heteronotia binoei. The sequence goes on along the minus strand of NC_083234.1, from coordinate 48,223,983 downwards.
TGTGTTGTGTCCACACCTAATAGCCTCTCTTGGTTGGTTTTATAGCCATATACCTAAGGGCTAGACCTGCAGCCAGCTGCTCAGAAGCAGTCCTGCAACTACTCATCTTTGTCTTTGTTATCAGCAAGCAGTAGGAATTGGGCAAGGAGATGTGCACTTTATCTTGCCTGTAGTCCTGTTCTCAGCCTCAATCAATGGGGCTCTAGGGGTGTAGGTGATACTGGTGGGCTGGGAACGATCAACTGAAGTTCACCTGCTGAACCAGGGCTAGAGGGTGTCAGTGGCTCTGCGCCAGCTGTTGGCTGTGAATCCTGACAAGCCTGCAGCTAATTTTTCTGCTGGTCAGCTTCTGATGACTTAAGGTTGGTTACATGGGGCTCCTGTTCTCCTGAGGAGTCCTTGCTATCTCTGAGCCCTGGCTGACTCATGGCAAGAACTCTTCCTTTGGGTCATTTCATCAGCTTTTATATTAAGTTGCCAGTCTGTTCATAATAGTTATCCCTAAATGGAAAGACATCTGGGTTGGTCTCATCCACCTTTTCTCCAAAACCTGTGGCCGCTTTGAGGGTAACTTATTGGCCGTTTTCCCACTAGCGTTTGCTCCGTCGTAGCGCCCCATTTACCTCCGGATCTTCTCTTGGATTTCCCACATGCTGCTCCGGCGCTGCGGTTTGCTCCGGCGCTACAGGGATTTTACGCCGGAGTATGTTTTCCAGCATGTTGCCGGAGTTTCCGAAAAGCTCCGGATCCACTCCGGATCCACTCAGCGGAGTTTGCTGTGGGAAATCCATCCACGCCGGATCGACTGCTTTGTGGGCGTCACCCTCCCCCTTTTCCGTCCTCCCACCCCATCCACCCTCTTGGCCAATCATCACCCTTTCGCGGCGCTTCCCCGAAGTGCCGGCGCGTCCATTTTTTTTTTAAAAAAAGCATCTCAGTTTTGCGTAATAGCGATATTACGAAATAACAACCCCTCCCGGAATAGCCTCGTTTGCAGTTTTTTTTTGCAATGTTGCGCTGTCTCTCCGCTGTTACACCATTTCAACAGTGGATGCATTAATGTTTTTTTATTTTTTTCTTACTTCACTAAACCGGTCATTACGAGTGATGTTTCGTTACTTCGTAGTTGCGTTACAAATAACACATTTCGGCGGATACGTGATTATTGATAATATGCATTATTATTGGTAGGGTGTTAGGTTTGCGAGACTCTGATGGGTGCTATGGCGAGGGTCTCGCGAGAATTGCGGACGATACATTATAGTTGAGGGTGTTGGGTCTCGCGAGAATTGCAGCTGCGGAGCTAGAATCAGGGAATCGCCCACATCATGCTGCCGATGCTAGTGGCCAATCATGAGGCGAGAAGCAGCTGTCGTCACAATTTGCAGGAGCCGAACAGAACACTGGGAGGAAGAAGGGACAGATATTGCTGGCCGCCATTGAGCATCTTACTCCCGCCACCGCACAGCAGGTCCGTTTAAGAGAAGCTTGACTTTTATCTTTTATCGCAATAGCGATACTTCGTACCAACGAAACTACAAAACGTAAGTGGTTGGCCGGTGATAGGGAGCCATGGGGAAAACCTTAATGAAACCGCCCCTAGATGAAGGGAGACGTTGGTGTTTGGCACTTATTATACCCGCGACACTCCTCCGCCTTCTGCCTCCCTCCCCCCCCCCCCCCGCTTGCGTGGTACTGTTGATTTCTCTGCATTGCTATAGGTTCAAGCGGCGTGAACCCAAGCAGTGCGTTGCAGGAACAGGAACACAGCCAGGTTTTTACTGATGGACATCCAGGCGAGGAGTCATTTCGGGGTAAGTGCGGCCTGCAGTGCTTCTGATAAGTCTTATGTGGAATGTGAAAGCTTTCAGTGGAACTTAGATGCATTGCCCAGCTTACAATTGCTGAGCCATTGACCCTGCGTTTCCTGCTTCATGTATGAGCAGAACTGCCCCTGAAGACATGTTATAGCACAGATTTTTAAGGTAAGCATGGGCTTTGCGGCACTAGCCATGGAGAGGGATGAGTGTGGTGTCAATTTCAATTCCAGGTGACTTTGAGGAGGAAGAAGGGTGCTTTATCCAGAGGGGAGGACCTGGAAAGCCGTCTGGATCATGAAGATGCGATGGAGTGCTTTGACCGAATGCTGGCTTCTGAAGAACGCTGGTTCACTTTGCGGGGAGAGCGTGACACAGGCTTGGTAAAGAATTTCGAGCAGGCCTCAAGGTAGACTGTGGATGTTATGAGGGCAGCTGTTGATATGCGAGGCAGCATTGCCCAAATTTTTAGGGAAGGTCGGGCACAGGGAAGGGTGGGTGAGGCACCAGCCACTGCAACATCTCCTCCATATGCAGCATCTCCAACTCAGGTCGTGATCAGAGAGCTTGGACTGCAGTACTACAGCTTTACCACTTTGTGCCACGGGGCTCCTCTAGTATCTCTGGTATTTTATGGCACAATGGCCTGGCCTGACGAAGTGATATTTGTGTCAGATCCAGCCCTCATTCCAAATGACTTTGTCACCTCTGGCCTAAGATAAGTGTTTGTCAGGTGCTAAAGACTGCTAGTGTGAGGGAGTTCACCACCTAGGCAGCTGATTCGACTGCTGAAATGGTGACCCATTAGGGTTTTCAAGGGAAGAGCCATTCATAGGTAGTTTCCCCTTGCCTGCCTGTGTCACCACCCTGGTATTCCTTGCTGGTCTCCCATCCAAACACTAACTAGGGCTGAGCCCTGCTTAGCTTCTGAGATGGAACATCAGGCTAGCCTGAGCTGCCCAGATCAGGGTGGAAACCTAAAAAGTGTGTGTGTGGCGGAAATCCTCAGAATGTGTCAGAAGTCCTGATTTTTTGAACTGCACGGATGTCCTTTAGAAATTAAATATCGTGTTTTTTAAAAGTCTATTAGCTTGGAACCATAGGGCTCAGTACGAAATAAGGCATAGTGGGTTTTGGATAAGGCTTTTTCTTCCTCCCTTCCCCCGAATTCTTTTTCTGCACTTGCTATAGTTGCTTCACTTGCCAAGTCCTTTTTCCACACATAAGTGACTTTTGCTTTAATCAGGGAGGCCACCTGTCTTTCAAGAAGATCCCTAATAAAGTCTGAATGTAAACCATTTGAACCCTTCACAAGCCAAGATATCAGCTTCTCCTTGAACCCACCCAAAATACATTGGGAAACCAATTTATAAATAAATTGGCAGCTTCACCTAAAATGTGACTGCAGCGAAACTCATGGGCCACTGCCTTCAGATATAGCTTGCCCGGTTTTGGCAGAGCCTGCTGTCTCCTGCACCCTGCTCAAGTGGCAGTGTTGCGGCTTCCCGTAGGGGCAAGATGATGTTATTTCATTGATTACATGTTCTGCATGTTGTTATTGATGATGTTATAATAAAGTTATGTTTTGCAAAGGTCCCAGCTCGGTGTTTAGGTAAAGAAAAACGATATCTTAAGGTTTCAAGATTAACAATGATTTATTACAAATGACAAACTTATATACAACTTTAAACATATATACAACTTCATTCCTCCAACCCCCCACCCCTGGGCCGCTCCTGCCTCCGGACATGCCGCTCCAGGGCGTCGATCCGGCGTGTGAAGGCGCTCACTGGAATTTAGAAAAGAAGCAAGTAAGTGCAACGCCCTCAGTAATGTACGCACAGCAGTCCATCACTCACAAGAACCACCCATCCTGCAAAATAGTGAGCACTCACACGCTGAGCGGCAGAGGGCCTCCAGCCGGGCGATGGCCTCCAGCGGTGCCTCCGGTGCTGGGCGCCGCTCGAGGGCCTCGATTCTTTGGGTCAGGGACTCAATCTCCGCCGCTGCTGGCCGCCGTTCGAGGGCCTCGACCCGTTGGGTGAGGGCCTCCATTTCTGGCGCTGATGTGCGCCGCTCGATGGCCTCGATCCGGCTAATCAGGGCCTCGAGACGGGCAACGGTAACCTGTGCTTGCTGCACCGGCTCCTCCACCACTGAAATGCAAGCACACCATGCATGCACGTTAGAAAATTATAGGCATGTGTGCATTGTATAGCACATACAATGCACACATAGCATGTGTGCATTGTATAGGCATGTGTCCATTGTATAGCAACATTAGTTCGCAGTGCCCTGAGAGGCAGCTCAGCAAACCCACCTGCCTCTCTGGCCGGATCACCGCCCTCCTCCCGCGGGACTTCTGGGCTCACACCGCCTAAGATTTGCAAAAGTAATCATTAATTTTTTTTTCTGAACGCCCTGCGCACATCGCTTTTTAATGCCTCTAATGTGCAGTAACCCAGAGGTGGCTGCTTTGTCAGGTAATGTACCTTCTTGCTCCTCAGTACCCTGCTGCTCATCCTCCTCTCCCCCCAAGGCTGAGCCTGGCCGCTCTGCCTCGCCTCGTGGCCCTAGAGACAGGTAGTTAGTGCACTCCTGTACTCATCTGACAGGGCGGCTAACAAGGGCTGCAACATCATATTTATTAGAAACTTGCATGCCATGCCTATTGATTTCTATCTGCGGCTCAGCTCAGCGAACTCACCGGCCTCCTCAGCGCCTCCCGCCTCCTCAGCGCCTCCCGCCTCCTCAGCGCCTCCGGCCTGCTGGGCTGCTGGGCTCACACCGCCTAAGATTTGCAAAAGTAATCATTATGTTATTATCTTGAACCCCCTGCGCACATGGCTTATTGATGCGTTTACTGCGCAGTAACCAAGAGGCGGCCGCTTTGTCAGGTAATGTACCTTCTTGCTCCTCCGCACCCTGGTCCTCCTCTCCCTCCGATGGTGGGCCTGGCCGCTCAGCCGCGCCTCGTGGACAGGTGTCAACTAGAAAAAAACCAAACAATGAAACTCATACATGCAAGTGGTGTGAATGAAAGCACACATCATATGTGAAAAATGCACTGTAACCTGCAGGTAATATGTACTGGATCAGGACGGCACATCAGGAAATAGAATGGGGTGGGGGCGGGGTGTTGGATCCACTTAAGGAGGTTTCTGTGATCACCCATGCCCCCCCCCCCCCCCATTCCACCAGGAATGCTCAGCAGAGCATAGGAAGGTTTGGGTGTTTGATCCACTTAAGGAGGTTTCTGTGATCACCAATGCCCCCCACCCCCCATTCCACCAGGAATGCTCAGCAGAGCATAGGAAGGTTTGGGTGTTTGATCCACTTAAGGAGGTTTCTGTGATCACCGAAGCCCCCACCCCCCTATTCCACCAGGAATGCTCAGCAGAGCATAGGAAGGTTTGGGTGTTTGATCCACTTAAGGAGGTTTCTGTGATCACCGAAGCCCCCACCCCCCTATTCCACCAGGAATGCTCAGCAGAGCATAGGAAGGTTTGGGTGTTTGATCCACTTAAGGAGGTTTCTGTGACCACCCATGGCCACCCCACATTACAGTAATAAGGCAGTAATAAAGAAGGGAGGGGTGTGTGTGGCGTTTTTGTGTTGTGTGTGTGTGTGGTGTTACTCACAATCATGATGACGGTCCTCCCAACGGGGCCGCCCCGCCAACTCCCAAAGACGCACCATGGCGTCATGGTAAGGCGTCCTGCCTGACGCCCTGGGGATACCGCCCCAAGCTTCAAGGCTAGCCATGAAGCTGCAGCGGAGGCGTTTGATTTTTGACCGGCACTGCGCGGCAGTCCGGTCAAACCCCCTCCGCTGCAGCCTCCGGGCTATCGCCGCATAGATGTGGCTTGTGTTGAGGTGGGTGCTGGACATTACATCGGCCGCGTGCCCGCTCCTCTCAACAATAGCGAGCATAGCCAGCACCTCCTCCCGCTGCCAGAACGTCCCTCTCCTTCCCCTGGCTGCCATTTCGAACTAACGCTCTTTCGATGTTGCGAAATAGCAGCCTTCCCTTTCTGATTTGATTTATCCAATCATGTGGAAGGCATATCCTGATTGACAAGGCAAAAACAGACCCAGGCCAGAAACACGTGTCAGAAACCCATGGTGCACCAAAAAACTACCCCCCCCCACAACCACCACCAAAGTAAATGAACGCGGTGCAGTTTATAATGCTCAAAACTTTATTCGCTGTAACGGGAAGCAGCCTAAGTAAACGCAGGCATAATGATAAGAAATATGTAGCATTACTGGGTGGAAGTATCTACTCCGGAACCACTAAGCGGAGTTTGCTGTTGGAAATCCATCTTTTTTTTTTAAAACTTAACAGTTTTGCGTAGTAGCGATATTTCGAAATTAACAAGGGGGAAAAAAAAAACCCCTCCTGGAATAGTTCCCCCCCCCTTCTCCAGTATACATTATACATTATGGTCGATACATTATGGTTGATAGCATGTTTGGTCTCGCGAGAAATTCATGGGTGTTGTGGCGAGGGTCTCGCGAGAATTGCGACCGCTGAATGAGGATCAGGGAATCGCCCACATCACTGTCAATTAGCCAATGCTTGGAGGCTGCAAATGCTAGTGGCCAATCATGAGGCGAGTGGCAGCTATCGTCACAGCTTGTATGAGCCGAACAGGACACTGGGAGGAAGAAGGGACAGATTTGGCTGGCCGGCATTGATCAGCTTACTGCCTCCACCGCACAGCAGCTCCGTGCAATGGCGTCCAGCGGCAGGGCAATGGGGGCTCGTGGAGTTTCTTGGCGGGAGGCAGAAACAGAAGCCTTGTTGTCCATTTGGGTTGAGGATAAGATCCAGAATGCGCTGGCCTCTAACCGCAAAAACACCTATGTCTACGAGGCTATATCTAAGGCCATGCATGCCATGGGACACAAGAGGTCGGCGCTTGAGTGCCGAACGAAGACCAAGGGCTTGCGCGCGGACTACAGGAGATGCGTTAGCCACAATGCAAAGACTGGAGTATCCCCAGTTTACTGCGCTCACTTTGACGTGCTGCACCGCATCCTTAAGGATGATAAGTCCGCGCGTCCCCCCGACATGAGGAGAAGCTGGACGGCGAAGTATTACAAGGCAAACAAGGAAAACTTGCCGCTTCTGGGATCAGATAACATCGTTTCCGCTGACCTCCAAACAATCAACGCCGATGATCTCCGCACGCACACCACTGTGTCACCTCCAGGTGAGTATCAGGGCGATGCAGTGCCCCTGAGCCCTGTACTTTTCTGTGTATGGGGTTCCGTTCTCGCCCCTAAGGAAACCCACGCAGAGGATTCCTCAGTATATATGTGGGTCGCTGTGGGTTCGCCGGTGATTGGGAGGCATGGGGGAAACCTTAATGGAACTTCCCCTAGATGAAGGGAGACGTGGATGCTTGCCTCACTGTACTGTGCACTTATTAGACTCGCAATACTTCTGTGCCTTCTGCGTTAACACTGCTGATTTTCCTGCATTCCTATAGGCTCAATCATCCTGACCACAAGCGATGCGTCGCAGGAGCAGGAACAGAGCCAGGAATTTAGTGCTCAACAACCAGCAGAGGAGTCCTTGCCGGGGGGTAAGTGCCTCTGATTAGTCTTCTGTTGAATGTGAAAGCTTTCAGTGGGACTCGGAATTACTGCCCAGCTTACAATTGCTGACACTGATGCTGCTCCTGAACACATGTTATAGTGAAGAACTTTACGGTAGGCAGGGCTTTTCAGCACTTTGCACGTTAAGGAATGAGTGTTGTATCAATTTCAGGTTGCTTTGAGGAGGGAGAAGGGTGCAGTATTCAAACCGGAGAATCTGGGGATGCTGTCCTCTCGGAGCAGGAAACAGAGGAAGGAGGTATGTTTCGGGGATTTCTGCGTAAACTGCAGCAGCGGTGCCAATGCCTGCAGCACAGTAGTGCAGCTTGTAACATAGCTGAAACAATGGGTGCACTGCCAGAGTTCTCCAGGTAATGTACTCCTTCCATCCTTCTTCTTTCAGATGCTTCAGGAGATCATCTGCCGGTGTCATCAGCACAGCAAAGAAAGGAAGAGAGTGCGCAGAACGAAGCTCAACGTCAGCGAAGGGTTGCCTTGCTTAATAATGTGGCTAAGGAGATGATGATTCAAACCCGTCGGGATCACGAAGACACAATGGAGCGGTTGGACCGTATGCTTGAAGCTGAAGAACGCAGGTTCTCAGTGCAGGGGGAGCGTGATACACAGAACAGGGAGGCTTTTGAAAAGGCAACAAGGGAGACTGTGGATGTTATGAAGGCAGCGGTTGATATGCTAGGCAGCATTGCCCAAATTTTTAGGGAAGGTCGGGGACAGGGAAGGGTGGGTGAGATACCAGCCACTGCAACATCGCCACCATATGCAGCATCTACACCATCCGTCACACGTAGGCAGCTGCACCTGGATTGTGACTGCAGCTATAATCGGGGCACTCTGCCGTCAGATATGGAGTACCCAGTTTTGGCAGAGGAATCTATGCCTGAAAGTCAGCCACTCCTCTCTGTGCCTGAGAGTCACAACCCCACGTCTGTGCCTGATACTCAGACCCTACCGTCTGTCCCTGAAAGTCAGAGCGTCCTGGCTCCTGCACCCTGCTCCAGTGGCAGTGTTGCGGCCTCACGTAGGGGCAAGAAACGATCCTGCACAGGGAAGCAGAGGATGTATTTTGAGCCCTGAAAGCACTCCCTTTGGAACATCTGATGATAACTCCATTGGATTATTGTTAGGCTGCCCCTAAGGTGCACTGCTGTCTATGACAGATGCTTCTTATGTTGCTGTTTTCCAGCAATGTCCCATTCATGGGTACCAGAACCAATGCCCATCAAGGGAAGGTGTGAGTTGCAGGCATTGTTTACATGTTGTGCATGTTGTTATTCATGATGTTTTTTCATTGGTTATACCTGTTTATATGATGTTATTTCATTGTTCACATGCTGTGCATGATGTCATTTATGATGTTATTTCAGTGTTTATGCCTGCACAGGCAGTGTGCTCCTAGCTATTGCTTTGTTCCTCTGATGTTTACGCACTTTTATTAAAGTTATGTTTGCACTTCTCCCTGTTCAGTGTCTAGGTAAAGGAAAACGACACCTTAAGGTTTCAAAAGTAACAATAATTTATTTGAACAAACAACACATTTAAGAGAATGAAACTTTATTCCCCAACACCCCCACCCCTCCCAGCACCCCCACCCCTGCTTTGTCAGGCAATGCACCTTATTCCCTCAGGCCAACCAGCTGAGGGCCCTCATCATCCTCTTCCACCAGGGGTGGGCCTGGCTGCTCTACCGCGCCTCCTGGACGGTTGTCGACTGCGGTTGGATATAGAAAAGAAAAAAGTAATTAGACTCATGTGAATGAAAGCACACAGCAGCTGTGAGAAATGCACTGGAATCTGCAGTGCCACTTATTGGACCAGTAATATCATAACAGGGGAGGGTGGCTGGTGGGGGGATCCGCAGAAACACCATGCATTACAGCTCTTTTCTTAGCAATAGCATAAGAAAATGTAAATTTCTTGAGCCTTCTCCTTTATGGTTGTAGGATTGCATATTACATCTAATAGGGGAGGGCTGCAACCACACCTGGATCAATAGCGCTTTTATAACAAACTGCCCATGATCTGTGCGTGTGAGAAAGAAGATATTATATGAACTGCCTGAAGTAGCGCCATTGTTGTGCATCTGATTGTTCAACTCTTTTAATATTGCCTCTTTACTGCCTATGTTATGCTGTTAGCTGCCTCGAGTCTGTATGGAATGGGCAGGATATAAGTATAATGTAAATAAATACATACAACTACAAATTTTATTTGATTTAACATATTTATAAAAAAATTTCCCAGTAGCTAGAATGTTCAACAGCAAATTAAAATACAAACAATAATAATGAAAATATAAACAAAGCACAAAAAAGCCATAGAACATTTTAAGTAATTTATTTATTTAGTATCCAAATAGTTCCTGATAAGAATGGTTTTACACCAGCAGGGCTTATCAGAACTGGGATGGGTGGGTGTGGGTGGTAGTCTGTGCACAGACCTGGTGCCTCCCCCTGGCACACATCCCACCAGTAAGGCATATCAGAAACTAGAAGGGTGAGGGTGGGTGAATGAAAATATAAACAAAGCACAAAAAAGGCATAGAACATTTTAAGTGATTTATTTATTTAGTATCCAAGTAGTTCCTGATAAGAATGGTTTTACACCAGCAGGGCTTATCAGAACTGGGATGGGTGGGTGTGGGTGGTAGTCTGTGCACAGACCTGGTGCCTCCCCCTGGCACACATCCCACCAGTAAGGCATATCAGAAACTAGAAGGGTGAGGGTGGGTGGGGAAATTGTACTGTACTGCCATAAAGCAGTAATAAAGAAGGAAGGGGTCGCTGCCAGAAAGTGCAAAATCAAAATTCATCCATCCAATCATGGGGAAGGCATTTTATGATCGGCAAGGCAAAAACAGAGCCAGCCCAGGAGCACGTGTAGGACCACCGGTGCACCGAAATATTGCCCCCCCCCCCAACCGCAACCAAAGTAAATGAACACTATGCAGTTTATAATGCCCAAAGCTTTATTCGCTGAAACGGGAAGCAGTATAAACAAACGCAGGTATAACGTTAAGGCGATTATACATATAACGGTTGAAACAGCGTAACTTCGCAGCACCGGAAAAGCAGTCTTTCATTCAAGGGCAGCGGCAGCGAGAGCCATGGGGGACGGAAAGCCGAAGAATCATCTCCTTTGATAAATATATTCTGCGACAGCATCCCGCACAGCCCTCCCACTCTCTAACTGCCTCCTGTTTATAACCCTGAAGTCTGGTTCTTCTTGGTCTGGGAGGAGTGTTATCTCCTTATCTGGAATGTCCAGGTTGACCGCATGTCCCTTTCCCTCACAAATATTGTGCAGAGTCACAGATGCGGTCACGATGGAGAAAATACTCCGGTACTGCGCGTTCATTCGCGTTAGCAGGACACGCCAGCGAGCCTTAAGCCTCCCGAAAGCACGCTCCACCACGTTCCTGGCCCTGGCGTGTTTCTTGTTAAAGTGCTTCTGCACGGGCCCGACGGGTGTCCTGTACGGGGTCATCAGCCACGGTCTAAGGGGGTATGCTCCGTCGCCCAATACAAGCGCAGGTATGGTTACATTTCCCAAAGTCACCGTGGGGTTCCCCGGAACCCAGAGCCCTGCATCATTGCCAGAGCAGAGATGGCTGTTCGCGAGAACAAAGGCATCGTTGGTCTTTCCGCTGTGGCCGAACTCTGCATCCACGAAGCGTCCTGTGTGATCAACCGTGCCTTGGAGGATCATGGAGCAGAACATCTTCCGGTTGCAGAACTCCTCCGATTTGCCCCCAGGCGCCCGTATCGGGATGTGCGATCCATCCAGAGCAGCCACCGTATGCGGCATACCGAGCTTACCGAAACCGTCCATAATCTGTAGAGAAATGGAGCACAATGGATCAGGGATATTTCAACTTCCACTGTATTAGCAATAGAGAATCACATCAGGGTCAGATATATCGATGTTACGTTATAACGCAAAACTAGGGAAAAGAAAAAAAAAATACACACCGTTCCGATGTCGTCACCGAGGCACACGACCTTTGAGAACAAACGTTTCTCGATGGCTTCGCAGATCTCCATCACAATCCCATGGACGGTGGTAACGCCGATCCCGAACTGCGCACCGACTTCCCGATAGGCGCTTCCGGTAGCGAGGTACCACAGCGCTACCGCGAGCCGCTTCTCAGGGTGGACCGGAGACCTCATCCTTGTGGTTTGCCTTTCCAGCTTGTCCTTCAAAGCGGCATAAATCTCCATAAAGGTCCCTCTGGTCATCCGGAAGTTATCCAGCCATTGCTCGTCGCCCCAGTACACAAGCACAAAGTTCTCCCACCAGCCGAGTTCACGGGGGAACACCCAATACCTGGGCGCGAACCGGATACCGGCAAGGTAGTGCCATCTACGTTGCTGGCGGCGACTGCCACCTCTAATCAGCCGAAGCCGGTCAGACTTCCTAGAGGCGGCCAGAGGTTTCGGTGATCCAAGTCCATGAGCGAGGAGTCTTTCTCCGGCGCGGAGCACTTGGCGCGCGGCGTAGATACACAAAATCAGAATATCCACTGCTGAATAAAGCAGCGCCATAGTCTCGTCATCAGGATTCTCCATTGTGAATGCTTCTGACGATACGAGGCAGTGTGGAGGACGCCGCTGCGGCCAGTATTAAAACAGAACCATCACGTGATTGTTTGCCCGCGAAAAAGGGGATTCTCTATCACGTTGTCGCGTTGTTACGTTGTTACGTTGTTGCGTTGTTACGTAATTACGCAACTAGAATGACGTCTAAAAAAAAATGATTGACAGGGCATCGACTCCAGTCGATGCCACTGGGAAAACGCCGGTGGGAAAACGATTTGAGCCGGCGCTTCAGGGAGGGCGACTCCGCAAAGAGTCACTAGTGGGAAAACGAAAAAAGTGATCCGGAGATAATTGCGCCGGGGAATAAGGGGAGCAAACGCTAAGTGGGAAAACGGCCATTGTGTTTGAGCTGCTAGATGAGTCACTAAGGGGACTGCAGTTTTCCGCCTTGCAGTTCACCCTCTGTGAGGTGATGAGATAAGTGATAAGCGGTGGCTGAAGTTTGGAATCTCGCATACAAACTAGCAGAATTATAATCACAATCTTGTGAATTATGCAGTTTGTAGATTCATAGCAGTCATTCCTACCCTCTGATACTTGCATGCAGCCGCCTTACACTAAAGGTCAGCATGTCTATCTTCCTGACAGCAGCTCTCCAGGGACTCAGGCAAAGACCTGTCACATCACTTGTTACCTATCCTTTTAACTGGAGATCCTGGGGACTGAACCAGAGAGCTTCTCCATGCTTCTACCACTGTGCTATGGCTCCTCCCCAATGAAAGCAGTTTGTGCGAGGTTCCAGTTCTTGGCTATAGCACCCATCTGTGATTTGAATCTGGAACCTCACTGTCTGGGATCAGAACCTAACCTAGCAAACTACTCAGGTCTAGAAAGCTTACAAGCCTCTCTGGGCTGCAAGTCCCCAACCTTTTTTTGAATATGTGGGCGCCTTTGGAATTCTGACACAGTGTTGTGGGTGCAGCCACAAAATGACTGCCAGGGCTTTCCTTCAGTCACACAGTGAAGATCCTGGTGCAGTGGTGTCAGCTGCTGCCAAAGCACAGCCAATCAAATCTCCAGTGGCCAGTCAGAAGTTTTGCTGGACAAAACCCCAGCCTTGCCATTTACTGAAAGCACTTGATGGGCACCAAGAAAGATGTTGGTGGGTGCCATAGCTCCCATAGGCACCATGTTTGGGACTCCTGCTCTAGGCAATGTGCATGTGCTGTACTTTCGATAAAGATTGACAGGCAATCTTAGGCCTTCTCTATCTTGATTTAAAAAGCAGAACTTCAATTTTCTGGGCTGAAGAACCGACCTTCAGTTCTGATTCCTGGAGTGAAGCTTCTCGTGACATTATCTAGCTCAGTGTTTTCTACATGGACTGTCAGCAGAAGTCTTGGGAGAAGCCTGTCCCACAATCCTTTGTCTGGATGTGTCAGAGGCTGAACCTCTAGTGAGCTGTGGCCTCTCCTGTCCTGACCTTGGCATCTTTCCCTCCCACTCACTAGAGTCAAGCCTGCTTCTGGCTGAAGTGGAACCCACCAGGTCAGCTGTGAGCTGATGCAGCTCCACCATTTCCCCAGGGACTTGGTGGACAGGTGTTGCTTGGAGTCTGGTTGTAATGGAATACTTTTGAGGGATCTGTGGAGCTGCTCCCTGGGCCGCTTAGAATGACAGACTGCCTTCAACTTTGCCTAGGCAAGGTAGAGATGGTGACGCTGTCTTTTACACACAGCTTGGCTTGTTGCATGCAGGGAAGCAGAGATGTGGGCTGAGACCACATTATCTTTGATTCTGCCTTCTGTCAACCTTGCGATATACCCTTGATCGCAGCAACAAACGAAAGCTTGAAGGGGTTGTCATCTCGGCGGCATTGAGCATGTAAACAAGCCTTCTGCATTCTACCTGAGTAGCAGTCTGAAAGGACTGAGCTTATTCATGGTTTTAAATTCCCTGATACCGACCTAGTGTGACAGCAGAATTGAGTATTTTGCGGGATTTGAAAGCTGAAAAGGTCATTGCTGGCTCAAGGGGGCAATTTGCATCTCTCTCTGTGTTTAGCGGTTTTATTCAGAAGTTTTAGACCCCTTCTATCAGCCCTTCTGCTCACCCTCCTCCTTTTCATCTTGGCGTTTACAATAGAAACTGCTTGCTGCCACCTGCTTCGGGCAAGTGCTTTCAGGGGAGAGTGGCAATGTGGATTCTTGAGTGAGGCATCCCTGGTATGACTTTCCCCCTGGCCACCTATCTTCTAAAGGGAGTTAGGCAGACCCGTGTTCTCTTTGCTTCTTTAGCATGAAGTGGAGAATATTGGCCTACCCAATAGGGCTGCTGGTAAGAAAAAACATATGTGGGACTGATCTAAGCATTATATGTAAGAGAATTAGGATTTCTGCTGCTTGTTCTCTGGCCCTCAGAGATACTATTTCCAGCTTTTGAGGCTCCTAAAAATAACCATTATTTTTAATAGTATTTATGAACATTTAAATCTCTTTAATATGATAATCTGTATCTTACCACTTATTTCTTTAGATCTGCAGTTTTAAGCTGAGAATGTGTCTTCTTTGGTCTGGTAGGGATACACAAAGAAATGGGTGGTGAAACAAATGCCAACTATTCACAAGTGTCTAAATTTGAGCCCCCCCCCCTTCCCGCTCTGAGCTTAAGGACCATGCCAAATGGCTCTTCTCCCCCTCCGTTGGCTCTGCTTGCTCTTTCTGAATTGTCTTGCTTTTCTGCGTTCAGCAAATGTACAAAGTAACATTTCTCTTCCCAGTATAGCAGTTTCTTCCAGAAATCACGTTCTTGACTGTTTTGCCTTCTGGCAAAGGCTGTTTTTCCTCTGCATTGACCACTGCGGTTTCTTGCTGGCTTGGCATCTGTGCTCAGTCAGGATCACTCTGCAGCCGTGCTCCAGGATACTTATGCAACCACCTCCCTTGCTCAGAGATGAATGGGTTTTCTGATGCTGTTAACTGCCATCTGAAACAGTGGCTGCTGAAAGGTGCGCATTTTCCAAACTAGCCAGTAAGCAAACTGCGTGTTTTGGGAGCACTGCAGAGCTTTGTCTACTATATATTCATTCAGACAATTTTTTTGTCATGCACGTAGGCTTCAAGAGATGAGATTTTCACAGCAGAAAGGGTGCTTGAAGTTGCCTTTCTAATGACAGTAATTGAAGAGGCAGCAGAATGGAGTAATAAAATGCTTTCTATGATGTCTTCTTGTGCAGTCCCTTGAAGCAAGGAGAGGGATTTGATTTCATGTTTGAAGTCATGACAAAGTTCTGTGTGCAGGTATTTCTTCTGAGCATGTGTGTGGAGTGATGTTCTTCTGCCCCGGCTGGCTGCTTAGCATATTTATTTGTTTATTTGTTTGTTTGTTTGTATCCCGCCCTTCCCACAAGTGGCTCAGGGCGGCTGGAGCTTCAGAGGAATGTACAACTTGCTTTTTTGAACTTTGGTCTACGTGTTTTCCATGGGGCAAGGACTGAAGTGTTCCACACATGGCCAGAGAAGTTTATATAGACGAAGGGCTTTTTAACCCCTTCTTGCGTCATCTGGGCACTTCCCTTATCACACAGGTAAACTGCACACAGAGCTTTTCCCTGAATCTTTAACTTATGTATGAGAATGAGCAGCTGAAGTGTATAATAGAGGAACAGTCCTGCAAAAGCATGCTGCTCTGACTCCTGCAAGGAGACTGCTACGCAGCCGCTTGCCCATATGTCAGTTTGTGAGAAAGCAGCTTGGATGCACTGTAGGGTTTGGTGGTAGGCGTCCTTGAGATAAAGTGCTCATTGGATTTGGCCTCTAAGTGTCCCCATTACTGGAGGGTTTGCATGCGTTTTAAATTCTAAGTGATTATTAAAATCCTGGAAGACCATGGATTTTTTTTTCTGTCCGAGGGTTTTGAATTGCAGGATCCTCATCCCAGCCTAGCAGATATCCCCTTAGAGGCAGAGGACATCTCTGTGGGTTATTCCCATCATTCCTTTAGGGAGGCAGGAAAAACGTTTTTCCTCTTCCTTTTGGCAACTTCGGAATAACCCTCCTCTCAGTTTTGTTTGTGCCTCTGTAGGGAGCAGTAACAGACAGCATAGGCTCAGTACTTCTTTCTTTGCTGTATTTGAGTCCCCTTTTTCTCTAAAAACCTTGCCTACTTATCGTTTGCTCTTTTGTTTTATCTTCTCTCTTCCTTTCTCTCCTTTGCCTCTATTCTCACAGAGTTGGTGGCTAGGAGGGGATTGTTGCTTTGACAGCTGGAGTGGCATCCAGAGCACACAAGGGCGATTTCCTCTCTGAGGAGGAGGGAGAGACATGTGCAGCAGTGGTGGCTAAGTACCTGCTTGGAGGGGCAGACTCGCCTTCGTGGCTTGTTCACACCCTTCTGTGGCAATGCAGAGCACCAAGAAGCACCACTTGAGGGATGACCCTGCTAAACCTTTGGGGCTAGCAGCAGCCATTTTGGGAGTGTGGAGGTTAGCTCCATGACCTTCTCACCAGTCCCTGCCAACGCACTTGGGGCCGAAGGAGATTGGACTCCATTCCCGTGGGAAGCCCTCTTTCAACTTCAGTCCTGCAGAGGGGTAATGTACAAGCATTAGGCAGCCCTCTAAACCTGGAGATCATGCAGATTTTTAGGTAAGCCATGCAGGAGGAAATGGCCTCTTTCCACACCAGGGTGGGCATTTTTGCGCGTGGTCAATCCCCGTTCTTCACCTCCTCCTGCACACATCTTCCCCACTCCTGGCCTACCAAAGCTGCATGCAAAGCCCTAACAGAGCATTCAGAGCCCCTTCATTCTGGGATGAAATCTGTGACATCAAGGTCTGACATCGAGGATAGAGAGGAGGGGACTGCTTTTCAGAAGAGGAGCAGGAAGAGGTTATGGTGCCAGAGCAGGCTAGATTCTTCTTTAAGCAGGAGGAGTAGTTGGCAAAAACCTTAACAGCTTTAGAGATCCAGGAGGCTCGCTTGGAGGAGGTCTACAGGTCCCAAAGAGAGCTGCAGTTCACTCACTATGAAGTGCATCCACCAATGCTGTGTTTCTGAACCAGGCATCCATGGAAGAGGTGTGCCAAGAAGTAATGTGATTGTCTGTCTTTACATTCATTTGACATTACAAGCTTCATACCATGGCCTCGGCAGATACTGCCTTTGGAAGGAGAGTCTTACAACACATAGTACATGAAGGTGACAATAATGACCACCGAGTTAAGGGACACCGCTCTGGGAGGTCACACAGAGATGTCCTCTGCCTCTGAGGGAGAACAGCCCATTGGACTTACCATGAAGGGTCCTTCTCCTCAGAGGTCAGGAGGATATCTTGCCACTCCCTACTTCATCGTCTTGTCTGTCTTCTGATTTCTGGTATTACTCTTCTTCATTCCCTGTATTCTTCAGACTGTCTGCGTTACTTGAAGTTATAGTTACCATTTTCTAGTTTCAGAATGTTTAGAACTGAGAAGGTTATTGCTTTCGGAGTCCCAAAACTGAGAGTAGGGGTTGTTCCAAAGGTGCCAAAAGGAAGAGGAAAAAAATGTTTTCTGCCTCCCTAAAGGAACAATGGGAATAACCCACAGAGATGTCCTCCTGGCCTCTGAGGAGAAGGACTCCTCACAGTAAGTCCAATGGACCATGCACCTATGATCTCTTACCAGAGTCGGTTCCATCTTGGTTTGATGATTTCTAGCTAACTTTCTCCTTGATGTTGTTATTTTGGTATGTTTAGGGAATCTCTGGTTGTTCCGGGGAAGTGCAGAGTCATGTAACTCCACCTACTAGTCTAAAGTGGTACAGTCCAGGAATGATTTTATCAACTCACTTGCCATTTTGCATGAACTAGGCACGATAGGAGACAAGGGGCTGCTTCTCAGAAGGGTCCTTTGCTTGTAGCATCACACACAGCCATGAATGGTTTTGTATTTCTGTTCACTGGTGGCCTTGCAAGCCAAGTGCATGGGTCACCAAGCCAGAGTCCAGTAGAACTCAATGTGCCACTTTAGCTTTTAATTACTGTGGATATGTGTAGACTTTGGCTGCCATTGAGAGTTGCAGAGACTGAGGAGCCTAAATGCCACATCTACATGCTTTGATGTTATTCCATTGACGAGGGAGGCTGGCTAATGGTTGGTTGCTGATTGGACAACAGCAGCCCTTTTTATTGTTTAGAAAGAGGTGTCTTTAAGGAAAAGTCTAATTAATGATAGAATCCATGCTGCTGCATGTTCAGTTTATTTCTGACTACATTTGTATAGTGCCCTTCTCCCCATTGGGGTTTCAAAGCAGCATACATTGTTTTCTTCCATTTTATTCTTACAAGCACCATGTGAAGTAGGTCAGGCTGAAAGTAGTGTGATTGGCCAAAGGTCACCCGGCAAGCTTCTAAGGCTGAGTGAGTATCCAAGCTCAGGTCTCATAGATCTTGGTCTGACACTCTGTCTATGCTCAGGATGATAGGGGGAGGCAGAGCTGGACACCATGAACAAAGGAATTTGGGATTTTTCTTTCAAGATGTGGACCATATAAAGTATATGGATTTGGGAGGCAGTAAAGGACTTTTTATGGGGTGGTTTGCCATTGCCTTCCCCAGTCATCTACACTTTTCCCCCAGCAAAGTTGGGTACTCATTTTACTGACCTCGTAAGAATGGAAGGCTGAGTCAACTTGGAGCTGGCTACCTGAACCAGCTTTCGCTGGGATCGAACTCAGGTCGTGAGCAGAGGGCTCCGACTGCAGTACTGCAGCTTTATCAATCTGCCGTGAAAACGTGAAAGCAACATCACCACAGAGTCGAAAACGACTGGTGCTTGCACAGGGGACTACCTTTACCTTTTTAAAGGAAAAAAAATTAAGGAGAGTATTGTTTTTGGAAGGGGAGAAGGTTTTAGCCAGTGAGATCAAGGAATGGGACAGAAGGTTTTGGCTAGTGAGATCAAGGAATGGTGCAGAACTGAAGTGATGGAACCAATAGAAAACACTAGTTTATTTTGGGTTCACAGTACTCTGTCTTTTTGAATCTTCATTGACTGAGTAGATGTCAGGGAGAAAGGGGAAACACAAAAAACAGCCATAGGTTGCTTTTAGAGAGGCTGGTTTTGCAATGCAGAGAAAAATTGAAGTTAAAAATGGCTGCAAGCCTAGTGCTGTCATGCGCTAACTAAATGGTTAAGACCTCTTCTCTCTCCCCCCCCCCCATCAATTGTATGAAAAACCTCTTACCTGGCAACTGGCCAGAAAGGAGAAAATCTGATCAGTTGGCAAAATCTGGTCCCATGGCAGAAAGAGAGAGCGGAGCAGGTTGAGGGAGCTTTTGTTGGGTGAAGCTGGGCTAAACAGGCTTGGCAGTCTTTTGGGGACCCCACACCAGCCCACTTTGGTTCTATTCATATTTAATTTAAATGATACCAAATGTTATGAAATGGCCTTGAGTCACACTTTGATGTAACAGAAGAGGTATTGAAAATGGCCTAGAAGAGACTGGGGAAATTCTACAGCTGTTTGAGTGATTCACTTCCTGCAGGAATGTGTGTCAGCCTGACACATTTAATGGATGCTCTTCTTCCTGCCATAACCAAAAATTTTAAGAGCATTTCAGTCCTTGTTGTCACAAGCAGCCTGGACTGTAGCACTTTGTGCTACAGGTGAGGGCTCAGACTGTTGGATATGCCTCCATACAATCTCCTGCTTGTACCCAAATCCATACTCATAGAAAATGCTGCATTTCCCTTTAAGGAAGGTGACTCTTTGTAAAATGCTCCTCTGAAAACACATTATACACAACTTGTAGTGTAATGACAAGCAAGTTATATACACAAGTTATACACAAGCTGAGAGTCAGCATGGAGTTGTAGTTAAGAGCAGCGAAGAACTGGGTTTGATTCCCCACTCCCCCACATGAAGCCAGCCAGCTCAGTTCTCTCAGAGCTCTGTCAGCCCCTCCTCCTTCACAAGGTGCTTGTTGTGGGGAGAGAAAGAGACTTTGAGACTCTTTTTGGTAGAGAAAAGTGGGGGTATAAAAATAACTCTTTTTTATTACTCTATACCGGGGTGGCCAACGGTAGCTCTCAAGATGTTTTTTGCCTACAACTCCCATCAGCCCCAGCCATTGGCCATGCTGGCTGGGGCTGATGGGGGTTGTAGGCAAAGAA
The DNA here is from genome assembly GCF_032191835.1 of Heteronotia binoei. Taxonomy (NCBI): domain Eukaryota; kingdom Metazoa; phylum Chordata; class Lepidosauria; order Squamata; family Gekkonidae; genus Heteronotia; species Heteronotia binoei. Next base: position 48,203,848 of record NC_083234.1, on the reverse strand, counting down.
CATCTGGAGAGCTACCATTGGTCACCCCTGCTGTATACTAATTTTAACTTGTATGTGAATTTAGGATTCCCCCCACCCTTCTTGATGCCACATGTGGAAAAAACTAGCTGTAGTTTAAGATAAATAAGATATTATGCAGGGCAATGGCTAGAACATTTTTTCTTTGATGTGCATTCTTCCCCCTCCCCCCTTCATATGAACCTACAGGTCTGAGATGGTCCAGCAGAGGCAAAGGCTTGCCTGCCTCCTCATTAGGTGCTTAGATCTGAGGTTGGCAAGACTTCCTCAGAGCTGGGCCAGTTCACTGTGCAAGTGATCCAAGAGCCTACTTGGGGTGCTGGAAAAGCATGGTGGTGTGGGATGAAGCATCAGAGGTGACCCAGCATTGCTCTCCGGACCGGTCTTGCTGCTGCCAAGGTCGAAGATGACCTCCAACAGCACTGGTCGCACCACTGTGCCTCACTTGTCACCTGGTGGTGCAAGACAGAATGTAACAGGTGAGGCCCTGTCTGTCATCTCCCTGATCTGCACTCCCTGATCTGTACTCCTGCCACCTAGGAGGAAAGGAAACTTCAGTGGTGGCACTTCCATCCACTTAGGCAGCAGAGATACCATTCAGGGAGAAAGATGGTCAAGGAATATTTGTGGCCTGTGACCTGTCTGACAGTGAAATACCTCAAGCCAATGCAGCCCCAAAAGAGCCTTTCCAACTTGATAAAAGCATATATACTTAACAGGGTGTGTGTGGGGGGGGTGGGGGGGTGGGAATCGCCAGAGATGAAGCCTGAGAAATTGGATGTATCACTGGGGCCCTGTTGAGAAATGGAAGCTGCAGCTGAGCTATGGATGCAAACTCCAGGTTGGAAAATAGTTTCAGATTTGTGGGTGGTGCTTGGGCAGAGAGAAATCTGAAGAGGCAGCTCTAGGGCTTCTGGTGTATGATAGCATGTACCCTCCAATGCTGCTGTTTCTGAAGGGTAACTGATCTCTGTAGTCTGGAAATCAGCTGCAATTCCAGGCCCACCTTGATTGTTGGTAAACTTATGCTGAAGTGAAGAACACTGCTGCTCATCTCTTTTCGGGGTATAAGATTTTAAGAAATAAACTCTTTAAATGTCCTATGTGCAGTCATCCTCTGGGTATGTCTTCTCCTGAATGGTTGAGAGTGATGGTCGAATCTGTGCTTTGTATATTCCTTATGAGACCAAGCTCTGTGGTTCTTGGAACAGGATCCTTTTCTACTGGATATTGTTTCCAGAAATGTCCCTCACTGTGTAATTTTAGGCAGCACAAATATTAATCCAATCTTCATTTTAATATGTTTGAGGCTTTATTTGCTGCTCTTTAGTTCTTCATCCTTTTTGAATGATCATCAGTAGACTGTGTTTTTTATGTATTCTGTGTTTTGGATGTAACTTCAGTGTTTTTAAGTAAGGAGGATAGACTTTAGAAATGTTATAAGCAAATTAAGGGGATATCGTTCTTGTTGTTTTTGAATGTTCCAACAGTAAACAAAGACACGGCCAATAACAATACAAAATTTTGTTTTGCTTGATCAGAGGATAATTCAAGATTTGGGATCTAATCCACTTGAAGCTGCCTTGCCTTGGGTCTGACAACTCCTCCAAAGCTTGGGTGTTGTCAGAAGTAACATTTCCAGCAGTCTGGTTTGAGCTCTTGAGGGGCTTCGTTTCCCTTTTTCCTTACAGCAAAGAAGAGACAAAATGATTTGATAAAAGAAAGCTATAAGAATATTGTACCTGCTTGTTAGCTAGTGTCATTTTGAAAGGGTTCTTTGAAAGCTCAGTCTGCTTTGAAACCTTGATCTAAAATGATAGGGAAGCGATCTGTGTGTGCGGAGGGTGAAGCCAAATAAATAAGCCACTGGGCACCATGTGGTGTAGGGGGGAAATCATCTTATCCATACAAATTCTGAATGTTTCCCAGCAAGCTTTGCTGGCTGATTGAATAGCAAAAAGAGACAAAGATTCTCAGGGTGCTGCTGTGAGGGGTCAGGAGCAGCTGGAAAATACCCTCCCCCCCAAATGTACTAATCAAAAGAGCTTGGTCCAGATTGCAAGAACATTGGGCTGAAATACTCTTCCTTTGTCCCGGTACAGAAAGGTCATTTTGCCTTCTATGTTTTGCAAAGTGAAACAGCCTCTTTGAGGTCACACAGATTTTGTTTGCTAAAGCATCTTGGAACAGAAGCAGAAAGATAAACTTACAACCAGGAGGGAAGAAGGTTTGAGGAAAAGACAGAAGGGAATGAAATTTTCCCGAAATCACTTGCTAATTTTTTGGAAGACCTGAGTTGAGTCTGAACTGCCTTTGGGGTCTGGCATCTGCAATTTCAGTTTCAGATTTATGCATGCTTGCTTAGTTACTGTCAGGGCCATGCCTGTTTGCTGCCAACAGATCTATACTCTCACAGGTGAATGCACTTTCTCAAGCACACATGTAGGGCCATTTGTACTAGAGGTGCAGAAGAGGGTTACATAGGTGCCCCTTGCATAGCTTCTGCTTGTGTGCTAATATGCAGGTGTACCCATCCGCTAACATAGGTGGTCCCTTTTTCGCAAACTGATGAGATATTGTATTGTAGCCTTTTTCTCAACCAGGTAACTAATTGTTTATGTGGACATCTAGTTGTTTGAAGAGTGTTTTGGTGGGGTTTTTGTACGAAGGATCCTTCTGTCTTGTGAACTCCACTGCAGTATGATATAGTGTAGCCTAGGCACAGGTTGCTCACATAAAAACAGCAAGAAGAAAATAAAGACAACCACTTTGGTCCTCAAGAGAGAAAGCACAGCATAGTGATTAGTGTGCCAGAGTAGGACCTGGGAAACCAGGACTCGGTTCCTCACTCTGCCATGGAAATTTGTCAGGTGACCTTGAAGCCTGTCACACTCCCTCAGCCTAAAACTACCTTGCAGGTTTGTTGTGAAGATAGAGTAGAGAAGAGGAGAAACTATTTGAGAAGCTATTTGGGGTCTCCATTGGAGGGGAGAAAATGCAGTATAAATAAAAAGCTTAAAAACTTGACAGAACACACGAACATGAGGTTGTGGTAGAATTAAAAGCAAGCCAAGTCAGAATTATTAGACTTGAGAGACCAATTGGAGATAAGGAGAGGGGCTGACATTTCCAGTTTGGTGTAGTGGTTAAGTACGTGGACTCTTATCTGGGAGAACTGGGTTTGATTCCCCACTCCTCCACTTGTACCTGCTAGCATGGCCTTGGGTCAGCCATAGCTCTCACAGAGCTTGTCCTTGAAAGGACAGCTTCTGTGAGAGCCCTCTCAGCCCAACCTACCTCACAGGGTGTTTGTTGTGGGGGAGGAAGATAAAGGAGATTGTGAGGTGCTCAGATTCAGAGTGGAGGGTGGAATATAAATCCAATTTCTTCTTCTTCCCTACCCAGTGTGCTTGTTGAATATAGTTAAATCAATGAAGTTGGAACTTACTAATTGAAGTTGTTTATCAGTATTTTCTCATTTTTTTGTATTGTTGAGCTGACTCAAGATCTATGTTGGTGTCAGAAGAACAAAACTATTGACTCTTAACACCCCACACAGAAGGTGAAGGCACCGGGGAGGAACAGTGGCTCCGGGGAGGAATGGTGGCTCAGTGGTAGAGCATCTGCTTGGGAAGCAGAAGGTCCCAGGTTCAATCCCTGGCATCTCCAAAAAAAGGGTCCAGGCAAATAGGTGTGAAAAGCCTCAGCTTGAGACCCTGGAGAGCCTCTGCCAATCTGAGAAGACAATACTGACTTTGATGGACCAGGGGTCTGATTCTGTATAAAGCAGCTTCATATGTTCATATGCAATGCTGAATTTTTGAAAATGTAGCATGAGCTGAAGGATTTAACTGGCAGGTTTAATTTATATTAATAGATAGATAGCTCCATCAATAGATAGAGCTGGGTGTCATCAGCGTACTGATGACAACCGAGCCCATACCTCCGCGCAATCTGGGCAAGGGGGCGCATAAAGATGTTAAACAATATCGGGGAGAGAACTGCTCCCTGAGGCACCCCACAGTGCAGAGGGTGTCTCTGAGACAGCTTCCCTCCAACTGCCACCCTTTGTCCCCGATTTTCGAGGAAGGAGGAGAGCCACTGTAAGGCTAGCCCCCGAATTCCTGCGTCGGCGAGGCGGCAGGCCAGCAGCCGGTGGTCGACGATGTCGAACGCCGCCGACAGGTCGAGCAGCAGCAATACTGCCGAGCCACCCCGATCCAGTTGCCGCCGGAGGTCATCTATGAGGGCGACCAAGACTGTTTCCGTCCCATGGCCCGGGCGAAAGCCGGACTGGCATGGGTCCAAGGTGGAAGCGTCCTCCAGAAAGCTCTGCAGCTGCAACGCCACAGCCCTCTCAATAATTTTGCCCAGAAAGGGCAAATTTGAGACCGGCCGATAATGTGCCAATACGGACGGGTCTGATGTAACTTTTTTCAAAAGAGGGCGGACCACTGCCTCTTTCAGGGATGTTGGGAAAACACCCTCCGAAAGGGATCGATTTATGATGTCCCGTATAGGACATTTCAATTCCTCCTGGCAGGCCTTAATTAACCAGGAGGGGCAAGGGTCCAGGTCACAAGTTGTGGGTCGTGCAGTGCCAAGAATTCTGTCGACTTCCTCCAAGCTGAGTGGGTCGAAGCAGTCCAAGGTTAAATCTGAAGACACGCATTGGGCCTCAAGTTCACTTACTGCATCTAAGTTGGCGGGGCAGTCGTGGCGGAGCGATTGGACCTTCTCTGCAAAAAATTTCGCAAAAGCCTCACAGCCTATCTCCAATTCCTTAGCTTTTGGATTGCCCTGTGGCAATGAAGTAAGATTCCGAATTATTCTAAATAATTGGGCTGGGCGCGAATTTGCAGATGCAATCTTGGTCGCGAAGTATGTTTTCTTTGCGGCCTTGATTGCCATCTCATAGGATTTCATAAACTTCCTATAAGATGTTCTAGTCGCTTCGTCGCGAGTACGTCGCCATTGCCTCTCTAGCCGTCTAAGGCCTTGTTTCAGCCGGCGCAATTCCGGGGTATACCACGGAGCCGGCCTAATCCGAGGTCGCAGAGGGCGTCGAGGTGCAATCCCCTCGATGGCCCTAGCGAGCCGGTTATTCCAGGACTCAACCAGGTCATCGAGAGGAATGCCAGAGGGCCAGGGATCCCGCAGAGCCATTTGGAACCGTTCCGGGTCCATCTGGCTCCGCGGGCGAGCCATAATAGGCTCCTCGCCTAAACAGGTTTGGGGAGGCATATCTACATGGGCCTTGAGGGCAAAGTGATCCGACCATGGCACCGCCGTGGCGGTTATATCGCTCACTACAACCCCGGCCGCAAAGACCAAGTCCAACATGTGACCAGCCTGGTGAGTGGGGGTCATAACAAGTTGAGAGAGTCCCAGTGTCGCCATGGAGGACACTAGGTCCGTCGCCTGACTGGAGGACGGGTCATCAGCATGGACGTTGAAGTCACCCAGGATTATCAACCTTGGGTGCTCCAGCGCCCAGCCCGTCGCCGCCTCCAGTAGGGACGGTAAGGCGCTGGCCGGTGCGTTAGGCGTACGGTACACCAGCCAGACCGCCAACCCCTCTCCAGCCTCCCACGCCAGGCCGGCACATTCGATACCCTCAATCTTTGGGGCCGGGAGTGCCCTGAAGGAGTAAGCCTCCCGTATAAATAATGCCACCCCTCCCCCCCGCCCACTAGTCCGTGATTGATGTAGGACTGAGTAACCCGGGGGAGTTGTTTGCGAGAGGGCTACAGTATCATCCTCTCGGGTCCAGGTCTCAGTCACGCAAGCCAGATCCATGTTTTGTTCGAGAAGAAACTCTCGAAGAGTTGAGGTCTTATTGTTGATGGACCTGGCGTTGCACAACACCAATGACGGAGGTGGGTTATTCCATCTAGCCCTACTACCTGTCACCCTTGGGATGGGACGCAGATTGGAAGAAGGCCGAGCACTGTCTTGTCTCTGTCCTCTTCCCTTATAATATCTGCTCCCACCGCTATATCTCCCCCTCCCCCTCCCCAGTACGCTGATGACACCCAGCTCTATCTATTGATGGAAGGCCGGACTGGCGATGTCCCTATAAATTTGGACCGGGCGTTACAGGCCGTGGCTGACTGGCTCAGGCTGAGTGGGCTGAAGCTGAATCCAACGAAGACTGAGGTCCTTTGCGTGGGCCGGGACGGACCGGAAGGGGAGATCATTCTGCCGGCTTTTGACGGTGCGCCACTGATACCAGTGCGCAGGGTCAAGAGCTTGGGGGTGCTACTGGAATCCTCGCTATCAATGGAGGCCCAGATAGCCGCCACCGCAAGATCCGCCTTCTTTCATCTTAAAAGGGCGAGGCAGTTGGCTCCCTTCTTGGAACGCGACGACCTAGCAACTGTGATCCACGCAACGGTCACCTCAAGATTAGACTACTGCAATGCCCTCTACATGGGGCTGCCCTTGTGTCGAACGCGGAGACTCCAGGTAGTGCAGAATGCGGCGGCCAGGCTGCTAGCGGGACTACCTAGATGGGAACACGTGCAGCCTGTGCTGCGGGATCTGCATTGGCTGCCGGTTGTCTACCGTGTTCGCTATAAGGTGCTGGTTATCACCTTTAAAGCCCTATATGGCCGAGGACCTGCCTACCTACGGGACCGCCTCTCCCCATATATTCCCCAGAGAGCACTAAGATCCAGCTCCCAAAACCTTCTACAAATCCCTGGGCCAAAAGAGGCCAGACTTAAGATAACCCGGGAGCAAGCCTTTTCACTAATGGCCCCTCGTTGGTGGAACCAACTCCCAGAGATGGTGCGAGCCCTGCGGGATCTGAATCAGTTCCGCAGGGCTTGCAAAACCCATCTTTTTCAGCTCTCATTTGGAACAGGACCTGACCAAACTGACTAACTATCGTAATTTTAGCCACTTTATGTTGAAATTGGAACTGATGTATGACAATATGTAAACTATGACCGACAGAAATATAGCACCTATTTCTACCTACTTTATATTTTTATATCTTTTAATCTCCTATTCTCTTATTTTTATATTTTTAAACTTTATTAATTCATGTAATTGTATTATTTAAACCATTGCTGTCTATTTTAACCGAATCATGCTTGTCATGTCTGTGAGCCGCCCTGAGCCCGCCTTCTGGTGGGGGAGGGCGGGATATAAAAATAAAATTTGCTTTGCTTTGCTTTGCTTTATATCTCTGGACTTTAGAGAAAGAAAAAGGCTGTATTGGCAATATTGTGATTTGCAAAGTGGAAGGCAGAAACTAATTCCCTTAAAAGAGAAATCTTGGGGTTTTTTTTGTGGCAGGCCTACTCATATGGTTGCCAGCTCAAAGTTGGGAAATACCTGGTGATTTTGGGGGAGGAGCCTGAGGAGAGCGGGATATGGGGAGGGCAGAAAGTTGAATGAGGTATAATACCATGGAGTCCACCTTCCACAGCAGTCATTTTCTCCAGCTGAACTCAAGTGATAGCAATTGCCTATAGATCAACTTTAATAGCAGGAGATCTCCAGCCATTACCTGGAGGTTGGAAAACAAACTGCAAAGCTCCATGTCAAAAATACACCTCTTGAGTCTGTTGTAACAAGTGCAAAATTCTTTATAATGAAGTTTCAAAATGAATAGCAATGTGCTTGTAGCTTCTTTCATACATAAACCCAGTTGCTCACAAATATATAGGGCACAGGGACTCTGCAGTCTTTGATGTTCACACTCTTTACATACAATTTACATTGGTCTCCCTGCAGTAGATTGTAGATGTAGATTCCAAATCCATTCATCATACCAATGCAGCAACAGGCAAAACTGGTATGCAGGTCCTGTTTCGCTGGCTGCTTTCCCCAAATTTCTTTATCTGGGAGATTAAGTTTATGGAAGCTATAGAGCAAGGGTGTTGAACTCATTTGTTACGAGGGCCAGATGTAGCATAAATGAGACCTTGTTGGGCTAGGCCATGTTGGGCAGGCCCATGTGTGTACCCATTTAAGATTAGGTAGCAGAGACATAAACTTTAAAGGACCAGACAAACACAAAGAATTTTTTAAAAAGCATGCTTAAACAATAGCACTCATTGGACTTAAAGATGCTTTCGTTGTATTTCTCCCATGGGATCCAGGGAACTGGGCAAAGGAAGCTCTGACTCTTTCCTTCCTTCTCCAGTGGACCAGGAGGGGGTGGAGGATCAGCCAATAGAAGGAAGGGAGGCTTGGCTCAGTAGCTCTGCTGTGCGATTGAGAGAGCCTGGCAAAGCAAACTATTCTTCCCCTTTTCCTTCCTAAGGGAGGAGCCACAGCCAGTGGAGAAAATAGATGCTTTCTTCTGTAGCTCTTGTGTGATTGAGCAAGCCTTGCAAATCAAGCTATGATGCAGAAGGAAGAGAGAGAGAGGGAGAAGGAAGCAGATGACAGCCAGTTGCTCAAGTGCCTTATAGGAGCCCTCCGGGGGCCTGATTCAGTCCCCAGGCCACATGTTTGACACCCCTACTATAGAGAGTGCATGGTTTTGAATGTTTGAAGGTATTTGGATTTGAAGAAGTAGCAGCACAGACTAAGAGGAAAAAGCTATGATCCAGTGTTCAAATCTCACGTCCCAATCACACAAGATGGCCCCTCCCTCCCTCTCTCTTTCTGTCCTAGTTCCCCATATCTAACATAGAGATAATCACTGATATTCCTTGCCAGGTTCTTATAAGAAATGCTGCAGTAATACATGTGCAGTGCTTTGAGTGGAGGAGGTAAAACGCTGTATTAGTCTCACGGAACATTGTGGCATTCTCCTTCATTAGGCAATGAAATTATTCAAGTTCTTTTGCAATTGATATTTCAGTCTTGCATCCTCTGTGCTTGTTTACTAGCCTTCCTGCATATCTGCAGGGGCAAATAAGGAAAAAAAATCTTTCTCACTTTAGAAAAGGTTCCTGTTTGTGGTGTTTAAAGGCAGTTCTTGCTCTACCAGGTGAATTGCTGTTTACAAGCGTTTCATGCACCATCCTGAAGGTGGGGCATATAAGTGTGGTCAAAATAATGATCGTTGGAGAATGGTCAGAACAAAACATGGATGCATAATATTTCAGATTTATCTGGTCATTCATTTATCGAGCTCAGGGTAATATATGACAACATGTGATGGTGAATAGGCAGAAAAATGGTTACCTGGTAAGTTTCATGGCTGATCAGGGTTTGAACCCGGGTCTCCCCATTCTGTGCCTATCCACTACAGCATGTGTAGGAACTGGCTTCAGCCTTTCTCCCTAATTTGGTTATTTCTGATTGGCAGGGATATTGTTGATGTCAAACATTCACTTGCCATAGTTGATGTGGAAACACCCTCGCTGCTGGTTGTGACTGGGGTGATCCATGCCCTTCCTTGGAGGGGAGATGGGCCAGGGACTCATGTGTAGGCCACACATGTGGTCTCAAAATGAGATGGGCCAGCAGCATGCATACATCTTTGTTGACTACCAAGGCCAGTAAAAAGGAATCAGATCCCTGAGAAGGCTCTGCGGCATAATACAAAAATCAAAGTCCCTGCTGACGGCTAGAAGTACGTAGTTCATGTAGCAGCTTCAGTGAGGGAATGCCTGTGTACTTCCTAGAAAAGGAGGGACTATGCCAGAAAAAACAGAGGCTGGCCTTTGCTGCTCTGTCCCCATGTTATGCTGTTTTTGCTAACTTTGGCCTGTCACAAAATAATTATTAATTAATTTAATTATGGTTTGGCAGTGGGTGTAGTATAGCAAGAAGATCATCTGGTGGCTGGAAACTCTAGCTCTTTTTGTGGCAAGCTCAGTTTATTTTTTGGGCTGAGAGAACTGTGACTGACCCAAGACCATCTAGCTGGCTTCAGAATGGGGGGATCAAACACAGTTCTCCAGATTAGAGTCCGCCGCTCTTAACCACTGCCCCAAACTGGCCTGTCACAATGAGATGAGTAGAAGATGAGTAGATTAGGCCTTGCAAGTTGCCTGAATAGGAATCCTTCATAAGGCCTCAAGAAGAAGATGACGACTGCAGATTTATATCCTGGCCTTCTCTCTGAATCAGAGACTCAGAGCGGCTTACAATCTCCTACATCTTCTCTCCCCACAACAGACACCCTGTGAGGGAGGTGGGGCTGAGAGGGCTCTCCCAGAAGCTGCCCTTTCAAGGACAACTCCTGTGAGAGCTATGGCTAACCCAAGGCCATTCCAGCAGGTGCAAGTGGAGGAGGGGGGAATCAAACCCGGTCCTCCCAGATAAGTCCACTCACTTAACCACTACACCAAACTGGCGTTCTGGAGGCAAGAAAGTAGGTTTTAAACTCAGCCCTAACCACCTCTGTTGAGTAAATCAGCTCTAGCTGTGTGTTAACTCTGGCCAATAAGATGTGCTTACTCTTGCCAATCCAGGTCCCAGCGAGGGATTCCCCGCTTTTGAAGGCTCCTTCCCACCCCCAGTCAGCTGGCCCCGCCCCCACAGCCAGCACCTGCCTTTCCACTTTAGAACAAGAGCAGGGGTGGCCAAACTGCGGCTCAGGAGTCACATGTGGTTCTTTAAAGTCTCCTCTGCGGCTCCCAAAGCTGTCTCCACCCTATGCCTCCCAGGACCCCCGTTTTGAAAGCAAAGAGCTAGTAAAAAAAAAATTAAAACAAAGGGGAGGGCCAGGATTCTCTGTTCACCGACAGCTAAGCCCCGCCCCCAGCTCCCACCAGCCCCCAATCCTGCCAGGACAAGCCCGGGGTGCAGCTGCTATCTCTTCTTGCTGCTGCTGTGAGTTGGAAATGACTACCAGAGAGAGGGAGAGAAGTCTCTTTCCTACCCAGCCATGCAGGCTCCTTAAAATCTGCAACAGGAAAGGGGCGGGGGAAGTAGGCAGGGAGCAGTGTTGCTCTTCTAGGTGACGATATGAAGCTGCACTGATCCAAAGAGAGGGAGAGAACAGTCCCTCGTAGGTTTTCCAGTGTGCCTCTGCTTACTAAGAAGTCTCTTTCCCTCTGAGTCAAGCAGGCTCCTTAAAAATCTCTGGGAGAGGAAAGGTGGGGGAGAAGCAGGCACGGAGCAATGTTGCTCTTCTGGTGTGAGGCTGCTGTGATCCAGAGAAAGAGAAAACAGCCTCTCTGTAGTTTTCCCAACGTGCTTTCTAAGAAGTCTCTTTCTCACCCAGCCCAGGCAACCCCCTTAAAATCTCTGCAAAAAGAAAGGGGCAGGGGAGGGAAACAGGCATGGAGCAAGTCTCTCCATGGTTTCTCCAAAGTGTCTCTGTTTATTGTGTAAATAGGGTGGGTTTTTTGAGGCAGGCAGAAAACTCTATGGAGAAGAAAATAAAAGCCTTTTTTGCTTTAAATATAACAGGTAGGAAGTGCCTCTTTGCCCTTCTTCAGGTGCTGAGCTGAGCATGCTGGGCGTTTGCAAAACTGTGTTGCAGATTCATTGTTTATTTTGGCTGCAGTGTGTGTGTCCCATAATAAAGCCATGCTTGGAAATCCTACCAGAGCCTGACAAGGGGCTTGTGGTTGTGGGATACAACAAATGACACTTTCAGTTAGTGGGGAAAGCAAAAAAGAGGAGGAAGTGAAGACTGCATTCAAGGAATAGAAAAACTCCTGTTTGAAAATATTTATTTATTTTGAAAATCTGTATTTTGGGAATGGGGAAGTCCTGACTCCGCCTTAAAGTCTCCTGACTCCACCCCCAAAGTCCCCAGATATTTTCTGAGTTAGACTTGGCAACCCTAGATGTGCTTTACACACTACAGCACTGCCTCCCAGAAGCTGCTGCTTTGTGCATTCATCTCCCTGTTCTTACCATAACACTTAAAGACCAAACAAATGGAGTTCATCATGTGACTGTGCCATTCAGAATGACCCAGGTGACCAGGCTCTGTCCACTTGGTTAAAGGCTTCAGAGTTACAGTGGCATCGCTGGGTGACTCCATGGGAAAGGGGTTCCTGTAGCACTGCAAAAGCATGTAAGGATCACAGTAAACTTCAGTTCCATTTACTCTGTATTTGACAGTACATGTTTCTGTAGTTATGTTTCAAAGGAGTCGAACCTGAACATGTCTGTAAGATGATGGAAGGGAAGTTATCTCAAGGGGCGGCACGATGCTGGTTGGAAAGGGGCTTTAGGCGGATGGGATTCTTATTCCAAACTATCCAGTAAAATAAAGTGTTCAGACTGGAGAGGACGTCTTCTCTCTTACGGCAGCCACCCAGTTTTCTTAGGGAGGCCTTTCTTTTGGTTGGAGAAGTAAAGGTGCCTGATCTTTTGCTTGACATCTAGCTTATAAAGCTGCTGCATTCCCGCCCCCCCCCACACACCCCACTTTTAGCTGACTGACTTTCTTACCTGAATGTTTCCAAGCGTTTAGAGTTGAAAGCTGTTATTTTCATGTAACAAAACCTGTTTGCTCAGCATGCATTTAGGAATTGCAGCGTGGAAAGAGGGTGTGCATACAGTAGGAAAACAAGTTGGATATCCTGTTTCTAAACTGCTGACAATACTCCTGTGCAGTTGTTTTCAGCCACAGAAAGACCCAGACATTGTGGAAAATAGCACAGAGATGCATTGGAATGAACTTGCCATGGAAAAAAGCTACCTAATGCATGACTGATTTCCAGGCAGCTCTTTATCTGTGATTGGACACCGTGAAATTGGTGGGGTCTGGCCCACTCTGGTCGTTCAGGGTCACAGTTTTTAGGTGTTCTTGGATTAATTGCTTAGCCTGGGTTCCCCTCACTGTGGTGATTCCATTTGTTGTGATTCTCTGAATATCTGTAAACCAAGAGATGAAAGTTTTCCTGAGCAGTACAATCTATAAAGGAGACAGAGTATGTTATTCCTTCCCCACCATAATACAAATATTTTCCTACACACAGAAGACCAAAATTTCAGAGGGAGGTTTTGCTTAGTCTTCTCCCTGAAATGCTAGTTCTCCATATGCTTGGAGTAATTGTTGATGATTGGGGTGTTAGGGTAATATGTGCATTGGAATGGTATCCTCAAGAAAAAGCTTTGCTATTTAATGATGCCACTTGTACGAGCAGGCTCTTAAACTTTACAGGGAGGACTATTGGCTGTGGAAGAATTATGATGGGAAGTCAAAACATTGTTACCTACCCCGCTATCACACAGCGAAGTGAGAGAAGAGTTGGGACTGGATGCAGTAGGCCAACATTTTGACATGGAAACCCTTTTCTCTATGAGGGCCTTGATGTTAACAGAGGGCTGGCTAAGTTGGCTTCCAGAATCTCAAAATTCAGGTTACCCATGCCATTGTATCACTGACTACAGTCTAAGAGTACTGTGTTGTTTTCTGAATGTCTTTTTGTTGGCAGGATGTAATGGCTTCCAAAAATACCTACTCCAGCAGTCGTGTTCTAGGAGTTACTTAGTCATACCATGGCAGTCAGATTTCTTAAGTGCTTTTGGGTTACTGTGAAGGAAAGGGGGTGGAGTTTGGAATTATATCTTGATTGTAGAATATTTACTTCTGGGTCAGGGTGCTGTTGAAATATGCCCTTTTTAAAAATCTTGAAATAAACATGCACTGTTTAGCCATGGAAATATAGTGTAAAAGAATATCAAAACCTTCAGGGAGCCTGAGATTCTGGAAGCTTGTATGGTCATGACATGCAACATGGAAGTGGATGGGATTGGCAGAGTCTCAAGAGTACCATTTCTCTCTTTCCTTTCTGTCTTCTGAAACCACAAAATAATTCCTAGCATCAGTGGCAAGATATTGACTTTCTTTTTAGCTGGTTGTCCCTACCACAGACACTCCACTGTTTTTACCATCCTGTTCTAGTTTCCACCCCCCCCCCCAAACTTCAACAATTTACAATGGGTCAGCAATATGCAGGCCAGATGTGCACTCATTTCCTATGGCAATTCTGTATATTTTATCAATTTTGAAGACCTAATAGGCATTTAAAAAACAAAATAGATTTTTTTTTGAGGGGAAGGTAGAGGCATGAAAATATGGTCACCACCTGTAAAAAGAAATGCAGAAAATTCAACTAAGCAAAGATGATACAGTTCTTCATAATTTGTGTTTTATAAGCCCTTGTTTTTCTTCAAACTTAGAGTCTGGTGTTCAGTGGTGAATTGTCTCTGAACATAGAAGTTTCATTTAGCTAGCATGAGTAATAAATTAAAAAGTAATATTTGTAAGCACAGAATGTCAGCCTGCAGTACTTTGGGATCTTCAATGACGCAATTAGAAATTATACACTAATTTGTTATTGATTAATAATATTGATTAATTTGAGACCCTTTGGCTTACAATAGGCTTGGAAGAACCATCAGTTCTGACAATATTGTTCAACTTTATCACTCCGAATAGGACACCAAAGAAATGTTTGCAGGTGGTTTGTTTTCTTTAAAAAAAAATAATTCTGCCGATTTCTGTAGTGAAATTTTCTTTTTGCTGGAAATGTGGTTTTAATGTGGAAATGAAAGTGAGACCATCAGATTTCAGAGAGATGAGCTTTTTAGGAAGAGCTAACCACCTAACAAATGTCCCACCTGGATGGAGAAGGTGGTGTTTTGTTGTTCAGCATCTTCTACTTTCTGTGGAATATAGTTGCTGGAGTGCTATGTCTGCCCAGCATCTTCCTCTTTCTATGGAATATAGTTGCTGGAGTACAATGTCAGAAGGAAGCAACATCCCTGTTGACAAAAGTCCCTGCAGGGAAAAGATCTGAAAATAGATTAAACTTGCTGGTATTGCCACACACACATAAAATCTACTCAGTAATTTCCTATCAATAAAACTGCCATGTTAAGAGACTGCTTCGTCTGTAGCTGAAGCGGTACAACTCAAATGCAGGTTTACTGTCTTAAGCATGTATTAGGTCATGGATACCTCTCTGAGTAGACTTCACCTAATATATCACTTGTGCCCCTTCCTTTAATTCATTTATACCCCACTGTTCTCCCCAATGGAAACCAAAGACGGCTTGCATAAGTCTCCTATCTTCCATTTTATTCTAACAACCCTGTGAAGTACCGTAGGTTAGTCTGCATGTGTGCTGGACCCAAGGTCCCCCAACAAGTTTCTATGGCAGAGTGGGGATTTGAACCTGTGTCTTAGTCTGATACCCCAACTAGTATGCCATGCTGGCTTTCCTTGACTATTTCTATCCATGCAATTTCTTTCTGCCTCACTTTTCTCCCAAGTATGTTGTACCTATAGATATACTTCCACGTAGTTAATCCTACCCTTTTTTGGAAACAAACTAGATGGAAAAGTTTTGGTTACTTCTAATACACTAATTGAAGAGGTTTATTGGGACTAGATGGCCTTGGCAGGCTTCCATATAATTTATATTTGTTTGAATAACAATTTTTCTAATGACTTCTTGCTTGGGGAATGTTTTGAAGTTGGCAGTTCTCTTCCTCAAACAAATGAATATTGATTCTGCAGCAGAGAAGGGCAAAGGCATGTTTATCTGTATGGTTTTAAAATGGAAGCCCTAGATTTAGAAACTTTCTATATCAATATATGAGACATCCAGTGGCTTTCCAGGGTTTCAGGCAGAGAAAGGTCTTCCTGGTACCTGCTCCTCAAGATGCTTTGAGTTGGATACCAACTAAATTTCCCCATGGCAGAATAGTACTTATAAATGAAGTAAATAAAATTGAAATAATAAATGAAATACTTCCTGTGTCCCCCTGCAGCCCACTTTCTCATGGGGAATAGGGGATCCTGAGGAATGACATGGGGGGTTGCAGCAGGAAATCAGTGGAAATTGCCAGTTTAGTCTGAATCTGACCCTTATTTAGAGACAACATGGGTTGGACCAGAGACCTATTGTACACAAGCATGTTGCTAAGTCATAACTGCTCCCACCCAAATACCAGTCATTCTGGTATGCTGAAGGGAGCTCCGTCTGCTGAAAAATGAGACCCTGAATGTATTTAATGGCACAAAATTGGTAAAGACCTAGGTGGACAATAGGGGAATCTCCAAGATTACTGATATCGAGTATTCGGTTGGGCTGGTGTAGAAATGTGTGTTTGCCTTTCTTTTAAGGGAAACAGACACACAGGATATTCCCCTGTGGTCAAACACATCAAGAGGCTTATGTGATGTTTTAGCTATTGCAAAGTAAGGAGTCCCTGGGAATGGGGATAGCATGGGAAGGGACGGTGGCTCAGTGATAGAGCATCTGTTTGATAAGCAGAAGGTCCCAGGTTCAATCCCTAGCATTTCCAACTAAAAAGGGTCCAGGTGAGTAGGCATGAAAAACCTCAGCTTGAGACTCTGGAGAGCTGCTGCCAGTCTGAGTAGACAATACTGAGGGTCTGATTCAGTATATCAGTATAAGGCAACTTCATATGTTCATTGCGTAGCTCATTGTTCAATAGAGTCACACCACAGCATTGCAGCTGCAGTCCCAACTTTGTTGTAGTGTGGTCCAGTCGCTTTATGTCCTATAGATAAATTTTGCTATGGAATGGGGGAGGGAGGAGGACTTCATAAAAGTATATCACTCCCCCATTTGATTAGACTCTCTTGTCTGCCACCAGACATACACCTCCTTGCTGTGTATGGCTTTACACCACTGGAGCAGAGGCTGCTTGGATGTGGATATGTATTCTCCCCCCCACCCCCACCCCCCACCGCCTCCCCAACCTGCTCCCAAAAGCTGTACTACTTTGGATTTTTCTTATGCATCTTATTTCATTGAATGCTTTCCAGATACTGGGAATACTTATGCAAATGTAACAGTAGCTGGCCACATCCTTTCCCAGTGGCTTTTGCGTCAATCATCCTCCTTTCCATGCTATGACAGTCATTCTTATCTCCCCCCTCCCCCACTTTTTCCCCTTTTCCTTAAGCATCTTGGATCCTTAGCATGCAAATAAGACTACAGTTGCTACTGTTACGTATGCATTGCATTTCCCATTATAAAGGAGCATTTGGGAGATTCTTTCCCAGGTGAATGGCTTCCAGTTTCCCAAATACCTTTGGGAAACAAAAAGTCTCTTGCCTAGCTGTACTGGCAAAACCACTGTAGAGGAGGAAGCAAACAGACTTTCAGAGATGTGGATCTGATGCAAGAATTTCTCACTGAAATGCTTGTGCGTCAGTAGAGTAAAGGACCTTTCTTTGGAAGACTTGGGCTCCAAAGATCGTCACAGGATCTGTTGGCTGTTGCCTTGGCATTGCATATAAATGATGGGAGCATCATGGATGTTAACTTTCTTAGTTCTGTGGCATGCCTGCATCATACTCCCCACTGGACAGACGTAAATTGCTCAAACTTCTCTGGGGTGCTGTGTTCTGTTCCGCTAACAGCCATCTCAGTAATGGATACAGTAGGATGATGCATCTCTTGGGGCAAGGCTGTGACAAGTTTTGGATTGAGAACATCTTGGTATATGGTCCTTCCCATAGTGCTAGAGAAGCACAGTTTCAGTCTGGGGAGGGAGAGAAGTGCTGCCCAGCAAGCATGGTGCTCCTGTCAGTTGTCACTTTTGAGCAGGTGTTACCACCTCCCAACTTTGAGCTACCCTCCTGGAGCTACCCATGACAGCCAGAGTTATACTTCTACCTTGCCCTGTGGGGTTATCATCAGGGAAAACTGCAAAAACCCAGACACTTTAAAGTTAAAAAAACAGGGCGAGGAAGAAACAGTGCCACAATCAGGGCTGGCTTGCCCATGTGACTCAGTGATGTCATCACACCACTGCGCAGATCACAGATGGTTTGACTGACTGCGAGGCTTGCTTCCCCTTAAGCTGCGCTGCTGACTGCTGTATGCCTGCACCAACAGCTGCAGTTGGCAAAGACTGGGCTGGCAGTGCCTGCTCTCTTATCTGGCAGCTCCATGCACTCAGGATCCTGTCACCCCATCTGCAAACAAGAGGCTGCTGTGGTTGCCAAAGCAAAACTTTTCCCCTTCCCATGCCCACTCTTCTTGGCATCACTTGGGCTCTGCCAGATGCCACTCCGCACTCAGCATGTCCCAGGTTACCTCAGCTGCGGCTACTCTCTGGCTGGGCTCCCATTTGGCTTGCATTTTGCAAGGGGAGGGAGGGAGGCATCTGGCTTGCCACCCTCCAAGGTGGACAGATCACCCTTAGTTCTGCAAACTCTGGGCTCACTCCACTTGCAAAGGGAGCCCATGAAAAGGGTCACTGCACGAGGCACTGGGCTCCCTCCTGGCTCTCAGCAGACTCTTAGTGGCTGGCCTGCTTGCCTGCCTCTAGAGATCTCATTCTCCTTCCAGTGGATCTTCTTCCTCCTTGGGGAAAAGCTTGAAAGCTCAGGGAGGCATCCAGGAAACAGTTGGATGGGAAGAGTTTATTAATGAAATAGTTACTTTTTTAATTTTAAAAAAGCAAGCGCTATAATCTTATATGAGGAGCTTGTGTGACGGAACAACAGGAAGCTTGCCAGTAGAGTGAATTAAAAGCACATGTGCAGGTCGAAAACCCTACAATTGTGTCACAGGGATGAACGTAATTGTAGGCAGAACACTTGAGAGGACAAAACACGTCTTCATTTGGGTTTAGCCTTAGAATTAGATTGGGCTGTTCCCGCAAGGTCTTAGACATGTTTGGCTACCCAACCATAGATGTCTTTCCCTCTGTGCTCAATGCAAAATGCCTGCTGTTCTATAGTCGGGGTCCACTGATGTCTTGGTCTCAAGGGGATGCATTCCTACAAGAGTGGTTGGGACCTCTTCATTATCTGTACCCTTACTCTATTGACCAGAACGCTTCAGAAACTTGTACAGGATCAAATGAACTGCATTCTGGTGGCCCCCTGGTGGTCACGCCAACTGTGGTTCACCAAACTTCTTCAGTTGTCTCACAACACTTATCACCGATTCCCACCTGCAGAGGACCTTCTCTCCCAGTGCTAGAGTTTTTTTTGGGGGGGGGGGATCGGAAATGCTCACCTGTCATGCGCTAATTGGTAACTGGTAGCATTAGAAAATTTCATTTTTTAAAAGTCACTGAAAATTCCAAACCTGTAATTGCCAGTAGAGATCTGGTTCAGCCCTAATTATGTGCCATCATCATAGGGAATCACAGCAGATATAAAAATGCCTTAATAAAAAAACCACCTTAATTCCCCACCAGGAAAAGACAGCTAGAAACACTATATTTCAGGGGTGGCCAACAGTAGCTCTCCAGATGTCTTTTTGCCTACAGATCCCATCACCCACAGCCAACATGGCCAATGGCTGGGGCTGATGGGAGTTGTGGGAAAAAAACATCTGGAGAGCTACCGTTGGCCACCCCTGCTATTCTTGATTGTGTTGCATATGTATGTCGGCACATAGAATCTCATCACTGGCACAGGTGGCATAATCCAGCTAACAACTCTGTGACTAGGCAGTGGACTTTTTCAGACATGGTGCTTTATGGGAACATGGCGCTGGGCACACTTTCTGTGGCTTGGTTGTGAAAGTTTTGGCTTGGATTGAAATCCGGGTCTCCCCCCCAATCTTCTGATTCTTCTTTGATGCCAATCACTGTTACTTCTGCTATGGATTATGTGAAGCAGAGACTGAGAAATAGGGGCTAGTTAAGTGAGTCCCCTTGCTGAGTCTCTGTGGTCCCAGCTCCTGACTTCTTGGATTACAGGCAGCCCTTTATCCTGCCTTGATTGGCACTTTGTCCCTTCCTCCCAGGTGGTTGCTTATAACTTCACTTTCCACAATAACAGTGACGCCCACCTGATTTTATATGGAAGGTATTGTCATTTACATTCTAAATTCCTCTGCATAATGCTGAGTTAATGGACTAACAAAACATGATGTGCCACAGTAATGATTTTACATAATTGTTTGTTACTATCAATATGTTCTTGACTTTAATTCTTCTGATAACAAACATGTTTAAGAAATGAATTTTTCACATAGCTTTGGAGGAAAATGACAATATTTGGATTAGCTGTGGTGGCAGCTGATCAATATGTTCTTTTGGGCTGTATGGAGGAAGGAGATGTTAAATGGAAGGCTCTGCTCTTTTCTTACAAGTGACTGCCTGTTTGTTTCTGGGCACAATTCAGAGTACTGGTTCTTAACCTTTAAAGCTCTAAATGGCTTGAGGCCAGGGTACTTGAAGGGACCACCTCCTCCCATGTTGTAAAGCCCACAGCTTAAGATGTGCCTCTGAAGCCCTGCCCTCTGTGCCCCCACCTTCAGAGGTGAGATGAATGGCAACCAGAGGCATGGCTATTTCAGTTGTGGCACCTCACTTTTAGATCGCCCTTCTTCTTGAGGCTCACCTGGTTCCTATATTACTCTTTTAGTCACTTTCCACTTAGCCAGGCTTTTCATTAAGCGGCTGATCTTTTAGCACCATTTTTATAGTATATCTTTAACCTGAAAGCTATTCATGTTATGTTGCTCTTTTATGCTCCGATTTATATATATTTCTGTTAACAGCTTTTAATGTTTCATCCTCTGAATTACTGACTGAAGTTATCTATGTCTCATGTCTGTAGGGGGGTTTGCTATTGTATTCCTGGTGAGGACCAGCAACGGGATGAAATGCGCTCTCAAACGGATGTATGTCAACAATGAATACGACTTGCAAGTCTGTAAGCGAGAGATTCAGATCATGGTAAGCCAGTGCTGGATGTGAGATCTTAAAGTTCTCGTACAGTGCGTGGAACACCTTATATGGATTGAAAAACTAAGTCTGCATGCTGGATACGTGAAGCTACCTTTAGTACTTCTGCTCTGCTTAGTCTAGTATTTTCTCCTTTGACTACCAGCACTTCTCCAGGATCTTGGACAAAGAAGGGTCTTCCTGATCCTGATACCTTTTGCATACAAAGCATGGACTCTCCCACAAAGCCACAGTTTATCCCATGATATAACTGGTGGGATAGAATTGCTTCAAAGCCAGCTACAAATAAAAAATAGAACAGGCTTTGTTTCTTAAGCTCTTAGAGATATGCATGTGTCTGCATATGTTGGAGGAGTTAGATGTTGGGGACCAAGAAATTAAAGAATAAATACATAATATAAAGATGACAATGGAATGAGTCGGGCAAGAAAGTAACTGGGTAACTGAGGTGAGGTGGGAAGGGCATGAAAGGATAACAAAATATTTTTGCATAGTTTGCCCAGGGAGTGTAATTCTTTTTGAAGCCTCCATTCATGGATGTAGATCCCTCCCCCTCTTTGTGGCTTGCAGTAAGCAGTGCCCTTTTGCACTAACTATACATCTTTTCTTTCTTTCTTTCTTTTCCCAGCGGGATCTTGCTGGACACAAGAACATTGTTGGATATATAGATTCCAGTATAAACTCTGTGAGCAGTGGGGATGTTTGGGAAGTTTTAATTCTAATGGATTTTTGTCGAGGTACGTACAAGTTCAGTGTAGCCATCTGGTGAACTTGCATAGTAAGACTCCTGAGTGTCATCCAAGTATTTCGGATAATCAGAGGTGTGGCTAGATTGTGGAGTGTTGCTCAAAGGCATGTACTTCAGCATGTACTGGTGAACTAAACAGTGGTGGAAACCCAACCTTTGTATGGGTTGTTTTCCTTGGTTCCTGTCCTTAACTCCTCCACCCAGGTGAGCAGCCATATAGATGCCTGACTTGTTGGCAAAATCAGGGACCCTGAACTTGTTAATTCAGAAAAGCAGTGAATGAAGATATAGCATTCCAACAAAAATCTTAGACCATTTTTGGAACCAACCTGCTTCTGTGACATCATGGTTTTTTCTCCCCAGATGTGTGAATTGGATAGAAGAATAACAAAGCATTTACACAAGACACATCCCAAATTTCATTAATGATGTTACTGGGTGATCTGATCGATGCCTCTCAGATCATGCAGCACATTTCCTTGTGGTGACAAGGAACAACCTTTCTCATTCTGCTGGGGATCAGGAGCATTTGTGCTCCCCTTACCTTTGCCAGTGTGGCCACAGTGGGGAAAGTGTTAATGTCCTGTTTGGAACTCATTTGCTTAATAGTGCCTCTGAAGATTCATTTCAGTATATGTGCTCGAGTACTTTTAATTGTTCTTTGGCACTGTCCCTTTTCAGGAGGTCAGGTTGTGAACCTGATGAATCAGCGCTTGCAGACGGGTTTTACAGAAAGTGAAGTTCTACAAATCTTCTGTGATACATGTGAAGCCGTAGCCAGACTGCACCAATGCAAACTGCCCATAGTCCACAGGGATTTGAAGGTAAGGAATGACTGTCTTCTGAAGAGATTTGGGGTGTGATGGGCAGATTAGTGTATCTGGAGATTATCCACATATGGACCTATGGGGGTACAATCTGCATAATAGGGCTTATTATGATGAACAGATCATGCACTTCAGTGTGGCGAGGAGTTCAGGTTACTGTGGAATCACAGGAAGGAGCAAAAGCTCTAGCAACATAGGAAGGTAGCCATTCTTGCTTGGTTCCCATTTATTTCAGTGAGACTTCTTTAGGAGAACTCCTTGGTGGATTGTGCCCCACATTACAGAGGGGATCCCATCCAGATTTCCTGCTCTGCACCTAAAATGCTTTGGACTGAATCTGGATCAGGGAGTGTAAATAAAATTATCCTATCCTCCTTGGATAGGATTTTAAAGATCAGCTTATACAGTTGGCAGAATAAATACTAAAGGGTTTTTGTGGAGGGTATAATTTCAGGCTGAAGGCAGAGGGAGGCTTCATTTCTGAATGTTCCCTCCTTACTGGGCATAAAATGTTAATTCTGTCTGCTATGCAGTCTTTGCTTGTGAAGAAGATATCTTTTTTCCTCCTATTTCATATCAACTGCATCCAATTTCTGCTCTCAAACTAATGGATATTCTCTGATCAGAATGAAAGATTATAAAATTATAAAAATATTATAAAATTCAGGTTTCCAGTTTGGGATTGTTTAAAAAGAAAACAAGGTAAGGGAGGTTCACTGATGGGCTCAGTTCTTCCTTGGGGGCGGCAGGAAGAAGTGTATAAGTACCATCTGTGTTACATTGCATGTGCAGCGAGGGGTATATATCCTCTCCCTTCATGCATACAGCCACCCTGAGCTTGCTTCGGCGAGGAGGGCAGGATATAAATCCAATAAAATAAATAAATAAATATATATATATATATATTAATAAATAAATTAAATAAATAAATTTAGTAATTAAATATATATATATATATTGTGGGCCTATGAAGAATTCTGGAATGGATTTGTAATGTGATGACAGCATAAACAAGTGTGGCTGTGATACTGTAATCTGATGTGCAAGAGTTTATTGTTAATCTGTGTCCTTGGGAAGTAAGAATAAAATATTGATTCTAGCAGTACTTGCATGTCCCAAAACCCTCACTTGGAATTTAGTTCTGTATGGATTTCTATCATTACTACTTGTGCATATTCATGTTTTGTATTACTGCCAGTGCAGAACTACTGTTAATTGAATTCAAATTGCTGGCTTTTTTTTCTAAGAGGGATTTAAAAGAATCAGAGGTTGTGCTCATTCTGTTCCCAGGTGGAGAACATCCTACTCCATGATCGTGGCCATTATGTTCTGTGTGATTTTGGAAGTGCCACCAACAAATTCCAGAATCCTCAGCTTGAAGGAGTAAACGCGGTGGAAGAAGAGATCAAAAAGTAAGCAAGCTTGTGTGTGATGTGTGCCTGACATACACTGTCCTGTCTTTTTTGCTCAGATATTGATTTCCTCAGTGCTATTAGTAGGAAAGTGTTATTGACATTTCATATCTCAGTTGGTGTTGCAACAACCTTTAATAGGCAGGCAAGGAATATTCCTGTTGTACATGAGGGCCAGCAGCCTGAGGCAGCAAAGTGCCCTGTTATGGATCATCAGGGTCTGTGGTGTCTGGATCTGCTTCACTATTGTTCTTCTTGATATTCACCTGTTTTCTGAACATTTGGGCACTCTTGGTGCTTCACATTCAGGGAAACTGGGAAGGGCAGGTAGACTATATGTTCCATTGTTAGGCTCATCTCAGGGTTTTTAAAGGAGGCCTGTCAGCATTACAGCCTTAAACTCATTTATTGCTGATTCCCACTTCACAGAATTCCCTGGGAGCTACAGCTAAAGAAGGAGATCTCTAGACATTTCCAATAGACTTCTCAGCATCTTCCTCCATCCAGTGCAATTACCAGATTCCTTTGGGAAAAGCAATGACAGTTAAAATGGTATCTAGTATAGCTTGGTTTTTATGCAGCCTCTGTGACTTCTATAACTGAGATCACATAACTTGGTTTAGATAGCATTTAATATGCAGTCTTTGGTGCAGGCAGAAAAGAATAGATCCTTAGCTGATTTGGTCACTCCGTATGTGTGAAATAGTTACTTAAATCTGTGATACCCTAGAATTATAATTCTTGGCCATCAACATAAATCATTTTGGACAATGTCATGTTAACTCAATTACGTCTCAGTGTGCCAACCCTATCACAAGTTCAAAGATCAGCCATTATTTGAGGAAAAGAAAATATTTGTGTAATTTGTGGGGGAAATACCTATGCAGTTTCGAAACACTATGTAATTCCATCATGCCAAAGACCTGAATGCATTTGCTTTTGATGTAGGTACACCACACTGTCCTACAGAGCACCTGAAATGGTCAACCTTTACAGCGGCAAGTTGATTACTACAAAAGCAGATATATGGGTATGTAGTAAGTTTGCTGAAATTGCTTGCGCATTCGTGGCTTGCTCTCTGTATGGTAGAAATTAAATTGGCAAAGTCTGTCTCTCTCCCTTGTCTCTCTCTCTCTCTCTCACTCTCTCATTCACTCAGTCACTCAAGCCAGTCACCTCCTGTTCTCTCTGATGCGTGACCAAAGAAAATCCATTTCTACATTCCTGTTCGGTTTGCTTGTAAGATTTGTTAAGGGCTTTTAGAGGAAATGGGGGATACAAATGTTCTTAACAAATAAGAGCCTCGTCTTGAGTTCCTAAATAATTTCATCAGGGCTAAATTGCCAAGGTCTTTTAAAAATTGTATTGAATTTCTTTGATTAGTTGCCTGTTCTGTTGAAGAACTTTTAAAAATAGCTCCCTTTGACATGGGCATGTGTCAAGCTCAGAGAAGCTTGGCCTTGTCACTCTGAACCACTCTGTGCTTCCCAGGGGAAGAGTGAGAGATGTGTACAGATAAATTTGAATTATGTAACCAAGGGCTAATCTCCCACTCACCCACCACCAGATTCTTTGCACAATGTCACCTTTGCATCAGAGAATTAAGGGGCTTCCTTTCTTACCTGAACATTTCTTCCTATCCTGCCCCTGAAGAAGCCATAGGAAGCATCTGTTCTTTGTAGTGTGGGAACTGTCCTTTGCTTATCCTGGGTCCTATTTCATTGCTAATGCTTATCCTGGGTCCTATTTCATTGCTAATGTATACAACAAAGAGTGTTTGTCATTTGACATAGGGATGGTTTTTCAGTGGTCCCCTGTAGTTTGGAGTGTTGGAAGTGGAAATGTGATGTGACCTTTTTGGTGAGTGCTCCCCAACAGTGGAATTTCCTTTCTCTCCAGCTCCTGCAAGCAAACTTTCCATTTTTGGGCAAGCATTTTGTGGCTGGGAAGTATATTTAGCACAATATTTTATTAATGAATCCTTATAGATATGCTTGCCATTTAATATTTTATAAGCCATATATAAATGACTTTATATATTGCAGTTTTTCTTTTTTATCATGGTGGGGGTGTAATTTGCCCCAAGCAGTTGTGACTGGTACAGTATTATAAATCAAGATGAGTGGTTGAGGATTGTTATGAAGGGCAAATTCTCATGTTCCAGTTCAAGGAAATGGATACTTGAAAGGCTGTTCCAGTCATAGTGCTCCAGGGAGAACTCTAAGCTCAGTACAAGCAGTGGTCCTAGATGCTGTCCTCCATCCTGCCCCTTGGGAAGTTATTCCACTTCTATTTGAATGTGGTCTTTTATATGAACCCCTGAAAAGAATATTTTAATCAATTGGTGACATTTCAGATTACTTACCATGACAAATTGAGTTTTTTTATTCTCTTAGTAGATGGAATTCATCTCCTGTTTTCTGGTTTTATAAGTGGAATAGATTTAAAATCTGTTTCCACAGCTGCTATTCTAGCATACACAAAAAAAGGTGTACAGGGCTTACTTCTCCAGTAAGTATACTACGCTAAATTCTTTCTAACGGTGTATGCATCTGGAAGTTTTGACTTAGTTACATCTAATCTTCTTCACTATTTAATCACATTACTCTAAATACTGTCTGTGCTAAATAGTCCATCCGGCTTCTTATAAATGGCACCCTTTTGAATTATTCAAATGCCTTCCACACTATGACAACAGGTTGGAACCAAAGATGGCCTTCTATCATTCTATGCTTTGCATGAGAGCATAGTGTGAGGGAAAAGGAAACTAATTCCCTAGATCAGGGGTCCCCAACCCCCGGGCCGGGGACTGGTACTGGGCCACAGCTTGTTTAAAACAGGCCTTGCCCCCCCCCCCGGCGCAGCCTCACCCCTGCCCCCAGTGGTGCCTCCCCGCCCCACGTTTTCACCATTTTAAGGCCGGGAAGGGGCGGTGAAGCACCTCCCAGGCTGACCCCTCCCTGTCAATCAGCTGATCGGCTGGGAAAGCTGCTGCCACAGCAGCAAGGGACTCTGTCCCTGCCTCCTTCCTTGGCCTTAAAATGGTGAAAACGGGGGGAGGAGGCGGCGGCGAGGCTGAGCAGGAGGGGACGGAGGAGGAAACGGAGGAGAAGGCAGCAAGGCTGTGGGAGGGCGAAGGAGGGAGGAGGAAAAGGGGGGAGGAAGAGGCACCATGGGGGGACCGAATTGGGTGCCCCCGCTCTGCCAGCCCTGGTGCCACAGTTGGCAGGCTGGCCCTGGGGCCAGTCCCTGGGACCCAAAAGGTTGGGGACCACTGCCCTAGATGTTTATGCAGTCTTTGAGCTACAAGAGTCAGCTCTAAATTATACAGCTCTATGGTCCAGAAAGTTAAAAGAAGAGTTGGTTTCTATGCCCTCTTTTCTCTACCTTAAGGAGTCTCAAAGCAGCTTACAATTGCCTTCCTTTCCTCTCCCAATAACAAGCACCTTGTGAGGTAGTTGGGGCTGAGAGAGTTCTGAGAGAACTGTGACTAGCCTGAGGTCACCCAGCAGGTTTCATGTGGAGAAGTGGGGAATCAAACCCAGTTCTCCAAATTAGAATCCTCTCTTAACCACACCACCATGCTGGCTCTCTCTGGAAGTTACCTTCCACTTATCTCAGGTAAACTTGGAACAATTTCTAGCAGAGCCAATGATTTCTAGATAAGTACGAAGAAATCAGAAGTGTATTCTGTCAATGAGACAAGTAAGTTTTCTGTTGTGGCAAACAAAAGACATCATAATCCTTGATAGTGCTGATTCATTCATGACAGCGGAGGCTGCTTGGGTCTGTGACTATAAAGTTCTGTAAAGATGCCCTGATTTTCTTTCAGGCCCTGGGCTGCTTGCTGTACAAACTCTGCTATTTCACTTTACCATTTGGAGAGAGCCAGGTGGCAATTTGTGATGGGAACTTCACCATTCCTGACAACTCTCGCTACTCCCAAGACATGCACTGCCTCATAAGTAAGTATATGTCATGGAAGGGAGCAGGAATCTGTATGGTCACCATTTGGACAAAGAGATGTGAGTCTGTGTTCTGTTGATATATGTCAGGGTGAGTCAGAACTGGGTTCAATTAAACAAACCTCAGAGGACAGAAAACTAAAACAGCAAAGGCAAGCAGTGTAGCTGTGGTCAGAACAGAGGTCAAGTCCAACACAGCAGCTATACTTTCTGAGAGCTGGAGGCGAGGGGTGGAGTTGTGGGCTGTAAGACAAGAGGTGGAAGACACAGGTGTAGGGAGGTAGGGGAATCAGATCCACAGAAGCAACAGGTCAAAGAAGCAGGCAGAATAGAGTTAGATCATTCCACAATCTATTAATTATTAGGAGCCCCAGCTTTCCTCTGATTGGCTCTTCCACTCACATGCTTCTGCTGGCCTGATCTAGGCTGCAGTTCCTGGAGTGGCCATTTGCAGGAAGACACTGCAGCTTATTCCTCATGTTTGTTGGTTTGCTTGTGCTGCACCTGTGGTTCCCATTGTGCATGCTGAATGTATGATTTCTGCAAGCATTGCTACCTGTTCCTGCTGTCTGTGACTTGGAAATCCCCCAAGGGCTTGTTCAATTGAAGGGACAATCAGACTCCTACCTTGTGTCTCTTGTTGGCCTCTGCATTGTTTGTTCCCTTTAATGTAGCTGAAAGGGTGCTGGCTTCCCACCAGAGGCTACTTCCAGCAGCCACCTGCCTGCTGAGGCTGAAGTTGGGGATGTCTGCTGAGAGAATATATTGGCCATTTGGAGGTGTTCTTCATGAACCCCACAGCAGCATAGAGATGTAGTGATTTGGGTCCAGTGTGTACTGAATTTCAGGTTTCTTGTGAGGAGGTAACCTAGCAGTGAATTGCTCAAGACGTATGAATTGTCTCAAACATATTTATAATGATGATGTGTGGAATGATAAATGTATGTGGAATGAATGTGGAGGGGGGGGGGAAGTGAATGAATCAAAATTGGTTCTTGATCAAAGCAGAGATGGTGTTCTATGGTGGAACTTGTTACAGTCTGTTAAGTGTCTGTGTGATCAATGAGCTACTTCTCTGTAGGTTTTATCTCTCCCCCTGCCCCTTAATTTCCTGGGCCAGATATTCCCTTAGTAGTTTTAGAACTGACTTTGGAAACATGTGAACCTCCATAACTGTGTGGTTTTCTTCTATGTGAATCTGCCTGCTTATGTATTGATCTCAAAGAGCCTGGAATCCATATGAAAAGGCTTGTGCTCTGTGAATGGAAATACAAAGCTAGGCCAGTCACAGCCAGCTGATTCACTACAGTGAATATTTTTTGCAGTGTTAGATGTAGTGCTCTTGGCAGCACTGGAGCAGCAGAGTTGGTCTGCTGGCCAACTTTGGTTTGATTCTAAGTGCCCTGAGAATCTCCCAAGTTCTCCATATGGGCTTTTACAAATGAATGTTGAAACTCACATGGAAGATCTTTTGGAGGAGAATGGGGGCTACACCTCAAACCTCCTTGGGTTTGTGGAGTCAGTGTGGAATTACCCAGGACTGAAGTCAGTCCAGAGAGAAAAACAGTCCAAGCTAGTATACTTAATGCTAGGATACTATTTATTGTCCAAGAGAAAAAAAACGAAGTACAGATATCAGAGTATCAATTAGAGTATGAAGAAAACATCCTCAAAATAAAATAAAGGAACGTTCCTTTTCTGCTCACCAAGCCCTTCAGAAAGGGGTATTGTATAAGCAGCCCCAAATTGTAGAAAGGACCATCCACTTACACCCTTCTGCTCACCTAACGGGTTCACTGCCAATCCAGTATGGGGTGATCATGGAAGAAAACCACAGACCCCTCCTTCCCACCATTTGGTAGCTCAGCAGTGACCTTTTACCTAGATATATAATTTCTTTTTCTAAGTTCTACAGAAAGTTTCATGGTTTATGTATTTTTCTGAGAAGTTTTCTGGTACGTGGAGGTCATGAAACTGGGAATTCAGGCAGAAGGTATTTTTGGAGGGCACCACTTGACTGTTACGCTTAGATTGCCAGAAAGAAATCAAAGACTTATGGGATAATTGAACCAAGGAACAGCAGTTAGCTATTTTAAAACCTACACAGCATAGAAGACAGAAAGGCCGAGGCTCATGTAACCCCAGTTTCTGCAACAGATCTCAAAAAAGCTGATAGTTGTGCCTGAATCTATTCCCATCACAGTATTAATACAAACCTGCTTGGTAGCTAACTTTTAACAGGGACCATCTTTCAGTTGAGGAAGGGCTGGCTGTCCTGGAATAGAGGTTCCATTTACTAACTGCTTATCCTGTCCTACCTAGTTGGATGAATAGCAGTGGCTTGTCTCTGACAGAGCCACTGCTGTTGACACTGGAGTCACTTGTCTGCATCTGAATTATATATCAAAGCAGAGGATCCTGGTTTTGGGAACTATACTGGAGGTTGGTTGGCAAACCCTTGAGAGATGGAGTATGTTTATGGGCTTTTCTGTTGCTAATCTGTATACCAACTGATTTTAAAATAGTTACATTGAAGATTCCTGACTCAGTTCTTCCAAACATTCCATCCATACCTGAAAGTCTAATATGCTCTCTGTTTCTTAGGGTATATGCTGGAGCCAGACCCCGACAAGAGACCAGAAATTTACCAGGTCTCCTATTTTGCATTCAAGCTAGCTAAGAGGGAATGTCCAATCCAGAATGTACAGGTGCGTGAAGACAGAACCCTGGAGGTTGAAGGGAGGTAACCCATATCAGTAGGGAAAATTTCTTTGTTCTCCTTTTCTTCTATAATGTGTAGGCTCTCTTCCTTAAATGAAGTAGCAAAGCTAAGTTATGTATTACCTTCCCTATGTATTGGCACTGAAGTTGTTAGTATCTTTCTCTTTTTTCCCACCAAACAGTTTTTAATAGAGTTAGGTAACCAAGAGTGATATTTTTGTATGGGAAATGTTTGCATGCCCTTTTTACTGGAGTTGTGATGCCTAAATGTCTTGTACCATCACTGCTTTTCCTGTCCTGCCCAGGTGGTCATTAACAGTCCATCCAAAGCAGTCCATTTATGTCGTTCAGAGTCCACTGAAGTTAGGCATTATGAATTTAGTGTAATAGTGAAGGTACTGATAGGGAGAGCTGTCTGCTATGTCTGGGCTGCTCTTCTTAGTGATTGATGAGCCTCTGTAACTTTCTGCTGTGTGCGCGCATAAATAGTTAACATAAAGTGAATGCTTGATATCCTACCTGCAGAACTCCCCAATCCCTGTCAAGCTTCCTGAGCCAGTGAAAGCAAGTGAAGCTGCTGCTAAGAAGACCCAGCCAAAAGCCAGGTTAGAGCATCTGTTTCTAAGCAGGGCTGCTTTGACTCTGACCAGTAAAAGTCTGGCAAATGTTAGCTATGATTAAGAGCTTATCTTCTGGAGAATTGAGGTCAACTCATGCAGCAACCTTGGAACTTCATTTCAGAAATTTTTAAGGGACTGTAAGCAGCAAATGCTACACTAGGGCATAGGCCCCATTATTCCTTTTGCCTTCTCTTCCTTCCTTCCTGACTTAAAAGCTGGTGTGCTGTAGTAGGTAGAGTAGAAGCAATAGCTCCGTGTATAGGATACCTCCTGTATAGCCAAAATGTTCTCAATGTCTAATAAAGATATTACTTGTATATATTGTAGAAAGTTGATTTCTTTATTTCATATCAAAAAATTCTTATACAAAATTCATTGAATCAGGATTTCATCAAAGCTCTCAATAATTCTGGATTTGCACAACGTATGCAGAAGATCTTGACACAAATAAATCAAAAGTCAGCTTACAGGCACAACCAGTCTACAGAACTCCTGTTTCACATTATTGCTTTATCCAAACTAATTTCCTACTCATATGCTTCACTCATCACATTAGAAATAATTTCTACATCATTTTCCCAGCATTTGAGAGCTTTGATGAAATCCTGATTGAATGAATTTTTGATATAAAATAAAGAAATCAACTTTCTACAATATATACAAGTAATATCTTTATTAGACATGGAGAACATTTTGGCTATACAAGAGGTATCCTATACACGGATATTGCTTCTTTCCTAAACTTTCATCCGTGTGGCTTTTGTTGTGTAGTAGGTAGAGTGGCAGACCAGGATCTGGGAGACCCTGAATTCAAATCCCCACTCTGCCATGTAAGCTCGCTGAGTGAACTTTTGTCTGGTTGTGTGCTCTCAGCCTAACCTACCATACAAGGTGGTGCTGCAAAGATAAAATGATGAAAGAGTGGAAATTTCACTGAAGATAACAAAGAAGTGTAATTTGCCTTGCAGGATTTTCAAAACAGCATACAGCTGTCTACATAAATAATAAACACTTATTAATAAGTGCCATGACTTCCCTCATAAAGCATGTAGTGATGCCACCAGGAATTTAATTCCAAACACTGTATTTAACTTTCCCCACTGAATTGTGTCCAAGCTCTAAGGCTTCTTCGTTGGACTATGTGGCCCTGAGGATAAGGCACTTAATAATTTAATATCATGTGGCCTCATGTGTCTCCTTCTCAGGTGGAATGTGTTGCACAGTGTCTGTTGGTGTTTGGAACATTTAGGGTTTAAGGTTTAACACAACTGGCATTCTAATGCTGTATTGGTTAAAGTGTCACACTAGAACCTAGGAGGCCCATGTTCGAATCCCCACTCTACCATGGAAACTTGTTGGGTGACCTTGGGCCAGACACATGCTTTCAGTCTAACTTACCTAACAAGATTGTCGTAAGGATAAAATGGAGAAGAGGAGAAATTATTATAAGGTGTATTGGGTCGCATTGAGGGAAAAAGTGAGGTATAAATGAAGCAAACACCACAAAAAACAAACCTCTATAGAGCTTCTCTTCAGCTCAAGTACTGTGAATTTTCAAGCTTTGCCCACCTAACTTGTCCTGTATGAATCTTTTCCTGAGTTAGCAAAATCCCCCTTGAGCTGCAGTGCTCCAGAATGCACATGGCCTTCCATTTGATTCCGGAACAGTCCAGCTGTTGACCTTTCTGTGTGGCTTGTCTCATTTGCTTGGTTGTCTAGAGTTCCTTCTTCCTCGGAAGCATCTTCGCCCCCTCACAGCACGTGTGTGGTCTTAACTCGGGAGGGGACTGCAGTAAGGGGGAGGGGAGAATAGCATTCTAGCTTGCTTTGGTTCCCCTCCCAATTGTTTAATTTTATGACTGTAACTCTGAGGAACAGCTTTCAGCCAATATTTAAGCAAAGTGCCTGAAGCAGGAAAATAATTCTTTTTTTTTTAATGACACCAGTGTAAACAGGCTGCCAGCTGTTGCCAAGCAAGCTCATTATGCCTTTTTTTGTCTGTTACTTCTGTTAAACGTATTTTAAAAGTGGAGATTTTAAATTGTCTCCAATATTTGAATGCATTAAGTGACCAGTATATTCTTGCCATCCTGGATGGGAAGGGGAAAGCAGTGACTGCTTCCTCCCATGCTTTCCACCTTGATGGGTTCCCTTCATGTTGATAGCAGCATGCCCTGGGACCTTGCAGTAATACTCTGCTCACTCAGCATGTGCATAACAACTTGCCGAGTTGCTTGGAGCAACTTTGATCCCTCTTGTCTTCTCTTGCCACTCCAGTATTTTTTGGCCCTGACCCCTGCCTAGTGGAATGAGCTTTAATTAGAGATCAGGGCCCTTCAGGGCTTGCAAAACAGAGCTCTTCCACCAGGCCTTTAGTTGAGGCTGTTGGCATTCCCTTGTTATCAGGCCTCCCCTAGGGCCCCGAATGACCATCTACACCCATTGAGGCAGAAACTGCTGTGCTGAACTCTGAAGAAGCTATTCATGGTTACTGGAATTTTTAGATGCTAATTTGTAATTTTAGAAAGTTGTGATTTTAATTGTTATAGATATATGATGCAACCCGCCCTGAACCTGCTTGCAGGAAGAGTGGGATATAAATTCAATAAAATAAATATCTGGATCTGCTGCTGCTCCATTGCTTCCCACACAGCATCACTTTTTTGATGCCACTGTAGCTACTTCCTTTTCCCCTCCCAATCCTAGTTCTTTATCTTATCGGTGCCTCACCTGTCACCTGATTCCACTAGTAGTGTCTAGTGGCTCTTAGGGACTGAGCTGCCTACCTGGAATTCTGCACTTAAAGCTCTTGGACCGAGACCTCAAATTCTGCAGTTGCAACTAATTATGCAAATCATTGGAAATATGCAGAGTTACTTAAAATTACATGTTTTATGTAACTGAAGGAGTTACTTTTGTAGAAATTGGAGGTCTGTGGTCTTCTTTTGTGTATGAGTGTGGTTCCCCCCGCCCTCTGGGAAGAAAGGGTTTGGCTATTCAGGAAAGTCATGGGCCAACTACTAGAAGGAGGGGTTGTAAAGATTTGGGATTGTGGAAAATGGTTGGCAGTTGTATGGAGAGAACCCTAAAAGTTGCCTGTTTTCTTTAAAACCTCCTCACACGTGTGGGTCCCCCCCCCCCCTTTTCAGGCTGACAGATCCTATTCCTACGACAGAAACATCCATCACTCCACGCCAAAGACCCAAAGCTGGGCAGACGCAACCTAATCCAGGAATTTTGCCCATCCAGCCTGCCCTGACTCCTAGGAAAAGGCCCACAGCTCAAGCAAGTGTCCAGGCACAAGGTGAGGAAGGGGAGAACACTCAGCCTTGAGGTGGGTTGAGAGGGGAGGAGTTTGAGACCCTCATGGAAGAGACCCACAGATAGCCAGTTAATTACCTCCTTTGAACTATTCCATGGGTGAATTTTCACCGCTGAATAAACATGCACCCTCCTTTTCGAGGGCTGTGTTAGAATTTCCAGATCTACAAGTTGTGTCACATATTAAAATATTTACTTATTAAGATAGTGCCTATGAGGATATCTGTGTGAGAGGCCTCTGGTCTTAAAAGGGATCATGTCCTAGGGCTTTTTATGGGGGCAGCTCCTGTGAGCGGGAGTCATTGGTGGATTACTGGGGAGGGTTCCGGAGGCATGTCTGAAATGTTTTATCGCCAGAACTCTCTGTACCTTATGCTAAAAAAAAAAAAAAAAAAAGTTTACAATTCTGGAACAAGACAAACTAGATTTTGTGACTTGTATAAAATTATTCTTCCGTAGGCTCTTTGTACAATGAGTTCTGGGTTCACCCATGGGGAAGGCTTTACAAGGCCTGTTCCAGACAGCAGAAACTTGTATTTGGCTACTACTTGGCTTTGGAGATCTTTCCAGCTGTCGTTCACAGACTTTTATCTTTGCAGTCCATAAGGGCTAGAATATTAGTTTTTGTTTACAACAAAAGCCTGAAATTTTTAGGGAGCCAATTTTTTCAGCCAGTACTGCATTCTGTGCTCCTGTGGGAAAGCCATGCCCAATCGAGAGTTCAGTTTACAGGCCAGACTTCGCCTCAAGCTGCAGCAGTTCATATTATCACAGCACATAACAAGGTCAGAGGTACTGGTGATGATGGGCAAGAAGGATGCTTTCTCTCACAGTTGTGACTCAGAACTGGGCTTGTAATTGAACTGATGGCAGGGATACCATAGCAGGCCTTGGTGCTGTGACGGCTCTGGAACAAGAACCAATATAACGGAATATGCCTACAAGGGCTGCCCCTGTGCCTACAGCTCTCTGCTCCACTACAAAGTTCAGTTGTACGTGTTGCTAAGCTTGTTGAGAAGACATGCAACCTCTCTGGAGTCTGGTCCAGAGTTTTCTATATTTGTGTGTGGTATTTATATGTTCTGGAACAAAGCCTGCTTTAGAGACATGCCCCCTGCTAATCTTTAGGCCAAAGACCTGATCCGGAAGGCTTGTGTCTTTTTTAACAGTCCCTTGCGCATCAGTGGTTGAATTGCTGGTTGTCCTTTAGCATTAGTAATTGTATTATACCTATTTAAAGCAGCTTCTGTAGAACCTGCATTTAAAGCAGATAAAAAGTTTTACAAGACCTGTCCAGAGATGGCCCTTTCTAACCTAAGGTAAAACCCTGAATGTGTGGTTTTGGTTAATTGGATTTTTATATAATTCCCTCAGTAGTTTCTGGTATTGATTAGGCTACAATGTATGAAAGAGTGATATAATAATTCCCCTTCTCCCCAGCGTTTCCTATATTCCTTTTTCTTCCTAATTGAAACATGTTTATGTTTTCAGTTCTTGTTCTGTGAGAAAATTCAGAAATTGCTTTTTTTAAAAAAAAAGCATAATGGTATAATTGGTGTGCAGAAACCTGACTTTAGTGCTACACTCTATTATCCACCCTTTAGCTGCAGTGCCAGTGTCTTTGGCTAGCAGTCAGCCCTCGCTCCCTGCAGGTCTCCCACAGCCAAAAGCTCTGCCTCAGCCGACTCAACCTCAGCCGAAGCAGCCGGCCCCTGTACAGCCAGCTGCTGCCGCCGCCTGCCAACCACAGGTCCCTTCAACTCAGCCACAAGCCACTCCTCAGCACCAGCTCTTTTTGAAACAGCAGCAGCAGCAGCAACAACAGGCTACGTTCTATCAGCACCCGCCAGCAGCCCAGCAGCCAGTACAAGCTCCACAGGTGAGGCTTCAGGTCATAGGGGCGGGGAGTGGGAAGTTAAGCACGGTGAGGGAGGACCTTTTGAGGTCTTTAAAAAGTCATTTTTACATTGAAATGAAATATGCATGGCTGCTTACAGAATTTTAAAATAAGTAATTTTTTTTTAACCAGAAGAAATCAAGCTCATCCTAAATTACAGCACCACCCTGAACAGAGGGCAAACGCTCCCACACTGTTTGGCTGCTGTAGACAGGGTTGTTCTGCCATGCTGAAGCCATGATTGGAGTGGCTCTGCCCACTCTCCCACTGCAGTCTCCTGTCCACCCCCCCTTGCA
The DNA here is from genome assembly GCF_032191835.1 of Heteronotia binoei. Taxonomy (NCBI): domain Eukaryota; kingdom Metazoa; phylum Chordata; class Lepidosauria; order Squamata; family Gekkonidae; genus Heteronotia; species Heteronotia binoei. The sequence continues at coordinate 48,167,449 of NC_083234.1, read as the reverse complement.
CCAGTTGCTCATGGGCTGCATAAGACCTGGATGAGCCAGTTCTGGCTCCCAGGCCTTAAGTTTGACACTCCTGTTTTAAGCTATATCTTTACAGTAACAGTGGATGATGCCTACATTTGCAGAAAAACACAGGTTTTGCCAGTTCCAAAATCAGAGAGACTTGACACGCACACCCCAACCCACACAGGATATGCAGCCTTTGAAACCATCAACAGTGGTATTAATTCTGTGGAATGCAGAGAGCTGCATTCACATTTGCTATCAACCAAGAGAGTCTCATTTACTTCCATTCCTGGCACAGGGCTACACCTCAAGGAGACTCACAGCTTACCTATTCCTCAGGTGGTGGCAGTTTCACAGTGGGAACCACCTGCCAGTTACAAGGTGCCACTGTGCTGCTTTTGGAAACAGTGCTCAGAAGAGCCGTAGGTAGCATTTCAAAGAGCCACATGTGTCTCCCAAGCCACCAAATGAGTATCATTGCTTTATAACTGTTGGTTGTAAGAGCAGTTCTTGTGTTGACTAAAATGAACCTTTTCTACTTATTGGCTCAGCCGTTGAAGCTTTATAGAATATTCTTTTCAGTGACTTAAAAAAAACCTTGTGTTGATGCAGAGGGATCTTCGGCCAGTGGACAGCCCTCTTTTTTGAGTTTCCCACAAAGCCAAAATCTGTGCTTCAGCTGACTTGATTTCATTTCAAGCATTAGGCCCCTGTGCAATTGGCGACCGCCTGCCAACCGTAGGTCATTTGTCTTGGCCACAAAGAAGGGAGCAGGTAGTGGGGAGGAGGTGTCTTGAGGACTACATAAATGGTGCTTCTGAATGGAAAATACATAAGCCAGAGAAATGGATGCAAGAGCTGTAAAGAAAAGCACAAAGCTATACCTGTAAACTTACACGAGTTTCTACTTGCCCACATATACTTCATTCAAATGGCCGTTCGGTGTCATTGAGTATTTTCGGAATATCTCTAACAAAATGATAATATAAATGGAATGATAAGCATAAAAATTGCCTTGAGATAGCTTCTGGTCAAGGTAAAAAAAGATAGTTGTAGTTAGTTGCATTTTAACATGCTCAAGCAAGGTTGCAACCAATCACAAAGCTGTGCTCTGGATATTTGTGATGATATTGCAGGTGCAGGCAAAGCCACAAGCACCTCAGCAGCCAGTGAAACCACAGTTCCCAGTGGTGCAGCAGGGAGTGGTCACAACAGCGCAACAGCAGCCAGTGCAGAACTACATCCAGCAACAGCAGCAGCTACTGACCCAGCAGGCCACCATACAGCAGAAGACAGCTGTAGCAGCAGCAGCTGTGCAGCAGAAGCAACCAACTCAGATCCTGCCACAGGCACAGCAGGCTGTGACACAGCCAGCCTCTACGCAGGATCACCCAGTAAGGATCAACAAGCTGTTTGGTAATACTGTAACTTTGATGTGTTGACCGTGATCAGGAACCAGATTTTCTGGAAGGCCATTCCTTGGGGTGGGGGTGGGGTTGCGTAGAATTTACTGACAACATAACAGGAGGTGAATGAAAGCATAGAGCTTTCATTCACCTCCTGTTACGTTGTCAGTAAATTCTGCTACCATAGCTGCTGCTTCCTCCTCTCTCCCTCTCTCTCTCGGCTTGGCTTCGCGAACGAAGATTTAAGAAGGGTGCAATAGTCCACGTCTGCTGCAGGCTCGCTGGTGGCTGACAAGACCAATGCGGGACAGGCAGGTCCGGCCACAGTGGCTTCCTCCACATAATTTATAATAGCATCTAGGGGAGGTAATTGGGAGGTGGTAGCAAGGCTTCTGGGGGCTGGATTTCGCTCTGCTGAATTTAGCTGTGGGCCTCTGCTTTATCATGTTGGTGAACTGGATGCTTTGTAGGTGAACTTTGGATTTGAAGCTCCTGAAAACTGTTGGCTTGACAGCCTTTTGGGGGGTGGGGGGAACAGAAGTTTTTCTAAGCTTGCAGCCAATAAGGGATGTTGGCTTGGAAAACCAGCATGGATTGAGTAGTGGGTTTGGACCAGAGAGCCTACATTCCCACTCTGTGCTAGAGAATAGAGTTGGTAGAACTCTGCACCCCCAGCTTACCTGCAGTATGCATTACAGTGCTCTTGACAAGTCACTGCCTCTTAACCATGTTGGGAAGGTAGATTGGAGCAGCCCTACCATGTGTGTTGCCCCAAGCTGCTCTTAGTGTGCATACCACTAAAACCAGAACTTCTCTGAGCTCCTTGGAGGAAGGGCCTAGATGCAGATATGAATGGGAAGGCATCTGCTAATCATGGCCTCTTCTTAAGATGGCTACACTGGCAGGGCCAATTCATATTTTGCAGCAAGCAACTCAGATCGTGACCAGGGAGTTCTTGTAGCATTTGTTCTGTATTCAGAAAAAAAAAGTATATTTAGGCTTCATGAGTGTCTTCGGCTTGCCTCAGCAAGATCTGCCTACATGCTTCTGCACTGAGCCTTTGCAGAAACATGCTGCAAGGACTGGGTTTAGTACTGCAAGGGAGAGTCTTTTAAATGAATATCACCAAACGATAGAAGCCTTGATGTATTTCTTACAACAGGACTAACACAGCAAATCAGAGTGCTTTTAGTTTAACTGCAAGCCCCTAGAAATGTAGCTCTCTATTTTAAGGGGCTTGTTGGAAGGAGACTGGAGAGCTTTGCATTCATCTGTAAGGTTATTCCTGTCTTTGTTTGCCAGTTTCTGCTGGGGATGGCTCAGTGTCACTGCTCTTGAATGTTATTCTGTAGAAGTGGCTTGTAGTGTACTGTATTGGGTTTGTGACTAGCTATGGAAGCAGTTTCTAGTCCTGGGGATGAAACAGGGATGCCGCCAGAGTCAGCCGTCTTTGCATGAGTCTCAGTATCGGAATTACTTTGGCTTTTATGGTTCTTTGGATTCTGGGCCTCTGGTTCCTGTTCTTCAAGACTCAGGATCTGGATGAGCAAATTAGAGCAGAATTTGAAGGTTAAATTCTCATTCAAGCAGACTTTCTTTCTTTTTCCTTTTTAAACAATGAATAATCCATTTTGCTACTATAATGTATGCATTCCTCCCAAACAAGAGCTCTTTACTTAAGGAGAAGCAGGGTTTTCCCCACCCCAAGTGAAGCAGCTGCCTACAGTATAAAAGGGATGGAAATCTGCCAAGGATTCCCCATTACTATCACTGCCGACAGCTTCAAATGAAATTTCACATCCGTCTCCCCCACACAAATGCACACTTTATTTCTATTCAAGTGTAATCATTCCTCTTTGTTTCATTTTAACTGAAATACAGCCTCTTGAGCTTTTTAAAAAAAAAAAAGAATGAAGAAGGCACCCAACAGAAGAAAAGCATTCTAGTTGAGACTATACTTACATCCAGCTCTCTTTGCCGCACAGTTTCTCTTTAATGCCAGAAAGCTTTGTGTATCAGTCGCCATCTGGTTTCAAAAACAGATCTGGAAGAGAGATCTGCTGGAAGGAGGAGAAAATAAGAGAGGCTCCCTCTCCACTACCACCTCCTTTACCATCTCAAGGAGGCAAATTTAAATCAGGAGCTTTTGTTGATCTCTGTTAATGCTCACCACCTCATCCTGTATTATAGGTCTGCCAGTGCTTGCGGTATTCTTGTGCTTCTAGAAGCACAGGGCTGGAAATACATACGCATAGGTCTAAGGGAAGTTGTCAGTGGTGTACAATAATTAGAACACCACATCTCAGTTAACTATCCAGAGCTTCTGGAGTGTTCGTGCACCCATTTTGTAGACACTCCATTCATTACTGTGCATTACCAGTCAGTTACTGGACTCAATCCAGAGTATCGGTTATCACCTACAAAGCCTTTGATGGCCTTGGACACTCACACCTGCAGGAGCGTCTCTCCTGCTATACTTCACCAGGGTAGCTTCTCTCACCTGAGCAAAGCCTTCTGAAAGTGCTACCCTATAAATGTGGTATGATCCGCAATTTGCCTGTTCTAAGTGCTTTCTCTGCGGTGGCTCCCACAGGATACAACAGCTTGCCTGTGGAGGTCAGGAAGGCTCCCACACTTCTGTCATTCCATAGACTGCATGAAGAAGAAATATTCAGGGGAGGGGGATTTTTAATAAAAAGAAAAGAACTGCAGTATAGCAGAACTGTTCAGGGGGGCACTTTTAAAAGGATGCTTGTTACATGTATCAGTTGAGCATCACTGTTATGGGCCCATGCCATGTGGTTTGGTTCTCTTCCCTCCTCTGTGCTAGTTTGTGGTGTCTCTGATGAGTTGTCTGCCTTTGACCAAGGCTCAAGCTGCTGCTCTTTTTGGCCTAAAGAGGTTCAGGGAATCTTGCTACTACAGGAGTCCAGACCAATTAGACTTGCAGTGTCTGTCCTATTTACAAGTCAAGGTTACTGTTGGAGTTCTAAAAGTGTGGCTCTTGCCATCCTAGGAGGGGGATGACTTTGTAATGCTAAATTTTCCTATGTTAGGAGCAGAAATACACCAAATGTGAAGTAATGTTTCTAGCATATAATAAGCTTACAGGGAAACCACCTACAGAGGAAATAATTTCCCTAGATTGCTGTCTTTTTGCACATAGGATATAACTTTAGGGAAGGTTTTCCATTTATTACCTTCCTATTCCACCGTTCTTCCAAGTAATTCAGGATGGCATGGCATATGTGGTTCTTTCTCCACTTTATCATCATAACAATCCTGTGAGGTAGGTAAGATAGAGTGTGACTGTTTCAAGATCACCTAATGAGCTTCATACTGAGTAAGACTGAATCTGGATGTACCCAGTCCTGTTCTGACATTCTAGCCACTACAAAGCGTTGGGTCCAGTGCAACAGGGTTCCTTCTCCCATAGGAACAGCATTTTAGGGGCATTTCAGGCTGCTGTAGGCGAGGAAAGTTGAGAAAGATGCACTTTTTGCCCATGAAGAGGCTGTGCTGGATCCAACTCTGAGTCTGCCACTGGTACTCAGTAAGGAATTGTAGAAGCAGTTTTAGAAGTTCCGCAACCACAGAAAATTACATGCAGATTTTCTTTTCTTCCTCAAAGCAAGCACCTCCGCGTCAACAAAAGCCCCCAACTACCCCTCCCTCGGCAGTTCAAGGGCAGAAGGTGGGCTCCCTCACTCCCCCTTCATCCCCCAAGACACAGCGAGCTGGACACAGGAGGATTCTGAGTGATGTGACTCACAGTGCTGTCTTTGGAGTCCCCGCAAGCAAATCGACTCAGCTTCTCCAGGCTGCGGCAGCTGAGGCCAGCCTCAACAAATCCAAGTACGTGTGGAGCTCCCCTCAAATTCCATTCCCTTTTCCTGTAAATCATTTTTAAAATTTATTGATAAATGACTATTTAATGATTAAATTATTTGAATGGTTATTCAATGTTGCTTTATATTCACTTGCTTACAGTTATTTAGTTTGATTTTTATATCCTGCCCTATCGCAAGGGCACAGTTTACTTGAATATTTATCCAGTAACAGAAGCTTATTCAAACAGAGCCAGGAGGAGAGAGACTGGTGGAGAGAGAAGGTGGGAATAGTTTTTGAATGCCAAACACTCCCCCCCACTTTCAGTAAAATTGCGGGGATGTGGAGGGAACAATATGCACCACTTTGGCACAAGTGGAAATATTTTTAACCCCCTCTCCCCAGTGGGAAATCCTGGGGAAAGGACCAGACTAAAACTGCTGCCAGTCTGAGCAGACGATGCTGACTGTGGTGGACACATGGTGTGTGATTCAGTGTAAGGCAGCTTCATGTATTCATGTGAGAAAGTAGCTGTGGAATGCAATCAAAAGGGGGAACCTTGAGATGAGGAGCTATGCCAGGAGTCAGATGAGAAGTTGATAGGGACTTCATAAGACCCTGGGACACCAGTTGCTCATCCTTATCTTGGACTATCATGGTATCAGCCTTTCAGGAATTGCACCAGCTTCTTGAAGAGGAATTGTGTTGAATTGTGTGCCTTGGGGCACTTTCAAGGCTAATGTTTAGGCTGCATCCACATGTCATCGCAAATTGTGCTGTTAACATGATTTGCAGATGGATTGTCATGTCTACACTGGGAAAAACCAATTGCAAATGGTTGCTGTAGTAATAGTGCACTGTCCATCAATTGATGGAGGCAGCTTTGTTTTCCAGAATAACTTCTGACACAATAACCCCATTACCTTTAAGGTGCCAGTAATTTTTTGCTTTTCATAATGTGACTGAATATGACTGAAGCATTTAGGATGAAACCCTATTTATAAATTATCTGTTTCTGCATGCATGCTGATGTAGTGTGATACAATATTAGTGCTTAATAATATGGTTTCTTCAAATGAGGGAAGCCAGATCCAGCCACATAGAATTTTGCCCATCCACATTTGCATCTATAATCCTAACCCTATGTTAATTTCCCCAGGAATATTTTGTTTATTTCATAGTGTCACTGTTTCTGGGCTTCATATTGAAAGTCTGGATTTGTGTACCTGAATTTCAAGGCTGAATAGCTTTATGAGACCCTCCAAGATAACTTGCCATGTCTGCAGCCATCACAATGACGTCAGAAGTGGTGGAGTTCTTAAAAATATTACTATTGATTTAGCAAATGGCTAATTTTTTCCATCTCCTTGTGGAATGGCTTTCTCTAGGTCTGCTTCGACTACACCTTCTGGTTCCCCCAGAACCTCTCAACAAAATGTCTACAACCCTCCAGATGTCTCCACCTGGAATCCCTTTGATGATGACAACTTTTCCAAGCTCACAGCAGAGGAACTATTGAACAAGGATTTTGCAAAACTAAGTGATGGTTAGTTTGGGGAGTGAGTAACTGGGTTTTTGGAGAGGGAAATGCTAACCAGAAAACTCTCCCAACTGTTCTGTGGAATGAATGAGTAAATAGACCTGTTGAAATTTTGTCTATTATCTATAGGCCAAGATGTAACTCAAGCATAGAGCTCTCTGTGACATTAGACAAAAGGTCTCTTTGGCTCAGCATTCTCTCTCCAGAGCCAAAAGGAAGGCCCAGAGAACTTCCTGTGGAGCAAAATGTGGCGGTATCGATTCTCTGTGATAGTCTTATATCTGATCAAGGCTGATTTTAGCAGGGCAGCAAAAATATGTTTGCTAGGTGTACTGTTGTTTCTGTCCTCAGTTGGAAAACTTCAAAAGCCTTGTAAATGTTACAGTGAATGCACATTAATTCGGTGCACAGTATTCACTTGATTTTCTGTGTACATACACCAAGTAATTATCACATTACATTCAACACATATACAACAGAATGTGTGAATGAAATGTATTTATCCAGGTACTGGTCCGTTGTTTCATTTGAAAAGTGAACACATCTTGGCTCGTTCTTAGGAACAATTGTACACATGTGCATATGTTTATTGTAGCATGTAAAACAGGGCTACTTCTAATACATCTCTACTTAAGTGTGGGATGGTAACTGCTGATGGTGCCTAGCAACACATAATGTTTGCTGATTAAATCCTCCCCAAAATGGGCATGCACCTCCTCTGTGTCCCGGGATGATCACCAGATGCTTGCCTGTGTTGTGGGGAGACATGTTGCAGTTGTCCTTATGTTAAGCTCATAGTTGGAATCTGGTGCTTTCTTTCTTAGTCAGAAGCACCATGATAGACAAGTGTTGTGGTCGCCAAAGATACCTGAATGCCTGTACTTCCATCTGTTGCAGTGAGAATCACCAACAGATGCACATTCCTTGTATTTCTCTCTCTATAAAAAAAAGGTAGTCCCCTGTGCAAGCACCAGTCGTTTCCGATTCTGGGATGACGTTGCTTTCACAACGTTTTCATGGCAGACTTTTTACGGGGTGGTTTGCCATTGCCTTCCCCAGTCATCTACACTTTCCCCCCAGCAAGGTGGGTACTCATTTTTCTGACCTTGGAAGGATGGAAGGTTGAGTCAACCTGAGCTGGCTACCTGAAACCAGCTTCCACCAGGATCGAACTCAGGTTGTGAGCAGAGAGTTCAGACTGCAGTACTGCAGCTTTACCAATCTGCGCCACGGGGCTCATCAGTAAAGACTAGAGAGTATTTCTCTATGCTTTGTTACAAATTCAACAATATGAATTTATTTCTTTTCAGATTTGTACCAACCTTTTTGGTCCTCTAGAAACTTTAGACTGAGCCACTTAGATGTAATTTTAAGTGCATTAACCCACTGCCCCCCCATTCAGAATTTAAAGTAATTCCATTGTAAGACCAGTGGAAAAAGCAGTATGTAGATTCTGTTGCTGGAAACCTGTTGTTGGAAAATAATAATTAAATTAAGTACGGATAGTAGGAATGTGCGTGGTCAGTTGGGTGTGTGTGTGTATTCTGTATATAAATTTATCTGTCATCTGACATTGAGATCCAATTTAAAACTAGGTTGTTGGAATTTCAGGTAAACTTCCAGAGAAGCTCTGCAGCTCCACAGAGAACCTGATACCAGGTTTTCAGCCAGCACCCTCCACAACGCAAGCAGATGCATTTGGGTCATCAGCTCTTGCATCCGTACCAGGTATGTCTGGGAGATGCCATAGTTTATATGAGTTAACGGGCTTCAACACAGAATTGCCCAGTGAATACAATGTAATATTTATTCCAACCAGACAGTTCTCCTAAAGCTTGGATGCCTTCTCATAGGCTTGAAGAAGCTAACTATTCTCAATATTCCCAGAGGGACATCACCCTTCTAACCTTATGAGGCATGGCTGTGTTTTTATTGGGCGAGCCAAATACTTCAGCTGCAGGAGATTCCTATTGTATATTGAGACCACCCCAGAAGAGGGATAGGTTTTAAGAATAGTGAACATGTTTTTGCTTACACATTCTCTTCATCCATTCTTAGAAAAAATAAGTTGTGAGACCTCCTGGCCCTGCTTAAATGAACAGGCCAGAGCTGGTCCAAATGAACAGGCCAGGCTGCTTTCACAAGATAGCATTTTAGTTACGCCAGATATTTTGACCTTTCTACCCTCAGAGCTCTGTCACAGAATGCATATGCATTGCAGAGGGTCCTAGAACATGTTCTAGCTTGCATTCATATCATTCTGTATAGGCCAGTAATTGGACCTGTTGCAGCTCACCATTCCTTCTTGAGAACTGAGGCTGCTGTTTGTTGGGCTGAATATAGGTCATGCCAGTACTTTTTGGTACAGGTTGTTTTGCAGGTACACACTGTGTCCCACAATGTCTGTTGTTTGGACCTTTTGAAATGGTCTAGAATGGTAATAGACAGCTTTTCCTTTCTTCAGACTTCTGAATCTGCACCCTTGGTTTTTAATTTTGCTCCTAGTAGCATTCTTTTGCTATGATGTATTCCAGTGGAAAGATCAGTTATGGTGCACAAGCTGACTGCTGTTAACTGGTTGGAGATTGCTCTGCTATCTGCGCCTAGTGCTGTACCCAGCAGAGAGCCATCCCACCTCAGACTGAGAACAGTAGTGATATCAGCAAGGAAGGTTTGTGCGAGAGGAGGGAGACAAGCCAGGAACACCCAGTTTGCTTCCTAATAGAGATTTGGCATATTGATCGATATAAAGCAGTTGTAGGGGCTGATGTTCTTGACTGCAGCCAAAAATCTTACTCTTTATTTATATATGTACTTATAGTCTGCCTTTCTCACTGAGACTTAAGGCAGATTATGCAGTGTCACTCAGTGTAATCAGTTTGATGAGACATTTAATAATCAGTGTAATCAGACTAGGATTACAGAAAGCAAAAGTTATTAGACATGAGATGTCGGTGCAGAAAATGAACAGAGTTCGAGTCCAGTGGTACCTTTAAGACCAACAAAGTTTTATTCAGCTTTCATGTGCACACAAAAGCTTATACCTTGAATAAAACTTGGATGGTCTTAAAGGTACCACTGTACTCAAAGTTTGTTTCATTGCTTTAGACCACCATGGCTACCCACCCAAATCAATGTAGAAAATGGTGTTGCATAAGTACACTACAGTGTGGTGGGAGCAGGGTAAACATACAGCAGACAAATAATGCATGCTGCATACAGTGGTCTAGTCCATAGTCACATTATTTTTGAGAATGCCCTTCTTCTTTCATTAAAGATATTCCTATTGGCTGCTGGTTGCCGTAAACTACTTTAAGGAACTAATTTTTGGGCTGAAAAATAGCACCTTAAAGGCCAACAAGGTCTTCCAAAGCATATGGTTTAACTCTTGAGAGCTTTATACCCTGGAAATCTTGCTAATGGACTTGATTATTTTTCTGAAATACAATGAATGATACTCAAATGTGTGTGCAGGACAGTTTCCTAGGTATTATCATCAAAGTGTGTCTTTGTGCCATATACTAAGGACCATACCCACATTTAAAAAAAACATCAAAGCTGTAGTTATGTAACCTCTTTGTCTTTTAGATAGACTTTCTTGAATTAATCTTATGAATACAAAGAATTGAATTTGGAAGGGGGCGGGGTAGCTTTAATATCCTTGGATTTCTCTTCTCAGGGCCTGCAGCTATCTTGAAAGAATTCATAACAATTATTTTTGGTGGCTCTTGAATTTTGTTTTATTTTTGTTATTTTGGGGGCAAAATAACTGCAACATGGTTGGTGAGGGGAAATGTCACATAGTGGTACACCCAGACACAGAATGCAGTTAAATTTAAATTTTTAAAGGCGTGCTTGGTCTCTTGGGCTCTACTTGACCTTCTCTTTCTCTCTCTTTCCCTGTCCCTCCTCCTTCCTTTCCTTCTGTTCTTTCTAATGTGTCTGTTGCTGCTTCTCCAGCTGAAAAAACAAAAGATATTCTGGACTCTAGCCCACCACTTCTGGCTGTTCCTGATCCTTTCATTCCTCTTCCACTATCAGATACACCAGGTAACTCTGATAAAACTGCAAAGTAGGGTTGCCAGGGATTGAAATATTTGAAATATCATACCCTTAAAGGTATTGCCTTTTCAAGTGTCTGACCACATGGGTTATTTATGATACCCCTGCCTGCTGACTCCCTTTCCCCCTCTGTAAATAATTTGACATAGGAATTAAAATTATATATGGTTTCATAATCTGGACACAGGTTGGTATTGGACCAAGTTTCTTCAAGATGTACAACTAATGTAAATTCAGTTATTGGACTCTGAAAATCCTGCCCTTCTCTCAGGGAATTCAGTGTCCAAGATTATCCTCCCACATTCAGTACTAAACAGGCCTGTATAGTAGATTAGGCTAAGAGACCACTGCCTCATTCAAGGTCACCCAGTGAACGTCAGGGATGCTGGGGTAGTTTATACCGACCTAGGTGTCTGACTCTCTAATCATCAAATGACATTGCCAGAGGTCTGATGAATTGGGCCTGAATTTACTGTCAGATGTTTTTTGTGTATAGTTTAAAAACCAAAATGCTTTAAGTACCAGTTGGAAACTCATTAGGCAAGACTGAAAGAACCCCAGACTCTTAATAGATGTGGGTATCTTGCATACTGATTTCAGTAGTGTGTTGGGTTGGTAGTTAAATATTTTGTTGTGGTTCTTAGGAATCTTAATTTCTTTCTACCCTGGCATTAGTCTTGGTTTATAAATGCAGCTTTAGAGGAAGAATTGTCACCACAGGGGGCATACCATGTGTATTTTATCCAACGTGTGTATTTTAGTCCTATAGCCTGCCCCGAATGCTCACAGCTTGTTAATCACACGAAACTCCTGCCCTTACAATCATTAAGGGCTGTTGTGCTTTATCTGTGGCTGCCAAAGGGGTCTGGAATAAATGGGGGTCGCACTGCTTCAGAGTTTGGAACAGCCATCCAGAATTCTGCGTGCCCTTGTGGTGGTGGTCTTAAGAGGGCATTTGGGGTCAGGCTGAAAGTGTCTGGTGATAGAGGCAGTCTCTTACGTTTCTTAGCAAGCTGTCTGGACAGAAGGTAGGCTCATCTCTTTTCTTATGTTAGCAAGGTTATATGTCACCTTAGTGAGCTAATAGAAAATTCATATTAACCAATTTATATATTCAAAGTACTTAATCCCTGGCAAGTGCTTTGCTTTTTCAGTTCAGTGGATTTTCACAGGATGTGTTACAGTGAATTGTACCCTGAAGCATTTCCTTAAATTTTCATTTTTTTTGTTCATGATGCAAGGATTAGTAAAGGTAATGTAACTGCAGCAGGACTGACAAGATGACAGTGTGACATCCATTAGAATTCTGAAATCTGTTCAAGTTCCAGTCAGTTACCCTATTGTGTCTTGGGGGTGGGTGGGAGGCCAGGTCCCTTCAGTATTCTTCCCTGCTTGACCCATGGAGTGAGCAGACCAATGGTAGTTCATCTCCTTGGCATTCGGAAGGTCCCCGGTTCAATTCCTGCTATCTCCAGTGAAAAGGATCCAGTAATATGTGAAAAGGCTCTGCCTGGGACCTTCGATAGGTGCTGCTAGTCTGAGTATTTACCTTGTTGGACCAATGGCCTGATTCAATACATGGCAGCTTTTTGTGTTCAACTGGGTATGAATGGGTTTCTTGTTTGTTTTTATACACCAGAGGTTAGCTTCTCTGCGTTAGGCCAAACATGGGTCAAAATCAGGTGGTTTGTTGATTTATTTTTTGAACCAGGGGATGTCACTGAGAGGGAAGCAGAGTGGGAGGTGGAGGGCTGCCGGATCTCAAAGGGAAGAGACTTTGGGGGACAATTGAGGGTGGCACATCTCAAGGGAGCAAAGTTCATAGGGAGGGAAGAACATTGCCCAATTTTTGGAACAGTTGGCTCTTCCGGTTAGGTCTTGTAACTTTTTTCTCTATAAATATTTGAGCAAGTTGTATGAAGTTCAGGGGTCTTCCCTTCTCATTCTGACCCACCATAACCTTAAGTGTTGAGAGTTGGGGGCAGCTGGTATGTCTTCTCTCGTTCCCTTGTTTGCTTACCCTCAGACTGTACACACAAGCAGCTTTCTCCTGCTCTTTTCTCAGGGTCGTCTTAGTTTACTTTGATGACTGTTTCTGGCAGGGCTGTTTGTGTGCAACAGTAACATAGGGATTGCAAAAGTGCTGCAGAACCAGGGCTTTTTTTTTTAGCAGGAATGCACAGGAACACAGTTCCAGCTGGCTTGGTGTTAGGGTGTGTGGCCTAATATGCAAATGAGTCCCAGCTGAGCTTTTTTTTTTTAAAGCCCTGTGCAGAACTTTTTTGTACACTGTTTTGATCACTTTTAGGGGCTCTGTAAAATTTTAGGAGTTTAAAAAATAATTTTATTTCATTAAAAACACATCAAGGGAAAAACAGGTGGAGGAAAGAAGTGATAACCCCTACATAGTAAAGGAAAGGAAAGTTTTATACTTCTGCTGTTAGGGGCATTAAGCCAGTACATAATCCCAACAGAGAAACTGTTAGCAAATATACACTCAGATATAAATCCTGTCCCCAAAGTGTACTTTAGATGGAATAATCTAATTCTCAGCTAAATATTGCAGAATCAGGAGCCAAGTACTTACAGAGGTGCTGTCGGGGCTCTATAAATGTAATGCAATGCTTATGCTTGATGGTACAAAATTCAGTTTCCTGAAAAATTGCCTTTATATGTTTTTTCACAATTAAGTTCAAGCACCTGTGGGCAATGAGCTACTAGAATCTCAAAAGCAAGGCAGGGGTGGCTAAATAAGGTTTCCTGTCGTTTAGGGAATAAGCTTTAAGTGCCCTGCAGTGCTGATTGCCCCTTGTTATGACTAAGGAAAACAAAATAAATTATGCAAAATAATATAAAATGGCAGAATAAATTATGCATCACAGGAGAAATTATGCATGATTTGTGAAGGCTGTAGAATCCAGGTTTTAAGATGTAGAAAGTAGCTTGCTAAAGTGTAGAATTTTAATGTTAACCTTTTAGTGTGCGATCATATGTACTTGAAAGCACTTGAACTGTGGTTGTTTTGCAATGTGTGGTCTTAAACCAGTATTCTGTTTTAGACGACTTGGCAGTATTGAGGGCCTGAAGTTCACCTTTTGATGCATCACTTACCCTGTGAGGCTGCCTTATACGAGAGTCACCTTTTTGTCCTAGAATAGCTGCTAGGGAAGATCCTGGATGCCTGCTTCTTGGCCTTTTAGCCTTATGAGCCTAGCTACACTCTTTGACCAGATTCTTAATAGATGGTTTTCCTTCTTTAGCTGATGCCCGAAAAAAAGGACTCCGCTGCTGTGTTCTTTATTGAAATAACTGCCTTTTCCTTTCCTTTATGTGGCTCATGAGTAAGTAATGTGCTCGAAAGTGTGCATTGCTTGTTCAAGTTTTGACTTCTGATTATTCCAAACGATGGCTTGAAGTGCTCCTTGGCACTTTTTCTTTCTCTCTTTCTGCCTAATTAAGGATCCCTGCTGTAATGTTTAGCCGTTTGCTTCTCTGGAGCCAGGGCATACTGACAGCATGGGGTGGAATGAAAAACAAAGCTTGTGTGCTTGCATGTGAGTGTAATAAAATTATGAATTTCAGTCTTGAAGATTATTTGTGGAAGCTTAACCTTTCCACTGGAAGCTTGTCTGAAGGCTGATTCATTTCTTGTCCCTCCTTCCTTTGCGTCTCCTTCCCTTATATCTGGGAATGCTATAGAAGGGAGCTGACCTGGGTCTACCAGCAGTCCCTCCAGGGGCTAGAAAGCCTCATGTTGCCTTGTGCTGTGATCCCAGAGGAACTCATACAGGGAGGATCAGCCTCCCACCCCCATGCACACACACACTTTGGTTAAAGCTACAGCACATTACGTAATCTGATGGTAATGGCTTTTCTGTGGAAGGCAAGGATAGTTGCTGCCAGATAAAGTGAAGTGAAATTATTTCTTTTTAATTTCTACCCACATTTCTGGTGCAGAGGTGCCCTGAGGTGCCCTGTTCAACCAAGAACAAATTTATTTAAGAACTCCCAGGCAAAACGTCAGACCATAAATGGAAATTGTTCGGCCAGTAACAGAGCATGTAAGTGTTAAGCTCTCTCTTTACACAGGGAGGGGTGGTGGCTCTGGTAAAGCATCATAGTGCCACGCAGAAGAGCTGAGGTTCAATCCCCAGCATCGCCAGTTTAATGGATGATGTAGTAGGTGATGTGAAAGACCTTTGCCTGAGGTCCTGGAAAGCTGCTGCCACTCTTGAGTAGATAGTAGTGACTCTGATAGATCAGTGGTCTGATTCCGTAGAAGGTGGTTTCATGTGTTCAGTCCCCAGATAAACATGTAATGTAGTTTTTAACAGAGTTGTTCCTGCTGAAGAATGAGCCAAAGTGCCCCCCCCACTGAAGAATGAGCCCAAATGTCCCCCATGTACAATGAGTCTAGCCCGTGTTTGCCATGGAGGGTGTCCTTGCAGGTGCTGCAGTCAGTCCTGACTCCTTACAAGAGGAAAAAGCATTTGTTAGCCAGTCCCGCACTAGGCCTTTAATCCTGGATCAGCCCTGTCCCTAAACTGATAAACATGTAATGTAGTTTTTAACAGAGTTGTTCCTGCTGAAGAATGAGCCAAAGTGCCCCCCCCACTGAAGAATGAGCCCAAATGTCCCCCATGTACAATGAGTCTAGCCCGTGTTTGCCATGGAGGGTGTCCTTGCAGGTGCTGCAGTCAGTCCTGACTCCTTACAAGAGGAAAAAGCATTTGTTAGCCAGTCCCGCACTAGGCCTTTAATCCTGGATCAGCCCTGTCCCTAAACTGATTTTCTACACTAGAATCATAGTATCATAAACTCATGGAGTTGGTTTCTATGATTCCATGAGTCAAGTGTAGAGAGTCAGTTTGGGGACAGGGCTGAACCAGGATTAAAGGTCTAGTGCGGAACTGGCCAACTTTCCATTTACAATATGCCCTAAATGTCCATCTAAAAACCATCTTCCCAGGACATATTCATGCGCTATGGAATATCCATGGTTATGGATTCTTTTAATTATAGGATGGGTTGGACTGCCGTTCTCCCAGTGTGGACTCTGCACAGATGGTGCTGTTCAGTATACCTCTTAAAGGTCATTATTATGGCACTTAGTGAAGAATTGCTCCATTAGAGAGAGAAGAGAGAGTCCCTTTTGGTCTCTTCTCTTTCTAGAGCTTTGTGCCTGTGTCCCTTTCAGGCTTTCTTCTCTTAGGATTTTTTTTTTAAATGCAGATCATAGTTACTAAACATGCGTGCAGCAAATCAGTCAAAGAAAATTTGCACACAGCTGTGGAGACATTCAAAGCTCTCTTCATGCAAATCAACTAATTGCAGACCTCCAGGAACCCAATTTGCATAATGCATTATGCATTTTGGCTTTTGGGGACAGAAGGCAAAGATTTCGTGTTGTCTTGTGGGATGCAAGGGTCACAAACGGAGATGTGTTCTCTTGATTTCAATAAGAGAAAGTCAAGAGTAGCTGGTGTAGAGTTGCACCTGCTTTTTTGCTTTAGTGTAAACAAGGAGAGGTTCTGGCTACTGTATTAAATCATCTGATGGGGGGGAGGGTTACACATATTATGTGTTTAGCATTTCATATGCTGTCTTGCACTATACTCCCTCTAGCATCTGGTCCCAGTTCAGCATCTGCTGTAAGTCTTCCATAATCCTGAACAAGCATGGCCCCAGAAACAGCAAATGTACCTTGGCATGCCTGAATTCACTGGGTATCTTTTGCCCTGTGAATCCTATGGTGTGGGATCACAGTGCTCTCATAAGCTTAACTGATCAACTAGGGATAGTTCACTCCTAATTTAGTTCTTTGAATCCCACCTATTCATTTGCACCTTGCTTTTTTCTCCTGAAAACAACAGTGAATAAGATGTCTACGTGTTCACTGATGCAGCTAATCCCTAACACGGTAAACTGCAAATGCTCTGTAAACTAACCGTGACATTTGTGTGGAAGCTGAAACGTGCGGTGTGCTGTTCTGTGTGTTCCTTGGAAGTTCTAATTTAGAATTCTGCAGCTTCTTTATCAATCCCTATTTAAACCAGGACTTGCTGATGCTGAATCATGAAAGCTGGGATTTGTGGGGCTTGGCCCTGGTTGCAGGGTGCCTATTAAGTAAACAGTATACATTTATTGCAACTGGCAGCGATTGCAGGGCGCTAGTCCAAAGCAAAATCTAAAAACAAAAGCCATGTAATAGCTTTTATTAAGACCAACCAAAATAGCACAAAGCAGTGCCCAGGCTTTTGAGTTATCCTGAGTGTTTTTGTCAGGCTGGACTTTCTTAACCACTGGGTTTTAATATCTGTAATTGGAAGCTACTCAAACTAACAGTAGTGCAACCTGCACCACAGTGTTAAGTTTGCCTAGCTCTCTGCATGTGATACAGACAAATTCATGAACAGAAGCATCTTTTTCACTCATACACATGTCTTTTAAACATGCATCCTGAAAAGAATCTCCCAAAACTTCCATATCCTGGTGGTCCTAATAAAAGGTATTGGATAGCCTTTGTGTGATCTCTTGCTAGTGTTTTTTCTCTCTCCTTGCCAGCTGGCTGGCTGATGAGAAAGGTAGCTCTGAACAATATGAGCACCCCCAGGTTGTTTTCATTATAGTAGATGGGACTTCTAAAAATTCCTAAATGCCCTCGGTCGTTGTCTCATTGTAAATTTAACACTGCAAATGTACCAAGCAAATGCTGTTTTTATGTTGGCCATGCAAGCCCCTCCATGAAATAGCTTGAGATTTTTCCCTGCTTGAAGTTTATTTTCTTAAACAGTTCTTCTGCAGAAGAGAACTGATTTAAGCTGCGGCTCCACATTGTTAAAGAAATTTGAGGGGGGGGGGGGGTTACACTGCCTGCCCAAAAGTCTCTGGAGGTGAAATAATTGCTTTGCAGGTAAACATGCTTCTTCCTTTTACTGAAGAGTTTCACCTCCTGGCCATCTGTGATGCTCAGTGCACAAACTGACCTGGAGCCATGAGGCAAAAACATGTTGATGGCTCAGTGAGGCTGAGGTCAGAATGCTGAGCCTTTTCAGCTGACAGCTGAAATTCTGCCCTGTGATTCTCAAGTATGATGTATCCTGAAACATTTGAATTAAATGTAATCGATCTATGAAAAGGTGCTTTAATTTGTATAATTCTACTCAGCACCAGTTGTGATTTTTTTTTTTCTTGAGGCCCATTTTCACTAGCCAACAAGCACAGGGGTGCTAAAAACCCAGTTTATATGGAACATCCTGGGCTTGGAGAACTGGGAGTGTCTACTGTCTAGCTGCATTCTTGTCACTTGAAATAATGTTGCATTCTTTATTTGAGGAGACCTGACCAAGCCCAAAGCAGGTCCACAACCTTTCAGACGTTTTTGTGTGTTGAACCAAAACATCCATTTGCCTACCATCTAGAAAAAAGTAATTGAAAAATATATATATCAATGCATGTGTTTAAAAACACCCCTAATTGAAACCCTTTTGGTTGCAAGCTTACCCTGTTCAACAAGTTGCTTCTTGTTCCTAACAAATTGCTTTCTTTTGCTTTCTTTCTGCTTCCTTCCTCCTGTTTTCCTGCTTTTTCTTCCCCTGCCAGAAAAACTGATTGAGGGTCTCAAATCTCCTGAACCTGCACTTCTGCTCCCTGATATCCTGCCTCTTGCAGATCCCTTTGGTAGCACCTCTGATGCTGTGAATGGTAAAATCCTGAAAACCTTTCTGGTGTATTCTGTCCTGCATGCTGACTCATCAGTGGGGCATGTTTGAACTGTAAGCAGCAAGTGAGCAAAGGGAAGCCACCTGATAGGCCATAAAATGTGACTTTTTGGCAAAGAGGCATGTGGCTGGCCATAGGGTCGGAATTGCCTGCAATCCAGGCCAAGAATTTGGCATCAAACCTGTCCAGGAAAGGTGCTGCCCCTTCCTTTCCCCAAACTGGTCCCCCCTGTGGTAATTTCGCACAGATGGCCAGGAGGTGACCTTGTTTTTCTGCTTACCGGTAGCTCAAAAGGGAGGTTTAGGACAATGTGTGTGTGTGGCCAATGGGGATGGTAAACCTAAACTGTTGGAACAGGCTGGCGTATCATTTTCCCCCCCTTTCCACACACTACAAAGAAAAGAATGTTGAGTTGTTCAAGGCTACCTGTTTCCCTTTTGCACTACTTTTTGACTTCTGGGCAACGTTCCTCCATAAGAATGTGTTCAAAAGTATTTTCTCTCTCAATAATGTATCTTCTGAAACCACCCATTCCATTTCACAGCCTCACTTCCGCCTCTTTCTGTAGAAATGTTTTGTCCCCCCCCCCCCCCGCTTAAGAGGCTAAGAAAGATGAGGCAGTTTGACACTTCAGTTCCTCATGCGTGCTACAGTATTTCCCCTTTCCAGGTATGCCCAGTTCAGTGAATTAAAGATGTGAGAAACAAAGGCCTCATTTTCTTTTTCATTGGTAAATGGGTGCTCTGGGGCATCTTGATCATGTGCTTTCTAATCTGAACATGCCCTCCATATCTCTAGGCATAACAGTTGCTCCTTGGGTTTATGGAGGTTAGGATGTCTGCTGGAGTCCTTTATGAGTAGGATTGCCGGCTCAAGGTTGGGAAATTCTTATAGATTTGAGGGGATGGACCTTAGGGAAGGGGGGAAGGACCTCAGCAGGATATAATGCCATGGATTCTGCCCTCCAAAGCAGCCATTTTCTCCATTGGAACTGATCCTTGTAAACTGGAGATCACTTGTAACTCTGGGAGATCTCGTCCCACCTGGAAGTTGACAGCCCTATATCGTGAGACATTTCCAGTCCCTTTAAGGTGCACACCTTTCAAACTGAATGAGAATTAAAGTTATCTATTAAGTTACATAAATGTAACTGACAAGTAAATTTTTTTTTTCAAACCCCAAGATACTGCTGTTCAAGGAATAAATCTTGAAAGACATGCTGAAACTCCACCAGTGTTAACAGCATGCTTTTTAAGTTTTAGATTTTGGTTGATGCAGCCTAGTCTTTTAAAAAGCTAAACAGCATGGTTCTAAGTACTTCCTAGCTAACTATGTATTAACTAGGGAGCAAAGTAATTTAATCAAGTCACATGCTAAAAACATAATTGCAGATCAACTGAATTATTAGGGTCTAATCTGCACGTAAGAGCTCCATGGCACAGAGTGGTAAGCTGCAGTATTGCAGACCAAGCTCTGCTCAGGACCTGAGTTTGATCACGGAGGAAGCTGGGTTCAGGTAGCTGGCTCATGGTTGACTCAGCCTTCCATCCTTCTGAGGTCAGTAAAATGAGTACCCAGTTTGCTGGGAGTAAAGTGTAGAATGATGACTGGGGAAGGTAATGGCAAACCACCCCGTAAAAAGTCTGCCATGAAAACGTTGTAAAAGCAACATCACCCCAGAGTCGGAAACAACTGGTGCTTGCACAGAGGACTACCTTTACTTTTTTAATCTGCACATTTGCTTTCTAGACACATCTGTGTGTGTTAGCATGTTGTGGGATGTAAATCTGACATGCTCCTTTCACATGCATGGAGCCATTATCTTACAATGGCATCATCTGCTGCTATGTGGTACGTGTATGGATGCTGGCTGTGCATCGGGGGCCAGCTAAATCACCTCCACCCATGTGATCATCGCCCTCCCTCATGACTGGGGGAGAAGGAACCTTTGTGTTCGTCTATGTAACTTTGCTTGTCATACACATCACCATAGTGAAGATACTAACATGAATATCTCTGAATACTAGTTGTGGAAGGCAGGCAACAGAGACTTTAGTCTCTGTGCCCTGCTTGTGGGCCTCTGGGGCAACTGGTTGGCCATTGTGGGAAACAGGATGCTGGAACAGATGGATCATTAGTCTGATGCAGCTGGGCTGATTGTACATTCTTATGAACTGGAGCCTCAGAGAAGTATAGGACTCTAAAACAGGCTTGGAAATACATAGATCTGTTGGTGAATGAATCTCCAGATCTCCTGTTACATATTACTGTGCACATCAGGGTAAACTTATCTAAAGGGTAATTTTGAGATGAGTCCTGCAAATAACCAGACTTCGGTGTAACACAGATAGAAAACTTCTCTACTTGCCCACATCTAATCTATTCAGTCTTCTGCCTTTTCTTTGTGTTTTTCTGCCTCTGCTGAACTTGATTTAACTTGTGGCTTCTGTTCTGCTCTTTTGTGCCTTCGGAAAGGACAAGCTGACCTAACTGTTGACAGTCTCATACCAGGTCTTGAGGCACCCATTCCCCAGTGTGTATCATCGCAGACTGATACTATGGCTGCAAACAGAGCAGGTTGGTGTGATGCAGTAAGCCAGAACAGGCAATGAGAGTAGTCCCGCCTGTGAAGAAAGGGGTGGCTTTGTTTGCCTTCGCAGCTTTGGATTTTCCTGGACATTCAACTGACTCATAATATTATTAATTTTAAAAACTCCAAGTCTGTATATTGCTGCTAGGATCCGTACACATAACTAGGGATGGGCACAAACCTAAAAACCCAGTTTGGGGCGGCCCCTGAACCAAGTCAGAAGGCCCCACCCAAACTGAGCTGGTTCAGCGAGTTCAGTTCCTTCTTTCTGCCAGTGTGGAGGGAGGATTGCCTAAGAGGGTTAAATGGCTAGCAGCCATTTAACCTGTCTGTTTCCCTTCTCCCTGCTTAGAAGCAGGGGACAGCATAACCAATGGGTTTAATGGCTTGCAGCCATTTCAACCTAATAGCTGGTGGGAGGACCTTGCCCCACTGTTAGGTTTAAATGTCTGATAGTCATTTCAATCTAACAGTGGGGTGGGTCTACCCATCAGCTGTGAAGTTGAAATGGCTGGCAGCCATTGCACCTAACACCTCAGCTGTGAGTCCTGCGCTGCTCAGCTGTTAGGTTGAAATGGCCTTGAACAGCCAAACTGAACTAGTAAATGTTTGGGGAAGGTGCCTTACGTGAACATTGGTTCAGGGGCTCTGAATTGGCCCACATTCATGTTGAATTTTGGCTTGTGAATAAATTTTTGCCCATCCCTACACAGAACAACAGAAGAAAAGTGATTAGGGATGGGGACAAATCTAAAAAATCTGGTTCAGTTTAGGATTTGGGGAGGCCCCCAAACAGAGCCAAAGGTCCTGACCTGAACCAAGCCAGTCCAGTGAGTTTGGTTCCCCCTTTCTTCCAATTTCAGCTCACCACTGCTGTGAGAAAGAGGGGGATCATCTGGGAAGGGTTAAATGGCTCATTTTAATCGTCTGGCAGACATTTAACTCGTCCATTTTGCTTCCCCCTGCTTCAAAGTGTGGGGGGAGCAAAACTGATGATTTAATGGCTCACAGCCATTCAAACCTAACAGCAGGGTGGGTACGCCTGTCTGCTGTTAGACTGAAATGGCTTGCAGTCATTTGAACTTAATAGGTCAGCTCCGGGCCTGCGCAGCTGAACTGCTAGGTTTAAAAGGCTCCAAACAGCAAAAATGAACCGGACAAAAGTCTGGCAAATGTTCGGGGAAGGCACCTTTCCTGAATTTCAGTTTGAGAGCTCCAAACCAGCCCAAGTTTGTGCCAGATTTTGGCTTGTGAGCCGGTTCATGCCCATCCCTAAAAACAATAACCATGGAATGATAAAACAAAGGGTATACACAAAATACTAGATCCCACATTTTAGCAGATGAGAACAAGTGCCTTCTACAGTATGTAAATGCAATTATAGTTAGTTTCTGACCCTTGAAATCCAGTTTCATGACCCTTTATGTCTCTTCTCCAAACAAGAATTCTTGCTCAAGTTTGTAAATAAAGTTCCTTTTGGAAATATAAGTAACAAAGGGGAATACTTTTGAAGTATAAAAGTTTCAGCACTCTGTTTTCTGTTAAGGTTTTTGGTGCTGGTTACTGGTGATTGGCCAGTATGGTTTGAAGTTCTTTAGGAAGAGCATTTAGCTTAGTTTCAAATATAAATTATGCCGATTCTCTTTCTCTCGCCCCCAGAATAGATGAGTAAGTAACTTGTTTGAAGTCCTCCTGCATATGCTAAGTTATTTCAGAAATGACTAATCCCCCCCCCCTCCGGCTTCAGTCCAGTTTCTTTCAGTATGTTGCTTGCTCAAGGGCTCAGGGTGGGTTGGGGAATCCAGTGGGTGCACAGGTGTGGTTGCTAACTTGCTCTTCTGTGTACTGTTCTTTGCTGCTGTTGCTGTCACTTGCTAACTCTACTCAGATTCTGTCACTGGGGAGGACTCCCTGCTTGACTGCTCTCTGCTTTCTAACCCTGCTGCTGACCTTCTGGATGAGTTTGCTCCTTTAGCCATTTCATCCCAAGCTCACAAAGGTAAAGTACCGTTCGGCATTCTTAGTGATGGAGGCCTAACAGGGGAATCCTATCTGAGGTTGCCCCAGTGTAAGCCCATTGATGGCAGTGGGATTAGACTGGAGTAAATCTACATAGGTTTGTGCTATAAGGCTGGTGGGGTGGAGGGAGAGGAGAGAGCATATTTTAAAAAATGAAATGAAAAGCTATGACATTATATTGGAGTAATGCCAGCATATATCAGCTCAGATCTCTTTGGCTCTGCATCTTTTGAACACATGTGCCTTCTCTGTTGGCAGTGTAGCTTGGAAGAAGCCATGTTTTAATGGAATCAAACCAATCACTGGCTGTTCCTAGGGCATATTTCAAGCAAATGGGTCTTGTGACTCAGAAAGGCAAGACTCAAGCATGAATCTTTTGATGCTAGGGAAATTAAGTCTGGCAAGACCCAAACACTACTTTGGGCCTGCCTATCGTCTGCCCTTTTTCAATGCCCATCTTGAAAATCACCTCTTCCATGAGACTTTTAACCTCATTCCCAACAAAAGTGGCCTAAATATAGGGAGATAGATTTGCCAGCATTCATCCTTTGTTAGCCTTTCCTCCCATCTCTCTCTGTGTTCTTCTCCATCCCAATTTTTGTAAACATAACTTCTCTGGACAGGGGTCCATCATTTGCTTTAGTACTATGTAGAATGAGTTAAGATCTCCTGGTCCTCCTTCTCTTCACATATGCAATGGGTTGGATCCTTCCAGGGCTTCCACCGGTAAATGAAGGAGGGGTGTCTCATGACCACCATAATGACCACCTAGTATCTGAGGCCTTTATGGACAAAAGCCAGAGAGGGCTGCAGAGAGGAGAGGAACTGCGAGGACACTGATTACGAAAACCTGTTGGGATCCAACCCAATGTGTACACTTTACCATTGAACTACTACCAGATATTCCTCTTATATTAGAAACATCAGTAAGAAGTTATAATGCCCACCACTTACACTGGGCAAAACAAAGCAGTGGCACAAGAAGCTATTATGAACTAGGGTTCCTTGTATCAGCCTTTGGGTAGGTAGTAACCTAGGATGTTGTGAATGGAACTGCCATGTTTATTTATTATTTATTTATTACTTTTCATTTACATCCCGCCCTCTCCGCAAGCGGACTCAGGGCGGCTTACAACATTATAAAACAATTAATCCGATAAAACATATAAAACCATAATTTACATATCAACTTAAAAACCATTCTATAGCGCTATTTCAATCCAGTATAGGCGGTATTGACTTCTTAACTATGATCAGACCCACCGGTGTCCGGTGGCAGCCTTTTTTCAGTTAGACCACAAAAGCCTGTTTAAACAGGCTGTTTAGCCTGTTAGTAATGGTGAGAAGCAAAGAGTTAAAACTGTTGCTCTACTTTTATGGAACCAGTTACTACTTTATCCTAAGCATCTTTGCTATGAAGTCCCATTGTGTTCAGTGGAATTTTCTTACATTTTGGGGGGCTGCTATCACACAGGACAGGATCTCATACGAATCCAGGCAAATAAGGTGGCAAGATGCCATCAAATTCAAGTAGATGTTTTGTCTCGAAATTGCATGGTCCATTTCCTTTTAAAAGCCAGCTGCAGTTTGAAGGAGATTCGATTTCTTACAGGGCTTTGGGAATTTGGAAAAGAACTTTTGTTTAATTTGCTGCTGCAGTTGAGATTGAATTTTCAGCCTCTGAACCACCCACTTTGCCAATTGTTCTGAAGCCTTATGTGTATTTGCTTGCTTCTTACTTGGAGGAGAGGCAACTTTCTCCTGACATTCCCATCTTGTCCCAGTTACCTGCCTTTCTCTGAGTCTGCATTTGTGCACAGCATGGCTGGCTCGCCCACTAGGCAAACTAGGCATTTGCCTAGGGCACCGGCAGGGACACCAAAATCAGCCCCGCCCCCTAGGCAAATCCCTAGTTGCCTGCTTTTCCCTCCCTCCCTAGCACCCAGTTTTTCATGCCCGGGGAACCGGCAGTGAAGCGCCGACTCCCAGGGCTCTTTCAAGGTGCCCTCCCCTCCAATCAACTGATCAGCGGGAAAAGCCGCAGGGAGGCCAGCATCTCCTATGCCAGCCTTCCAGTGCTCTCGGGACATTCAGTGCTGGGGCGGCAGTGGGGGGAAACCAGCAAGCTGCTGAAAAAGTGGTGGTCGCCGCTGCTTCCTCTCCAGATCGCATGGGAGGAAAGTGGGGAGGAAGCAGTGGCAGTGACAACGGCTTTTTCAGCAGCTTGCTGTTTTTTCCACTGCCACAGTGCTGAACGTCCCGAGAGTGCCGGAAAGCCGGCATAGGAGATGCCGGCTTCCCCATGGCTCCTCCCACCAATCAGCTGATCAGCGGGGGAGGGGGGCACCTTGAAAGAGCCCCGGGAGTCGGCGCTTTGCTGCCAGTTTCCCAGGCATTAAAATTGGGAGGGAGGGAGGGAGGGGGAGGCACCGTGAAGGGGGGTGGTGCCAAATGCAGACATGAATGACAGTTGTCTGAAATGGGGCATGTATTTTTTCCTTCTCTCTTCACTAGCCTTGCCTTGTAGTTTTTCAAACTTGAGTCCCTGACAGAGTTACTAATTCCTAACAATCCGATGTAGCTTGGGCTGTTTTCTCTCTCACAAAGTGTCAGTCATGCCTGTGTGTTTCTTATTATATTTCTCCTGTTTTTTGTGTATCAGTTGGCTTTCTTGTCCAAAACCTAGCAGTCCCTCTCCCATACATTAACTCTAGCGTCTAACCCTTCTCCAACAAAACACATGCAGTTGTTTTGGTGGTAACCTAACGGGCTTTCTCTGCTCTGTCTCTTTTGCTCCCCCTTTTTACTACCATCCCTCCCCATCATGCTACAGAAGATACTAACCTGATTTCGGGCTTTGATCTCCCAGAGGGCTCTGAAAAAGTGACAGAAGATGAGTTTGACCCCATCCCTGTGTTGATATCCAAAAATTCACAAGGTAAGCAGGAAAGAGCGGGGTGAATTGAGATCTCAAGGCAGCGCCTTTGTTGGTAGTGTTTCTGGCTGATAACCGCAATGTAAGGTTAATGGCTGGGAGGTTCATGTCACTCTTGAGCTTCTTCTGCTTCAGTGGTATGACAGCAATAAATGGCTCTTGGCTCTTGCTGCTTTTCTGGATGAGGAGATCACAGGCCTACTTAGAGGGCCAGCAACCCTCAATCTTTAGTCACTGAGACGTTAGATGGAATGTGAGATGCTTCCATCGTCACCACCTCCTCTCTGGATCACATAAAAATTGCCTCTAAGCATCTTATGTGGGACCTTTCAACTCTGATTAAAGCTGCAGCAGAACTGAGATGTGGAGTTCAAGTTCTGCACAGTGATTATGAACAGATTCAGAAATTCCTACTACAGGGAATTTGAGGCTGCTTACTCTTTATTGAAAGCTCCACCAGTTTCAAATTAGTTGGCTCTGTAGGATGTTGTTTGAGAGAAACCAGTTGAATCTCCTCCCCCCTTGCTTGGGCACATGGAACTCCACAATTCTTTGGATCCACACCACAATTAGCTGGGAGCACCTGCAGAATAAACTCCTTTCTTTGGTGTTTTTTCCAGCAGCAGGTGTCTGAAAGCATAGAGGAATAAGCTCTCATGTCAATTTAGCAAAAGATGTAGTAGTCCAGGATTCCTTCTCATTTTGGTTCTGGATTGTGTTTTTGGGAGGACTGGCAGTTTCAAGATTGCCATAGCATCAACCCTGGAAAAACCATGGAAAAAAGACTTAACTTGTAATCATGGGGAGAACATAGATTATTGAGGTGGTTTGAATAGTTAATCTTCAAATCCCTTGTATGCAAACTGTACAAATGAGAAATGAGCTGTAGAGAACAGGAGGGAAAAGATTTTAAAGAAATATCCCAAAGAGAACATATAATTATTGGCTATATGCCTAGTCTGGAAATTGTATTTTTTTTTTTACTTCTGCCCTTGTACACGTGCACCATATGCCTGTGGCCACATACAGGAGCATCCTCTCTCCAACCGGCTCCATCCTCTCCTGTTCCTCAATCTGTTGATAGTAGCATCTTTAGAATGGGAACAGTAAAGTTGCCAATCTCCTCTTCTGCCAATGGGAAGAGTAGTCAATGTGTTTTCTGAGCTGTACCACAAAAGAGCCCAGCCCAAAGAAAATGATTTGGTTGGGTTCTTTGTTGTAGCATGATCATTAAAATGGCCCTGTTAATTTCCCCTTCTGCTGGGGAAAGGAGGATGAATTAAACTGATGGTGGGAGAGGGAGGGACTGGAGACCTGAACACCATCCATTATTTCTGCTATGGAATGCTGCATCTGAAGAAAAGTTTTGTAAAACTGAGGAGATAAATTGAATTCCTCCTAAAACAGGGTATGACAACCCTGCCTCTTGACTAGTCTGATGGATTAAATTGGGGAGTTTCTGCATCTTCTACAGTAATAACAGCCTAGTTAGATTCTGAGTTGCCTTCTCTAGTTTTTAGCTGGTTCTTTCTTTTTTGCTTGCTTGTGAATATCTTTTTTTTTTAAACTAACTTTTTATTTGTCTCTTGCTCAATACTGAATTGCTATCTCTCACACTTTCAGGTGGGCATTCTAGAAACAACAGTGGAAGCTCTGAATCCAGTCTTCCCAACCTAGCCAGGTCTCTACTGCTAGTGGATCAGCTCATAGACCTGTAGCAGTCAATCAATAACAGATGCGGTTTCTGTAACGTACCTAAATCCAACTCTTTTTCTTTCCCCTTCGCGCCCCCAAAGGAGCTGTCTTTAGTTGTTGGGTGACTTTGGTTTTTATTTAAAATAACCCTACAAGTGAAAGGAGTCCTATGTTGGGATCTTTCTGTACTCCTTTACAGCACGTCCTTGATACAGCTTGACGCAGTTCCTTGTGCACCCCACTCTCCGAGCCTCTTTTTCTAAAGGAGTGCTACTGTCCATTAATCACCTTGCTGCAACTTACCCCATAGCTCCACCCAAAACCCCCCCTTGAAAATGAATTACATGTAACCTTGCAAGAAATGCCTATGACTAATACTTCCACCCTGCCGTAGTCTAGAGGAACAAAACTGTACATCAACCTCTCTTTCATTTAAAAAAAAAAGTTAAAAGGACAATGAAAATAGTTTTGCCTTGTCCCTCTTTGATGCAACAGCATCTACTGGGAAGGGTTTTGGTCCAACTTTGGGCATTGCCAAAATTGGGTTCATGTGACCTACCAAGTACAGAAAAAAAGATTGTGCACTTTGAAAAAGAACTTTTGCTCCCTGACTTTTAGTGTTCCGCAGGCTGCTTAGGAATGGACTGTGCTTTTAAAAATAAATATTAACACTATGGAAGTCATCTCATGCAAACAAAGTTACAAGTGTAAAACCATCATAAAACGTATGAAAAGCACGGCTAAGACCTTTTCCTACTGAATTTGTAGCAACAGATATTCTTGCGGGTTCTGTCCTGTAGAGGAACGCTAAACTTTTGCATACGTCAAATTTCCCTGAAAGTTCTCCCCCCACTTCAGATTCTTACAATATAGCCAAAATTGTTAAAGATTGTTTTTCCTCAGTCCCTTCGGGTTTTTGCTGTCTCCCTTTGTAACTGCATATGGTGTTAACATGGAGCCAAATTTTCCTTTCCCAGTAGACAAAATGACTGTAACCTTTATTCAGATCCTTCAGTCTTTGTAGACCTAGCATGCACTCCTTGTCAGCCAGTTGAGAGTAAGTGCTTTCCAGCTTAGGTGTTACCTGAATGGGTTTTACCTTTTCTTTCCACCTTGATATACTTGGTTTTGTCAAACTACTGGATATAGTAAACTTGTTCTCATTGACTTCTGATCTTCAAGTCCACAGTTAACTGTCACTCAAGATGTTCTTCTGAAGAGAAGGACCACCCTTGCTCCGTAGTGGAATAATAGCTTAATGCTAATTTTGTGTATGTGTATGTAGCTGTATTAGTAAAAAAAAAGTGCAGTTTTTCTCATGTGTGAAGGTATGAATGATTAAACTTATAGGTGTATCAGGCTCTCCTTAAAAAGGAAAGACATTTTGATGTCCTCAAGTATTTTTCTCTGTTCTTCCCCCTTCCCTCCCCTCACATATCTCATCCAAACCTCTCCCCCACCAGAAATTAGCTTAACAAATTCTGTAAATAGAAATTTAACTGTCCTGTCAGTTCTGTATGAATCTTTCTAAGAATCTGCATACACACTCCATGATAAAGTATTGCTTATGTGTGTTGTGTCCATTTGCGTGTTTCTACTGCACTTTCCAGATGATCTACATGACAGAACTGTGGGAAATGATCTTAGTAAAATTGTTGATAGATCTTTATATTTTTGGGGGGTTGTTTTGGTTTTTTGATTACTAAAGCACAGGCAACTGAGGCTGGATAATATGGGGAGGGGGGAGCTTTAGATAGAAAGTTATTGTATAGTCAGATACTGAAGATATATGGAAAAAATGGATTTTTTAACAAAGAAACCACCTACTGTATATTAGAAACAAACAAAAAAATCCCACCTGATTTCTGTGAATTAAAGTACTTTTACAAGAATGTGTAACATTTTAAGTCTAATTGAACTTGTTGAAGAGTTCTGGAAGCAGAATTATGAAGGTGCTTGGTTGTTCAAGGGCTGTGCAATTAACTAAGCAATGGTGAATGTGGTGGTGGTGGGGTTTCAACTAATTATACATGTGGGGGGGGGAAAGCTAAGACAATGGAAATAATTTACTCTGTACAGCAGTTTCTGAAATTGATCCAAGGTCATTGAAATGACGTGTAGCAGATTCTTTAATAAACAGCAAAAGACTGAAATTCTGGGAATGATGGATATTATTAGCTTCTTGCAAATTAAGAAGTGATGGTACCTTTTTGAAAGAGGTAGTCAAATATGCCTTGAGCAGTCAGTGCTGCTTTTTGCCTCTTCTCCATTGCCTCAAAATTTAGTTGTAACTAAATGGGTGTTCTCAGGGCTTTTTTTTGTAGCAGGAACTCCTTTGCATATTAGGCCACATACCCCTGATGTAGCCAATCCTCCAAGAGCTTACAGGACTCTTAGTACAGGGCCTTCTGTAAGCTCTAGGAGGATTGGCTGCATCAGGGGTGTGTGGCCTAATATGCAAAGGAGTTCGTGCTACAAAAAAGAGCCCTGGGTGTTCTAAGACCAGTTCTACCATAAGTGGAGTGTGAGGCAACTTATATTGGTTGGTACTGTTACAGCCAACAAAACTGCCCACCTTTGGGGGGGGGCATAATTTAGATTTTCTGCCTTGGATACCAAAATGTCTTCTGTCTCTAGGGTGTCCTTGAAATTCTGATATCACAGAAGAAAGGGCTAAATTGTTGTCTTTGTCAAAGAGAGCGAGAAGGTTTTTTAAAAATCCCTTCAGCAAGCTACTTTTTCCTCAGCCTGCCTTTTATTGGAGGTGCTAAGCTTGAGGTGCTGAGCTGTGTGCAGATGGTCTAGATGCTGAGTTCATTCCTAGGATTGGCATTTCTAGTGGGAATTCCTGCTCCATCCTGAGCACGTCATCCTAGAGAACTGAGTGAATTTGGGGCCCCACGTGTTGAGTACCAGCAGTGGTGCCCACTGTTGATACTGACTTGGGGTGAAGCTGGAAAAACATAGAACACAATGGCCTCTGTTCACACAGCGTGTTTTCTGGTAGTATACCCAAGACTGGGGTGGGGGTGGGTGGGAATTCCCTATAAGGATGTTGATTCCCCTTGGGAAATAGGAGGACCAGCTCTTACAGATACTGGGAAATTTTGTCTGAACAGTCACTTATTGCATAACACAGGGATGGACTGACCTGAATCATGTGTGGTCTATTTCCCCCAGCCCCTTTTAACAAGAATCCCTCTCATTGGGCTGTCTGCTTGTTAATGACAAACAAGTCTGCCCACCCAGGTAAGGAATGCCTTAAGTGTAAGAGTTCCTAATCAATGTACAGGGCAATCCTGCAATTACTCTGCGATCCTGCACAGACTGATGTTGTACAGGACTGAGCTGTGAACATGCCTGGCAGAATCAGGCCAATATCTTTTTATTCCTGCAGAAAAGCATTTCAGCAACCTGCAGGCCCTAGATGGCCCACAGGAATTGGCCAGTGGTCCACCAGTGAACTGGAGTCTTTTATCCACTAATGCAAACCGAGTATGGCAAGCAGCCTTATTATGAATAGGCAGTTATCATGAAAATTGGCAATAGGATGTGTAATGAATGTTCAGAGTAAATTCTACAGCCCAGTGACCATAACAAATCACTGTATTACCCAATAAAAATCCAAGCAACAATTGATCTTAAACTTTCAGGACTGTGTTTAGGGCCCAGCTAGTAACATACAAAAGCTTAGCTGTTCAAATACTTTGTAGAATGAAGAACATTCTGTTTTCTCCAAGAGTCACAATGAGAGGTCTGGAAGAGGAGAGGAAGGTTTCTTGATAAACAAATCTCTTTTGGGGCTCTAAGAAGGTGGTGATCTAGGAACAGAACCACTGAAGTTGCAGTGGGGCATATGTACATTGTATCCACCTCTGGCCTCAGACAAATCCTTAGTAAGCCCAATTCTTCTCCTTTCCAGGAAGGCTTAGTCCTGGCCAAAGTCTCTCATTCTCATAATCACTGAATCATGTTTTTCCTACAGTCTACTACATATAAAGAACAGTCTATATGTAGTTGGATAAAAACAGCAGAAGTGTCTAATGGTGTGATTCTATACAGATTTACTACAGTTGATTTCAGTGGGTTTAGGCTGGAGTAACTCTGCATAAGATTATACTGTTAGTCCTCTACTTAGTGCTTGGAATTCTAAGCCCTAATGTGAGTGCCTAACCCACTATGTGTGCCACCTTCTGGTTTTCCATATGAAAAGTAAGCCTTCTTTCCATCCCTTCTTGTTGCACTGATAATGCAGGTACCATTGTGGGAGTCTTGGATTGTTCATCAACACCAACCCATGGTGTCCTAATTGTAGGGTGCAGTGAAGCATCCTCTGGAATTACCCATGAAGATGTGTCTGCACCCCCCCACACACACATCTCTTGAATTTGTTGCTGAAGTAGATTCTTTGGAAGGGAATTAATTCATCTTTGGCTTCTACCTAAGCTTGAAGAGGAAGGAAACTTGAACATGTGATTTAGCCCATACTTGTTAGGTTGATACAAAACCTTTAGAGTTTCCAGGTCTCATGATTTGACCTGAAACTTTTAGCCCTCTTTAGGTAATAAAAGGAAGAAGTAAAATCTCTGGGTAAGGGGTCAGAATCTGAACAAGGAGTTATTTTTAATTTCTCTGGAGAGCTTTTGGAGTTGATCCACCTCCATATCCAGTAGGCTCTACTCCTGAAACGCCAGAACCAGCAAGACTCTTCCCTTGACCTTGCTAGATTCCATTCTTGGTCCTCACCACTCAGGGTTCTGTCCCATCTTTTAATGTTCATCCCTTTGTTCTCAGGCTGTGCCACAGAATCTAAGCCTGAGGAGACTGGGAACCCTACGAACCCCTCTTCATTTCTGTGGAAGGTCATTCTTTTTGAGTTCATTGTTGAATATCCTAGCTGTTGATCTCTAAATTTCATACTTTTATTACAGTGCTTGCCTAGACATCATAACAAGAGCTAAAATTTATGTAACTAACAATGTAAAAAGTTACTGTATTTGAATTTGAGGGTCATTGCTCCAGTGCACCTTGAGTAAGGATTTGTGTAAAAAATTTAAAACATTTTTCTAGTATGGTGTCATAGCAACTGTCCTATAAGGAGCTCAGTATGGCATACTTGGTTCTGTCCTCCCCATTTTACCTTTATAACTGTCATCTGAGGGTAAGTGAGGTGGAGAGAGGGACTGACTCAAAGGCCCCAGCAATCCATCTTGGTGGAATAGGTCCTTTTGGCCTGACCTGGACGACCCAGGCTAGGCCAGTCTTGTCAGATCATGGAAGTTAAGCAGGGTCAGCCTTGATTAGTATTTGGATAGGAGACCACCAAGGGAGTCCAGGGTCACTATGAGGAGGCAGGCAATGGCAAACCGCCACTGTACTTCTTTTACCTTGAAAACCCTGTGGGGTCACCATAAGTCACATGTGACTTGACACCGTTTCCCACTAACACCAATTTGATGCTTTAACAATGACACAGCCACTACTCTTTCCCTAACACCTTTGATAGTTCTGTGGATGCACTTTAGTGTCTGGGATCCATAGCTGCATTTAATTTCCAGTGTTGTGTTAGTTATAAACCAGAGGGTTTTTTATTCCTGAAGAACATGAAAACAGTTTTTCCTCTTTCCTCTTTTCACATCATTGGCCGTCTGTCCTAAATGCCATATGTGTTGCGGCCAGGATCACTGAAGCATGGCTTGCTGTTAGCCACCACTGGCCTTCCAGTGGGTCCACTGGAAACCTTCCATAAAAGTTAAAAGAACAATCCGTCCCAGTGGTAGGCAAGAAGGGAAAATACATGGAAACTGCAAGAGCCACAGAATTGTAGATATGCATAGTTAGATATGCTGTGGTGGACTGTCAGAAAATTATTTCATTCAAGTAGGAAGCAGTGATAAAATGGGATCAAAACTGTTCTCCCTGTTCTCAGGCCCTTTGCTCCTTGCATTTCTTTTGCTGTGGATTCTGTCTTAGGTCCACATCTCCAAATGCAGAGTCCCCTGCTGTGGTTCTGCTCCTACATGGCAGCGCTTTTATTAGGGTTCTTTTTAGGACCTGCAGTACCCTTGAAAACAAATGGGGGAAGAAACCCCCTGGTTACGTTACTGGCTGTTTTATCAGATCATGCAACTTGCTGAAAATCTGTTTAACATGCGTTCATGTTGTTTTGTTTTTTGCAGTTAGCTGGACAGTGTACTTGTTCACCTCCAGTGGTTTGACTACCCCCATCCTCCATTGAAATCTGTAGATGTTACATATTTTGTGTTATTCATCTATGCAAACAGATTGGACACAATCCACTGGGAAGCTCTCCTGTGCAAGTTGCATGGGAATCGAATCCTTACATAGTTCCTATCAATTCCCATGAGGGAGGAATCCCCAGTGGATTGTCTTTGGTAACTTCAAAACTGCAGTAATGACTTGGAATTAAATTATTACTTTTGCCTACAATCCCTGTGGCCACGTCTGCTAGATCTGTGTCTGGGTATCATACGCTGCAGTATTGTATAGATCCTGCTGTTGTAAGTTTGTATATTTTCTCTGCTTTTATCTTGTGTTTTAAAGAATGGTAAAGCAAACTGCATATACATTGGAGACCTCCTCCTTTGGTTCAATTGTAGACAACTGAACACTGCTATGCAAGTGTTGTATAGAAGGAAAATGTTGCTCTGTATAACTTAACATTTCTGTAAATGTTTCAAGGAATAAAATCTTTAACTGTTATTACAATGCATACTTAAGAAATGTACATAACAGTAATTTGTTTTTGTTCTATAAAGGGCTATTTCCTGACTGGGGTGAAAAAAGCATCAGCTGGGAGGGGAAGGGATACCTTAGAAATGGCATATCCAATAAAACCAGAAAATATATAATGCTGAACAACTCTTATTCAGGGCAAACAGAAGAAAAATAAACATATTTAACACCACTCACATAACAATGGAAAAGGTTTACCCTGATAACAAACCAAAAAATGTATGTTAGCTGTTGACAAGATGCTGCTTCAACTTATCATTGTTCCTTTTTCACAATATGTAAGCTGGAAACGTCTGTTCTTTTAACGCTGTTGCTAAAGCAAAGCAGTTCTGCTTTGACTGCCAGCCTCCAGCATCAGCAGTACAGAAAATGCCTGGTTGACTGCCCTCTAAAGTGGATTCTTAATGAATGAGAAGCCTGAAGTTCTTTAATTCAGCTTCAGTTTCACTGGAACCTTCACCCTTCTTCATTGCCGTTACCGTTTCCACGTGCCACCGGTTCAGCAACAGAAGAAGCCTCAGTTGGCAAAATTTCTGTCAGGCTGTTAAGTTTACTGGATGTTGGCCTCTGTGGCTTCATCCCTTGCCCATCCACTTCCTGTTTCCTGTTTATGTACAGTTCCTTCTCTTGGCCAGCCTTTTTACCTGAATCTGGCTTTCTCCCTTGGCTTCTCTAGTGCCCCAGGTTTCTTCAGGGTTCTTCTTCTGGGGGAGGGTTGCCAACCTCCAGATAGGTGACAGAGAGCCCCCAGAATTATTACCCTGGAGAAAATGGCTGCTGGGGGGAGGGGACTCTGACACTACACCCCAAGGTGCTTTCACCACTCCCAAACTCTGCCATCCCAAGGTGTTTCCCCAAATCTCCAGGAATTTTCCAGCCCAGATTTGGCAATCCTGTTTTTTATTGATACGTAAGCACCCTGAGCCTGCTTTGGTGGGGAGAGCAGGATATAAGTCTAATAAATATTTGGGGACTATGGTCTCTCACTGCCATTAGGTAGCCTGTCTCTTGACCTCCATCCCTGACTCTTCATCTGGTCTCTCCTGCCCTTAACCTCATATCCTGCCTTTTCTACAAGCCCTCACTGACCCTTTTGGCTTCTCTTTCAGTCCATTGCTTTCAAGTGAGCCCTTCTTTACTCTCCTTGGCTCTTCACTTTCAGCCTACCCCTGTGTCAGATTTTAATTCCAGCCAAATAGACATCCATCCATCCTCTACGGAATCTGGTCTGCAAAAGGTTTTGTTCCCTGAGCAGTCAAGCTGTTTCACTGGTTTAGCCACTTGGTGGTGGAGGTTTCACTGCTACAAGTGCAATACAATATAGATGACCCAATACAATATAGATGACCCTCTGGATGACCCTGTGGGACCCTCGAGCTATCAGACATAGCTAATTGGAAGTTGCTTCTGCTGTCTAATGGAAGTTTCACATTCTGCATCTGCACTCAGAGCCTGGCTCCATCTCCTGTCTGCTTCAGCGGAAAAGCTGGCATATCCCCCTCTGCCTCCTGGAATGATTGTACCATGTGATCCAGGTGGAATCATGACTTGCATATTTGCTCATCACCCTTCTGTTATTTTATTTTTGCAATTACATACTTCAGAACAAATGAAACAATGCATCATACCTTAAGAATGTTTACAGCTATGTATACTGTGAAAACTTTAAGTGTGTGAAGCAGGCATTTTAGTGGGTCAGAAGAAGGCATATTTTCCTGAAAGAGGGTTAAAGATGTAATTTGAAGGGGGAGGAGATTGTGCTAAGTGGGTTTCTACATGGGGCACCTGCCTCTCATACTGATTGGTGCTGTCTGCCCTGTAAATCAGAGGGCTGGTGTCCCATGGTAGCTCAGGAAATGCCATGCGGAGTCAAATGTGTGTCTGCTAGGCAAGCCCCTGCTCTCCCATCCTTAGTGCCCACCCCCCACTCAAATATGGGGATAATATTGGCCTGCCCTGAGATAAAAATACAGTCATGCACATGAGGTGCTTCTGAACACTTTTTAAAAGGTTAAGGCCATGGATGAGGATGGTGAAAGCATGGCTAATTCTGGACTATCTCTTTTGGAGGGTGAGGGGTGTGTCACCCCCAGGGATTTTGCAGGCTCCACATCCTTAGAACTGCAACAACAGGCTTTTAAAGTAATACAACTCATAGGCTCAGGAAAACCCCCAAACAAGACGCCTTTCTTCACCTGAGGCAAACCAGCTGCCATTTATAGCAGAAGCAAGAATTCCTAGCTCCAAATCAAGCCTGTATTCATGCCTGGAACCAAATGCTCGTTGCTGTGTAAACAAGAGTGATTGGTTTGTACTGTAGCAAAGCAGACATCATAAGCTAATATTCAATGTAGATCAACATAAAACCAACAGGGGGATTCAAAAGGGTCTATTTCTTCTTGTGCTTTCAGTGCTAAGGGTGCTTAACTGATAGTTGGTGTGCTAGAACAGCAAAACACATCTCAGCAAAACGGCCACTGGATGCTAAGTTGGCTGTAGCTCCACAACCTAAAAGTACAACATGGATAATTCCAGAAATCTACAAATCTTGCAACCAGTTGTTCATCATCATCGTGGCTTCCGTGCGGTCCCACATAGAGGACTGTATGATTGCAGGCTAGCTGTGGAGAAGAGCTTCCAAGCTTTTCTGAAGAAGCCTCTAGGCTCTGGAGTGCTCCTCCTCCCCTCTTGTCAATGGAGGTCCCTTTTCCTGTCCAAAGGGTCACATGACAGAGGTGGGGCAAGCACTCCTTCCTTCAGTTCTCGTCACTGTAAGGAGAGGATGTGCTTCTAAGCTGCTGCTTTGTGGGACCTCAGGAATAAAACAAGGTTTTCTCATGGAGAACAGTGAAGACTTTCACTTACAAATCAGTAGGATAGCTCTATTTAAGAAGTGTGGGGAGTGCAGCGTTCAAATGGCCCAAAATGATGATCATTCTTCATGCCTCTTATCTCTGGGAGAGGGCCACAACACAGCTACATACCCAGCTTGCAAATACCTTACTCCTAAGGCATATGAGGGGAGAGTGGCAAGACTTAAAGCTACACTTTGGGGAGAAGCTCTGGGCACCCTGGATCCCCATGGAGAAAAACGGACTCAAACGGATAAGGGTGCAAGAGCCCATTCAGTGACTTTGGCATCAACACCCTCATTATTGGAGCTGCAAACTCAAGTCTTCACCCTGAGATTGGCGTCAGAACTGCCTCTGGAAAAGGCTAAAAAGAAACCCAAACACATCGTAGTCTAGCCAGATGACCATCGTGTGTGTGCCAATGAAGCTCCCCTCAAAATTGACAGTCTCCATCACCACACTCAATCATCAATCCTCCCCGCCCCAAGCCAAGTATCAACACTGATTAGTTTCAAATCAAAGTCCCTTTGGCATTACAGTTTGCCGTTGGGGCTCATAGTCGATTCATTTCTGCATCTGAAGCCACCCCTCACCATCAAGCAGGGAATCAAGGTTCCTAGATTCCTTGGAAAATGAAGTTTTCAAGATGCCTTCCATGGGCTCACCCACATCACAAGTCAAAGGGCAACCAAATCAGTGCCCATCTCAGCAAAATCCATGGGGCCTGTTTCCATTCACGATGTCACCACAGTGGGCATCCCCACAGGCTCCATACTCATGGTAACCTGTAAAATCTTCCACAAGATTTAGACAAGACCACTAGCATCAATACGACTGACATGGGTTCCTCCCATCACAGTTCCAATTCCAAGGATGCGCTCTACCAAATTTCAGTTGCAGGCTCAGAGAGCACTTCAGTGCCATCTCTGGAAGATACAGTAGCCGACCTATCACCTCCCTCCCCAACAGAGAATCTGAAGATGTATTGGCGAAAGCCCTTGGTCTAACCGTAATGATCCTACCCTATAATGAAGGTTTTGTACAGTCCTGACTTAGGCACTGTGGTGCTCCCATTGTTGCAAGGGATACAGGACATAGCTTTAGCTATCTGGGCTATACTGGCCTCAGCACTAGCATTGTCAAAAAAGCTGGAAAATCTCTACAGGATCAGGGAAGAAGACTATGACTACTTGTTTGCCACCCTCAAACAAACTCCATCGTCTCAGAGGTCTTACCACACAAGGGAAGAGCTGGAAGTTATTCATTTCCCCCTTGATAAAGAAAGCAGAAGATTCAATCTGCTGGGAAGGAAGATCTACTTCTTTGGGGTTATGGAACTGGGGTGGCTAATTTTACACCAGTCAAGGGCTGCTACCAAATGTTACTATGAGAAAAGATCTCACAGTTTCCTGAGTTGCTACCTGTTGATAAGTAGAGTGTGGCTAAGACTCTGTGTTGATAAGCAGAGTTTTCATTGCAGGAGGACAAAAAATAGGGAAACAGCAGCTCAATGCTGCAAGGCATGGAGTAGATTGTAATAGCAGGTCAGTGGCCTCTGGCATTGTCATATGGAGATATTCATGGTTAACACTCTTCAGCCCTTCCACTTGATATGAAAGTCAAAACAGAGGATCTCCCATTTGAAGATCGAGACCTATTTAGTGACCAAACCAAAGCAATTTTGGTTCAGTTTAGGAAGAACAAGTTAGTAGCCCACTCGTTGGACATAACCCATAATTCATCGACACCTTTTAAACAAAGGTACTTCCCAAGGCATACCCAGAGGTATACTCAATCAAGGTCCTATCATACAGGCCCCTCTGACCTTCCAGCATGGTTTCAGGTTTCCTTACACTCAACAATCCCAGCCCAAGAGACAGGGTAGACAATGGCAAAGAACCCCCTGCCAATCCCTTAGGGAGCAGCACTCTAGAAGTGCCCCATCTGCCTGTCTAGGTTCTGACCAGGGTTTTTTGGATAGGTTATCCCAGTTCTTTTGTACGTGGTGTCAAGTTACTGTTGATGATAGGATGTTAATAAAGAGACATTTTTTGGATTTCAAATTATTGCCTCTGCTTGAATACCCTTCAACCCAGTTCTGCCACCCTTTCCCCTTTCTAACACAGGAGGCTTTCTCTCTATTTCCTAAGGCAGCAATTACAGATATAGCCCCTGAGGAACAAAGAGCTGTTTTTCTAAATATTTTGCCATTGACAAAAAAAGGCAGAGGCAAGAGGCCCATTTTAGACCTAAGATTCTTTAAATAAGCATTTGAATTACCCAAAGTTCAGTATGCTATCCATACAGGAGGTGATGTACTTTCTGGCTCCCAACATTTGGTTTGCCATACTAGATTTAAAGGATGTGTACTACCATAAGGAGTTATTCATATGTTCAGCTATTCAGTTGAGGTTCAACTATTCAGGGGCCACCTATGAGTACACAGGGCTTCCCTTTGGGCTCACAATAACACGGTATTTAAAAAGTGTGTGGCAGAGGTTATAGCTCACTTGGAGTTAAAAGGTTGTATGGTATACCCTTACAATCAGCTTTTTGTTGATGACCCCCCTCCCCCTGAAAGGCTGGTCAAGAGCCTGAGCTTGGCCCTACACGCTATTCAGTCAATGGGTTTGGGGGTTTTTTTTGTAAACTGGAAGAAATCCCACCTCACTCCCATTCAGTCTATTGACTTCATTTGGGGCCTCTTTAGATTCCTGAAAATAGAAAGCATATTTGTCCCTCCTGAGGGTCAAGATTATGTCGGGCCTTGTTAAGAAATTTCTGTCCATCAGATACCAGCCAACCAAACACATACATAGACTTCTAGGTTATATGGCTTCCACAACAGCATGGTCTCATACATTCGCTTATGTGTGAGATCATTGCAAAATTGGCTTATAAGGAATTTTAATGGCAGTTCCAAACCTCAATAGAGGAGACTATCTTTCCCAAAAGTCACTGTAAAGTCTCTCCTTTGGTGGTTCATATCAGAGAACCACCTCAAGGGAATCCCTCTAGGGGTCCAATCCCATGACACCTACCTCTTCACTGACACTTCATTCACAGGTTGGGATGCTTACTGTCAGGGACTAAAGGTGAAAGGTACATGAACTAAGAAAGAATCCATGCTTCACATTAAAATGTTAGAGTTGAGAGCCATCAAACTTGTTCTCAATTCTTTTATGGAGATCAGAGGAAGACACATTCTAGAAGCAACAAACAAGACCACAGCAAAGTTCTATCTAAACAAGTAGGGAGGCACAGTATCCCTCCATCTGTACAGAAAGGCCACACTAATCTGGCAATGGGCAATAAGGCACAGGGTGCAGCTGACAGCTGTTCATATAGCAGATCTAAACAACACAGTTGCAGATACTTTAGGGACACAAGTGCAGAACAAGAGTGGTTCATATCAGACAGCTATCTGACCCCAATCTTCAAAAAATGTGGGGTCCCCAAAGTAGACTTATTTGTGTCAGTAGACAACAGTTCTGTTGCACAGCAGCCACAGGCATAGGTTCCACGGGGGATGTTCTCCAGCTGTAATGGCATGGCCACCTCTTTTATATGTTTCTCCCTATTGGTATCCTCCACAGGGTAATTCCCAAGATAAAGGTGGACCAGTCATCATGCATCCTTCTGGCCCAGAAGGGTATGATTCCACACACTATGGAAGCTGGCTAGAAGGTAACACATCTTCATTTACGGCCTGTTTGCCATCCTCAGGAACAATCCTTGCACCTGACCACTTGGCTAATCCTACAATAGAGGGGGGGTTGCACAAGGTTGAACAGATTTAACTGCTTCTCACAAACCCACAAGATGAAGACTGTATAGTTATAAATGGAAAAGGTTTGTGCACTAGACTGACAAGCATGGCCTTGATCCACAATCATGTAGCTTGAGCAAAATCTTTGATTACCTGCTAGAACTGCAGGGGATCTAGTGACCTCATCTCTAAAAGTTCACCTATCCACCATCTCTGCATTTCATGTCCCAGTTAATGGACTGCCAGTCTTTTCAATTTTGGAGTCCAACAAGTTTCTTTTTATTTAGTATGTTTCCAACTGTTTGAACCCATGGCCAATGCTGACTTGTCTTTTGTCTCTTATAAAGCTGTCTTTTGGGTAGCAATTACCTTCAACCGGAACAGTAAGCGAACTACGGGCACTGCACTGTGACCCGCCTTTTATTAAATTCTACCTAGGCAATGTAGTACTCAGACCTAGTGCAGAGTTTCTTCCTACAGTTGTATCACAATTCCACCTCAACCAAGACATCACCTTTCAGTGTTCTTCCCATTGCCATCATTGGAACAGAGACTATATACACTAGAAGTAAGAAGAACGCTCTGTTTTAAAAGGGCACAAGTATTCAGGAAGGATAGAAACCTGTTCATATGTTTCAAAGGGTCAAATAAAGGAAGAGCTGCATCAGCATAGTCACTCTCCCACTGGGTAGTCTGTGCAATCTGGACAGATTATGATGAAGCTAAGATCTCTTGTCTACTGTCCCTGAAAACTCACCTGATGAGGGCTCAGGTGACCAGCAGCAATCCATGCTACACTCACATTGGGGGACATCTGCAAAGCAGTAACTTATTCCACTCTCTCTATATTCATCAAGCACTACTCGATTGATGTGGACTCTAGAAATGATGCTGAAGTGGGAAAAGCTCTACTACAAACAATTTTCCATTTATCAGGCCACACCCTTCTCCTAAGGTAGGTGAGCTTGCCATTCTCTGATGCACAGAAGCCATGACAATGAAAATGGGGTTACACTTAGCTGTAACCATTGTTCATCAGGTGGCCTTCTGTGCAGGCACATATCCCTCCCTCCTTTTCCAGCTGTGGGCTGCCAGATGTGCAGGGCCTTCTCATGGTGGTGAAGAGAATGATGGAAGGAGGACTTGCCCTGCCTCTATCACATGACCCTTTGGGTTGGAAAAGGGACCTCTATAGACAGAGGGGAGGAGGAGTACTCCAGAGCCTAGAAGCTTCTTTGAGAAAGCTTGGAAGTTGTTCTTCACAGTCCCCCATGTGTGCCTGCACAGAAGACCACCTGATGAACAATGGTTACAGGTAAGTGCAAACACATTTTTAATTGATCCAGCCTACTCCTCCTCTCCCTTTTGTGTCAAAACCATGTTCAAAATACCATGAACTTTACAGTGATCTATGGGGATGGGGAAGTGGGTATTCTTTTTGGTGGGGCGAGGGTGGTACCTCAGTGGGAAAAATTAAAATTATAATTGAGAACGAAACATTATTAAATAGTGCATGCTGGCTTCTGAAAAGAGAGACTTTTGTAGAGCACATTGCAATGTCCATCCCTTATCTACACTTGGCTTTGTGTTTACAGTGTAATGTATCAAAATTCACAATTTCTCAATAAACTTGTTTTGTTGCTTATTTTTAGAGTGCTGTCTTTGATTATGAGATGAATTGTTTTCTTCCAAAGCACTGAGCCTCAGACACACACACAATGGGTGCTTCTAGACATGCATGGTCTATCTTTTTTCCCCTTTGTTGGAATTCCCAGGGTCTGCTAAGGTATTTTAAGAGATTCCAGGTATGCACTCAGGCTGTAGAAACTTTAAAAAATTATGGCTTTACTAATTTAGAGTCTGTCCTCTTCCTCGAAGTACTTATAAAGTGTTGTATGGTATCAGGCCTATCTGTAAAATTCTCCTAAACCAGCAGGAGCTAGTTGAAACGACCTAGATAATCTCTGTAGCAGTTTATAAAATATAACTCTTTCATAAATCAAAGCCCTTCATTCTGACCCACTGGTAGTGGCAAATGTCGAAACCTTGGTCTGGGGTTCTCTACAGTTTAGTTTTCATGTACCTTTTTCCTGTCCTTTTGCTAACATGAGTCCAATGCCATGATAACCTGCTACTGTTTCTTGGAAGGTAAGATATCTTGTGTTCTGGTAACTGTATGTGTGATCCCTCAGGCAAAAGAATACCTTTAATTTTAGCTCATCCAATGAGAATACCAATAAAAAGCTCTCCCATTTTTGCCTTAAATTTTTGTTATGGTAGTCAGGCATTGATGTTGTAATAGCTGTGCAAACTTTGACTGGACTGAACCAAAATGGTTTCTGCAACAGCCTGTATATCCCATTTCCCAAACTGACTAAGCTGAGCTCTAAACGCCATGCACCCCTCTATATTGTAGCCATTGTTCTCTGTGTAAGTTGGCAAGAAAAACAGCCAAGTGATTGATCCTCCACCTGCCGGGAAGATTCACAGGTGAATTTTACTAGATGCAGGACAAAGGATCTTCAGGTAGTGAAATCCAATTTGAGTGCTGACTTTTCATTCTCAGGTATAAACTGCAGAAAAGATATTTACAGAGCCATGTCCTGGGGACTTAGCGCTTTCTAGTTTGAAATTTCAGATTCTTTGAAAAGCCAACTGAGGCTGGAAGCATTCATATGGATGCTGTGTATTTTGCTTACAGCTAGGTGCTTAATTTTGCTTTATACAGTTTAGATTTTTTTTAAAAAAAATAAACTGCATAATCCCAGAAAGGATGGTTCAGTACACCATAAAGTTACAGGTTATTGAGAACCATGTCAAGGGCTTCAGACTGTGAACTGAACACATGACACTGCTCTAGATTCTCAGCTTTTATCAAAAATAGCCGACATTTCCCCAGTTTCTCTCCCTCTTTGCTCATGAAGAATAGAAGCTGGCCTTCCATTGTAAATCAAAGGATAGTTTGTGTGCCACTCATCTGCAGCCATGTAAATCTTGAGACAATCATCAGTCCCCCCCTTCAGAAAGATTCAGATGTTTGAATGAAGCTTGAATGTTTTGTATTTATAACATCTTCCATCTCCTAACATGACATCTGTGAAGTCCTGAACCTGTGAGGAAGTTGTGATTTGTGTGCTGTTATGTACCTGGCTTCATCTTTGCATAGTTTTTATTTTGTTTGTAATGTATTCCTCCCTCATTTTTACCCATGTGCTACTGATTTTGAATCAGTCATAACACATCTGTGCTTCTGTTCTACTGAAAAAAATCTTCTGATCAACAAGTAATGGTTTTGTTTTGTACTTTGTAGGTCCGCAAGGGGAGTCAA
Organism: Heteronotia binoei; assembly: GCF_032191835.1. Lineage (NCBI taxonomy): Eukaryota > Metazoa > Chordata > Lepidosauria > Squamata > Gekkonidae > Heteronotia > Heteronotia binoei. The sequence continues at coordinate 48,122,944 of NC_083234.1, read as the reverse complement.
CTGTATACTTTGTGGTAAAAGCTGACCAAGGTCATGAGTGTTCCGCTACTGGCTGCCTCCCTTTGAACAAAAAGCAGCCGCTGATACTGGAAGCAGACAACCAACATGGAGGGGAATCTGACTATCTGGCAAGAGATGGCCCATCAAGCAATGGCTCTTTTCACAGCAGTGAGGGGGAAGGGACAGACCATGAGGGAGATATATTGGATTGTAGTGGGTCCAGGCCTCTGCTAATGGACTCTGAAGAGGAAGAGGAGAGTGGAAAAATGAATCCAGCTCAGGAAGGAGCCAAAGTTTCCCAGGAAGTCTTGAACCAACCATCTTCCCAGAGTGGAATGGGGCAGATTCTACACAACACTTTCAAAAACCACCCTGCAGAAATATCTGATGAAGGCGATGTCTTTGCCACAGCGCCTTTCCGAAGCTCCAGAACTTTCCATGATGACCTGGACATCTTCGCCAAAGCACCCTTTGTCTCCAAAAGCAATGTAGTTGATGAGGGTGATGTGTTCCTTCGGGCCCCATTCACGAAAAAGAAAAACCAGGAAGAGATGCCATCAGGCAGTGCTAAGGAATCTCCTGCTGTAGCAGCTTTCTTGGGTTTAACTGGAGGTGGCCAGTATGTTCTTAATCCTTCATTCCAGAACCTGGATACAGGAATGCACAGTTCACCTCTTCCTCCATATCCTCTGGCCCCGTCTCAGTCATCCATTGCTCCACCTCATTCTCCACAGGCAGGGGAAGGCCAAGACTCCATTCCTCCCAAGGATGCACCAAAAGAATTGGGTAGTGTTCCTAATGATGCGCTGCAAGGACACACACTTCCCCATGAAGGCCTCTTGGGCTCAAAGGCCAGCAAGCCCTTCCACCCACAGTCATTGGCAAAATACTCCCGTCACTACAGTCCAGAAGGCAGTCTGTGCACGGAAGCTCAACCTATAGCAGCTTACAAAGTGGTATCTCAGACCAATAAGCAAGCCATAGCTGGGTCCGTTTCCATAGCCTCTCTTTCTTACAGAACTAAAGAGCTGCCCAGCACTGACCCATTTGCATCAGCACCCTTTCCTTCCAAACTGGGGAAACAGAAACCTTAAGCAGTTTCCACTGTGACAGACTTACATGGCTTCAGATACGTTGCTCTTTAATTTATAAGCCCTTAGACAGAATAACACTCCAAAACTATTATAATAAACGTCAAATGTTGTGCTGCTCATTTGAACCATATGAAGTTGTTGGTTCCAGGCTACTAACTGCCAGACAATTTTTTGATATGCATGCTTTTTAGATAGTCCTTCCCTGCCCCTAAAGCCTCTTTTCTCCCAGTATTTTTTAAATCACTGTTCACACCGGTAATTACAGGGTGAATATACTGCAGAGGAATAATAATAGCATCTACTAAGGATTACAGAGCATATCAACATTACACCAATAACATTTCAGGAAAAAAATTGGTACCGAGATGAGGGTTTAATTTTTTTTTTCCTGTTCAAGAGACAATCTGGGAAATTGGACATAGTAGACTTTCCCAGTTTCTTCCAGTTAATGAAGTCTACCCTAGAACCAGAAACTTCTAGTTTGAAACAGAGATCCTAATCTACAGTATAGATGAACTTTTTTTTTTACCCGAAGTCATTAATTCTGAAGACTTTAAATCAGTTTGTGGTTTGGAGAAGCAGCATTCTAATCAATTTAGGCTACAATCTTAGGCATCCTGATCTGAAAGTACCTGGAACTCAGAGGGACTTAATAAATATGCTTAGCATTGGGCTGTTAGGCATTTTGTTCCTTCTTTTGTGTGTGGAAGGGATAATGGAAATGCAGGATAGGTTGATGGTGGAAACCCCTTTACACCAAAGGAAGGCTTGGCTTTTTACCTGCTTCTTGATGTAATTTGTGAAGCTACCTTTCAGTTGTGAATTGGAGAAGTCTAGGATCAGTGGGGAGATATATCTAGTACAGATCAACTAAATTCCCATTGATTAGGCTGATCATGATAATCCTACCAAGTTCAGGGCCATGCTTTTTTCCATGCTTCCTGTTTATTTGCCTTCAGAGAACCTATTCCATATTGAGTCCCTGTACATCGGTTACAGAATCTCTGTCTTTCGCCAGAGCACAGTCAGTTTATGGAGGCACCACTCATGCCTGTTAAGCTTAACTGTAACCTACATGAACTGTGATTGTACTTTCAGAACACGTCCATCTTATTTGGCTGTATGTTTCTGTAATGGGTGGAGAAGTGTCTTTTAGGGAAGCATGCTTTCCATCACTGGATTGTCCTACTGAAACATCTAAGGAATCACAACATCATTGTAAGTCACTGATGGAGTGTGTTCTTATATGCACATTTACCTACTAAAAATAATGTCTGGTGCAATCACTCCAGGTATTCAAAAACAGTATCTGAAGCTTAGTGTTCAAATAGTAGCTCTTGTTTCCATTTTGTATATCTGGCCAGAAGAGCTACAATTCTTTTATCTTTAAAGGTATCTCTTATCACATTCTGTGGAAAACACTGTTTTGGAATGGCATGGTATTAATCTTAATGACATCGGCAATTCTTTGACCACTTTTTGATAGCTGAAGAACTGGTCGTATAGAAAATGAATGAATGTATGTATGTATGTCAGGGAAGGGTTCCACCCCCACACAACCTGTTTCAGACAATCTGAAAAGCTGATGAATCACAGACCTGAAAAGATAGCACATACTGTTTATAACTGAAATTCTTATGAAGCAGAGACATTTATGGCAAGCTGATTTAACTTTTGTCTTTTTAAAGAAAGGTATCACCGTATCCCTGTAACGGATATGGCCATATATAAAATTCAGAGATGTCCTGCCAGCCATGTTTCCTTAACACTAGGGGTTTTTTTGGTATTCTTGCAAAAGTATCTTTTAAGTGCCCCTTCTGAATGGTTTGTCTCCTTCCCGGTAAGAGAAAGAATCCTGCCATGAGGGTAAGGTCAAGCCAATCTTGAGTGTTACTAAGGAATGAGAGACAGATTTGGCCATGGGATACAATCCACCAAGAAGAATTCCTGTGTAAGCCCTTTTGAAATGAGCAGGAAGTGCATGTCTCCCCACTGTTCTGCACTGGGCAACTTCCACCCATTTTAATTGGGCTTGATGAATTGTACCCTCTATGAATTACTGGGAATTTCCTTTACATTTTTTGCCTTAGGCAGCACAGTGTCTTGGGCCTGTTTTTGCTGTGAGTCACAAGTAGGGCTGGTTTTTTTAAAAAAAAGAGTTTAGCTGATACCTGTGCATGAGCAATCTGGTGTGTAGAGGTGGAGAGGACAGGATCTTTAGCTCTGATATGTTCATATGAAGGGCCCATGTCAAAGTCCTTGGACTTTGGCGGGCTTCAGTAGACCTCAAGACAGTCTTTAAAGATTCCAAAATCCATCTTTGGTACTGAAACACAAGCTCTTTAGCACTTTATTCCTGCAAATGAGCATTCTGGATCATGGGACACAAGACAGGTCAGGCAGGGATTTGTTTGTTGCTTTGTTTTTGTTTTGTTTGCTGAGACTTTTAATTGGCTGTAAGATGACTGTGAAAGTTGTCAGGTTTTGCCGTTTTTTAGTTCTGTTTGTGCCTAGTTTTAAAGTGTGCTAATGCTGGATCACTGGACCAGTGTCCCCTGCTTTCACTGTCAAAGTGAGGAAGTAACTGCACTTTTGAGGATGATCATATCTAGTAGCGCAACTGTAGATGGCCTCTTCCAGCCAACTGCTTTGCAGAAGTGTAAAGAAGAAGCACAACTAAGTCCAGCTACCTGGTAACTTTGCTTGTGAGCAGGAATATATTTAGATTTCAATGGGATGTTTTTATACCAGTGACAGCGTTTTCAGCTCTATTTTGGGCACTGCTAAGATAAACCATAGCACTGTTACAATCAGTAATGAAATCGCCACTGGGTATTAGTTGGCTGCTTTTAAATTGTTACGAAAATTCTGTGAAGATTTTTTAAAAATGAGTTGTATTAGTATCCTGTTGTACATGTAATGTTTATATCAGGCAGATGGTACTCAGTAGAGCTGTTGCTATAAACACAGCCAAAATCTGAAGGTTACTGGGGGCTCTGATATGTTGGTGGAGCTGTATGTATGGAAGCAGCTGCCCATTCACTCCAGCATCGGTGAGTGCCCCAGACATAGTATCTGAACACTATAAAATCTACTTAGTATATTTAAGCAGGCTCTTTCTTCACAGTTTCCTGTGTTCCTGGCTGAGTTATAAGGTGAAGGCATGATGTTGCCACTTAATACATCTGTTGTCCAAGAAAACAGGGTTAGAACTGGAATCAAATAGTGATACATGGAAGTTGAAATATCATCATGGTGGTCTTATTTTTTCTTCTGCAGTGGGGAAAAAAAGGTCTGAATTGTTTCTTTTGTTTTTAAGGGCAGCTGATTCAGACAATCTGAAGACACTTGAGTGACTTCAAAAGGAAATGAGTTAAGTTTAATTAAAATTTCATATAATCAGCTTCTCTCAAAACACTTTTGTGTACTGGAGCACCTGATTTTGGGAACAATCTGCCAAATACTGTCCTGTGGCAGTGGATTCATGTAAGGCTTATGTAGGAGCTGCACAAGACCCATTGTACTGAATGGAAGCTCCCGAAGAGCAGGAAGGATGCATTAATACCTACAGTCAGTTTTTGACCCACTCTGGTATCTTGATTCATGCAGGCCAACCCAATAGGATTCTGTGTTGGCTTGTATCCCAATGACTCATTTCAGGGTTGGCCTTTCCATGGAATGAGGAGCAGTGTGTTTGATCATCTGCTAGTCCTTTGGTCTTTCCTCGTGTTCATCTTTCATGTCCATTCTCAGAAGTAACAACTCGCTGATTCAGTTTTCCTCTGGCAAGTTTATGGTTGTCTTATCCGGAATCTTGGACTATGATCTCAATTTCCCTTTTCACAACAAGCTTCATTTTCTGAAAACCCCAGTTAAGAGCTTCTGGCAGCAGAAATTTGACCCCCAGGTGGTCTGCTTGGCTTGTAGCCTCCCAAAAAAAAAAAATCCAGGATCACTGCCAATTTGATTTCTCTTTAGTTTACTGCAGTACTTCCAAATCAAGGCTGAGCTTTACTGCAAGGACTTTCTCAGTCAAGTCAGTTATTCTTCTTAAGTATTGTAACTAATGGACTTAATGTCATCTTACACATAAAGCCAATATTGTGTAGACATGTAAGGGTAACTAGACACTTTTATTTCTTCACAATTCCCTTAAGATTGGCTGTCACATTCTGTACAATGTAAATTCTGTTAGGTTCAAGCACTTGGGGTCCCTACTTCTTGGGATACTCCCTTGTAAATGAGATGAGCTCAGCCATTTGAAGACAGATTGTGGTATTTGCATGCAATCTAGAGGCAGAAAATCAACAACTATTCCATGTTTACTTTGTAGCAGGGGTCCAATTTAGATTATCTGCCCCAATACCAAAATGTTTTCAGGCTCAGCACAGCATGCAGTTCTCAGATCACAACCTGGATTTGGGCTTTATACCCTGTTTAGCATCAGTGTAAGCATGGCTAATATCAGCTGATCAAAGCTTTCCAAATGACAGCTCATCCATTTTTCTGCCAAAATCACAATAGTAGTTGTGCCCGTGGTCACCACCTTATCTTTTGGGTAAGTATAACACCACAGGCTCTGTGTAAATTCATGAATGTTCAGTTGCTCCAAATAGATACACATGGATTTAGCATCCACCAAAGACTACTTATGCTGGAAAGTTGTTTTTTCCTCTCTCTCTCTGTGGTTTTAAATCAGTCTCTTCCAGAGTCTTCTTGAGTGCTGCGATTTTATGTTCCGAAGTATTTTAATGCAACATAATCTTATACCTATGATTTGTACCTACTCTTGAATCTTTACCTAGTTGTTGTTGCTCCTACATAAGCCAGAGTTCATTTAGTGTTTTGTGTTCTGTGTTTATTTTTGCTTCTGTTTCTGTGTGTGTCAGAAATTTTCTGACTGTAAATAATAAGACTTGTCAGCCACGACATTAGAGAGGCAATCTGTGAATGACCAATTTTTAAGCGGTTATTTCTTGTAGGGAAGGCAGATTGTGGTAAACACATCTAAACTCCAGAACCAGACATGGAGTTAGGATCAGAAGAAGGAAATGCTGTTTTCAGACTTCGTGTAATGCAGATAATAAGCATCATTGTGACTCATTCTTAGAAGCAAACTCAAAATTGTCCTTAGTGAACTGGCAGCTGGAAAAGGACAAATGAGTTGGAGGGGTGTTTTCTTCTCTCCCTGCTAGTGTGGAATTGTCTGTTTGTGCAATTATGGGTCATGTATTTATAAGATCACTCCAAACTCCTCTTGAAAGTCAGGTCTTAACCGTTGGAAATACCTCTCTGACTTGCTACGTTTTTTGGAGTTTTTCTGGAGTTCTGTTTCACACTGGTTGCAATAGTCTTTATGAAGAAATGTTAGAACTGAAACTCTTATATGCTTTATAAAATAATAAAAAGTATCTGATTTAAGAATGCCATATAGTTGTGTGTGCTTTCTTACTTGTATGTTTCCAAGAGCTTGAATGCAAGCTATGTACACTGGTATAAACTGCTTAACTCCTGCAATTGCTAGCGGACTAACAGAGGACTGAGTCTGCAGTACTCATAGTTTTTGCGTGAATATCTGTGGAAGTGCTAAAACCACTCTCCAAACCCCCCCCCCCCAAAAAAAACCTGGTCAGTGAAAAGACCAACAATGTCCAAACTGCCATACCCAGCCAGTTGCCTTCATTTGCCCAGAGTGGGTTTTGCCCTGCTGTAAGATCAGAGTGGCTGAGTAGAATTGTAATTTCTCATTTCCCTCTACATAGGATTAGACCAATTTATGATAGCCATGAGAGTGATTGGAACCTCAAAAGCCAATCAATTTCCCAGAAGCATCCGTTCAACCTCTCTTTAAAACTGGGATGCTGGAGTAGATGGACCTTTGGTCTAATCAGCAGGGCAGTTCTTAAGCGGAATATGTTAAAGGGTTTTTAGGGGGAGGAATGCAGCACTTTATGCTAGGTATTTTTAGAAGGGTCAATCTGCTCCAATTAATAGGTTTTTTTAAAGGGTGGAAGCTGCTCCAGTCCTCACTACATTGGAGTCAAATGGCATTTTTACTTTTGATTCTGTGTTCCTTTTAAAGTGTTTCTCTCTCTCTCTCTTTCTGTTTTCTTTTTTCTTTTTACAACGGCTGGGAGTGCTTTTCCAAGGGAATAACTAGATGGAAAATGTAACCCCTGACAGGGCTTTTTTTGTAACAGGAATCCTTTGCATATTAGGCCATACACCCCTGATGTAGCCAATCCTCCAAGAGTTTACAGGCCCTACTGTAAGCTCCAGGAGGATTGGCTACATCAGGGGTGTGTGGCCTAATATGCAAAGGAGTTCCTGCTACAAAAAAGCCCTGCCCCAACAGCTTTTTTTCCCATTGAAAGGCACCTCCCCAGTTGCGTAAAGCTAACAGCTAGCAAAAGCCCACATTGGTAACCAGGATTTTTTTTGAGCAGAAACGCAGTCCCGGCTGGCTTTGTGTCAGGGGTGTGGCCTAATATGCAAATGAGTTCCTGCTGGTGGCTTCTACAAAAAACCCCCGGTGAGAAACAATGGTGCCATTAGGGGTGTGTGGCTTAATATGCAAATGAGTTCCTGCTGGGCTTTTCTACCCCCCAAAAAATCCCTGTTGGTAATGATTCAAATAAACAGGTTCCAAAACTGTTCTACGCTCTGCTTTTCCCTAGCCGAGTTCCGTTCTAAACTGCACTGAACAGAGCTCTGATTTGCCATCTAGGTATTCATTTAGTGGAATTTTACCTTGCCTTTCTCCTAAAAAGATAATTAAAGGCGGCTCAGTGTAATAATTAAACATAGAATAAAAATTACTTAAAAGTGAAGTTTGAGTCCAGTGGCACCTTAAGACCAATGAAATTTAATTCTGGGCATAGACTTTTTGCCCGCATCGAACCGGACTCAAACTTTGCTCTGTTGCTTCAGACCAACATAGCCACCTACCTGAATCATTTAACAGTGATAAGCCTGCACAGCATCTGGTCATGCGGTTCAAGTACGCTCTTCACAGCTAGTGGGGCTGGGGCATAACTTTTACGTGTAGTTGAATAGCAAGAAATGAGACTTTCGACGAGGTCGGTCATGGCTTTGCATGCAGAAGATCTCAGTGTTCGTCCCGGGGACATCTCCATTTCGGGTGGCAGAGTGCTATGAATTACGTCGAGAGAAGGCAATATTGAAATTGATAAATCAAAAAGCCAACTCACACCTCCACCTCCGTCCATTCTCCACATTTCCAAACAGGATCCTGGAAGAATATAAAACGCCCCTCTCTCTCCTACTGCAGTTCCCTCTTTGGCCAACAGAGGCACCATCCAGCATCTTCCAAACACCCGAATAAATATTTCGAAAGCAAGAAACATAGCAGTCAGGCGTTCGCGAGGGGCGGTCTTGCTGGGGTCCTTCTTCGACTGGAAAGCAGAGATGGCTATGGCGGCTGTAGCTGCGCGGCGGTTGGGAGTGACCGCGGCGGGGCTGGGTGGCCGGTAGGTGACTGCAGACTCTAACACCGTTGAGGGGCTGAAAGATGAGGGGATATATTTTGTCCTATGCGCTGCTGAGGCCTTTCTGCCCCCGCCCTGCGGCAGCGCAGGGAACGGGGGTATACTCCCATTAGAGTCCTTTCCGAGTGGTGAGTGAAGGGCAGGCGAAGACGCCCCATCGCCGTGAATGCGAGGGAGATTTCTGTCAAGGCTTGTTTCAACGGTTATTAACATCGTAGGTGACTGAGGATATGTTATGCTTTCTCTAATGAAGTATTGAGGGATTTCTTCATGCCACTGTATCTAGGGGTTTCCCGTGTTCATGAAGTAAAATCCCAAAGTTATGGGTTCCCAGAGGGATCGCCGCCTTAGCCAGAAAAAGGAGTCATATAGCACCTGCAGGGCGTCCAGACTTGTTGGAAATGATCCAGTGTTCTTCAGATAATCCTTTAAATCTCAGTCTTTAAGGTGCCGCAAGACTCTTCCCTGGCTTTGCTTCTCTCGCTGAACCTTTGCACAAAATGTAATATGCCAAATAGTAGAAACAAAGTGAGCCTTAATATTAAAGTGGGAGGAGAGATTCGGACCTTCTTCAACACCTTTGCTGTGCACTGTCCCTGTAGTATACCTGGCAGATACCTGACAACAATTGGATGTGCTCCTCAACTTCTAGAATAAGATATAGTACTACTTAGCCTGTATGGAGCATTACACCTTGCATCTGAGTGGGCATTAGAACATTTTTATTTTTAAAAGTTTATAATATGGAAAGACTTACCATCAGGTATAAAACAGATCTTGTCTTTCCTCCAAATACAAAATATTACATAGATGCAGAAGACAAATGAAAAGCAGAAATAAATAAGGCAAGAAATCCACTAAGTAAAAAGTGAAATGGGAAGGGCTTGAATTCAGCAGGAGCTCACAGAAGTGCAGCTCCGGAACCTCCAGCAAGGATCTGCATGCAGTGGGGTGTTTTCTCCTCACAGCACACAGATCCTGGGTCATATGCAAATAAGATATGCTTCTGAGCTCCTGCACCTCTTTTCCCACAAAACAACCTCTGGAAATGGGCACAGGCACATTCCTAGGCAACTGCAAAGTATGGATTTCACTATCAGCAAAATTAATACCAGAATCTTTAGCGGTGACCTTTTTAGAAAAACCTGATGGATGAAATGAATGATAGTCCCTTGGATCTTATGCACAAAAGTACTCTACGACTTCAGTGAACAAAGTTTGAAGTCTTCCACAAGAAGACGCTTATATTGAAGAATGGCTTCTTAGGCTGGAGGAATTTCTCCCATCTATGCTAAGATATTGCCCAGTATTTTTATCTATATTGTACCATGCAGTGAGGGTAGGTGAAAACAGCATCTTATTCAAAGCCATTTCGTGAATTTGTGGCTTGAGACTTAAACTGAAGAATTCCCAATTCACCTTTCACATTCTTAGCCTCTGATAGGAAAAGCTCCATCTGTTTAATTACTGCTGCTTATTTAATTGCTGTTGTTAAAGGCATATAGTAAGGCCAGCAAAGCAGTATACAATTTCAGTTGTTTACTGAGTAACTTCTAATGGCATAGACACTGTTAATAGAACAACCTTGATCTGCAGTGCAGTCTAAAGCAGTGTTCCCTCTAAGCTGAATTGTGTGAGCTAGCTTACAGTTTTTTAGCTTCCAGCTCACAAATTTTGTCTTAGCTCAGGAAGGATGGCCCCAGAGTAAACTAATTTATGTAGTAGGGAAATTGCTTACTTACGACTCTAATCCCAGTAGCTCACAAAGTAGAATTTTTGTTCACAAGACTTCACAGCTTAGAGGGAGCATTTGGTCCTAAGTTATACACTTGTATGTCCATTGAAGTCAGTGGACTTGGGTTGTAATTCTGCTGAGGATTGCACTGTTGGTCTCTTAGTTACTGAAATAGTTTTATTGTATATTATATGTATATATATGTTTGTGTGTATAAAACTATATATGTATATGTATGCACATAGTTTTATACACACACATATATACTACACTGCAAAATCTCCAGGGATACCACGTTTCTGTTTTGCTCTTCTAGGGAAGGGAAAAACTGAACTGCGCATGTACTGTGCTGAATAGTGAGGTGGTAACTGCCACCCAGAGGAAATATCTTTTGCACAGTAATGACCTCAGCAGTTTACAAACAGTGCTTTTGTATAACAGCATTAATGTCAAAATAAACCAAAATTTGCATGTTCTCCTTTAAAGAAGCACAGATGAGCAAGTCTTGTGAGTAGATGATAGAAACCTTGTGTTCAGTCCTGTCTCACTAAGGGCTCTTCAGCAACTAATCTTAAGAAAACTAGGGTTAGTGTGAGAGTGAAAGACACAAGAAAATATTATTTTGTATAGATTTAATGTATGAGATTTAATGTAAATCTGAAATATTAAAAATGTATACCCTTGCCTTCTGTTTTACGTAGTTCCACAACAGTTAAAAACAAGATGTAAAATCATCAGGACAATTTAAACATATAAAAATGAGAGTAAAATGATTAAACTGTAGCAAAACAAACCCAGAGACCAATCTCATAATAGTAGAGACAAAACCAAGCAAAGATTGGTAGCGGCAGTGCTTTTCCTAAGCCCACATGCTTATCTAAATAACATTGCTTTAGCTTGAAAACGCAATTCTTGGTAATACTGGTCTTCTTTTCTTTGAGTCTCTCTCACTGGGGAAAAAAAGAAGTTAATGTAGCGCCTAAAGCAGCTCTACACCTTGCTGTACAACAGAAGCCATTCCTTTCATCTGCAGCACTACGGATAGCATGTAAGTGTAATTTTTGTTCTCAAAGTAGATTCAGGTGGGTAGCTGTATTGGTCTGAAGCGACAGAACAAAGTTTGAGTCCAGTGATCAACAAAGATCAACAACATGTGCATGAACACTTTATTAGATACCTTGAAAAAAGACTTCTTCAACCAGTAAATATGGGTTGGGGGTGCAGGTTAGTTGTCAGAAAGGAATAATTAGAGTCAAGATCAGTGTTCTATCTTAGCTGAGTTAGTGTGAGCTAGCTCACAGATTTTTGGCCTCTAGCTTACAGATTTTTGTCTTAGCTCAGGAAGAATGACCCCAGAGGACACTAATTTATGTAGTAGCTCACAACTTTAATGCCAGTAGCTCACAATGTAAGATTTTTGCTCACAAGACTGCAGCTTAGAAGGATTGGTCAAGATGCATAAGTAAGTGTGGAATAAGTATGGCTAAGATTGGATTAAAGCAGTTGGTAAGACCTGTGATTAGCAGCAAATTCTAATTCTAGACCAGATGCAGGGGATCCATTTCCAGGATCACTGTGAATGGTGAAGTCCTCAGATACCGGGAAACAGGGTTCTGCTGCCTTCCTATAGATTTTTTTTTAAAACACCCTAAATTTCCCACAAAATTTAATGATGTAATTGTTACAATGATGCCGCTGTAGGAGTAAAAACAGTCTGGACTCAGTGTCATGTGATCAGATCGCAGAGCACAAATAAGTAAAACCACAAGCCATGAATCTGTGAATGGTTAGGGTCTACTAGGAATGTTGTCTGTTTCTCATGATCTGAACTTTAATTTACTTAGTCAATGTGATGATAGTTGAAGTGACTGTTACTACACAATGTTCTGCTCTGGTTGCCTTTTTGTTTCTTTCTTCATTTCATGATAAGCCTCGGAGGTTTTGGTCAAGCAGGTGAAAAGCCAAAAATCTTGTCCTGACAGTTTTCATATGCTTGCATTCATATTTGAGTATTTTACAAGCATGATGTACTTACCATGCTCTATTTAAAAATGTAGTTCCTTGAAAAATGAACAAGGAGTTGAACCCTGAAGAACATCAGCTCCACTAATTTACCTTTTCAGGGCCTTAACAAGGCTTCTTTAGGTGGCAAAAATGGACAGAATAGGGACAGTAATTTGTCAGGGGCAGGAATGTGAAAGTAGGGCCTGTCCCTTGCCAAAGAGGGAAATTGGAGCATACTCTGACTCTTCCAGGCATGGGTTATCTAGTTTGATATTCAATTGCAATTCCTTTATAAAAGTTTGGATCCAGCATAATTAGTGTACCTTTGTGTATTTAACATTTACTAGATACCCATTGCATAAATCTGTGCCAATAAAGGTTCAGGGTGGCTAGAACAGTTAAGAATGAATTTGTAGTAATACAATTGAAGGTCAAACAGGCTTTTCTTAATTTGTAAGGGTCATGCAGACTAACTTAGAGAACTTCTGTCCTAGAAATACTTCCATTCCATCTGAATTTTTGCTGCCTAAAGATCTGAGAGTGTTAAAGTATGAATCTAAAGTAAAATGGGTTGTTGCCATGACGTGCTATTTGCAATAGAAGTCTGGTGATTTATCACTTGCTTGATTTGTTAGGTAATGACAGAATAAAACTGTTCATAAAATCAATGCTTAGGGGCTTATTTTTGTTTCTTTGATGTTAATGGAAGCTTGTTACATTAGCTTAATCCTCAGAGAGGAACTGCGTTTGCAAATAATGAATAGCAATATGTGTGTATGTAAATTCACAAGGGATTTTAAATGTAAATATTAGCTGCTGTGCTTAGTTTACTCTTTACTTGTATTGGGCTGCTTGAACAGTGAGAAAGGGAAGTAATATCTAGTAATATCTGTCAATGGCTATCAGCCACAATAGGAAAATGCAGCTTCCCTGTTTGGAGACAGTGTGCTCCTGAGTACCAGATGTTTGGTGACAAAAAGCAGGCGAAGGTCCTGCTTCTGAATGCCCAGAAGCATCCTATTTGTCACAGTGGGGAAAAGTATGATAGATTAGTCCAGGAGAGCATTTTTATAAAGGGACTAGGGTTGCAGTTGTTCATGAAAAATTGCAGGCAGTTTTTCTTTCTCCCTTCCCTTCTTATATCGCTTGTTTTGTTGGATGCATTATAATATTTTAAAATATTCTTGGATTATGTAATACATTTCTTTCTGGTTTATCAAAAAGTATTATATTAGTCTTTGTTAAATTGTTGTATAATTCTGTAGTGTACCTTGTTGATAAATGACAAAATGATAAATGACAAAAGTAAGTGAATAAGTAAAGATTAAATGGACCCTGTTTTCATTCAGCAGGGCTTTTTTACACTATGTTTTATGATGTTTTGGTTGAAATCGGGTTGTGTTAAATGTTTTGTGTCTGTGGTCCTCTGTATATAAATAAATAAATCTTTTTTATTTCAGTAAGATCTATGTTTATTCAGACACAGGATACTCCAAACCCAAACAGCTTGAAATTTATCCCAGGAAAGCCAGTTCTGGAGGCTAGAACTATAGAATTCACTTCTCCAGCTTCCACATATTGCTCACCCTTAGCAAGGTGTGTGTGTTTTATGTATGCAATAACTTATTTATATGTCTGGTTTACTTATATAGTGGCAAGCTGCATGTTGCACTGATGCCATGCATAACAAAACGCATTAGCTCTGTGTCTTGTAGGGTGCCTTTGGAAGGGGATGGAGGAGTGAAGGGCCATGGCTCTTTGGTCAAGCATCTGTTTGACATGCAGAAGTTCCCAGGTTCAATGCATGTCATCTCCACGTAAAAGGATCAGATAGCAGGTGATGAGAAAGCCATTGGCCTGAGATCCTGGAGAGGTGCTGCCAGTTAGAGTAGACAGTACCAACCCTGACAGACCAGTGGTTGGAATCAGTAGAAGTCAATGTCATGTTTGTTCAAGATGGGTTTTCCACTTCCATTTTTTTCCCATGAAACTCCCTACTGTTTACTCTTAACATTGTTGCATGCAGACCCATATTTATCTGACAAGCACTGGTCTGGAATCTTGTGATCTAAAAGCAGCTAGTGAGGGAAAGGAGGTTTCAGTGGTACCATGATTGTTAGAGGAAGAAGTAAGCATGCCCATTTCTTCTTTGCAAAAAATTGCTCCCCTACCTTCAAGGATGCTTTGCAAGGAGGGGGCTGTCAGTGATTCATTACACTTAGCTGCCGTGTCATGTGTACTTTGTCCTTCGTGTACCACAAATACCTTGTCTTACATCTTCTTGCACTGATGAGAAGAGTTGTGACTGACCTAGGTGATTGTCTATCACAGAGGGTTTGTGTGAGTGTAAAGGGCTAATTCAGCGTACTGCTATAATAATGTTGATGTTTTATTAAGTGGGATTACCTCAGTAAATAAGACTTCAACATTTTCAGCTGGTTTGTGTGCCCACATATAGCTTCATTATTTGTGGCATGTTAAGGTTCTGAAACAAAAAAAGGACAACCTCTCTTGTGGCTTATGAAATCTTTCTGGAGGGGTTGTCTGAAGGGAACTATTATTTGGCCAACTGAGCGATGATTTACAATCCTAGATACCTTTAACTAGTTTGTGTACACATGTTTTCTTAAAGCCACCAACTTTAGGCTTGCTGCTTGGATCCTATGAACAAGTTCCAAGCATGCTACATAATCTGTGTCACAGAGCACACTTCCTTTTACACTATCACTTCTGTTTGCTTAAGGGGTCATTTAAAACCATTGATCTTGAGCAAATGGAAGTGTTAAAACTAGAGGAAGTGTGCTGCACTGTAAAGGTTATCACATGGAATGTGTTCATAGGACGCAAGGTTTCAGGTTATGCTGTCATGGAGTGACAAGAATGCCTACATGAAGTAATCCTAAGAAACCAGGAAGCCCATGATGGACAAGGATTTAGAAGGTGGACTTTATTTTATTTTTTTTTCAATTTTAAATAAATTTATTAATATTAATATAACAATAACAATCCAACACATACAACTATTACAATATCTATAACTTTAGCCATCCCATTATGATTACAATATTATGTAGAGAGACTTAATAGAATACAAAGTCTATATATTTTTCTGGCAGTTGACATGAAACATTTTGTTGTTCTTGTACAAACTTAAAGAAATGATACCATTTTTCCACAAACGTGTTATTGTCTTTTCCGCTTTCTAAAACTTCTGATTGCCGAATTGTGTTTGCTATCTTATCCATTGCTATTATGTCCCAGACCTTCAGGAACCATTGTCTTTTTGTAGGCATTACCTTTGACTTCCAGTGATGCGCTATTAAAATTTTAGCTGCTAATATAAGGAGAGACGTCAAGTCTGCTTTATGTCTTGGCATCTCTTCCCTTCTCCATAAATTTAATAGAATTGATTCTGGGGAGAAAGGAATCTTGTGATTAATAATTAATTCAATAGTTGGTATGATTTTACTCCAAAAACTTAAAACTGTTGGACATTCCCACCAACAGTGTATAAAGGAGCCTACCAAATCACATCCTTTCCAACAATTGGGATCTTTTAGTTTCTTGGCATGGAAAATCTGCTGAGGTGTCAGGTACCAACGTGAATAGATTTTGAAATTTTGTAATCTTAGATTTAAAGAAGGTGGACTTTATTTTTCAGAGTCTTCTTTTTTTTCTGTAGGCAGCTTTTCAGGATTGAAGGAGTTAAAAGTGTGTTCTTTGGAACAGACTTCATCACAGTAACAAAGGTAAGTGTGAAATAAAGATTTTAATGCTTTAAACATGACTGGATATTTGTGCAAGTTGATGCTCATTTCTGGAATAATTTAGTCTATGCTGAAAATCTTTCTTTAATGAATTCTAAAAATAAACAGTACAGAAGATTTGTGTAAATTTAAGCAAAAGCTACATGCCACCTTCTCATTTGAATTTGTCAAAACTGAGTTTTAAACATGATTACTAATGAAAGGAGATAACTTTTTCCTTTCCTGTTAGCTGTTGTGTTTAGAATTTTAAATAGCAATTTTTAAGCATTTATTTTTCACTACTTTTTGTTCTGTCTCAAGAGATTCATGCAGGTGATGGTACTATTAAGAGAGAAATCGTAAGCTTCTCTCAATGGAGTTTACTTAAATTTACAGTGCAGTCCTGTAGATGGTTATTCCCATACAGTCTCATTTATTTCAGTGAGTTTCAACTGGGGTAACTGCATAAGATTGCTCTGTTAAAGCCCAGTCATGTGCATGCATGTTTCCTTAGAAATAAAACCTGCTAAGTTAAATAAAATTTACTCTGAAATAACTTTTCATAGGAATGTAGCTTTTGTTAGTATGTCTTATTTCAAGTAGTCAACAACATGATGACATAACAAAGGAATGTAAATTAGCTTTAAAAGATAAACAAGTTGTATGACAATGTAAAAACAACTTTTAAAAATGGTAGCTGCAGACTGGCTTGTGCAGAGTCACAATGGTGAGCCTTCCTATCAAAATGGCATGTGGTCAAACAAGATCCTCAAATCTTAACAAGGTTCAAATCTAAGAAAAAGACAAAGTCTTACAACCTTATATAGATGTGAATGAATGGAACCCCTCCCCCCCCCCACAATATTTGGCTTTCTTATGATCTCACAATAAACTATGGTTTGATCTCCCAGACTTAAAATAGACAGGCTAAGGTCTAGCGCTTCTGGTTTTTGGTCCATCATCTCTGCACCTAGATTCTAAAATTCACACTTTTCTCCATACTGCAGCAGTGTCTGTCATAAATAATCTTAGTCAGTCAGTCAGTGGTTTGCAAACCACTCAGAGTTCATTGTCTGCTTCTCAGAAGCCATGGGATGCTCCTTTGACATCATACTAAACCATAGTTAATCTTCCTTAGTCATGGTTTGGTGGGGATGTCTAAATTGAGGCTAGAAATATTGGAATGAGTTGAAGCATGTGTGTCTACACACATTTGGTATGGCTGCACATCAGATTCAGAAACAATAGGTTTGGGATGCAGACTGACAAAATATTATTTAAGGGATGATTCATACATACAACATTGCTAGTTGGTCCATCTATTCCTGTCTAGCTAAGGTTGATATTCCATTCACAATCCATAGTATCACAGCTTCAGAAGATTAAGATGATAAATGCATGAATAAATCCATCTAATTCATTGATACAAGTATGAAATGTGAGGTTTTTCTGTTCTGGATGCTGCAAATAGGAGAATACAAGCAATGTGGAACTTCTGGCCCTGATTCTGACCAGCTAAATTTGCTAAAACATTGTGTGGCTAAGGACCAACCACCACAACACTGTCTCAAAAAATACCATCTCTTCCCATGTGCCTAGTTAATAATTTGAGATCCAACAGGGATGCTCCAATATTATTATCTGTGAAGTTAAGACAAAGGTGGGAAAAGAAGCAAATTATGGAGTTACTTCCCACTGTAGACTCACCAAGGTCTAAGCTGGATTACTTCAAGGTTTACACAGGAAAGGATGGAGAATTTCACTGAATGTAGTGATTTTTGTAACTGCCCCACCCCTTCAGTGTGGACAGTGCTATAAATCTCTTATTTAGTGCTGAAAGCTCTAGAATTCATGGTCACCAGTGGAATTCATTGCAGTAGGTTCAAGTAGAGAAAAGTGTATGCTGTGCTTGTTTACAATAGTGCATAATTATGGCATTTGCCACTATAAGATATAGTCATGGCAACTTGTACAGTTGTGGGAGAAATTAATAAAAAGGCTCATCTGCCAGGATTTACTAGTCATAATCGTTAAACATGGAGCTTTTGTGTACAGGGCCAGTCTGTACACATTCTAAATACTGGTTTCTAAATACTGGTGACATAAACAGGACTGTTGCCTTCATACTCTACTTGTGAGTTTTCCAGGAACATCTCACTGACCACTGTTGAAAACTGACCATTGGATTAGTTGAACCTTTATCTGATCCAGTAAGGCTATTCATATATTTTTATGCTTTTAAAATACCTTTAGGACAGCGAAGATACTGATTGGAACTTAATAAAACCAGATATTTATGCAACTATAATGGATTTCTATGCTTCTGGATTACCTATTATTACTGAAGAGGCACCTCGTACAGACACAGGTAAATGTCCAAGAATAGACACATCCATAGAGGAGAAAATTTTCAATAGCTATTGAACACGATGGCTAAATGGAATCTTCATGATCAGAAATGGTATACCTCTGAGCAGTGTTTCCACTAAGATGAGTTAGTGTGAGCTAGCTCACATTTTTTTAGCTTCCAGCTCACACATTTTTGTCTCAGCTCAGGAAAAATGGCCCTAGAACAAATAAATTTATGCAGTAACTCGCAATTTGAATGCCAGTAGCTTTAATGCCAGTAGCTCACAAAGTAGAATTTTTGCTCACAAGACTCTTCAGTTTAGAGGGAACATTGCCTCTGAGTGTCAGATGCTAGGATATTAGTGGGGAAACTATCCTCTTTATGCCCTGTGGTGGTCTTCCAAGAATCTAACTGGCCACAGGTAGAGACAGTGCTGGACCAACTGCATGTTTTGTTGGATCCAGCAAGGCTCTTGTCTTGTTTGCAAGTGAGTTAATCAAAGCTAATGTGTGGTCGTCAGCTTTATTAGTCTGGGACTCAGCTGGATGTCCTTGATTTTTTTCTTTTGTTCACTGCATTTTTCCTATTTGTAAAATATAGGTTTTGTAATGTGCTTACCCTGCCTAGTTTCAGTTTGGGAAGTACAAGGAGCTCCCTGCTTTTGAAGGATTATATAAAAGTTTTAATCCAACTCATTGTTTTCTCAATAGTACAAGGAATAGGAACTAGTAATAAAACAATTTTTTAATCTTTATTTTATTTTCATTATTTATATTCCACCCTCTCCAGAATGGGCTCAGAGGGTCAAAATGCATGTTAATTAACCATATTACATATTATGCAGATTATTGTTCAAGTGCAAACTTCATCTGTGCATTGTTATTTTCTAATAGTAATGTCTGGAAAATCTGTGACAGCTTGCAGGGGAGGGAACATCTCATTTTATCCTCCCCTGATGGTCTCTGTGATAAGCAGCGGCTTACAGCAAAAAATGTACAAGGCATGTTTTCTGTTCCAAGCCTCCCCATCACTGTGACTGCAACTGCCCAAGCTGGGATTGAAGCAGAAAGTGTACCAAATGAACTTTCCACTGCAGCTCCCCCCGCCCCCCCAAATCAGCTAGCAGAGGAAAGCACATCTGGCATGCTTTCTGCTCCAAGCCCAACTTCACTCCTCCCTCTTAATAATCTAGCTGGCAATGGTCTTGGAGAGCAAAGGCCCTAGAAAGTGTTGTCTCCCCCCAAGCAACTGCCATCCAGGTTGCCAATGAGATCTTGTGACATTGTGTCACAAGATCTCATTTGGAATTTTACGTATGAGTTGCCTCATGGTGGGGGGTGTTACCCTATTTTTATGTTTAGTTATGGATTTTTCTGTTCTATGTGTGTGTGTGTGTGTGTGTAAGGGGGTGTGCCATCAAGTAACTTCCAACTTGTGGTAACCCAGTGAATTAATATCCTGCAAATGTCCTATCATTAACAACCATTATCGGGTCTTGCAAACTAAGAGCGTGGCTTCCTCTATCGAGACAATCCATCTCAGGCTGACTCTTCCTCTTTTCCTGCTGCCTTCAACTTTTCCTGTCATTATTGTCTTTTCCAGTTACTTTTGTCTTCTCATATGAAGCTTTAGCTTCATATGAGAAGCTTCAGTTTACTGATAGCTTCAGTTTACTGATTTTAGCTTCTAGGGAGAGATCAGGCTTGACTTGATCTAGAATCCACTTATTTGTCTTTGGCAGTCCATAGTATCCATAAAACTCTCCTCCAAAACCACATTGCAAATGAATCCACTTTCTTCCCATCAGCTTGCTTTGTTGTCCAGCTTTCACACCCATATGTACTAATATGTTTTATTGTATTGTATTGTTTTATGATATGTTGTACTCTGCCCTGAGCCCTACAGAGAATGGGCGGAATAGAAATATACTAAAATAAATAAATAATGGGGAATACCATAGCTTGAATTAACTTGATCTTGCTCACCGGTGACACATTCTTATACTTAAGGATTCTTCATGGCTGCCCTTCCCAGTCCTGATTTTTTCTCTCTTTTGATCGATGATGGAACCAAGGAATAGAAAATCTTGAACAGTTTCAGTTTCTTCATTGTTAGATTGTATAATTCCCCAGTAGTCATTACTTTTGTCATCTTGATGTTCAGCTGTAATCCTGCTTTTTTACCTTTCAGTACTTAGTATTTATTGATTTTTTTTCCACTGATTTTGTTGATTTTTCATGCTAAGGTCTAGTTTAGGATAAGATACTTGATTGTTTATTTCTTATTTATTTAGAATATTTTATGCCACCTCTGCAGAATTACAATTAATATGGTTTTCTTTTTGTCTCATGAAAATCACTCAAGCATCCTCTGAAGAAGAAGATGAAGTTGTATTAATGATAAAAGAACTGCTGGATACTCGAATTAGGTAATTGCAAGCTTTGCCAGCTGTGGGATTGCCAGTGTAAACATTTGTGTTGCTTGGGTGGAGAGAGTTCTGAATATATCATTCAAACCATAGCCAGTTTGGCATGTTGACAGACAAGCCTGCACTTCTTTTTAGGTTTCGTGTGAAAGCAGCATTGTGTTCATCGTGTGATCTGGTGATTCTGCCAGTCCATTAGGCTTGTCAGTGGATAGCATTGACACTCCACTTATTTCCCTTGAGCCTTTCATACATTTTTGGAATAGGTATGTGAGCTAAAAAGGAAGAATTGGTGCTGAGCTTTTCCAAACATGTATAAAATTGGGAAAGGATAGCAAGTTTTAAAATGTTACTGAGATAAATACTTTATGTTCTGTTAGATACATGTTTCCTTGATTTAAATGCTTTATATTTTTGTTAAAATTGCTTGTCCTCCAGTGTTAGCTAGAAAGACATTTGTAGAACTTGTGTACTGTTGTACATTTATATTTTGTTGCTTCTGTCAATATTAATACTGAAGCGCTTCCAGCCTTCTTGCATATGCCAGTTCCACAAATAGAGTGTGTGTTGTTTCTTTTGAAAATATCTGAAAACCTAAGGAAAGCAAAGCCTGGGAAAAATAGAAAATGAAGGTACTGATTTTTTTTTTTTTTTGCAAGATAAGACTGGAGCTCTGAAGTGGTTTTTGAGAGCTTTGCTAGGATATGTTGGTTGTAGTAGTTATAAATATGAGCAGTGTCTAATTTATCAGGGATGCAAGTTAATCTATAGAAGTTCTGTATAAGGAATATGAGGCTTTTCAGACAGTTGTTGGGACATTACACTAATATTTGTATTTACATATGGAAGGAAACGAGTGTAAAGTGGTAACTACCTCTGAGATTCAAACTGAGATTCATACTCAAGAGTTTAGAGGATCAGACCTAAGATAAGCTTATATAAGGGAAGGGTATCATATTCTTGTCATTACATCAAAATATGAATTTTGGAAAGAATTTTGTTGAAAGGATGGAAGAGAAGTAGTTATCATTAAACTATAATCATAACGTCTCCCTACCCCAGCAACACCATAAAAAGCAATTATTTCTTGCTTGTAGAAATCAAGGTGAAACATTCAGAAGCACAACCATAAGTATATATACCTTGTTGTATTACACTGTAGCCTCCAGATAATTGTGATAGAAGTTTAGAAGCCAAAGGGAAGCTGAGGATACCTGCTATGAGGAAAAGGCTTGGTGGACTAATTAGCTTCTCTTCCCCCTGCCCAAATATGGGCAACATAAATATATGCAAAGGTACTGAATTTGCATTGCAGGATTCAGTATGAAATGTAGGTTTTTCAATACAAACTTTTCCTTCAAACAGTGGTTCCAAATTTTTTTGAAGTGGAATCTAGTTCTAAACTTACTTTACCAAAGTAACTCCCTCTCCATATCACAAAATGCAGGATTTCACAGTAGCTACCACTGTGCAAGTTTGTATTCTGTTTTTCATGTATAGTATTGATAAATATATAGCCTTCCTAGGCAGCAGGCATATTTCATGACAGTTTTGCACTTTATGCAGAGGCAAGCCCCAGTTTTCCATTGAGCATCCCAGAGCCTCCTCTTTTAGCTCCTTCTGTTTCTCCTCCTCCTGGTCTCACAAGAGAGCTGTGATCTCACTTTTGGGTTCCATAGTTGGGAACCACTGCCTTAAAATAAACAGGGTATACAACCATACCCGGACTGTAATGGTCCAAGAAAGTTTTGTGGATAAAGTAGATTTGAAAGAGGAGAAAGGATGTGCATTAATGGATCACAAGAGGAAGGCTGTCCTAGGTATGTGTGGTGCCACAGTAGAAGAGGTGAGAGTTGAAGAAGAGAGAAAAGCAGCAGGGGAGATGCTCTGAGCTTTCGCCTTAGCAGCCTTGAGTATTTAAATGGTTTATTCATCAGTATTTGTATCCTTGCACCATTCAAATATCCATTCAATGTCCCTCAGGCCAACTGTCCAGGAAGATGGGGGTGATGTCATATTCAGAGGTTTTGAAGATGGAATTGTGCAGTTGAAATTGCAGGGCGCATGCACTAGCTGTCCCAGTTCTATCATAACACTGAAGAATGGAATTCAAAATATGCTGCAGTTCTATATTCCAGAAGTAGAAGGTGTAGAACAGGTAAGCACATTTTAAAGGGTGTTTTGAATTTTCTAAGCTAATTTGTTTTTGTTTTTTTAATTATAGCTCCTTCTCCACACCATCCCAAAATATATCTGCAGGGTTTAAAAAAGTCTTCAAATCTAAAGACTGTTTACAATTTATGAGGATTTTAAAAAGAAAGACCAATGTATAAAACAGATTAATTTTTGAAAGGGCATGGCTGAATTTTAAAAAGGGGGGATGGGTGGTTTGTTTAGGGAATGGAAAGCAGCTGAGTTGTGTTGCAGGAGGGGGGATGACCAGACAGGAAAACTGCAGAAGCAGGAAAATTGTGTTGTTTTAGATACCACTGCAGCCAGTGGGGAGATATGGCCACCTTTTGAGCTCAGTCTCATTGAATTGTCAGAACTTAAGAAGAGCCTTGCTGTATCAGATCAGTGGTCCATCTAGTCCAGTATCCTATTGCATACAGTGGCCAACTAGTTGTCCTGGAGGGCCACAAATAGGGCATAGGGGCCAAGGCTTTCCTCTGATGATGCGTCCTGGCACTGGTATTCTGAGGTTATTCCGAAGGTGTTCCCTTTGGCCACTGTGCCTAGTAGCCACTACTGGACCTATGGCCTCCATGGATTTGTCTAATCTACATCCATACTGAGTGGCCATCACTGTCAGCGTGATGTAGTGGTTAAGAGTGTTGGACAAGTATCTGGAAGACTGAGGTTTAAGTCCCCACACATGCCATGGAAGCTCGCTGGGTGACCTTGGACCAGTCATACACTCTCAGCCTAACCCAACTCAAGGGTTGTTGTGAGAATAAAATGGCGGTGAGAATGATGTAAACTGCTTTGGATCCCCACTGGGGAGAAAAGCGGAGTATAAATGAATTAAATAAATATGTCCAATTGGTAGTGAAGTCCACAATTTAATTACTTGTTGAGTAATGAAGTTATTTTCTCCTTATTACAGCTAAAGTCCCACATGGCTTTTGTTCATGGTCCCCAGCATAATCTTTTGGGTGGTCAAAGGAGATCCCCCCCCCTTTTTCACAAGTAGTAAAAATGGTGGGATCTCACTTAGTGAATGGGCTCTTGTGACTTCATATGTTGTATAGAAGAAAAATTCTATCACGTGCTTCTCCCATCACTGCAATTCTGTAATTATGAAAGTTACACCTAGTGAAGTTCTCATTCTGGGCAACTCCTGTAAATAGAGGGGTGACCTCTTAGTCTATGGGAACCCTCTTGGGGCATGGGGAGGGCAGGGTTAATTTTGCTGAAGTTATTAGGGTCAGAGACATTGGCAGGAGCACTGCCCTTTCTCTGACAGAAGCAGCTTCCTGACTGAGAGGTATGTGTCTCCCAATCTTGGAACATCATTTAGGTCTTACTGAAGAGGATTTCTTTTGTCATTTTGTAGTCTCACGCATGCAGCATTAAAGTATAAAATTTAACTTTCTGACTAGGATTTTTTTTTTGAAGTACTGCTTTGTTTTCACTAGTAAATTATGAGCTGAAGATCACGTGACAGACTAGACATGGAAGAAAGGAAGCTGTTGTATATAACTATACTTGAGTTGTGTTACTCTAAACTACAGTAAAATTCTACTGTATAATGAATGTCCTTATTTTTAATACAGTTTGTAATACATATAGTTCTGCTATGTTGTCCTGAATGCTGGTGGCTCACCTAATGAGTTCCCAAGATAACCTTAGAGGTTCTGACACATTATTTTGTGGAGAAAGCTATTGTCTTTATGTCTGAAATTAACTGTGTCGTGTGCCTTCATATGTTTATGTTTTTATTGTGGTGGTGTATATTTATCTGTACATTTTAAATGCTGTTTAAAAGTTTTAATGCCTTGATGTTCACCACCTTGAGCACCCTAGTTGGGTAGAGAGGTGGCCTTTAAATGTTTTAAATAAATAATTATAGCCTATTGCATTTCAGGTTGTTGATGATGATAAAGAAGAAGCAAACTCAGCCTGAATTAGTGCAAGCTTTAGACTTTATTTTCCATCTGGCTTTGTCCAAGATAGCCTGTTGAGAAAGGCCAACTTCTATCACCACCTTTTCCAGACATTTGGTGGACTGCTTTTATCACTGATTCCACAGACACAAAGTGAATAGTGTTCTTATCCATCTTCAGCTCAGACCTTTTGTGGGTTTTTTTAATGAACATAAGAAAAATGTAGAATTTGGATTCAAATAAATGTCATATGTTATGAAATATGTTCCTTTGCTTGAGATTGGATGATTTCTGTGGTGACATGTAGCCTGAAGGTCACAGTGTCGTGATAAATATGTGAGGCAGAGGAGAAATCTGCCTTGATTGCATAATCACACATATTTTGTTAAGAATTTGTGCTTCACCTCAAAAGCCTAAATGTGGATTAGAATTAATTTGGATTACAATTTGTACTTCACCTGAAAAGTGTAAATGTGCCACAAATAGTTTTACTATGCTTATGGGTCTACCTAACTTACATTACCCAACTGTGTGCCTCTCAAAGAATATGTGCACTTTGCAGGAGCCGGAACTCCTTAGGGAAACTGAACACTGTTTTTTGCAGTGAAGGTAAATGTCAAAATGCTTTGCCTAAGTGGCTAGGTTTGAAGTTTGAATGTGCACATGATGGGACTTTTAAGATCAGCTCCTTTAGTGAGCTAACTGATTTGATGGGGGTGATTTAGTTTGAGAATGTGACCACAGCATGAAATCTGTGTGCTGTTTGAAATATTTAACATAGCAGCAGTTAGAATTCCTGCTGGAAACAAAAACACAATAGCTTGTAGTTAAATTGAAATTCATATTTTGAAATATCATGTTAATTTTCCCTGAAAAAAATGTAAGTGTGTAAAGTATTCCCCAATGAAAAAGCTGTTGATTGGAGTCTTCAAAGTACATAAATAGGTGGTGTGTTTTGTTTCTCCAAAATAAAGCAATATTGGCTTAATTATGGGTACTCTTACTAGCTTGCTGTCCTGTTACAAGACAAATTAAATACAAATTGTTATTGGTTCTTTGTCTGATGTGTTATCTCAGGTGTTCTGGTCAATCATTTTTAGCTTACCTTGCTACTCTGTATAGTCTTACAGTGCAATCTAGGAGCTGGCTTTAGCCTGCACCCAAACTGGATTTCTGTACTACATCCCTTTACTTTCTTCCACCCGTTTATTTATCTCAGAAAACTTATATCCTACATATCCTCATTTCAGATTTTTCATGGTAGCTAACGGATCAATAAAACAATCAATTGTTACTAAAATATCAATAATAAAATAGCCAGTTAAATATGAAAAGGACAGTAGCTACAAATTATTAGTAGAATACAAATTATTATCTTACAGCACCAGAAGACGGTGAGATTGCAAGAGTGCAAAGCCAAGCAGTAGACAAAAAGGGCCTTTTCCCTCCTTTCATGTTGTTTGGGGCAGAATACCAGAGAACAGGGCAGGAGGTTCCTCATATAAGAGAATATCCCTTGTTCTGAGCCCAAGGGCTGCAACAACAACTGGGATTTCTGTGCTAGTGCATGGGGGAAAGATCCCTTGTGTATTGCGCATGCAGAGGGCAGGACTTTTTAATTTCTAGCCCACCCTAGAATAATGGCCCCAGAAAAGTTCCAGCCTGTATTGGGCAAATGGCAGAGAATAATTCCAGTGGCAAGACTGCTGAAAGGGAAAGGAGCAAGTAAGGGGCAGGCTCTCCTAAAGCATCATTTTTCCAGAAGAAGGAAACATGGAAGAGGATCCAAAAACCCAATGAGAATGAACAGAGAACTCCAAGTTGTGCTAAGGGAGAAAAAGGAAATGCTCAAGAAATGAAGGCAGGGATGTACCTCTAAAGAAGCATATGTGTGGGTTGCTAGGCTCTGTAGATCAGCCAACAGAGAGACCAAAGCTCATGGTCAGCTAAAGCTGGCTAGAGAAGTTCACTACGACAAGAAAAGCTTCTGATATGTGAGGAGCAAATGCAAGATATAAGAGGCACTGGGCCTACTGTTGGGGGGAAATGGAGAAACTGATAGAAAGCAGAAAGGCTTAATGCGTATTTTGCCTCAGTTTTTCCCCTGAAGAAGAGTACAGGCTCATTTATAGATGGTAATAGCCAAGGCACAGCATCTGGGTCGCTGGTTGACATGGACAGAGTGGTAGTTGAGAAGCATCTGGCTGCACTGAATGAGTACAAATGCCATGGGCCAAAAGGTATGCACCCAAGAGTACTCAAAGAACTTTCTAAAGAGCTCTCAGAGCCTTTGTCAATCTTCCAGACCTCTTGAAGGACAGGAGATGTATTTCAAGACTGGAGGGAGGGTGAACGTCATCCCAATCTTCAAAAAAGGGAGAAGGAATGACCCAGGAAACTACAGGCCAATCAGTCTGACCTCTGCCCCAGGAAAGATACTGGAGCAGATTTTAAAGAGATCAGTCTGTGAACACTTAAAGGACAACTTGGTGATCTGGGGGAATCAGCACAGATTTGTCCCCAATAAGTCCTACCAGACCAATCTCATTTCCTTCTTTGATCGAGTAACGAGCTTACTGGATCAAGGAAATGCTGTTGTTGGTTACCTTGATTTCAGTAAAGCTTTTGACAATGTTCCTCATGATGTTCTGATGAGTAAACAAGAGGGCTGTGGACTGCACTCTGGGATAGTTAAATGCATAGGGAACTGATTGGAGAACCACACTCAAAGAGTAGTTGTCAATGGTATTTCATCTGAATGGAGGGAGGTGTCCAGTGGGATGCCAGAGAGCTCAGTTTTGGGCCCAGTACTTTTCAATATTTTTATCAGTGATCAGGATGAAGGTGTGGAGGGGCTACTCGTTAAATTTGCAGATGACACCAAATTGGGAGGAGCAGAGAATACACCAGAAGATAAGAGTTGGAATTCAGTGAGATCTGAACATGCTGGAAAAGTGGGTGGAAGTGAACAAGATGCAATTTAACAAGGATATGGACCAAGTTCTACATCTCAGTAACAAAAATGAGAAACACATACTGGATGGGGAATACACTTCTAGGCAGCAGTGTGTGTGAACAAATCTTGGGGTATGGTTGGACCATAAATTAAATATGAGCAGCCAGTGTGATGCAGTGACAAAGCAAATACTATCTTGCGGTGTATCAACAGAGGCATAACATCCAGATAGCAAGATGTCATAGTTCCATAGGAAGGATGTGGACAGAATGGAGCAGGTGCAGAGGAGAGTGACGAGGAAGATAATGGGTCTGGAGACCAAGCCCTATGTGGAAAGGCTCTTGGGAATGTACAGTCTGGAGAAGAGAAGGTTGAGGGGGGGACATATTGCTCTCTATAAGTATTTAAAGGGTTGTCACTTAGAGGAGGGCAGGGAGCTGTTCCTGTTGGCAGCAGAGGAGATAATGGGTTTAAATTAAGGGTGGGAAGGTACTGACCAGATATTAGGAAAAACTTTTTTTACAGTAAGAGTTGTTCAACAGTGGAATCAGCTACTGAGGGAAGCAGTGAGCCTCCCCTCACTGGCAATGTTTAAGCAGTGGGTGGATGAACACTTGTCAGGGATGCTATAGGCCAATCCTTCATTGAACAGGAGGTTGGACTAAATGGCCTGTATGGTTCTTTCCAACTAGGATTCTATGAGGGCGTAGGGAAGAAATTTCATTGATGGCTTCACAGAGTTGGCTATGCCAACTTTAGCAGCTTCCTGGATGGCATCCTAAAGACTCTCAGAGCAACATTCTTAGGGCCAGCGCTGTGATGACCTGGAAAAAGGCTGAAGGATCAGGCAGCTTAGACATATTAAGATGCAGCTGTAACTAAGCTCTGCTCATGGCCCGCTGGGATTCCACTTGAGCTACTGTGTAAGATTTTCCTAGCCTAGCTGTTGCTCGCCTTACCCAAGCAGAGGATTGGGTTTCCTGTTTGTCCTGGCTGTCTCAGTTCTCATCATCTTGAACTTGTTGACGGGTAACTTTTTTTTTTTAATCAAGATGTGCGTAGTTCCAAGTTCCTGAAAGAACAGACCTTTTTATTTACATTTTCACCTTTCACAGCTTCTGATAATATCACATTGCATAAGTTGCAATCAGCAAACATAACCTTTTAACCAGCATTCCTCGTGCTTTATTAAGCATAGTGACATGTAAAAAGATACCTTGTTACCTGAAAATTAGTAATTCAATGCTTTGCAACAGTGGAAGCCTCCTTATCTGGAATTTCTAACAGACTCATAAAGGGGGAGTATGTAAAATAGAGGTCAGTTTTGAGTTAAATGCTTTCTCAGGTTTTTTGGGGGGGGTTTTACATCTGATAGAAGCAGTGGGTAGTGATGTTGATCTAGCTGACTTCTGTATATTTAATGTGGGGTTCTAGAAAGTTTTGTAAGTAGTAATCAGGCCTTGAATTCAGCAGCTCACAGAAGCACAGCTCCTGAGCCTTTCTGATGGTTCCCCCTCCTCCTCCCCACCTTGTCCATTGAATAGTAGTTGCAGTTGCATAACAATCCCTGGATGAGGAGGATTCTACAAAATGACCCCTGGTAGTAATAATATATCAGCTTACCTCTGTATTTATTTTGCCAACTTTGTGCAGAAATTCTTATGGTGTTAAATAAGTGGGGTGATAGAAGATGCCATCAAGTTGAGGTTCACTTATGGCAGTCCTGTAAGGTTTTCAAGGCAAGAGATGAACATAGGTAGTTTGCCATTGTCTGCCTCTGTGTACCAACTCTGGATGTCACTGGTGGTCTCTCATCCAAAGACTAACTAGAGCTGACTCTGCTTAGCCTTCTGAGATCTGATGAGGTCAGGCTAGTCTCAGGCATCCGGGTCAGGATAGTTAAACAGGGGTAAGGCAAATATAGTTGAAGCTCAGTACTTGTCAAAAAGAATGAATGTGTTATGGCCAGGGCTTTGGGGGGAATGGTACTCATTGGTACTGAGGACCAGCACCTTTTTACAGGACTCTCCCAAACCTGGAATACGGAAAATTGGTGGAAATTGGTACAACCTTCTAGACACTTCATTTTAAAAAAGAAAACCACTGGTTATGACTACACCTTTATTTATTTATTTACATTTTTGCCCTGTAGTGTTCAGCCTAAAAAATGATTCTTGCAGTTGTGTAAAAATTGAGATAAAATACTAACAACATAGTAGCAAAAATATTTTAAATATAAATATTTGAAAGCAAAAAGTTCTAAAACACCAACTTTTAAGGTAAAATGTATTACAGTTGATAAGGCTAAGTGCATTTTTCTGGGTAAAGAGTTCCATGGAGAAGGCCCAAGATGGTTGTGGCTGGAAGAAAGGAGAATGGTGATTGACTATTAACACGCTGATGCTGCTTTACTCCACTAGTAAAGTGGAGTATTACAGTTGATAAGGCTAAGTGCACTTTTCTGGGTAAAGAGTTGCATGGAGAAGGCCCAAAATGGTTGTGGCTGGAAGAAAGGAGAATGGAAGAAACGCAGCAATTCTTAATATAAATTTGCAGTGTAGAATCATGGGAATATTTTTAGCAGATAAAAAGAATCACAAATAGGATTGTTATTTGTTAGTGTAGGACAAAACGGCTGAAAAAACACTAGGTGATAAAAAGCAGACTGCTGTTGTAGGGGTGCCATAAATCTAAGTAACATTACCTAGAATGTTACCTAGATTTATGGCACCCCTATGACAGAAGTCTGCTTTTTATTACCTAGTGTTTTTTCAGCCATTTTGTCCTACACTAACAAATAACAATCCCATTTGTGATACTTTTTATCTGCTAAAACATTCCCGATTCCACACTGCAAATTTATATTAAGAATTGCTGCGTCCATTCCCATATGTCTGATGAAGTCTGCTTAAGAGCATACGAAAGCTTACATTCTGAATAAAACTTAGTTGATCTTAAAGGTGCACTTGTCTACTGCTTTGTTCTATTGCTTCAGACCAACATGGCCGCCTACTGGGATCTAGATATAATTGTTATTTCCCAGCACCATTTTGTGCATCCTTCCTTGTCAGGCAGGATGCCAGAAAATGGAGCTAGGGGATAACTATCTTGTCATTTCCTCCAAGATGGTTGATGGTATGGAATGATTTTCAAGAAGTCCAGAAGACTCTACAGAGTCCCAGGCCCTGTGGTGCTTTGCTGGGATGTCATAAAGGCTGCAAACTACCTCAGAAGTAAGCTGAAGAGTGATCTTGTGGATATGCCACACACAAACCTTTGGTATCAGGGTGTTCCCCACACATAGCTCTACATGGTGTGATCATTATCTTATTTTTACAAAAAGCCCAGCAGGAACTCATTTGCATATTAGGTCACACCCCCTGACATCATTGTTTCATACAGGGCTTTTTAAAGAAACAGTCCATCAGGAACTCATTTGCATATTAGGCCAAGCCAGCCAGAACTGCATTTCTGTGTGTTCCTGCTCAAAACCTCCCGATTATCTTATTAGAAAGCCATCCAAAACAAATCAGTAAGGAACACCCAGCCTATTGTCTTACACATCAGTGGAAATTCTAATCTACACATTAGTAGCTCATAAGAATATGGCCAGGTGTTCTTCCATGTTATCAAGTCAGAACACACCAAATTGCCTGCTGAAGATCCAAAGGTTCATCTAGCTTGGCTTTGTTTTAAATTTTATAGGCTTGGCCTCTTTTTGTCATCCTATGCCATGACACTGTAAACGATTGTTTCAGAACACCATCTTTTTTAGGTGGTGGATTGTTTTAGAGTACTAGTATTGTTTTTATTGCTATGTGTTTTTACATGTAACTGCCCTAAGCCCACATGTGGGAAGGGCAGGATAGAAATGTAATCAGAACATAAGCTTCCGTGTGCATGCACACTTCTTCAGACGAGGAATGCCGTACAGTAAGCATAGCTGGTGGGGTTTGGAATGTCAAGCTATGGACAGTTATACCCAGACAGCCTTTTCACTCAGTCTCACCCAATTTGCTTCCTGACTGCAGCCCAGGCCCTAAATGGTTTTTATACAGGCAGGTCCCATGATTCTCCCTACAACCAACCTTTTTGTTGTTGATTCTCGCCTTTTTTCACCAGCAGAAAAACTGGTTGAGTATCTGCTCCATACAACCACGAAGCCGCAAAGGTGCATTCTATGGTAGTGGATTTCAAGGGTCAACCAACATTTTCGTGGCACTTTAAAAAGATATTGAACGCGGTTTTTGTGGCAGAAGCTTTCCTGAGCCAAACTCACCCTTCCCAAATATTGCAGCATTAAATCGCAGTTATTAGTTGTGTTAAGATTACCAGGGTGAGTTTATTTATTTATTTTGCCACAGCAGGTGAACTTGGCTACTCGCCTCGTTCAGGCATTTGTCACGATGGAGGGGATCACACAAACGCCCTCAGCTTCGATCCCCGCTCAGCCATGAAGCTCGCGAGGTGACCTTGGGGGGCATCCCCATCCCCTCAGGCTAACTACTTCGCAGCGTTGTTGCGAGAATAACAATGGAGGACAAGGGAGGTCTCTCGATCGATGGCTCTTTGAAGGAAGAGCGGGACCGACACTCCCTCGCCTCGCCGCCTCACCCTCCGACCGCGTCCGTTCCTGCCCCCCTCCCAGCCCGGGCCTAGTCGAGGCGGATGCGGATCCGCCTGCCACGTCCGAATCGCCACGGCAGCGTTCTGGACTGCTGAGGCGGAGCCGGCCGAGCGGGGCCCAATGGAGGGCTGAGGCCGGGGCCTGCGTCCCTAGCCTCCGCTCCACCCCCTGCCGTTACCCTGAGAGGAGGAGCCGCCGCCGCCGCCTGCTCCGACTAGCCATCCGAACTGGTGAACGGCCGCCAGTTCACGGTCTGGCTGCTCGTCTCAGTCCCAGAAGACGCCACCATGTGCGGTGAGAGTGCAGGGCGGCGCCGCGGGTAACCGGGGGGGGGGGGGGGGGGGACTTGGGCGGACGTGCTTCGAGAAAGGGTCCTGTCGGGAGGCGGCGGGGCTTGGAGGGTGGCGGGTGGCATGGAAGGAGTGGTGTGGGTGGGCTTGAAGGTGAGAGGGCTAAGAGAAGACAACCCTTGGGGGGAGATGACCAAGCTGGGGGCTTTGTGAGGGACAAAGTGTTCCTCCAAGGAGCTCCCGCGGTTTGTGTGTCTCTTGGGGGGGGGAGTATAGGAATTTGCGTGTTTTCTCTGAGCATGTGCAGAGTGCTGCTGACGGAGCGAAGAGTGGATGGGGCAAGCGTCTTTTCCTTTATCGCACCTATTTGTATTCTCCATCCACCCAGGGCAGTCAGTGTATCTTGGAGTGGGTAGGCATCCGATTTCCTTGTCCGAACAATCCTTTAGTGCAGGCCTGGCTGAGAACCAGTGACTTGTCAGACACCAACAAGCATGTGTAGAGTTCTTTTTGCATTTACTCTGACAGTTTTAATGAAAACAGAACGTAGAACATGTGTGGATACCACAGTTTTCTTTCTTTTTAAAAATCTCTAAACACAAATTTGGGAAATAATACAAACGCTAGTGGCATAGTTTCCCCCCTGCTCCTTTTACCTTCCTGTTCCAGTATCTGGGTAGGAGGCTGGGATTCTGACCAGTTGGTAACCTTATCCATTCTTGTGGTTGTTAAGGTGGCTAGTGGTCAGTCAGAATGTAGGACTTGTATGGCAAGCAGTTGTTACTCATGCTCAGCCCCCCATTGGCTCCTGTAGATTCTAAAATTAAAATGTGTTGCTGTTATATTTACAATGGCCCCTTTGCTGATTGTAGGACTTTGTGAAATGAAGGTGCTTACAGTCTCAGTTCTGAATGGGTGCTAAATAAATTGAGGGGAATGAATGCCTGAGAAAGTGCAGAGAGGAGACATCTAATGAACTAAATAGAAGGGAAGATGTTGGGGGAAGCAGGTCCAGATTGGAGATGAGGATGATGAGTGGGCATAGGATATAGGAGCTGAATTTTGTATTCATACTTGCCTTCTTTGGTAATGCTCAAGGTGGTTTGAGACTGTTAATATATCATTAGGAAACAAGAGGTAGGCAAGGATATGGGCAAGGTGTTTTAAGTAGAAGGATACAGGCAATAAGCTGTTCAGGTGTTCCTCTACCTCAAGTTGAATGTTCCAGGCCACATTTGCCTTTCTGACACCTAGTGGTGGAATTTGGACTTGCCAACCAAGGTTGTGTTGGTAGGATGGAAAAGGTACTTGCGTTTCCTTGTCTGTATTTCCTTTTTGACTTTGTAATGTTTGTCCATTCTGAAATGAAGTACGTTCTGATACTTTCTAGAGTTTCTGTGTTTCTTTGCAGTGACACTTAATTTCTCTTCTGAATAATTTCCGCATCCCCTTCCCACTTTGGAATTTCTTGTTTAAACTTACCTGAGTTTTCAAAAGTATCTTTTCCTGTGGCATGGAGACCTGGAGATTCTATGGGGGAAATCTTAAAAAAAAAAAAAAGTGTGCTTAAGAGCACACGAAAGCTTATGTTCTAAATAAAAATTGGTTGGTCTTAAAGGTGCAGCTTGACTCCTGCTTTGTTAAAAAAAACAAAATGAGAGCTCCTTTATATGTATAGGCTATTGCCTAAAGTACTTGCTATGCTGACTCTAGAATCAGCATCTTGATCAGCATCCTTGGTATTTAATATTTTTTGTACGTATTAGCTTAAAAGCCCTTGCTAAAATTCCTATAAGGCAGGTCTGCATTTTTAAGTGGGGTGGGGCTAAGAGAGGTTTCTTTGAGAATCAAATTAGGTGAGATGGTAGGAGGTAGTATAACACTTAAGATTATGTAGATTGGCACCTCTGTGTGAATGGAAAGGCTTCCCTCCTCTTCCCTATTACTGATCTAATGTGAGGGGTCCCTGTGGCTATTTTAAAAATATCTGTGGGAGATGGTGACCCTCTTACTATCTCCAGCCCTATGTTTCCCTTGTGAGTTCATGTGATCTGACCCTGGAGCTTCTTATCTTGCAATTCATACACATCTGTTGCATTCAGGTTTACCATTTATTTGATTTAAGATACCACAAGACTTATTTTGTTTCCACATTATTGTGGATCGCAGATTCTAGCCATTTCTTTGACTTCCTTGGATTTAAAATCAAGACTTCAAATGTTTTCAGGAATGTTTCCTAGCAGACATCAGTGTGATAAGGTTTTGATAAGAACCACAGGTTGTTTCCTGTTTAAGAGATTTCAGCAGACTTCAGTAAAGAAGAGCTGTTTTTGTACTACTTGTGTGTTTTGTGCTCTGTATATTTGTCTCAGAAAATGGAAAGTGGGACAAAGCTAAGAATAGAAGAGACAATTTGTTCTATAAATAGTTTGCTGCAAGTTCAGCATGGATGTCTTTTTGCAACTAGGATAGTGATGCATGCAACTTGCATATTGTGTTTGGGCATTGTCTACAAACACATTCTCTTAAATATATCTAAATAAAGCTATCAGATACTTAGACTAATTCCTATGGAATTAGAGATAACTTAGACTAATTCCTACGGAATTAGAGATAACATTTTGTATATCAGTCTCTTTGCGGCAGGACTGGAGGGAAAATAGCCCTTCTGGCTTTAATTTTTATGTTTAAACTTCCTGCTTCCTGTTGTCTGTCTTTGAACAAGTTTTCAGTTGAATAAATGATTTATAAATTTCTTATGGTGCAGGACATTGCAGGGCAAAACCAGTTTATCAGTTGTGTACTGTATTTGCTACTTCGTTATGTAGATGATTTCTGGAAGCTTAAACTCACTGCAGAAGGGAAAAGGGAAGTAGGATTCAGAAGATATTTAATGTAAATTTAATTAGTACATTATTAGAACTTTTCAAAAATAGGCATCTCATTTTTTTAGAGCTGGAGAAGGGATTTTAATAGGATTTTCAAAACATTAAAAATTTGCCAAAACAAGAACAGCTTTCCTCCCTGCCTGTTTAACAGAAAAGCTGTTCCCAATGGACAGTTCTTCTCTTCTGATTTTTGTATGGAATTAAAATTAGTGAACTGGCTTGCTGCAAAATCACTTCTAGCTTCTGAGCAAGCAAATCTAGTTCATTTGTAACCTTTGGCTTATGTAAATATGAAGGAGGCTGCATCATTTAACAACTGCATGGAAATGCCTTCTTTACACAGATGCTATTTATTCCAGTGTGAGATTGAAGCACCCACTATTAAGCTAAGTAAGTGTACATGGTTTCTTTGGCTTCCAAATGTCTATTACTAATGAAAGGTAATACTTCAGCCCTCTGTGGTTATGTGCATTCCAAAAGGGGCAATGATTTGTATTGAAACTGAGAAATTGTGTACAGTTAGTAGTGACTGTGGCTGAAAACGATTGCATTTGTAAATTCTAATAGAGTTTTTTGTCTAAACTGAAAGGCAGAATAGGTTTACAAATACATATATTATCCCTGTAGTGGAAAACTACTGTTCTGTTTTCACTTTTGAATGGGAACAATCTATCAATGGCACACAATTAGGCAAACTATAATTCTTCTGTGAAAGCTCAGCTAAGGAATTTGAAGCTTACGTATAGTAAGTAACGGTTGCCTCTGGCAAGTATCCTAGGAGTAAACTGGACTTTCCCCAGTCCTGGCTCTTGCTGTCTCCTATTGAGGGCCATGCATGTAGACTCCATAGTGCAACACCATGGTGAATGCATTGATGGCACTTTGTTTCTATTTTTTTTTATTCCTTCTCCCTAGTGAGGGAGGTGCTGTGCTCCAGTAGCTAATTGCAATACTGTTGAACCTGCCATTGCAAATCATTCAGCATTTACATTCTGGAAAAGGAAGAAATGAGTATGAAAAATGTAGACGCAACTGTGTGAAAACTTGGGCTTGTATCTTATAGGGCAGGTGTGTAAAAAGCAATTTATCCAGGCACCTGTGGTGACTTATAGGTGCTCAAGGAGGGAGGCTTAATTTGTCATTAACTGGCTGTCTTGTTCTAGGCTGGATTAAATTGAGTATGTGTATGAGTAGGTGAGCTAGTCATTCTGAAAGGCTTACTTGTACAGCTGTTTTAACAGAATTAAAGCAGAGAAAAGGGAGTACAAGCTACATTTTTCCTATTTATGTGGTGAAGGAATGTCTCAGCATCCTTTTATTTATAGCTGGCTCATTTCTTCATGTCTTTTAGATCAATGCCATGAATAACTGGTGTGGAGAGTGTGCTGTGTGTGATCTGTGATGAGCCAGGTGAAGCTGTTTGTCCAGTGACACACCTTTACAGGCACAGAAGTACTTGTGCTTTCTTCCATTGATTTAAATGAAAGCAGCAAATGCAAAAGTGCAGTTTTATAAAACACCTTGAGGACATTATCAAAAGACAGAGTATAAATTTGGGAGTAGGTTAGTTTATGTTTTCAGTATCCTTCCCCAGCCAAGATTGCATATTGATGGATAGAACAAGGAAGCAATATGTGTTTACTAGTGTCGGGGGCATATCTCTTCCCATTGGAATTTCTAATTATTAGTTATATTTTAATCCTGCCCGTGTTCAAAGAGCACAGGGCACAGTATATGATTTTCATCACCCCATGTTACTGTTAAAAGAACTCTGAGATAGGCTAAGCAGTGAGATAAGCAACTGGCCCAAATTTGTCCAGTGAGGGTATGGTTGAGCTTGGATTTTAAATGAGGGCTTGCTGATCCCAGTTGAATTACTGCTTACAACACTGAGTCTGTTCTTCAAGTGCAACAAGGGTTTATGTCAAATATCTGTTAAGGGGGACAAATATCACTGAATGCTGGGCATGTTATTGGTATAGCAGCAGGTGATCATTCACATCACTTGGGCAGAGAGATTAGGAGGCCAGTTTTTAATGGCAATTTTTTTTTCCAGTTTGTTATATTTGAGGGCTTGTGAAGTGTGTTTTCTTGAGTTAGTACCTCAAGATATATCTTGCTATTTTATTTCCTTATTGCTATTTTATTTCCTCATTGACTGGGAACATACAACCTACTAGTAATCTGGATTGTCTGGATTATTGTAAATGACTCAACAGGTTGCCTTTCCCCACCCTGATTTTTTTCCCAGCTGTTTGCCCTTCCTTACCATCTTTGCTATATGGGTCTGTGAATGCAGTGATTCCCTCAAATGAGACAATTTCTGCAGGCCAGCAAAAGATTGGAAAGCACTGATGAGCAAACACTCACAATGATGGTTTACTGACTACTTGACCTACTGTATTGGAGAAGTTGGAACCAACCATGGCTTCTTTCTATCTGTTTTTCTGGGTTTCCTAATAACAGATCCAGGTGTTGAAAACTATATGCAGGTTTTGTTTATAGGTACCAAGATGCATGGAGTAAACATATTTGTTACAATACAAGGAAACCATACAAAGCCCACCTGTCATCATATTTAAAAGCAGAGATCCCAGACAAACAAATACTTCATATTTGTATCTTTTTTAAAAAAATGCACAACAGATGATAGTGGGAGGAGTTAAAGTGCAGAATCATATGACTGGGTAGGGGTTGGGTGCAGAGATTCTGCAATCCAGCTAGATTTTCTAGAAGCCAAAGTTGGGATTCTCTTCAGCCATAGCTTCAAAGGAATTCATATCAGTTAATAATCGGATAACTTCATTGCTACACCAATCATACACATGGATGCACACAGATCAGTGTAACCATCCCTCAGCTCTGTAGATCACCTCCTCTGACATGAATCAATTACTAAATCCATCTACTTGAAACAACAAACAAATCAATATATCCATTCATAGTATAATTTAAAATACTCGGAACTCTCCCACTAAGTGTAATGGACCTTATAACTTGAGGAAAGAATTCATGAGACCACTATAGCCATACCTCGGCAGTTTTTATACATTAATAAACATAATGAATCTGGTCATATGTGCATGCACTGATCTGTTAATATTGCTAATTACAGAGTAATAATTTGCTATTTACACATGTGAAAAGAACTGCAGTGTCATCTTTTTGCATGCTCGATACAGGCTTCTTTGGATCATGGCTACACCCAAGAAGAATGCATTTAAGATTAGAATATGAGACCACATGTTCTGCCACCTCTTTTTTGCTTTAGATTTGTCCTCCAAAGGCATCTTTGCCTTAATCTCTTGAGTTTCATTCCTAGCTAATCAAATGTAAGTTCTTGTTACTGCATCACTTATATTCTGCTGTCCAGGCTGGGCAGCCACAGAATTCCATGGTAACAGTACCTAGCAGGCAGGGTTCCACAATCATATTCAGGTAACTAATAAGAACCAGGAAGGTTGCAGCCAAGTTGACCCTCCACACTGACTCACTATAGGGTTTACATAGAGAGTTTCCTTACAGCTGGTGCTGGGATCAGTGTTAGGTTCACCTAGCAAGCTGAGTCAGGGCCAAAATCTTGCAGTGGCACTTACTGATTTGTTCCAGTGCTTCCTTAACAAAAAAGTATGCTTTGGGATGCCTGGTACATGCTCCTGTGCCAGGTCCAGGCCCTGTTCCTAGCTCTTTACCTTCTCTGCTCATGGGGTCCTGGAGGAGATTGTGGCAGGTTTGGCAGCAGCCTTCTAGCTTGGCTCAGGGGACAATGTTGGCTCAGGGGACAATGTTAGTGGGGATGCACTGAGGAATCCACTTCACGATGAGCATTTGCCAAGGTGGGATTCAGGGCGGGTCCTCCTCCAATGAGGAGTCATCCTCCTGGTGCAGTCCATGACAACGTATTACTTTTGTCTCTTCTTCCAGTCCTTGCCTCCATTGCATCTTAACAGTGTATGTTCCTTAAGGGAAGAGCTCTAGTCTGTTTGGTTTTTCTTTACTGTTAAATTTCTAAAGCTGGTCAATCAATGGCTGCTAGCCAGGGTGACTGAAGGGAACCTCTGTGTTCAGAGGCAGCAAACCTCTGAATGCCAGTGCTAGAAGGCAGCATCAGGGGAAGGTCTTGGCCTCTGTGCCTTGTTTGTTGGCCCTTCAGGGGGACTGACTGACTGCTGTGTGAAACAGGATGCTGAACTGGATGGGCCACTGGTCTGATCTAGCAGAGCTTTTGTGTTCTTCAAGCACAATTATATTTTTCCTAGAAAGCAGTTCTTTCTGAGAACTGTAGCCAAAGGCAGTGATGTTTTTCCTGTATATGTCCTATATAAGGAATTCCTTTGCAATACAATGTCTGAGCTGTGCTGCTGTGCCAATAGAAATACTACACAACATTGCTTTTGTTTACAAAATTGTGCATTGGTCAATGAATGAAGTGTTTGTTTTAATTCTTGATCAATCTTAACAGGCATCTTTGCTTACCTCAACTACCATGTGCCCCGGACAAGACGAGAGATCCTGGAGACCCTTATTAAGGGGCTCCAGAGACTAGAGTATAGAGGATATGATTCTGCTGGTAAGTTTTCACATGTTATTTTTAATGCAGGTTATCTTTTAATAGTTTCAGGAGAGTAGCCATGTGGGTCTGCAGTAGAAGAGCTAGATTTGTGTCCAGTAGACCAACCTTAGAGACCAACAAAGATTTTGGGGTATAAGCTTTTGAGAGTCAAAGCTCCCTTTGTCAGCTACAGGTAGGACTGGAGATCCCTGAATCTCTTCCTACCATCTGACTGGGATATAAGTGACTTAGGGATCTCAATTCCTACTTGCATCTCATGCAGGGAGCTTTGACTCTTGAAAGCTTATACCCTGAACATGTTGCTGGTCCCTGAGGTGTTCCTGAACAAAAATCTAGCTTTTCTTTTAACAGAAAATGGTCACCAATAAATCCTCCCCTTATGCACTAAAGGCAAGGCTAGATGTGATTTGTTCTGTTCTTCAGAGCGTATCAAATACATGGATAATTTTTATCAACTGTAGATTTCATTGGGATATATTTCAATCTAATACTTTCCATTTATGAATTTAGGAGCACTCCTTAGACATTGTAGCCGAGACACTGGAGCGTGTAAGGCTTAATGACTTAGGCTGAAACTAATTTGAGGAGGTAGTGGAATTCTCAGGCTCCCAGTTTGTGTCAGAATCTTGGCACTACAGAGCTCATACTGCTGGCATCATGAGCTTTTTCCCCCAGTCAAAGAAATATGCTCTATATAAACAGGTAATTTAGAATTGTTACATAAATAATTAACAGCAGCAAGTAAAACTATAGGGAAAGTGGCACAAATAGTCATAAAGTGAATGTAGGCATTTATGGAACAGGCAGCATGAAAGAAGAATGTAAGTACTGGTCAGTAGGGGGACCTTTCCTTTAAGTAGTCTGGTATTAGGCTATTTGGGACTTTAAAGGCAAAGACCAGCACTTTGAATTGAGCCTTGAAATTAACTAACAGTCAGTGGAGTGAGTTTTTATTTATTTAAAACATTTTTGTATGACTGTTCTATTATACACTTAAGGAGTTCCTTAAGCACTGGCAAGATACGATTGCTATAGTTTGCCCTGTTAGCAATGACTGCATGACTTGTATTTGAAAACCTGCTTTTACTTTACTTTATTTGATTTATATCCCGCCCTTCCCGCCGAAGCAGGCTTAAAATAATTTGCCAGACTTACCCAAAATTTAAGTTTAACTGATACACATTTCTCCAGGCTGAGTCACAAACGTCACTTCTGGCTTGGCAATCTTGTCAATGAGG
This sequence comes from Heteronotia binoei, assembly GCF_032191835.1. NCBI lineage: Eukaryota > Metazoa > Chordata > Lepidosauria > Squamata > Gekkonidae > Heteronotia > Heteronotia binoei. The sequence goes on along the minus strand of NC_083234.1, from coordinate 48,081,404 downwards.
GCATAACTTTGATTTACTTTGATGTGGAAAAACAATTGTAGAAGTTATTTTGGTGGTTGGTAAATAAGGCTATTTTCAAGACCTTTCTCTGTCTCATTGGTTTTTCTTGCCTTCTGCGTTTTAGGAGTTGGAATTGATGGAGGTAATGATAAAGATTGGGAGGCAAATGCCTGCAAAATTACACTCATCAAAAAGAAGGGGAAAGTGAAGGCTTTGGATGAAGAAGTGAACAGTAAGTATAGAACTAAGCAGTTTTTCTTCTTGATGAGCTTTCTTCCTGATTAAATTTTGGAACATATTTGGGACACACTGAAGAAACATACCATACCCCTAACTATTTCATGTGATGGAAGAGTCTTAAAAGTTGTTTATACAATAAATCAGATTTGCTCCTTCTCATTGTAGTTCTGGAGAACAAAATTTGAAGGACCAGGATACTTCACTCTCTCCACAGTACAATCTTTTGTAACTGAGCCAATTCTTGGCCAGGTAGACCTTGACTTCTTACATTCTCAGTACTCACCTTCTAATGCACACTCTCACTCAGTATCTGTCTCCAGCCTTTAGTACCTTGAAGCCCTTTGGCATTATCCTGTGATGCTGTCCACGGATGCTGCCTCAGTGATGGGGCTGCAAAAAGGAGAAACCTAGCAGAATTTGACTCCAATATGAATGGCAGGATGAGCCATCTAGAAAGTCTTCATTCTAGAGGGCCACCGCTGCCAAGGGTAACATTCAAGCTGCATGAAGGCAGTGGAAACTGAAGAATCTGTGCTGGATATAAAGCTGAAGAAGCTGCTGAAGATGTGTTGCACCTTAATAGAGTTGAGATGGTACTGCAAGAAACTGGTAGTGCAGATAAAATCCACCCCATCCACAATTAAAGGACATGTCAGTGTGGAGGCTACAAAACTATGTTGATTCCTTTCTGCCTGTCCCAGATCAAAGAAAAAGGAAATGTTAGATGGAATTTTTATCCAATCTCTTTCTCAGGCAGTCATTGCTTGCTTAATACTGCTAACCTTTCAGTGGAGTTTTACTGTATATTTTGACCCTGTGTGTGTTGTTGGAAGCTTCCTTGAAAACATTTAGAGACACAGTGTATATAAAGGTTTAACATAAGCCTGCTTTGGGAGGTCAGGGTGCTTGAGGAAGTTGTGGCTTTGCAACTTTAGGCGTTCATCAATGAGACAAGTTGTCTAGGGTCAATCTAGCTCAGTTTAGTTATCTAGATTCAAGCTTTTTCAGTCCAGTTTCCACCCTCATTTATGTTCTGCATAAGTATCTAGAGGTGATAATGAGCTGGATGAGTATAAAGAAACAAAAGGTATCAAGGAACTAGTAGTATAAGTAGTTGTCTTGGCTTGGGTTGTGTTTCTCTGGAAAGCAGGCTTGTGGATTCAGAATGCTGTTAAATTTATGTCTGCAGATATAGACCCAGGACTTACCTATAACATGAATCACCTTTTCGCAGCTTTGTTTGGTTCTCCAGCTAATACCTTGAATTGTATGGTCTGTTATCCACGCTTTGATCACATCCAGGATAATTACCACTACACACCTTGTATCAGGCTGCCTTTGAAAATTGTTTGGAGACTTCATTTGGTTCCAAATGTAGCATCAAGGTTTCTGGATGGCATAAGCTTTAGCGAACTTTATTTTGCCAGCTCTGGAAGATCTATATGGACTGCCAGATTGTTTCTGTAAAGGGCTCATTCTTACCTTTAAAGCCTTTAAGTGGTCTGGAACCAGGAATTTAAAAGACCATTTATTGAGTGCCAGTTTGATGTAGTGGTTTAAGAGTACGGGGATGCCAATCCCTGGCATCTCCAACTAAAAAGGGTCCAGGCTTGAGACCCTGGAGAACTGCTGCCAGTCTGAGTAGACAATACTGACTTTGATGGGCCCGAGGGTCTGATTCAGTATAAGGCAGCTTCATATGTTCATATATGGACTCTAATCTGGGAGAACGAGATTTGATTCCCCACTCCTCCACATGCACCTGCTGACATGCTCTTGAGTCAGTTACAAGTTTTCTCAGAGCTGTTCTCTCCAGAGCAGTTCTAGGGAGAACTTTCTCAGCCCCATCTACCTCAGAAGGGTGTCTTGTTGTGGGGAGGGGAAGGGAAAAGAAATTGTAAGTTTCTTTGAGAATCCAAGTGAAGAGTGTGGTGTAAATCCAGTCTCTTCTTCTTCCTATATGAATGTAAAAGCTTCTGTCAGAAACATTGTTCCATGCATCCCCACTTTCAGTGGTGTGGCAAACTGGGCCTGTGTCTGCTAGCTGACTCTGGCTCTGCCTACCCCTTCCTGGTATGCTGACCTGAAGGGGCCATTCCACTCCACTGCTTCAGGGTATCGCTGCCACCACTGTCCCTGTCTGGGGCTCTGGTTAGTCAGGGCAGCCTCCTAACCTCCCTCATAGGTCACTAGGAACTTACCTTGGGGGCTTCCCAGATATCGTTGGGAGTCCCCTGGAAAGTTGGCAACTAGCCTTCTGCCACTTGTCTGCTTCCTAGGGATTCCCCAACCCACTCTATCATTCCCAAACAGCTAGGGGACCTTGGTGGTACAACGGGACTCCACTTTAACAATGAAAATATTTATTTAAAGTATATAACTTTTTATAGGCATATTGCACAAGTGAACAGAAGAATCAAATCAAAGTTGGCAAAAATGTTCCATCTCTCTCTGATTACACTCATATACTAACTAGATGGTTTGCAGGGCAGGCACTTTACTTAGTTACAGATTAAAATGGTTATTCATTCTTTTCAAGATGACTACTCCCTCTGATGCAAGAACAGAGCTCTGCCTGCTGCAAGCTGTAACTGATGACAGCCTTGAACTGCACTCTGACTGATCTACACTCTGACTGAACTTTCCTGGCTAAAATGCTGATATAAACTGCAGTTCCCACTCAGGAACTGGCCAACCCTCCTGCAGCATTCTGGGATCAACCCTTGATGGACTTACTGTTCTCTCTAGGAAACTGCCTCAAGACCAGTGGTTACACATAGGAGGGGAGGGGGGAATGAGGAGGAGACTAGGTCAAGACCTGCCTCAAGTATGACAGGTTCTCCCCATTCATCTCAGGGGTAAACAGAAACAAAATGGCATTTCCCCACAAATAGCACCGCATTTATTTATTTTCACCTATAGTCCACTTTTCCCACTGGACCCCAATGCAGATTATACAAGTATGAATCAGTTAGTGCATTACAAAATATAGCATTTAAATCCCCCAATCAAGATTCGTAATAAGACAAAAAATAATTAGGCTGAGGTTGTAGAAGCAGCAGGAGACAACACATGCAAATATATCTGTTTAAGGCAACAGGGCAATCAGTGTAGTATGCAAATATACCTGTTTATGGCAACAGGACAATCTGTGTAGGAAAGATAATCAAAGTGATCTCCTGAGGTGAACTATTAAACAACAGGCTTGCTCCTTCTACAAGAAAGCCCTCCTGAACAATTCTGTTTTGCACATTTTGTTAAACAATAGAAGCACAGGGGGGGCCTTCCTAATAGCCCAGGTAGACCATTTTACACTGTGGGAGCCACCACAAGGAATGTGCATGAATGAGCAGTTGCTAGTTTTGCCAGTTTGCAAGGTGGCACCTTCAAAAGAGGAGCTGTCTCAGTGAAACATAAGTAGGTGGTTTCAAGAGGCAGGGCTCTTACAATGGGGTGCCTCAACCCTTGAACTGTTTAAGGGGAAAAAAAATTCTAGACCTATCTTCCTGTCTTCCTGTGCTCTGTTGTTTTGCAATTTAACTGGTGCTGAGAATCATGCTGTTATTTTGTAATTTAAAGTTTAGAACTGATGTGTTCATGATTTTGTTTTAAATGAATAAGATCAGAAGCTATCTTGAGAACTTGTGTGCTTAAGAATGCAGGACATAAGTAAATAACACCTGTCACTTACAATGTATGTTTCGGTACAATTTGGCCACCTTCCTTAAATACAGGAAAGAAAAATGCATTTACCCTGCCTTGTCAGTGTAATGCTTATACTCTGGATCTTGGCCCATACACCTCATCTCACTGATAGTCATGGGCTTAAGCGTGCCATTAAAGGACACTAGATTACTCTTAAGAGTAAAGATGCTTTGTTTTCTCTTTATAGAACAACAAGATATAGACTTGGACATTGAATTTGATGTACATCTTGGAATTGCCCATACTCGATGGGCCACCCATGGGGAACCCAACCCAGTGAACAGCCATCCACAGCGCTCAGATAAAAACAATGGTGAGATATGGGTCTGGTCAGGCAGCATCTTTCTCTGGGTGTTTGGAATGAGATGGCTTTACTGACCTTGCAGAAGGTGCTGTGGAGTATTTTGTAGGGTGGTTTGTGCTATGGCTCCATGGTGCAGAGTGGTAAAACAGCAGTACTGCAGTATTGTGATCTGAACTCTCTGCTCACGACCTGTCCCAGCGAAAGCTGGTTCAGGTAGCCAGCCCAAGGTTGACTCAGCCTTCCATCTCTCCGAGGTTGGGTAAAATGAGTACCCAGCTTGCGGGGGGCGGGGGAAGTGTAAAAGACTGGGGAAGGCAAAGGCAAACCACCCCGTAAAAAGTCTGCCATGAAAATGTTGTGAAAGCAACGTCACCCCAGAGTCAGAACCGACTGGTGCTTGCACAGGGGACCTTTCCTTTTTCTTGTCCTATGGACTATTTTGTAGGGTGGTTCTAAACTTTGTGTGGAGAAGAGAGGGTTATATGTGACTTCAGGCAGCAAGAAACCAAAAGTCAGCAAAGCAGCTGAACTTTTCACCATTAAATGGTCTTTAAACAAAAGTCTAGTCTTGCATGTAGCAATTTCATAAATGGAAACTATTTTAAAATGTAGCTTTAAAAAAAAAAGCTGAATGATTACAGAATAAATCCCTTGGAGATTTTTTTAAAAAAGGTTACATTTGAGTGCTAGATGACTAGATTGTGAATCTGTAATTTGGGGTATGGTAATTCGCCATGTAGTGACCTGTTAGTACTTGCAATAAGGATACCACATCACTAAAGTCCCAAGAATGAGAAATAATCCCTTGTAAAAAATTAATGGACATTATAAATCTGTTAATGTCTGTACTCTTAAGAACACACAACTGTAACTGAACTGTAGTTTACCCTCAGACTTTGCTAATGCAGCCTGTTTAATATCCTCAATTATAATTTTTGGCTTAGTACAGAAAATCATTTTGAGTAATGGCCCACAAAGAGGATGGCTTATATTCTCTTTTACATTAGGAAATTGATCTGTAAATGGGATAAAAGTACATTACTGTTGCACTTGGATACAACAGATAACATAGAGTAGTTCAGAGTTAGCCAACCAAATGGGGACAGTCTGAGGCCAAGCTTTCATCACTTTATGAAATCACATTGTCCTTATTAGGTGTGCTTGTGATTTGTCAGGTTACCTTCAGGATTCTGGTTTCTGCTGTTGGGTCTGCCATTTGTAGGATGTTTTGCATTGGAACAAGTCAGTTGGTGGTTATTTTGCAAGAAGAAGACAGGGGCACTTTGATCTTGAAGGACATACTAAAATAGCAAAGCAATTGATGTGTTCTCTCCTTTCCCTTCCTTCAGAATTTATTGTTATTCACAATGGCATTATTACAAACTACAAAGACCTGAAAAAATTCTTGGTAAGTAAAACTTATATTGCTACGTTGTGGGTTGAAATTTTAAAAGTTGAATCTCCTTTTTTATTGACATTTGTTCCAAATCATGTCAAAATTCTTTTGGTGCTGGGAGGGAAAGTGTTTGTGTGGCCCAGCAGCTACAACAGACACCTTTTAAGTATCTAATTTATGGATTTCTGATAGAAATTATAGGGTGGGTAGATTGTAAGTTTCTTGAGCTGGGAACATAAAGTGCCATGCACGTTAATCATGCCAAATTATTAAAACAAATACTGCCATAACCTTAATTTATTTTAGCTTAATTTATTTCCATGCCTATAGTATCTCTCATGCTTAAAGCATCTGTTTGCATTAAATGTATAATAGATTAATGGACCACAAGAAGCTGTCTTGTAGCAAATCACAGCTTTGGTAGGTCCAGTTAAATTGCCTACTGTGGCTGGCAGCAGTTCTCCAAGTCTCAGACAAATTTTGTACTATATGGATCTTCTTCGTGGTCTCTGTGCAGTCCCACACATGCAGTCATTTTTTTAATATGTATTAAAACAGGAAGATATTTGTTAGAAGAGTAATTGAGGAAATATGCCGCTGATAGTATGACTGTTACAATAGTATCTTGTGGATTTCTCTCCATTTGAACCATGTTACTGTATTTCATATGATTACAGTTTGCAAAATTCCATACACCCCTACTCTGCTTTGGCTGATAATAATCCTCCTTATTTTTCTTTCAGGAAAGCAAAGGGTATGAATTTGAGTCTGAGACTGATACAGAAACGATTGCTAAGCTTGTCAAGTACATGTATGACAACCGTGAAAGTGATGATATCAGTTTTACCACTTTAGTAGAAAGAGTCATCCAGCAGCTGGTAAATTGAGATTTTTAGTAAAGCATTTTGGTCCCATAGAAAACAGCCTGATGCCACATTTTACTAAATGTACCTTGGGGCTTCAGGAAATGTCTGGCTTGATTGTCAGTGTAGGGTGGAATGATTTTGTTCACTGTTACTTCACTAAGTAGTGTGAGCTGTACTTTTGATTTTGCTCTTTCATCAAACAGGTTAATTAAGGAGTTTAGAGAACCCTGCATGAAGGAGAATGTTTTCTTACTAATGCATGATATGTGTATATGCATGAGTTTTTATGTACATAAGGGCAACTGTTAAGATAATGAGATAAATATGAACATATTTATTTACTTCATTTATATAATCCCCTTTTCTTGCTGAGACTCAAGGAAGATTACACAGTTTTAAACAATTGAATAAGAATGATAAAAAGGTAAAAAGCACTGGTTGTTTCTGACTCTGGGGTGACGTTACATCACGACGTTTTCATGGCAGACTTTTTACGAGATGGTTTGCCATTGCCTCCCTCAGTCATCTACACTTTACCCCCAAGCAAGCTGGGTAGTCATTTTACTGACCTTGGAAGAATGGAAGGCTGAGTCAACCTTGAGCCGGCTACCTGAACCCACTTATGCCAGAATCAAACTCAGGTCATGAGCAGAGCTTGGACTGCTGTACTGCAGCTTTACCACTCTGCGCCATGGGATTCTTCAATAAGAATGATAGAGAGCTGATAATAAGTAAGACTGAATTACAAAAATTAGAGATCAATACAGTAATATACTATGTATAAATAATGTGACAGAGCTGATCTGCAAAAAAGGGTGAACCATGCAGTAAACAGTGTAAATAATTTAAAAAGGAGGAAAGCAATGAAAACTAAATTTAACAGATGTTAGGCAATAGTATTTCCTATTATAAAAATGTCCTTCTGAACAGTTTTGTAGTACACATTTTATAGAATATTGAGTGCTTGGGAAATTTCCTGTGGAACATGCTGCTGCAAAGTATCAACTTAGTTTTGCAGAGGCTGCACTCATCTTCACTGGCCACCAACAGAGGTCTTCTGTAGCACATGGTTTCCTTAACCGATGGGAGCCTTGGACCAGAATTCTCCAGGCTCTCAGCTCTATCCTACACAGTATTGTTGTATCACACATAACCATCACGTGGTTATTGATATGTGATTTATAGAGATTCTGAATTCTCAGAAGAAAATTGTGTGCGTGTGCTTGAACAACGTGACCGAAATATAACTCAAGCATTTGTTTTCTCTCCACAAGGAAGGTGCATTTGCTCTTGTATTCAAAAGTGTTCACTATCCTGGTCAAGCAGTTGGTACCAGGTAAATACTACATCAGTACACTTTTCATGTCATCTGTCCATTTGAGGTATTTGCATCTGTCATATGGGTAGTCCCTCCCAGACTGTTTAGCCTAGAGTCAGGAAATTCTAGCTGTCCTATCCAGAACTCTGATTTTATCATTTGTTGTAGTGTTTCCTCTGCATTACAGACTCATTTTACAGTCCAGAAATTCTACAAACTAAAGGCATGTTTATGCTCCAAACCAATTTGTTTTATACCAAGTCAGTTGGCATGATTGATCCCGAAAAGTCCTTGGGAAGTCCTAACTACCCTTGTAAAATTAGTTTTCAGGAGATGAGAGAAAAACATGACTAAATCTATTGTATACCCTTACCACCTTATGCGTAGATATGATTTGCCAGTCAGACCCTATATAGAAGATGTAGGGCCCGTGATAAGTTAGGCCACCACTGTGAGTTGTGTTTTCAAGTGGTATGACAATTTTTTACTTTTGAATTCATTCCTAGCATAAGATCCAGTTGTGGATTTGTTTGCAGTGACAGCGTAATTTTGCTTGCTGCTTTCCATCATGTAATGTTCTCATCTTGCATGTTGCTTAGCAGTTACCTCTTGGTCCAACATAGTATACTGGGTTTATCCACCTTGGCCCCAAATGCTATTCTTGCTCCTTTTTCCTGTTGTACTTTGAGCTTACTACCTCCAAGGCACAGTTGTTTGACGCTGATTCGTATCAGAGTTTATTTATTTTTGGCTCTGCTTAGACTAAGCAGTTAGTAGTTGCTCATGGAGAAGCCACTAGTGGGAACATGCTCTCCCTCCCCAACCTTGCTATATCAAATTATGTTCACTGTCACTTATAGCTGGATGTTTTGTTTTCAGAAGGGGAAGTCCCTTGCTCATTGGTGTGCGAAGCGAGCACAAGCTTTCTACTGACCACATTCCAGTATTGTACAGAACAGGTAAATGCATGAAAGAGATGAGTTGGAGAGAGGTACCTGTATTTGGATTGTGGAGGACACATACTTTTGTTCTTAAGGTGTTGAAACACTTGTGGCAGCTAAATCTTTCCAAAGCTCATTTACAGTACAAACCTTTATTGGCTTTATAATAACTGAAGCACCATGATTTTCCCTCTAAGAATCCTGGGAGTGTTCTCCTTCTGCAGGGAACTTAGAGCAACATATATGGGGGTCATTTCCTCTTATCATTGCAGCAGTCTTTTGTGATATCTTAGGCTAAGAGTAAGTGACTGACAGTCTTATCCAGCAAGCTTTGTGGTTGAGTTGGGGGGGGTTTCTATTCTGATTCCCCCTGAATAATCTCCAGCATTCTGTTTGCAACACTGCCCTGCCACCCTATCACACTTTCTGACATCTGCAGTTGTAGTTATTACAGGATTCTGGGGGAAAGCATTTATGCTAAAGTACCCAACATTCTCTAAGGGTGGTGTGTAAGAGTTGTCCTATCCTCTGCTGTGTAATGGTGGTGCCTGGCATCATTGAGTGTAAAATACCTGCTATGACTTAAAACAGCAAAAAGTAATACTTGAACTGAGTTTAAATTGAAGTATGCTTTCTGTTTGTATTAACTGTGTTTTTTATGTTAACAATTCTTTTTGTTTCCAATGACTCTGAAATTGTTTTCCATGTTACAATTTCAGCCACACAATGTGTAGATTATTCTTTTGATGGAATATCCATAAAACGGGAGGAAGGTGCCTATGACATAATACTTCATTCTTCAAGTTGTCCTGATCTTAGAAAATTAATTTAAAATGTGCCCCGTCTCTTTAGTATGTAGCTTGCTGCTTTCCATTCAAAAGGATGACCATATTTCCCACTGCATGTTTTATCCCTGTTTTTGACATCTAGTAAGTGCATCTTGCTGTTGTTGAGTTTCTTTACTGTCCAACCAATACCTGGCTTATGATCACCAGCTTTTTCAGTTGGATTGGTTGGAATCTGCTTCAGTGAGAAGCGTCTGTTGTGAGCATTGCCTGCAAAGATCAGTTTAAAGAATAAGTTGTAAAAAGGGAAAAGAGAGAAAGCTGCATGGAATAAATTGAAAATCTCCACATAGGTGTATTCCACTTCTATGTCAGGGAGTCCTAACAGCAGAAGCAAATTCTGTTCTTTCACTCATTAAAACAGCAGTATTGGACTGGCCGATTGACAGCTTGAGTGATTATTTTATAGCCTGATCTTTGATTCCACTTAATATCTAGTTGGGTCATAAATAAGACTTTCTTCAGCCAGCATTGCTTTGTTCTTTCCTGAGAAGGGGGCATGCACACAAGCATGCACCCTTATCTGTATCCCAAATGGCTTTTGAAACTCTTCCTATACTAAATTTTTATTTTGAATTTTCAGTAGAGATACAGAAGTTTTACTAATATGAATACTGTAAATATTTCTTATTAAATGTACAAATATGTAAGAAGGGTAGTTTAATGCATTATAACATGAGAGTATTTCATGAGAAGTGTGTGTGTGAGTGTATTAGCTATATTGGACCTTTAAATAGTCACAATATATTATTGTGACTATTTAAAGGTCCAGTGTAGCCTCAACTGAACAACATAGCCTCCAAACTCTTCCAAATGGCTTTTGAAACTCAAAAGCGATGGAAGTTTGCAGACTTGTTAGGGCACTCATCTGATCTTAAAAATTCTGTGCCTTGATCTCCACATCTGTGTTACACATGCACCTGAATCAAAGCAGTACAGCTGAAAAAGGCTTACATGGTGCAGCAGGCATCATCATTCAAGAGGAAGTATTTCTATTCCTGCATGAGAGAGAAGCAGGGATGCTTCTTCTAAAATGAGTCTTACCACCCAGAGTTGTTGTATAAAGATAATGATTACTTAGTGACATCTTTTTAATCAGTTGAAAGGCTTTTCATTGGCAGTTTAAAACATTAATAGAGAAAATTTGCAGCTATCAGGGCTGGCGGTTTTCAATCTCCAATCTATAGTGATGGACCAAAAAAGCGTAATACACTTATAATGCCACCCTCCGGCCAGGTGCTTGATTTCTTAGGCACTTTTCAAGGATGCAGAAGCAAATATGGACACCTGTCCCTCTGTAGCATACACACACCAGCTACTAAGTAGTGTTTTTTGTGTTAACAACAAAATGTCAAAAGCAGATGAGATTTCTTTTAACAATTTTTTTTGCCATCAAGTCAAGCTATCTTCTGGTGACCCCTACTGGGACTTGAAGGTAAGGGACATTCAGAGGTGCCTTGCCATCACCCTCCTCTGCGTCACAACCCAGGTATTCCTTGGAAATCTCCCGCCCAAATACTAACCAGGGCTGGCCCTGCTTGGCTTCCGAGATGGTTGCCTGGGCTATCCAGGTCAGGGCCAGATTAGATTGTTTTGATGGAAAGCAGTAGCAACATAATAAAGAGCTGCAGTTTCTGATAATGATCTGCATGTGATAATCAAGTATTGGTGGGTAGGGGCTTTGCATTTAACAAAAGGGTCTCTGATCCTTCTTCTGGTTTCACAGCCTTCTGCTGATTGAATTGGAAATCTGGGCTGCTTCCACATGGATGTCTTGCTCTAGTTCTGTGTCTAAACAAGAGCAGAGTATTTTGTGGGGGAGCTTCCAAACAGTTACTCATCATCCACTTTCTGTGCTTCCTTCTGCTTTGCTGCAGTCTCTATCAAACCTGGTTTGATATGATATTTTGGGAAGGCTTTCCATGCCACGTGGATGGAGAGGTGTGCATTTTTGCAGGATCTGCCCACTTCAGCTCCATTTTCCCTTAACCTCAGTCCCCAATGGCTGTCATCTCCCCCCACCTACCACCAGAGGGCTTTTTCAGGCTTTAAAAAAATCCGTAATTGACAAATTGCTGTAGTAGCTTCACACTATAGGTCAGTTACTGGTTGCATCCAAATGGTTTTTGCTGCAGGCAGGCAGCTGGATGCCCTTGCTTTTTAAGGGGAACTGTCATGTTCATTCCAAGTACAACTCACTGGGCTTTTGGAGATTCTTGTTTAAACTGGAGCAAAGGAAAATCTTCTTGTGTTCTGTCTTAAATGGCAAGTGTGGAAGTTCTACTGACAGCCAGTCTATCTTCAAAATGACAGAACTCAGCTCTGTTTCTCCTTCAAGCCTTTATACAGACTTTCCCCCTCTATTCACAGCTGAACCACAGTGTTCCTTTAACTGTAGCTCAGCTGTGAAGAAAGGGAGAGTGCCAGCCTTGATAGCATTGAGCCCAACTGAAGAGGGTTCAGGGGAAGCAGTGAGCAATATAGTGCCTGAGGACAGTGCCCCATCCACATCCACCCTGCCTACTGCTGCAGGGGTGTGCTTTCATACCCCTGTGTGGAAGCAGTTACCTTGTTTGTTTTTTAAAGTCTGAAAAGCCCTCTGGAGACTAGGAAAGGAATGGCAGGCTATAAAGACATTGGGGCAAAAAAGCACAAAGAAAATGGTGTGACTGCATTTGCAGCAAGCAGCAAAGAGAACACCATTGAGAATTGTTCCCAAGTGGAAGCAGCCCTCCACGCAGGTATGAGGAGTTCTGACTTGCTGGGGTCCCAGACCTGGCTCAGTATTTTTGGCAGTATCAACATGAAAGCATTGTTTAATGCAAGCCTTTAGAATGTGTTTGGCCAGTTATCATTTTGAATTCTGATAGCTTTATTTTAAGCTTAATTGGAAAATGAGAGCAAATTAGGTTGGTAGAAATAATTTCAAGTGCTAGAGAAAGTGTATGGGCTTGACATGGTGACAAGTTGCATAATTTGTTCACCTTTTTGAAAAGAAGAGCAACTTATTCCGTAGTTCTGTAATATTGCTTACCCCTTTGTTCTTCATAGAATGCTAAACTATTTTCTTCATAGAAGAAATTAGAATGCTAAACTATTCTGAATGCCAAGCAAAATATTTTAGCTTTCTTGACTCCTACGTAATCTTTATCACTAAGAGATGCTTCCTGGTAGCACATTTTTTTAAGGAAAAAAAATACTGGCTAGGTTTGTAACAGACCATTTGGTCATTGATTTCTCTAAAAATGTTCACCAGTTCAGTTGAAAATAATTTCCTTCTGCTAAGATATGATTCATAGGCTGAATACTTAGAGAAGCCCACTTGTCTTCAGTGGAACTATCTTGATATAAGTGGTTTGAAAGATCATACCCTCAAAGGCAGCCACAGTCAACAACTGAAGCAAAAAATTGCCATGGCCAAATTGAAATCTTAGACTGGGAACCTGCCCCCCTGTCTTAATAAGAATTTTATGTGTTGTTCTTTTTAAAAAACCAACAAGCACTACTAATATTTAGTATTTACCTAGTACTTCAAAATGCATAGATATGTTATCACAATAATCCAAACAATGGCTTTATACAATAGGCCATTTTCTAAAATCTCCATACTGAGGCTGAAAGTGAGGGGCAATTGCCTAAGGCCACCTGGTGTGTTAGTGGATATAATATCTGAACTGACAACCTCCCATACCACATCTAATAAAGCTTTCTAATATTGAAGGAGAAAACAAAAAGGGAACTTTAAATGTTATGTGCTAAACTACTTCAGAATCGCACCGCTGAAGGCCTGGATTTGGATGCATGAATTAAACATGTACACTCAAAAATGCGTAGATTACCTCTCACTTGAAAAATGCCTTTCTTTTCAACTCTCTGTCAATTCTCGCTCTTTATTTTTACCCCAAGCACAATCTACTGAGAGGCCTTTTGTGCATTATGCATCAAAGACATCTTCCATTTTGTTGTCAATAGAATTTGCACAGATAATATTCCTAGTGGGTTGTGTCAGTGATGTCTTAAAATGTAAAGCTTCATGTTGGTACTGTGACTTGGTGACTTTGGGCAAATCATATCCAAGCGATGTGCTCTCTTTTGCTTTGGATTGGTGCACATAATTACAACAGCTAATGAAGTTTCCAACACTGCAGGTAAAGACAAGAAAGGAAGCTGCAGCCTCTCCCGTGTTGACAGCACCACCTGCCTTTTTCCAGTTGAAGAGAAAGCCGTGGAATATTACTTTGCATCCGATGCCAGGTCTGTGGCACCTACTTAGTTAACAAAAATGACCCTGTGGCTGCTTTCCACATTGGGTATTGGAGTGGAGGTTGAGCAAGGGGTTAATGCAGAAGTGGACCACTCCAGCAGTGAGGATCAGGGAGGAGAATATAGCATGAACCAAAGGTTCTTTATCAGTGTGCAGTTTATGCTATTGGAACATGACACATATCACCTGAGAGTTAGGTTTGATTGGCCCATGTGGGAAAATGAGATGGGAATGGGGTGGAAGAGCCCTAGCTTGTGGTACAGTGGTTTCTACCACTTCAGGTTGCGTATGGAGCACCACATTTTGTAATGATCCCATATGTTTAAAAAGCTCCCTGCAGGTGAAAATTAACATAGTAGGCCAAGAACAGGAGATCTCAACCTTTTCTCTGCTGTACTAATTTTTTGTTTGCATGGAGTTTTTTATGCCTTGGAATGTTCAAAGCTGAAACCAGCCCCGCCCCCCCACACACACACTGGTGGCAGTTTGTTTTACTATCTTAGAGCTCTACCATTACATTATCCTACATATGCAAACCAGTCTTTAATTAGTGGACTACTGGAGTGCAGTAGGGATTAGTGGTAATTTATATAGCAAACAATAGTGCTATAGTGCATCCATAGATAAACTTCATGTTTAGCCTATCTTATAGGAGTTATAAGGACGTCACTCTGAAGTTCTCAAAGACAACATGGGAAACCAGTGTGGCAAACACATTCTATCTCATGTAAAACAGCAGGAAAAATTTTATGCTGAGGAAGGTCTAGTTTACTAGCCTAGTTTATGAACATCTCTAGCATCTGGTATGTTTTCAGATGGAGGAATTATTATAAATCATAGAGCAGATATGTGATCATGTGTTTTTCATCGAAAATGACCTGGGGTCTTGATGAATTGTATGGGATCTGAAAACCCCATATTAGACTGTAGACTGCATCATCATCAGTGGTTACTACTGTCATCAGTGGTTGCTTTAGCTTCCTTATCACTCCCATCATTTGGCACCATTCTCAACTTTTTTATAGTGCAGTTATTGAACACACCAACAGAGTGATTTTTCTAGAAGATGATGATGTGGCAGCTGTTGTGGACGGCCGTCTCTCCATCCATCGAATCAAACGCACAGCTGGTGATCATCCTGGCCGTGCTGTTCAGACCTTGCAGATGGAACTTCAGCAGATCATGAAGGGTATGCTTTTGTGACCAGGACTTTCCAAACAGCCAATCCCTGTGAGATAGTCCCAGTCTCCTTTGTAGCCCTTCTGTTTTTTGGCCTGCTGTGTACTTGCTCTCTCAGCCATGGATTCTTTATTTCCTTTCAGCCAGGCTTGGCCATGTGTGAGAGGGACCAGGCAGAAGGGACTGTTTGCCCCTTCATATCTCTGGCAGGCTTCCTTTTGGCACTTAGTGGAGGGGGGGAGGCTGCCACCACACTTTAGGGAACCCTATGTTGTGGATTTCCTCCACTTAAATGGGAGACCACTTCCTGCCACTTGGGAGTTAAGTATGGAGAGTAGAACTGAGCATTGTTCCTCTTAGTAACCAAAACATATTTTAGTTTCCAGACTGGCCCTCAGTGGGCTGTAAAGTCGTAGTTTTAGAGATTGGAACTGGCTGCACTCTCCTTGTCCCTTCCCACTTGTTCAGGATCACTTTTTAACACAGATTTTTTTGAAACCATTCTAGACCAGGTGTCTTTCTGATTTCTAACTGTTAATATTCACTGTTTATCCCTCACCATGCTATAATTGAGACTGTAAGTTCTTGTTCAGTGACTAGCACACTACACACCATAGCAGAAGTTAAACTATACATTCAGCCTTCCGGTCTAGTTTTTTCCTTACGATGGAGAACCGTGAAATTGTCCCTCCCGCCCCCCCCCACACACACACACTGTGTTATCTTGTGCTGGGGTGATGTTATCAACAGAATCAAAGTTACAGTTGTGTTTCTCACACAGTAAAGCTTTTGTTTCTTAAAGGTAACTTCAGCTCATTTATGCAGAAGGAAATTTTTGAGCAGCCAGAATCTGTTGTTAACACCATGAGAGGAAGAGTCAACTTTGATGACTACACTGGTAAGTTGCAGGGTTTGTAATACTCTTGCTGAGGAAAGCATACTTTTTTTTCACCATCTGCCAGAGTTACATTGTCTCCTTTCTCTTTTCCTACAGGCTATTTAGTAGGTAGAGCTACACTTGATACTAACCCGCTTGATAGTCAGTAAGCACAGTTAGCCACCTTTCTCTCTTTATCTTCCCTGGGGTGGTATCTCTTGAAACCCATTATATCAGGCCTTTCTCCTTAGCTGGGGGAAGGGTATATCATCTTTAAACCAACAAAATAACTTTGACGATCATTGTTGATACATGTTTGTCTCTTTTGTTCAGTTAATTTTCAGTGCTAGAAATAATATCTAAACCGTTCTGTCTATATTTGTAACAGTTAATCTTGGGGGCTTGAAAGATCACATTAAGGAGATCCAGAGGTGCCGTCGTCTGATCCTTATTGCTTGTGGGACGAGTTACCATGCTGGTGTTGCAGTAAGTGGCTGGCCCTGGATCTTTAAGCAGCATTTCTGGCATATTTAACATGTGATAATTTGGAGACAGGAATTACTGTCTGGCCAAACAACTGAAAATTTTGTTCTTCAGGTGCATTAGTTGATTCAGTTTTGATAATGGAATGCCATGCTGAAAATAGAAGCAGCACACAAGGGACTTTATAATGTTCAAAAATAAAATATTTTATTCAATGTAGAGGGGGAAAAGTCAGGTGAAAACAGTGTTAAAATGTCTGAGGTGAATCAAATATAACTCTGAGGTGATTTATAATCACAAACTCCAGTTTACATGTTTCCAGTTCTTAAGCTTTTCACAAAGTCTTAGAATCTTAGAGATGGGAGGCTTTTGTTTCAGTGTTTCCTAAACACTCTAGTATACTTTCCTGAGTTTAACTGACTCTTCAGGTTTCAGAAGCAGGGATACAGTATCAAGTACCCAGATCCCTTATCTGAACAGTCTAGGGAACACTCCACTCTTTTGAGCTAGCTCCCTTTCAACTGGGTAGGGAATCTCTTCTCTAGAAAATGTGTCCCTTTTTCTAGCCCAAATGGGGGTCATCACTGATCCACCCACTCTTCTTTCTCAGTTGCTATGAAACTATTTTCTGCTAGAGCTACTCTTTCCTCATTCAGAGTTAAGCTTTCCGCAGTTAGGGCTGAACTCAAAACTGAGTTCTCTTCAGCAGTCGGTTCAAAGTCTTTCTTCTCAGCTGACCGTATCCACTCCAATTCTTTTGAGCTGTCAGTCACTCAAGGCTCTCTGGTTCTGTGAGGCATTAACCCTTCGCAGTCCATTACATGTTTATACAGCACTTAGGAGCTTTTAAAGTACAGTCCATCGCGCAAGTTGACTAAAGTTTAAATTGCATGTTACAACTTATGTGTAAGGTCTGGTTTCCCCTGACCCGACCTTGACTTTGACAGTCAGACTGCAGGAGCACCAGTCCCTCAGCTTGCTGAAGGACCACACTGGGGAGGGGAGAAATGGCTCAGGACAGGGGCTATACATAGTCCCTCAATACCCACAGGGGATGGGGGCAAGAGGAACTCCAGAGACCACTCTGTTAACCTGCAAAGCAGAGTGGAGGAAGTGAAAGCTTCCTGAGAGGGACAGGGTTCTACACCATTGTTTTGCAGTTAGTTGTACTGGAAGTTCTAAAATTGTAACAAAGAAGGTCTGGGAGGGGGGAATGGAGCAACAGGGTGGGCAGTAGAATGCAGTGATTGAGAGGGTTCTTCGAATACCAAGAATAAATCAGTGAACAAATGGGCTCAGTAATGGCAAGAGAGGCAATGTGGAAGTATCTGGAATTTCATTGTTGGAACTTGGTCCTGTCATAGTGCCAAAGCCAAATTCTTCATCTTTGAAATGGGAACATTTTATTTATTTTATTTTATTTATATCCCGCCCTTCCCGCCGAAGCAGGCTCAGGGCGGCTCACAATATAAAAATATAAAAACAACCAGTTAAAATCAACCACTCTGAGGGTGGTTACGCAGAAGGACCATAAAGAAGGACCATGTGACTTCTAAAGGATCTATGGAAGTGGTTATTTATAATCTAAGAAACTTCAAGAAAGATATCCTTCATCAGGCATCTGTCATGTTCATGTGCAAGTAATGTCTGTGCTGGACCAAGATCAAAGTACCCTTTCAAGCAGTGGAACTTGATTAAATCAAGTAAATTATGTTTTAATCTATAATAAGTTTTTTTCCTTGAAGTTTTGTACTCCAAAGGCTCTCCAGTTGTGGGAATGCTTGAACAATGTTTAGGATTGAAGATATGGTGACTTTTGTGGGGCGGGGGAGTACCCAAAGTGAAAAGTCAAACAACATTACTTTTCCTTTCTTTTTTTTAATAATGTCAGGATGGAGGTTGGTGTCAAGTCTGCTATGAATTACTCAATACCTGTATTAAGTTTGGTTCTGAAGTGAAGGAGTCTGGGTACTTTACAGTGTACACCGATTGCTGCTAGCTCACTTTCCTGCCCCCTCACTAGAGAAGCCTTTGTTGTGTAGTCTGCTTTGAAATGCTAACCTGTGAATAAGATAAGGGCGCCTTCCCAGCCTTGCTCTCTGTGGGAGAGGCTCCGGCCTGGGAACGAAGGGAGTAGCATCCTAGTGCGAAAATGTGTTGCATAGATTACCCCCACCGTAGGAATTCCTTTCATCTATACCTTAAATGCTGGTTTAGAGCCTATGTATTTTAGTCCTTCAATCTTTGCCATGGTCTCTAGTTCTGTTTACAATAAACTTGCTGCTCTGTTTCACCAAGAGACTCGTTATTGAATTCAGCCGACTTGACATTTTGAAGGACTCCCCTATCTTGGAGTTCAACCTTTCCGGCAACTGAAAATGCGATGTCCGAACAGTCTCCGGAGAACGGAGAACTCCCAACCAGAGTGGAGGGGGCCGAGACACCCTGGCACATCCATACGGCCAGAAGGACCGCGGCCTCCCCCCCCCCAGTTTCAGCTGGTG
Source organism: Heteronotia binoei (assembly GCF_032191835.1). NCBI lineage: Eukaryota > Metazoa > Chordata > Lepidosauria > Squamata > Gekkonidae > Heteronotia > Heteronotia binoei. The sequence continues at coordinate 48,062,482 of NC_083234.1, read as the reverse complement.
GTGACCCCACGGCAATACCAGCCAAGGACCTCCACCACGCTGATGGATCAAGCCCCGATCCGACGGGAGGCGATCATGACCCGCCACACCAAGCGGGTCCAACTGGCCGAGGCCGCCGCCGCCAACCCGGGCGAGACGAGCGAAGGCGCCGGAGCTGCGGGGACTCAAGACCCCGGGAGTGGAGGCGAAGGGGCCGAGTGCGGAGCGGATGACGGAGGGGCGAGACCCAAGGACCAGACCGATGAGGATTACGAAACGTTTCGGGCGATGGTCCGCAGGGAGATTGACGGGGCGGTGAGAGACCTCAAGGACCAGATGCAGACCCTGACCGCGCAGCTGGGCAGAGCGCTGGGGGTGACCGGGGCTCGCCAGCAGCAGCCAGCCCCGGCGGGTCCGCGGGGACCCCCGGCTCAACCGGGCCCTGCCGCCCCTCCACCCGGAGCGGCCCCGCAAGCCCCAGCGGCGCCCCCTCCTGCCCCGGTCAGACAAAGAGACCTGGGGGGAGGCCGGGAGCTGGACGCCACGTTTGATGGAGACCCGGAGGAAGTGAACTACTTCGCGATCCAGGCGAACAGCTACATGTACTACTGGGGGGACCTATTCCCTGATGAGATGAGCCGCGTGGACTACCTCGGGTCGAAGCTGCGGGGCGCAGCAAAGAAGTGGTATGTGAGCCTATGCGAAACTAACAGCCCGGTCCTCCACTTCGTAAACACCTTCGTGCAAGCCCTACTGACCCAATACGAGGACCCCCTGCAAGAAGCCCGAGCGCTGGCGGCGCTGCGGAACATGAAGCAAGGGGCCCGATCCATCCGAGAGTACGCGGCCGACTTCCAGGCCAACGCCGCCCGGGCTCGGAATTGGAACGAGGTGATGAAGATCGAGCACTTCACCAATGGGCTGAACCCGAGCATCCTGGATAGGGCGCTCACGCAAGCCAGCCCCGATACCCTGGTGGGGTGGATTCAGCTGGCGGGGGAGGTGGAGACCAACCTGAAACGAGTGGCAATGCTGCGCCAAGCACTAGCCGCCGGCAGGGGAACGCCGAAAGCAGCCCCCGGGAAGGCTGAGCCACCGAAAGTCAAGAAGCCGGCGGCGGCTGCTCCGGGGGGGCCCCGACGTTGTTTCCGGTGTGGGGACCCCAACCATCTGGCCTCCGGCTGCCCCCAACCAGCCACCGGGGCTGCCCCATCGCAGGGAGCCACCCGCCCGGGCACCCCCGGCCCCAAAAAGACCACCGGCCGCCCTAAGGATGCGGCGAAGGGCAGCGCGCTCCTAGTGCAAGAGGACCTGCAGGAGGAGGAGGTGCGTCTGTCCGAGGAGCTGGCCGAGCTGGCGTGGGAAGAGGAGCCGGCGGGAAACGACGCCGACCTGCTTTGAACGGTGCCAGCCAGCAGGTCGACCGGGAGGAGGCACCACTAACGGTGAGACCCACGGGAAGGTTGTACTTTATAGTGGTCAAATTGTTGAACCCAAAGCTAAAAAGGTTCCTACAGATCCGGGCCCTCATAGACTCGGGCTGTAATAGAGAGCTGATTTCCCCCAAGGTGGTGGAGGCTCTGGGGTTGGAACGCTTTCAACTGCCCCACCCCATGCACTTTGAACAGATGGATGAGTCAGTAATGGGGGGGGAACCCTGCACGCAAGAGACTGAGCCGTGCCCCCTGGGGATTGAGGACCACTGGGACTCAGAGACGTTTGTGATCGCGCCCGCCTGCGGCTACACCGTGGTCCTGGGAGTGGGATGGTTGGAGAAGCACGAGCCTCTCATCCGCTGGAGAGCCCAAACCATCAGATTTCCCGACCCAAGTTGCAGCCAGCACCTTTGGCAAGCGGCATGGGGGCCACGAGCGCCAACCGCTCGGGAGAGGGCGTGCGTCCTGGTGGAAGAGGTGCACCATGTCCCGGACGCCTACCGCGACCTAATGGAAGTGTTTAGTGAACGGGAGGCCAACCAGCTACCCCCCCACAGGAGCACAGACTGTGCGATAGAACTGATCCCCGGGGAAAGCCTTCCCAGGGCCAAACTCTACCAAATGGGGTGGGCTGAGAAGAAGGAGTTGCGTAAATTTCTAGACCTGAACTTGAAAAGGGGGTTCATCAGACCCGCGACAGCCCCCCACGCGGCCCCCGTGTTGTTTAGAAAGAAGAAGGACAACAGTCTTAGGCTTTGCACTGATTTTCGCGGGATTAACGCGATTTCCATGTCAAACGCCTACCCCATCCCCCTCATCAAAGACCTGCTAAGCACGGTGGCGGGGGGGGAAATTTTCACAAAGCTTGACCTGCGGGACGCGTACTTCCGAGTGCGCATCAAAGAGGGGGATGAGTGGAAAACGGCGTTCAACACACCGATGGGACAATTTGAATACTTGGTCATGCCGTTTGGATTGCAAGGGGCACCGGGGGTGTTCATGAATTTCATAAATGATGTATTGCGGAAATTTCTGTACAAGGGGGTGGTGGTGTACCTTGATGACATCATTATTTATTCTCAAGATGAACAGTCCCATGTGAAACTAGTGAGGGAGGTGTTGGCCACCCTGCTGAAGCACCAGCTCTACGCCAAGTTGTCCAAATGCGAGTTTCACCGCACGGAACTAGATTATTTGGGCTTCCGGGTGTCTGGGGACGGGCTGGCCATGGATCCAGCCAAAGTTCAGGCAGTTTTAGAGTGGGCCCCCCCGAGGACACGTAGACAGCTCCAAAGTTTCCTCGGTTTCTCCAATTTCTATAGGGCATTCATTGAGGGGTTTGCCCAGATCGCTCTGCCCCTAACAGACCTCCTGAAGACGAAAGGGAGGGGGGAAGAGGCAAAGCGACCAGGGGCCAGGCTGAATTGGACACCGACTTGTCAGGCGGCTTTCGACCGGCTTAAACAACTGTTCACAAGCGAGCCGGTCTTAAGCCACCCAGATGAGCGGAAGGGGTTCGTGGTCCAATGCGACGCCTCCGATGTCGCCGTAGGAGCCATTCTCATGCAAAGGGATGAGGAGGGGAAGCTCAGACCCTGTGCTTACATTTCGCGAAAGTTCTCGGAGGAGCAGAGGAACTGGTCGGTGTGGGACAAAGAGGCCTTCGCTGTCATGTTTGCACTAAAAACTTGGAGGTCCTGGTTGGAGGGAGCCAGGGTGCCCTTTGAGATATGGACGGACCACAAAAATTTAGAGGCCCTAACAGGGAAAAGGAAATTGAGTGAAAAACAAATCAGGTGGGCGGGCTTCTTCTCCAAATTCGATTTCACCCTGAAGCACATCCCGGGGACCCGCAATTTTCTAGCAGACGCCCTGTCCAGGCTCCCACAGCATGAGAGCCAGAGGGAGGAGGTGATAGACTCCCTGATTCCCCCCACGCAAGTGGCGGCTATGGTTACCACCCGCTCACAGAGAAAAAAGGAATTGAGTGGGTTAAGCAAAGAACGAATCGCCCTAGAGGCCGAACGGGAGGGAGGTGGGCGGCCAGAGGGGTTGCAGAAAAGAAAAGATGGTCTTTGGTACAAGGGAGAGAAACTGTACGTCCCGGAAACCTTAAGGAAAGAAATTCTCCAACTGTGTCACTGCTCCAAGCTAGCTGGGCACTTCGGCTATGTCAAAACCTTGCACTTGGTGCACCGGCAGTTCTGGTGGCCGTCTCTAAAGAAAGATGTGTCGGACTTTGTGGCTGGTTGCCCGGTGTGTGTGATGGCAAAAAAGAGGGGGGGGGGAAACCCCAGGGCTCCTACAGCCGTTAGAAACAGCGAAACGGCCATGGGCCGTGGTGTCCATGGACTTTATAGTCGAGCTGCCACCCTCCCGGGGGAAAACAGTCATACTGGTGGTAGTGGACACGTTTTCAAAACAAGCCCACTTCATCCCCTGCAGCCAGTTACCCACAGCCAAGAAACTAGCAGCTTTATTTTTCGACCACGTGGCCAAACATCACTCCATCCCTGACAAGGTCATAAGTGACAGGGGCCCTCAGTTCGTTGCCACCTTCTGGCGGGAGTTTTGTAAACTATTAGGGATGGAACAGGGGCTAAGCTCTGCCTATCACCCCCAGACGGACGGACAGACAGAGAGAGTGAACGGGGTGCTAGAGCAGTACCTACGGTGCTTTGTAAGCCTACGCCAATCAGACTGGGTGGACCTCCTCCCCTTCGCAGAATACGCTTACAACAACAGCGCTCACAGTTCCACCAAAGCATCTCCCTTTGCAACAGTGTTTGGGTATGAGGGGAAGCCGATCCCCATGTTGCCAGGGGGGGAGGGATTGACGGGCTCAAGTTTCGAGCAATGGTGGCAAGGTCCCAGCCAATGTTGGCCAGCCATACAAGAAAACCTGAAGCTGGCCAAAGAGGCGTATAAAAGACAGTATGATAAAAGCCATGTGCCAGTCTGGGACTTGAAGGTGGGGGACTCTGTATTTCTGTCAACAAAAAACCTGCCTCTGGCACAACCGTCTAGAAAGTTGGCTTTTAAGTTCCTAGGGCCATTTAAGATCAAGCGGGTAATCAACCCGGTGACAGTAGAGCTAGACCTTCCCCCTGCTCTTGGTAAAGTCCACCCTGTTTTTCATTGCAGCCTACTGCGCCGATCTCCGGGGCCGTCCAAGTGGCACTCGCAAGATTCACCAACCCTCCCCTCGAAGGGGGAGTGCCGGAGCCTCTCGGGGCCCGAGTTGCTGAGCCATAAATGTGAATCGCCCTCCTCGCAAGGCCGCCCGGCAGGGGAGGGGGCCTAGGGGGGGCAGTATGTCAAGTCTGCTATGAGGGGGGGGCGTGGCGTCGCACGCATAGGGAATGGACGCCTGAAAACAGAGCTCCTTACTTACCCCTGCCAAATCCACTTAAGCAAGCGCCCAGCGTTGTTGTTTGTTTTCTTTTTTTTCTTTAATTAGTATGGGAACAGTAGATGGTCAAAAATCCAGATCAAAAAGAAACTCAAGGAACTCTGTGAAAGACTATTTTCCCAAAAAGCCTAAGGCTAAGGCCTCAGGAAAAGCAAGCAGCCCTGCAAGCAAGATGGCGTCGGGAGAAGGGGAAAACACAGCAGCAGACCTAGCTTCATTTCGTTCTGAGGTAATGGAGGCTTTTCAAAAACTGGAAAAAAATATGACTGACAAAATATCTGCCATGATCCAGCCCCTTTCTGCTCAGTTGGAGGGTTTCAAAACGTCCTTCGAGAAGGTGGCAGAGACTGCAGATTCTGCTTTTAACATGGCATGTGCTGTGCAGGAGGACACTCAGTATTTTTATAAAAGAGATGAATGGGCCACTGATAAAATTATTGCACTTGAGAACCAACTGAAAATGGGGAATGTTAAAATTCGCGGGCTCCCCGAGAACTCTGCCTCTCCCTCTGACCTAAAATCTCTTATAGCCTCCTGGCTATCAAAGGCATTGGGTTTTTCTGAATCTGATCTTTGTGCCCTGGAGGCTGCATATAGAATTGGCCCTTTGCGCACACAGAAAACTTCGTTGCCTAGGGACATTTTAGTCCGTTTCTCTTCTGCCTCAGTTAAATCCAAGCTGCTGCAAAAAGCCCGGGCTATAAATCCACTTCTGCTAGGAGATTACAACATCCAAATTCTACAGGATTTGTCTTCTGAAACCTTGCAAAGGCGGAAAATTTTGAAGCCAATTATTGAAATCCTGAACAGGGAAAACATCAGATATCGATGGGTTGCTTCGTACAAGCTGCAAGTTACTGTACAGGATCGGTCGTTTGTCGCTGGAGGCCTTGACTCAGGCCTAAGCATGCTGAGAGATTTGAATCTTCCTGTTCCCACCGGCCTTATAGAAGCAGTCTCACATGTTCACTCAATAACTTCAGACACTAGATGGCGTCGTGTGCCTATGAACCGTCCTGATCGGCCTGTTTCTCCTAGAAGCTAAACGCTGGAACTGTTGCTATGCAGAAATCTTCCCTTTTTTGTGTGGATTCTTGACGTCCCCCCCCCCTTTTTTTTTTTCCTGACATATAAGCTTTGCCTACTGAACTGCTGACTTATAAGCTTTGCCTACGTGTAACTCTGTCACGGCTTAGAAATATGCTGATGATTGTTTCGTGCCTATGAAGCAATGTTTATATACGAAATTGGGGGGTCCCCCCCCTTTTTTTTTTTGGTTATTTATATCTTTTGAACACAATGTTATGAATGTGAGGGAGTTATTAATTCAAATCAACTCATTAAAGGAAATCTTCTTGGTTGATTGGGTATGCATGATTGGAAGAATGGGGTGACTTGGAATATATGGTTTGAGTAGGAGCTGGAATGGGGAGGCTGGGTGTTGAGTGAGGGAGTGGGAGAGAGGGAGGGAGAGAGAGTGAGTGAGGGGGGGTAGATCAGAGTGAGAAACTTGAATAGTATGATTAGGGTTTTATATCAATATATTTCTTTCTACTATGAGTTAATGAATTGTCAGGACCTTTTCCCTTCCTGTGTGAATTGTTGAATGGATATGAATCTGTGAGACAGAGGGTGGGTAGGGAATGTATGTGTGTGTCAGTTTGTGCCTTATGCTACTATGAAGGTTTGGAAACTTGTTTCCCTCACCATCATATCTCCCTACATAGGCTTATAAGTGGCTGAAGGATAGTTGGTGGGGAGTGTTTGGGGAGACCAGTATTTAATAGCGTTCATAGTTCTGTTTAAAGTTTCATTGTATTTTTATCATAGTGTCTTAAGTCTTACAATAACTTTGTGATCGAGATCTGATGCTGTTACACATGGTATATTAGTTTGCCTGTAATTATCTTTAATTCACTAACCTGAGTTGGTAAAAGGCACAGGTTTTATTATATGTGGCTTTCTAGGCATTTTAGCCTTGACTCGATCAGCTTTGTTTGGCCTTTCATTATAAACTTTCTATACATTCGGCTCTGTTATTCTGTTTATAAATTTTATTTTTGCTGGGTTGATAGTGTTAAATATAAGCATTTTTGGCAGAGAGGGAGAATGGAGAACTTCAGTTTTTTTTAATTAGCTCCATTTGGTAGTTGTTGCTAGTTGTGTGGTGTCTTCAGTAACGAAGACTTCCGCTTCAAATTTATCCTTTTAAGTAAATAGTTGTTGTTTTCCCAAGTTTGGGTTAACAGAGTTGGAGGGTGAGTTAGTGGCTAGTGTCTGTTAATGCTAGACCACTGGTGTTGGTTATGGTTTTTTGTTTGTGTTACGGGCAGCATAACTGTATTGAATTATTATGGATTTAGTTGGAAGTTTTTTAAAGCCTTTGATCTGAAATCTGTCCTCATACCTTTGAAATTTGATCTACAGGATTCGCCTCTAGCTATCCTGGTGGCACCTGGGTTCAAAGCTATGAATTGCAATAATTTTGATAACCTTGGTTATTTCCTCTTTCAATTATGGCAGAGTGCCACTTGAAATTTCTATCTCTAAACTGTAATGGGCTAAATAATTTAATTAAGAAAAAACGGGTTGCCTCTGCCATCTCTCATCAGAAACCAGATATAGTTTTTTTGCAAGAAACTCACCTTAAGGGTAACCAGCCCAAGGTCTTCCAGTCAAAATTTTTTGCTCATCAATTTCAAGCTTACGGGTCCTCCAAAGCAAGAGGTGTGGCCATCTTAATAGGTAAATCAGTCCAATTCACTTTTGAAAATTCCTCAATTGACCCTAGGGGTCGGTATATTTTTATCAATGGGGTCTTTAATGGTAGCCCTTATACTCTGGCATCGGTGTATGCTCCAAATGATGGACAAATTGCATTTATTAAAGATACGTTGTCACAACTTCAAACTTTTCATAAAGGGCCCATTATTTTGGGAGGAGATCTCAACTATGTTGTCAATCCTTCTTTAGATAGATCTCAAAAAAGCCTGCTACCTCTATCTGCCAATAAATGGTCTCAATCAAAAGATTCGAATGGCCAAAATGATTTAGCTCAAATCTTTCAATCCTATAATCTGTCAGACATTTGGAGAAGCAGGCATCCAAAAGAAAGAGACTATACCTTCTTTTCTTCTCGTCATCAAACTTATTCCAGAATAGATTTTCTTTTAGTTTCGGATTCTATTTCTAACCTTTTTTTTAAAGTAGACATTGGCCCAATGATTTGGTCTGATCATGCATGGTTGGAAGGTTATATGTCAGGAATCACTGAAAGATCTTTTTCTTTTAATTGGAGATTGGATAGTAAACTTCTGTCTATGAAATCGGTTACAGATTCCATTGAAAAAGACATTAAAGAATTTTTTCAATTAAATACTGAGTGTGGAGTACCTCAGCATATAGTTTGGGACTCGTTTAAAGCTGTAATTCGTGGCAGATTTTTGGCTATTGCCTCTTCGTATAAAAAAGAAAAAGACAAAATTAGATCAGATTTGGTTGCCAACATTACCAAATTGGAAGAGAAATTTAAAAAATTTGGTAGCAAAAAAACTTATTCAAAACTTCTTATAGAAAGGAAAAAATTAGAATCTTTTGATGTCTCCAAGATTCAAAAACAAATGGCTTATATAAAACAAAAATATTGGTTTCGAACTCCTCAATCCCTTAAACTCCTATCATGGAAGGTTAAAAAGAGAATATCCTCAATGGCTATTTCTTCCATTCGTTCTAAATCCGGTACCTTGAAACATTCCACTAAGGATATTGTAGGAGTTTTTAAAAAATACTATTCATCTCTATATTCCTCCCAGCATCCAGCATCAGACCTTATTTCATCTTTTTTAGACACTCACTCAGTTATTAAGCCTGTTTCTCCTGAGGTTAAATCCCTTTTGGACAAACCTTTTACTGCACTTGAAATACAGGAGACTATCAAGTCTATGAAATCCAATAAATCTCCAGGCCGAGATGGCTTTATACCAGAATTTTATAAATTTTTTAATACTTTGTTGGCTCCCATCTTGGCGGACGCCTGTAATCAGTTTGTACAGTCTGGTTCTTTTCCAGTTACTTGGTCACAGGCAAAAATCATTCTTCTTCCAAAGAAAGACAAAGACTTGCTAGACCCTAGTTCATACAGGCCGATATCGCTCCTTAATTGCGATTACAAGATTTTTACAGCAGCCCTGGTGGCTAGGCTTAATACTTTTATAGGGAACTACATTCATCCTGACCAATCGGGCTTTATCCCACACCGTGAGTTAACGGACAATACTAGAATGGTCCTTGATGTTATTCAATACTGCCGGAAATTTAATATTGAGTCTTCCTTTATCTTGTCTATTGATTTTGAAAAAGCCTTTGATTCCGTTGAAGTTCCTTATCTTACAACCTTACTGCAGAAAATGAATTTTGGCCCGAATTTTCTGAAGATAATCCATTCTTTATATAAGTCGCCTTCTGCTATTCTTTCTATTAATAATTTGGATTCTGAAGAATTTAATCTTTTCAGAGGGACGAGGCAAGGTTGCCCCTTGTCTCCTCTGCTTTTTGCAATCGCAATTGAACCTCTTGCTAATGCTATCCGTAATACCAATATTATTGCTGGTATCCCTATTAGAAAGAAACAAATTAAGGTGTCTTTGTTTGCAGATGACCTAGTGCTTTTTGTTACAAAACCTAAGACTTCTTTACCAGCTGTCTTTGATTTATTATCTGTATTTTCTTCTATCTCGGGTCTTCGAGTAAACCCATCTAAAACCATTCTTTATCCCATCACAATTTCAGATGCTCTCCAAGATTCCATCTACTCAAATTATCACTTCAAAAAAATGGATAGATATTGGACATATTTGGGGATCAATATACCTTTAAAATTGGGAGATATTTTTAAAGTCAATCATCATTTATTGATTAAGGACATTCTTACTATGCAAAAGAATAAAAATTCTTCACTCATTCCCTGGAATGAAAAAATTCAGATTATTAAATCTTTTATTTTTCCCAAATTTCTGTTTTTATTTCGAGCCATTCCTATTCTTATTCCTGAGGACTTATTTGTGGGTTGGCGTCGTTCGTTCTTAAGATACATTTGGAACAAGGGCTTATCTAGAATAGGGTATGCAACTCTTATTCGTTCTAAATCCTCAGGTGGTCTGGCTCTTCCGGATCTGCATAAATTTTATGAAGCTGCCATTTTAGGAGGCCTTGTCAGATACCATGATGCTGATTTAAATTCAGGCTGGAAGGTCCTAGAAGATACCTATCTAAATAACAAATCGTTTCAATCTACATTATGGGAATTTCCAAAGAAGAGACCTCCTAATATCTCCTCCAACCTTTTCCTTAAAGCCATTTTTCAGATTTGGGACAAACGCCGCCTCTTTTTAGCCCCTCCTATGTCTCCACTATCTCATTTTATGGATGTTTCTTGGTTTCAACCGGGGTTTTTTTACAAGTCTTTTCCAATTTGGAAAAAATATAATCTTTATAGGTTTGTGGATATTTTGTCCAATGGAAAAGTGCTCGACAAAAAATCTTTAGAAGAGAAAACTGGTGGGACAAAAATCCCATGGTTTGAATACTTGCAAATTAACAACTTGGTGACATCACTCTCAAAGAAATACAATTTCAATCGACCTCTTACTTTCTTTGAATCCTTGCTACAATCTCCTTTTTTAAAGCGGAAGGGACTGATTTCATTTATCTATAAGGGTTTGCTAGACATTGATGCTGTTGATTTGTTATCCTATCAAGAAATTTGGCAAAGGAATAGTTCAATTAATTTTCAGGAGGATGTTTGGCAACAAATCTGGTCATCTCCTTCGTTTGTTTCAAAATCATTGAATATACAATTACAAACTCAAAAAATTTTGTTCCGGTGGTATTTAACACCTCAGAGATTAAGCCATATGGCGATAAATCAATCCTCCAAATGTTGGAAAAATTGTGGAGAGGTGGGCACATTTATACACTGCTGGTGGTCTTGCCCGAGGGTGCAGTCATTTTGGGCAGTAATTGTGGCAAAAATCAAGGATATCACGGGCTATAGTTTACCCTTAAGATTGGAACTCATTTTGCTTGACTGTTGGAAAGGTATTTCTATTACTTCTCTCAATAAATCCCTGATATCCCTTTTACTAGCTGCTGCTAAAATGGTGTTAGCCCAATTTTGGAAATCTCCCAATATTCCTCCAGTTAAAGCCTGGTATGCTAAAATCTGGGAGGTCTATGCTATGGACAAGATAGCAGATAGTTTATGCAATATAAATAATTCAGAAGGTAACGATTCTCTGATGTACAAGTGGCTTCCATTTCTTAAATTTTCTTTTAGTCCTGTAGATCAGATGCGTACATGTATTCCTGGTAGATATTATGACATTATTAATTTGATGTAATTAACATATGGACAGAGTACTTATTTTTTAATTCAGCTGCCATGTATGTATGTATGTGTGAATGTATGTATGTGTTGTTTTGTTTATATTTTGTGTATATATATATATTCTGTTTTCTGCTGGTATGCTATGCTTATACACAAAGAATGATTGCAGATACAGTCATTGATTGCTTTATTTGTATGTTTACTAAATTCAATAAAAAAGTTTTTGGACATTAAAAAAAAAAAAAAGTCTGCTATGAATTACTCAATACCTGTATTAAGTTTGGTTCTGAAGTGAAGGAGTCTGGGTACTTTACAGTGTACACCGATTGCTGCTAGCTCACTTTCCTGCCCCCTCACTAGAGAAGCCTTTGTTGTGTAGTCTGCTTTGAAATGCTAACCTGTGAATAAGATAAGGGCGCCTTCCCAGCCTTGCTCTCTGTGGGAGAGGCTCCGGCCTGGGAACGAAGGGAGTAGCATCCTAGTGCGAAAATGTGTTGCATAGATTACCCCCACCGTAGGAATTCCTTTCATCTATACCTTAAATGCTGGTTTAGAGCCTATGTATTTTAGTCCTTCAATCTTTGCCATGGTCTCTAGTTCTGTTTACAATAAACTTGCTGCTCTGTTTCACCAAGAGACTCGTTATTGAATTCAGCCGACTTGACAGTTGGTGGTAGGGCATTCCCTCTGGGATTTGCCACATGAAGCAATTGCTTCAAAGGCTGAGGAGTTTGTAATTTTCTTCTTTTTGTTTTCACCAGACACGTCAAGTGCTGGAAGAATTGACTGAATTGCCTGTCATGGTGGAACTTGCCAGTGACTTCTTAGACAGAAACACTCCAGTCTTTAGAGATGATGTATGCTTTTTCATTAGCCAGTCAGGTAATGCCTGCATCCTCAAAGTGTAAGGCTGGTTGACCACCAAGAGTCTCATATGGTGGGCTGATATAAGAAGTCCGAACTGGGAACAAGTTATATAAGGACAACTTTTAGTAGAGTAGATTGGCAGCCAGTATAACTCATAAATTTTGATTCTGGATGCTGCAGGGGAAGGTTGTGATCCAGTTAAGCTCAGGAACGCATGCCCAGTTAAAATTTTCTATTCAAGAACTCTAAGCATCCCATTGCTGGACAGACAGTGTCTTTTAAAAAAATCAAGCACGATTCAGGTGCTAATAATGAGTAGAGCACATTAGAACTTGATATATGCAGGTTTTCCTGGGCAAAATGCATTTTTCATTCCCAAAACAAAATTGAAACCAAAGAGTAAGTGCTATTTAAATGTAGTGAAGCAATGTACGTTTAGTATATGAAGGGGAGAAGCAGAATTTTGGACTTTAATAGTAAACCTTAGATATTAGCCGCAAATTTAGATCCTACAGGCCCTTCTAAGTGTCTGTGTGTACATATAAAAGTATATGGACGTGCAGAGAGATCTGTCAAAATCACTTGAGTGGTAATAGATTATGTAGAAGAGTCAGCAGTAGAAAATACCTTAGAATACAGCAGTTAAAAGATTTCATATCCCATGTATTTCTGTTGGAGTTGGTTCTGGTGCTCAAGGCAATACATGATGCACTGAAGAATGCACACTGGATTGCCTCCTTAGTCTGCATGCCACACTTCAGTTATTTGTCTCATGGGGTAGTCCTGTTCATCTGTAGTGGAACAGCTAGATACGAGTCCAATAGCACCTTAGAGACCAACAATTTTCAGGCTATGAATTGTTGAGAGTCAGCTCTCCCTTTGTCAGGTCTCTAAGGTTCATATCTTGCTGTTCATTTATATGAACACTTTGCAACACTCCAGCCAGACAGTTCCACTGTGGTATTGTCTGTTAAATAGATGACATCTTCAGTCCCCATCGCCCACGCAGCATGTGCATTTGGTTTGCAATGCAGCTGTCACTGAAGTCTCTCCTGCCCTGTTACTGTATCCTGGGAACATTTTGTTAATGAAACTGAGTAAAAACTGTGTTCTTGAAATTTAGTGGCTGGTGAAAGCATGGTTGTTCAAATACAGAACTTTCAGGACTATAACCAAGCAATCTCCATCTGTCCTAGTAGGTGAGACCGCAGACACCTTGATGGCCCTTCGGTACTGTAAAGAAAGAGGAGCTCTCACTGTAGGAATCACAAATACTGTCGGTAGCTCCATATCCCGGGAGACAGACTGTGGAGTGCATATCAATGCTGGGCCAGAGATTGGTGTTGCCAGCACAAAGGTGAGCATTTCTTGCATAGCCAGAAATGTAATCTTTTGCCCCCAGGAACATCTAATTTTTGTTGTCAGGATAAATGTAGATTTGACTGTTTTGTGAATGCACTTGACACAATGGAATCCCACCTTTGAATGCATCTTGGGATTTATAAAACATGTTTTCTCAAGAGGTTGACTATGCAGCTGTCACTGAGTTCTCAGCCACCATATCTCACTGTTCAGTGACAGTGACCTAGCAATAAACTTTTTCAAAGTCAGGTCAGCAAGTGTTCTGTGTTTCCAAGGCATATATGAACCAAATTCTGATCAGGATTATGGGGAAAGGGAGCTTAGATCAGTTCATCGGGTTTTCCTGACCCTGAGGAGCCTACTATTTTGCCCTTTGGCGAAAATGTGTGTACTGACAATGTGTACTAGGGGAACTTATTGCGTACTTTGTGTTTTCCCAACTGCGCAAAATAGTGGTTTCCTGGGGCTGTTTGAGGTCAGGAAAATGGTGCAAGGGGGAGGTCTGAGCCCCCCTCTCTCTGTACCAGAATTCTGATCTAAATTGCATTAATGAGTGTGTTGAACAAGCTACAAGTCTGTTGACCCAGCTCAGAGGTATACATGGAAAAATACTTTATTGTGTAGAGTCCTCATTTTGCAAACTAATTGGTGAGGTAAATTAGGTTGAAAAAACAAACTTTTAAAATTATGTTTGATTTTGAAACCTGCGTCACCTTTATCCCAATTCAGTATGATTCCCTGCACCACAATGACTGTTGTGGTATGTGAATTACTTTGGCTGGTCTACCTTACAGTGCTATATCAAGAGGTCTTATTTCCTTGTATATGCTGTGTGTCTGTTTTGCTGCATATGCTCATGTACAAGTTCCTGTTGCACATATTTGCAGTGCCATTTTCCTCCTTATCTTCACATCTCCCCCACCCAACTCAACCAATTCATGCTTTTGTTTTATGTTGTGTGATTATTAGTTAAGAATTTAAGCTTAGGTAAACACTACCTGTTAACTGGAAAAGGAGAGATTGTTTCTTTGCCAACCAATACACATTAATCTGTACTGTTGGTCACGGAGCATTCCTTCAAGACTGCCAGTGTTTTTCTATTTCTTTGAGAAAACTTTCCCAGATGTCTAAGCAGCTGTATCTGAGGGCAGGGGGTGAGATCAGGATATAGATAATAATAGTCAAGGTAGCATGCATGGTTAAATCTGTTAAGGTACATTTTCATACAAGTGAATAGTTCTACCAGCTTAGTACTTGGTATTAAATTTTATTCTGGGGACTTAATGGACCCTTCCCCTCTGTCCTGTGTCTGTTTATCTGGCTGTTAGAGAAGTCTCTGACCAGTAAAAACAAAAGAGTACAGGTGATATGGAAGGTACCCTTCGTCTTAGAAAGGAGAGCATCCCCATTTCATAACATAGCTTTCCTAATTCTCTTATGCTTCCAGGAGCTCTCTAGCTTCTGGTTCTTATATGAACTGCACTCTAGTGGCTTCTCCTTTCTTGGTTTTCTTGTTCCCTGTACAGTTGTCTGGCTGGAGTTACCTTTCTTTTCCTTGTCTCCCTTAATTCTCTCTTAATTTGGTGCCAAGCACCCTCCCAGGTGTCTTTGCCCTCCCTTCTCAAGTTATTTCCTTTTCTTAAGTTTCTAAGGCATATTTAACAAATAGCTGACATTGGCCCAGATGTTAATGCTAGGGTAACAGCTGCTTGTTGTGGAGGAATTGCTGTAATATTAAATTAGCTGCAACTGTGTGAGTTCACTTGTTGGTTCAGGTGTGAAAGGGTTTCATTACAGCTGCAGGTCCAATTTATTTCAGTCTAGGTTAGCTCTTGGAAAATATTTGTGTTACAACACACAAGGTTAAAAGTTTCAGAATCAATTTCTTAACACTATTTTCTGCTTCCTCAGAGGTTCAGGTAAACTGCCATCGTTTAGATGTTGAAGCCTTTTAGCTGGAGGTAATCCCTGGAAAACTGTGGGACATCAGTAGGGTACTTAGTACTTGGGAAACTGATGGAAAGGGATCAGGGAAGCAGGGACTTATTCCTTCAGGGTTAAGGCAGGCACTATTGGCAACCTCAGTTTGGATAGCAGTCATGCATTCATAAGAGCTTTATGCAGTGAAGTTTCTACTGTTGCTGTAGGCCCATGTGTAGCTCAGACCTAGGGCTATATGTGGTAATGGAAGGGTAGTGTGGCGGTTAGGGCCTTATGGTGCTCAAGGCACTCTCAAAAGGACAAAGTAAACCTTCCCCAGCACCAAGGCAAAGAGGACAGAAAAGACCAGCACTGGGTGGATTCTGGTGGCCTGTTGTCCATGCAAAGATTAATTTAGCCTGCCCTCTGTTTATTGCATTGGTTCAGATAGTTCTAAGCCATGGTCTAATGAAACTATGGGTAGTTACCAGGAATTGGCCTGCAAATGATAGTCCATTCTTGCTTTGTTTTACTAACGTCTGGTTTAAATTTCCTCCACCTACCTCTTTCCTCCACCTCCCTTCGGATGACCTGAATTGTATTATAGCCTGCTTCAAGCTGCCTAATTCAGGGCAAAGGCTCATTACACGTCAAGCTGACTTGCTTTTGACTGGCAGGTATGCAGTTGCAACGTAACAGCTCTTGGCATACCAGGAAGCTACTGAGCTATGTATTCCTCTCATAGACTTGCAAAGGAAACCTGCAAGCTGTTATATTACCCATTGCCATGCTAATAACCATCATAATCTGGTTTATCTGCTGCTGGTTGCAGTGTCTCCCCCACAGTCAAAGTTTTAAGTGCCCTCCTAGCTCTTTGCCAGGTAATATGCCCTGATTCTCCCCCCCCCCCCCAATTATATGCTCATCTTCAAGGAAAAAGCAACAAGGAGCCTTGAGTGAGTGTGAATTCTGAGAAGTATACCTGCTGGCATTCCCTTCATCCATCTCCTCCCTCCCCCCACTGTATCACTTGTTTCTGTGGAGTAAGAGTAAATAGGGTGCTTGCACAAAAGAGTGTGCTAGACAGTGTTTCATTGATGTTGTTTTTTCACCTTGGGAATGAATTGAAGTAGGAAGCATGCTGGACTGCTGGGTCAAAGAAGACGGGGGGTCGGGGGGGGGGAACATTTCTAGGTTGAGTCAAAGTTGGGTAGACACGATGTCCTCACATGGGCTGGCTCAAAGCATGAGCAGTTCCATTTCTGGATCACTTGGTCAGGATACCACAATTGTGCATGATGTTAGACCATGGTTAAATTAAAGTGTAGTAGTTAAACTAACTGCACGTTCTGGCTTGAGCTACCCTAGGTAACCAGAGTTATACAAAGTTTGAGACCAGTGGCACCCTTTAAGACCAACAAAGTTTTATTCAAGGTATAAGTTTTCATGTGCACACAAACTTCAGTAAAACTTTGTTTTAAAGGTGCCCCTGGACTCCAACTTTGTTCTGCTGCTTCAAACCAACATGGCTACCCCACCTGAATCTAACCAGAGTTATGTTATTCCCTACATCAGGATGACCAATTAACTATGATTAATTTAATTAATCATGTTGATTAAATTCATTAATTAATAGGTAAGCATTGCCTGATTCATTGTTTCACTCTAGTATCTGACCATGTTCCACAGGAACTCAAAGTGCCATACATGGGCATTTCCCAATTTATCTTCATAACCCTGTTGGGTCCGTTAGCAGTTTGCTCACCAGCTACCAGGGATTGAGGGTTAGGGCTCCATCCTTGACATTCCACTACCGTGTGTGCAGCACAAGGAAATACTTTACTGTGTTTGTTTTGCTCTGGGATGGTATCAAGTTGTATCTTTTATTAGTGGCAGCACTTCATAATGCAACTGTATGTATTCCTAAGCCTGCTGGAAGAGTGCCAGCATTCTTCTCCCACTTACTGCAGTGTGTAATCATTGTTTTTGGTAAGGAGCTGACCATGCTTAGGAAAAACTGTCTAGGCAGGGCTGATGAAAAAGGCAATTGCACAATGATGTCTTACTTCCAAGCAGTTATTGTACTTGACAGGTATTAATAGTTTATGAAAAATAGTCCCAGCAAACATGGTGATATTTGAGATCTGTGCCAGTGGGTCCCTACTAAATTAAACTGAAAACAACTCTGCTAAGAGTCAGAATATGCAGTTGTGTTGTCCCCCCCCCCGCCCCCCGCAAATCTTGTTGTTTTAGAGGTTGGGGGTTTGCATTAGCAAAGTGTTATATGCTTATTGACCTGTTGTCTTGTCTCATTGTAGACAGGCATGGTCAAGAGAGTTGAGTATGCATTGCCAATGTGCTCCAAGTGCTCAGAGTACTCCTGAGGCCTGATTTAATCTTTCTTCTACCACTGTGGGTGCTGCTTCCGTGTGACATTTTCCCACACTGCTTTGGTAAGAGTGTGAAAATAGGATCCCATGGGCCAGTTGCATGGCTCCAACCCACCCACTCAGTGGTTCATGAGGAGGTAGTAGAGAACCATATTGCTGCCCTGCCACTTTGGTCACTATGTTCAAACACAGTCCTGAGCAGAGTGAGAAGATGCCCTTCCTTGTATAATTCCCCATGTCCTGAAGTAAAACAAGTAACCACACAGCAATGCAGTTATCTGAGGGATTGAGATCTCCTTTTTCAAAGGAAGAGCCACTTCCTTTTCTGATATGCTTTAGGAGAGAACAATTTGAGGTGGGCCAGAGGCAGATAAGCTTTCAGAGCATCTTCAGTTCTTTTGCTGTAAGTAGTAGGTATCAGATTTTGTCAACTTGTTACAGTGATGTTTCTTTTCTTAGGCCTACACAAGCCAATTTGTTTCGCTAGTAATGTTCGCTCTCATGATGTGTGATGATAGAATTTCTATGCAAGAAAGACGGAAAGAAATAATGCGAGGCCTCAAGCTATTGCCAGGTATGTACAAATGCCCCACTGTGAGATGAGAAAGTATGACCCTTTTTAAGCAAGGTAAATGCGGACTTCTGTTCATAACCCTATTGATATTAGAAGACATGGAAGGGAATTAGAGTTAAGTTCCAGGCAATCATGACTTCATATCTTAATTGCTAGTGTTATGGAAGGGCAATAGCTTTTAGAATTCATTGGCATATCTGTTTGAAGTGGGAAGTAAGATCCCCAAAGTACATTCCAGGAAGAGGGCTGTCACTTTCCTTCTGATGGATGAGTTGGGAAGTACATTTGTCATTTGAGCCAGTTTGTCCATTACCCTAATAAATTATTTCTGATCTTCTCTCACCATTGTGTTCAGCACTGAGTTACATGCAGGTGAAATATGTAAAACTCCTTTGATTTGTACTTTTGAACTGACTGCACAACAGTTGTCTTGGAGGAAATTTTTGAACCTCCAAGTTCTAACTGGGTCAGGAAAAGAATTCCCAAACTAAAGGGGGCAGCCTGGGGTGCAGCTTTATGTCAAGACTTGGGGATCAGGAGGTATCTGCTGCTGCATGTTGAGACATATGGGAAGGTGTCAAATATTTGTCTTGGACCTATCCGTACAGGCAGAGATGTATTAGCTGTGTAGGTAACGATGAGCCAGCAACTACCTTTTCTGTTGTTTCATTAGTATTCTGCCTTTATTCTGTCTGCTTGTAGTTTGTTCCCAAATATCTGTGCTTTCCAAGAAGATATGGATTTATTGGGATTTGGATCTCTTGGGATGATTTTACGCCTGTTGTGCTTACCAAGCAATCAGTGTTGAAAGGACAGCTCTGACAGAAGGGAAAGGGGGGGGGGGAGTGAGGCTGAAATCCTCTCTGTAAAAAATTATTTTACCAGCTGACCATTGGAGACCTGAAGGGAAAGGGTGCAAGGCCAAAATAGGTCATATATTGGTGACAAACAGACCCGAGGGAAAAGGGAAAGGCTTTGTTTTGGCACTGGGGAGTGTATTTAAAAAAACTTGCTTGGATTTGCCTTGATGCTTCAGAAAGGGCATGATGATTATTCTTTCAGAATTCCAGAAGTAATGGTATTGTTTCTGAAGTTTGTATTGTTTAAATTTGAGTTTTTAAAGAATATTGGATATCAGTAGACCTGATCTTGGTCTGGAGGCCAAGTCTACTATCCATTGAAACTAGTCCTAATTTACCCGCCCCTCCAAAAAAATCCCTAATTTACGAGGGGGAGTGCCTTGCTTCCTTTTGGGTATTTCTGAAATGGAATGGAATTTGGGGGACTATTTCATACTGGAAATACCCAAATGCATGCCACTCTAAGGCACTTGGGAATATTGGTGCATGAAACTGAGCCTCATAGGGGAAGTGAATGGCTAGGAAAGCAAAAAGCGAGGAGATCTCATTACAGTAGCCTCAGAGGCATCATGTTGGCCACCTTGGTTTTTTGGCCACAGCAAATAGTAGCTTAGTGTATGAAAAAGAGCAAAATATTTATAAGCCACAATAAACACTGCATATTTTTGGTTCCCAGTTTGGTGTAGTGGTTAAGTGTGTGGACTCTTATCTGGGAGAACCGGGTTTCATTCCCCACTCCTCCACTTGCACCTACTGGAATGGCCTTGGGTCAGCCATAGCCCTGGCAGAGGTTGTCCTTGAAAGTGCAGCTGCTGTAAGAGCTCTCTTAGCCCCACCCACCTCACAGGGTGTCTGTTGTGGGAGAGGAAGGTAAAGGAGATTGTGAGCCGCTCTGAGACTCTTCGGAGTGGAGGGCGGGATATAAATCCAATATCATCTTCTTCTTCTTCCTAATCATTCTAAGCTGCATGATATCATGGCAACAAGGTAGGTGTAGCATGGTGGAAAATGCTGTCAACTTACAGCAACCCCACAGGGCTCTCAAGGCAAGAGATGTTCAGAGGTGGTTTGCCATTGCCTGGCTCTGAGTAGCAACCTTGGACTTCCTTCTCCCATCCAAAAACTAATGAGGGCCAACCATGTTTAGCTTCTGGCAAGATCAGGCCAGCCTGAGCCATCCACGTCAGGGCAGGTATAATACATACCACCATAAATGCTACAGCAGAAGTTTCATTCAGACTTGAATTGGGCAATTTAGGAAAGCAGCCTCCTGTCTTTAAAGGGAGGAAAGTCCCTTTAAAATTCTGAGGCATCTGATTATGTTCAGACTCTGACGCCGCACATTGACGTGCAGCTTGCATTATGGTTTTAAATACAGTAAACAGGTTTTTTTTATGTACAAAAACAAATCTTCCCAAAAACCTGTAACTGATGCAATGAATAACTCATACCTTCTGTGTGTAATTATCTCTGTATTTTGTATATTGTCTGTCTTTTGCTCCTCACGACAGACTTGATTAAGGAAGTGCTGAGCATGGATGATGAGATCCAGAAACTGGCCACAGAGCTTTACCATCAGAAGTCTGTCCTCATTATGGGTCGTGGCTATCACTATGCAACATGCCTGGAAGGTGCTCTGGTAAGGAGCCTCCTTTTTCTTTTGTGGATTGAAGGGGCTGAACTAGGGCCACAGTTCCAAGTGCAAAATGGAGAAGGGCAGAACAAATGGTAAGCTACTTTGGGTCTGTGGGAGAAAAGCAGGTATAAAATAAACCTGAAATTGGACAAGAAAACAGAGAGCAAGAGAAAGTACCCTCTAAAAGCAAGTTGCTGGATCTTTGTGCTTGCTGAGTGGCATGCAGCCACTCAGAAGTTTATGGAGTCCCTTGCAGGTGGCTAATGAGCTGCTTTTGACTACTCAGAAACCATATAGGCAACCATTAGAAATCTGTCCAAGCTCCCTCTGCCTCCACAAATCCATCTTGGTGGGGTGGGGAATACAAAACCTTTCACTGTGATATTTTGTAGACCAAGAAGCATGACACTTGCTTTGCTATTTCATCATAGCAGCCATTAGGTTGCAATCACACTAGAGATTTGGTCATGCCTCCCCTCCAGATTTAATGTGTGCGATCACACGCGCACATCTGCTTCCCGAATCCCACCCGTACTTGCCTCATCATAGGACAGGCTGGGACTGGATTAAATAGTTACTGGGAACTTCCTGGTAGCAAATCTCTAAAGTGCATGCATAGCGTGTTTCCTGGCTGTCTGAACAGCCAGAGTGTGCAGTGTATGCGCCCCACATGCACAGGAGCAGTCTGAATGCTCTTCTTGCACGTGTGCAACCTGTGCCTCTCCTGGCAGCATAGCAGGGGCTATGTGATTGCCACAGCATGCATCAAAGAGCATACTGCTGCACCAAATTCCCACTGTGATCCCACTCATTGTGGAGCAGATGGAGAACCTAGAAGAAAGAATCTTCTTTGTGGGGAGGGGCAGAGACTAATGCACTGTTGTTCTCTAGAAAATCAAAGAGATCACCTATATGCATTCAGAAGGTATTCTGGCGGGTGAGCTGAAGCATGGACCGCTTGCACTGGTAGACAAGCTGATGCCTGTAATCATGATCATCATGAGGGACAACACGTATGCCAAGTGCCAAAATGCTTTGCAGCAAGTTATGGCTCGGCAGGTGAGTGAAGGTGACTGATGCCCAGGATTTTCAAGCCCTGTATGGAGAGGAACAAGTGTGTTCTTCCTCAGGTGTAAAGTATTAGATGGAGAAAATGAAAAAATATAATTACAGTTGATAGCTGAAAAGAGGCATGCATTTCTTCCTCCCATGCATACTTGATTTAGGGATTTTCTCCATTTCACTTTTATAGTTACATTCTGCTTTAATTCTATTTTTCTTAGATTGCTGGGGAACTGAATTCATGCGAAATGTTCAGTTACCTGGTCAGCTGAAGACACATACCCCATATTTCTGTGCAGCCTGCATTTTCTACTACAATCCTAACCTTCTTTTATCTGTTTCTAGACATAACAGAGGCAGCTGCCACAGTGGTAGTTTGCATTTCTGTCAGAGCAGAAGGGGAGGGGGAGAAGCCTGTTGAAGGGAGCTGTTTCTTCCTTGTTCCCCCACCTTATTCTGAGTGCTTGGTTGCCTCACGTACTTTAACTTCTGAGACAGGTTGGGAGCAAGCTGGGCTGTGGAGATAGACTGAAAGGAAAGAAGTGTGGGAGGGTCAGCTTTCTCTATCCACATTCCTCTGTTATAAAAATTAGACTCCCTCCTCCCTATGTCAAAGAGCAGACATGCGAGTAAACAGATGTAACTGTCCTCCCCTCCCAACCGTGGGTGTCTGCTTTGCCCTTAGTGTTCATGTTGGGTAGGTAGGTAATACAAATGCTGAAATGACTAGCTATGCAACATGTGAGATTTAGAAAGAAAGAGCTGGGATTCCCTTGAGGTTCTAATGGATTCTGGAATGGCTGCAGTTCTTTGTGCCCCTGATTTCAGGGTTTCAGGTTAATCGCAAGCAATTTGTGTTTGGCTTTTATGACTTAAAGTAAAATGGAATATATTGTGTCTTTACATTTTCAATCAAGAAATTAAAATAAAACAAACCAAGAGAACAGTGGTAAATCCTGAAGAGTGTCTTGTCAATCAGACACCCTTTTCTGTTTGTGGTAACACAATGAACCATACCTGGATGAAACAGGAAAACATTCCTTCTCTGAATATCACCCAGTGTCCCTTGGATGCAGCTAGCAAAGGGACATAGGGTTTGGAAGTCAAGCAGTTGATATAACTGCTGTCCTATAGTACTGTGACAATATAATTTGTGCCTTGGGCTTCAATGAAAAGGGGTAGTACTTAGTTGACCAAATTCCAGTAGGCAGAAATATTACTCCTCCCACCCCCTCCCCAAGGAGAACAGGATTTCTTTGCAACTTATTTCCTGATGCTTTGGCTTCTTCCAGGGGCGACCTGTTGTGATTTGCGACAAGGAAGATATTGAGACCATCAAAAACAATAAGCGAACAATCAAAGTCCCTCACTCTGTGGACTGTCTCCAGGGAATCCTGAGTGTTATCCCTTTACAGCTTCTGGCATTCCACCTTGCAGTCCTCAGGGGCTATGATGTAAGTAATCTGCATTCACAATATTTGTAGCTCACCCTGTCCTTTCCTCTCCACACTAGTTCCATAAGGTAGGTCACTCTTATTGCTTCTTTGGCAAGCATTAACAGAGGAGTGTGTAGATGGAACTCACGTATGACTTCTGGTTTTCTGGATCCAAGAGAGATTCATCCATTGGGCAAACGTAGATCCTTTGTCCTGAAGAGACCACTAGTTTACTGCACTTTATTCTTAAACCTATTTCTGTGACATTCAACAGATCAGGCTTTCTGCACTTCCTTAGAGGGCTGAACACTGCAATATTAGCAGTACCTAAAAAATAAAGCTAATTTGCAAGGCAAGACTGCTCAGTGAAGCATACTGATATTTTGTGTACTCAAGAAGAGACATGCCACATGTCAGTCTAGAGTGTTGCTTCAGGGGCAGCCTTGTTTGAATGCTTTGTAAACTAATTTTAATTTACATATTCTGAAGAAATGCAGCATTCTGGGCCATAGGGAAAATGGAGAGGGTGTGGGAAAGAGTAGCGGCAGTATGATGCTAAGTCTTGTCTGAAAGATGGATCTGGAAAGACTTAGGATCAAGATCAGTTCTTGCTGAAGATAAGAGACTGTAGAGCAGAGGTGTCAAACATGTGGCCTGGGGGCCAAATGAGGCCCACTGAGGGCTCCTATCAGGGCCCTGAGCAATTGGCTGTTGTCTGCTTCCTTCTGCATCACGACTTGCTTTGACAGGCTTGCTCAATCACATAGGAGCTAAGAGCAAAGCCTCTATTTTCTCCATTGGCTTAGGCACTCGAGAGGAAGGTGGGGAGGGATAGCTTGCTTTGTCAGGCTCTCTCAGTTGCACTGTTGAGTTAGTAAGCCAAGCCTCTCTTCTTTCTACTGGCTGAGGCTCCTCCCCCTCCTGGTCCCCTGGGGAAGGAAGGACAGAGTCAGAGCTTTCTTTGCCCAGTTCCCTGGATCGCACGGGAGAGATACAAAGAAAGCACCTTTAAGACCAATGAGTGCTACTGCTATAAGCATGTATTATTTTAAGTTTTTAAAAAGAAATCTTTAATTGTGCTTGTCTGTGTCCTTTATAAAATTTATATATCCACTACCCAGCATTACTTATATGACACAAATGGCCTGGCCCAACAAGGTCTCATTTATGTCATAACAAATGAGTTTGACACCTCTGCTGTAGAGCCCACCATTTGTATCGGTGATGGGAGCTGAGGAAGAGGCCCTAGTCATATAAGGCACCTGAAGTCCTATAATGCATTCCATTCACTGCTCTGCTGTCATATAAAAGAGGAGAGAACTGCATTTCACAAGCCTCTTAAACCTGCAGTTCTTCATTGTAATCCTGTTTGCGCCCATCAGCTTCAGTGGGACGAAGCTGGTTTAAGTAATGGTTTTAGCGGCTTGTGAATCAAACTGACTATGAGAGGGCACCCCCTGTGTTTAAGATGACTGTGAAGTATAAATACATAAAGTGCTTAAACAGTCCAGTATTTACTTGGGAATTTTATGTCGTTTTTCTTTTCCAGGTTGACTTTCCAAGAAATCTTGCCAAATCAGTTACAGTTGAATAGAATACCTCTCACTCATCAAGGATTTTATCAGAGGTCAGCGAGAGAGACTCTTTTCCTTTTTGATTCTGAAGGACGTTGATTTTAAAAGACCCCTTGTTCAGATCTTGTTCCCTTTGTACAATAATCTTTAATTCTGTTGCATTTGTGACAGTTAAAAGTTGAATCTGTAGCTATGCCAATAGCACTGTTGAGTGATAATTTCGAAGTAGTTTTCTCTTTAGCAAAGAAAAAAAAGCTTGGTGAAGTTGTTCATGCCCTCCCTTGTGAGAGAGAATTGCATCGCTACTGCATTAGCTGTAGTACTTTTGGACTGCTAAGATCTTTTGAAGAAGGAATTTGGTAAAGAATTAACTCTAGAACTCTCAGATACTCTACTCGCTGTCACCATGTGGGACTGACTTGAAGGGCTTCTCATGGTTATGGACTCCTGCACTCCCAAGCTTCCAGCAATAAAGATTCATGCAGCTTGCTGAGAGAAGTGCGGTGGCTGTGATTCCTCACAAATGGATGCTTTCAGTCAGCCTGGTTCTGCATGGATCCACTGTACATTGAGAGAAAATAAAACCAACTGTACTAGACAGAAGTACTCCAAGCCCTCAGAAGGAGCTTTGCCTGGGTGTGCCTACAGAGTCTTGGCTGAGGGCTAATTTCTGTGTTCATTTTTTGATGTAGCAAAGCCACCTTAAGGTGGCTTGCTGTAGTCATTGTGAGATGGGGAGATGAAATCAGCATATGCCCCCCAGAGTAATCTTTGGCTTTTATGGAGCTTCTTTTGCAACAAGGACTTCATGTGCATTCAGAAGAAATATTGTCGGTGCAGTGATTTTTGCTGCATGTTCAGGTAACACTGGAATTTTGCCAAGTGTCTTGGTCCACACAAAAGAAATCTGCTATTGGTAGTGAAATTATTCCAAATGTTTTGTGTCAGCACTGCCTATCCTTTACAGCTCTGTGCTAAATTATCTTGCCTCCTTAAATCTATAAGTATATTGCAGTGATCCAAGATCAATCTTTGTCAGCAGTGGCTTAGGTCAGGCTGCTGTTTTCCATCATCTGTGAAGAGGGAAGGGGTGTTTACAGGGTAGGTGATGAAACTAGTGCTTCACCAAAGTGGGAGATGGTGGTGGCACTTGCTAAAATTATTCTCTCCAGAGTCCTTTGCCAGTTGTATGGAAGAAGACAATGCCTCCCTAATTTTTCAGGTAACAGGACTGGACCATGTTGTCCTGCTGCCCATACTTTCAGCAAGCGTTACCAGGACAGTAGGCTCACAGGGGATCCCATGTTCTCTACACCATCAAATTGGTTGAGATTGTGTAATGATTGAGAGAAACCTTAAGAAGGGGGGGGGGGGAGTCCTTTCAACAGGAAAGGTGCCCAGTTGACCAATGGAGATTTTAACAGTAAACATTTCTGGTGTGCTGCTATGTATAGTTTTTTCTCTGTAAGACTTAAGAGTCTGCAAAGTTTAAATGATGTTGGACATCCAGCTGGTCAAAGAATGGGAGGTGTAGGAAACGTACTTCCTTCACTTTTCCAAAAGTGAGGAAACAGACTTCAGACACTGCTAATCTAGTCAGTGGGGAACAAGTTAATATTGTCTTCAAAAGAGAACAGATGCACATTTTTCCAGTTACTGCTGATAGTAAAGTAGACAAGAGGGGTTAAAGATATTTAAATATATGCTGTAGTGCTGCAGGATAAAGAGAGAAATGCAATATAATAGGAGGACCAAAGACAACCTGTAGAAAAGAGAGCTGCAGCAGGGCTGTCCAGTTCTGAAACTCATTAAGAAATATGCAAACATGACAAACCTAGGCTCTTTAAAGGACCAGACTATGCCTTCCTCGGCACCTGAATGGTGTCATCTGTGACTTGACGCATGTTGTCTCTCCGTCAGTTAGGGAAACCTTGTAAGATTCAGTGTCAAAACACTGGTGAGGCAAAGTAGAGAGGAAGGTTGTAAACACCATCCCTTTGGACTACTGCTTTCCCTGTTGTAACTGAAGGGTGGAGGAAGTGCAAGCTGTCCAGAAATGAGACAAAAAACTTTGACAAACAAGAAATAATACTCCTGAAGCCTTCTTGTCACAACCATTATGTGGGTCTTTTTTCACCACTTTGTACAGTGATGGGGAACAACAGTCAATCTATTATGTCTCCTTCACTGTCCATTAACGGGAATCTATCTGATCAAGGTTGGCAGGATGTGGTCCATGTAACGTCTTTGTGGACATTTAACAACAGTCATGAATTCTCATGTTCAGCCTTCATTGTATTTGCCAGAAATGAAATGTTGCCTGCCATTCAATTAAATATTAAAAATACAGTTGAATGCTGGATAACCATATGTAATTTTCAGATTGTCAGATCATAGTGCAAATGTGTGGCATCTAAAGTCAAAGTGCTGGAATTCTTTCCTTCTGGATAGTAATTTGATACACAGCTGAACTTCTGGTAGGACAGCCTAGGCAAAGGGTGTGAGTAGTTATACCTTTTTAAAAAGGTGTCTTCCTATTTGTTGGGACTAATAGAAGGCCTTGCTAAGATGGGATGTACAACTAAACTACTGTCTTGGAGAATCCCTGTTGCAAATGACCCCAATGGGAGAGGCTTCTTTTTGGATGTATGTGGAAGTCATCATTCCATTTCTGTTTAAATGTATTAGAGAAACCTCAGTCCAAGATGGGCAGTTCAGACCTCATAGGGACAAAAATTTTCAGTAAGTGACATTTTATGTTGCTGGGAGTGATGTAAGAGGAAAGATTTGAGAAAGTGCAGGCTGCTGATCTTCCCTGGTATCACTTTTCCATGTGAGGTTCCCTTCTTGTTTTGTACACTGCAAGCACAGGAGTTAGGAAGTCTGTGAAACAGGTGAATTCAAGGAACTCAACAATTCACCATAGCTTGGACATTAGTGCATTTGTTGTAGCAATGACTGAAGCCTTTGTTAGATACCAGTGGTCTTGTGTTTTTCTCCTGATGAATACAACTGACATACCTGACTACTAGCCCTTATCTGAAAATGTTGAATAAAGATAGTTGGTGTAGGTTGGCAAATGTAAGGGCCCCCTTTATCTGCTTGTTCTCCTTTTGAAACATACAACTCATCTCGGTTTATGGGACCATTCTGTATTTGTTTTGTGCTGTTTACTCCATATGGTTTTAACTTTGTCAGTAGATGTCTGTTGATTACATTTTTGTTTCTTGGCTTACCTTTTTTTGCATCTTGCCCTTTGAATAAAAAGACATGTCCAGCCTAACCTTGACTTCGGCTTAAACATTTTGCATCTTTAATGTTTATCCTAGACTGAGAATTGCCAACAAGATACTTGGAAGCTGCAGGCCAACCTGTGCGTTAGAACAGCAAACACTGTTTAGATACTTGTATGCTATTAGCTGCTACTATGCAAAAGTTTGCATGTGAGAGAACTGAGGGAATGAAATTGCACATCCTGCTAATTTGAATTCTGTGTTGACTGATAACCATAATTCTTAGAAATGCTGTGTTTAGTCTTTGGGTTGCCTGAACTGACATTTTGCCCAGTTTTACTATCCAGCTTGAGTCTCGACTCAGAACAATGTTCTCCACATCTTAAAAACAATCAGATACCTTTCTCTGAATAGCTTTACCTCCTTTGCCATTTTCCTGAAGATTTCTTCTCCTTTGACCTGTCTTTCACATTCCTTTGTTAATCCATTATGTTCAGCCTCCATGCTTCTGTACAATCCAGGACTTCTTTGCAGTCCTAAACTTATCCCATCTGTGTGGCTGATTCACACAGCCACTTTCCCCTTCCCTCACAAAAATGATTCTGCATACTGTTTGAGTGACTCACTAAGCAATAAAAAACATATCAAACCCATTCACTATTCACCTAAGCATTGGTGTTGCATCGCTTCCCATTCCCTATTTTGTAAATAAAATATTCAAAAACAGAGTTCAATGTAGGTATTTAATAGCATCAAAACTGTTAAAGAATAATGACTGTATCTAAAAACGACACATGCAAACAAGTCAATTGCACAGAATAACAACCTTCTGCTGCCTGAATAATCAGTTGCTAATCTCCTGTCCCAGAGGTAGCCAAATCTACCAGAGAAAAGTTTTCTTTCCTTTCTTGTGTCTTCTTCATCAGGTGCTACATTCCCGTCTCTTCTTTGCAGAGACCAGCAAGAATTCCAGGTCAGCCAGACACTCTAAAATCTGACATGGTTGATCACTGTTTCTTAGAGCTGCTACGACTAAGACCCAAGTGGCCCACCATAACTGTATTTCAAGAATTGCTCAACTTTTGTGATGTCTGGGCCTATGAAGTAGTCAGAACACACAAACCCTAAGCAAAACAAAAAATGCATCCCCCCCCCCCCACACCCGAAAATTTGAAAAGGAGAGCAGCACCCTTTACTCTCATTGCTTTTCTTTTGGGTCTATAAAGGAACTCTTGGATTAGAAATTGCTAGTTTTGGAATATTTGTAATAATGAGCTCCTAGAGTTTTCTAGTCAGAGAAGATACATATATACAGTCCTATACGTCTGTATATAGTATGCCAGCCAGTTCAACCTCACTTTTACTTAAACATTAATTGTCTCAAAGATCTATTTATATTAAAGACTGTGGGCCCCATCCAGCCAAAATTAAGCACATTTTAAAGCCTTGTTGGCTTTTCTCTCTCAGGCACCAAAACATCTCGGCCTTGTCTCTGGATCAGCAAAATTAGACAAGCTCTCCTTAAACTTGAATTTCTAGATACTCTCAACCCTGCATTTCCTATCTGAAGGCAATTTCTGTCTCCCTGACAGGGGTGCAGTCTCAGCCTCTACTTAGCATCAACA
The DNA here is from genome assembly GCF_032191835.1 of Heteronotia binoei. NCBI lineage: Eukaryota > Metazoa > Chordata > Lepidosauria > Squamata > Gekkonidae > Heteronotia > Heteronotia binoei. Next base: position 48,032,731 of record NC_083234.1, on the reverse strand, counting down.
GGGCTGCAGTATCAGGAGCTTCCAGACCATTCGTGCTAAGCTACTCACTCCCTGGGTGGAAGAGTTCCTAAGCTTCCATAATTAACCCCAAAAGTTCCTGCTGCTGCTAGGATTTTTGTATTTTAAAAAATCCTTTAAACACTTTTTTTTTTAACTTTTTGCTTACAAATTCAAGCCCATTGACAGAATTTTTGTAGCTAAAGCCAAAGGGCAGTGACCTCTTAAGAAGCATGTATCATTGGCCAACCAAGCAATTACATTACTAGCATGCTACCTAATATCAAGCTGCTTCAGAGTTCCATAAAATATCGATCAGGCAATCTAGGGGCCTTGAGCTTTGAAACTGATGGTGATATGTTTGAAAGGGTTGGTCTGGCTATAAGTAAGCAAGCATGCCCTGGATTCCTTTAAAACATCCTTTGTCTCTTGTTAATTTTAAGGCACAATCCCTACCAGGGCCAGCCTGAAATGGGTTGATGCCTGCAGCAGAAAATCCAAACAGCACCTCCTCCCATATATACACATACAACCCACTAGGAAGATCTGAGCTTGTCCCACCAGAAAGGAAGAGGCGCCTCACAACCAAGCTCTTGCAGCAGGACTTAGGCAGGATGCTTTTCTGGTGGATTGTGTCCCTTGACATCGTGTGGTCTCTGTCATCTCTATGCCAAAATGTCCCAGCCTCGCATTACCACAAGTAAGTGACTTCATGCAATTGTAGTGCTTGGTGGATAGGGCCCACTGAACTAATTGTTCCTTCATTTAAACAGGTCCCTGCTGTTTAGAGCCTCTCTCAGTAGCTCAAGCGGAAGTCATCACCAAGAGTCCTTGTGAGTTCAATTAATGGTCTGTAAAGGAGGTGCTCGTCAATAACAGGAAATATTTATACATTAATAAAAGCAATAAAACCATGAAGAATAAAAATAAACAAAACAAAACAAGCACAGCTTGATACAATAACATGCCATGAAATATCACTGGCTTTATAATAATTTACTACAACTTGAAAAAGGAGATCTTTTATCCACATAGGATAGGAAATGCTTCCACTTAAAATATGGCAAGCATGCAATAATATATACACCACAGATTTGGAATTTTGCTTTTAAGTCATGTGCAGAGAATTCTGGTGTGCTTAAAAAGTAATTCCTTGGCCTGATGTACAGTTTTTGTCCCCACCCCCTTCCTTTCCCCTACTCTCATATCTTAAACTTTAGAATTCAGAAATGGGAAAACAAAATTCCTTTGAATAAAAACAGAGGCAGTAAAATACATTTTTCCCTCTGAATTTGTTCTGCCCATTTAATATTAAAAGGCATCATCTTGGCATTTTTTAAATTAAAAAAGCATTTTTGTCCCAAACTTCTGAGTTACTTCAAGGATTTGTTAAGAGTAAATCCCAAACATCTTCATTACACTAGTCCCATCTATTTTATGCTTCCTGGGCAAAACCCACCAGGAAATTCTCCTGCTCAAGCCCTGCTGCAATAACCAGGAGCTATGCTAGCGTACTACGGGTGTTTGCACAGGAGACCTGGGTGGATTGGGCTCTTCACCTGTAGCCCTGCTGCTCAGCCTGGTGATGACCATTCCGTTTACTGGCATCCAGCCAAATCTTTTGTCAGGACTTCCCTGACAATTGCAAAGTAGTCTTTTGTGACTGACCTGACTGCAACCTATAAACCAAAAACAGCAGATCTCTGGAGAGGTCTGGAACAAGGGCAGCATCTGGGTGGTGTCTTTGCTGTTTCAAGAGGCTGCTTTGTACTGCCAGCAGATAAAGCAGCTGTTGAGGGAAATGGTAGCTGAACTCTATGCTGGTTTAGTCTTTTCAATACTAATTAAAATCAAGGAATAAAAAGGTTTTCCAAAGGCATCTATTAACAAATATCTCCATAAAAAAGGAGAGAATCTCTTCCCAGGAGCCTGGTCAATTTGGCTTTGATTTCTGGGTTCTCTCCTTTGAAAGACACTATATGATGAGCGCAGCTAGTATTACCATAAAGATTTATACTTTTAAGGTACTGTAGAAATTGAAACAATCTTACGTTGATCATAGGTTGGTGTGACAGATGACTACAACACACTAAGAAATGAGGTAAGGACATGAGAACTGCCCTCTTGGGTAGAGTCTAGGAGTTTTTAGGGTCTTCAAAGGCAAACGAACAGCTGTCTCTCCAAGACCCAAAATGGTTGCAAACATATCAGCTGTCCTGTTCTTTGTCCCTGATATCCAGATGTCTACCTCTCAATATGGCAGTTCCATTTAGCCACTGATGGACTCTGGGAATATGTCTAATTCTGTTACAAAGCCAACAGATTCATGCATCTGTCCTTGAGAAGCAGTCTACACTCCACCCAGAGGTCTTTAGCATATATGCTGAAGCTCCATTACTGGGAAAGTCAACACTGGAAACATAAGTAACTTGCTTGCCTGTGATTTTCTGCAGCCTGTGCACTTCCTGATGTCTCAGAGCACTAAAGTGATCTGCTTACCAAGACAAAAACTCACAGCACCTTATGGCCGCAGCCATCTACAACCTGCTGACCTGTTCACAGAAATGCCCTCTGAGTTGTGCTCTACTTTAGCCATTGCTTAGAACTTTTGTAGTGGAAGAGAACGAAAATTTGGGGCTTGAATCAGCCAAAATGAAACACATCTAGTCACATGGTTGGAAAGAGGTTCAGAATGTGAAAATTGAAATAAATGGAATTTGGAAGCAATTCACTTTGTCTGGATCAGGTCATCTGCCTTTTTTAAAAAACAAAAACAAAGTTGCTCATCCCAATATTGTATAATGTTTTAAATTATTAAATGAAAAACCATGAAATTAGACCAATAGTTACTGAGGTGGTCTGAAAGAAGGCTTAAAAATTCAGGATGCCTGCTTTCCTTTGGTACAACTGATCCTAACATCCACACCAGGGACTTGGAAGTATGGCCATAAATAATTCAACTGTCTTAACTAATTTCTGACATGGGTATTACAGTAGCATGTTTTCAGATGTTTGTGCAGAAGCAGGCTTGGCAATCAGGTTTAGATCCCAATAACAGAGCAATAGGTAATATGCAACATGTGCATCTATTGGGATACTGAGGGTGTTCTTTCTTTTGCCAGTGCATAGCAAAATTGAGTGACATAGTTGAGACCAAGCATTAACCAACTTTTCCCCTTTTGCATGCATGGCTATGAAGATTTCCTCCTCCCATTACTGGGAAATGGGAGGGTTGTTCAGGTGATTCTCTGTGCACATATGCACACTTCCTGCCTAAAGTTACCAAGTCCTGCACATGCGCTACATGATAGATGCAGATTTTGGCAGACCACTACAAAAGTAATCTTATGAGTTCTTCCAGCCTGCACAAATCTTGATATATATGCAATGTGATGGAGCTGATGTGCACGAGCATTTTGAAGACACCACATATTCAATGGGTCTCTGAATTATTTGTTTGCTAGGAAAGAAAAACAGAAAACAAGACAGCATGGAAGATTATGAGAAACGAATCCCATGTCCATATGGAAGCTGTTGTATGCTGCTTGTTTGAGATGATGTATTAGTATATTGAGCTGAGTAGTCCAACAACTGCCTGTCCTTCAATTAGCACTTCTATTTGTGATTCATCTTCCTATTACTCCAATTCTTAACACTCACTCTCTTTCACCCTTGCAATTCTGTCTGAATGCACATTTTATAGTGCAACTCAACATGTCCTAGAAAAGTCTGTCTGAAACAGAACCTATTCATTCTCATTCTAGAGACAGCCTGCACCACTCACGAAATCAGTATGCGCAAATACACTGAAAAAGTCTACTTTTGGTGACATCAACATACAATGGTTGTGAGACTGTTCGTGCAAAACTAATGAAGGCACTTGAAGAAGTCAAGTAAAGCCAAACCTGCCACTGTCCACCCTGTGCCCACACATATTCCATGCACCTTAGGATCATCCTTCTATTCCATTCTCCCCCTCATATGTGTTGTTTTCCCAGGCCAGCTAAAAGTCAAATGGGTTCCTGAGCTTCACCCAACTGCCACATATTTTAAGAGCTTACCTAAAAGTAGATTGGGAGCTCTATTAAGCCTACTCAAAGTGCAGTGACTGTAGTGTTATGCTTTCAGGTAACTTCAGGTGTTCTGGAAATGTTTTCAGAAAATTTCATTGAGTGCTTGTTGTGTGGGCAGGGCCATCATACCCTTGGGTACTAAGTGATGCCACTCAACAAGATGCTTTGTCTCTCCCATGATCAACAAACAGTCTTCTGCCTCCTTTGGTCTTTTAGCACCTGAGAACATTGTGAAGAATGGCTTTTAATTCATCTGACGTTCTTCAAAGGATGAAGCACCAAAAATCTCCCATTCTAGCGATCCTTTTCTTCCTCTTCCTTTAAATCAATCAACATTTCATTGCGGTAACCATCTTCCTTGCAGCAACATATCAAATCCAGCCCCACATGCAAATCCTTTCTATGTGATGAAAGGCTCCTGCGATAGAGATGTGACTCCTAAGAATGGCCTCAGTTTTAGCCACTGAGGTTGGTGTCCTTACAGCTAGGGTTTCAGCCTGAGGTTCCTGCCATTCATGTGAGAAATAATCCATTCATTCTTGATATGAACAGGAAGTAACATGATGACTGTAAACTGTGATATGCATTGGGGCTATTGGTGGTTTTCAGTAATGTCGTTCCCTGCCAATCTTTGCCCAAAGGATTCTCTCCCCACCCCCCACTTTTGGAAGTGCTGAATGGGAGAGATTCGTTTTGAATTTAAAAGAAGTGATTTCAGCATTCTAGCTGACCAATGCATTAGGGCTTTTTTTTAAAAAAAAAATCAAAGTGGCTTGCTCATCTTGTCACCCAGAATGTTAAAGCCACCCCTGTAGTGGAATTGGTACAGTATTGCTGAAAATGGCTTGAGAAATGCTTCTGGGAGAGATGGGTTTGCTCTTAGAAAGAGGGACGAGGTGGGGGCCGTGAAGGGGGTGGAGCCCGGTTGGGGGGTGGAGCATGAGGAGGTGGTGGGAGTGGCGGCAGGGTGCATGGCGGGGATGGAGTGGGTGGTGTTGGTGTGCTAGGTGGTGGTGGAGTGTAGATTGGGGCAGGGGGTGGAGGGTTATAAATGGGGGCAGGGGGTGGAGAAGGGGGATGATATGCATTGTTGAGCGGATACTTTGGTGGAGCCTGAGAAGTCTTCACTCTGGTGAAATTGATGCAACGACCCTGAAAGAGAAGCAAGAAAAAGAGAACTCAGCATGGAGATACTACTGTTTAAGACCTCACAGAAACAGGGCTGTGTGTAGGCCCCAATTTTACATAAGTGTGAGAAAATTGCAAATCTAAGCTTTCATTTTAAAACATACATTTCTAGCCCTCACAGTTGTAAAAAGACACTTGGAAGTGTGTGGGTATTCGAGACTAGGAAGGTGGCTGAATAAGATCTGCAGCGCTTTGGTGCATCATAGCTTTTTGTCCCTCTGCCCTGACTACTAGAAGAAATCATGCCAAACAGAGGAAATTAATATGTGTATTGGTATCCAGCTCACAGAGTTCTGGGTACAGAATTCTGAGTTTTTTGTGTGTGTTTTTTTTAAAAATAGAATGTACACACAGCCCTGGATACAGGGACACTTTCCAAAAAAGCCACATTTAATGAATATAGTGTCTCTTGACACATTTGCCATAAGCAGAGTCAGACAGCTGAAATCAGTGTTTGAATTCATAACCAAGCCATGCTTTCCCCCAAATGTTTTCTTAGTGTCTTCACAGTCTGCACTGAGCAGAAAAAGTGAGTAGGGCTCCATTCCTAACCAACCAAAAGCTTACATAATAGTCTTGCACATTCTCCCCACCCATAAAATGGGAAGAAAACTCAGCAGGCAGGCTATGTGAATTGTAAAATAATTTTTGTGCTCAAACCATTGAAATTCTTGATGGTAGATCAGTAACCCCATTAAAGTAATGTTAAAGTATTCATCATACAAGTCTTAGCCAAAATGTGTAAGTAGTTTTGGAAACTGATTTTTTAAAGCACGCCTTATATATATTTTAGATTACATCCATCATAGCAGGCAGCCTCTCGCATGAGGAATTCTTGGCATGGGGGGAGGAGAAGTACCTTTTCTAAGAGAGTGCCTAACATTCACAGCTTTTCTAAGGTTCTGTAAATTCTGAGCAGTGAATAAGGTTATAGATCTTCTTCGTGGTCTCTGTGCAGTCCCACACATGGGTCTTGCCGCAGGCAACGAATCCATTCCTCGGAGTTCCAATAGCTCGCCTATAGCGCTTTTTGGCGCGCTCCCCTCCCGCCCTGGGGAGCAGGCAGCGACCGCGCATGCCTGGAGCGGGGGGGGAGCGCCTATCCCACTCAGTTTCTTCCTTTCCGCCGCCCGGACAACACCTTCCTCGCTGCGCTCTCTCCTAGCTCGCCTCGTCTCTTCTCGGCCTCGTTCTCTCTCTTCATCTGGTATCGTATCTTTTTTCCCCCAATTTTCTTCGTCCCCCAAAAAAACAAAAACAAAAACAAAAACAAAAAAACAGAGAAACCGTTTCTGCGCTTTCCTTTCCTTTCTTTCTTACCCTTCCCCCCCCCCCCGCCCCTGTCCGGAGCGTATGGAAGGGAAGGTTACCTTCAAAAACTGTAGGCACTGTGGAGCCAAAATCCCCACCACAGACGGCCATAGCCATTGCCTTTTCTGCCTCGGGGAGGGCCATCGAGTCGAGTCTTGCCCTCATTGTGCAAACTTCGGCAAGCAGGCACGCAAAAACCGCGCTGCGCGACTACAGGCCTTCCTCCTTCAACGGTCCTTGCGGGCTATGCCCACTTCTGACTCGCCGCCTCCCCCACCTCGAGCGGGAGATTCGGCTACCCCGGCCGCGACTCAGCCTCAAAAGCCGCACAAGTCCGGGAAGCGATCTCAAAAGCACCTTGAGACCGGCCACAAATCTTCGGAAAAGCGCCATCATTCCGGATCGGATTCAGCGCCGAAGAAACCTCGGCATTCGGATTCGGCGACTCCGGATTCGGCCCCTAAAAAACCTCGCCATTCCGCATCGGCGCTGCACCCCGAATCGGCGGATTCGGCATTAAAGAGCCTTCACCAGTCGCACTCGGCGCCCGTAAAACCTCGGGACGCTATGGCTTCGACTTCCGCGACTTCCACTTCCCAGTCCACCGCGACTCAACCACTCCTGCCGCCTGAATTATCAACCCCGGCGGACGTCATCATGGACATGCCTCAGCTTACCCCACATACCTCCACGGCCGTGGAGGTAATCCCAATCCGGTCACGGTCGCCTTCGGTGCACAGCCTGGTACCCTCCGAGTTTCTCGAACCCGACCGCACCACCGACCCGACTCAGACCTACCTGCGCTCATCTCTAAGGCCAGAATCCTTCCGGGACGTCGCAGTCTCGCCACTATTCCGTGAATCGGCAACCCAAGTGTCTTCCCATCGGATTCGAGTTCGGTCACGTTCACCGCGTAGCCGCCACGACTCCGGATCTTCCGTGTATGTTGAGCAGCATGATTACCATTCTAGAAGGCGGTATGACTATTCGCCCTTCTCAAGATCTCCTTCACCTCGTCGCAGTCGTTTCCGTTTCCGATCGCCCTCCGATTCGGACGCTCATTTTAGATACCACGAGTCGGAGCCTTACTTGCATCGCAACGTCTCCACTCCACGGATCCGTTACGGGGATTCGCCTCGACCCCGTCATACGCGCCCAACTCGAAACGATGACTCACCTCGTCTCCATTATGATCATCCCTCTCGACTTCGTGACTTTCCTGGAAGGTATTTCCAGTACTCACCTCGACTCCGTGACCGCATTCGATCCTTAGAACAGGAAGTTGCTTCCTCTAGACACCATCAGGAGCACCCTCGGTACCGGGACGTGGCTGCACCTCGCACAGCTTCTGCTACCGTGTCCGTTGCCCCGGTCACCCCACCTAGATCTCCTGCCAAGACTCCAAAACCTTGAGCTCCCGCCTCGGAGCCGCTCATACCTCCACCCTCTCCCTCGGGGGAGGCCTCCTTATCCGACAGAGAGTCCTCAGCCTCGTCGGACTCGGAAGATCACACACCTTCCCTACCCTCTGACTCCGCGCAACAGCTACGGCTCTCTCCATCGGATGCATCCAAGGCGTACCTCAACCTGATAACCTCTATGGCGGAAGCGCTGAAAATACCACTCCCAGCGGACTCCCCCAAGGTGTCGGACATGGTACATGACCTAGTGCAGTCAGACTTCCCACCCGGCTCCTTACTTCCGATGCTACCCGTGCACTTGGAGGGTCTTCGAGAGGCCTGGGAGAAACCTGCCTCAATCCCCCCCGCTTCAAAGAGGTTCGACTCCCTCTATCGGGTCCACGCCCCCGACGCCAAGTTCCTAGCTTCGCATCCGGCACCGAATTCCATAATTGTCCATTCGGCCACTAAGGCCAAACCCTCCAGACATCCCACACCACCGGATCGTGAGGGAAGGAAACTAGACACCTTAGCAAGAAAAATTTTCACTCTGGCTTCCACCAACTCGAAGCTCAATAATTACTTAGCTTACTTTGCCGCTTACATCTTTAATTTGGCCAACCAGTTTACGCCACTTATCCCCTCGCTTCCTGACGCCTCTCAGAAAACAGCCTCCTCCCTGGTCGCCGAACTGTCCAGGGTCTCTAAGCAACAAATTAATTCCATTCGTCATGCGGTCTCCTGCTCTTCCCGAGTTTTTGCCTCTTCGGTCGCCCTACGCCGTCATGCTTGGCTTAGGTCCACCAATCTGCAACCGGACATCAAACAGAAAATAGAAGATCTCCCCTTTGACGGCCTTGGCCTTTTTCACGCTTCTACCGATGAGGTCTTGACCTCGGTCGACGACGGCCGTAAGAGGGCCAAACGCCTGGGAGTGTCTCAACCATCCTCACAACCATTCAATCGCAACAAGCCCTGGAAGCCAGCCTTCCAGAGACGCCAACGTTCTCCCAAGCAGGGTGACTATTGGAAAAGAAGGCCTACACAACAAAAACCTCCTTTCCACCAGAGGCCGCGCCCTCAGCAAACCAAAAAGTCTTCCAGTTCTACCAAACAGTCTCTTTGACTTCCCTCCCATGCAGCCGTCCTACCCAACACGTCTCTCCCCATTCTATCGGACTTGGAGCTCTATCACGACCGATTCTTGGGTACTCACCATCGTACGCCTAGGGTACGCAATCGAGTTCATTTCACCGCCTCACCACCACTACTTTATAACTACCCCCCCGTCTCCTCACCTCCATCAGGAGATTCTGGACTTGCTCCAGAAAAATGCCATAGAACCTGTTCCCCCTCAACATCGGGGGACGGGTTTCTACTCAAGATACTTCCTGGTCCCCAAGAGAGATGGAGGCAAGCGTCCTATTTTAGATCTTCGGAAGCTGAACAAATTCATCGAGTACAGGAAATTCAGAATGATATCTCTGCAGTCCATCTTGCCCTTGATTCCAAAGAATTCCTGGATGGCTTCCCTAGATCTTCAGGACGCTTACTTCCATGTCACAATCCGACCTCAACATCGGAAGTATCTCCGCTTTGCAGTGGGCCCGGATCACTTCCAATACGCATCCCTACCGTTCGGTCTCTCCACTGCTCCCAGAGTTTTCACCAAGTGCATGGCGGTGGTGGCGGCTGCCCTACGGATCCGAGACATCCCAGTCTTTCCGTACATCGACGACTGGCTCCTCATTGCACCGTCACAGCAGCAGCTCGAGTCCAATCTTCACACCACTCTTCTCCTCCTATCTTCTCTAGGCTTGCGTGTGAATGCTATCAAATCACACCTCGCCCCAACTCAGGACCTCAACTTCATAGGGGCCTATCTCTGCACCTCCCTCCATCGTGCCTTCCTCCCGGAGGACCGTGCGCTGACAATCATCAACCTCGCCAGATCGATTCAGCTACAACCCACCCAGACGGCCTTCACTATCCAACGCCTTTTAGGCCTGATGGCCGCCACTACAGCAGTCCTTCTCTTCGCCAGGCTACGGATGCGGCCACTTCAGCTATGGTTTGTACGTGCCTACCATCCTCACGTACAACCTCAGAACACTCTGCTCACTGTTCCCCAGAGAGCACTTCTCTCTCTCACCTGGTGGACTCTACCCGACAACCTTCTTGTGGGCATGCCTTTTCTACCAACCCCCCCAACAGCTACCGTGACAACAGACGCCTCCATGTGGGGCTGGGGAGCCCACTTAGATGGCAGAACTGTCAGGGGTCTTTGGACTCCTTCAGAGAGGGACATGCACATAAACTGTTTAGAGCTGATTGCTGTGCACAGGGCCCTCCAATCGTTCCTCCCTCTCATCAGAGGTCGCCACGTTCAGATCTCCACGGACAATATGGCAACAGTCTTCTATATAAACAAGCAGGGGGGCACCAGATCCCTACGACTTTGCCGCATAGCCATACTTCTCTGGGAATGGTGTGTCAAACACAACATCTATATGACCGCCATCCACCTCCCAGGTGTGGAGAATGTTCTGGCCGACTCTCTCAGCAGACTGCGCGTAGACGACCACGAGTGGTCCATCAACCCGACCTACCTTTGTCACATCTTTCGGTGCTTCGGGACACCATGGGTGGACATCTTTGCATCCACGGACAATGCCAAATGCCCTCAATTTTACACCAGGAGGGGCAGGGATGCATTTCTGCAAACTTGGAGAGGTCCCCTCCACTACCTCTTCCCTCCAACTCCTCTACTAATCAAGGTACTCATGAAGATATCACGAGACGGCACAAACTGTATTCTAATTGCTCCTTGGTGGCCACGGCAACCATGGTTCACGAGGCTACTGCAAATGTCTGGTCACACTTACCGCCGTCTCCCTCCAATGCACGATCTCCTATCGCAGGCCAGAGGCCAGATACTACATCACAACCCGCAGGTCCTGGCCTTGACAGCGTGGAGAATCCGCCCTCCTCCCTCTCTGCGGATGTAGCCAATGTCATCCTTAATGCCAGGAAGCCTTCCACGAGACTTTCGTACCAACGCAAGTGGAGGCGCTTCTGCTCCTTCGCAACATCTCATCACTCTTCAGCAGAATCGGCGCCCCTAAATCTGATTCTTGACTATCTGCTCTCCCTGCAGAGATCAGGACTCTGTTATTCTTCCCTGAAGGTTCACCTCTCCGCCATTTCCGCATTTCATGACCCTGTTGACGGCAAGACGGTGTTCTCTCATAGCCTTTCCAAATCCTTTCTTAAGGGAATGCTGCATCTCCACCCACCCATCAAGCCTTTCGTTCCGGCTTGGAGCCTCTCCCTCGTTCTCTCATGTTTAATGAAAACCCCGTTTGAACCTATGGCTACCATAGATCTCAACCTTCTCTCTTGGAAAACAGCATTGCTGGTTGCCCTCACCTCTGGGAAGCGTGCAAGTGACCTATGTGCTTTCCGCCATGACTCACCTTACACCATTTTCCATAAGGATAAGGTGGTCCTGCGTCCAGACCCTGCTTTCCTCCCTAAGGTTGTTTCCCAGTTCCACCTATCAGCTTCAACTTCCTTACCTGCATTCTTTTCCTCTCCATCAGACCCAGGACAAAGAGCCTTGCACTCTTTGGACGTTAAGAGAGCCCTGTCATTCTACCTGGCTCGTACGCAACCTTTCCGCAAGGACCCTAATCTGTTTGTGGCCTACGGCAGGCCTCACAGAGGGCACAAGATTTCTACTCAGAGACTCTCGAAATGGGTAGTTAGTGCCATCAGGTTGTGCTACGAACTGGCTAAGCAGCCCTTGCCTGAGGGCCTCAAAGCCCACTCCACTAGAGCGGTCTCGACCTCCTCGGCTTTCCTGCAGGGCGTCTCCCTAGAGGACATCTGTGCTGCTGCATCGTGGTCCTCTGCATCCACGTTTGTCTCCCACTACGCCTTAGATGTGCGTGCGAGACGAGACGCTTCCTTCGGCCAAGCGGTCCTCAGATCCATCTTCCACTGAAGTTATGGGTGAGTGCATTCGCTTTCATCTCTTCATTGCATGTAGATGCTGCTATGATCATGTGGCATGTGACTAACTCTCCTTTTTTTCCAGCACCCTCCTCCAGGTTATTCAGCTGGCTAGTCACCCATGTGTGGGACTGCACAGAGACCACGAAGAAGATAAACAGGTTGCTTACCTGTAACTGATGATCTTCGAGTGGTCATCTGTGCAGTCACACACGCCCACCCAGCCTTCCCCGCTGCTGGCCTCTTGTGATTGTTGCTTAACTCTGTTCAGTGTCAGTGTCAGCGGCGGCTGGAAGAAACTGAGTGGGACAGGCGCTCCCCCCCCGCTCCAGGCATGCGCGGTCGCTGCCTGCTCCCCAGGGCGGGAGGGGAGCGCGCCAAAAAGCGCTATAGGCGAGCTATTGGAACTCCGAGGAATGGATTCGTTGCCTGCGGCAAGACCCATGTGTGTGACTGCACAGATGACCACTCGAAGATCATCAGTTACAGGTAAGCAACCTGTTTTTATTTCCATATTGTGGATCACATGCTGTTTCTTAGAGTTATCTGCTGTTCTTGTTTGCCTTGTCTTATTTCGTAAAAAAAAAATTGTGATCCACCTTGTGTCTCTGTGAGAAAGGCAAGCTCTAAGTGGGGTAAGTAAAAAAAAAAAATTGATTGTGAGAATGGCACTTTAGGAATGAATGAATACATGACCAGATAAAATAATTAACACTTTTTTCCTGCCCAATAATCAGATATATTTTCTGCCCAGAGGTTTGTTTTAGTAAACTAATTTAAGTGTTTAATCAACTAGGCTTAATTATACAGAGAACATGAATCCTTTTTGCCATCTCAGTCCCTGAGCATAGCTTCTCCCCACCAATATAATGCATGAAAACATGCATTACATGAATCTAATTGCCTGGTCTGATTAAAAAGGACCATTCATTGTCATACTGGTACCTAATGGATATACAGAATCAAAGCCTGATGATGTTACATGATTAATATTTATTTTACAAATGAATTCCTCTCAGGATTAGACTCTTACATAATTTTCCTGCCTCTTCCCACAAAGACAGGTGCAGTGCTGAAAGAAGCTGTAAAATCCATGGGGATCGAGGCATTCTTTCTCCTCTCCCACATGTTAAAAATCTGGATCCAATTTCCATGATGGAACACAACAACAGTAAAACTGTGGAACAGTTCAAACTGGCACCCACACCTAGGGTTTGTGCTTTTGCTAAAAAGAATAGACACTTGGAAGTGTCTAGACACATGCTTGAAAGAGTAGGGTAAAAGGCATTTAAAAATCACTTATATGGTAACTTTAGCAGGAGAAAATGTAGAATGTGGTTGAATTTAATTATTTGATTCCAAGACATCACCACAAAGAGGATCTTTGCTCATCTATAAAAAAGCATTAGTTTATATAGTCAGTTCATGTTTCATTTCCTCTCAAGATTTCCACCTTTGTAGGGGAAAAAACTCTTTACACACATAGACACTAGACATCATTATATATTTAACTGTGAAACTTCCCCTAGAGTATGGATCAAAAAAATCCACACAATAAGGCCAGGGACAGATAGGGGATTTTCCCCTTTAAAAACTCGGGAGAACCTCCAGGTTTGCAGAAGAGTCCAAAACATTTTTAAAATTACATTGGTGATTAAAACCTACAAAATAATAAAAGCAACACCCATAGCTTATGTGTGAGTACGTTCTGTAGTCTCAGTAGCCATTCTGGGGGTTGCTAGGCAAACACAACAGTATTGCTGAGGTTTCAAGTTTCAGTTTCTTAAGTTAAAGGTGGAGGGGAGAACAATAAAAGGGAAGACCGAAAGTAGTAAAGGCTGAAGGGGGAGAACAGAAAAGGGTAGTGAAGCAGGTGGGAGAGGCTTCCAGAGGGAGGGTAGGAGGGAGAGGTGAAGACTGAAGGGACTGATAAATGTAGTGGGTGGGAGGGAGAAAAGGAAGCAGGAAAAAGAGATAGGCTATGGGTGCCTATTGGGAGAGAAAGAAGAAACTGTGTGAGGAACAGGTTCTGGGGGGGGGGGGGCGGGAAATAAGACGGTCCCTTCAGGTTTTTGCAGCTCCCCCACTTTTACACTCTAAACTAAAACTTACCAGGGCCTTAAAACATTCCTAAATTCACATTTGGTGCTTAATATGGCATACTTGGATGAAAATGGACTGGGAGTAGCTTTGTTTTTCCCTAATCTTTTTCCTCTTAACAATGTATCCAGTCCCAGCACTACTGAGTAGATGCCCACTAGAATGAAGCCTTGGAGTTACAAAACTCCTTGCTTGTAGTCATGCCTACCGGCAGGCCCTGCTTTATATTCCAGTAATGTAAGGAGTTAGATTAGCTCCTTGACTGGGGAGCAAACCCCTTTCTGTTGTGGCCCCAAGGCCATAAAATGAGCTATTTGAAGATGTGTTATTTGAAGAAAGGAAATCTGACTTATGCTAAACTACTCCTCTGCTTTACCACATGGAGGGCACTACCCCTCCTTTTCCAGGCAGATGAAGGTGCGCTGTCACATGGCGATGGTGTGTGGCTGAGCAGGTTGCAGACAAAAGGCCCTGGCAGGGCAGTTGTTGCCCAGGAGGCCATACTGGGCCTCACCTAGCATCATATGACTATACTGCCACATCCAAGAGGCTGTTTCCATTTCGTCACCCTCCTAATACATCAAATAAGCTTAGGCTAGAGCAATTGGAAATCCAAGTGCATATTTTAATTTATTTGTCATTCCTTGATCTATTGTCCCCAGCCAAGCAACTGTCTTATTTTACATTTATCTGATTTTATAAAACTGAATGTGTCTGGTTCTCTGCATTCCAGCAGATGGCAGGTCACAAACATACATAATAAATCAGAAAAGAAGACATCCCATCTCTGACCACCCCCCATCTCCAACTCAGATTTGATAAGGGTGTTAGTGCTTGTGGAGGCACAGATGAGGAGACACAAGCCTGTTTTTCCTTTTCCAAAAGCCCAGTGCTGTTTCAATCCAACTAGCTAGCCAGGCAATGACGATATCATTCCTTGTGGCTATTAGAAAAAGCATCTGCCTAAGCCTCAAGCACTCAGTGGAGGGAAGCAGGCCCTGCTCCGAGAATATAAGCCAGGCTGTCGTGCAAGGCAGATGATGATCAGCTGTCCCATATCAAGGGGAAAAACAATGAGCATCTGCCACCAAATTCTGCCTGGAGCAAATTGTCAAAGTGAATTTGGGAGGCTACTGCTCCAGCAATACACTTAGGGAATTCTGAGGGACACTGAAAAAGAATTTTTATGAGTCTAATGAAATGTCTCAGGAAATTCTTGTGCCTCAGGAGAAACAGTTTGCAATAATAACACATCACACGGGGTTCCCAATCCCCAGGTCCAGACAAGGGATTCCCCACTTTCTGGCGTTCCTTCCAACCATCAGCCAGCTGGTTGACAGGGGAAACCCCACCTCCATATGGCCATATTGGTGGTATGCCCCTGACATCATGATATCACATGGAAGTGGTATCATCCCATCAGGGACATCATGTGGTGACATGGCTGTTGGGCAAAACTCTTATGGTTTGAGGGTGATTTTACCATAATGTTCTGCCCTCACACCAGAGCATCACCATGTAATGTCCCTGACTTGATGACATCACTTGATGTCATTATGGTGGGGACACTGCATGACATCCCTTCCCCCTCCAGGAACATCCCCCAGATACCCCAATGACAAGATACCTGACACCCCTACATCACAAAGATCAGTAGAGTAAGAATTAACCTTGTTAAAAGAGGCTAGGATGACAGTGTACTGTAGTTATGTTTTTCCTAGATCATTCCTGAACAGTAAAATCAAATTCTGTGTCTTTGATAGGCAGAGACCGTCAAGCCCTGAAATTTCCCACAAAAGTAGTTCCATTGAGACAGTGACAAACACCTCACCACTTTGAGTCTGATGGAACCTGGTTTTTCTGGCCACTGTGTGATACAGAATGTTGGACTGGATGGGCTATTAGCCTGATCCAACATGGCTTCTCTTATGTTCTCTTATGAGTCAGGTAAAATGGCTCCCTTGCCATGGTTAGAATCCTTCAAAGAACTGAGAAGCCGAATTACCTGAAACCAAATATTGTATAGAGAAACACAAGCCCCTCTCCTCCACAAGGCATGGATGACCAAGGTCAGATCTGTGAAATCTCTCTACCTCCCTCATAGGGGACCAAGCCCAAAGTCTCCAGTAGGTGTGCAGACTTGTCCACTGGACATCAGTGGAAACATATAGCAAGTCTTCTTTCCCTGCTCCCAGACAACAATGCAATTTAACATCTGGGATGCAATCTAACAGCAGTGCCATCCCTAGAGTACCATTCTGAACTCCAGCCACACTTTACAAAACCCTGCTCCCAAAAGGCTGCATCAACCAAAGCTATAATGCCTGATAAATAATACAATGGCCAGAGGCTGGTTTGACAGATCTCTTCCTTGGATGATCTCCCTCTTCAAAGCATCAGATGTAGCTGTTTCTCAAATCAGAACAGATAATGCCCTGCGGAATAGTTTTCCCAGCTTTTTTTCATATGCAGTACTAATAGGGTTATAATAGTTTTAAAGCAAAAAAGAGGCCATATTTCCCAACTGGCTACTTCAAACAAGTGATCACTATGACACATCTCATTTTAAATACCCCTACTATAAAAGCTGTGGTAGTTGTTATGAACTAGGAATATTCCTAACTTTCCAACCAAAAAAGCGTACATTTTTGTCAGTTTCTTTAAAAGAGCCAAAAATAGGACATCTAGTAACCCTAAGTACTAATGATTTCCAGGGTCACCCAGGAGCAGCAGTTTTAGAGGCCTTATCCAGTGATCTCATTCATCTGTCCATCAAGCAGGACTGTTCCAATCCCAGCCACTGGAGGGGGAAAGGATCATAATATTATTTGATTTTACTGCTGCTTCAGGCCATGGAAGATGGCAGGAGGCAGCTACACCCAACCAAAAAGAAGAAAAGAGTTTCCTATGTAGGAAGGGAGTGGGGAGGGAGAGCAAGAGAAAAAGAAGAAAGGCTTTCAAAGTCATAAATAGATGGGCATGAGAGGCTCCAAACAGAACCTGTCCAAAACACATGGCTGGTCTGGGGATGGAGTCAGAAGTTGACCAAATCTTTATTGTGTGGAAAAGAGTGGATGAACTGATGACAGCTCATGCCATAATAAATTTGTTAGTCCTCAAAGTGCCCCACAACTCCCCTTTCTGCTAGGATGAGCGCACTGGTAAAGTGCCATTTATCCCAGGCTTGTGTAATAATAATTTGGTTTCACTTGTTCACTGTTGTCTCTCTTTTTTTGCCTGACCAAAAAGCCAAGTTAGTTACCTGGATCTCTTTCCCTCTCTCATTTTGCCTTGGCTTCTATGCAATTCAAGCAATGTTTAAACTTTCACTCCAATCCTATTTATTTTGTGTATTTATGTCCAAGTATTTAATAAAAGAGAAAGAGCAGCCAGGTGAAACACAGCCAGAAATAAATGCTCCTCCAAGTGTTTTACTTGAAAAAGTACTCAGTTGGGATCTTAAGAACCATGAGCTGGAACTCAAGCATAGTCCCAATTAAAATCCAATAAAAATTTTATGGGACGTGATTTTCTTTTTGATTTTGGATCACTGGGGCATATGAAATTCTTCTTGCTTCTTCCCTAGTTTGAACTCATAAATGGCAGAATTCACAAACTGGATACATAGCAGTTTACAAAAGTCTTCCCACAATCAATCTAGAGAGCCTGGGCTGACAGTTCACATCCAAGCAATGGCTCTGGGACAGATGTTCCAGAGAAATGCTCTAAGGTGCACATTTAATTCATGTGGGCACTGGCCAGGCCTGCTGGATTCCAGGATCATTCCCTATGAAATCTAGCGCACAACTAATGTTCTGGTGGTCACACTTTGCAGAGAAAGATAGCTAGTCATGGAGAACACTTTGAGACAATCCAGCCTTGTACCAAAGTGATGGGTTCCACCTGAACTGAAATGGTACCAGACCACCAGTGCTTCATATAAAAAAAAAGTCACTGAGTAGCTTTTAACAAACTCCTGGGGCAAAGCTGGGAAGAGCTGGAGATCATCTGGTTCAGGAGGGCTCATCCCCAAGGATTATCTGGTTCAGATAATTTAGATGGGGATGGGTTAGACCGTTAGAGCTTAACTTTTTAATTTATTCATGAATAATTTGGAACTAGGACTATGTAGTGTAGTGGTCAGGTTTGCCAATGACACAAAATTATTCAGGATGGTGAAAACTATGACTATGAAGAGCTCCAAGAGGACCTCCACTAGGTTTCCCATTTCCCCGTCCCCATCAGGGCCTCTCTGGATTTCAGGGGCTTCAACCCACCAGCACAGAGATTGTCAGCGGGGGTAGCCCCACCCCCAAAGATCTCCATCACCACCCAACATGCCTGGCACGATGACATCACTTCCAGGTGACATCATCATGCCCTGAGCTACACACACATGAAAAAAATCCCCCACCAACAGCCAGGAAAGACCTGGCAACCCTAACCTCCACAAACTGGGAGATTGGCAACAATGTGGCAAATGAAGTTCAGTGTTGGTAAGTGTAAAGTGATGCACAATGGGACAAAAAAACTCAACTTCAAGTATAGGCTAATGGGGTCTGAACTTGCTGAGAGGGAAAAGGGTCTTGGGGTCATAGTGGAGAACTCAATGAAAGTGTCAACCCAGTGTGCTGCAGCAGTGAAAAAGAGATTATTAGGCAAGGGACTGAGAATAAAACAGTCAATAATCTATGCCCCTGAATAGATCTATGGTGCATCCTCATTTAGAATACTATGTATAGTTCTGATCACCATAGCCAAAAAGGAGCTGGAAAAAGGACAAAGGAGGGCAACCAAGATGATTAGGGGGTTGGAGCACCTTCCGTATGAGGCAATGCTGAAGAGTCTGGGACTTTTCAGTTTAGAAAAGAGACAACTAAGGGGCAACATGATAGACATTTGTAAAATAATGCATGGGGTGGAGAGAGACAAAGAGAAATTTTTCTTCTTTTCCCAAAATACTAGAACTTGAGGGCATCCAATGAAGCTGATGGTCAATAGGTTTTTCAGGGTGGGCAGAAGGAAATACTACTTTACAAAGAGAGTGGTTAAAATATGGAATTTGCCGCCAGAGGATACAGTAATGGCCACAAGACTAAACAACTTTAAAAGAGTATTAGATTCATGGAGGATAAATCAATTAATGGCTACTAGCTGTGGAGACTGAGAGGAACCTCCACATTAAAAGGCATTAATCCTCTGAATCCCAGAGCCAGGAGGCAAAATCAAGAGAAGGCCTTGGCCTTTGTGCCATGTTGTTGGCCATTCAGAGGAACTTGTTGGCTGCTGTGTGAGACAGGATATTGGACTAGATGGACTATTGGTCTCATCCAGCAGGGCTCTTCTGATGTTCTTATGTTCATAATAAAGGAGTAACAGGATGACTGAAAGATAATTGAGGTAGCACGGAAATTGAATTACGTAATTCTTCACATGAGTTTCATGAGTAGAAAAGTGAGGCAGTTATCACTAAAAGTGGCCTCCTTTACCAAGAACTGAAAGGTAGAAAGTGTAACACCATGTCTCCAGAGGTAACCGAGGAACTTACAGAATAGTAAGTTTAATGTTTTTCCCCAGAAAATTGATAGAAACTATTCTTAAAGATAGAATTATTAAGCACATAGAGAAATGAGCTCTACTGAGCAAGAATCAGCATAGCTAAGCTTCTGTGGGGGAGGAGGGGAGAATAAGGTCCTATTTTACCAACTTCTGGGGTTCTTTAATACAAACAAAGACAAGGGCAACTAGATTTCGTAAAAAAATTGTTAACAAAGTGCTTCAAGAAAGGATGGATCATAAACTGCTTAAATGACAAGAAGGAGCAAACAAAAGTGACTGGACAGGTCTAACTATAGAGGGAAGCAAACAGTGGGATCCTACAGGGGTCAGTATTAGAGCGAGTACTTTTTAGTTGAGAAAGTGATTTAAATCTTGTACATTTGTCATATATACAGTTGTTGGCATGAGCAGTGGCTATAGGTGGAATTAGGCAGCCTAGATGTTTCATGAAGCAGAGAATAACATATAGGTTCAAAATGTGCCGCAAGCCAAACCTATGCCTACTTGCAAGCAGATTGCTCTAGATCACAAAATCAGCAAATCCAGTGTATATAAAATATACAAATGTACACTATATTGCATGTGACTTAGATGATACTGGTTTCATTCAACATATAGGAATACTGAGGTACAAGCAATAACAGACTAGTCCTGAATCAATGAAATGCACTCATGGCCCAAAATGGCAGCTATGTGGGGGCTGTCAGCAGAAAAATGAATGGAACCTTTGCCAGTGTGCACCATTGACATTATAAATGTGTTCTTTCCTAAAAGATTGGAGGAAAAAAAGGTTTGAGAAACAGCATTCTGAGGATGGCAAAAATCTAGAGAGAATGATTAGAATATGATGTTGTGTGAAAATGCTTCAGTATAAAAGCATAGGTAGACGAAAAAACCTTTGTGTTATAAAACTATCTGCTAATACATTTTTCCCACTTAAAAATGTGACAAGCAAGTAAATAAAGACTATACACAACAATGAACAAGAGGGCCAAATAATTGAAAGAGGAAGTGTAGAGAGGCTGGAGCTAAGATGCTTTTAAAGGAATGAATCCAGGATCTCCTTTGTGCTAATCCTACACAGTTGGCCTTTTACCCTCAAAGAAAGCTGCAGTTGCTGCTGTTTTAGGATTGGTTCCAACATTTACTTGCATGAAATTCTGGTATATTTTGAAGAAAAAGGAAACATTCTGGCTGGGTGCTCATGATTATAAGAGGCTTACTGTAGAAACCCAAACATGCTTCTCCCATAATCCAAGGTCATATGTACACCACAGGTTTAAACTGGTTTACCAATCATTTCTTCTCCTGGGAACTGAAGGAGCCCAAGGGTTGTCTAACAGTCAATTTCCAGCAGCTTTACTGAACTACAAGGATTGTTTGAAGGAAGCCATGACACATAGCAATCAAGTAAATTATCTTCATTTTAAGAGAGGGAAAAAATCTAGGATCTGGGAGGAAACATTAGAAAAGACAACTTTGACTTCTGGGCAAAATCCCTTTACAGTTTTAAAAATGTCAGCTCCTCTAGACATGAAGTGTGCAAATATTTAATTATTGTTTATATTGTCTTGTAAAATAAAAATCAATAGTTAAAATAATTTTCCTCTAAACCTATGCCACTTTATATTCCACACATTGTTCTGAGGTATTGTTCTCTGAGGTAAATTGGTCTGAGGGATTGCACTACCCCCGTTAAATAAATGTATGGGTTTCATTAAAAAGGGTTAATGGAGAGCAGAAAACTAAACATTGTACATCCAAGGTATGGCCCCAACAGAGTAAGAAGTGTCAGGTAACTATATAATGGCTACTTTATGTTGATGCAAATGTTAAGATAAAATTCAGTGTATATTTATACTTCCAGTTCATTCTGAAGAGTGCATTAGGGTTTCTGGAAGAACTGTCCAAAATGTTGGTTGACAATAAGGGACTTGCAAGCAAATTATCACCCCATTCCCCTCACCTTTGATTTCTCTCCTCCCACTTCTCCCAATCTCTCCTTTCTTCCTCCTCCCACCTCCTGTCTTACCTTCTGTCTCTCTGTTTCCTGTGTCTAAAGTCACTCCTCTCTTTCCTCACCCCATTGTTTTCTTCCTCTTCTGACTTTCTGCATCCCATTGCTCTCCTTTTCTGTATTAACAGCAGTGGCTCACCTGGCAGCTCGATGGCAGTTGCTCCCCCAGCCCCTTCACCACTTCTGCAGTGGCAGCTGCTCACCAGGCCTCTCCTCCTCAGGAGCTTGCCCAGCCCCCCAGCAGCTTCCATCAATGTGGGCCTTATCCACAGATTTAGTATTAGTTGATTGGCCCACACTTGACTATTAGATATATGGTAATAGACCCTGCCTAGATATTACCCTTGAACAGTTGTCCCCCTGCGCTAAAGCAGTAATACATAATAAAATTTCATTTAATTTGAGTCATTGTTAAATACATCTTGTTTTTAACTACCGTACTTAATTTGACCTCAGTATCAGAATAATAAAGTGCCTTTAATAAGCATAGAAGTTTTGCGAAGTTTATAAAACTGTTTTGCGTCACTCATAAATGAGTCAACAGCTCTGACTGCACTGGGTCTTCCAGAAGCTTTAAAAGCTGTTCTTTTGGGAACAATACTTACTAAAATCATAAGGAACAAAAAGGCCCTGACATTATTGGGGGGGGGGGATTCAGGAGCACAAATTAGGCTCTGTGCTGCTTTTTGAACCTTTGTCTTTGGAAATTTTAGTCTGAAGTAACCCATAAACAAAGCTGTCAATATGACTTTTGTCCTGAGGATTACAAAATTCTAGGCAATCAGCCAATATTTGGGTTAATTTTTCCATGGCCACATTAATAGGAAGAAAACTACAATAACTACAATAATAGTGGAGAAGAGCAAGTCTCTGTTCCAGATTCTGCAAAAGCATCCATTAAGCTAGAGACTTTTCAAATGTACACAGTCTTGCTGGGATTGCTTCAGGATTGCAAGGACTGAAGGAGACTTCCAGTAAAGCAGACCTCATAAGTTAACCTTCCATCTGGCCTCCAATCCATCAATTTTTGGCACAAAGTAAAAACTTGACTGTTGCCCAGGTCTTTGTGTATGGCTAATGTTTTGTTAATTAGTTAGGGGGGGGCACTTGTGTCCCTCTTCATTTGCTACACAATCTCCTTTCAGCCCCTTCCAATTTAAACTTCTGACACTAATAGTTTTGTTATGGCTGCTGTTTTTGAGCTGTGTTTTATTCTATCATTTGAGCATAGTTTATTGATGGGCTGGGAACCAATTCAAGAGCTCAGTTGACAGTGCAGTATATACATGTATTAAATAATAGTTCAATAACTTAAAAAGCACATGATCTGTCACAATAATGACAGCTTTTAATGTAGCATGTTGAGCATTAGGCTTGCAATTTGCCTGCTGTGGGCAGGTGATATCCACACACACACACCAATTCTCACTGCCCACCATTGCCCCAGTAGCTGGTGGAAAAAAAATAAAGTGGGGGGAAAAAGCCATTTACACAACTGTATTAGATCACTGCCAGGGGAAAGCTGGAAGTGACATCAGGCCTGTCTAGGAATAGTTGATGCTAAAATCATAGCATTTTCAGCATTCCTAGAAGCATGTGACATCACTTCTGGGTTTTCCTGGGAAGAAATTTAACACTGTTATATTGACAGTGCCCCCTCCCAATTTCCCCACACTCCTGCCAACTGCCAACCACTCACTGGCTGGCAACCCTACTGATCTGCCAAACCCACTTTTGTGGTCCCATACAAGCATAGGACTGGTTCAGGCTGTTTGATATCCTCAAGCGTGGTACATGTACTGCCTTCTCTCATACCACTACAAGTTGTGTCAATGACAAGCCCAGCTGGTACTTGGTTGATGGTGATGCAGTTCTAGAAGACCATGCCCATCAACTCCCATGCTGCCAATGGCCAGGAGCAATTCCCTGTGGTTCCCAGCATCTTCCTCATTGTGCCACTTCAAGCAATTTCTAGGGTGGCTTAGGCCACAGACCCAGCCCTGTGAAGGCTGCAAAAACTGGTTGATCAAGCCCCTGGTCAGCCCCCAGAGATGACAGGGCTGACAACTAATCCAAAAAGCCTCCTGGCCCAATTATTTTATAAAAGTCTGGGTCGTCATAGTAGAGTTGCCAGTTCCAGGTTGGGAAATTCTTGGAGACCAAAGTGTGGAGCCAGAAGAGGACAGGGACTTCAGTGAGATTCAGTGCCATACAGCCCATCCTCCAAAATATCCATTTTCTCCAGGGGAACTGATCGCTGTAGTCTGGAGATGAGCTGTAATTCCAGGGGATCTCTAGGTCCCACCTGGAAGCTGGCATCCCTACCAGGGCTAGTGAGTCACACATTACGCAGACTGGCATTTAAAGAAACTGTTTGTCTCAAGGGTGGGAAAGGATGACAGAGAAAGGAAGAGTAGTAGAGTTGTCAGCTCTGGGTTCAGAAATACCTGAAGATTTTAGGGTGGAGCTTGGGAGTGAGGTTTAGGAATGGGAGGGAGTTTAGTAGGGTATAATAACATACAGTCCACCTTCCCAAAGCAACCATTTGCTTCAAGAGAAGTAGAATAAATCTTTTGCATAAACAAATTAGCAATCTACGTAGTCAGGATGGGAGTTAGGAGTAGAGGGAATTGTCTGGGAATAGGGTTGCTAGCTGTAAGTTGGGAAATACCTGGTTTTGGGGGTGGAGCCAGGGGGCGAGGTCTGGGAGGAGGGGACTAATAGGAGCATAATGTCATAAGAGCCTGCCCTCCAAAGCAGCCATTTTCTCCAGGGGAACTTACTTTGGTTGTCTGGAGATCAACTGTAATAGTGGGAGATTTCCAGGTGGCACCTGGAGGTTGGCAACCCTGATAGAATTCCTCACACTTTTTAGTTTTTAAAAATTATTTCTGTCTTTATATCTGTCATTAAAGCTATTTGTTCAAATTATTCACTTTTTCTTTTCTTTTTATTCCAGTGGGAAACATCTTTCCAGTTGTAATGTCTATATTTATCATGTGATTTTTTGGGGGGAGGGGAGGGGGTTGAATTTTGGGGTGAATTTTCCAGGGACTGCACTCCTTCCATAATGGAGCTTCCCTATCACATTTCAGACAAATAGGAGAAAGAAGCCCATGAGCTGATAGGTAATTAAAATCCTTTTATGCAGAACAGACAGGGAAGTTTGGCCACTGAAAGTCCAAAGGAATGTGACAGAATGGGCAAAAATAATATATAATGACTAAAATGTTATGGAACTCTCAAGCTGTAACAATTTGGCGGGGACATCAGCCTGCCAGACTGCAGCCTCAGCTAGCCAGCCTATTCTCCCCCCAAATGGGTGAACAACCGGAGAGACAAGTGGCATTAAAAACAGAAGAGTGGGAGAGAGGGTTGCATCTCTGCCTGCTGCTTTTGAGGGCTCCGGGCCAAATGATGGATCTTCCAGCATGCCAACACTGGAAGAGGGACTGCTGGTGTCCAACTCAGAATCTTAGAAAGCAGAAAAAGATGATATGGCCCTTGGATTGCACAATTTACCTTAAGTCTCTAGGGCTCTCTCAAAGCAAACAGGGTTCTAGGAACTTTGCATTGATTTCACAAAGGCAGAGGGATAATAATATGATTTACAGCACACAAATAATTGTAGACTTGTTAAATTATGTGATTTTAGATTCTCATAGCAAGATCTGGTTTGCAAGCTTGCTTTAGGGTTATAATTTTAGGGAAAGAATGATCCTCTATGAACCCATAAGAAATCAGAAGACTGTAAAATTTAAAAGAGAAAAATACAAATCAGTCCCCCAAATCAATATGTAAGACTAAATATAACTTCTTATTAGGTATGTTTAACAGACCCCATGCCATTTGTTATACATGTTATATTCACTAAGGGTATATGTTCAAATTGATATATACCGTATTTTTTGCACCATAAGACTCACTTTTTCCCCCAAAAAATGTGGAGGGAAAAGTGTGTGCGTCTTAAGGAGCGAATACTGCAAAAAATTCACACAAATGCCTCTAAATTCACACAAACAGCTCTAAAAACTAGGTGCGTCTTATGCTCAGGTGCGTCTTATGGAGCGAAAAATACGGTAATTTTAGCAGTAATAGTAAACAGACATATAATAAGTATTCATAAGAAAAAAAAATAGCTTTAAAGAGAAACATGCAAAGATTTGTTTTTAAGATTGTAAATAGGCCTAATGTTATCAGGATTCTGTATAAACAAAGCAGAACCCTGTGTAGATTTTGGGAACTTTTTTCGCTTTAACCCTGTCAAATATTTCAAAACTGTTCACATTAAGGCCCTAGCTAACAACTATATAGACTTTACTTTATTTGATGTAGTTGGATTTATGAACCCCACAGTAAAAACGTCATCCAGGTTTGCCATAAATGGGATTTAACATCTCTTTACAAGAAGAAAATGCTGGAACTTGGGGTTTAGCCCTCAACCCAACATTGTAAGTTTGATCCAACACCAAGTGAAATAGAACTCTCCTACTTGCATCCTCCCATGCCCAATGGTAAGTTTCTTTGCAGAAACTGCATAACAACATTCTTTTAAAATGACAGGATAGGCCTCGGTAACAGATAATGTGCATCATGTTTCTTCCAGAGAGCAGAAAATTACAATATTATAATATAATAATATAATATAACACACTGGCTTCAGAATCAAACTTCCAAAGAGTCTCAGCATCTCTCTAGTCCTTATGAGGTCATTGTGGTTTTACTAACCTGCCTGAATAGATAATTAGGGTCTATATTTATTGTAGGTAAGATCCAATTTATTTAATTTCTGTTCAGCTTAATGTGTCATGTTAATACTTTCACCATGCTTCAGTTCTTTCTAGTTGTTCCAGACTTCTAAAATCTTATGCATTGGTTATTCAATGCCTTATTCTTTTGATTGAACCAACTCACTGTGTGTAATCCACCTCTAGTCTCTGTTAGAAAGGCAGACTATAAAAAATGTAAATATATAAATGAAAGAAATGTGTGTGAAGGACCAGATGGAATCTCATAGCATGGAGGATTTGTAGAATAATATTTCAGTGCTTAGAAGGGAAAGTTTCATTGTCTTGTATAGCCTTTTGGATGGAATAGCAGCCCCGTGGCACAGAGTGGTAAAGCTGCAGTACTGCGGTCTGAACTCTTTGCTCACGACCTGAGTTCGATTCCGGCGGAAGCTGGCTTCAGATAGCCGGCTCAAGGCTGACTCAGCCTTCCATCCTTCCGAGGTTGGTAAAATGAGAACCCAGCTTGCTGGGGGGAAAGTGTAGATGAATGGGGAAGGGAATGGCAAAACCACCCTATAAAAAGTCTGCTGTGAAAACGTTGTGATGCGATGTCACCCCAGAGTCGGAAAGAATCCGGCCCCACCCTGGCCACGCCGCAATGCGGCTGCGCGCCGTGGGGCCGTCGTTTGCAGCCCCGGCAGGATCAAAGAGCTGCTTCCCGGGCATCCGGGAACTGTGAAGGGGCGGGGGGCGAGGCTTTAAGTAGCCTCAGCCCCAAACCTCTACACGCAGTTGCGTGGAGGCGTCGGCCCGCCCGCCCACCCTGCAGCAGTACAGGTTTTACCGGTCGCCTTATTAGGGGCCAGGTAGGAATTTTTTCGCAACACCTGAATTGGCCGTTGGTGTTGTGTTTTTCGCCTACCTTGTACTGCTAGCCATGGTGTGGAGTTGTTAGGTAGCTAATTCGGCCACTTTGCGGAATTCCCAAGGGATTCGGACCTTGACGGCGAGCACCCAGGCCTCTGCTCCTGTGGTTGTGCGTACGATCCGTATGGAAGGCAGATGGGCTTTACGGCTCAATGCTCTGAAATGCGGATCGGGTTCATGTATCCCCTTTTGGCACCCCTTTCTGGTGATCGGGGTGGGCAATACGGGATGACATTGTTTGGTCAGCCGCCCGGTTATAGCCATGCGTGTATGGCTACACCCGGGGGTTGGGTGGCTCGCCCTTCGAGGACTTGGCAGGGTCATGTGTGACCCCAGGGCTCGTCCTCCCTGTTTTCCTTGCCTAGTTGTTTACTGTTAAATAAAGTGGCCCTTTTCCCAACTACTGTTGTCTGACTCTTTATTCCGTTTGGGGGTGCAATTGGTGCTTGCACAGGGGACCTTTCCTTTCCTTGGATGGAATGCTTAAATTCATAATGGTGTCCAGCTTTGCAGGTCCTCTGGAGCCCTCATCCTAGCTGCCCCCCCCCAGTTAAAGGAAATGATATTTATTGTTGGCTCAGCACATTTCCACATAAGCCACTCATTGACTGCCTCAAAAGTTTACAGATGAACAAAGCAGATGTACAAAGTTTACAGACTTCACTTTGCTCTGCCCACTTAGAACTAATAAAGTTTGATTGTGCTACTTTAATTATTGTATGCCAGGAGATTGCTTAGTGTCTTGTGACTAATTAATACATTTAATACTTCAAGGCTCACATGAATGAAAACTACCCACCCAGAGATGAGTGACCTACTGTCTATCTGTATGATTTGCTACTCTGGCCTTATTTACTTCCACCAGTCACTCTCTGCTGGTGAGGGGAGTATTTTGTGGTGCATCTTTGCAATGAGTGATGTTTCAATCATTAAATTGTTCCTGGACTGAACATCTCTGCATGAGGTACTTTTTTGGCTTAATCTCCTTCTGATCAGGATGCACATCCAGAAAAGGAATCATAAAGAAAAACAACAGACAGACAATTCCTACTTTCATAAACACATTTTTGGGTATAATCATGAGTTATGCTTCCAATTTAAAGTGTGCCTCCACTCTCAGAAGTTGGTGCACCCCTTCTTCTGGATCAAAGCAGTCAGAGAGGGAGAGTTTGATCAGGGGTGGGGTGAATTTAATCAAGCCTCACATTGCAAGGATTGGGACTTCTATCACTGAAGTCTCATTTGGTGATGGGCTTTTGCCTTGAAACAAGAGGTCCCCTAGGGAACAGAAGTACATCTGTGAATGCCATTCCAGTAGACTCTTTACGGAATAGCAACTTTAAAGGTGATCCTTTCCTCTCCTTCGCAAGCGTGGGGCTCCTTTGGGGACTGCCAGCCTTAGGATGGCCTAGGATTGCCAGCCTCCAGGTGGGACCTAGAGGTCTCTCACTTTTATAACTGATCTTCAGCTGGCAGAGATCAGCTCCCCTGGAGTAAATAGCTGCTTTGAGGGGTGGACTCTATGGCACTGTACCATGCTGAGGCCCCTCCACAAACCCCACCCCCAAAGTCTCCAGGTATTTTCCAACATAGACCTGGCAACCCTACAGTAGGCACTTTGCCTCACAGGCCTGAACTAGATGTTACTATTTTGAAAAAAATGAATTGGCCTTTCATTGCCCTCAGATGGCAGCTGCTGGAAAAAAATTCCCAAGTGCTGCAGGGGCCCAATTTGGATCAGTGCCAGAGCATGGAGGGAGGTGGGGCTTCAGCTTTCTCCTGTGCTATCTTCCCTAGTGTATACTGATGTGTCCAGCAAGGCAAATAATGCCCCCTTAGGACATTCCATGTCTGGATAGTAGAATGGGATGAGGGGAGCTGAAGCCCTTCTTCTGTTGCATTGCATTCATAAGCTGAATTGGAACCTTGTGGCACTTGGGAATTTAGTTCTAGCAGCTGCTATTGAACTCAGGACAATTACAGTCAAGACAAAAAAAAAAAGCCCAACTAACTTATTTAAAAATATAACATAGTTTGGCCATTGGCTGATGGTCTGTTTGTGGTACATCATTGGTAAAGGCCATGCTGTAAGGATTTGCTGGAGGCATAGGAGTGCTGGGGGGCACCCATATGGGGAAGAGCTTTGCCTTCTGTGCCCAGTCAATAGGCCTTCCGAGTGCATCTGGCTGAAACAGAATGCTGGAATAGGGGGGCCATTAATCTGATCCAATATGACCCCTCATGTTCTCTTGCTAAAGGATGTGCTGTTGTGAGATCTCTTGAATCAAACTGTGGCCTATTTAGGGTTGCCAACTTGGGTTGGGAAATACCTGGAGATTTTGGGAGTGGAGTCGATGGAGGGAGGGGTTTGAGGAGGGCCAGGGGCCTCTGTAGAGTATAATGCCATAGAGCCCACCATTCAAATCAGCTGTTTTCTCCAGGGGAACTGATCCCTGTTCTAATTTTGAGCGGTCTCCAGGCAGCATCTGGAGGTTGGCAAACCTAGGTCTTTTTAATCCTAGCTATTGGTTTCCACCTTTCCCTCATTCTGTCTGTAATGGGGCACACAGGGCTCCTTATATTGGAATGTGGAGCAGCTTGGTTGTTTAAAAACCTAAGTGCCTTTTTTAAAAAGGGAAAGGCTGCCAAGAAATGTCACACATGTGAGCACAGTACCTTGCAGTTGCCCGAGCCTCTTAATTAAAACAACAACAAAACTATATATTATGAATTCCACATATATTGAATTTCACAGCAGCAATAAATACAACAGGTGGTGTATTTCAGGGCAACTTGGGCAGCTCCTGGCATTGTGCCTGATAATATAACTTTATCCTACTCACATCCATCTCTCTTTTGCACACACACACACAGACACACACACACACTGAGCTAGAAAATGGGTGCTATTAAGATTCCATAGAGATCATATTTTCTACCAGCTGTTAAACACTTTAAGAGAATGTTCATAAACTCAGCAGCTCTCACTTACAGCTGAACACTTGCAGCCTGTTACTTATGAACTCTTCACTGTCACTGGCCAAAATACTGTGGTATGCTGGAATATTCACCAACACTCTAACAGCTGCTGAGAAAAAATAAGTGCCATCCTAAACACAGTTATACTCTTCTCTGCCCATTGATTTAGGCTTAGAAGAGTGTAACTCTGGTTAGGATTGCACTGCTTGTTATAGGAGAGCCTGCATCGTATAGTGGTAGTAAGGCTATTTCTGAAAGAGACTGATTTCACAATTTAGAGAACTTGGAATATGGGATCCTATGTAAACTGCAATTGAAAGTTTGCAGAAGTTCACTTTCATAGAACTTAGCAACCAACCTTTAAGAGCTGGGGGTCAAACTACGTGAGCAGGCAAGGAAAAGTTCCAAAGGTAGAGCACTTTTTGCTTGGAAAGATGCTTTCCCCCTCACACTGCAGTGGTGCCAACCAGAATCAAGCACTGTGGAGCAATTAAATTGAGTTTCTCAGTAAGAACTCACTCCTTCAAAATAGCAGGGCATCCCTAGTGCATCCCAGGGGGGCACCCTATTTTCTTGTTCATCCCTGCAGTTGCAACTTAGACTTCTAAACACTGGCAAACATTAAGCTGTCTGTTGTCAATCAATAAAGGCTACAAAATGATATTCTCATGATCTTAATGTTACATGGTTGAGCAAAATGAGTTCAGTTGTTCCTTTTTGCTTACTACCAAGCCGGACAGACAGCACACTTAAATGATTTCCCCCAAACACTCTGCTCTTACACAGCACCACCACATATGTGGAAAGTCAC
The DNA here is from genome assembly GCF_032191835.1 of Heteronotia binoei. Lineage (NCBI taxonomy): Eukaryota > Metazoa > Chordata > Lepidosauria > Squamata > Gekkonidae > Heteronotia > Heteronotia binoei. Next base: position 48,001,625 of record NC_083234.1, on the reverse strand, counting down.
TGATTGTAGCAAGAAATGCTGTTCTGTGTTTTTAAATTTTTGATGCTGTGTTGCTTGGGGCGTATTGAAAAGGCACAGCATGTAGGCAAGTAAATGGTGACTTTCCACATATGTGGAAAAATTTGGATTAACAAAAGAGGTTGTGAAATTTCTTTCCTCAGTGTCAAGTCAGTGGAAAGTCACCATTTACTTGCCTACATGCTGTGCCTTTTCAATACGCCCCAAGCAACACAGCATCAAAAATTTAAAAACACAGAACAGCATTTCTTGCTACAATCATAAAAGCATGCATCTAAATCTGATCTACAAAGTGAGCAGTAACAGGATAGAGAAGGTAGAGAAAGTACTTTTCTCCCTTTCTCACAATACAAGAACTCATGGACACTCAATGAAATTGCTGAGCACTGCAGTCGGGTTGGAACAGATAAAAGGAAGTACTTCTTCACACAAAGGGCGATTAACACATGGAATTCACTGCCACAGGAGGTGGTGGTGGTTACAAGAATAGACAGCTTCCAGAGGGGATTGGATAATCATATGGAGCAGATATCCATCAGTGGCTATTAGCCACAGAGTATTGATGGAACTCTTTGGAGAGCCAGTTTGGTGTAGTGGTTAAGTGTGCGGACTCTTATCTGGGAGAACCGGGTTTGATTCCCCACTCCTCCACTTGCACCTGCTAGAATGGCCTTGGGTCAGCCATAGTTCTGGCAGAGGTTGTCCTTGAAAGGGCAGCTGCTGTGAGAGCCCTCTCCAGGGTGACTGTTGTGGGGGAGGAAGGTAAAGGAGATTGTGAGCCGCTCTGAGACTCTTCGGAGTGAGGGGCGGGATATAAATCCAATATCTTCTTCTTCTATCTTCATCTTTGTCTGGGGCAGTGATGCTCTTTATTCTTGGTGCTTGGGGGGCAACAGTGGGAGGGCTTCTAGTGTCCTGACCCAACTGATGGACCTCCTGATGGCACCTGGTTTGTTTTTGGCCACTGTGTGACACAGAGTGTTGGACTGGATGGGCCACTGTCCTGATCCAACAAGGCTTCTCTTATGTTCTTATGACTAGTAAAGAAACAGAAATATCTTAAAGGATGAAATGCCTGAAAAGGCAATGTTATGCTTAAATATTTTGTCTCTGTAGTCAAAAGTAATCCCTAAAGTGTGTCTATAAACACCAATTCTCAGTGTTCGGTCATACTTTAATGTATGAGCTCTTTGTCCCTGAAAGCTGGGTAGTTTGAGCTTCACTGGCATAGATTCTACAGGGGAGGGCAATATATTTCTGTATGCACACAGAGACAATAGCTACTAATAAAAGAAACTTTCTTTATACATCTTTGTTATGCAACCATATGTCATCACACGAAACCAACATTAAAGAAATGCTGATAAAGAGGAGAGGGGGGGAAAGGTAAACATGGGGTTTCTGAAAGCTTAAAGATCCCCCTATGGCCAGTTTTTAGGTTGAAACACATTTTTATAGCTGGCTAGTAAATTCTTGAAAAAACAACAGTGTTTATAATGGAAATGCAAGAGACAAGCATAAAATACCACAAGTGGGCGCCACTATAATTAAAAGTCTCCAGTTCCCATTCCTGTTAATGAGCTTTTTATATTAATGGGTGCTGCATCCTCTGGGATAAAAATGTACTCATTTTAAGGGGGGGGGGGGAAGGGAATGATACCCTCCATTCGGACTTTTATCTTGAATGTAAAAATAACCTCATTAATGCAGGCAAAAATCGCAAACCTAGTCTCTTTAGAATGTGAGAAGACCACAGGAATCCCATGTGACCTTGGCCTCCTTCTGCATTATTGGAAACAGCTGTGCCTGCTGGTAACCTCAGACCATTTCCAGATTTGACACTGAGGAAAGAAATTTCACAACCTCTTTTGTTAATCCAAATTTCTCCGAATGAACTTAGAAGCAAGGCTTTGCCCTTTGCTTTGCCTTGCCTTGCAATCAATAATATGAAGTATACAAACAAACAGGCTAGCAAACAATGGCTGCAACTCCCAGAGCCACATCCATGCATTGCTCCATCATTTTTGCTTTGATTTCCACCCCACCGTACACTTGCCAAGCAATTTCTTCAAATAATCTCTGCATATAGTAAGAAAACTGGAACAGAGGGTGGGAGTGAAGACTAGAGAAAAACAAGCACTCAGCAAGTTGTCTAGGTAGATAGACCTTGGTAGAAAATCCAAAGGAAAGGCAGGGAATTAGTAGCAATGAGTGAGGGCCAATCAGGGACAGATGTGTGAGTGGTGGGACATTCTTGGGGATGGGCTGTGGCTCAGTAGCAGAGTATCTGCTTGGCAGGTAGAAGGTCCCAGGTTCAATTCCCAGCACCTCCAGCTACAAAAAAAGGATCAGGTGATAGGTGATGTGAAAGATCAGTACTTGGGACATTGGAGAGCTGCTCTCAACTTGAATAGACCATGTTGACCTTGATGGACCAATGGTCTGATTCAAGATAAGGAAGCTTCATATGTGTTCATGTGGGTCCTTTTCTGGCTCTCCTAACCGTTCAGACAGAGCTTCTCTGATGTGGTTGCTTACACCTGGTGCTCTATTTGCAATTCTACAACATAAACCTTGATGGCCCAGTTCAGCTGTTTCTCTGCTTTAAGGGCCACAAGGCTGATCTTTTAAGACACTGCTGGCTACAACCTGGCCAGACCATTCTGGAACCTGTCTCTTGTGTGTGTCAACAACTCATGGAAAAAAAACAGGATCAGAAAAACTATTTTCAACTAGAAGTTATGAAATCCCTCCCAGATATTGCAACAAACACTCCATCCCAAAGAACTGCATAATCTGCACAGTCCTAGACTTGTGGCCATCAGCATATATCACCCCCACCCCCCAACTGTACAGGATAAATTGTAGGGCAACCAAGAATATGTGAAGCAGAAAGGCCTCTGTCTAGGTCAAGAACCTAGGAATTAGACATGACACATTTATAGACTGAGTCAATCCAAAACTAAGGATCAAACAACATGCGAAGCTGAAGTTCTGTGATTGGGACACTTGAGAAAGGGATGTTTAACTTTTCACCCCTGCTGTTTCTCTCATCAACTCACCTTCAGTCTAATTTGGCTCTGAGTATTTGCATCTTCAGTCATTTGGCATGACAGCTAAATGAAAACCTCCATGGTCAGAGGCAGTCTATCTCTGAATAGCAAATGGTATGACAATGACCTTTATATTGTTGCTTACAAGTTTCTTGCCTAAGAGGCTATTATTAGAAACTGACTGTTGGACATTAGTCTGATGAGGAAGGGCTCTTCTTAAGCACTGTGCATGCATCTACATCCCAGGATGACCTCTTTGCTTCTTGACTTGAGGTCTGCTAGATGTGACATTACTGGGGAACAGCCATGCCCACAGCCCATTCTAAGCCATTTTTACAATTATTTTAGGAGCTACAGTAGTGTGTGTTTGTGCTTAAGTAAGTTACACTGGAAAGCGATATTATTTGATCCAAAAGGGAGCGCCATCTCAATCTTCTCCTAAAGCGGAATTTATTGGTGACTAAAGAATTATGGATTTTAAAAAGAAATCTGATCTGTGCTTTCCAGGCAGCAAATCTGCAGACCGCCTAATGCCTCTTTCCTGCCCAAGGGACTCTTGCTGTATGTTATGTTTATATCTATGGAAATTTCATGTAATGCAGGGCAATGCTGTTTGCAAAATGAATGCGTCATTTGGTCCAGGGAGAGAGCATTTTTGTGGCACTTTGAAGCTCTCCCAGGTTTCTCTTTGAAGGTTCCTGAGCTGGGGGTTGTTTCTTTTATAAATCTCAGAAGTGTAATTGTCTTCTCAGGGTCCTTTTAAAAAAATGATTAATGCAGATTCTAAGATACTTGTGTTTAGATATCTGTTAGACAAAGAGGTAGCTAGAAGTAGGATCTGATTCCACATTGCCTCCTTCACAGGTTTAAAGGTGGGGGCTTGATACTCATTTTGATTGCATGGTGCTGATACCTGTTTGGATTTCTGTTTGTTAGATGTGAAATGAAGGCCCTAACCACACGTCAAATTTCCTCTGCATCCTCACTCTGGCAATTGGACATGTGCTGCATATTGCATACTTGGAATTCAATTCCCAAACACACAGTACAGAGATCACAAGAAAAGAAGGCTTCAGAATCCTGCCCAGCCAGGTTGTTTCTTAACTGTAACTGAAGTACTTCTCCATTAGGTAATTCACACATAATAAGGAGCAGCATGCAAGTATCCTTAGTGAGGCAACAGCACCTCTCTGGGTCCATTTCATGGCAATGGGGGGAATTAATCTCTCTTTCTCCATGCAATATGAATCCCCTCTCCAAGATGACCTACACATACATGCACACTTGATTTCCAAGCACAGAACTTGCATGACAGTAGTCTGATTGCCAAGGCCCAGAAAAAAGGTGAAGAAAATATAACATGCAGTTGAGAAAAGTGGGGAAAAGTCCAAGGGAAGCAGAGATTGATCAAAGCTTTTCAGAAGGCTGAAGGTCATTCAAAAGAATAATTGCTGCTTTGGGTGCAGCCACTAGTCCAATTTTTGCATTTGACTTTGATAAACCTACCAGTGGACAAAAGCAATGTTCACCAATGGCAATGATACATTTATGAGACCACTTTCAAATCTCTTGCAGACTCTTCTACTGTCTCTAGCCAGAGAGCAGGGGAGAAAAAAATAACCTGCCTACCTTTCTTACTTTAGCCCAGAAATCTCACGCACAGTCTCCAGTATTATTGCATTGCTTCAGCTGCTATTACATCACCCTTCCAGTTATGTCATTGCCGCACAGGGATCGTTACTAGCTTTGCAATGTAACAACATTTAAAGAAACAGGAAATGTCCCATATGGAAGCTTAGACAAGCCAGAAGCAGTACAGGAATGCAGCTGCTCCTCTTCGTACAAGCGAAATTTTCTGGTGGAAGGCCCATTTAACTCCTGAATGTCCTGTATGAGGGCATTATTTGCATTTACAACAAAAAATACTCCAGCCACTTTAGCAGATATTTTGAGATGAACAGTAAGCTAGAATTCAGCAGAGAGGATGTTTGCCTTAGATACTTTAAAACAAATTTGTACCAAATCAGATTTGTAACTTGCATTACAATGTTCCCAATCTCCTAGCCATGGTCTAGTGATCAGGAATATATATAGGGACTGCACATTCCGTTCCTTTCCTTGAATACAAACCCCCTCCTACTTTCCCCTTTCAATGCAAACTATAAAAGAGCATTAAACCAACGTTATTGATCTCATTAACTTCAAACTCCACTAAAAACCTATTGCGACCTTGGGTTGGACCTCCAACTTCCCTAAGAATCAAGTGTTAACAAACCAAGCTTTTTGAATAAGAAGAGCAAAAAAGCAATTAGAACTAAAATCTCAGTTCCTAAAGAGCATACCAAAATTGGACTATTTTATTAGGCTTTTGATTCTGTCCCGATAAATGTCTTTTTTATTTGCTTGGATATACCATCTGAACCGAACAGGAAATTGGTAGCTGTGAGGTTCACCTAAGGTTGCCAACTCTGGGTTGGGGAATCCCTGGAGATTTGGGGGTGGATTTTGGAGAGGGGGAGTTTGGGGAGGGGAGAAAGCTCTGTGGGGATGTGATACCATAAAAATCTACCCTTCAAAGGTTTCGTTTTCTCCAGGGGAACTTATCTCTGTGGTCTGGGGATCAGCTGTAGTTCTATGAGAATTCTAGGTTTCACCCAGAGGCTGGCAACCCTTGGCTCACTTGACTTTGAACACAAGCCTTCTGAGTTGCCAGAGCTCATTCTTTGAGTCACAGGAGTATGGCTTCCCTCAACATCTCTAGTACAAACTAACCACATTTACTGTTGATACTGGTGCTTCTTCCAATCAAAAAGGGAAGGGAGAGGTATTTGCATATGAGAGAAGAAGAAGAAGAGTTGGTTTTATACCCCACACTTCACTGTCTGAAGGAGTCTCAGAGTGACTTGCAATCACCTTCCCTTCCTCTCCTCACAACAGTCACCCTGTAAGATAGGTGGGGCTGAGAGAGCTCTGAGAGAACTGCTCTCAGAGAACTGTGACTGACCTAAGGTTACCCATCTGGCTTCATGTGGAGGAGTGGGGAATCAAACCCAGTTCTCCAGACTACAGTCCACTGCTCTTAACCACTACACCAGAGGAAAGGAGTCTGAGTCAAACTACCAAAAACATTACACCTTTACCAAGTCAGTAATACACATAAGTAGGGAGGTGCCAAGCCAAAAATAAACTGAACCCAAGCCAAAAATAAACTGAACCCAAGCCAAAAATAAACTGAAAATTAGCTGTTTCAGGTCAGCCTGGGGATATCCAAAATGGTTCTCAAACACTCCCAAATTCTGGGAGAAACAAAGAAGTTATCTCCTGGAATTTTGGGAGTGTTTTGGGTTTCAGAGGCCATAAGCCAAGGGGGAAATAGAGGAAGATGATCCACCAAACTGCTGTTTGGCAGCATCTCCCTTTGCATTTTAGAGGGCCATTATTTTCTATCGGAAGACTTGACCTTTAAAATCAGTAATCTCCTATGCAGAGTAGAACTGGCCACTCTCAGTAGGTCTTCCCTTAGAAAATAATGGCTCTTTACAATTTAAAGGGCGAGAGATACCAACCAGCTGTTTGGTAAGACCAGCTCCCTCTCTCTCCCTCCTGCCTGCTGCCTCTGAGGGGCAAAAAAATGGAGGGCAATTGAAGATATTCCAGAATTTTTGGGACACCCAAAACCCCCTGAAAAAATGCCAAAGGCAAGGAGAGTCCCCAAAATTTGGGATAATGAAAAACATGTCCTCCCCAAATCCATTCTCAAATTAATCAAAAAATGTTTGATGTACACACCCCTACATGCAAATGTGGCCTGAGCAGTGCATAAGCAGTCAAAAGTTTGAGATCAGACAGGATAGCAGGTTGCCCTAAGGTAAGAGAAAGGAAAAATGTTCTAGCGACCAGGGCACAGCAAAAGTAATAGTACTACCCAGGGATTGTTTTGTAGAAAATAGGTGGTGGAGCTCATCCAGGATTGTTGTGCAGCTGCACCTACTATTCAATGGACAAGGTGGGAAGGTTCAGGAGCTGCGCTCCTCCTGCTGAATCCAAGGCCTGGTACTACCCAATGCTACTGGTTCTCAAATGAGAGACAAAAGAGTAACAGCCTGACTAACAGGTTACTAAAAGGTTCTATGTATTCACTGGCAGTCTGACCCAATGAGAGTCAAACCCTGGCAAAACTGAAGGCTGACATTCTTAAAGAGGCATTTTGAGACACAAACCTGCATTTCACAATACCTTCTTTGAACCTGTGGTGTGACAATAGAGATGGAAGTTGCTGCTGCTGCTCCAAGAGGTGTGGGTGTGTGTTGCTGCATGAGAGAAAGAGGATAATGTGTCCCCTTTCTTCCTTTGTCAAGAGGCTAACACTGAATCCTGTGCATTGCAGCCCAGTGATATACAGCCTCTCCTCTATAAGGCACAAAACTCCAAACCTACATATATTTCAGTTCTTAACTCTATTGACAATACAGTATTTTTGTCTTTTAAGAAAGCACTTTGACAAATGGCAAACTGACTCAAGCACCCGTTTCAAGTCTTAAATCCATTTTCTAGAAAATTCTGGACAGAACCAGTTACCAGAGAATGATGACAGTACCTTGTCTCCTGGCTGGGGTCTCATCACAGATACACGGTCATAACCTTTCCGCAACAGGACCCAGAGGGCATCCAGCTTTCCCTGCAATGGCAACAAATACATTTTAGCTTGTTAGTCCATGTACATATTTTTTGATGCTTTGTGAAGATATCTGGAAACATTTGCATCAGATTTCTCAGACTGCTTGATTGAAAAACAGATAGATAGGTATAGTCAAACCAAGAGGAGGTTTAACAACTATTCTGAGAATAGTTTGCATTTTCCAAAGGGTTTTAAGATTAAGAGCCACAAGTTAGTCTCACACTCCTCCTAGTAAATTATTCACTGGGGTTTTGCAGGGCAATTAAAACTTTTTGTTAGGGCTTTTTGGGTAGAAAAAGCCCAGCAGGAACTCATTTACATATTAGGCCATGCTCCCTGATGTCACCATTGTTTCACATGAGGCTTTTTGTGGGAAAAGCCCAGCAAGGAATCATTTGCATATTAGGCCACACCCCCTCACAGCAAGCCAGCCGGAACTGCGTTCCTGCTCAAAAAAAAAACCCTGCTTTTTGTTCATGTTGATCCCTTTGTGCTTTCGGTGTGTGCAATGAGGGACTGACATGAACAAAAAAAATGTAATTGGCCTGCAAAACCCCACTGCTTAATCTACTTGAATAGAATATGGGTGGATATTTTGATTTATGCAACTGAACAGAAGACAAATCTGGTCTGTGACTGAGGTTCCAGTATCTCACACAGGTCCTCCCTCCATAGAATGATTAGCCGAATAAATTATATAAAAGAAGGAAATCACAGGAATGTGGTTACAGTTTTCTTTACAGGCTGCATAATCCAATTTTTCTTGTTGCAGAGTTTGGGTTAATTTAGGAGAGAATTTTGGTGTTTTTAGTACAGCCCTAACTGCAACAAGTCCCAAATGCCACTGCAGTTTCATTGTTAGATAAAGGAACTCTGCAAGGACACAGAGATTCCAAACCTGCATTTGTACAATTGTGAGTGGAATGACAAACTGGGACCAAGGCTTCCCTAGCAACATCCCCACCACCACCTTTTGAACCCACTTCTGATCTGAACAGGACGATGACACAACATTCAAAAATTGTGGCTGTTTTGCAAGTGATTTAGGAGGGCCAATAACAATACAATACAAGAATGGCAAGTGCCAACTGTGGAGAGAGAGTCACACACACACATGCGCACACACATTGGCTTCCTTCCTCCAGGGACTTTTAATGTCCTTCCTGTCCCTTGAAAGAAGCCAGAGATCTGCTTCGAAGAAGGAAAATGCTTCCTTCCAAACAGAGGCTGTGATGGAACTCGGCACGCTGGAGGCAGCTGCACTGCAAGGAAGCAGACGGCGGCAGAACAAATGATGGTAGGATTTTACCAAGGACTGTGTCATATGTGAACTGCACATGACCTGACTCTAGTGGCTGCAACTGAGTTCAAACATTATAGTAAATGAGATTGTCCAAATGTGGGCCAATCCACAGATTATGATCGGTTAGGGTTCATCAGACTAGGATCTGGAATCACAAAGTTAGTTTACTAATCATGGTTGGCCTTAATTATGGTTTCGCGTAACATACCAACACAGACATCCTTGTTTATTCCCCTGCAATGTCCTCACATTCTTCCTGGCTATAGAAATGTCTGGCCAGGGGGAAGGCAGAGAAACTACCGTTTGTTGAGGTGATTGAGGATCTGAGTGAATGTCTGCAAGTCAAATCTGATTTCACAAATGTAACTCTAGTTAAAGTAAACCATGGTCCATGTTATGTATGCACTTAACCTGCATGTTCATTAAAAGATTTTTGGCACTTCTACTAAAGAATACTTGAAAATGTCACTGCTACAAGTTTAGTTGGGCCCCCAGTAAACTTAGCTTTCAAATCCTCACTCATTAAAATGTGTAATAACAAGAGCCATGTTTTAGAAACTTTAACATGTGGTATCATAACGTAATCCTTTACTGATGTCATTTAATTTTCTCATACTTCAGAATGCATCTTCTTTAATTAGTGTGTTAGTCTAACTTTATTGCACTTTTATTTGTCTTCATTAAATAAAAGAAGCATCAGATCTCTGTCTAATAAAGGCTCATGTTGGAATAAATGCCCATCTTTATTTAGCCAATGGACTTCTGTTTTGCCCCAGTAAAGTTACCCAGTTGGCTCAAATGGGAGCCAGGCTGAACATTCCACAGAAATGCCCTCAAATCACGTAGGTTACATCTAAACTGACAAAACAAGGTTTGTGCATATCCTGAAATTTGGGATACAAACTATGGTTCATTCCTGGTTTGTATGGCATGCATAAACCACAGCTAGCTTGTCAGAAAATCATGGCAGACTACAGCTTTCCAAAAACTAGGATTACTTGCTGATTAGTAGGAGTGTGCAACATTTTTAAAAAGTCAGATTCAGGGAAACACAGATTTGGGAATCTCCCATTAATCCATTACATTTTTTTAATGCCTTATTCTCTTCTGGGAAGTTATCCATGCCTACAGTGTGCAATACCAAATCAATGCCATTGAAGGTTATGGTAGTCAGTCTATAACCAGCCTGACATCAGACTACTTTGAATAAAACATTCCCTCCCCATTCTTCTTGTGAATGAAAAGAGGATGAAGGGGTATATATATTTCCAGGGAGAGAATAATAATGAATGGCTACTATGTATTCAGGGCACAGAGTGGTAAGCTGCAGTACTGCAGTCCAAGCTCTACTCATGACCTGAGTTCGATTCCGGTGGAAGCTGGGTTCAGGTAGCCAGCTCAAGGTTGACTCAGCCTTCCATCCTTCTGAGGTCAGTAAAATGAGTACCCAGCTTGTTGTGGGAAAAGTGTAGATGGCTGGGGAAGGCAATGGCAAACCACCCCGTAACAAAAAGTCTGTCAAGAAAACGTTGTGATGTGACATCACCCCATGGGTCGGTAATGACTCAGTGCTTGCACAGGGGGCTACCTTTACCTTTGCTATGTATTCAGTTTAAAGATGTACCTTAATTGGAGAATACCACTTCCCGGGAGAAGAGGACCTCCGGATACTGTTTCCAAGGCTCCTGGGCTCTGGGAATTCATACTCTTGTTCTGGCATCTTGACTCGAGCGTTCTTGGCCTTCTCTAGTTTAGCACCTTCTTCTGTAGACCCTTTTTCTCCCCAGCGAACCTAAAGAAAAAGAAAAATGGCAGCATTCCATGCCATTTACTCATAGCATTGAGTGTCCCTTTTGTCTGATTCCCACAGTATATGGGCAACCTTTAGAAGAGGCCAGATGTTTTAGTCCAACTCAGGAATACTTTTGCTCACAGTAATTCACTGGGTGTACACCCTGAGTGCTAGAGAAAGCAGGACAAATATTACATAGGAAATGTATGGTTCACAAGAAAAACTAGCAAGTTTATTTTCTGAACCTGGTCTGCACCACCTTTCTTCTTTGTGCTGGCTGGGTAGAGTCAGGGTTACTTGGGCACATCTGCAATTACACATATCAGGAGCACTGAATGTGTTCATCTTAAAACTAACCCCCACAAGCATGGAAAAGTTGTGTTTACCTACCTCCATTCGCTTAATGCCACCAACACCACGTCCACCATAATAGGAAGCATCTACTGTTGGCCACTTTTTCTTGGGAAGTCCATCATCATCTTCTTCCTAAAAGGTCAACAAGGAGGACCCACTAAGAAAGATGCTCCATAAAACTTTAGGTAACAGGAAAAGGAGAACTAACTGGCTGAAGCTGCCATGGTGCGGGAGATTACAGTGGCAGACTAAGACTGAGGCAACTGGGTTCAAATCCCTGCTTTGCCATCAGAACCTCTCAGCCTAACCTACCTCATGGGGTTGGTGTTATGAAGATAAAGCAGAGAAAGGAAGAACAATATGATGAGCCACTTTGAGACCCCATCAGAAAGGAAAGCAGGATACAGAATTTTTTAATTATGCAAATGAAGACATTAGATTTAATGCGATCTACATAAAATGATAATTAGACATAAATATTATGAGAGGACAAAAGGAGATTGAGGAAGAATCGCACTGCTACAGCACCAATCCTAAATCAGACTTTTCCCTGCAGCCACTGTGGCCGGACCTGCCTGTCCCGCATTGGTCTTGTCAGCCACCAGCGAGCCTGCAGCAGACGTGGACTATTGCACCCTTCTTAAATCTTCGTTCGTTCGCGAAGCCAAGCTGAGAGAGATTATGAGAGATACTATAGCAACCCCTCCCCACATTTGTAGACCACGTTGCTTTAAGCTTTTGCTTTTTGAGATATGTTAAACATTAAGAACAGAAGAACTATGCTGGTTAGGCCAAAATTTTATCAGTGCCCAATCTGTTTCCAACAGAGGTCAGTAAGATCCTATGAGACATTGGCAAGCAAGGCACAGAAACTGGTCTCTTGCATCTGGTACTCAAAGATATCATGCTTATTTTTAATGTTTGCTTATACCTTTTTTTCCCATGATGGGAACCTAAAGTGATTTATCACATTGTTCCCCCTTCCTCTACCTTATCCCTAGTCACAACAACCACTTTGCAAGATAGGTCAGGCTGGGAGAATGGGACTGGCCTATGCTTACCCCTGGCAAGCTTCCATGGCAGAGTAGGGATTTGAATCTGACTTTCTCAAATCTATAGATGCTTGAAGGCTTTATTACAGGATTTACTTTTGTGGGTCCACTTCATCAGAAACTTTAATTCAGTCTGTGAAGCTCATGTTAGAATAAAACTTGTTATTCTTTCTGGTACCACAAGACTCCTGTTTATTTTTGCTTTCTTGGACAAGCAGGGCTGCTCTTATATCTAATCCTTTTATTTTATTCATCCATCCATCCATTCAATGATATATTTATTTCTTCAAATTCATATTCCATCCTCCATGCAAGCAGGCTCAGGGTGGATTACACTAGGGTCAGATGAACTCATGGCCCTTCTATCACAGGCCTATGTCTATTCCACAACCAGAAGAAGAAGACTGCAGATTTATACCCTGCCCTTCTCTCTGAATCAGAGCAGCTTACAATCTCCTATACCTTCTCCCTCCACAACAGACACCCTGTGAGGTGGGTGGGACTGAGAGGGCTCTCACAGCAGCTGCCTTTTCAAGGACAACCGCTGTGATAGCTATGGTTAACCCAAGGCCATTCCAGCAGCTGCAAGTGGAGGAGTGGGGAATCAAACCCATTCTCCCAGATAAGAGTCTGCACACTTAACTACTATACCAAACTGGCTCTCCCAGTACTGGATTCAGTCTCCCCGTACTGGTGACAGAACTATGTCCTCTATAAGAGAATTTTTAAAAACCATTAGTATGCTGTGGGTGTATATATGAACAGTCCACCTGATCTTAGCCCAAGGCCAATAATAATAATAATAATAATAAATTTATTTTTGTATCCCGCCCTCCCCCGCCAAAGGCAGGCTCAGGGCGGCTAACAAGACATGGTAAGTACCATGATTACGGTAAAATACAATCATTACTATAAAACAGTTAAAATAGTTAAGTTACATTCATAGATTAAGTTAAAAATTAAATAAAACAGTAAACCATTATAAATTATCAATTAAGGTGCTACAGTTCAGAGTATGTATAGGATGGCTAGATGTCATATCCCGGGTTTCATCTTAAAAGCGAGCTGAAAGAGGGCAGTTTTGCAAGCCCTGCGAAACTGATTTAGGTCTCGCAGGGCTCGCACCTCCTCTGGTAGTTGATTCCACCATTGGGGAGCCATTGTTGAGAAGGCTTGCTCCCTCGTTGTTTTCAATCTAACCTCCCTTGGTCCAGGGATTTTTAAAAGATTTTGAGAGCTAGATCTCAGTGCTTTCTGAGGAACATATGGAGAGAGGCGGTCCCTACGGTAGGCAGGTCCTCGGCCATATAGGGATGAACACTCATAATTTAACTCAGGATCATATTATTTCAGTCAGAAGTTGAGCTATCACAGAGGATCATTTCTCCTCTTAAAGCTGCAAGCATTAATTCTGCCAAGCAGGAGGCAAAATTAACATCTAATACCTTTCAAGCTAGTTTGGAAGCTGTTCCCGACAGCTACATTCTTATCCTAGCAGCCAGCATGGAATGCAGTCTCTTATCTCCAAGATACATAAACTTGAGGCTGGGGAGATGTTTTTATACATGAGGGGCTTGGGGAAGAAACAATGAAATATCTCTCTGGTATGTACTCACCATAGAAAAATAAGAGGCAGGGTACAGCATACACAGCACATACAGCTCTTGTTTCATGAGAGAGGGGAAATTTCCAAAACACACTCTTGCTTGTGTTGCTTTCTTGAAATTTCTTTCCCTGACTAGGTGGGACCACTGTTCACATACAGGGAACATATGTGCAATGTAGCCCTTTTGCAGTAAATGCACATGCAACCTGCATGCATGTGTACACACCTGTTTGTCAAAGATCTGCTGCGTATTTACTCTACCAATGAAACTGGGACCCAGTATTTGAATAAATGTGTTATTTAAAGCTGTAAATGCATTGGACATAACAAGATAATTACTCAACCCATATATAAAGAATACTCAAGTGTACACTGAACATGGATTATATGTGCATTCACTGTAACTTGTGAATGTGCAGAAGGTATACTTACCAGATGCTAGATAGAAGAGGGAGAATGAGACATGGAGTGCTAAAACAGCTCCCTGTCTCTTGTAACACCTGCAGTCACACACCCTAAATAATACACTTTCAATCCACTTTCAGTACACTTTCCAACTGGATTTTGCCAATTCACACAGGACCTTTCTGCATCTCTATTTCCCTTACTTTCATTGTGCATCACCATCAGGAGTCCCCCCCCCCCCCCACATTCCCCTGCACATTCCAATCAAATTTTCTTTTCTTTCTGCACTGATTTCCTCCCTTTCAGCCCTGAGCTTGCTTTCAGTTTGCTTTCCCCACTGGGCATCTCAGAGTCCTCTTGTAATGATTTATCTTTTTAGTTCACTTCCAAGCCTTTAAAAGTATACACATTTCCTTGGACTTTTTCTCCCCCTCCCCTCACAGGCCAGTTGGTCTCTCCTATTGGTCAGTTTTGCACTAGGCATGTCTTTGCACTAGACACGCCTAGTGCAAAACCAATCACAAGAGACCAACCCCACAACACTACCCAGGTTTTGTATAGTCTGAGTATATGGAATGAGCAATTTATGAGCAATTGAATATATGGTGTTTGTTTGTGCTACCCGAACTCTGTTGTTTTTGACACATCTATAATGAGTATCCTCTGTTCTTACCAAATCCCCAGGTGGGGGCAGGGGATCGCCTGGTTTGGAGGCCCTCCCCCCCACTTCAGGGTTAGCAGAAAGTGGGGGAGGGAAATGTCTGCTGGGCACTCCATTAGTCTCTATGGAGACCAATTCCCATAGGGTATAATGGAAAATTGATCCGTGGGTATCTGGGATTTGGGGGGGGGGGGCTGTTTTTGAGGTAGAGGCTCCAAATTTGCAGCAGAGCATCTGGTGCCTCTCCTCAAAACACCCCCCCTCCTGAATTTCAAAAAGATTGGACTGGGGGGGTCCAATTCTATGAGCCCCAAAAGAAGGTGCCCTTATCCTTCATTATTCCAAATGGAGGGAAAGCATTTAAAAGGCGTGCAGTGCCTTTAAATGTGATGGCCAGAACTCCCTTTGGAGTACAGCCATTCTTGTCACACCCTTGCTTCCAGCTCCACCCTCAAAGTCCCCAGATATTTCTTGAGTCGGACCTGGCAACCTTAGTGAAAATCAAGTTGGAAAGTGGATTGAAAGTGCAATATTTAGTGTGTGTGATCACAGCCCTAGAAGAACCCAGTCAGAAGCACTTGCCCCTCCTTCTGGCTTAGCACTATATTTGGAGAAATTTTCATTTGCTTTTTTGTTTTTTGCCATCAAGCCACAGCTGATTTGCGATGACCCTTGTAGGGTTTTCAAGGAAAGAGACATCCAGAGGTGGTTTGCCATTGCCTGCCTCCATATCACAACTTTGGTATTCCTTGCATCAAATACTACCCAGGACTGACCCTGCATAGTATCTGGAGATCGAGCTAGCTTTAGTTGTCCAGGGCAGGTTGAAGGAATTAAGTGCAGGATAAAATATAATATATATAAATGAGCTTGTAGAGGATTCCGCCGCCTGGAGGCAGCCTGAGATCCTCTCTCATTCTAGTTAAAGTTGTAGAGATCCATCACGGCAACTAAAGATATTCTCTCTGCATGGAATTTTCTGCACAGATTTTTTTTTAACTTGAAATCTGGGATCAAAGCCATCCAAATATTTTCCTTCAGCAGTTCTTTCTGTGTCTCTCTTTCCCTCCTCTCCTCACTTTGTTACTGCACAGCCCAGCCTTCGCACAACAGGAAATACCAAAGCTTAAGAAACTCTCCGCAGGTCCTTAAAAGCCGGCTGAGCCATTTAAGATTCAAGGCAGGAGGAGCCAGTGGGCCAGAACAGAAAAGGGCGCACAGGCACAAAATGACAAAACCAAACAGAAAGAAAACACAAGAAGAGTCACACAATCCCATGACAGGATCAGCCTCTTTGAAATGTGTTTACAGACTCCATTTCTGCAACATGAGCAAAGGAAATATTTGGAAAGAAGATGCCAGCAAATTTTGTGGCTACAAGGGAAAAAGAAGCAAAAAAAGGAGTCTTTCTGTGCAAAAGAAAGAACACTGGTCCAGGAAGGTGGTGCTATCTGTCCCCTCTTTCTCATGATAAGGGAAGAATGAACTTGAAACAGCCCAGTCAAGTCCCCAGAAGACCAACTTTTGATCTAGTTGCTGCAACTGAAGCAGATATCTGCAGCAATGGTCCTATTTAGCACCGTTCTAAGAAAAGGCTTCAATTAATGACTCCTGCTAAAGGCACAGGAGGAGGCCCAGCTGTTTTCTTTCTAGCCAATTGTCCCCTGCCCAGCAAGAGAAGAGCCTGTCAACTGCACAGCAATGTCAAGAAGCACTCTTCCTGAACCTGAGTGGGATTTTTGCTTCTGCTCTCCAGAACAGGTGAAGTAGGCCCTGTGTGCCTGTGGAAAGGCACATCCCATCTGCCAGGGGAGCAGAGAGTCCTTTTTACATGGTTATTCACTCAAGTGGACTACATGGCAAAAGCGGCTGTGGGCAAATATGGTTACTAGAACTCTCACTCAGTGTTTGTTTTCCTTCATTGCATCTGAACAAGTGGTCTCCAGTCCATAAGAGCTTACGCTGGAATAAGATGTTGCTCTCTAATCCTTGTAGCCTCTTCTTCTCTGACACCATCTTGGGTCCCTCTGTGAACTGCCTCTCTCTTTCCGCAGCACTGTGTCTGAATCACACAGCACATTCACACTTCAGTGTAACTCTCTCTCAGTTAACCTTCCTTTTCTCCTTGCACCCTACAACACTCTCCTTTTTTTCTTCCTGCATTTGCACCCCCCCTTAAAAAAAAAAAAAAAACCTCCTGTCTACTCCACAGGTCCCTCTGAATGTTTTCCCCCTCAGTTCCTCCATCTTTTCTCTCTTTTTCTGCCCTACAGGACTTTTTCCTTGTTAGTCTCCTCTTTTGGCCCTCCACCACAGAATCATTGTTTTCCCCTCTTTTTATCCCCCCCCCCTTAACATCAATGTCAGCCCACTTTTTTCTTCTTTCCCCATTCATCTTTCTACATCTTTACTGCTCAGGTTCCCCTTTTCCCTTCCTTCAGCCTCTTGTTGGGAGTTTTGTTTATCTTCCACCCTCACTGAATTTGGCAGCAACAGCACAAAGACTGGACTTCTCTCTCCCAACCTGAGAATGGGTCCTGAGTATGGCTGAAATTTTGCATCATCAGACTTAGCCATTTGGGATGGGCCACTCACGCCAACTTGCTGTCCCAGATCTAATCATTTCACTTAGCATGTTCCCATCTAGCTGTCCCTCCCCTTAATTAATAAGGTTAATTACTGTTGCTTGTCATCCCAGCAACTCTCATTCTCCTTTGCATCATGTATGCTGCATGGTTTATAACCTACCAGCAGTGATCGGAGGGTAGGAATCCAGAGACGCCTGTCCATCTGCCTTACTAGGATATTATTTATCTACTTACTTCATTTATAACCTGCCCTTCTCCCCCATGGAGACTCAAAGCCACTTACATCCTTTTCCTCACTTCCATTTTATCTCCACAACAACTCTGTGAGGTAGGCTGGCTAGGCTACAAGTATGTGACTGGCCCAAGGTCACCCAGACCTTTTCCATGTAGTGGGCTTACTGCTAATTTATGGTGAATAAAATTCCCATGCTGGTGCTTCGACTTTGCTGTGTCTGTTCCACAAAAGGACATTTCTTTTGGTGTTTTTCTTTGTGAACTCACACTGATCCTGCCTCATTGATTCCACCTTTCCTTGGGAAAGGGAAGGATTTATTATTGCATAGCCTTTTCATAACCAACAGCATCACCTTTTCCCCTCTCCATTAGATTCCACGGCAGAGTGGAGATTTGAACCTGAGTCTCTCAGATTCGAGGGCAACACTATAACCACTACACCACACTACGAGACTGGCCTTAGGGCTATGTCCTAAAGATACTAGAAACTGAACATCTATAGGCCTCCATTTGGAGTGAGGAGGGGAGGAAATATGCAATTAGGATTATGTCACTTGCAATTAGGATATATTTTATTTTTATAAACTGGAAACACTTTTTGTAGCCAAAGATCTGCCATCATAAATAACATCACCATAACAACCTCCCCCCCCTTCCCAAATCCTTATGTGTCCTGCATTACACATTTGGACTTCATCACTCATGACCTGAAGGAGCATCATATCTTGGAAACACGGAGCAAATTTTGTCATCAGGGACAATTTGGAACACATGAAATAATCATTCATGCTAGATTGAAACATATTGGGAAGAGTTTAAATAACTATCTCTGCTCACTTACTATTATTTTCAGTGATTGCCCAAATTGTTCATTATTGCCCAAATAATGTTTATTCCAATAACATTATTGCCCAAATAATGTTTATTCTTAAGAGAACTCTGGTTTCTGACTCTCCACCACTCACATGTTTTCCAGATTTGTTTGTTGTGCTACAAAGGCAAGAAACATATTATATTTTTTTTGTGGGGGAGGGAATGAATAATAATAACTTTTTTTTTTATTACGAAAGCAGTTGTGTTAGGAATACTGAGTTCCAGGAACATCAGAGGAGCACTTCTGGGTCAAGAAAAAGCCCATCTATTCCTGTTTCCACCAATGGCCAGACAAATGCTTTCAGGAATCTCAGCATCAGAGCAGGAAGCCATCAGACAGTAGCCATCAACATACCTTGTAGTGTATGTTGGGACATATTTTTTCCTCAACTAACACAGCACTCAATACTAGTGCTGAAAACAGACCCCCAGGTTGTATGCTAGCACAAATGATGCCAGCCCTGGAGATGTCTCAATATTTCCAGGAATAGTCAAGGATAGATTCTCTAATGTGTATCCAAATCCAGAATATAGTTCTAAAAATACTGATAAGGACTGGATATATCCAAATGCACATCCCTAGTAGCTACAGTTTCAATCAGATTGCTTCTCCAGTTCACACTTTCCTAACATAGACCGATTTCTCATTAGCTTTACGCCACTTTCACACTCCTCTTCTCTGCGGGGGTTTTGTCAAATTTCACACTATCTGCCCTGGGGCTGCAACTAGCTTCGCATTTTTCGTGCAGCAAACAGAAACTGGTTTTTAGAGGATTTTGTTTGCTGCATGAAAGAGGCAGAGCGAGTTGCAGCCCAGGGGCAGATAGTGTGAAATCCAACAGAAGCCCTGCAGAGAAGATGAGAGTGAGAACGGCATAAAGCTAGTGGGAAATCGGTCTCAGTGTCTAACTATATGCTACACTTGTCTAAAGGTAAAGGTTCACCATATGTCCTTTCAAACTAGACAAGCACTGCCAGTTTTCTGTTGCAACTTAATTCCCAGATGTACAGAGCCCCGGTTTGGACTGAGATTGTGGCATGCAGGGAGAGGGGACTTAAGCCTTCCCCTCATGCTATATGTCTGACCTGAAATAGCTTCAATGAGCTGCTATTTGCCCCATTAGGAAAACTTATATGTATTGATGAGTGCCATGCAAGTTTCCCCAGTGGAGCAAACAGTGGCTCATCAGGACTGTTTCCAGTCAGGAAAATGGCATACAAAGAGGGGATCTTCTCTTTATAAACTCCATTCCCAATCCAAATCAGGTCGCAAAGCATCAGAACCTTTCAGCAGAGAACTCTCAGAGCATGTCTTCACAACAGGACCTGCGGTGGAGCTATACATAGCATAACATACCGTTAGGTCCTCAATTATAGAATTTTGCCCACCAGATCTTCCTCTTCCAGGCTCAGAACCTGCTTCTCTTCTATTCCTCTTTTTTTCCTTGCCATCAAGTCAAGTTGACTTCTCACGACCCTTAGGGAGGCTTGAAGGCAAAGGGGTTTTCAGAGGTGGCTTGCCATCACCTGTCTCTGCGTCACAACCCTGGTATTCCTTGGAAGTCACCCTTCCAAATACTAGCCAGGGTTGGCTCTGCTTAGCTTCCTAGATCTGATGAGATTGGGCTTGCCTGGGCTATCCAGATCAGGGCTCTTCTCATCTGTTCCTGATAACTTTGGACTCCTCACAAGCCTCACACTCTTTCCTTCAGACTCCTGGCTATGCCAGTAAGATCTTTCTCTCTTCACCTGTCTTTGCAACAACAGAGGAGTTAGGCCAGGGTTATTACGAAAAGAGAGGGAGGAAGGAGGTTAGTAGACCAGTGCAATGAGACGTGGGAGGATTATGGATAATAATAATAATAATACATTTCCTGCTTCATTAAGCTCAGCAATTTGTGCTCAGGTTTAGTTTTAAATATCTGCCAATGAGATCCTGCAAGAAGAGAAAAAAGAAAACAATCTGGAAAAGATTAAATGATGATAAAAGCTACACCAGAAACTTTGCAGTGGAGAAGGAAGGCTGCCAAGTCTCCTCTGTGAAACTGGACACACACACACACACACACACACACACCCCGTGGGGGAGTGAGTCACCTTGCCTTCCTCCCATTGTGAAAAGTAGACTACAAATCTGATATTAAGGTCAAATAAACTCTCAGTGGAACAGGCTAGTTCCTCAGTGGAACAGGTTAATTTCTCAGTGGAACAGGCTTCCTCCGGGGGTGGTGGGCTTGCCTTTCTTGGAGGTTTTTAAACAGAGGCTAGATGGCTATCTGACAGCAATGAAAATCCTGTGAATTTAGGGGGAGGTATTTGTGAGTTTACTGCATTGTGCAGGGGGTTGGACTAGATGACCCTAGAAGTCCTTTCCAACTCTTATGATTCTATGATTCTAAACTCTCAGCTGTGTGTGTGTGTTTGCCTGCATACACTTGGGAAGGGGGGGGGGATTTATTTGCTGATGACTCCAATTGAATGTGAAAATAATTATAACTGTATTAAGAACTACTGTTCATGCAGAATGCATGGAGATAAGAGTATGGAGTTTGTTCTGACTCTCATGTTAAATCCATCAGTGTGCTCTGTTTTTCTTTAGAGCCACAGCTGGCCAGAACTCACTTTTAAATTCCTAGGATACCCAGGAATAGAACAAATCACTTGTGATTAGGGTTGCCAATCCCCAGGTGGGGGCAGGGGATCCCCTGGTTTGGAGGCCCTCCCCCCCACTTCAGGGTCGTCAGAAAGCGGGGGGAGGGGAGGGAAATGTCTGCTGGGAACTCTATTATTCCCTATGGAGATTTATTCCCATAGAAAATCATGGAGAATTGATCTGTGAGTATCTGGGGGGGGCTGTTTTTTTGGGTATAGGCACCAAATTTTCAGTATAACATCTAGTGCCTCTCCCCAAAATATCCCCCAAGTTTCAGAAAGATTGGACCAGGGGGTCCAATTCTATGAGCCCCAAAAGAAGGTGCCCCTATCCTTCATTATTTCCTATGGAAGGAAGGCACTGAAAAGGTGTGCTGTCCCTTTAAATGTGATGGCCAGAACTCCCTTTGGAGTTCAATTATGCTTGTCACACCCTTGTTACTGGCTCCACCCCCAATGTCTCCTGGTTACACCCCCAAAGTCTCCTGACTCCACCCCCAAAGTCCCCAGATATTTCTTGAATTGGACTTGGCAACCCTACTTGTGATTATGAGTTCATTAAGGTTTAACACCATTATAATCATAAGTGACTAGTTTTAGGCTTGAGGCTGTGGCCAAAAGAGTCACATCATGAAAGGGAAGGGAATCTGTTTGAGTATCCGAGTCTGGCAGGCCTTGACTTTAAAGTAAGATATTCTCCATTATGCACTTTTTCTTTCAACTCATAATTTCCTGGAAGTATGAATTCAAAGCAAACACCTTAATAGTCTATCACCTGATCACTGACTCAATATAAAATCACTATTTATTGTTAAAGGAGAGTTTCACAATTGTTGCTTCCACACAGAGATGATTCTCTCAATGCTGCTATGAATGTCATTTCTTGCCTCCACCCTCTGTGGCCAGCATTTACCCCCTGCCACTGGAGGGGCTTTTTCCAGGCTTTTCAAAATAGCTAGGTCACAGAAGTGATCTATAACATTATAATCCTCTATTACAACAACACTGAAACATCACTGAACACTACATCCCTTTATTGTAAAAAGAAATTAGGATTAGGCCGTGATATAGATTATGGGCTAATGTGTCTATTTCAATGGCACTTTGTCTTTAATTATGAAACCCCTATGCAAGGGGAGGAGTTTATAAAACACAGGATCAAACCAGGCCAATATCCCCAGTCCCCAAAATCCGATACTTGAGCGATAGCTTCTAGGAGCTTGGTTTCTCAAAGAAGATTGCTGAGATTTTGCAGGCAGCCTTCTCTTTGCAGAGGTAATCATCACCTTCTCTAAATTACAGCCATGCTGCTGCTGAGTGCTCAGGCCATCCAAGACTTTGTAGTTTATCCTTGTATTTCTATAATGTGGTCAAGATTACATCAGATTATTCAATTATGGGCTGGCTGGTGGCTTGGCCCCACTGCCATGTGGGCAAATCCCGACAGACTCAAGACAACAATTGAGTACTGAAATCAGGGCAGCAAATGCTCCTATTTGCACCCATGAAATTCACTGGCAGAAGAACAATTCCTTTGTTGTGTTGCTTGACTCTCACCCAAACCAAACCAGAATTCTCAACAGAAAGGGGGGGAAAAGCGCTCAAGTCAGAATGTAACAACATTTGGTTGGGTTCTTGATTCAGAACAAAAGCTGACAGTTCTGGAGGAAAGCAAGTGTTCAGCTACAAGCATACCCTCCTTTTGAAAACCCATCTGGTCCTTAACCCATGACAAAGGGCAAATTGCAATGTTGATAAACACGGTTTTATAGCCCATGCACTATAATTACTACAGGGGGAGTTCTCAATGGAGGCTAAAACCACACATGAACAACCCTCATGCCGTTTATTTAAAAAGCTTATATTCTGCCTTCCCCCATTCATGGACTCAAAGTGTCTTATAACCAACTCTATAAAAACAAAAAGAAAACACCATATCAAAAACCCACAATAATAATTCCCTGCCAATGCCAACAAATGTCCATTGAACAGACCTGAACACATGAAGTTGCCTTACATAGAATCAGTCCATTGGCTCATCGAGGTCAGTATTGCCACTTTTAAAAAAATCCCAAACATAGACATTTAATTATTTTGGCAAGATGTAATCCACTCTCAACTGCCGAATACACTGGAAGGCTTAAAGGTATTTCCTGGACTGAAAGAAATTGTTCTGGTGCATCTGGAGCAATAGAAACCATTTCACATGTATTGTTACACTGTACTTTGTTTACTAAAGCTAGGCATGATGGGATCTCTTGTCAACTCATATGTTCAGTGCTCTAGTAATTATGTTATTCTGAAACTGTTGTTTTCAAATGATGTGGGTTGGCTGGAAGCTGTTGCTAGATTTTTTTGCATACTTTTCAAAAATTATCTTAGTATTTATCATTTTATTGATTTACTGTTTTCATCTTATCCATAATCTCACCAACCTATCATTGAAGAGACTGAAAATGAAATAAAGAAATAAAAGAAAAAGTATTGTCGGCTCTGACTCATAGCAGCTCTCCAGTCTCATCAGAGGTCTCTCACATGACCCACTGCCTGGTCCTTTTAACTGGAGTTCTAGTTGACTGAACCTGAGATCTTCTGCATACCATGGAGATGCTCTACCACTGAGCATACAGTCCCATAAATCCCTACTAAAGGACATCACCTTGCAAGTTCTATGTGAACTCCTTCCTCTATCTGAACGTCTTCCAATAGCCCATGCCCCATGCTCGTGCGCTACAGAACAAAAAGTGGGCTTGACAGAAGCAAGCCTAATTTGCTGGGATGGCAAAGAGAAGCTGATGCTAGCACATGGGTTCAAATGGGATGAAGATGCTTCTTCAGATATATGGGTCCCAAAGGTGTGAAGGGCTTTAAAGGTAAGAACTGGAACCTTAAATTGAGTTCAGAAACAAACAGCCAGCCAGTGCAGGTGTTTTACAACAGGAGAAATACTGTATGTTCATAACCATCTAACCCTGGAAACCAAATGGGTTGCTGAGTTTTGTATTATATTGAAGCTTCCAAGATATCTTCAAGGACAGCCTCACATAAAATGCATTACTGTAGCCCAACAGTGAGGTTATAAAAGCATGGATCAACATGGGTAGCTTAGAAGAAGAAGAAGATATTGGATTTATATCCCGCCCTCCACTCCGAAGAGTCTCAGAGCAGCTCACAATCTCCTTTACCTTCCTCCCCCACAACAGACACCCTGTGAGGTGCGTGGGGCTAGAGAAGGCTCTCACAGCAGTTGCCCTTTCAAGGTCAACCTCTGTCAGAGCCATGGCTGACCCAAGGCCATGTTAGCAGGTGCAAGTGGAGGAGTGGGGATTAGCAGCATTTCACAGAAGAGAGAGTTGACAGAGTTATTATGGGTAAAAGGCACTTTTGGACACTACATTAGCCTGTTTCTCAAACAACACAGCTGGTCTGTAAGCACTAAATTCTTCACGTGACCTACAAAAGATAACTTCACTTCATCCAAAGTAACCTACAAAAGATGTCACCCTCAAGGACATCAGTCTACCAAGCCAAGCTTCATCTCCATCTTGTCTGGATTCAGCTTCATTTTGTTCTGTCTTAGCCACTTAACCACAGCCTTAAGAGCAACATAGCACAACCAACACCGCAGAGCTTGGGGGTTTATTATTATTATTTCCGCTAAAAACATAGGGAAAAAAACATAGAATTGGCTACATAAATAGGCTTGCCACTTCAGGGTCAGAGATCAGCTATAATTCTGGGAGATCTCCAGGCCCCACCTTGAGGTTGTCAAACCTATACACAGAGAATATCAATAACATCGACAACAGCTGTGAAGAACTGGATGATCTAATTCAATGATCTGACATAAACATTAAGGAATACTGGTGAGAGAACTGGCCACTGCTTCCCTCTGTGGGTTAGGCCCCTAACTACTAACTTGGCCTCTCTGGTGGAAACAATTTGTGTACATTTAGACAGAAAAGATGGCATAGATACTAGGGCCAGCCCTTTAGTACCTATGCCATGTTGTAAACCATGCGATATAATAGAGGGATCCACTGTGTCAATGGCTGCCAACAAGGCTAGCTTCACTAACAGTTGAAACTCTACACAATATTTTACAAGCAGAGTGGGCCGTTTGAGAACACTATCATTCTGTGCACATGTGCTATTTTCTTTCCACAGGTGAGCTCTGATCTCCAGACTGCAGAAGATGACCCCCTGAAGAAAATGGCTGTTTTGGAGGGTGGACTCAGTGGCATTATACCCAGCTGAAGTCACTCACCCCCACAAACCCTGTCCTTTCCCCAAATCGCCAAGGATTCTCCATTCCAGAATTGTCAAGCCTAGCAGGGCATCAAAGGTGAATGGGCACCAACCAGCACTGCTGCTGCCATGTCCATTAGGAGGATCCCAGGTGGGCCACCTTCCTCTTTCCCTCCCGTATGATGCAGGGGTGAAGGGAGAAGGTGATGTCTTTCTAAGGCCCCGTGGTGCAGGGTAAGGAGAGGCAGGTGGATGGTGCCTCCTCATATCCTTGGGCTAGTCCTGAATGAAGCATGGGATGGGTTTGGGAGAAAGAAATCTATCTCAAAGACACAAAGGAATAATAAAAAGAGTGGCAACAACACAAGAACACACAACAGAATGCTGCAAGACTCTTACCTCGCTGTCTTCTGCAGGGGGTGGGGGTGGTTCCTTAATAATCTAGAAGGAATAAACAATTAACACAGAAGGTTAACACCAGAGCCACCTATATACAGCCTTAGTTCAGGGTAGTACAAAGGGTCCCCTCATCCTGGCAAAAAGAGTTAGGCTAAGAAAGACTAAATGCCCCAAAGTCACACAAGTCACATAGCACCCAGCTTTCTCCAGGTAAAATCCAGCATGCTAGTCATTACCAATAGTGAGTCCTGTATTACAGGCAGGATTTAAACTAAGCCAGGGCTCATCCCTAAAATGTGGGATATTAACAGAACACCTCTAAGTATGTGCATAGTGTTCTTCCTTCTCCTCTAAAAAGTCACAGTTCACACTAAGGCATCTGGTAAGGCCAGACCATTCAAATTTTAACTTGGCCAGAAAAATCATTACATAAGCCACTATCTTGGAGACTCTGGCTCCAATCAAAAGCTACATCATAAAGAAACTGGCTGACATTACAAGGGGGTTGAAAGAATTACTTAGGTAAGCTGAAGCACTTTGAACCTTCTAAACATACTCTATAGATACTGAGTTCTATTTGTCACATTTCCCCCCAACCTTTCTCCAAACAGGCCAGGGTGGTGTATTAGTTCTTCCACCTTCTACTTCCAATCAGGAAGCTGGGCTCTTGTGGCTTCCAGGGCCTAGAGCCAAAAGGCTCTGGGGTGAGTCGCTGTCCCAAATGTTCCTCCCTACCAGAGCCATTCTGCCATTTCCTCATCAGCACAAGGCAGCTGTATTTGATCCATTGTTTTAGATTTAATAGATGCATCTCTCCCCAAGAACTTGGAAATAAAATGCCTGCAAAGGTTTGGGTTCCTCAAGCATTTTGGGGGAAAGGGAGACAATATGGGTGAGAATTTTTTATAAGCTCCTCTGGCAATGTTATTGTCATAGAAACAGAGCTGATGTGGGGTGAGGCTGTTATTTCATGCAGAACTTTGCATCTCCAGCTTAGCATGGGCTGGCGAACATCACAGCTCTGCTCTCCAAGAGCAACAGACAGCCATCCAGCAGGAAAGTTGGAACAGAGAGGCACCTCCAACATCTCCCCTGAGCCCAGAACCACCCTTGGCCAGAACCTTTTTTAAATCCATGGACTAAATCCTTATCCTGTAAAGTGAAGGGAACACATGGCATAGCATTTGTTTTCCCATGCACATTATCCACCTTGCATATTGTAGTGTGAGTAGGTGGTTCATTTCTAAGGTTCTGTGTACAATGAACCAAAAACAGTAAGTAAAATTCTGCATCTAAGGACCAAACTAGACATGGTGTTTTGCACAAGTCACTTCTAGGGCTTCCCTATCCTGCCTCTGATTGTGTTACACCCAAATGTTACATGTAGGAAACAAAATTTCCAAGTGCACTGGAGCCTGATTTGGCTCAACCAAGGGAGAAGAGGCTTCAGTCTTCGACCTGTACCATTCTCCTGAGCTGAAACACTCCCCAGGGGAGAACTAGGCCCTGGTCATCCTTGGGACCCTTGTTTCCCACATGTAATATTTGGCTGTGACACAATCAAAGTCAGGCTGGGGGAACCTCAGACCTGACTCATGCCAAACACCACATGTAGTCTGGCTCTAAGAAACCCAGATTCTGCACCAGGAAAGATGATTTTTGCAACCTTTTTGAGCATTTGCATATTTTCCCTGGTTTTTCATAAGCTATTGAGCATTTTTTTACAGTGTCGCCTAATTTATTTTGGTTCAATTTCTGTTACAAAAGGCGAAGGAGCTGCGCAGTTTTGACACTGCACCTCTTGAAAGCTGGAAGTGTTGGTCGGCTACCTCTTGGGCTTCAGCAAGAACTGGCCACTCACTTTCAAGCACATCTTAACAGCCACAAGAAAGGAAAGTTGATATTCTCAGGAAGCTGAGCTGTTTGCCCAGCACATGCCCAGTATCATTTATTGATCCAGTGACCCTGATCAAAATAGCAGCAGGTTTGCGATAATTACTGAGATGATATATGCAAACTAGTTTATCATTTGACAGACAACAGAAAACAGTGACAGTACAAGAGAGAAGTATGTCTGCAAGAACATAGGTGCTCTAGAACCCACATTCCTGCAGGACAGCAGCTTTCAGGCCAAAACAAATGACAACCTAAGGTTTACAAGCTGAGGTTTCTGTGCATGGATCTCACAGCCTTGTTTGTTTGTTTTAAATAGACAATGCACAGGACCCTGATTTATACTGGGACCACAGTGCTATTGAGGCCCTATGTCTGAGCTATCCAAAAGAAACACTGAGAGCTCTGTACATTGAACTCCCAGTCTCTCACCTGGCTCAAACCTCAGAGTTCTGTTTCTGAAGTGTGTTTCTAGCAAGATAGATGGTATGTAAGAATGGTGTGAGGGCAAAGATAGATTACTTAGAGCACACAGAGTTTCCAGGGAGGAGACATCGGTACCTGAAGACATCAATAAGGAAACATTCTCAGGAACAAGATGGTTGGGGTGCTTCCTCCTCTTTGCCTGAGGAAGACTCTGCAAGGGTTTGTTTCAATAGTTTCTTTCTCACGGTCTCCCCCCACCACACTTCTCAGGGTCTTCAAGGACCTCTCATTCATTACAGATGTGTCCACATCCAGGTTTTTGGCCACGACAGCCACAGTCTAATGTTTAGATTTAAAATTCTGCTTCATGCAGCCAACTTCATTTAATATGAAACGTCCATCCCTGCACAGATGGGAACTGAGATTAAACTGAGATTAAAAGCAGGCTTTCTTTCTTTCTTTCTTTCTTTCTTTTTCTTTCTTTCTTTCTTTTTCTTTCTTTCTTTCTCTTCCAAAAAATATGGATGCCTACTGCTCCTTAAAGAATGTGAGCAACAAAAATCTAGCATATTTGATCATCATTAATTAGACAGTTAATTCAGTAGGTGTTGTCTCAAATTGTCTCACCCATTTAACTTCAGAATGCTGAGATTAAATCCATTTGTGGAAACAAGCGGCCTCTCTCAAAATAAAACTATACTGATGCCAAAGCAGAGGCTTAAGGCTCTGACTATAAAATCCTATGCAGAGTATCTCCAATCTAAGTCCATTGATTTCAAAAGATTTAGACTGGAGTAACTCTGCATAGGATTGCACTGCAAGTAAACGAAAGGCCCACCCTGAGTATTACTGGATTTTATTCTAGAAAGTGTCCACTATCATGTTCTCCTGTGGTTCATTTTTATGGAGTTTGAGCTGGAAAACTTCCCAGTGGATTTTGGTGGGTTTGGCTATTTAGCTACAACTGACATCATTCTAATTCCATCATGAGCATTTCACTCGGAAGATTTCTCATGATTTTAATTCTTTCTCTCCTTTTAAAAATTGGAGAACATCCTAATAGGAAGGAGGATTGATGCCAGCCTTTATCTCCCCCATTGGAATGGGTGGCGGTTGAAAAATTTTGAACCTCATTATATTTCTTCCATACTGATGGGAAAATGCGTAAGTTATATCTTAATTGCTCCTTGGGGTTGGAGCTGAGGGTCTGTGTTTTCTCTCAAGCTTCATCCTCTGTATTAATCAAGCCTGCTTTTCTTATGTTTAAATACTTTCCTCTACTTTCTCCAAAAATTTAAAATCCTTGGGGCAAACTGAAATGTCAAATGAGAAACAAGGATCTCCAGAAAATGCTTCTTCTTTTACCTTTTCTTCCAGAAAACCTACTGTGAGGTGTTTGACATTTGGAACGATGCCTTGTTTTAACTTAACTTTTGTCCATCATATCTTCTAAATTATATGTACACACCTGACATCATTTTAAGAGACACTTTTACATTTCAGGGTTCAAGAGGGTCCCTTAGTTAACCAAGAAAGTATTTTTCCTACAATTATTTCTCAGTGCTTTCTAACTAATTGTCTATTGCACCCATGTGGTAGAACATGCAATAGAAGGACATCTGTGTCAATCTTCCCACGTACTAAGCATAATTTTACTACAGATCAGGTACAGATGTGCAGCAAAATAACTGTCTACACCTACTCTCAATAGAAGGTGTGGGATGGGAGGATCATGAGAAGAAGTGATAATTGCTCAGGATTTACAGCAATTTCTTTCACCATAAGAACATAAGAGAAGCCATGTTAGATCAGGCCAATGGCCCATCCAGTCCAACATTCTGTGTCACACAGCGGCCAAATATATATATATATATATATATATTTGGCCGCTGTGTGTGTGTGTGTGTGTGTGTATATATATATATATAT
The DNA here is from genome assembly GCF_032191835.1 of Heteronotia binoei. Taxonomy (NCBI): domain Eukaryota; kingdom Metazoa; phylum Chordata; class Lepidosauria; order Squamata; family Gekkonidae; genus Heteronotia; species Heteronotia binoei. Next base: position 47,971,461 of record NC_083234.1, on the reverse strand, counting down.
ATATATATATATATATATATATATATATATATTTGGCATTTGGCCGCTGTATATACACACACATACACACTGTGGCTAATAGCCACTGATGGACCTCTGCTCCATATTTTTATCTAACCCCCTCTTGAAGGTGGCCATGCTTGTGGCCGCCACCACCTCCTGTGGCAGTGAATTCCACATGTTAATCACCCTTTGGGTGAAGAAGTACTTCTTCACCATATTTTCCTTGGCCTTTCTGTTATGGCCTGGTTATTATCTCACAAAATGGTAAAGATTTTCCTCAAAATAACAACACCTGCAAGTAACTCTTTACCTCTGGAGTTAATTTCATGGGCTTCAAAAGAGACATGTAGCTATTAAAATCTACATTTGCAATGACGTAAACAATGGTAGACGTTCATCCAAGTTCAGAGATCGTGTCTGGAACAGACATCCCACCACAGTCCTTGGTTTGGCTGGACAGTCTTTTTGTAGCCACTGTGCTGGGGGGAGGAAGGGGTTGCCTGCAAGCTCTCAGTCCAGGACATCTGCCCAAACTTCATCTCCAGCATTGGAAAAGCAGCCCAAACCCTTCCCTTCTCTGGCTACAAATACCATGTCTAGAGGCCACAGGCAGAAAACTCTGCAAGTAGGTTCCTATTAATTTGTTGCATCCATACCCCCAGATATACTGTGCTTTACTCTCTATAAGCTCTGATAGTACATTTGTGTATTTTATTCATCCCACAATTGCTTCTTATTAAACATGTTTGAGAAACATGAAAAAGATACTGCCAGACCAAAAGTAAAAGTAAGATGGAAAAACCCTCTTTCAACCCCTCCCCCCAAATCATTCCTTTCTAGCCTAAACTACAAACCTAAAAAGTTATGGGAAGTTGATTTAACACTGGGAAGGGATGGATAGGAGGGCTGCCACTCTTTCATCTCTCTTGTTATGATCCCCGGTCTTTTACTAGAACAGTGAAACGGAACAAGTGGCACATCAATATCTTATTGAATCATTTCATGTTTAATAATTTTAATTATCAAACCCATTATCTAATCTAACGGCCATTACAGCTCCTTAAACAGCTATTTTCCTTTTCAGAATAGATGTGACCAAAAAACCAAAACCATGCAATATATTTCTATAGAACAACTTACACTGATGTAGGTAGGATTTTTCTCTTTAGAAATGACTTCACATTGCTCTTTGCTGTGTCCAAAATCATCTCCCCCACCAATATGTATTTTTTTAAAACTGAAGGCAGAACTTACTGAAGCTGGTTCAACAGAACATTTCTGTCTTCACAAAGTGATTTGGTTAAACTGTCCAAACACATCCCTTGGCAGTCAGGCAGACCAGACATAGCACTGGCCAGCTTTGTAAGAACCAGGTGTGCCTGGTGGGTGGAACAAAAAGGAGGGGAGTAGAAGACACTGCTCCACACAAAAGACGGAGGGACAGAACTGTCTGAACCAGGTCACTGTTGATGACATATGTGGGATGAAGATCCATCCATCAACAAGCATCTTCACATGGAACTAGCTAAAGAAATGGATGACCAGAGGAGGTGATTTGTACCCTGGGAGGAAGAAGGTCAAGGAGGGAGCAGATGATCCCAAGCCTATCCTTGATGATTAAACAGGAAGAAGCACCTTGGTGGTGCTGAAAGGAAGTTCTGGGATTATGTATTGTAAGGAATGAACCATCTTTGGCCTCAACCACACAAACAAGCATTTCAGATGGATGGAGAGGAAAGCCTAAGGTGGGCTACCAAATATTCAGTGGAATGGTTATGCTTTCTTTCATTTTGAAGGACTGGCCTGGCCTCATGGAGGTGACAATACAAAAAACAGCAAAGTGAGAGCCAGGCAAAAAAGACTTACCACAGTGCAGCACAGAGGCCAGAACCACCACAGGAGAGCCAACGCCAGCAGAAGGAAAAGAATCAGCAAAGCAATTGCCAGGATTGTCCCATCAGACTGAAACACAAAAGCAGAATAGATCATGTCTAAGAAGGCAAAATCCAGCTGGAATCCACACACATCTGTATTGCTAAAATTGCCTGCAGATCTTCCAGCTAATAAGAAATGAGGTTCTGTTCTTGTGAAACTGGTAGTATTGCAGTGGCTAACAATGCAAAACAGAGCTACACCCATCTAAACTCACTAACTTCAGTGGGCTTAAAAACTGTAATTATGTTTAGGATCACACTAGAAGTATGTGAGCTAGGAAGTCCACAGTTCAAGTTACACCTCAGCAACAAACTTGCATGGGTCCACTAGTCCACATAATTTGGCATCAACTACCTGAGAGGGCCACAGTTCTTCAGTGACTAAGGTACAGAAACATCTTTCCCAACACCTGTCCCTGAAGGTTTTTCACTGCAGGAGCTCTGTCGATGGAACACAGCTCCAACTGGCCAGCCTTAAACAAGCCATTACTTCTCAACCCAATTATAGCCACAAGAGGGGTTTAATAATCTACTTTTAGATGGAAACAGACTATGAGGTTTGAGGAAACTGGAAGCAATCATTCAGAGGCATTACTCCATTCTGATTGCACATAAATACATTTTTTTTGTCCTGCTACCTTTTCTCATCAAGCAGGTCTTGAAGCTGTACAAAGTAACAATATACAACCCTGACAGACCTGTATGAGCAGAGGCAAAACTTCCAAACTACCTTCAATTCTGTCTCCAGACAGAGGCTGATTGGCCTTTAAATTTATCAGGAAGATTCCTAGTGGGCTGTAGTCCTGCAAGACCGCTGGCAGTCAGAAGCAACCTAAGTGGAGTGCCAGTGGCAATACTGTAAGGGATGCTCAGCACAGAGCCCGCCAGCTGTGATGACACATCCACGCCCATCCATTGCCTCCTCCTGCACCATGGCCAGATGGGCCCCATCCAAGCTAAGTGGCAGACCAATCAGCTCAGACCAAGCTTGCAGCAGCATAGAAGAAGGTCTACACCAGGGCTTTTTTAATAGCAGAAACTCCTTTGCATATTAGGACACACACCCCTGAGGCAGCCAATCCTCCAAGAGCTTAGAGGGCTCTTATTACAGGGCCTACTGTAAGCTCTTGGAGGACTGGCTACATCAGGGGTGTGTGGCCTATATGCAGAAGAGTTCATGCTACAAAAAAAAAGCCCTGGTCTACACTCACCACCGGCATTATTTTGTATGGCTTGCATCTGGGCCATTTTAATCCCCAAGATTATTGTAAAATGAATGACACAATACATTTAGAACACTTTGAAAGCTCCATAGATTAATGCAAATACTTATTATATTATGTTTTCACATCTGTTTTTTTGTCACATGTCAATGTCACTGTCAGTGTGCCATATAAATGACTCAGGATCCAAAAGCTGAAGGCATGCAACTGTGCAGAGCTCAAAACAAAGACCATGACAGGCTTGAAATGCTGGACCAGGCAGGCCTCCGAGCAGCCACCACCAATGAAACTCCATTTTCATTCATCAACCTGAGCAGACAAGGTTCCCCCAGGCACTTCCTTCATTACATGCCATCTCTCCATAGGAATCTTTGTGCAAAGCAGTTTGCTAAGTCAGTAAAATGCTCTTAAAATGAATTCTTTTTGGAGCAGCTTCCAAAGGTATAGTCTATTGGCTTCCAGAGACTATCTACTATTTCTGAGCCATTCCTTACTGGTGGCATCAGGCTTTTGGGATTAGCTAGCAGGCAAAATTAGGTTTGGCAGGATTTCAGATAAGAGGCTTTGGGTTTAAAGAGCCAGACAGTTAAAAAAAAGAAGAAGACCAAACAAAACCAACCAACCAAGCCTCCAATGACCACATAATATATGCAATTGCCTCTCATGTAATTGCTGTATAAATCCTGGCATACATGAGGTTTACAGGCACTTTCACACATGCATGTATAGATTAATCAACACTTTGAGACTGGCAGGTGACCACAGGGGTAATGAACAAATGAAACAGCCTCAGACTGAGCAAGACCACTGGTCCATGTAGCCAAGTATTTCCAATTCTAGACTTTCAGAGGTTCCCCAGTTTCTCAGGATCAAACCACAAAAGACAGATTTTTATTTTTATTTTTTTTAAATAAAGTTGCCTCCACACAGTGAATAGCAATTACCAGTTTTTAAAAATAGTCTGAAAAAAGCCTCTGGTGGAACAGGAAAGGAAGGATGGGGGCCACTGGAAGCTAGGCCAAGGGAAGTGGCACCAAGGTGGAGGGGACCTGCAAAAATACACACTGCCTTGTCCAGGAAGCATGCAAGTACACTTTGGCTGTGCTCCTTCTCAAAAGCTCATATCAAATCAAGCTTGGAAAAGACAGGAGCACAGCAGAGAGCCTAGAAAGTGGACAGTTAGGGGACACTGTTGTACGTATGGGGTTTTGTGTGTGTGTGTGGTGGTGGTACTCACTGGTACTGAATACTGGCACTCTGGGAGGGGGGGGCGCTCGCCCAAGTCTTAATGGGGGAATTGATGGAAATCAGTCCAACCTTACATGAGTACCAGCAGCTTTTTAGACACATACACACACGTTGCACGGATGTGGCACCCCTCCCCTATTCTGGTTTCCTCTGGCTTAAACCAGAGCAAAATCTCCACACAGAAACTGTAATTCAAAGCCTCATGCAACTTCACTGGAATGAGGAAGGAGATAAACCTTTTCCTTGCTGGCCCTCTCCTTGATCTAAATCACCTCTGCTGTTAGTTCTGTGTGAGGGGCTGATGAACTGGGCAGGGGAGTTCCTTGGACCTTGGCAGGGCCTCCAGGGTCTGGCCTCCGCTGAGAGATGTACCTCTGTGTGATGAGGACTTGGCAGAAGCACCTGCTAGATCCACCCACAGAGTCGTCTCCTATCCTCTTCCTCAGCTGCTGCCTGTAAACCTCAGAGACAAACAGCTACAGACTTCCTCCTCAGCTGCCTGAGCCCTCATTTATGGATGTGGGCCTAGAATCCCGCCTCCAGCTCATCACAGGGGAGGGCTATCTTTGTGAGGTAAAATCCCACCTTCCCTTTAAAAGGGTCTCCTTCCCCCTTCTGTCCCACAGAAGTTGAATTTGCTTCAACTGTCAGACCTGGGGCAAGGCTAGGGTTGCCAGACCCCCTGGGGAGGCGGAGGTCCCCTGCTGTCAGGTCCCACCTCCCCACCCCCGATCACCGGGCAGGCAGGAAGGGAACATCTCTTTTTCTCCACCTTCATGTTTCTTACCTTTAAAAAAGCCACTGTGATTTTTTAAATTGTGAACTTCTCTTTTCAACAACAAATCTGGGAAGCAAATGTTTTTAATCTGCCAAGATTCTCTCTCCCTACGCACTCTATCTTCTTTTCTCTGAGCGAAATGTATGCAGCTCCTTCCCCCCCTCCCTTTATCATTTATCATTCTGCTAAATTTAATCTCAGTATCCTTCTGGATCTATGGTGCCCAGAACTGAACACAGGAGAGGCTCCATATTAGAGGCTAGGAGCGTGTTTGTCCTTTGCAACATTCCTCATGCGCAGAAGCAAAGATATGGCCTGGTTACCTTCTGGAATACTGTATTTGTGCAATGCTTTACTTACAAAACCAGAATGCGATCTTGGAAAGGAACCAGAAGATCTACAATTGCCTTCAATTAGATGCAGAATGTGCTCAAAAAGTGAAACATCAGCAGGAAACCTTAACTCTAGCTTTGAAAAGATCTTGCTCATTAATAAATGTCTAAAGTCTTGTAACTATTAAAGAAAAAAAATTAAAGAGCTTTTTCTATTGCCTTTTTAAAAAATCCTGTTATTTTTAGATATGCTTTTGGAATGGTTAGAAACGGCCCCTCTGCAATACTGTACCACATCTGCTTATGCTGCAAGGCATCTCCTGTTGCCAGATGTTTTAAAGAATCTCAGTACAACACAATGAATTTGGGATTACTCCAAGCCTTGAAGTTCGTAGTACATCAGTGCTGCTTAACAAAGGCAGTCTTGCCTGAATAAAGAGCTAACAGGCTGCATTCAGATGTCCAGTTTATATGCAGTTAAATTGTATGTTTGAATAGAGACAAAAACTCAAGCATTTAGCAAAATACTACCTACAGAATCATGTGCTGGAAACCAGACTCACCACTACTACTTTTTGGAAAGCATAAACATCTGTATTTATTTCAACTAGCAGTCCCAACCGATTTTAAGAATTAAGATTATTAATCACCCATCTTTTTGATGACTGATCATTCAGTCAATTACATCTGCACATTTACTACCTCAATTATAGGTATATTTTTGAGACTGATGCTTAACAGCAGTCAATCTCATCCTTAGAAGGAGAGTCCCCTTTATTATTGTTGCTGTTATTTTTAATTAAAGTAACACACTGAAAACAAAATAGTCTCAAAAGGCTGGTCAGCTGCTTTAACTAAAATTGGCCTTTTTAATCAACAGCTGCATTCGCACTTCAGTGGATTTTTACTATAGCAGTGCTAAAGCAGTTATTTACAAATGGATCACCCTGTGTGGACAACTGACTGCTACAACACAAACAATAGAATACAAACTGAGGGAGGTCACTATAATGGATAACACAACACAAAATACAAACTAGTGACCAATTTACTAAGAAATATATAGAAACCAGTCCAAATGTCTAAAACATGTACATTCAAGTCCCAAAGTAGTGTGGTGACAAGCCAATCGATTAAGTACTTGCTTCTTTCCAGTCTTCATCAGACCTGGGACCAATATTGATTCAATTATATAGATTCTTTACATAATTTTTTAAAAAGGGAATGCAGAGCGTCTCCAACAGCAATTTCACATCGGCTAAAGCTCAGTATGAGGCTTCTGAAGCCTGGCGGGGGACCCCCGAATTTGCAGCCTCCTCCCCCACTCTACAAAAATCCGGAAGCGGGGGGGGGGGGAGAACATGTGTGTAGGCATCATGTAGTTGTAGAGCTCCTGCAGGTTTAGAAACCTGCAAACTGACCCGTTTGTAAAATGTGTGCCTTTAAGACTGCACAGGAAACAGGAAGGGCTTCATTGGAGGGGGCAGTAATAGTTTCCATGGAGAACAGCCCCTCCCTTTCTTTTGCTTTCGTTTTCACAGCAAGTAAAGTTCTGCAGGAAGAAGATCTAGTAAGTAGTTGTGTGTGAGAGAGAGGGAGGGGGCAGGGGATTCCCTGGTTTGGAGGCCCTCCCCCCCCCTTTATAAAGCGTGGGGGGAGGGAAATGTCTACTGGGCACTCTATTATTCCCTATGGAGAACTATTCCCTTAGGGAATAATAGGGAATTGATCCATGAGTATTGGGGGCTCTGGGAGGGCTATTTTTTGAGATAGAGTTACCACATTTTTAGTATAGCATCTAGTGCCTCTCCCCAAAATACCCCCCAAGTTTCAAAATGATTGGACCAGAGGATCCAATTCTATGAGCCCCGAAAGATGGTGCCCCTATCTTTAATTATTTCCTATGGAAGAAAGGCATTTAAAAAGGTGTGCTGTCCCTTTAAATGTGATGGCCAGAACTCCCTTGGAGTTCAATTATGCTTGTCACACCCTTGTTCCTGGCTCCACCCCCAAAGTCTCCTGGTTCCGCCCCCAAAGTCCCCAGTTTTTTCTTTGATTGGACTTGGCAACCCTACTTGATATAAAGGTCTTTTAGTCTTATGTGTATGATGACGTATTTGCAGAAATGAAAATGTATGTTGAAAATGTATGTTATCTAATTACAGGAGAAATCTCAAAGCTCCCAGTCCACCAAACTAATGTTATTTGGCTTTAATCCTATCGAGAGCAGCAGTTTAACTTATAGCACCCACTGGAATTATATGGATTCAAATACTTCTCCACACGGTGTCTAATCAAGTCATATAGAGTGGGGAGAAATTATAGCAGAGATTCATACTAATACAATTTACTTCTACAGATTAAAAAAAAAACAAATTTGAAAGCACTAGACATTTGGGAAAATCCAACCTTAGTGTTCTGTGTTTTGTGCACAACAGAACCCATAATGAGTGCAGTCCACATACTTGAACATTCATTATAATTGTAATTATCTTCAGCCTTAGAAGACACATGTTGATAGGATACCATACAGTCAAATCATCATTGGATCCACTTCCTCATGTCCCCTTTGTCTACTTGTCTGATCTCTGCTACCAATGGAATACCCGCAAGTTGGACTAAAGTCAGAGGCTTGCATCTGCTAATGCAACTGAAACTGCCCAGAGGACTGGCCTGTAAACTCTCTAATGCAACCATTCTAACAATGGCCAAACAGTAGGCTAGACTAAAAATACATATAGATTTCACTCATTGACACTTTGCAATGCACTCACTATGCCTAGAACAGATTGGTCTCCAGCCTCTTGGGCCTTTTACGAAAGCCTTACAGTAAAAAAGATAATTCATGTTAACTGTAACTCTGCAGCACATTTCATAGGAAAGGAGATTTCTGTCCAATGTTTAAAAAAAACTGCAGAAGAAGCAAGTCAACTGTGTCCTGGAAATTTGCTTTTCTCTGCCAAAGAACCCCAAAAGGCCAAAAGCTTTGCTTATAGTGTTGTTGCCAGCTGGAGAACAATGAAAACAACTCTTGGCAGACACTGAGGAACATAAATTAACTTTCTTAATAGGAAACCTTATAGGATACACATTGGAGACATTTCCCAGTCGCCTTTTCAATGACTGTCTAAAAAGAATGACGTTTACAATCAAGTATAGGCTTGTTGAAAACTTATGACAGATTCCTACATGCTAGTAGTGTTGGGGTGTTCTCCCCTAACTGAAATCCATATTGCATTACTGAACTCTGTGGGGTTGGAAGAGCACCAAAAGAGATGTAAGGTCCAGTGCCTTTGTATGACCAGGAAGCCTGCTGGCTTCCAGATCTATCCGGAAAAAGTTTGGAAGGCATAGGCTGAGAATGTCCCTGGGCTTCACCGTGCCATCACATGTACAGTCTCTTATCATATCAGAGATCTTGGAGCACGTGCAACAGGGCATCATGCAGCACAGGTAGCAATGTGACTCTCTCCAATGCTACTCATTGGAAGCTACAGAACATTATGCTTCTCTCCCTTTCTCTCTGTGAATGCCTAGAGGGGATAATGGAATCTACACCAGACTTCCCAATTCGTTCCAGTGATAGGGCAGCGTAGAATGGATTTGTTTTGAATTCTGCCAAATTGTTGCAGAGTGGAACCGACAGATCCTGATCTTCCAAACAGGCAGCTGTACCTGCCCAAGAAAAATGCTGATCTTAATCCTGTGTTGCAAAGGGACAGCTTTATTAGTCTGTCATCCCAAAATAAAACAACATTCCAGCAGCAACTTGAAGACTAACACTATGAGTCTGATATCTGACAAAGTGAGCTGTGATTCATGGTAGCATATATTGAAATAAATATTATTAGTCTTTAGGGTGACAGTGGACTTTTGTCTGAATCTTGCAGCATTTCGTGTCTGCAGAAATCTGTACCAACAAATGAAAACACAGCCTCAAATGGGTGTTTCAAAATAGAAATTAGGGGATAACTAGTATATTAGAAGCAAATCTGCAATGCTTCAGTCTGACAGCTGCCTTCACATTCAAGAATGAAAGGGGGTGGGGGTGGAAGAGTAGTTTCAGTGAGTGAATTTCCACTCACTGGGTCTCTTATTTTAAAGAAAGTGAACACAAAGGCACTCTGCGTGGCTTCTCTGAGGCAAATTTCCCTGCAGCACAGAAGATGCTGTCTATCATTTATTTTATCATGTGCATTCTGGGCTCTTTTTTAATATAACTGAAACAACTTGGTCTAATAAAAAGGAAATTAAAACTCACAGACTGTCACTGTCTGTTGGTTTCAGAGTCCAGCTTACTTTGATCATTCACTTTTTTCTGGTTTCTAGAAAAGCAGCCAAACTTGATAGAACAGAATCTCATAAAATACCTGCTGTAGCTGAACCATAATATAATATATAGAATCAAATACATACATGGAAAACAGCATGCACAAAGGGCAAAACTACATGTTACAACAGATGCAAGTCTGCCACAGGCACTCACAAACATATTGCAGTTGGATTGGTACTGCAGTGTTGGGGGAAGAAGGGTTCCTGCCTCCCCCTGACTCCACTTTCCTGATCCAAATTGCCATCAGGGGGCCATTATTTTGCCCTGTTTGGGGCTCCTCATATACTCTCTCCCTCCATGTCAAGCTTCCAATTTGAATCCCCTCCCTCCATTAATGGAATACCCACCAGGAATTCACAGGGGCAATGCAGTCTCTGTGGCAAACTTGCATAAGTTGTAATGTGTGGTTCGACCCATAGAAAACTGGACAACAGAGAGCAGCATTATAACCTCATCGTCTTTTGACTAGCATGTTGCCTGAATGGAAGCAGAGTATATGACACAGACAGAAGAGAAAGTGGAACAAGAACATCAATGAAAAACCTAAGAAAATGAACCAAGGCTTAAACATTTCTTAAAATGTGCAAATTGCAGTGAAAGACAGCCTGTGTATCACTGGTAGGAAATGAGGGGTGCTCTCGAGGCCTTCAGGATACCTCAAATGCCTTTAATGTTTTCAATATGAGAACAAGTAAATGGAATTCCTGGGATGCATTCTGATGAAGCTACTGGATCAATACCATCGTGGAAGCCAGATACTGCACTGGGGCACACTAATAGAACCATGCTAAGTAAAGTGTGTGTGTGTAAAGTGCTGTTAAGTCACAGCCAACATGGCCCCAATGGGTTTTCAAGATGAGAGACTAACAGAGGTAGTTTGGCATTGCCTTCTTCTGCATAGCAACCCTGGACTTCTGTGGTGGCTCCCATCTAGGTGTGCACCAGGGCTGACCCTGCTTAGCTTCTGAGATCTGACACGATCAGGCTAACCTGGTCAGGGCAAGCAGAGCAACAGCCTTCTAAGTCCACAGAGATCAGTAGCCATAACTCTGCTTTGGATGGCTCAGTAACTGTTCCTGATTGAAGATTCCACACCTGAGTTCTGTGAGTGTTCTGGCTCCACTCCTCCTAGTTCACTGACAACTCTACCCCCACCCATACCACATTAAAGGGATGTGCCCACTAGGTGAAAGTCTATCCGATTTTGCTCAAGGTAGTGCTCAAAGGGCAACAAACACAGCTGCACGCCTGCATGCCATTTGTACAAACACAACATTACGTTCTCTTTAGCAACAGGAGTCAAACTTTTCACTAGCAACTGAAACAGATATGGATGTAATTAAAGAAATATGCCAATGTTCATAAACAGTGTACCTCCATGTGCAGAGGAGCTGTTGGGACTTAATGAAGTCAATGTCCCATGTTTTCTATGGGCATTTGGAAGATATGAGCAAGGTGGACCCATCAATAAGCCACAAAACTGAAGCTTCATAAACATGAATGGAGATGTGAAATTGTATTTTTAGAACCGGTGAAAGAGCTGTTGGGACTTAATGAAGCCAATGTCCCATGTTTTCTATGGGCATTTGGAAGATATGAGCAAGGTGGATCCATCAATAAGCCACAAAGCTGAAACCATAAACATGAATGGAGATGTGAAATTGTATTTTTAGAACTGGTGAAAGATAACAGGTTGGCAGGATGAAGTGGTTTGAACAAGGTGCATTGTATATCCACGTCATCTCTTGGAATCCATTCAGAAATCTGGCATACTAGAAGTGACTGTGAGTTGAGTGTCCACTCATGAGCAGCAACCCCTCTTTTTTGACTGATGATACAATCAGAGTTGCTGCCCTCTCTCAAAGAATCACCATGGGCAGATGTTAAGTGGTCAGCTTTGGAATGTGATGGGAATCTGAAAACTATTTAAGAAATTTCAATGAAATGCTTCCTCTGTGTCAGAATCAGCAGATTTTGGCAGAATGCTCAGTGCCATTCTGTGAGGTTGCAGAAAGTTCAATGCCCTTCTGTGAAGCTACAGCATGCTCAGTAACCCTCTGTGAGAATGTGGAATCTTCAGTGTCCTGTGAGAGTACAGAACATGCAATATATTTCCGTGGTTGCCGAATATTTAGAGTCTTTTTGGTTGAAGAATTCTCAGGGCCCTGAAGTGAGGTTCCCCTTCCAGTTGCCACTTGCAGTTGCCTCTTCCCACCCCTGACTGTCATGGAACAGCCTCTTGCAAGTAATCTACTCAAGCCAAAAACCTTCATATGTTAAAAAATCTTTCTTCCATTGACATGCACTGGAACAGAATGAGACCCAATGACTAAAATGACCCTTTTTAATACATTCAGGGCTTCAGAATTGCCTTTGGTATATAATGAAGTTGCGCTTCCCCATAACAATTGTTCATTGAGTATCTTCTATGCAGGCACACACGGGGATGGCATATGAGCAGGCCTGCCATTGGAGAGGTCATTACAGTTAAAAGCCTCCAGCCGGATGCTGCACACTAGAGCCAGAAGCTTGTTACCACCCGGGGACCATGTGCACCTGCACAGCAGTCCCCCTCTGCACAGAAGATTGATGATGAATGCACCTGCACAGCAGTCCCCCTCTGCACAGAAAATTGATGATGAATGCACCTGCACAGCAGTCCCCCTCTGCACAGAAGATTGATGCACTCCCCACTTCTCTGAGTGGTGAGAAGTTCCAGGGATTTTACTTATCTAAAATGTTTGTTTGCCACATTTCTCTCTTGAGGAACTCAAGGCGGCTTACGATATAAATAAAATATTATAAGAACATAATAAAAACAACCATTCTAAAACCTATAAAAGTCATGAATTAAAAACTCCAATGAGGACTGCCAATAATAAAAGCTAAAGCAATCAAATGCGGTCCATCAACTGCTTCCTAAGGATCGACAATGAGGGGGCCAAGCACAAGTCCCTGGGGAATTTGTTCCAGAATGGTGGTGGTGCTCCCACAAGAAAGGTCCTCTCCCATGTACCCACCATACAAGAAGCTTTAATTGGTGGGACAGAAAGGCATCTCCCTGTTATCTTAATTCCAAGGCAGGAACATACAGGAAAAGATGGTTTTTCAGATATTCTGGTGCCAAGCCATGTATTGTAGGGCTTTAAATGGATAGCACTTGCTTGGACTGATTCCCTTGGAAAGACAGAACACTGGAAACATAAGATTTTTTTTTTAATATTTGCTTTATGCACTAAGCAGAGCAAAGGTGGAAGCAAAGAAAAATAAACTCATCTTCAATAGGATGGGGCCCCTACCTACCCCAAATCCTGACAGGTGTTTGGATAAAGGCTTTAAAAACCAAACAAATTAAGGCTCATTTAAAAAATATGTGCAATAATGATGAAACTCACCATTCCCTTTAGCATAATAGATGCTACATAATAGTCCAACATCTTATTCCACACAGTGACCAAGCAGTTCTCTCAAGATGGCCAACAAATAGAAAATAGAGGCTAAGGCCTTGCCTGATGTTGTTCCCTGACATTGTTATGGAGACTTACTACCTCTAAATATGAAGGTTCCCTGCAGTCACTTTGACTGATTGCCACTGATGGGCCTTTCCATCATGAATCTGTCTAATCTCCTCTTAAGGCTGTGTATGCTTGTAGCCATCACTAAGTCCACTGGCAGTGAATTCCACAATTTAATTACCTGTTGAGTAAAGAAATATTTCACTTTGTCTGTGCTGAACCTATTTTCCATCAACTTAACTGGGTGACCCTGAGTTCTAGTATTATGGGAAAGCAAAACAAACCTCTCTCAGTCCACATTGGGCTCTGCCTTTGGCTTCTTCCAGGCATGCCCACTTTAGGCCAAGCCCATAGGAATGATCAGTTCACAGTAATAAAGCTCCCAGTTGGCAATTGTATTTTTAATAATCTTTGAATACTGGCTGCCTTGTGCCTCCAGGTTGGAGGGAAAGGCGGGCTAAACTATTCAATAGTTGAATGCATAAAAGCCAAAAGCCAAGGGATTTTCAGAATTCTGCCAGCTGTCCTTGGCTCCTCGGTCCTTTGGCTCAGTGCACTGAAAGAGAATGGAAAAAACACACACAACTCCCTTAAGGATCTGTTTGGCCTGCCTGGGCACACTCAGCCTCCCTCTTCTTTTTGCTCTCTCAAACCCAGAGACCTCAGTTTTGCTGCTATCTCCAAAGCCACATCACGAGCAGGGGTCCTTAAAAGGCTCACCTATCAACAGTTGCTCATGGCCAGGTTCATGCTATAACTAGGCAGGTGGGGGTATGCGCAAGAGCAAAATTCCTGGCCCTCCTCCAGGCCGCATACCTCTAAGCAACAGTTTTCCGCCCCAGGCAGATGGATTTTCTGCTCTTAAATTTAATACTTTTGTGGGCGTGCCGTACAGCAGGATCCAGCCAGGTTTCCTGTGACACGTTTTCAGTCCTCAAATTTCCAAGTAGCCAATACGGTTTTAAGCTGAATCCAGTACAGAGGCAGGAGAGGGAAAGACAGGGTTCCTGAAACTTGTTAAAAATAAGGGCATTGTAGATTCTGAAGAGAAGAGATGCCTTTCCAGAGATTTTGTTCCTCCTAGTGCCAGAGTTCACTAGCACGTACAACTAGTGGCAGAACATTGAAGACCAGCCTCAACCTAGTAAGCCCTGAATCAGTTAAAGAAGTTGGTGATTCCACCTCCCAAGTCTTGGTTGGCCGCATGTCTAGAAGGAAATCCATCCCAATTCTTGTTTCCGGGTTCTTCTCACTTGAGGAGAAGGCTGCCAATTGGAGAAAGACTTAAAATATTTAAGTCAAGCCAAGCCACCTGGCTTAGAACTCAGAAGGGGGGGGGGGCGGTAAGGAAGGCCCATGACTAGGGTGGAAAAGATTCTCCAGAATCTGAAAACCTAGACCTAGAAGAGAGAATTATGGAGGCCAAGAGATGGGGTTTGGCACAAGCACAGACACTCAGTTGGAACTTCTGCTGCCCTCCTGGGTATCCTGTCTCTCCCTTCAAGTAGTCCCACCTGTTTTCCTTATAATGGAGTTGTATTTTCCTACATCATGCTGTTCTCCTCACCCATTCTGGCAATATTCCCAACAGAGAGGAAATACAAATAAAGCCTTAAACCACCAACCCCTATTGGCTTATTTAAATGAAGAATCTAAAATAGCTGGATGACTTTTTAAAAATACAACGACTTCAACTAATGCACCAAAATTCAGCCAGGAGCCAAAGAAAGTTCTTATTTATATATCATGACTTTTCCTAAAACAATCCAAGCATCAGGACCACTGACAAGGCCCTTGGTTACAAAATAAATCTCACCCCCTACCGACTTTTATTTAAATACACACATTTTAGTAGTTCTTTTCTTGTTTTGCCAGACAGGGCTTGCTTATCTTTTATCTTGAGAGGTACATGGTACAGAAAGACTGTTTGTGAAGCGACAGGGGGCCAGAAATGCATACGTTTGCTTGGCCAGTTCTGGCCTTACCTTAGACCTTGAGTTGTACAGGCAAATATTTTCCCAGTTTGGCTTACTGGTGAGCAGTATCTTCTAGGCACTTGCTGAAAACAGTGTTTGTTCTGAAGGGTTTTCTCAACTCCTTCATATGTGTGCAATCAGAGCAACAGACAGCATCTTTACCAGGGTGGTGGTGGTAGCCATCAGGGATTGGCACCAGTAGGCACCACACTTCAGCAGGGGGCTCAAAGCGTGAACCCCCTAGTTCTCAGAGTGCAGCATGTGAGTGACAGTGACAGCAAGGAGGAGGAGCAAAGCCGCCATCGCCTGCACTCTCACTTGCCTGCCAGCAGGCGAGGTACTGGGGGAGAGAGCCATTTTGGAGTAGTGGTTAAGTGCACAGACTCTTATCTGGGAGAATCGGGTTTGATTCCCCACTCCTTTACGTGTACCTGCTTATGTGACCTTGGGTCAGCCATAAGTTCTCTCAGAGCTGTTCTACTAAAGAGCAGTTTCTGTCAGAGCTCTCTCAGCCCCATTACCTCACAGGGTGTCTGTTGTGGGGAGGGGAAGGGAAAGGAGATTGTAAACTGCTCTGAGACTCCTTCAGGTAGTGAAGGGTGGGGTATAAATCTAATCTCCTCCTCTTCCTCCAAACCCTAGAGCCAGGAGTGCTCTCCAGCCAAGCTGATCAAAAGCCAGAGACCTTCTTGACCATGACTGCATTCTTCCCCTGGCCCAATCATCTTAGCTGATGAGGTTCTGGTTCCAATGCTAAAGAAGCTGACAGACAAATGTTCCAGTAAGAAAGGAAAGGAAGGCTCATATAACTCTAAAGGGCTCTTTTCTTTTGAGCGGGGAGGCAAATGATACAAAAAAATCCTGTGCCACTTTCAAGCTATGTTAGCTGGAGGGAACTGCACTGCACATTGGGTGTGACTGAGTCACTAGGCAGTCACCATGGCTTTATGAGACAGAAAGGCACACTTGAATATGAGATCAAATCACACATGCGCTGTAAAATGCAGGAAAGCTGGAACACAACAGGAAACTAGCATTTAGGCACAGCCATCAATTAATTCAGAAACCTGATGCAAAGACATTTAGAATGGCCTTTCTGCTTTCAACATGCACATACTAATTGTGAGAAAGGTACTTTAAAAGGTCACATTGGTCTATAGGGCAACTTAGCCAGTTGGCTCCTTTGCCCCAAAGGCAATGCATGGAAGTCTAGAGGCCTACCTTTAATGTATGTAAATCCACTGGCAAGCCCTGATTACTTACTTGAAAATTGCTAGAATAAAGTTTGCTGACCCAATGAAGGTTTTTAAGAGAGAAAAGCCAGTTTCATCCTCAATGATGCAGGCAGAAGACAGATTTTTTTTTAGGGAAAGGCCATGATTTAATGGCACCCAAAGTGGAATTACACAAGCTCTAGGGCATGGTTCAGGCTTTAGAAAAGCCCAACCCAGTTTCCATGTTTCAATAAGTTTAAAAGCCCTTTGGAAAACATGTTCCAGTTGTGTTGAGTCTATAAAGCTCCATGGGAGAAGATCTGAAATTGTTAATGCATGTAGTTCAAAGAAAGGACAGTCAATTTATCCTCCTCTTTCAAATGCCAGCCCCCAGAGAAGAACACTGCTATGCACACACACAGATGAAATACTTAAGAGTCATGCTCAGGTGGGCTACTCAGTACTATCTCCTGCACAAAAGAGTGTGGAGCAACAAGCATCTGAAAAAAGGCACAAAGATCAATGTTTACAAAGCGGTTGTGATGAAAACCCTCATCTACGGCTCTGAATCGTGGGTTTTATACCGTCATCACCTGCGACTCCTTGAGCGCTTTCATCAGCGCTGCCTTCGCACCATCCTCAACATCCAATGGAGTGACTTTGTGACCAACACTGAAGTCCTCAAGAGGGTGGAGGTTACAAGCATCGAGGCACTGCTGTTGAAGATGCAGCTGCGCTGGGCAGGGCATATTTCTAGAATGGAAAACCACCGCCTTCCCAAGATTGCTCTGTATGGCGAACTTTCCACCGGCCATCGAAATAGAGGGGCACCAAAGAAGAGGTACAAGGACTCCTTGAAGAAATCCCTTGGCACCTATCGCATCAACCATCACCAGTGGTCTGACCTAGCCTCAGATTGCAAAGCATGGAGGCACACCATCCACCAGGCTGTCTCTTCCTTTGAGAGCGCACGCATAGCTGGTCTTGAGGACAAAAGGAGATTGAGGAAGAATCGCACTGCTATAGCACCAACACCAAATCAGACTTTTCCCTGCAGCCACTGTGGCCGGATCTGCCTGTCCCGCATTGGTCTTGTCAGCCACCAGCAAGCCTGCAGCAGACGTGGACTACTGCACCCTTCTTAAATCTCCGTTCGCGAAGTCAAGCCGAGAGACTATCTCCTACACAAGGCCATGTACAACCTGCTCTTAAAATCAAACTTTACATTACCTGAGATTCTTTTCTCTTCCAGCTTTTTTAAAAACTTAAAGCAGCTGGGCAGGCAGCATCTGAGAAACAGAAGGGCACTTGCAGAGAAGGGTATAACATACCCTACCCTCACCAGACATTTTTAGCTCAAAATACAGGAATTTTACTGCACTACACTCTGAAAAATCAGCTGGGAGATTATTATGAGATGAATAATGACAGGAAGTGAAAGAGTTAAGCAGATACTACTTAATATGCAGAATTTCAGTTCTCTGATTACTACTTACAAGAAAGAAGTTCAAGAATCAAGTCACAAACTTTCTTTTCATTTGTCAAAATGGTGGACACGGAAAGTGCCGTAAAGTAACAGTGACTTACGGTGACCCCCATGCGGTTCAGGGCAAAAGATGTTCAGGCTTGCCATTGCCTGCCTCCACATCAACAAACCTGGAATTCCTTGAGGTCTCGCATCCAAATATTGGCCAGGGCCAACCCTGCTTAGCGTCCAAGATCTGATGAGATCAGGCTAGCCTGGGCAATCCAGGTCAGGGCAGTGGCAAAATAAAACAAATTAAATTCTACAATGGACAAAAAAAGAAAGAAAACAAAAATGATGCACAAAAGCATACTACCTTTTGAAAATTCTAAAACAAAAATGGAAATATATGCAAATTCACTTTCTTTGCATAGTTAACTTGATTCACATGGTGTATAATTCTTCGAAGAAGAAGAAGACCCAATCATAATCACCAGGAGTCTGGAAATATGCTATAGTTTATAGGAGTTGGAAGAGCTACAACTAAAGTCATTACTTACACTTTTTTTACTTGAAGTGTGAGATCCGTCATAATATTTTGAAGAAGAAGAAAAAGATGAAAATTGGCTTGTCAAGGAAAAAAAACTAATCAGAGAGAAATTCTAAGTACTATCAAATCTAGATCCAGCTGAACAACAAGCCTGAGGACACATTGGCATTGGCAATCTGCAAATGTATCTCCTGCAGCAATCGTTGAGGGGTGGGGTTGCATCAGAGTATAGCATGCAGGTGGGTTTATCCCTTTCCCATTGTGCAGTTTCCTCAAGAGAAACCAGCCTTCCTGAACTGCGACTATGCTTGGAAGAAAAGAACAGAGGAACAATCAACTGTGGTTCCAGGAAGCCATACTGAGCAAACAAACAAACCCTCAAAACAAATGCTGTGTGATACTTTTTATGAAGACCAACGAAAATGACACAAATGATATGAAAGCTCCAGAACTCTTCATCAGGCTGGATGTTAAAAGGAGGGCAGGCCAAAAAGACCCAGTTTCAGATCATTGTCATGGTATAGTATAGGGGTTTGAGAAAGGGGAATTTCTACCAAAGAACTGATGTGAAGGAAAGGGCTAACCCTCACCTCACCCATTGCACAGCCCAAATCCAAATCCCACTCACAGCAGCTTTTGAAATTTAAAAAAGAGACCAAATCCCAGAACCCCAATGTAACATGTAGTTTTTTTCCTAAGGGCCTCATCAGTGGTGACCAGTCCAGCATTCTACTTGCCAAAAGACATGTTTGTATGAAAAGTTACGCAGGTAAAGCACTCTGCTGTGACTGCTCAAGAAACCCTACATCTGTTTTCTCTTTCAGTTACACAGACCTTGAGCTGAGATTAACAATACTATACCTTGGGAGCTTATAAGGCAGTTTAATCAGCTTTGAAATTTCTCCCAGAGTGTTAGTAACTTACTAGACTAAAACAAATACAGTCTGGGACATAACCAGTATTCAATTGCATTCATCTACATGGATCATGCCAGCTCATCGGGACTCAAAACTCTTGATATTTTATGATTTTGTACATACTTTGCACTCTTGACATCTGGGAGCGCAGCTTTCATTGCTCAGCCAGTTCTGCTTTTAAAATGAAAGGAGGCAGTGATTTCCATTTTTAAGACTGCCATAGCATAATAAAAGGAATATGTTAATCTCTTATTGTCGTCAGTAAGTTTCTCTTGATGCTTATGAGATGATACTTGGCTGACAAGTTAAGTCAAAAGGACTTAGCAGAGAGAGGCACAGCTGAACAAAACATACAGTTGATTAGTAAATCTCCTCAAAAAGAGAGGGACAAGTCAGAAAACTATGGCAGCTGAAGGCCAACTGGATTCCACTAGCGAGTAAATTTAAGTTGGACTGGCAGGAAGCAGGTCACTGGAAATCTCATTTTTGAATGTATGCTGTAGCAAGCCAAGGCCTAATCCAGACTGAATTCACCATACAGCCTCCTTGCTGAGATATCTAGGGCTAGTTCACACAAACAGCAGCCAAGGTGGTACAACAGTTCCTGTAGATCCCATGACTGAGTATTCAATTTTTTAAAAATCCCTGCAAATATAAAATTACCATACAGGGAGAAAGCTAGACTAGAAATCTTATCTCTGATAAACTAATTTTCTATATGCAAGGAATTGTTTTGCACAGAACATTCGATCATGCAATTGCCCCCAGGAACAATACACCATGTGTGATGTATTGTGATGTGTGATGTACATCACATCATGTGTGATGTAGATTTTTTTTTTGCCATCAAGTTACAGCCAACATGGCAACCCCCTAGAGTTTTCAAGGGAGGAGGCATTCAGAGATGGTTTGCGATTGTCTTCCTTTGTCATAGCAACCCCAGTTTTCCTTGATGGTCTCCCATCCATGTACTAACTGTGGCAAACTATACGTAAATTCCAGGCTCTGATGAAACCTGGTTGGTCTAGGCCAAGGGTGGCCAAACTGTGGCTTGGGAGCCACATGTGGCTCTTTCACACACAATGTGTGGCTCTCTAAGCCTCCACTGCCCCGTTGGCTGACTTGGATAAGGCATTTCTCTCTTTAAATAACTTCTCCAAGCCAAGCCATTCAGCAGCTTGGAGAATGCATATGAAGTTAAAGTTGCTTTCTTTCCACCCCTCCCCATCTATTCGCCTTTTCCTTCCTTCCTGCTCTCAAGTATCTGACGTTTGTGTCTTGTGGCACCCAGAAATCTGATATTTATTCCATGTGGCTCTTACATTAAGCAAGTTTGGCCATCCCTGGTCTAGACTATTACAGCTGCTAAATGTAGGCCTACAGCTTCACTATTCCAGATCCCACTATTCCAGATCATACTAATGCTTGAGTTAATCATTTAAGGACTGTGGCTTTGAAGAATGCCAAAGAATCAAAATATCTCACTATGCAACCACCACAGGCCTCTGTTTTGTACATGTGCAAAATCATGTCCACACATGCATACGTGTATACCATCCTTTCAGGTTTTCAGCTAAGAGAAAGCCCCACTGAAGTGAACAGGATGCGGCTGCTCATTTCTTTCCAAAGAGAAATCTCAGCATGGTATCAGTCTTGGGCATACCCATACCATTCCCTTTGCTCCACCTCATGGGAAGAAAGCAACAAATATCCCTAGGGTTAAAAAAGCATCTATTTGACTGCCCCATCTGTCCTCAGAAGAAGGGGGGACTTTCCATAGTGGATCTGACTGCAGTCCCTGGAAAATAGGCAGCCAAGACAGAGCCACGCTTGAGTGTCTGCAGGATCAACTGTCAGCATTAGGGATGTACTTCTGGTCCATTCACTGCAAGACGCACCATCACATGGGAGCTGTTCAGTTCCTGGCCAGGGAGACACGGCATTCAAATAAACATGACCTCTTGTTTTAATTATTTAAATTGCTCCACTGTTTTTACATCATTGGTTTTATTGTATTTTGCAATGTTCCCTCTAAGCTGCAGAGTCTTGTGAGCAAAAATTCTACTTTGTGAGCTACTGGCATTAAAGTTGTGAGGTACTGCATAAATTAGTTTGCTCTGGGGCCATTTTTCTTGAGCTAAGACAAAAATGTGTGCGCTGGAGGCAAAATATCTGTAAGCTAGCTCATGCTAACTCAGCTTAGAGGAAACAGTGGTTGTGAGCTGTCCTGACTCCATTTGTGGGGTGTGGCAACATACAAGTTAAATAAATAAATAGCCAGTTCAATACTTGCTTTTTCTCCAGGGATCACATGGCCAGAGGGAGGAGGATGAGAGACCCCCTGATTGAGCTTTCTCTTCAGAAAGTAATGTGTGAATAAGACCTTCATCACCCAGTTACCAGTGAGTTAAGCTGAAATATTAAATACTTTGAGGGAAGAATTTTTTTTAAAAAAATCTTGCTTTTGCAAAGCCCAGCAGAAAGTGATGTCTGACAGCTCTGGAAATAAAACCCATGCATTAATCATCCCAAGGATGCTGGTGACTTCAGGACAATTTTGCTGAAAGTGTTATTAGAACTGAATGACGACACGTACATTCCCCTCTAATTCCTGGGCATTAACTTTTGGGGGCTGCAGCTCCATGCTCTGGCTACCAGGCTATTACAGAAGTTGGCCTCTTTCTATAATCCACATAACAACATGCTGGACAGATTTGGAAAGGGACAATATTTGAGGCCTGCCAAATTTTTTGAAAATTCTTCTGGAGGGGAAAAAAAAGATGAATCTGGCTGCTCTCTCTTGGGTGAAACACCCACTGATTTTAAGGGAAGTTTTGCTTGGTTACTGCTTAACCACATCGGCCTGCCAGACATCCAGGACTGGCCAGAAATGTTACTTTATTGGTCAGAAACTAGGTCAGTCTAGGGCAGGGGTAGGGAACAGTGGCTCTCCAGATGTTTTTTGCCTACAACTCCCATCAACCCCAGCCAGTATGGCCAATAGCTGAGGCTGATGGGAGTTGTAGGCAAAAAAACATCTGGAGAGCCACTGTTCCCTACCCCTGGTCTAGGGCATAAGTGAAGCATTAGAGGGCCTAGGACAGGACATCTCTTACATTTCCCATTCCATCCACCCTTCCTGAGGTAAGTCTCCTCTGGAAGACCCAAAATGGCCGCGGCTGTAACCAATGCTCCCTCTAAGCTGCGTAGTCTTGTGAGCAAAAATTCTACTTCATGAGATATTGGCATTAAAAGTTGTGAGCTGCTGCATAAATTAGTTTGCTCTGGGACCATTGTACCTGAGGTAAGACAAAAATGTGTGAGCCAGAGGCTAAAAAAACTGTGAGCTAGCTCACACTGACTGTAACCCTGCCCAAGCTGGGAAATCACCAAGTTGCCCCAGCAGAGGTGGGCCCCTCCAGTTGGCTACCAGAGGGGCCCAATGGCATTCCCCAGAGCAACCTTCAGTTCACTTTGTGAACTAAAATTACTATATAAATTGGCAGCAATGCCACTATTATGATTAGATTGAACGGTATAAAAAATGAGTGTTTGTTGAGGGATGCTTAGTGACTCCTTGCAAATTTTATAAGGTCCCTATTCCATGTCACTGTCCAGGAAGTCCCAGGCATTTTATTCTGTATAGCTATACTTTGTCTCCTTCTCCAAGTGCATGCACATTTCCCCTGACAGCCATTTGGTTTCCTTAAACAGCTGTTATTTCCTGGCACCCTCTCACTGCTAAATTCATACCTGTCCTCATCTAAATTATCCAAACCATTAGAGACGTGTTACCTTGATCCAGATGCTCTCCAACTATTGTTGGCTTTCCCCCAGCAGTTCATTTAAAAGCTGATCTGCAACCTTTTTCACTATAAGTTCCAGCAGCCTTTCAGTTCAAATAGATCCCATTTCTTTTGTACAGGGTCAGTATGTCCCAAAACAGTACCCAGTGCCTAACAACACAGATGTCCTGCTTATCCTTTGTGGAAACACAGTCAGAAAATAAAGCCAGACCTTGAAAACCTACCATAGGGGGCCTCTCAGTTATGCACATGGGGAAAGAAATGTGGAACTTTACAGCAGATGCCTGAATGCTCATGATTTGGGCATGGTTAAAGGGAGAGGTAGACATTTAAACAAATAACTTACACAGTGTGTGCTGGAGATGATGACAGAGCTTGAGATGAAACTGAGGCCATCATTCATGCTGACCTGAAGAGCAGCTTGCCTGAAAAGATGGAAGGTGTTAAAAGTCACTTCCCAAAACAGGGCTAGACCCACAGCCTCCTTTTATAATACCCATGCTATTGCATTGTGACAAACATTCTCTTTCTGTGCTTTTGTATAGCTCAATTAAAGGCCTAGGATGGCTTGAGACTGTTAACTCCTAGACACACACTATTTGTTGGGGTGGCTAAACAAATGGTTCAGGAGGTTCATTTCAGCTTATGAAGAAACAAATGTCCTTCTGGATAGCAGAGAGGAGGAGAAGAATTTTCAAGGGCATGCTTTTGCTTCTAGAGAACTGATGGTGTCTGTCTGGATGTTGGTTTGCTTTCCCGTGATCAATGTATTTGTATATAAACAAATATTTTAAAAATACCATAGGATTCCCAAACCCCTCTTCTCACAAGGAAATGGTGTGAACTACAATTGAAGCTGCATACAGGATTCCCAATGGGCTGGAGAAAAATGTGCTGTCCTTTTACTAAAGGCTTTATGTGAGGAAATGACCAGTTAAAGCTTTTCATGGCTTGGAGATGAGTAACATCACTGGGTAATAACATGCCATTAAACCTCTATTAAAGGAACAGGACATTTCCCCACTCCCACAAGGTAACAGCAACAGTAGCTCCAAAGGAACTCCTCTCTACTCCCATCCAAAGGTTTTTTAAAAGTATAAGACCATCAAGCATGGTTGCCACCAGTCTGGAGAAAAAGTGCCCTGTTGCTTTAATAGAGGCTTAATGCCTTTTATACCATTTAATTCCAAACCATGAAAGCCTTTAACTGCCCATTTTGACATAGTAAGTCTCTATTAAAGCGACACAATGGCTGCTAACAGACGGGCAGTTTGAGGTAACTCAGAGATGCCTCAGAAATTGACTAGAAAACCTGTCCAAATGAGCACATCTATCGCCCACCCCCATCCCGTACTCAACCCGTCCTATGGAATCCTCAGAGTAGCTCAAAAAGTTACCACTTTCAAAGCCACCACTTTCAAAAGCTACCAAATTTCTGAGCCGCACACAAGTTGCCTCACTAGCATCTGGAAGTGCAAACGCGCAAGTGGGGCGCCTTGGCAGTGTGAACCCACCAAACCACCCCAAGCAGCTTCTGACCTTTTTTGTTAAAAAAAAATATTGAATTCAAGTGCATAGGTGCATGGATGCATGAGTGCACATGCACATAACCAAAAAATGAATGGAAAAAAAGAAGCCTGAACCAAGCTACAGGGGATGGTGCACAACAGCTGTCCAATCCCGCCAAGTCGCCCCATGGATGGGATGGGAATGGCTTGCGGGGGAGCATGTGGACGATTTAGGATGCTTCTTTCTGAGCTGGCCCATTTTGAGATGCCTCCCATGTGTCCCAAACTGCTCGCCTGTTAGCAGCCAATATTTTCCTCTCAGCCTGCTGGCAACTGACCCCCAATTAAAAAAAAATATCCACCCCAAATCTCAGTGAAAGGACATGTGCAAAGACAAACAACAGAGCAAAATTATATGTAATGAAAATGGGAAGAGTTGTTCTGTTAAACAAACCTACATGCCAGCTTCTCGCAGTACAGGTGCAGGGCAGAGTAAGTAGGTGTCCTCTACTGCAAACGGTTTCTCATCTAGAAAGAGAAAAAGAGAGGATAGTTTGAAGTGGTAACATACTGTTGCAGGAAACAATGGCAAAGTATTGCATTGGCATTCCAATATTTGGTGCCTCTCAAGATGGCTTTAAATCTAACTAGGGAGATGCTAAAATTATCCCATGCATTAAAAGGCCAATGTCTATGCCATCTTTTTCAGAACAGAGTCCTAAAAAGTCTTCAGTGAAAGGGGTAAAACCCACTGAAACTGCAAATGCCAATAGCTACAATTACCAGGGCTTTTTGGGTAGAACCCCCCCCCCAGCAGGAACTCATTTGCGTATTAGGCCACACCCCTAACATCAATGTTTCACGCGGGGCTTTTTCTATCGAAAGCCCAGCAGGAATATTTACATATTAGGCCACACCCCCTGACACCAAGCCAGCTGGAACTGCGTTCCTGCTCAAAAAAAGCCCTGGCAATTACTATTTAAGGGGAGAAATTCTCCATAGACACATAAGGCCCCACATTCTACCTCCAGTATCTCCATGAACTCAGGTAAGAGGGAAGGGGAAGAAAGAGGCCTCTGCCAGGGTACAGCTGCCTCCTGAGCAACTCCCATAGCACTTCAAGTGGTGCTAAGGTAGAGGAGCCATGGTGAAACCATAGGTGCTCCTGACTTCTTGAAACAACCATTGTTTCCAAAGATATCTTTTGGAATTCCTAATGTATTAGGAGAAAAGGCAGCAAAATGAGGCCAAAAGCTAAGAGATTATTTTGCCAAGATGTTAGGCTCAACATCAATTCAGAATAGAATTCATTGCAGCATGAGAAACATGAAGGAATGTGTTCTCCCTGATTCCTCCAGTTTCACAACTGCTAGATTCAGAATAAGAGCTTCTCTCAATGTCTCTTGTTCAGATGAACAAAACATATCCACAATACAAACTTTTGTCCCTGTTATCTCTTTTATTTGCTCCAGGGAATCCTGGAGTGTTTGGTGGAACTTGATTAGAGTACCTCCCCCCTCTGTTAGAAATCCTTAGCCCAGGGCTGTTGAACTTATTTGTTATGAGGGCCATGTCTGACATAAATGAGACCTTGACAGGCCGGGCCATGTCAGGCTGGGCCATGTGTGTACCTATTTAAGATTAGGTAGCAGAGATATAAACTTTATAAAAGACACAGACAGACAGACAGACAGACAGACAGATAGATAGATAATTTTATTTATATCCCGCCCTCCCCGCCGGAGCAGGCTTAGGGCGGCTAACAACATCATTCAGTTATACAAAAAACAAAGTTACATTTAACATTAAAATTCTGATAAGTTTAAAATTAATTAATTAATAAAGTGATAAAAGTGCTAATGCTATTTATTCTTTTATGATGGCGGTAATCATTAGCAATTACTTTCTTCGTCAGCGAAAGCCAGTCGGAAGAGGAAGGTCTTGCAGGCCCTGCGGAACTGTTCAAGGTCCCGCAGGGCCCGCATTTCCTCTAGAAGTTAGTTCCATATGTTCGGGGCTACAGAGGAGAAGGCCCGATTGCGGGTACATTGCAGCTTCACCTCTCTTGGTCCAGGGATGGTCAACAAGTTTTTTCCAGCTGGCCTCAGTGCTCTCTGGGGTTCATATGGGGAAAGACGGTCCCTAAGGTAGACAGGTCCTCAACCATACAGGGCTTTAAAGGTAATGACCAGCACTTTGTAACGAACCCGGTATATAACTGGCAGCCAGTGCAGCTCGCGCAGTCCACGCTGTATGTGCTCCCATTTAGGGAGCCCCAGCAACAGTCTGCATTCTGCACCAGCTCTTCCTGGTGCTGTGCAGCAGTTTGTGCGAAATCCGCGCAGACGCAGCGCGGTGAAGAGGGACGTCGCTCCGGGGTAAGGTAAGTGGGAAAACGGCCTACAAGACACTCAGGAGATAGATTAGGCTCAGAGAGTGACTGGTTGAAGGACACCCAGTAAATGTTTATGGCAGAATGGGGAGTCAACCTCGCATCTCCCAGATCCTAGTTCAACTCCTCCTCCAGAGTTCCCATGGTTTCCTGAGGACAGGTAATGAGTTTTATACCCATTTATTGCAAGATTCTAGTATTGTAGAACTTCTAGCTCCACTTGTGAACCTCTTGATGGCACTTGGTTTTTTGTGGGGGTTTTTGGCCACTATGTGACACAGAGTGTTGGGCTGGATGGGCCAGTGGCCTGATCTAACATGGCTTCTCTTATGTTCTTATGTTAGAAACCAACATGGTTTTCAGGGTATACACTTCTGAGAGTCAAAGCTCCCTTTCTCAGAAATATCCCTCCCCCATCTAGTTGGTCTCTAAAACTCAATTACAATCAGGACTCTTTTTTGTATAGAAAAAAGCCCAACAGGAACTCATTTGCATATCAGACCACACCCCCTGACATCACCATTGTTTCACACAGGGTTTTGTAGAAAAAGCCCAGCAGGGACTCATTTGCATATTAGGTCACATCCCCTGATGCCAATCCAGCTGGAACTACATTCCTGGGCGTTCCTGCTCAAAAGAAGTCTTGATTACAATCACACAAACTTCATTACAGATTTACTTTCCCAGTTCACACTGAATGTAAGTCTAGATATCATAACAGTATACCATGTATGTAGAAGGTCATGTGAAGATTTAAGATTTATTATGGAAATAATGGTACATTATTATTCGTTTGGTGATCTTTGTATGATCACTGCATCTATTTCCTATAAGATCAGAAATAAAGAGAAGGGATCTGAACTCTGTCTTCCCTGGTCCGTGCAACCCTCTGCAGCCTCCACCATGCTGGCTGATGCAGTCATTTCTCCTTCCCAACATCCATGTTCTGTCAGAGCTGCAGCCTACTGAGCACCATGAAGAAGAATTGCAGATTTATACCCCGCCCTTCTCTCTGAATCAGAGACTCAGAGCGGCTCACAATCTCCTTTATCTCCTTCCCCCACGACAGACACCCTGTGAGGTGGGTGGGGCTGAGCTGCCCTTTCAAGGACAACTCTGCCAGAGCTATGGCTGACCCAAGGCCATTCCAACAGCTGCAAGTGGAGGAGTGGGGAATCAAACCCAGTTCTCCCAGATAAGAGTCCGCACACTTAACCACTACACCAAACTGGCTCTCATAACCATAAACCTGACCATAAACCTCCAAGCTGCACTGTAATTAGAGGTGTACAAACCTCAATATGGCTGGTGGGACTTAGTTTGACCACTTTGGCTTGGATGTCTTGCAAAAACCATGCAGGCTTCTGAAACTGCATGCACTGCCTTAAATTGGCCAGACAGCCATCGCCGCAAGAATTCCCTCGGCTCAGTTTTTTCCCAGTTCTATCCCTGATCAGTGTAAAATGGATCAGCATCATGCCTCTCCTTAACTTGCGCCAAACAACACCCTACTTATCACAGAGGGGAATTTTCTTCTCTCCCTGGGACAAACTCTTGTCCTACAAGCTGAAGCTTTTTCTTTAGCTACATCTGGGAGTCTCTATTTCAGATTACTCATTTCATTCAGCAGGGAGGCTTGCCATGGAAGGGAACGAAAGCATCCCTTCTCTTGACGTATTCTGGGGTTTTAGAGCAGGCTCAAGTTGCTCATGTTGCAGAAGGGTGGCTCCAGATCACTGCAGGCACCGGATTATTATTTTATATTTGAACTTCTAGACTGCTTCTCTGCCCCTCTGCCAAAAGGTCTCTAAAGTCACTTATAATAATTAAACACAAATATCACAAAACCACAATTACAATTTCCAAATTCATAATTCAAAAAAATACTACACAATTTAAAAAAATAGCTGTCATAGTAAACTTTAAGAAGTCTCAAAGTCCTGACAGAACAAAACTTTTAAAACTTCTAAAAGTAACAACTGTGGAAGCCTGATGGATTTCCCTAGGGCAAAGTTCCACAGCACAAGCACATTACTAGAAAGACTTGTGTACCTGCTGAAGATGAAAAGCACACACTTCTGGTCACTGTAATTGCCTGTCTATCCAAAGGTAGTACTCTGCAGTGAAGCACTTTGAAGCTACAAACTTTCCTTAAAAGGCAGTGAGACTCCCATCTACCACAGATTCATCAACCATTGGCAACTCCACCTTGTCTGAACTGAGTTTCAGTTTGTTCAGACTCAGGACTGAGCTTTCAGTCATTCATTAGGGAATGTGATTCCCATGTGTTGAGATCCTCAGGGGTGTTGAGATCTATGGGAGACATCTTTGGGTAACATAGGGTGCAATCCTGAGCAGGTCTACTTGTGAATAAGTCCCTTGTAATTCAATTCCCACAAGAGTGCCCTTAGCTATGTGGTTATACAGACTTGTGTGAGCAACACAAATAAGATAGAAATAACTATCATATATGGCATTCATTCAGTTCTGGAACTTGATCTTTCCCCATAGAGCTGAATAGGCCCAATGCTGAACCTTGATCCCACTTTTCAATGCCAGGCTATAGGGGATGTATGAAGAATGTCCCTCTGAACATGGACAGAGGACATACCCATCATTAAGAAACCAGAGAGATTTGCTACTGTCTGTATATGTTTCAGTGTGTGTGGGGGAGAGAGAGAGAGAAGTTGCTTTTTAAAATAAACTCCCAGACACTGTGCAGGATCTTCAGCATCCATCTGAGATCCTTCAAGGCCAGCCTTCTGAAACACAAAAAATGCTTCAGTCCACACCTCCATTTTGGAACCTCCCCCCTCCAAGCCTCCTCATTGTACTAAGCAAAATCTCATTGCAGCAGAAAAACAAACTGGAGTACCTTCTTGGGCTGAGTTGGCAGAATAATAATATCTTTTTAATCTCAGGAATCGCTTTGATTTTTGGTAAACAATCCAGAACAGCAGTCTTAATCCCAAAAATCTGCTTTCCATTTCCTCTTGAGTGAGTCCTACATGACCCTTCGTCAGATCCATTGTTTGTGTTACTCAATGTGATCATATTGGAATCTAGAGAATCTTGCAATAAATGGTGTTGAGGACTGGATAAAAAGTTCTGTCCAGACAGTTCTGTTTTTAGGAATAAAGATCCAGCTTCTAGCACTGTACCTCCTGTCTGTGCCTCATGGCAGAACAAGTCTTGGTGAGACATAATGTCTGGTGACAGGTTTAGCAGTAGTCTTTTCCATTTCTTTATTCTGGAATTCTTTCCATAGTATATTTATGAATAATAATCATAAATAGTTGGCACAGTGTTGTGGTGAAGCCTTTAAAAATTACTAATCTTGAATGGGTCTTTTAAAACTAGTTCTCCTGCCCACCCTTGCATATAGGAATCACTTGAGGCATAAAACAGGACCAGAGCTGGATCGGGGGGGGGGGGGCAGAGGGGGGTGCTGACGGAGGGGGGGGTGCCAAATTGGGTATGGAGTCCATTGTATTCTATGGGACCATCAAATAGAATGGCCCATAAGGGGGCATCATTTTTTAATTTTGCCACCCCTCAAAAAACATGTAGATCTGGTCCTCAACAGGACAAACTTTTGTAAAAGCTTCCTTGCCTGGTTACCTGAAGGCAATCCTCACTCAAGTGGGACTGGCATTCTTCCAGAATTACAACTGATCTAGAGATTACAGAGCTCAGTTCTTCTGGGGGGGAAGGGAATGGTTGCTTTGGAAGGGAGATTCATGATAACACCTCTCCACTGAGCTCTCTTCCCTCCTCAAACTCCAACCACAAGCACTGTCCACAAATCTCCAGGAATTTCCCAAATCAAAATGAGCTACCATATTGTTATTAGTCACAGGCAATCAAGTCAGTACCAATTTGCAAGGATCACTGAACAGCAACCATTAGAATAACCCTAATCTGTATTATTCCCCATGCAGTAGAGTAGCCAATGGAAGTGCATCTCTGCCTTCATTCCAAGTATGGCAGGTTGCAGCTGAACACTGAACTTCAACAGCATTCTGCATGTCCCTTGGAGAACAACTTCACTAGTAACAGCTGTTTAGTGACAAATGCATCCCCCCCCCAAAAAAAAAAGCCCAGCTCCTCCACTTATAATTCCAACCGTTTGGAGAGAAGGAGCAGGGAAGGACTAGGAATCCATTTAATACCTGGGATTTCCAACTTTAAAACTCAATCAGATCTGCAAGCAATGATCAAGTGATGTTATTTTACTTCATGCCACAAAAAGCTGTATCTGTCCATTTCCACTCATTAAAACATCTATTAAAAAGGACAGGACATTTTATTTCTGGGCATCTGTCAACTATACTAACACACCCTCAACACCAATGAACTTCTCCAAGTTTAAGTTAGAGTTCTAGAGTGGAGATGGGGGGGGGGGGATATAGCCCAGCTGGACCACAACAAGCCTGTCAGCACTTTCTATCCAGGCTTCCAGCAACAGCTCACCAGACCACAGAACCAGCTAATAGGCTGAGGTGCCTGAAAAACTGTTAAAGAACTCAAGGGCGACTTACACATGGGTGTCCAACTCACAGCTCGCAAAAGTGGGCACCACCCAGATGTGGCCCTCAAACCTAAAAATCTGTCCAGAGTTCTTGACCTTGTAACAGGGACTATTGTGAACCATTCGTTATCTCTTCTCTGGCTCATTCAAAAGGGCTGAAACTGTTCCAGGAGATGGCAAAGTAAGCATGTTTTTCAAGCAGTGGAAGATGATCTAAGAACATGAATTGTCTCAGTTCATTGATTTTTATAGTTCCACAATTTTTTTTTTAAAAAAAAACATAAAACACTTCCAAGGCTTCAGGAAAACAAGAAAAAAATTTGTTCTGACATTTTTTGCATCTGCTTTACACATTATGTGCCACAAGATTTTGTGATACAGAAAATGTCCATTCCTGCTGGATCAAAAGGACAATTTTTTCATACTTTGTTCACTTCTGAAAATTTGTAAGAAGCTTCAAAGATGAAATATAACAGACATTACACAAACTGTTCATTTGCAAAATGGTATCATTGTCATTTACAAAAGCACATTTCCCTATAAAACTGATTATTTTAGATAGAAGACAGCAGGAGAAATAACTGATGGCACATCAACACATAAGGAGAGCTAAGGTGAGCAGAAAAGATACTGTAAACATTCAAGATTTTCCCCTTCAAATATGAAAAATCTCTTCTCTGTTACAGAAAATGTCCCAACTGAGTATGAGAAAATCATTCTAATCTATTTACTATTATTATAATCTATTTACATGTGCCCCCTATCTGTGGATAGCCAAATCTAAGGATCGGGGACATATGGAGGCTCAAGAGATTTTTCTTGGTTAAAACAATTTTTATTTAGTAACATATGGTAACAATATCTTATTCCTGCATCATTAATAACTTCCTTTTATCTATCCCATATATTACTTTCTAACCACCCCTCCCCCCATTACTTGACCCCCGCCGGTGTTATTTACTTATAATACTAATATTAAAAGGTACCCTTAATTAAATAAAAAAAAATTACATTCTTCTTCCTTCTAAGACTTAATCATTATCAAAAATTGTCCAATGTCCTTTTATTTTCCACTCTTTTTCTACATATCTTCTGAACTTTTTCCACTCCATCTTAAAAACTTCTAAGTCATAGTCTCTTAAAATTCTTGTTAATTTGTCCATTTCACTCCATGTCATAACTTTTACAATCCAATCCCATTTCTCTGGTATTTTTTCTTGCTTCCACAACTGTGCATATAATGTCCTAGCAGCTGAAAGCAAGTACCAAATTATAGTTCTATCTTCTTTTGGAAATTTTTCCATTTGTAATCCCAACAGAAAAGTTTCTGCAATTTTCTTAAATTCATATCCCAAGATCCTAGAAATTTCTTGTTGAATCACCTGCCAATACTTTTTTGCTCCTTCACAAGTCCACCACATATGGTAGAAAGAACCTTCACGTTTTTTACATTTCCAACATCTGTCTGGCATCTTATTGTTCATCTTTGCCAACTTTTTAAGGAGTCATATACCATCTATACACCATTTTAAAACAGTTCTCTTTAATACTATGACAAGTCGAAAGCTTCATAGAGTTCTTTCACAAATATTCCCAAATTTCCATCTGTATTTCTTTATTTACATTAATTGCCCACAATCATTTGAGATTTCACTACTTCATTTTCCATAGACCATTTTAAAAGTAATTTATATAGTTTTGAAATTAATTTTTCATTGTCTCCACACAGAACTTTTTCCATTTCTGTTTGCTCTTTTCTTATTCTTTCCATTTTAATATCATTATCCACCAAGCTCTTCATTTGTTGCATTTGGAACCAATCATATTTGTTATTCAGCTCTTCAGCAGTTTTCAATTCTATTTTGCCACTTTGTATTTTTAATAATTGATTATATGACAACCACTTTTCTTCACCCATCTCAGCTGTTATTTTTATTACTTCTGCTGGCACTATCCATAACGGTTTTCTCTCATCTCCATATTTCTTATATTTCATCCATATATTTAGCAAATTATTTCTTATATAATGGTGAGAGAAAAAACCATCCATCTTTTTCCCCCCATAATACATATAAGCTTGCCAGCCAAATTTATTTCCATGACCTTCCAACGCTAAGAATTTTTTGTTTAACAGCATCATCCATTCTTTATCCACACTAAACTGCTTCGTGATATAATTTTAAATCTGGTAATTGGAATCCGCCTCTCTCTTTTGCATCTGTTAAAATTTTCATTTTAATCCTTGGTTTCTTCCCAGCCCACACAAACGCTGAAATTTTTCTTTGCCATCTATTAAATTGTTTACTGTCTTTCACAATCGGGATAGTTTGAAACAAATACATTATTCTTGGTAGAATATTCATTTTAATTGCAGCTATTCTGCCCAGCAATGACAAATTAAGTTTATTCCATTTTAACATATATTTATCCATTTTACGCCATAGCTTCTCATAATTATTTTTGAACAAATCAATATTCTTCATTGTTATCTCCACACCCAAATATTTTACCTTAGAGGTAACTTCACAACCCGTTAGCCTCTGCAATTCCTTTTGTTTATTTACTTGCATATTTTTACAGAGAAGTTTTGATTTTTCTTTATTAATACAAAGTCCCGCCAATTCCCATATTCTTGTATTTTAGCTAACAACAAAGGTGTGACTTGTCTGGGACTTTCATTTGTAAACATTATATGATCTGCAAATGCTCTATATTTGTAAGTAAATCCTTTTACTTTTAATCCTCTATTTCTTTATCTTCTTGGATTTGCATCAGTAAGATTTCAAGAGTCATTATAAACAACAGTGGGGAAAGCGGACAGCCTTGTCTTGTACCTTTGCTAATTATCATGTCTTCTGTAAGATCTGCATTTATACATAGCCTTGCACGTTGTTCAGTATATATTGCTTTTATCATCCTTATAAAGTTTTCTCCCCAACTCCATTTTCTCCATTACTGCAAACATAAAGTCCCAATTTAAATTATCAAATGCTTTCTCTGCATCCGCAAAGAATAATGCTACTTCCTTTTCTGGATGTCTTTCATAATATTCTACAATATTTACAACAGTTCTAATATTGTCTCTTATTTGCCTTTTGGGGAGAAACCCCGCTTGATCTTCCTTTATAAAATTTGTCAAATGTTGTTTAAGCCGTTCTGCCAAGATTCTTGTATAGATTTTATAGTCATTATTTAATAGTGAGATTGGTCTATAATTTTTTACATTCGTGACATCTCTATCTTCCTTTGGAATCAACGAAATAACAGCTTCCTTCCATGTATTTGGTATTTTCCCTTTTATTCTTATCATGCTCATCAATTTCTGATGTTTCAGTATTAACTCCTCTTTGAAGGTTTTAAAAAATTTAGCTGTATATCCATCTGGCCCAGGTGCTTTTCCATTTTTCATTGCATTAATTGCTGCTTCAATTTCTATTTTTTCAATTGGATCGTTCAAAACTTTCCCCATATTTTCTGTTAAGGGTGCTATTTTAATCTTTTGTAAATACTCTTCCATCTTTTCTTTCGTTATTTTAACACCCTTAAATAATTTGGCATAATACTTAAAGAATTCTCTTTTTATTCCTTCCTGATCTACCACCTCTCTTCCATCCACCACAATTTTATTAATAATTTTACTTTCTCTCTTTTTCTTCAGTTGCCAGGTCAAATATTTTCCGGGTTTATTTGCTCCCTCGAAAGATTTCTGCTGCAATCTTTTCAGATTCCATTCTAGTTCTTTATTTAACAAATGTCTCATTTGTGTTTGTAATATTGTAATCTCCCTCATAATTTTCTTTTTCCCTGGCCTTTTTCTCAGTTCCCCTTCTTTTTTCCTTATTTCATTTTGAATGTCCAGCATCTGTTTTTCTTTTGCCCTCTTGTCTTTATTATTCAATGTAATCAATATTCCTCTCATTACTGCTTTATAAGCATCCCACACCATCTGAAGTTCTATATCTTCTTTATCATTTATTTGTAAGAAAGCTTTAGTTTTATTTTCTAGAGAAAATGTCACTATTTCTTTATTCTGTAGTAAATCTTCATTCAATCTCCATTTTCTCGACTTTTTAGACAATTTTGTAGTCCACATTATTGGGTTATGATCAGCCTCTATTTTAGGAAAAATCTCTATTTTCTGTCTTATAAGGCCTAAATCTTTAGTACCCCACAACATGTCAATTCTGGAAAAAGTTTTATGTCTTGCTGAAAAAAAGGTATAGTCCCACACTTCAGGATTAAATTTCTTCCATATATCCTCCAAATTTTCTTGTTCGACCAATTCAAAAAAAGACTTAGGCAATTTTCCTTCCTTATTATTTCCCCCCCCCCCCAGACCTATCCAGTGTGTTCTTAATTGTTCCATTAAAGTCTCCCATTATCAAAACTTGATCATATGTCACTTCATCAAATTGTTGTATAATGTCTTTTTAAAAAGCATCCTTTGCTTTATTTGGTGCATACCGTCCCAGTAACAATGGGTTTTTTGCATTTAATATTATTTCTACCACTACAAATCTTCCATCTTTATCTTTAAACACTAATTTCGGGTCCAATTCTTGTTTAATATAGAAAATCACTCCCCTTTTCTTCTGTTCAGCCATTGAATGAAATTCTAGTCCCAATTGCTTATTCCATAAAAATTTGTAATCCTTTTGTTTGATATGTACTTCTTGTAAACAAACTATATTACATTTTGCTTTTTAATCCAATGAAACGTTGCCTTTCTTTTTTGTGGTGAATTTAGTCCATTTACATTCCAAGATAATAATTTGTAATCCATCATGGTGCAAATTTTTTATGTTTTTTATAAAATCCACGTAGTTCCTGTGTGCTTGTAATTGTAAACCTTTTTCCTTGTAGCTCAAAGCTCAAACCTTCAGGTATTATCCATCTATACCTCATTTCATTGTCCCGTAATTTTTCTGTCAATTTCTTATATGCTCTTCTGTCATTTATCACTTGTCTTGGCAACTCCTTCATAATTCTTACTCTGCTGCCTCCCACTATCAATGTCTTTTCAAAGTTTTTATTCATGATTTTTCCCACCATTTCTTTTGTCATATATCTTATAACCACATCTCTTGGTAGATTTTTTTTTTTTGGCATATAGTGAGTTCACTCTATACATATAGTCATACATGTTTCTAATCCCTTCAGGATCTTCCTCCAAAAATTCTGCAATTGTTTTTATTATATATTCTTTCAAATCAGTTTCTTCATCCTCAGGTACTCCTTTCAGACGTATCTGGGTCTCCATCAATTTGCCGTCATGAATTACCACTTTTTCTTGTATTAACAAGGTGGAATCATGTACTTTCACTCTCCCTTCCACCTCTGGCATTTTTTTTGATGTCACCACAGTCTCATTTCTGAGATTCTCTATATCTTTTTTTAGCTCTTCAATATCTTTTCTAATTTCTTTTTTGGAAGCAGTTATCTCCTTCATCCCTTTCATTATCCTGGCTTCCATTGCATCTAATTGGTCCTGCATTTTCTCCAGTGAAGCAGTCCTTGCACGGGTTTGCTTGTGGTCTGACATGTAAAAACACCGAAAATTTTGACCTCACCAAATTAAATTTCATCTATCAGATTTAAAAGAGTGAGGCTTGCTCTTTTCAATAAGCCTAATTTCGCTGTCCTCGGAGCCTCCTGGGCTCAGATATTAATTTTTAAAGTTTTTATTTTTTCCAAAATGGCGGTCGCAACTTTCTGCCTCACTTTAACATTTTTTTCCTTTTTCCTCTAGAGGCTTCTAAAATGGTTCTTAACAGTTATGTCCAATAGTATTTACCTTATAATTGTCACCTCTGTCGGCTCCACCAATTTTTAATGTCCCAAACACTTTAAAAATGTTATTTAAATTTTAGCCTCCTAGCAATGGCCACCGATGTTTTTCTATGATATTATAGTCCTAGAGTAGGCTGGCTGCTTCAATGATTTCCCTTTTCCATTCGATACTTCCTGCTTTGCTTGCCACCAAATCCCGTTTTCGCTGGTAGAGAGATCCCACAAAACAATAAATTCCTTTCCACTTTTTAGCACTGTCCTTTAAATTTACAAAGTCGAAATTTCACCCCTTCTCCCCTTCTTCTTTCAAGCTTTCTAGATTTCAATTTCCCACCTTCTGATTTTATTTTAACTTTAATTAGTCCTGGAATGAAAGATAGCAATCTGTACCTTTTCTGTAGTTATCCAGATCAACACCGGTCTTGTATAGCTTTAGATGTTTAGCAGTATCAAAGAAGATTAGGATCCTGTCGAGCTTATGTCAAATAAATGACTCTGGAAACTTCTGCAGATGAAGAAAATACAACTTGTCTCCAGAGACCCCTCAGAGCCTCAAAGGAGTTCCCCCCCGGGAATCCCTTTTAGCCAAGGTAAATCTCCTCAAAGTTTCCTGTGCATATCTTGGACTGATCTCTGACTGAGAAAAGTAGGCAGTAGGCATTAGTTTGCCTTCCACTACCCCGAACAGAAGTTCCAGCCTGCTCCCCTTCTGAGAAGCAGTTCAGCTCGTCATTTTCCAATCCCAGAAGTCTCTAGGCTCAAGAGATTTTTCTGAACATTTTAGGGATTCCCCAGGTGTGAAAAAAAATCTGAAATTAAAAAAGAAAACTTAAAGGGCTTTAAACCATTCATTATCTCTTCTTATCTTTGTGTTGTATGTGCATGCGCCCATGCACAATATTCTGAAAACAAGACACATGCACACTGCAACAGTGATGAAAACTTTGAATCTGCTTTTGTAGTTAACCATCCTGAACATGTGATGCCACTGTATACAGAGGGGGAAATATCTGAATAAATAGACAGGATTTCAAAGTCACTATAATTTCCATCATTGCTCTACAGGATGGAAATTAAGGCTCAAAGACACCAACTTGCCTACAGCCAGTGAATCTGAGGATGGTCTGCGTCTTGGTTCAAGAATTTCATCTTTGGTACCACACAGCCTCCCTAGTTTAGCTTTTCCTTAGCCCAAGTGGTCTCATTTATCATTGTAATGACTCAAGATCTTATGCTTCCACTTTCTGAGAATATTTCATAAGATTTCTGTTTGTCTGTTTGTCTTCCTGTTTTGATTTTGGAATTTCTCAGGGAATTTCTCAGCCGTGCAGGTTTAAATGAGCGGGGGAAGGGGTACTTTTGCTTGGATTTATTTTATTTTTTGATTTAAAAGAGATTTTTTTTTCTTTTTCCCTGGTGCAAACAAAAAAAAAATCATCTAATTGATTTGCAAAATTAAAACCATTTGATTTGTTCCTGGAAACTCCATTTGGGAACAAAACATGAGTCTAAAATTGCTTACCACATTTCAGAAGTGACAAACAGTGCCAAGCATTGCCAGGAAAGGAGGAACATTTGGAATCAGGTCTCTAAAACATGTCAGTTTAAGCTTGTAGTCCCTTCTCTCTAATGCATCAGTGTTTTGATTGCTCCCCCAATCCCCTGAAAATCTCTTTAGGTGCACTTCAGTTTAGGTTTCAAATTCAGCCCTTTGTTTGGATCAGGTAGGGGGTGCAGAGTTGGTCTTCCCTCAGCCCCTAATGGTTCCTCAGGCTGGGTTGGGAAATTCCTGGAGGTTTAGGGGTGAGGTCTGGTGAGGGTGGAGCTTAGTGCCAGCAGGGACATCATTCCATAGAGTTCATCCTGTGTAGCTAATCACTATTATAAAGTCAGCAGTCCAGGAAGAATATACCCTGGAAATCTTCACACCATCCACAAGTCTTTGCTTATTCTGGCTGAGATATTTTTCCT
Source organism: Heteronotia binoei (assembly GCF_032191835.1). NCBI lineage: Eukaryota > Metazoa > Chordata > Lepidosauria > Squamata > Gekkonidae > Heteronotia > Heteronotia binoei. The sequence goes on along the minus strand of NC_083234.1, from coordinate 47,931,975 downwards.
ACTCTAGCTATAGCAAAACAGACTCTTCCCTCCAACAAAAGAGCCCCTTTTTAAAGGACTCAGACTCATTTTGTGGGGAAGCAAGAATGCAGAGAGAGAGACACCACTGCTGCATTCTCCAAGCCAGCAAAATTGCCTGCTCAAGAGCCCAACAAATGAGAAATGAGTGTTTTGCTAATACTGTAATGAAAACCATGCTGAAATCATACTATAATTTCCCTGCTTTGCATACAGGCATCATACACGGTCAATGAGCCAGAGCTACTTACGACAGATTTTGCTGGACGGTTGGACGGGTGGGGGTAGAGAAAGAGAGGGGAAAGACTAATAATATAGACAGTTATGTCATGGGCTTAGCTATTTGTATAGATGGTGAAGGAGGCTGGAAAGAATCTTCTCCCTAATGGATTCCTCTGTTGCAGTTAAGTTTTTAAATCGACAACATATGCTTTATTTTCAGTAAGGCTTTTGAACAATTCCACAGGGATGAAAGGACATGGATATACCTCTGGCTAGGAAACCATCCTGGAAATGAGGGGATTAAGTCATTATTGTCAGGGTATTCTGTGGACAGGGGCAGCTCCACTACCCTCCGCCCAGCCCCTGTTGATATATTAATTAATCACTTTGATGAAAGAAGGGGAAGAATAAACTTCCAGCTTCAAATGAGATGCTGAAGGTTAGCAGGCCATACCTTTGTACTCCACTGGTCTCTGGGAAAAAGAGGGCATAACTGCACTCACACCAATTAGGATTGCCAGCTTCCAGGTGGGGCCTGGAGATCTCCCACTTTTACAACTGATCTCCAGTTGGCAGAGATCAGCTCCCCTGGAGAAAATGGCTGCTTTGAAGGGGGGACTCTATGGCATTGTACCATGCTGAGGCCCCTCCCCTCCCCAAATCCCATTCTCTCCTGGATCCACCCCCAAAGTCTCCAGATATTTTTCAACACAGACATGGCAACCCTACCACAGTTCTATACAAGCACAGGATATGGCAGTATCTGTAGAAACCAACACCCTAAGAATCTCAGGTTTCATTTTTTTTTTAAAGGCAAGTTTGTAGTCCTTTTAGTTCCAAAGATATGATTGTGGACAATGCCTGGTAAAGTTGGTTGTGGACAATGCCTGGTAAAGTCTGAGAGAAGTAAGGTATCCAAGAATCATAAGGTGGAGCTTCAGTGACCTGCATGGTTTTTTTGCTCCTGGCAAGAACTAAGAGTGGAGATTCAATCAATCCGTTTTTATTGCGCTAGCAACAAAATGCCATAGCAACTAACAACTAGACATAGTGGAGATTAGGGTTGTCATCCTCTGGGTGGGATCTGGAGATCTCCAAGAATTACAACTGACCTCCAGAATACAGAGTTCCATTTCCCTGGAGAAAATGGATGCTTTGGAAGACAGACTCTATGGCACTGTACCTTGCAGAGGTCCCTCCCCTTCCCAAACCATGTATTCTTCAGGTTCCACCCCCAAATCTCTAGGAATTTCCCAATCTGGAGTTGACAACTGTAGATAGAAGCAGCATAAGACCAGAGCTCAACTCATCATTAAATCCTCAGTTTAAGAGTTGACTCCATGAAAATGCCTTATACCAAGGTCAGTAATGGCCACTCTGACTCTCAGTATATCTCCAGGGTCTGAAGGAGGGGCCTTTCGCATCACTGCTACCTGACTCTTTTTGCTAGGGATGATGGGGATTGAACCTAGGACCTTCTGCATACAAAGCATGTGGTCTTCTACTGATCCACAGCCCTTCAAGCTGAAGATACAGGCAAGCCTAATGGTGAACAAAATGCCTGCTCAGCTATCACTCTTGCTCTTCCAACTGTTCATCAGGCTCCAGCCTGCCTTTTATTCTCTTTTTAAAGTAAAGCACTAGTTAGCCATTCATGCATATATCTATTCATTAATCCCTTGACGCTAGTTTTAAAAGGAAATTATCTTTTAAACTGTAGCACTTCCCTCTACATCTTCAGTAATCTCTCTCTTTCTCATGGTAGATTTTTGAATATTACAAAATGGATTCTCCTTAGGCTTCCCAACCCTCCCGCCCTGGCGGGGGACCCCCGAATTTGCGGCCTCCTCCCCCGCTCTCAAAAAATCTGGGGGCGGGGCGGGGGGCTGGGGGGGGAGAGAGAACATACCTGTAGGCATCATGTTATTGTAGAGCTTCTGTTCAGTTTTTAAAATGTGTCCCTTTAAGGCTGCACAGGAAACAGGAAGGGCTTCATGGGAAAGGGTCAGTAACAGTTTCCATGGAGACCGGCCCCTCCCTTTCTTTTCCTGTGCAGCCTTGCTTTCGTTTTCACAGCCAACAAAGTTCTGCTGGAAGAAGACCAAGTAAGTATTTGTGTGTGAGAGAGAGGGAGGGGGCAGGGAGGCGGTATTCCCTGGTATGGAGGCCCTTCCCCCCTTTAGAAAGCGTGGGGGGGAGGGAAATGTCTACTAGGCACTCTATTATTCCCTATGGAGAACGATTCCCATAGGGAATAATAGGGAATTGATCCGTGGGTATTGGGGGCTCTGGGGGGGCTATTTTTTGAGGTAGAGGCACCAGATTTTTAGTTTAGCATCTAGTGCCTCTCTCCAAAATACCCCCCAAGTTTCAAAACGATTGGACCAGAGGGTCCCATTCTATGAGCCCCAAAAGATGGTGCCCCTATCCTTCATTATTTCCTATGGAAGAAAGGCATTTAAAAAGGTGTGCTGTCCCTTTAAATGTGATGGCCAGAACTCCCTTGGAGTTCAATTATGCTTGTCACATCCTTGTTCCTGGCTCCACCTCTAAAGTCTCCTGGCTCCGCCCCCAAAGTCCCCAGATTTTTCTTTAATTGGACTTGGCAACCCTAATTCTCCTTGACCATTTTTCCTCCCTGTATCAGTAATCTGAAATCAATACAGCTCTGTGACCTGGGGAAAAAACTCACTACTCTGCTGCCTGTCAATGTGACTAATCTAAGTATGGCTTCATTTCACTTTCCTTAGATGCAATGAGAGGGTGGGAAGTGTCACCAAAAGAACTGACCTGCACAATGCAGCCTGCATAAGGTTCCTATCAGTTCCTAAGTGAATTAACTCTGCTTTTTAAGCCTGCTGCAGCCAAAAGTTGCAACACCCCTTCAAGAATGTAGGAATGGAACCAGCCAAATGTACTGCTGGTAGAACTGAGCACAGCCCAAGGGCAACACAAGGAGTGCACTCGTTTTCGCCAGGAAAGAATTTTACTGCAGTATCTTCATAGATACTTTTCAGCAAAGTCAAATGAGGCAGTGGATGCCTGGAGGCAGTAACAGGCTGAGTGAGGAGAGGACTAATAAAACTGAAGCACTGAAGACCTAAGAACAAAGTTCTGTTGGTCATAACAAAGCTGATCAAAGAACTGAGATACAGCCTGTGGACAGAGTTGCACTTTCTCTAAGGGATCTGATTTGCAGCTCAAGGATGCTGCTCAGTCCATACATCTATAGGTGAAAATGCACATTTAATCTGAGGAGCACAGAACTTTTAACCAGGTGTAGGAAAATCTTAAGTCTTCTGTGGCAAGTGAAATCCAACTAAAGGAATCTATGTTCTGGTCATCTCCACTGTGCTCTACATGGGGTTGCTGTAGAAGATGGCTAAATTAGTGCAAAAAGCAGCAGCAAATAGTAACAATAAGAAACATACCCTACAAGAATGTCAGTGGCTGCCAATTTGTCTTTAGATCAGCTCACATACCTATAAAGCTCTAAGCAGTCTGTGAATGGGTTACCTAAAGGACCCCTTACTCACCATATGAGTCTCCCTAATAGTTATGTTCTTTTACAGAGGCCCTGTTCCATGTGTCTCCATCTGGACCACCAAGAAGGTTTATGGTGTTCGAGGTAGGTGAGAGGGTGGAAGCCCTGCCACTATCGCCCTACGAGGAACCATGCATATATGTGCAAGGCCAGGTGAGACTTCTTGTATGCAGGGTCTAGATGAAGTGAATGGCTGGTAAGTGACAGGGCCTTCTCTGTTGTGGCACCTAGACCACAGAATAATCTTCTCCTGGCACCAAGCAGCCTCCTCTTTTCTTCCTGGCACCAAACAGTTTCCTCTTCTCCTGCTGCCTTCAATTTTTCCTAGTATTATTTTCTCTTCCAATGACTCTTGTCTTCTTATATTGTGACCAAAGTACAATAGTCATTTTAGCCTCTAGCTAGAGTTCAGGCTGGATTCGATTTAGAACCCACTTACTTTTTTTTATGGCTGTCCACAGAATCTCCTTCAAACGCTCCTTCAAAACAGCATTGCAAATGAAGTTTAATTGTACTCTTCCCCACACCCTCAAATAGCAACTGAGACCCCATAGGGCAGGAGTGTCAAATATCCAACCCGTGGGCCAGAACCATCCCACCCAGGGCTTTAATCAGGCCTGCGGGGCTCTTTTCTCTCCCTTCCCCCTCCTATCCCCACCCTTTGAAGCTCCAAGGCTGCCAAACTTCCTTTCTCTTTCTGCCTTGTCTTTCCTGGCTGCAGCAGGAAGCAAAGCTGTAAAGAAAATGTGGAGTGGATTTTCCATTAAGGTCTCTGAACACAGAGACCTTAATGGAAAATCCATGCCACATTTTCCTTGCAACTTTGACTGTGCTGCAATGTATTTCAATGAAGTGGAGTTAAGTTTAACTTCCCAATGTTCCTATGGCCAGATGAAGCTTCCTGGAGTTGTGTCCTTGTAAATAAAGGGTTGATGCTTTGAGCTAGCTTTGTCTCTGTTCAATGGACCTGAGAACTGGTGCCTAGTGAGTACTCTAACACTTTGAGACAGCAGTTTTAATAACAAGCCTGGTTATCTGTGAAGGGATGATATTATTTGACAAAGTACATACAAAAGTAGTACCTAGAGAACAGAGTGACCTTCAAGACTGCAGAAGATGGCCGTTTCCAGTATTAATAATTTTGGAAAAACATCTCTGCCTCTCACTTCTAGGATGGTGCCACCAGCAGCTGTAAGAATCACTCTTTCAAACTGCCCAAAGTTGCCACATATTTCTTATTTTGAAGGGCTATCCTTGCCTACCCCAAGACCCCACACCAATCTCTTACTGTAGACCAGAAGGTAAATCCCTCTGTTCAGACAGTAACACAGTTTTATAGAAGCCAGCAGAGCTCCTGCTATTTTGACTGGGAATCCCCAAGACAGTTGTTTAATTTTGAAAGACATCTCCAAATCCTCTACATATTAATTCAGTTAAAGGCACAAATTTACAAGAAGCCAGCTGTATTCTCAAGAAATTATTGGGATTGCTTTAACATATTCCAGAAGTATTACATGAGGTTAAAAATCCAGAAGTCAGTGTTAACACTCTGCTCACTGGTCGTGGTGGTCCTGATTATACAGCCCAGTCCTATGCATTTTTACTGAATTCACTGAAGCCTGTTCCCAGGTCAGGATGTAGCCTCACAGTGATTAAGAACATAAGAACATAAGAGAAGCCATGTTGGATCAGGCCAATGCCCCATCCAGTCCAACACTCTGTGTCACACAGTGGCCAAACCCGACTGCTCAGCAATTTCATTGAATGCCCATGAGTTCTTGTATTGTGAGAAAGGGAGAAAAGTACTTCTTTCTCTACCTTCTCCATCACATGCATAATCTTGTAAACCTCTATCATGTCACCCCGCAGTCGACGTTTCTCCAAGCTAAAGACCCCCAAGCATTTTAACCTTTCTTCATAGGGAAAGTGTTCCAAACCTTTAATCATTCTAGTTGCCCTTTTCTGTACTTTTTCCAATGCTATAATATCCTTTTTGAAGTGCGGTGACCAGAATTGCACGCAGTATTCCAAATGAGACCGCGCCATTGATTTATACAGGGGCATTATGATACTGGCTGATTTGTTTTCAATTCCCGTCCTAATAATTCCCAGCATGGCGTTGGCCTTTTTTATTGCAATCGCACACTCTCTTGACATTTTCAGTGAGTTATCTACCACGACCCCAAGATCTCTCTCTTGGTCAGTCTCTGCCAGTTCACACCCCATCAACTTGTATTTGTAGCTGGGATTTTTGGCCCCAATGTGCATTATTTTGCACTTGGCCACTTTGATCCTCATCTGCCACGTTGACGCCCACTCACCTAGCCTCAACAGATCCCTTTGGAGTTCCTCACAATCCTCTCTGGTTCTCACCACCATGAACAATTTAGTGTCATCTGCAAACTTGGCCACTTCACTGATTACTTTCAACTCCAAATCATTTATGAACAAGTTAAAGAGCATGGGACCCAGTACTGAGCCCTGCAGCACTCCACTGCTTACTGTCCTCCACTGCGAAGACTGCCCACTTATACTCACTCTCTGCTTCCTATTAATTAGCCAGTTTTTGATCCACAAGAGGACCTGTCCTTTTACTCCATGACTCTTGAGCTTACTAAGGAGCCTTTGATGAGGAACTTTATCAAAAGCTTTCTGGAAGTCAAGGTAAACAATATCGGGTCTCCTTTGTCCACATGTTTGTTCATCCCCTCAAAGAAATGTAACAGGTTAGTGAGGCAAGATCTTCCCTTACAGAACCCATGCTGAGTCTTCCTCAATAACTCGTATTCATCAATGTGCCTACTCATTCTGTCCTTGATAATGGTTTCTACCAACTTTCCCGGTATTGAAGTCAGACTGACTGGCCTGTAGTTTCCCGGATCTCCTATGTAACCCTTTTAAAAGATGGGGGTGACATTTGCTACCTTCCAGTCCTCAGGAACGGAGGCAGATTTCAATGAAAGATTACATATTTTTGTCAGAAGATCCACAAGTTCAACTTTGAGTTCTTTCAGAACTCTTGGATGTATGCCATCCGGACCTGGTGACTTATTAGTTTTCAATTTGTCTATCAGTTGTAGGACCTCCTCTCTTGTCAACTCAATCTGACTCAGGTCTTTCAACACCCCTTCCAATATAAGTGGTTCTGGAGCAGGCAAACACTTCTCATCTTCCACAGTGAAGACGGAGGCAAAAAATGCATTCAGTTTCTCAGCCATTTCCCTATCCTCCTTCAGTAATCCTTTGACCCCTTGGTCATCCAAGGGTCCCACTGCTTCCCTGGCTGGTTTCCTGCTTCTAATATATTTGAAGAAATTTTTATTGTGTTTTTTGCAATATGCTCCTCATAGTCCTTTTTTGCCTGCCTGATCACAGTCTTGCATTTGATTTGCCACTGCCTGTGTTCCCTTTTATTAATCTCACTTGGACTAGATTTCCACCGCTTAATGGAGTCCTTCTTACCTTTTACAGCTTCCATTACTTTGTTTGTTAACCATGCAGGCCTTCTCTTATACCTGTTTGTTCCTTTCCTAACTTGTGGTATATATTTTATCTGAGCTTCTAGGATTGTAGTTTTAAATAGCCTCCAAGCTTCCCCAAGGGTTTTGACTGTATTTACCTTTCCTTTCAGTTTCCTCTTCACATGCCTCCTCATCTCAGAGAATTTACCCCTTTTAAAGTTAAACGTGGTTGTGCTGGTCTTTTGGGGCAACTCTCTATTTATACAAATGGTGAAATCAATAACTTTATGGTCACTGCTCCCAAGCGGTGCGATCACTTTTACATCTCTCACCAAGTCTTGGGCATTACTTAGGACCAAATTCAGGATCGCCTCACCCCTGGTAGGTTCAGAGACCATCTGCTCCATAGCTCAGTCATTGAGAGCATCTAGAAACTCAATCTCTTTCTCTCGACCAGACCCAATCAATCTGCGGGTAGTTAAAATCACCTATGATGACACCGTTTTTACGTCTAGCCACTATCTTTAAGCCTTCCATCATATTATAGTCATCCTCTATCTTTTGATTTGGTGAGCGATAAACTCCCATAGTTAAATTTCCTTTTGGACCCTCTATTTCAACCCAAAGCATTTCCAGTCTTACTGGACCGTATGCCCTTTCTGACATACAGAGCCACCCCACCTCCAACCCTTCCCTCCCTATCCTTCCGATATAACTTATATCCAGCAATCACCGTGTCCCACTAATTCTCCTCATTCCACCAAATTTCTGAAATTCCCACCATGTCTGTTTTCTCCCAACAATAAGCATTCCAACTCACCAATTTTACTTTGAACACTTCTAGCATTTGTGTACAAACATCTATAATTTCCCAGGCAAGCTAGGCCCGCCACCTTCCTCCTGCCGCCTCGAGACTCTGGCACGCGGTCCATTTTGTTTGTCACCATCTCAGTGGACAACTCTGATCCATTACCCAGTAGAAAAGTAACAGCTAACCCTTCATCTCTTTGAGATGAGTCCTCCTGAACCAGAGACATTTCATCTCCTGTCAGCTTTCCCCCAAGATTTAGTTTAAAAACTGCTCTGCCACTTTTTGATTTTAAGCGCCAGCAGCCTGGTTCCATCCAGGGACAAGTGGAGACCGTCTTTTTTGTACAGCTCCCACTTGTTCCAGAAAGCATCCCAGTGTCTAACAAACTTAAACCCTTCCTCCTCCTTACACCATCGTCTCATCCACACATTGAGACTTCTAATTTGTGCCTGTCTCTCCAGCCCTGCATGTGGAACAGGTAGCACTTCTGAGAAGCCTACCTTGGAGGTCCTGGCCTTAAGTCTCCCGCCTAGCAGCCTAAATTTTTCCTCCAGGACCTCACGACTGCATTTCCCCACATCGTTGGTGCCAACATGCACCACAACCACTGGCTCCTCCCCAGCACTATCTATCAGCCTATCTACTACACTCATAATGTCTGCTACCTTTGCACCAGGCAGGCAAGTCACCATACGGTCAGTATGTGGTTTTGCCACCCATCTGTCTACTTGCCTAAGGATCAAATCACCAACTACCAAGGCCCCCCCTCTCTCCCTGCCCAGGGATGGTTCCTTGGTGTGAAAGGATTCCCGCTCACCAACTGAAGAAGAGGTCCCTTCTGAGGGCGCATTTCCATTATCCTCAGCCCGGTGCCATGTTCCGTCTCAACCCTCATGCTCCCTGGCAGCAATGGGGCTGCCACGTTCAGAGAGGGGCTCATCTAACACGTCCCCGAGAGTCTTCTCTGAGTGCCTAACTGACTGTCTCTGCTTCTCCAGGTCAGTCACCTCAGCCTCAAGGGTACGAACTCGTTCCCTGAGGACCAGGAGCTCCTTGCATCGAGCACACACCCAAGACTTCTGTCCTGTGGGCAGATAGTCATACATGTGACACTCAATGCAAAACATTGGCAAGTCCCCACCCCCCTGCTGGCATTCTACCTTTATGATAGCTTTTTAAAAATATACAGTCCCCTTTTAAACCCTGTTTATGTGGCTCCCCGTCTGGAGAGTCTACTTACCTTATTGGGAACAGAAGGAATCTGGGTTCCTTTTCCTTACACAACCCCCAGGTTAAGAGCCACAGGCCAAGAGCCCTTTAGCTCTCGCTCTGGCAAGGCGCAGCTTAATAATGCAAAGAGGGTGGGGAACACAGCCACTTCTAATCAATCAGCAACAATCACCTTCAATCACCTTCACCTTCAGCCCTTCACACAAACTCAGAAGTTTTCAGCAACTCCCTCAGCTGCTAAGCCACAAACCTCACACTTGTAGCACTTCTCTGCTCTATCCCAGAGCTCTCTGCAATTACATAAGCAGTTACACCAGGTTCCCGAGTGTGGTGTCCGTAGGTGCCATGACACCTTCCCTGGTACAGACCAGGTGTTTTCAGAAAATGGATGGGGCAAGGTGGGGCTCTTGTCCAGCATGGCTTCTGACTGGCCATGGGAGATGTGATCAAATCATGTTACTTAAGTGGCAGCTGCCACAGTGCAACCACAGTGTTAGTTTTATTCACTCTCACTCTCCTCTTTCCCAGTATACTTTGAAGTACCCATCTTCTCCTCTACACTTGGACTTCCTTTGTGTGTGTGAGGCTTTGCCCCCTACAGCAGCCATTTTGTGCTTGCACCCTCCACCATGTGACAGAATTCCAAAGGTGCTCACAAGCTTAAAAAGGCTGAGGACCCCTAAGTTATACCTTCCCAAGGCCACTGACTTCAGCAAACTTAGAAGGGTATAATTCTGCTTTCGATGGCTCTGTCAGCATCTTATTTAATTAATGTTATCCTCATTAGGATGTTTACTTGTAAGAATGCCTTAATAAAATTGATTAATTTGGCAAGGGGATTTCACACATCCCTAGACTGCCACTGAATTCTGCCAGAAGTGAATCAGGAATGGATTTGGCTGGCCAGGTTTGGATAAGATGACTGAAGGGCATATTATGAGACATGAAGGCATGCTACTGAAAACTGCAGCCCTGCGTTAAGGCCACCTTGTTGCATTTCTCTATCTAACAACCAATTGCGTTCAGCAAGTGCAGAGAAATACTCAGGATAATAGCATCAGAGTATAAGATAAATTGTACTCCATTCTTTTAATATTCTTGGGATTTTGCTATTTTATTTTAGGATTCTGTGCAGAAGGAAAGAGAAGCAGGACAAAAAATAGTTTCAATAAAACAAATTCCAACACAGAGCCAGGCTCTCTCCTACCCTTCAACTGATGAACTTGGGACTTTTATGCCATAGCCCTGAGATTTCAGGAACTGCTTGCTCACATTCTCTGTTCATTTCATTTCAGTCAGTTAGACTCTAAACAGCTTTGGTGTGCTGCCATTAATTCTTGGGAAACACCAACTCCAAGAAGACTTGATATGTTGTCCAGCCCTAGGCCAGAAGTGAGTGTTTATAAAACGAGGTTTGGCTTTCTGATCAAATGTTTTTTTTTTAAAGTACTGATCAAACAGAGCATGTCTCAAATTAGAACTGGATGATTACTCTTTGCTGTTATTATACCAAGGCAATATTGTCCCATGCCTCATAAGGATTTATAGAATTTAGGAACCCCCTGGCCCAGTAGGACATGCTGCAAGAGATACCGGAGCAGCTCTGGAGCCAGGCATGTAGCTGAAGCTGAAAGAGCTGGCATGTCCAGAGAAACTACCCATGCAATACAGGACAAGTCCTACTGCTGGACAGAGTTGGCAGCCAGACCAGAGACCTAGCTAATTGTAGGAGAAACTGAGCAGCCAGCAACTAGGCCCATTGCCAGCTGCAAACTTCAGGTGATGCCTAGCCAAAATCCCAGTGCATGTGTTGACTGGGTGCCTTTGATTTACCACTCCCAGCTGGAATCTGGCTAGGATTCATGCTGTAATGAAAGGGAGTCCACTTGGAAGAGCATCCCGGCTCTCAAATCCACCACGTCAAAAAATAAATGGTTTCACCATGTTGGTCACCTTTGAGTTCAACAGTAGAATTCAAAACTATTCAAATTTCGCCTGCCCAGAGCCATCATATACCAAAAAGCTTGGTACCCCAACAAGATAACAGTTATTATTTTTAATAATTATTTCTATCCGTGAACACAGCATGCTTCCAGAGTAGTAAAAAGACCAGACATATCTCAGAGAAATTATAATTTAAATTAAGTCAGGGGAAAGAGAAGGGAAAGTAGCCAGGGATGAATGCAGCTTCAGGTAAGGATCATGAAGAAGAAGAAGAATTGCAGATTTATACCCCGCCATTCTCTCTGAATCAGAGACTCATAGCGGCTTACAATCTCCTATATCTTCTCCCCCCACAACAGACACACTGTGAGGTGGGTGGGGCTGAGACGGCTCTCACAGCAGCTGCCCTTTCAAGGACAACCTCTGCAAAAGCTAATGGCTAACCCAAGGCCATTCCAGCAGGTGCAAGTGGAGGAGTTGGGAATCAAACCCGGTTCTTCCAGATAAGAGTCCACGCACTTAACCACTACACCAAACTGGCTCTCAGAGGGGTTCTCAGAAAAGGCGAGTTTGGAAGTGGGGTTTCACAAAAGTAGGAGAGGTGGCAACCTGCATGTCTCCCATATTAGGAAATTCCAAGCATAAAAGAGGCAGCAATATCCATTTAAAGGGTGAGGAGCCATTTAAGTAGCTGACAGTGCAAACTTAACCAAAGATACATCCTTCTAAGCCCAGGATTTAGAATGGTCTATAGTTAGGATTGCTCCATCAGGTGGTTGTTAATCTAGCTCATTAACTAGTCAACAGGCAACGCACACGGACCCCATAACCAGCTATTTTGTGCTGCTGAAAAGATTCCTGTCCAGACAGGACGTCCCCCAAAAAATTCACAGTAAGTTAGGGACATTATTGCTGTCACTTGGCTTACCCACTCTTAAATTAGGATATGCCCACACAGATGCTGCTCTCAGTTGACTCAACGGACACCTTTAGCATTCAGCCATACATTGTGCAGGGCAGCTGAAAGCGCTTTAGCTACCATTCAGAGCATCAAAAGACCAATCTAGAGCTTACTGCCACATCTTGACAGTCTATATTAATTCACATTTCTCTTCCTGCTGAAATCCGCCCCCCCCTTTTGGCTTGATCCGCTTTGTGAAGGCTTTTTTGGCACTTGGCAAGTCACAATTTGGATACATGTTGAAGCCTTCACATGATGGGGTCAATCATTATACCACTAACTGGCATAAAACTTGTGTCTTTGTGGTGTCCTGCATCTTTACTTCTTAGGCTGAAAATAACAAGAAAGCTCTTGGGGGAGGGGGTTTTCTGAGTTATAAGGTGAGGCTAGTTTCTGCCCAACAACACAGACAAAATGGCAGGCAAGTATACTAGCATCAGACATGGGCTCAGCCATTATCCTTGGCCCTCCCATCCCCATGCTTCAGGCCGGCTGCCCACTTTTTTATTTTTAAAAGTGCTATATGAATGTTCATACACATGACTTTTAATCTGTCACCTTAACAGATATTTTTAAGTGTGAAACTGTACCAGGGACTGACAGTGTGCTGGTGATATCATGGAGGCCTGCCCAATCAGTGCCATGCGCATCCACCTTCTTTTAGGGTTGCCAAATCCCCTGTGTTCTGGAGTGGGGGACTTTCGCATGCACGCGAAGTGCACATGCAATGCAATGACATCACTCGGAAGTGATGTCATCATGCTGCCGATGTTGCCCATGGCCGCTCTAGGAGTTTCTTGGGAAAATCTATGGTTTTCCCAGACATTCTAGCCATTTGAGAGGGAAAACTCTATGGTACCTATTGTACACACTTCTGGGTGACGCCATTATGCCGGCGATGTAGGAGGAGCTTCCCCCCACTGGTCCAATGTGGGCTGGCAGGTTGGGAACCTCCTGGGCAGGAGAACCCCTGCTCAGACTGGGGGCTTGGCAGCCCTAACCTTCTTTAGGAAACCTGCAGCAAAATGTGCATCAATATGTCAGGTAGGGGCACCTCTCTGTGTATACAAGAAGGGCTTGGTAAGAACCTGAATGAAATGTTGTAAATATCCACATGTTCTACACAAAGATCATAAAGATATGTGTTGCCCTCAAACAGTATTGAACACTTCCTCAAGATGACCTGCAACCACTTCCTTGACCACAGCTGGCCCTGAGCTATTTTGCAGGTCAATTAACAAACACAGTCAAGCATCACCCACCCATGAGCACAGCAACTAGAACCAGCCACTTACTGAGAATGACTGTCTCATTGATTCGGAAGCTGCAGAGGACTCTGTCGACATTGCGGGCATGCCGGAATCCATTTCCTGTGACGACTACCTGGAATGATTCTGAAACCCAAGAAAAATAATTCTCAATACTTACAATGAAGGTACCATATTTTTATTTGTACACTTTAAATCAGGGTCAGGGCCGGTGCGTGGGAGTAGGCAAAGGAGGCAGTTGCCTAAGGCGACACCTGGCCTAGGGGGCACCACTGGGTCCCCCCTCCCTGACGCATGACTCTGGCTCCTGACCACTGTCACCTGTCCTCTCCTATCACCAAACTGCCCTCAACAAAGCCAAGCCACCCCCCTCTCCCCGATGTATGACTTTGCCTCCCACCTCATCCTGTCCTGCCACCCTCCTTCCTAACATGGCCGGCAAGCACTTATTCTCACAATTTTTTTATAACATCACTCTTTTTTTGAAAAATTAAAAATCAGTAAATTAAAAATGTGAATAGTTTCAAGTTTGGCGCTCTTCAATTTCCCTATATTTTTTAATAATGGGATAAAGGGATAAAGTGGCATGATGAAGATTTCCTTCCATTTATAGTGATCTTGCACATTGGTACAAAAATTCTGGAATAGAGTTCATAAAGAACTAGAGGGTATTCTAGTATTGTGGTTTTGATTCAGTGCTGAAGATTTATGTGTTAGGTGACTTCCTAGCTAGGATAGGAAAGAATCAGAGGATTCTCTTATAGCAACTGCTTATTGCAGCCAGGATGACCTTAGCTCAGAAGGGGAAGCAGCAATTTATTTTGTCATTGAGGCAACAGTTAAATAAAGTCTGGTATGTATGGACTATGAATAAATTAAAACTGATAAATATATATGGACACCAAAAATCATGGTCACCTTTAAAATTTGTAAGATATTTGATTTCCATTTGCTAAATACTGAAGTGTCACAGTCTATGCTGTAAAGTGTGAAAACAGATATTGTATTTAGAGACCAATAAGCCTTCTGTTTGAGTTATTGTGAAGGCTATAAAACATGTTTAAATAACTTCTATATTGGATTTAGGAGACTATAATATAATGATTTAATGATGTGAGGATTGGTTTATAATCTAATCTAATCTTATATTTCACATAGTTCACTGAGTCAGGAGTTTATGCATTATTAAATATAGTATGTTTATCTCACTGACTTCTGTGTTTGAGATGTATCATAGGCATGTATTATAGAAAACAGCTTGGTATTCTATTTACTGTAAAGCAAAATAATATCTTTATTAAAAAGTAAAAAGCCATGCAAAACTGTGGTCTCCAACACACTTCAAATCTCAGAAAGAAAAGGTTTAAACTGACATTACAGACCTGGAAAACACTTAAAAACATTTATACTGATGTTCTGCTTTTTCTCTATAGATCAATAAATTATGCAATAATTGTTTTTCTCTCTTTTGCCTTCCATTTTTCATTCCTGCTAATTCAGTAATTTGTGACATTTGCATCACATGCCAAACTTTAGCAATCTCCTCTTTTTAAAACCGGGCTTTCTCCCAGCTAACCTCCCCACTCCTTTTTTTTGTTTTTTGTTTTTTGCAAATGCAGTTTTAGCAGTGATCTGCAGGTCAAAGATTGTCTTTCAACAGAATCTTATCTAATATATGCCTTGTGAAACCATGATGGATCATAACATAATTAGCTGCTAGTTTCTGTAAAAACTTGGCTTAATATTCCTGCATTTTAAGAGGTTTCCACACATATAGATTAAGTCCATGAGAAGATAATTACATCTCCTGCATTTGTATTTATTGCCTTTATCTATTTTGTTCAACCTATGAGAAGTAAGGCATAACATCTTAGAGAAAGTGTTAGTGAAAATAAATGCAAATCTTATTAAGAGATTTTAAAGCAATTCATTGATGGAGAATGTCAATGTGGTGTAGAGGTTAGAGACTCAGATTAGCATTTAGGACATCTGGGTTTAAATACCCACACTACCAGGAAGCTTGCTGGATAAACTTGGGCTAATCATATTTTCTCTTAGCTTAACCCTACCTCACAGGGTTGTTGTGAGGATAAAATGAGGGAAGGGTGAGCTGCTTAGAGGACAGATAGAATAAAAATGAGATTTTTTTCCAAGTGCCTTCTCTCGTAGATTTTTAAATTTATTTTTGCATATTTTGCAAAGCAGTCCCAGATGCTATGCAGCTGTTATACAGCTTTAATTTTTTAAGTTTGCAAATCTGAATTTTATAATGCACACTCATTTCTGCTCATCTTTATTTGCATAATTCGCAAGAAGTTCATGTTACGTTTACTTTCCTGCTCTTCTGCCTAGAATCCTAGAGATCCGAGGGGTTTTTGTCCAGTTGAGAGGGGACCCAGTTTCTTGCTTTGAAGTTTTAAAAGGTAGCACAGCCTGCATGGGGGGGGGGGCAGTTCCCTCTCTATTTGCAATGATATAGACCAGGGGTCACGTAGTAGAAAAAGAGATGCCGGAGCTCATTATCACAACTCATTTGCATAATTTACTTGCATATGCCACACACCCCTGACATCACCAGAAGGTGTCCTAAATTATATCAGCTCAGCATCTACCTTAAAATGCTTCTTGAATTATAATTGTCATAACAAAACCTTACTCCCATCATACTTTTTACATTATTTTCTCCTATGTGGCAACAGTGGCATGATGAAGATTTCCATCTGTCTGCTTTATACGTTTTGGCTGTTTTTGCATTTTTTGTGGGGGAAAATTTTAGAAAGTTTGAGTTCAGCAAAATTCTCACAGGGGGTTTGAACAATGGAGCCCAGAAGCAAGAATTTGGGGGTTGGGGAGAGAAAGAAAGAGCACCATAAAATTTAGAGGTTCCGGAGCTCTGCTCCTGTGAGCTCCTGCCCAAAATGAGGCCTGATACAGACATTTTAAAAGATACAAACCTCCAAACCAACCCAGTAGAGTGGTGGGCTGAGGTGTTCCCCTCCCAAAAAAAATGCTTTTTCATGGACTGAAATGCACAAAGCCCTGAACATTTCAGCACTTGAAAAGGTACAACAAGAAGAGAATTGGATTGGGCCCTTGCAGAATTTTTAAAGCCTTTTAAAATGGTGACAGTGTCCAAGGATTGAACCCCTGGCTGCCATTACATCTAGTTTGGCCCTGAATCTTCCTACTGCTTGGGAAGAGTAAAACAATATAGAAGCAGACAGAATCCAGTGATCAGCTTGCCTCACTTAAGACCATACATCAATACTGGGCCTTCTGGCTGCAGCTCTACAGATCCAAGAGGACTGCCTGACACTGAAAGAAACATCACCGGAAAAAAGACAGATTAAAAGCTCTCAAGAAAACTTTCATGAGCAAGACTAACAAATGCAATCCTAAAAACACTTGATGGGAGCAAGCCCTGAACAGATATGCTTCTGAACAGGCATGCTTAGAATTGTTCTCCACACTTTCTGTTCTTGAATGCATATAATTAAACATATTGAAATAAACAGGCAATCAGGAGACAGGGGGTTATCACTTTAAACATCTTTTGCAGTGAAAGTGACCCCACTTTCTGCTGAATCAACAGTTTCCCTGGCACTTAACAGACGCCACCCACTCATTGCCTCTCTTAGCACACGCCTCAGGGGGCTGCTGCTCTGTAGCTGTGCAAAGAATACAAGTTGACTCAGGAATCTGGGCTTTGCTCCAAGCCTCAATTTCTTTTGTCCTAGAAGGATCAGCTTCACACCATCCCGGCAAATCCATCCCTGAAGGCCGGTGAGCTCATTCAAGGAAGCATGCAAAGTAACAGGAAAGTGGAACGTGCTCCATCAACAGAGGCAAGCAGGGGGGAAAAGCACCGGGTCTATGTCTGTGTCTGTGCAAGTTTTGTAGAGATTTGAGTGCCCTTCTAGGACAACTGGTTTGGGGAAGTGATTGCCAATGCTTCAAGGTAGAAGCCCCTTCAGAACTCTTCTAGCCAGAGAACTGGGTGACCAGAAGGTGCCAATCACTTCTAGTTCCATCCTATATAAACCCAGTTGCTCCCCAGGGCCTTACAGGCACTTATACAGAGAAGCAATTTAGATGCTCCCGAGTTCCTCCCAGACTATCCCTCACTCTGCCAATGCACTTGAGTACACTGCAGTAACCAGTGTTCCCTCCAAGCTTCCAGCTCAGATTTTTGTCTTAGCTCAGGAAAAATGGCCCCAAAGCAAACTTATGCAGTAGCTCACAAAGCAGAATTTTTGCTCACAAGGCTCCACAGCTTAGAGGGAGTATTGGTAGTAACCAACACTGCTTTGCAGTAATTGCTTGACAGTAAAGCTCTGCGTGCATGTTGAAACTTCTCAAAAGCATAGTGCAATTGCTGGACCAGCACCAAAAAAACAGCCAATGAAACTGAGTCATGCACACATGCGTAGCGCAGCCCTTGATTTCTCTGTACTTGGTGTTTGACAAAGGAGGCTTCAAGATTAAGCAGAAGCCTGTATCAGAAAAGGGACAGGTTCCCAGGCAGGCAGAGATATCTTGTTGAAACACCAGGCAATAGGTGATGTGAAAGGTCTCTGCTTGAGAACCTGGAGAGCTGCTGTCAGTCTGAGTAGACAATACTGACTTTCATGGACGGATGGTCTGATTCAGAATAAGGCAGCTTCATGTGTGTGTGTGCCTGATCCTATTCAGGATGAAGGAGCAGTTCTCAAGCCTTAACAGGATCAGGATCCCCACTCAGGGCAACAGGAAGGGTGGGGCAACCAAGCATCCTTAGACCCCTCCAGAAACCAGCTCATGCTCTTGGGACAGTGCTGGTGCTGACCCTCCAGGCTCTTCACTGCCTCCCAGGTTCCTAATCCTTTGGACAGCTCCCTGTGCTGATCCATGCTCAGTCACCAGGCCCCCATCCCTGCTCCTGGACAGATGGACTGACAGCTCTTGCTGGGTTGGAAACAGGACACTATGGGAATCTTGTGACCTGCAGAATTATGCATGACCCATTAATGTTTGTAAGTCATCACCTGATGTTCAATTAAATCTGACCATTTGAAAATGCAGTTCAGTATTTGAAGAGGTGTATGGGGTGGACGAGATTGTGTGGTCATGCCAAACTGTAAGCCCCATCAAGATTGGGCTCTCATAGCATTTTTCAGATGGTCACATACTTCCCTGAAATGATGGCAGCAACATGGGTCAAATGCACAGCCACTGTAATGTTTAGTTGGGACCTCAGTTTCATCTTGCCACTCCAGAAGGTACTGATATGTTTAAAGAAGCCCTGACAAAAGAACCAGAAGGTGAGACATCAAGACCTACCTACAATCTGCAGGCCATGGAGATCCCTTTTTTTCCTCCAAAGCAAAAATGGTCCCAGTGTTTTTGTACCAGAAGCTCAATGGTATAATTGCACTGAATTCAGTGTACTAAGCGGGATGAAAGCAATTCCACCAAGCTGGGCAAGACAAAGTCATTAGAAGGCAATTTCCTTTTCTATTTCCATGAAACCTTTCTCCTCTTGGTCTTTATTTTTTATTTACTTCATTTATACCCCACCTTTCTCCCCAGTGGCTTTCTCCAGAGTTTCTTACATCATTCACTACTCCATTTTATCCTCACAACAATCCTATGAGAAAGATTAGGCTGAGAGAGTGTGGCTGGCCCAAGATCACCCAGAGAGCTTTCATGGCAGAGCTGGGATTTAGAACCCAGGACTCTCAGATCCTAGTCTGAGACTTTAGCCACTAAACCAATAGTCTGAGACTTTAACCACTAAACCACACTGCTCTCCAATGCATCCCTTCCAAGTGCACACAGCCCTAAGCACAGCCCTCCGCAAGGATCAGTGGAGTTTTTCCACTCCCCCTGGCTATTGGCCAGGTATGTGGAGTGCTGGAGCCTATTATTTATAATCTGAAACCTGTTAGGATGACCTCTGGGCCATACATATTAATTATTCCTTTGCCAAGCAAGTTTTCCCATTCAGTTATTCTCTTGTTCCCTCAATGAGAGGAGCAGGAAAGGAGTTACATGAGCTTATGTCCCACCTCCAGCCTTTTCCTAAGGGAAAAATATTTGAATAAGCTAAAGTCAAGATGTGGGAGTGGAATATAACTCTTTGGAGATTTGGAGGTTTAAAATGAGGTATACGAGGAGTGAGGAAGGGATGAAAAGGGGGTTCTTGAATGACAAACACATTCACTAGATGGGCATTCTTGAATCTGATAGATGATATTTGAGATTCCATAGCCTTTCAGGACCCATAGTAAAAACTATAACACATTCCTAATATAGATCAAATCAAGATCATTTCTTAGAAGCAGACATACAACAAATGGAATTTTCTAGCATTTCATGCCAAGTTCCATCTGGAAAATTTCCCAAGGAAAGCAGGAAGATGGCTGACTCCAGCATCTGCATTCCCTCAGGGATCAAGAAAGAAGTGCATGTATAGGAGGCAACGAGTGCTGGAAGAATCTGGTTTAAACTTACCTCCTGCGCAGATACTAGAAGGTTTTGCAGCCAGAATTTCAATGCAAGATTTCTTTAAAATCTAGAGGGGAGGGAGAAAAACGTTGATGACATTTGTTCAGTAAAATACAGAGTTCTGTTTATATAGCAAAATCATACTCAGGTTAAGGAAACAGCACAGATAGATTCCCCCCCCCCCCCTTCATGTGTTGCTCTCATAGCAGCAATTGTAGTCTTTTCATGTGGCAAACACATCTGGCAAAATCTTTCTGAGACCAAGTGCCTTGCCTCCTCCAAAGATACTCATGCTTAGGCAGGCACTTCGAATGCTGTGGACCATTTGCCAGCTACTGTCCTAGCCTATTAGCTTCCCCAGGGGGAAAAGGATGGCAGCTTTGGATGCATGAAAAGAGGGATGCCTTATCATCATTGGATAATGTACTCCCAATTCATGCAGTAGATAGTAAAGCATCCCTTTTTTGTGCATCCCAAGCTGCCATCTTCTCCTCCCTTGGGAAGCGGATGCAAAATCCAACAACTGTACAATGCACTGAGAAAGCACTCTTCAACCTGTGTAAAAGCAGCCCATGTCTCACCCAGTTGATAGGTTAAAATTACTCTGCTGTTATTATTTGACCAACACACATACCCCTGAGATTTTGCTGAACCAGCAACTTTACTAGCCTGGATTTAAACATGAGATAAAGTACTGAAAGCTACTTTGTGTGAGGTGCCAGCTTTAAAACTGACTGGACCACTCCTGTTTTGATGTATAATATGTCACCCATAAACTGGTTCTGTGTGGGAGGCATATGGAATCAGCTAGATACACCCCTGGATCTATGACAGCATTAGGTAGCGTGAGGCAGTCAGTGTAGGAAGCAGATTTGGGGGCAACCAACTATATATTTTTTTAGTTTATAAATGTACTTTTGCACATAAGGGGTCCTCACAGAAACACAAGAAGAAAAACATTTCAGAAACCCCCTGCCTCCATCATCCCAAATCTCTTCCCCTAGAAGTATTACAGGTTCATTCACATCACAAATAATTTATGGTTTGCTTGAATGTAGTGTTTAAGCCAAGTCTACAGCCAAATACTCATACCCAGTGCTTATATTTAAAAACCTGTGACAAATTCTTTTTTTCCAAGGGAAAAAAGGGGAAAGGACCTGTAATATAACAGCCACCAGCTCTCAATTTATCAAAATACCTGCCTGCAAAAGGTGTAAATGGAATTAGGCCCTCTATATTGCCTTAAAAGTCTCCAGAGATGGAAAAAGAGGCTTCAGGGCTTGTACAGGCACTAAGGAACGGAGAAAAAGACAAGTCTATGTTCTTCTAACCAACTGACACTATAGAAAGTAAAGATAAAACCTGGAAGAGAGCAACAGAGGTGTCCAGTCCAGACAGGAAAACAGGAGCTGCCAGAGATAAAAGCAAGAGAAAAAAATAAAGAAAGCAGGAGTTACAGAAATGAGCCTTGCAAAAGAAGGGTGCAACACAGGAAAGAAGAGAGATAACTACATTGTGACACAGTATTCAAAACATGTGTATATTTTTATGTGAACGCAAACACCAACAAAGCTCTCCTGGCCTTGGACCCACATATCTGCAGGACTGTCTCTCTTGCTATGCCCTGATGTGACAGTGTCATTCATCTGGGCAAAGCCTTCCAAAGGTGCCACCCTGCAAACAGGTAAGATAAATAGCTGCCTGTCTCTGATATGCCCCCCACTTCGCGGAATAGTCAGTCTGTGGAGGCCAGCAAGGCTCCCACGCTTCTGTCACTCCACAGACTGGATAAAACAGAATTGTTCAGGAAGGTGTCTTTATAAAGGGTATATGGCTTTAGTAGAATTGAATGGTTCTGGAGGACACTTTTTATAAAAAGAGAACTGTAGTCTTTTCCTGTTTTTAGTGTATGCATTATCCTGGTGTTACTGCTCTGTCTTTACTTTTGTAATTCTGTTTCCTGCATTATTTATCATATATTATGTCTGACACCTTTTCTTTTTGCATTTTCCCCTAACTTTTGTGATCCTAGTCCCATTATATTGTTTATTGGTAAGTTATCTGATTACATTGTTTTTATGTCATGTGATCTGCCTTGAATCTGAGCAAGGAATACAAGATATGAATTTTTGTTGTTGTTTCAGTCTGGGGACAAATTAAGATTTTTGGTGGAGGGATGCGCACATTCCTTCTGTTCTTGTAGTTGTTTTTTGGAGGGGAAGTTGTTTTTTTTTTTTCGTTGTAGTCATTTTTCTGGGGGAAATTATAGTTTGGTAGACAAGCACATAGTCCTCAGTCTGTGCCATGGTGGCTTCACATGTTCTTGACTAGTACGTGAAGCAATTTCTGTACAAAAGCTCACAATGCCCAGCTACTTCATGTTCCTTTGGGTCTTAGGCTCAAAGCATTGAGCATGAGATGTCTGTAATGTATGTCAATGAATCAAAAGTAGGTTTGCAACTTACAGATGTGCACACCTGAACAGCACATATTCAAGACTGGTACAGCAGAGACATTGTCTGCAGTTTTTAATGCAATAATTCATAACAAGAGGTGACATTTATCAGAGACTGTAAAACAAAATATTTCAAGTGGGCTAATATTTTTAGCTTGTTTTATTTTAAGCAAAAAAAAATCTTTAATTGTGTGTCTGTGCCCTTTATAAAGTTTATATGTCCGCTACCTGGAATTACATTTTATGATACACATTGGCCCGACAAGGTCTCATTTATGTCAAATCTGGCCCTCATAAAAAATGAGTTCGACACCCCTGCAATAGAGATTCTGCACAGAGATTTTCTTCTATCCCCCCCTCCAATTTTTTAAAAAATAACTGGTATCAGGAATGTCACTATAATGTTTTAATACTCTAGCGATACATCTATGAATAATACTTAAAAATTAAAAAGCCACCAGAAGTGGGGGAGGGAATGACAAGTGTGAAGGAAAAACGAGGTGGATCTGGTAGAAGGGAAATCTGCCTCCTTCTTATCTGTTCTTTTCCCCAAACCACATTGGGTTTGATCTTCCAAGGAAGGGAATCAGCAGAACTGGTGAGGTGGGATGACCTGAAAATATGGCTAATATATGATAACATTATCTGGAAGCCCAACTAAAAACTGCTGCCATTTGAGGGGGGAGAGAGAAGCAAGAGAGCCATGTGGAAGCTACCAATGTTATTTCTTGCTGTGCTGAGACTTTCCTCTCCTCCTCCTAACCTTTCCATCATGAGACTGACCCTTCCCTGCCCTGATTGCTGCTATTAAACTTGGCAGCAGCCAACCAAATCCTAGCTCAGTTCTAAATTAAGCTGCCCAGGCTTGAGATCTTCTGATTTATCACACACAAATACAGGCACAGAGCAGGACAAAGAAAGAAAAACTCTTCTGGAATTCATTAAGAACAGCTGCAAAGAGAATGGTGGCTGAAAAACCAAATCTCCTTTAAAATTGCAGAACACCTGATGGTCCAGTATAATTTGGCACACAATTCAGGCTGGATGAAAAGTTAGGAAAGCCAGAAGAGAGGCAGGTGGCCAGTTTTGCATTGCAAGAAACCGCACGAATGAAAAAGTGCTTCTGTGGCCCTTCTGTTCAGATATCTCCCAACCCCTATAATTCTTGACCAGCAGAGATTAGGAACAGGTCTTGGGCACACATGTGCCCTCACCATACAACTGAATTTAAATGTTTATTTGAACAAACACAGGATCTCCCTGACCCTGTTAGATTAACGTACTTTAAACAGGTTTAAAATACAGAGTCAAGAAGAGCAGGCGATCATAAAAGCATCCCAGTTTATTCAGTTTTTCTACATAATGAGGGGACATTCAAAACATCACAACAAATGCAGTCTCAAGCAGGATGCAACATGATGTTAGAAGTACAGGCTAGAAGAAGGGTTTAATCTTGGTGACTTGATACTGTGTCCCCTGGAGGGGACAAAATGATACTGTTAACAACTGCATTTCCAGATACCAACCAGCTTCCCTGTTCTAAACAGAGCACATTTTCCATGAGCTGCCATACAGAAACAAGATTGTACTCCCCAACAAAAGACGCTCTCTTATTCAGATAAAATGGACAAATTGAAATGCTTTCCCCTACACTTCTGTCATACTCCAGCTCATTTCCAGAATGCTCTCTTGCATGGCTTAAACACTCAGACAGCAGTATTATAGACATCTAAATTGTACTCAAAACTGGTTTAATTGTGCAGCAGCTTGCACAATTAAACCCTTGCCCCACCCCCTGGGTTCTCTTACAATTGCCAGCCTCCAAGTTGATCATCCAGAATCACAACTGATCTCCAGACAAAAGAGACAAGTTCTCCTTGGGAAAATGGTGGCTTCAGTGGGCAGACTCCATGGTAACTCATCACTGCCAACCCCCCTCCCCAAGGCACCACCCAAAAATCTCCACAAATTTTTCAAACTGGAGTTGGCAATCCTAGATCCACTGCAAACATTTACAGCCCTGCTGCTTGTTCAGGATACTTAAGCTACAACAGTAAATTTGGAAGCAGGAAACTATCAACATCTTTGACATCCAAAGACCTCTTTATAAATGGTTCTTCATTCTTTGCTCTGGGCAAATAATTCCCTAGAGTCTCCAGCTGAATATCTATCTTGTTTCTCCATTTCTTCTTCAGCTCAGCCCTTGTTACTGCTTTCTCCACAAGAGGCATCACAGACTGTAGATAAATGTAGCTTTTGGCTGCAGCGATTCTAATTTTACAAAGACGTAAAATGAACACAATAGCAAGTAATACTTACAGAGTCTATGATCCCCTGGAGTGCTTCAAAGCCATCATTCACAGGGAAGACATGATCCTTGCTGTCAGCGATGCGAGCCAGCTGGAGTAACAGCAACAGTTTGGTAAGTGAGCCAATAAACAATGACTTCAGGATGCCTTTCTACAAAGCTTGGTCCAGTATCAAGTGTACTAAGGCTTCAGCCAGTTTTTAAGAATTTTGAAGGAAATATAATCAAGGAATGCATATGCATCCTGTTGCCTCGCTTCCATATGCTGACCAAACAGACTTTGCAGGTTTTTGAATCACCATAAAAACCTGGGAAGCCTGTTTTAACTAGAGACAATAGTGTTTCAGGAAGGGGATGGGAAAACACGCACTCTACAAACAATGGTGATTCTGCCACACCACCTTTAACTGTAAGGCTGCAATCACCCACACTAAATAATGCACTTTCAATCTACTTTCAATGCACTTTCCAACTGAATTTTACTGTGTGAACTGGCAAAATCCAGTAGGAAAGTGAATTGGAAGTGGATTGAAAGTGCATTATTTAGTGTGTGTGATCACAGCCTTGGTCTCCAGCCTCTGCAGATTCTCACCTTCTGTCTTCTTTAACTACATGTATCAACCAACTAAATTGAATTGCCTTAGGCTTTTTTCCTTTTATTCTGTAATCTGCATTATTTGTTTTGTCTGCAAATTCTGCACCCTATGTGTGCAGTCCTATGGCATTATTCTCTTGATGTGTTGTGCTGTGTGACTGTATTTTTAACTTCTGTTATCTGCCTT
Source organism: Heteronotia binoei (assembly GCF_032191835.1). NCBI lineage: Eukaryota > Metazoa > Chordata > Lepidosauria > Squamata > Gekkonidae > Heteronotia > Heteronotia binoei. The sequence goes on along the minus strand of NC_083234.1, from coordinate 47,906,485 downwards.
GAGTCTCAGATAGAAAGGTGGACTATAAATACAGTCCATAAAGAAAGAAAGAAATAGTCTGTGCTGGAGAACCATGGTAGAAGATGATTCAGGTTATTCATAAGGGTAAAATCATACATGGGTAAAATCAGAGCAGGAGCCTCGGTTTTCAAATAAATTTTATTTTCTGGGGGCCTTCCCCTCTTATTTTGGCCCTTATGGGGCTTCTTCTTTTGCCTTTGCCATCCAAAAACCACACCTCCTCTTCCCTGCCACACACAGTTTCTTGTTTGTTGTTCACTCTCTCATGTATACAGTCCTGTTTAAGAGCCAATCTTGTAATTAGCAAATAAAAACTGTTCCTTGCTGCTGGATCTCTTTTCATTTATAAAAACAAGTATTCTGGAGCAACTTGCCAAGTGGTATTAAAAAGTAGCCACATGACATGAAGGAGAAAGAAAACATTTGCTTTGCATCAAAAGCAAATCACAGCCCTGAAGACAGGGCAAAGCTCTTCTTGTAAAACCCTCAGTTAATTTTTTAAGAACACCACCTCTCTCCCTTTTATTCAACAACTGTGCATCCAAAGGGCTCTATATATCTGATAAAAAAGTATTCAATTATTATCAGGGGTTATTGTTCAAATTATCCACATAAGTATTTTAATAAATACCTCTACTCGCTATCTACACAGCAATGCCAAAATACATGCAATATTATTTGTGGGGTTTTGCAACTGTTCTTTAAAACAAAGGCTCCATTAAAACAGAGGCCCCGTTAACACAAATTATTTGCCTCAGATCAGATGCTGTGGGGAAGTGGGTTTTTTCCTACTTCCCCACAATATTGTGGTGCATTTGTGCACCTCCTAGGGTTTCCTTGCCCTTTCCCAATACTTCTGAAATCTTTTTTGTGGAAACATTTTGAGAAAGATATTAGCAAAACCTGGATGGCTACCATGTGGGTGGGAAAGTAAGGGGTGAGGTGGACTTACTGGCGATCCTTTGATAACATTTCCTGTGTGTGCTGGAAGTGACATCAGTGTATTCTCAACAAAGTCAGTCGCATTCTAGCATTTGGTGGTTTAATCCAGGGGTGGGGAATGTCCATCCTTGAGACCACTTGGTCTGGCCCTTGAGGATTGCTGGGCCGAGCTGAGCCACATGGCGGCCTCCCTGGGGCCCGGTTGGCTGGTAAGGATCGTGAGGCACAGCTGCACTGTGCTGTGGCCTCCCCGGGGGCTGGCTGGCAGGGATTGTGGGGCCCAGCCACACAGTGGCTTCCCTGGGGCCAGGCCGGCCAGGATCACTGTGGGGCCTGGAAAAGTCACTGTCACAGTTCAGGTAAGTTTCCCCCTCATTTCTTTATTTCCCTTTCTTTCTATTTCTTCTCCCCATTTCTTTGTTTCCCTTAATTCCTGTTTCTTTATTTCCCTTTGTTTCCCTTCCCTCAATTCTTTATTTCCTTTTCTTCCCCTTTCTTCCCTCCTTTTTATTTTCCTTTATTACCCTGTCTTACCCCCATTTCTTTCCATTTCTTCCCCACCTTTCTTTATTTTCCTTTATTTCCTCCATTTCTTTATTTTTCTTGCTTCCCCACATTTTTTATTTCCCTTTCTTCTCCCCTTTATTTCTCTTTCTTCCCCCCATTTCTTTATTTTCCTTTATTACCCAGCTACCACCAGTTCAATTTGCACTTGATTATCCCAGATGGTATGGCCTAATATGCTAATGAGCTTGTGACCTAATATGATAATATTAGGGGATGTGGTCTAATATGCTAATGAGCTCCTGCTGGGCTTTTTCTACCAAAAAAAGCCCTGGACCTAGGCATATGCCTAGGGCCGTGGGTCGAGGTGTGTGTGTGTGTGTGTCCAATCAGGCTCTTGCCGCATTACTTCAAATAAAAAAACAATTATTTGCATTAATTTTGCCAGCCTGAGTTGTTTTGCCTCCCTTGACGAAGCACTGTTTTTAAAGCTGACTATTTTGTATGGCCTGCAAATGATGTTATAACTATCCAAATGGCCCTTGGCAGAAAAAAGGTTCTCCACCCCTGGTTTAACCATGATTTTGCTCAAATACTTGAGCATCCCCAGCATCCCCCAGCAAAGCATTGATATCACTTCCAGGAACATGGGTAGTGATGTCAGCGCATCCCTCCCATTTTGATGATAATGATGATCAGTGGTATGGATTACCTGCTATGGTGTGGGATTTGTGGCCATAATGGTTTGTTAGCCGCCCTGAGCCTGCCTGCAGGGAGGGATATAAATCCAATAAAATAAACAAATAAATAAAATCTTCTGCCCCCAGCAAGAATTTAGGAATCCTACCACCTGCACAGCAGCCATTTTTCCTGTCCTTCTCTCCATGGTAGTAATTTCCTTCCCTCAGTTGACAACAGAAATTGGTAACTGAATATCATTATAATAATATACCAATCTAGTGTTGCCAGGTCTTGCCTCCTTGCTAGCAGGGGACTTCAGGGGGCATTCTTAGAGGGGCAGGGATGTCCCCCAATATGATGACATCACACAGAAGTTACATCATCACATTAGGAATGATTTACATCATCACATTAGCAAATCTGCCGTTTGCAGTGCAGGGATCAGTCCCATTAAATGCTTTTTACAAGCAGGGGCCACATGCATCTGAACTGTACATGGTGAATTTGCTGCTTGGAATTCAGGCACACAATGACCCCCGCTTGTAAAAAGCATTTAAAGGGACCCTTTAAATGCTTTTTACAAATGGGGGCCACCAGAGCCTGAACTGTGAGCAGCAAATTGATCCCTCTCCCTCCTCCTCTGCAAGATTCAAAGGGCCCTCAGCTGATCAGTGGGTCATGTGCTCCAGCTGATTAGCTGGAGGGCCCTTTAAATCTTGCAGGAGGGGAGGAAGAGGGGTGGCTGCTGCTGGATGCTCTTGGCAGCGGATAAAAGCCTGTGAAATTGGGGGATCCCTGATTCCACTTAGGGAATGGTGTAACAATCTGCATATCAGGTTCTCTGAATTCCCAGTTTTTGTTCTTTTTTTAATGTATCCCTCCTTTTGTTGTGGAGATGTGAGAGTAAAGATGCTAGAGACTGACTTGAAAAGAAAAATAAAAGCTGGGAATTCAGAGAACCTGGAACACAGATAGTTATAATAATATTCAGCTGCTGTTTTGTTTTTTTTAAAAAAATACTCAACAAACTGAAAAAAGCCTTAGTTGTACAGAAGAGGGAGAATGGCCACTGCTGAGGGACTGGGGCAAGGAAACAACAGGAAAACTTTGCATGTGGGAGCTTCGTTGCTTCTGCACTACACAAGCTTGCCTCCAACTAGGAAACATCTAACTATTCTTCCCCCCTACTATGAGCAATAGTATTTAAAAGCACCATACAGGAATTCAAAACAACCAACCAATGTTTCAATGTACATAAAACAAAGGTGGGCAAACTATAGCTGTATCTGGCTTGCAGGAGTGTTTCCTCTAACTCTCAAGCTGCTTAACAATTTGTCAGAACCATCAGCACACGCCCAACTACAGGGTCAGATAGCAGGCTGATTCTCCCAGAAAACTGCCACACTAGTCAAGAGTCATTAAGACACTGCTGGTGCTGGAAACAGAAAGAGCTGCCATCCATGCCAAACCCCTCAAAAAAACAGGTGCATACATAGATGTGGCCCACAGGCTGTAAAATCTACTACCCCACACATAAAAGCATCATTGCTGAAAGCTCATTCTGAGAAATGAAGGCTCCATTACCTGAGTTTCATTGAAATCTTTCACACCAACACAGTATACAGTTGCTCCCAGATCACGGGATCGGTTAGCCTGGAGCAAGAGGATAAAGATAATGCAATTATGTAAACATATTAAAGGTGTAACTCAGTGTTTTGAGGAGGGCAGAAAGCTGTTCCTGTTGGCAGCAGAGGAGAGGACTCACAATAATAGGTTTAAATTAAGAGCGGAAAGGTACTGGCTGGATATTAAGAAAAACCCTTTTACAGTAAGAGTTATTCAATAGTGGAGTTGCTGACAGTCTTTAAGCAGCAGCTGGACAAACACTTGCCAGGGATGCTCTAGGCCAGGGATGTCAAACTCATTTGTTCTGAGGGCCAGATCTGACATAAATGAGACATTGTTGGGCCAGCCTATATGTGTACTTATTTAAGATTAGGTAACAGAAATATAAATTTTATAAAGCACATAGACAAACAAAGATTTTTTTTAAAAAAAAAACTTAAAATAGTCTTAAAACATTAGCACTTGTTGGTCTTAAAGATGCTTTCTTTGCATCCAGGGAACTGGGCAAAAGAAGCTCTGGCTCTTTCCTTCCTTCTCAAAGGAACCAGGAGGAGGAGGTGCCTCAGCCAAGAGAAGGAAGAGAGAGAGTTGACTCAGTAGCTCTGTTGTGCAATTGAAAGAGCCCGGCAAAGCAAGCTCTCCTTCCCCCGCTTCTTCCCAAGGAGAAGCCTCAGCAAGTGGAGAAAAGAGAGACGGAGGAGGAAGCAGACGACAGTCAGTTGCTTTGGGAGCCTGATAGGAGCCCTCCGGAGGCCTGATTCGGCCCCCAAGCTGCATGTTTGACACCCTTGCTCTAGGCTGATCCCGCGGTTGGACTAGATGGCCTGGATGGCCCCTTCCAACTCTGTGATTCTATGATTCTATCAATTATCATTTTCACTATGGTGCTTCTTTTAATGTGCTTTTCCCATGAGCAAGTTTATCAGGCTACAGAGAGCTCTACCAAAATGTTATTGTAAACTGTCAATCTGGTTAGATCAATCAAGGTGCTGGTAATGACCCTTGGAAGCTTTTGTGGCTTGGAAACTTCATATCTAAAGGGCAGCCTCCTCCTAAATATCTCTGTGTGTCAGCTTTGGTCCTCAAACTGCCACCTACTGGTTGCTTCTGCATTTAAGTAGTCCACCTGGCATCAACTGGAACCCAGGTTTTCTAACCCTCATACTTCCCACTTTCAGGAGCAGATTCCCAGAGAAGGCGAGGGGAGCGCCATCTTTATACATTTTTAGAAGTTGCTGCAAAACAATTTTATTTCCCAGGGCTTTATATGAGGTAAACACTACAGGTATCTAATGGCAGCAGGAGGTAATATCTTGTGGGTTTAAAATTGTAATATTACTTTTAAAGTTTCTTTTCTCTTTGTTGATAATGTTTATAATGCCATAGCATGTTCACTTGGGAATCATGTGAAGTTCCAGGAGTCGAATGGGGATACTGGTGATGGAACTCTGCATCACCATGGCATCCAGCAAGCAAAGACGAACCAGGTAGTCATCCATGATCTGGTCTTGACTGTGCTATAATCCCAGCAGTACAGAGGGACAGAGGGTGGTACTGCAATTTCCGAATTCCCTGCTGATCTGGTAACCCAAGAAGTCTCATCTGGCTCTACAAAACTGCTGACTCCAGCCTGGCTGCTCACTCTGAGCAGCTCACAGATGGACTCCTTGTTTGATTCCTTGTTATGCCACCTGTCCGCCTCTAGAGATAACCAGCCCTGACTCCATGAAGCCATTTCTACTATGGCCATCAAGAGGGCTAGGTAGACATAATTCTAAGGTCACCCAGAGGTCCCAGGATGAACATTAGAAGAGCTAGATAATGGACTTGCGCTGCAGTCACACACACTAAATAATGCACTTTCAGTCCGCTTTAAGTGCACTTTCCAACTGGATTTTGCCAGTTCACACAGTTGGGAAGTGCACTGAACGTGGAATGAAAGTGCATTCTTTAGTGTGTGTGATCGAAGCCTTGTTGTCTTACCTTCTTGCATATGCAGATTTATTTCCCCCATTTTAGATTTCTTAACAATGTTGCTCAAAGTGACTTTTCCCCCTGGACCAGATTAGCTTTTATTTTTGAAAGCAGTCTTTGCCTTTGAACGGTTAAAGCTCGAAGTGCTATTTTTGTTGGGGAAATAAAAATCCCACCACAATCCCTACATTGTCATAATCACAGGCACAGTTAACAATTCATGCCCATTTCTAATCCAAATGGTTCCAGATATTTGCCCTGTACAAGTTGCAGTTCATCAGCTCTTTGATACAACAGTATTCTCAATCTTGGGCAGATGAATAGTCAGCTTTATTAAAATATTAATTTCCTACCAGGAGCCAATAAACTATGTACAACCCTCATGACTTCATGTTGTTCTAGCTTAGAATTTATTCTGAAAAACTAAACCTAACAATTTCTGACCATTTTGTCTGCTAAACGCTTTGTCAGCTAAATTCCCTTTTAAAGGTCTGACAAAATTGTCTTGTTCTCTCTAAACTTTCTGCTTTCTGTTTTCTTCTAAGTAGCTGGAGGGCAACAAAGGGGTGGGGATCATATCCTTTTACAAAATTAATGTAGGGAGCAACATCATCATGCAGATATGATGCCTCCCAGCCTTGACACCCACTCCACCCTTTTTTTAAAAAAATAAACAATAGAGGGAAGATTTCTAGTTTGGAGCTCAACCATCTGCCTGGTCTAACTATGAAGAATGGGAGTAGATTTGTTGACCAGGGAATACAAGTCATGGCCCCTGGACCAATTACAAGGATGAACTGCTGGAATAAAATTTATATGTATCCACAAGAAGTACAGAAAGCATTCTATCAATGCAAAGCATTACATCACACTGAGATGATCTCACAGCAAAGGCCTTTAAAGCAAAACAAAGTTTAAAGGTATGCAACTGGTGATGGGTTGTTCCAAGTCTTCCATCCCCACTTGAAGGGTTTTTTTCCTTCCCAGGGCTCGTAAATGTATCCAGCTTGGCTGAATTTCAATCCTGTCTGACCCTGAATTGCCTTCTAATCCAATTAGCCCTAACATTGCTTGTGTTTGCTCTGCTGGGATCCATGACCCTTGGACAGAATCCTAAGCAAATAGAAGAACTGTCCTGCTGGATCAGACCTCTATCCCAGAATTCTGTTTCCAACAGCAGGCAGCCAGATGTCCCTAGGATGCTCACAATCAAGGCATAAAGATAATGACCCTCCCAGTTGTTTGTCATGGGCATCTGGCATTGGGATACCAATGGCGTGCTGCCTCAGTGCATGGAGCTTCCATTTAGCTACCATGACTAATAGCTGTTGACAGATCTCTTCTCCATGACTGAACCTTTTTTAAAAAGCCATCTATGCTAGTGGCTGTCACCACATCTTACAGTTAATTATGTACTATGCTCTCTCTCTCTCTCTCTCTCGGCTTGACTTCGCGAACGAAGATTTAAGAAGGGTGCAGTAGTCCACGTCTGCTGCAGGCTCGCTGGTGGCTGACAAGACCAATGCGGGACAGGCAGATCTAGCCACAGTGGCTGCAGGGAAAAGTCTGATTTGGGGTTGGTGCTGTAGCAGTGCGATTCTTCCTCAATCTCCTTTTGTCCTCAAGACCAGCTATGCGTGCATTCTCAAAGGAAGAGACAGCCTGGTGGATGGTGTGCCTCCATGCTTTGCGATCTGAGGCTAGGTCAGACCACAGGTGATGGTTGATGCGACAGGTGCCAAGGGATTTCTTCAAGGAGTCCTTGTACCTCTTCTTTGGTGCCCCTCTATTTCGATGGCCGGTGGAAAGTTCGCCATACAGAGCAATCTTGGGAAGGCGGTGGTTTTCCATCCTAGAAATATGCCCTGCCCAGCGCAGCTGCGTCTTCAACAGCAGTGCTTCGATGCTTGTAACCTCCGCCCTCTTGAGGACTTCAATGTTGGTCACAAAGTCACTCCAGTGGATGTTGAGGATGGTGCGAAGGCAGCGCTGATGAAAGCGCTCAAGGAGTCACAGGTGATGACGGTATAAAACCCACGATTCGGAGCCGTAGATGAGGGTTGTCATCACAACCGCTTTGTAAACACTGATCTTTGTGCCTTTTTTCAGATGCTTGTTGCTCCACACTCTTTTGTGCAGTCGGCCAAATGCACGATTTGCCTTTGCAGCCTGTTGTCAATCTCCTTGTCGATCTTGGCATCTGAGGAGATGATGCACCCCAGGTAGCTGAACTGCTGGACTGTCTTCAGAACTGATTCACCCACAGTGATGCAGGGAGGGTGATAATCTTCCTGGGGTGCAGGCTGGTGGAGAACTTCTGTCTTCTTCAGACTAACTTCTAGGCCGAATAGCTTGGCAGCCTCTGCAAAGCAGGACGTCATATGCTGCAGAGCTGATACCGAGTGGGAGACGAGTGCAGCATCATCAGCAAATAGTAGCTCTCGGATGAGTTTTTCCATTGTCTTGGAGTGAGCCTTTAGTCGCCTCAGGTTGAACAGGCTGCCATCAGTGCGATAGCGGATGTAGACACCATCGTCATCATCTAGATCTACTGCAGCTCTTTGAAGCATCATGCTAAAGAAGATCGTAAAGAGAGTTGGCGCAAGAACGCAGCCTTGCTTTACACCTGTGCCTATTGGGAAGGGCTCCGAGAGGTCGTTGCAGTGTCTGACTTGGCCTCGCTGGTCTTCATGTAGCTGGATGATCATGCTGAGGAACCTTGGGGGACATCCTAAACGTTCCAAGATTTGCCACAGGCCTTTCCTGCTAATGGTATCGAAAGCTTTGGTAAGGTTGACAAAAGTCACATATAGACCCTTGTTCTGTTCCCTGCATTTCTCTTGGAGCTGCCTGAGAACAAATACCATGTCGGTGGTGCTCCTGTTAGCTCTGAAGCCGCACTGGCTCTCTGGGAGGAGTTCTTCTGCAATGGTGGGCACCAGTCTGTTCAGGAGTATTCTGGCAAGGATTTTGCCTGCGATGGAGAGCAGGGTTATACCCCGGTAGTTGGAGCAGTCTGACTTTTCTCCTTTGTTCTTGTGTAGAGTGATGATGATTGCATCGCGAAAGTCCTGTGGTAGTTTGCCTTGTTCCCAGCAGGTGACAAGTACTTTGTGAAGTGTACTTTGTGAAGTGTGCTATGTAGTACTGTGCCCCCATGCTTCCAGATCTCTGGTGGGATTCCATCAACTCCCGCTGCCTTGCCACTTTTAAGTTGCTTGATGGCTTTAACAGTCTCTTCTAGGGTGGGGATCTCATCCAACTCTGTTTTCACTGGTTGAAGTGGGGTGAGGTGGATTGCTGAATCTTGAACTACACGGTTGGCACTGAAGAGAGTCTGAAAATACTCCGACCACCGGTTCAGTATGGATGCCTTGTCTGTGAGGAGCACTTGGCCATCTGCACTACGCAAGGGACTCTGAGCCTGATATGATGGGCCATATACTGACTTCAGGGCTTCGTAGAACCCTCTTAAATCACCAGTGTCTGCACACAGCTGGGTTCTCTCTGCAAGCTTGGTCCACCACTCGTTCTGAATGTCTCGAAGCTTGCGCTGGAGGATGCTACATGCAGCGCGAAAGATGTACTATGCACACTACTGCAAGATGTGTGCTCTGTAAAAATAACTTCTCAAGTGGGGCCTACAAAGGCCACAACCACCTGCCTGACTTCTTCAAGATGGGGTTTCTGCTCTGAGCATCACAGTTCAACCTTCCTAATACTCAGAGCAAGCAGCATTTCCATTCATGATAGATGCATGGAGTTCGCTCACAGAATCTCCCAGCTGCCCATGGTCTTTCTCTCTCACATCTCTGTGGTAATTGAACAGGATTTTTGTGATGCTTGTTTCTTGCAGCAAAGTAACATTTCAGGAGGAACAGGAGCAACTTTGGGTGGAAGGAAGAGAGAAGGAAGGATGAAGCTAAGCACCATGCTGTTGACTGCTCCTTTAAAAATGGCTGCAACAGCCACAGTTAAGGAAGAAAGCTGCATAATAGAGCACAATCCTCCTCTTCTCTTGGCAGTTCTGTAAGGGTGGCGTGGGACTGTGCTGAGCTCTGCTTGGCAAGGGGCTCAAATGGCAGTTCTCACTTGAATGGAGGCAAACATTTACACTGCCTTTGATTGGTTAATTTTATAGGGATAGAACAATAATGGAAAAAGACCTTTCTGCCATTTCGCCTCAACCATACACTATATCATCTGTCACATTTTTACTCTTCCCATCCTTCGACAACTTCAGGGAAGGTTTCTGTTGCTCCTTTGTTGAGTTCAGTGTAGGTAGCTTTCCACTCTCCTTTGCCCAGGGATGAAAGAATCACATTTCTCTTAGGGCAGCAGTAGGGTATGTGAGTGCTTGAAACAGAAGATGGGAGGTATCAGTTTGGCTTCTTCTTATCAGTAGTCTGTACTAGCCCATATTGGCATGCTTTCACCCCTGCTTTTTACCCTCACAACTCTGTGAAGTAAGTCATGCTGAGAGAGAGAGTGATTAGCCTGACTTCACCCAGTGAGCTTCATGGCTAAGTGGGGCGTTTCACTTGGATCTCCCCCATCCTGTTTAACCATTATACAAAGCTGTCATGTCATATGTTTGCTTATGTCTGTCAGAGAAAACTGTAAGCTTTTTTGAATAAGATGTTGTGGCAGGGCCCCTCAGCACCTGGCACATACTCCATTCTTGAAAACTCTGAGGGAAAAGGAACTGGGTTTTAACCCAAGGTTGCCACAGAAAACAGTGTCCCCACATGAACTCCACCCTCCTCTCTCCAGTAACAGGAAGCAGTTGTGGAGTTCATTTTCGGATACTGTTTTCTGTGGCAACCTTGGATTAAAACCCAGTTCCTGTTCCCTCAGGGATTTCTTGACAGAGTATTGTACTACGGGCTCTGGGGCCCTGCCACAACATCTTATTCAAAGCTTACAGATTGGGTGGTCTTAGTGATTCTGGGTCTCCGGACAAAAGTCCAGGATGTGGCCTCAGAATCACTGCTGCCACCACCACCACCTCACCAGCGACAGACAGGTTCAAGCAAGGTGGACGTGGGTATGCATCGGCCACCCAGTGCTCTTCGAACGTGAAGAGGTGGACACACCCATATGCAGAAGCTAGCCACTTCTTTCCTCCATGAGGGGTGAGGCTGTGGATTGTTGGGAAGACCACCCAACCCAGTGCCTGGGGCAACTGCCCTGGATGCCCCATGGCTCAGACTGCCCCTGCCTACAGATTTGTTTTGATCTTTTTCTCTTATAAACTTAGGCACTCAAGACATTGCCCCATATTAGCTGCTGTTTTGCTTGCATCTGTCTATTAAATGAACCCTTGTACAGTCAGTCTGTGGCTTCAAGCTTGTCTGGACAACGTTCCTCTGTCTGTCTGAATCTCCAGAAAGAAATCACAGTCTTGCTGTCAGGCTTGCTAAAAGAACATGCCAATTTTGAGCACCAGACAGAGTCAGACAGAAAAACATGAGATCTATGAGTGCAAAGATATGCCATCAGCCACACAGTTCTCTCCTGTAGCCAGGTAAGTTAAATGGATGAGTTTTTACACAGAAAGAATGTCTTCATTTTTAAAAAAACCTGGAGAGATATAAAACACCGCTTTCATTGCAAGAAGATAAGACATATAATTTAACTCCCTAAGAGGCTGAGAGCAGGAAAGATACAAACAGAGATAAAGCCCTTTTATGGTCTTGATTTAACTTGTTTTTAATAAGTGCTGAGGTTTCTAGAGTGCACAGTGAGCACAGGGCTTTGATTAAAAGCAGGTACTGGTAAATCAGAATGGTCCCAGAAGGCTATCTACAGAGCCAGTGCCGTTTAGTCTCTCTAGATTGTTCCTGGCATTATGAGACAGAAACATCACTTGCTGCTATACACATATGTATTGATCATACCCAAATATGGAAGTCCACAGCCACTTCTTGGGTGAACAAGGATTTCTCCCTTGTGAAAGTACAAGGAGATACACGCTACAAACTGGAAACTCTACACAGCAACACTGAAATGGAAACATGTGCATAGTGTTGGCAGCATTTCAATACACACATTTCTGCAGGAGGAATGGAATGGGAGAAGAAAATCCTTTATCTGTAAAATAGGAACAACTAACAATTTAAGGCGTAGCTACATGCTATGTTTTCCCCTGGGTCCTTGCAGTTAGATGTGCTGTGAGTTTGCCGTGGGAATTAATGGCTTGATTTGGCTTGGGGCCACAGCCCATGAGGAAGCACTTCAGACCCCTTCCTCAACAACGCACATTATTTTCTCAACCTAAAATGGCCCTTGGAAAGGTCCCCTGTGCAAGCACCAGTCGTTTCCGACTCTGGGGTGACTTTCTCTCACAACGTTTTCACGGCAGACCTTTTACAGGGTGGTTTGCCATTGCCTTCCCCAGTCATCTACACTTTCCCCCCAGCAAGCTGGGTACTCATTTTACCGACCTCGGAAGGATGGAAGGCTGAGTCAACCTTGAGCTGGCTACCTGAAATCCCAGCTTCCACTGGGGATCGAACTCAGGTCATGAGCAGAGCTGAGGACTGCAGTACTGCAGCTTTAACACTCTGTGCCACGGGGCTCTTAAGGCCCGTAAGGGCCCCTTAATGGAGGCTGTATGCATACTGATGAGATATACCTAGGCTTCCTCAAAAGAACAAACAGTGCCCCCCCCCCAGTAATTTCAGGTCTGAAAAACAGCATGGGGGGTGGGGGGAAGCTGAGGCCTTTTCTCCTCACATGATGGGAACCCAATACAAATAAAGGTTATGCTCACCTGGAAACAGAGTTCCCAGTACAGAACTACAGGCCCACACCTGACTGAGCAGACACATGGAAAATGTAATGTGTAATTAGCCCACAGCCATAGAGCTGAATACTCAATCTCCTCCTCAGCTTCTCCTCACCAATAAGAGTGAGTCTGAATTTTCAGAGGAAGATGCCAAGACTCGTGTATGGATGCCGCACCCTTGGATCTAGACACGACATTCCCCAAGGCAAGCTATTTGCAGCCAGGCAGGCATTACTGAGGAGAAAGGGAAGGGCTTTTTGTACATGCTCAAAGGAGATCTCAGATTCTCACATTACTTGAACGTTCACATTTCTGAAACTAAGCCTGAAACGAAAACTGAATCTGGCCAATGAGATTGTGTCATTTGCCATAAAAAGTCAGCCTCTTAAACAAGTTAATATATATATAAACAGTAACAAATTTAAATTTAAAAAGCTTTTCAATTTTTTTCCTGATTACACACACACTCAAAAGTAAGATGGTAGGATAGCCCTGTTGACTAAATCCACCTTTAATGCTTTTTGTGGGCAGCCCATATGGGCATTGTCATATCCCACAAGCCTCTTACCTCTCGTTCTGCATAGAAGAAAAGATCCTCGTGAAGTTCACCATCCGTCAATGCAATAATGACGCTTGCTGTCCTATAACCTGAGAGGACAGAATGCATTCTATTAATGAGGTTAAGTGGGGAGAGAATGGAGTATAATATCCAGTCACATACAAAATAGAGCTGATCAGAGCCTGAAGACTATAGTTGTTTTCTCCAAAGGAAGTTTTATGGAAGAGATATTGTTGCATACAAACTAGACAGCTATTTCTTTTGTTCCACTATCATCTTCTCTAGTCAAATAGGGGTATGGTTTTTTGGTGAGTTTTTGGTGCATGAGAATTCACAGGTGGTTTCTATAGCTTCATTCACAGACTACACAGCAGCTATCTTGGGTCTGCTGTGGTCACAAAAAAGTAGATGTCACAGTAAATGTGCAGCAGCCACCAAAAATGGTAAATTTATTTATTTATTTCATTTATATCCCGCCCTCCCCACCAAAGGCATGCTCAGGGAGACTCACAAATTAAGGGTCACACAATCACATTAGTGTGACCAAATAAGATAAAACAACAATAAAAACATAAAACATAAAAACATCTACGTGCGCTAATATCATGGTTTCCGATGGCAGTCAAATTCTAACGGTGGTTGGCTGTTCTAGGAGGTCCCAGGATTGCCATAGCATGATGAGGTAGACCACTGGCAGTGTCTTTATGGGTCAGTCCCATTGCTGCAGGTGTTTCCATCATGAAAATGCATGGTGGAAGAATGCCATTTTGCAGGTCCTGTGGAACTGTGAGAACTCTCAGGTTGTGCTAACATAAAACACAATAAGAGCCTTGCTAGATCAAACAAGTGGCCCCACTAGTCCAGCATCCTGCCTAACACAGTGGCTGGTCAGTTATTCTGGAGAGCCAACAACAGGGCATAGAGATGAAGGCCTTTTCCCAATATTGTGTTGTAGCACTGATATTCTGACATTTACTGCCTATGAAGATGGAGGTTCCCTTTAGTCAACATGACTAGTAGCTGCAAATGGACCCATCCTCCATGAATTTACCTAATTCCCTTTCAAAGCTATCTATCAGCGGCAGTGAATTTTACATTTTAGTCACTTGCTGAGCAAAGAAGGCCTTCCTCATCCACAGACTAGTGCACCTAATGTCATGATAGGAATGGCCTGTATTTGCACACCTACAATCGCTGACAGGCAGTTATGTGGATTAGAAGAACAGCAGAATGCTTTGACTTTGCTAACATCAGAAGTTCTGTTAGACCAGGGATGGGCTGATTGTGGTCCACTGGAAGAACACTGGCCGTGTCTGATGCATTCACACCTCCTCCTTGGTGGTATTTTTGCAAAGAATAATAATTTAGGTGAACTCATCCTGCAAAGAATTTCTTCTAGGCATACTCAAGATCACTTACTACAGACGAACTGCCAAAAGACCCTGAAAATATGTGCTTGCTTTGTAAAATGAAACCAGTAAACGATACAAGAAATGAAGATCACTCAAAACTGAACATGGTCCAAACATGTTGTAGAAATGATAAAGGGGGATGGGAGAACTAGTCTATCATTAAATTCTGATTTTTAGTTGGATCCTTAGAGCAAACAGAGGATGCTCTGAAACTCTCTGATCAGATGGGAGCTGGCAATGAAATAAAAGAACTGTGCACACACAAAAAAGAAAGAAAGGGGGGGGGTGGAGAGAGAGAAGAGCCAAGCATGCCATCATCAAGATTACAGCATGCCACCAGCAGAGAGTAAATTTACTGCCAAAATGCATCCTTATCACATGGAGATTGTTATCTTTATCTCCACGTGGCCCAGGCTTGTCATCTGTGTCAGCTAAAAATCACACAGCCATCATGAAACAGAACCAATTAAAGTCAATTTGGATTCCTGCTGTCATCTTTTCACAATAAATCTGAATGACTTCTGCAGTCATGTATCACATATTGCAGCTGACATTTTACTTTTGTAAAAACTAAATATAATCTTCTCAAGAGGGAAAAAAGCCTAAGCAAATGAAAGCTGCGGTAATTATCAGACTCTTGAACATATCTTAAATCATTTGACAAGACCAGCTGTGTATTTAATTGCCTACATTTCTGGAGAAGGGGGGGGGTAATACATTCTGGCAGTATTCAGTTGCTTTTTGATGAGGAAGAACACAGATAATTCTGCAAGTGGAGAACCAGAGATGATAAAGTTATTTTTTAAAAGTATAAAACTATGTCCTTGTGTGTTTGGGGGAAGAGCTGTGTATAAGATATAAGAAAGGATTTTATTTAATAGAAAGGCAATAGATTTGAGAAAGGAGTTCAGACAATGCACCTAAGAAGGATAAAATGGGATTAGCAGCTCACTAGTTAAGATCTGCCTCATAATACCTGCTCTCCATGCAGAGGTGAGGCAGGTGGGCAACCAGAGAGACAGGACTTCTTCAGTAGTGACCCCTTGCTTGTGGAATTCCCTTCCCCTTGAGGGCCACCTGAACTTCTTTAGGCACCAGACCAAAATGTTTTGGTTCACCCAGGTTTTTAATTTGAGTCTCTAAATCTAATTAATTTTACTGTGATCTGCTTTTATGATGTATGTTTTTATGCTGAGCTGGTTTTTTCTCTGATGCTGGATTTTGATTAGTGTCTTGTAATGTTTCATTTATTATTATTTTTATTTTGTAAACTGCCTTGGGCAGGTTCCTGGATAATTTTTTTTGTAAACAAATAAAACAATCTCAGATGTCCCAGCCTTCTTGAAAGAAAGAGGGGATACAGAAGTGATTGAAAATGGAGAATTTCACATCAGGAACCCAGAGCAAATATCCATCCTCAGCAACAAATCCAGAATGATGTACCCAAATTTCCACACTTGGTTGCCACAGGGAACAACAGACCAGGGAACCATATGGTCAGATCCTACTTGCACAGAGAAACTTATCCTTTGGGGGGGGGGGCTATCTCCCAACAACAAAATCCTCTTTCTGATTTAGCAAATTTAATAAGGTGGAAGAAATAAAGCAAAAGTGTTGCTACTGTTTATAAGTCCTCAAACTCATTCTTACCTTGAACATTTTCATGGTAAATTTGCTCACTTGCCTAAAATAAAAGAATACATGACCATTAGCAAGGCAGAGATACTGAGCTGATACTGGTTAAGAGTCCCAGTTTGGGGTGGACAGTATTCTGGCAATCACAATTAAAGGCACTGCATGCCTAACTGCCTTCCCTCCATTTGGAAATAATGCAGGATAGGGGCACCTTCTTTTGGGGCTCATAGAATTGGACCCCCTGGTCCAATCTTTTTGAAAGTAGGTGGGTGTTTTGACGAGAGGCACCAGGTGCTATACTGGAAATTTGGTGCCTCTACCTCCAAATGGTCTTCATTAGGGTATAACTGAATGCCCAGCAGACATTCCTCCCGGCTTTTCTAATAACCATGAAGTGGGGGGATGCCTCCAAAGCAGGGAATCCCTTGCTCCCACCTGGGGATTGGCAACCTTAATTCCTTCTTGTCCACTTCTATGCCTGAAACTGAGTTCTTATTTACCCTTTCAAATCCTTCATGCATGTAAGTGTCTCCTCCGGGCAGGACTTTCTGAAGCTCCTCCAAGCCTTGACGTATCTGTTCCCTGTAATGTCAGAATATATGCTTGGTTAAGCTTCTGGAAAGGGAATCAGCTTTCTTTTTTAAAAAAAGTAGGTGTCAGTGATCTGCAGAACAACTGAAGTAAAACAGCACAGTTACTGCTTTTGTAAATTGCAAGACATTTAATTTCTGATACAACCTATAATGAGGCCACACCACATTTGTGACCTTTTTTGCTATGCATATTTATCCTTTGGGACAGTTCCTTGATATCTGTCTGCTGTCCTGAGTCTGCTTCGGTGGAGAGGGCAGGATATAAATGAAAATAAATAAATCAGAAAAGTCTTTCAATCTTTATAAGAGCCATCTTCTGAAGGTTCCTGTCCTGAAAAATATCCAGGTGTCCTTTTTGGCTCTAGCTCTGACCTGGTGAAACTCTAGGATTGCTAAGTTCCTCCGCCGCTGAAATGGGGGACTTCTCGGCATGATGACATCACCCAGAAGTTACATCATCGTGCCAGGAACATCACACGGGGGATGCTCTAGGAATTGCAATAAAACTCGTGATTCCTAGAGCATCCCCTGTGTGACGCACCTGCCGCAATAACATCACTTCTGGGTAAAGTCGTTATGCCACACGATGACAGGGCTATTTGGGGATGGAGATCCCCTGTGGCCTCCTCCCTGCCTGCAAGTTGGGGCCCCCAAACTAGGGGATCCCCCGCCCCCAGCAGGAGCTTGGCAGCCCTATGAAACTCTCTGCCAAATGACATCCAGCCTGTGGGACCTAATTCACTTCCAGAGGGCTTGCAGGGCAAGGATGTTCACCAGGCCTAGGGTTGCCAGGGAAGTCAGATCAGCAGGTGAGGGATGGGGCTTTCCTTTTTAGGAGCAAGGAGAGAGAAGCAGGAAATAAACTTGATGTGCTTACACCACCAGGAAGTGACATAGGCAAGTCAATTTTGTGCAGAGACACTCTTGTTTGGGGGGTGGGGGTGGTGGCTTAGAAATCTAATAAATAAATACCGGTAAATGTGGGTCCCTTTACTCACCCAGTCCCAAACACTCATTCCATTCTATGACTTTTTCCTATACAGAATTTAACAGTGCAACCCTGAGCAGAGGTACACCCTTCCAAAGCCATTAAAACTAATAGGCTAAGAAAGTTTTTCCTCTGTATAGGATGGCACTGTAAGTAGGTGAAATTTCTGCTCACTCATATTTTTTGTTCTTTCGTAGTACAATATTACTATTATCACAACATAATTGATAAGCTAAAGACATATACACTATATCTCTGTCTTTGTCTATCTATTCACTTTTCTGTGAACACTACACTGTGTACATGTATATGTTTTTGTGCATGGTACTGGGTTTAACTATCCATTTCTCCATGGAAATAAAGGGATGAAAAACTGTACCTGCTTGATTTCTGTACAGCCTAAAAATCAGACATAATTCTTGCTGGTAAGTTCATGAAGGAAAGGTCTATTGATGGCTGTCAGCCATGGTAACTAAATGGAATCTCTGAGTGCTGGAAAGAAACACAGAGGGTGTCCATCTTCTTGATGCATTACTCATTACCTTGTTGGCTACTGTTTGAAACACAATTCTGAACTACATGGACCTTTTATGCTCAGACCCATCAAGGCTAATCATGCATGCATCCAGCTGCTGGAAAAGCACAGGAGGAAGTCAATAGAAAAGTGAAACCCCCAACTCCAGCTGAGTTTTCAAGTGCACTTCACTAACCTTTCCTTACTTTTCCTGTTCTAGTACAAAATCAAGACATTTATTTATTTCATTATTTATTAAAATATTTATACTCTGCCTTTCCTTTATGGCTTAAGCCAGCCTGCAATACCAAGATTTAAATACAAAGAGAATAGAATACAACTGAAATTCACATCCTTCCTGAAGAAAATGCCTCCAACTCAAACACCATTAAAATATTCACAAATAAAATTGCCTCCTAAAAACTCCTACAGTTCTACCCCCTAACCTCCTCGGGGTGCCTGTTCCACAGTGCAGGAGATGCTACAGAGACACAATGAGCTCCAGTAGATGCCAAGTAGACCACCAAGTGAGACAACAACCAGAAGGTGGCAACCAGAAGTCTGCAGTTGATACCTGGTAGGGTTGCTAGCCCCCAGATCCCAGCAGGGTTTCCCCCACTTTTGAGGGCTTCAATCTGCTACTGGCCAGCTGGCTGGTGGGGAGAAACCCATCCATAAACAGGGACATTGTGCAGTGACACTCTGATTTTAGGGCAACCTCTATAGTTTTAAGGCAAAACCCCATAGAATTTGCCCCAAAACCAGAATGTTGTGTGCAATGTTGCAGATGCAATGGTGTCATTTACAGGGACTTTGCACATGCCCCACTTGTCCATGCATGCCCTCCAAATCCCCCACCATGACAGCAAGGGGACCTGGCAACCCTAGCACCTGGGGACATATCAGGAGAGAAAGATACAAGGTCCCTTAGGTCAGAGTGCTTAGGATTTTTCTTTCCGATCTCCAGAGGTGAATGATATTAACAGAATTCCAAAGCTATGAATGACATGTACTACCTTTTCAGAATAACCTCCAGACTCTAGATTATTTGAATGTACCCCCTTTCCCCCCCTCAAATCTCAAGATTAATGAGTTCATGGGAAAGAGTTTTTACCATTCTGAATATTCAATTTAATCTTTTAAAACCCAGGCACACAGATTAGAAACAGGCAAAACAGGGTGGGCTGTCCTGCATGTTCCCTCAGCTGTGAAAACCAACTCCTAAGAGCCAAGATAATGCTTTGTGGTGCACACACTATCTAGGAATGAACTCATGCTGCTGCTATCGCCTTGGGAACCAGATTACAATTTCAGCCACCATATGTGTGGGCCTCCCCCCAAATCCAGCACACTGAGCCAATGGTGGATATCTGTTGACAAGTTCTCCTTCCTTTGGTCCACCATAAACTCTGAGAACTTTGCTTTTCAGGAATTTTGGAATCTGTATAATAACATTTTAATGTGGTTTTGCCTCTTCAGCAAGTTGTTCAATGACTAGCCCGCCATGACCTAAAGACACCAAGCAGGGCAGATTAAACTGAATGAATTTATTACAGTCACTAGACCAGCCATAAACTAATAACCATGAGGAACATTCAAGACATCTTCTACAATATTTTGGCAGTGCAAAGCATAATTCAAATTTTAACTGAAAGACAAAGACTCCTTCTAACGTCAGAAGTCTGAAAAAAAAAACTTGTCTTAATTGCCTTCTCCCTGAAGGCATCAGCAAGCATCACTTTGAATATTCAATGATATATAGATGAGACCTCTCTGCAGACTATAACCCATGCAGTGTGTAAGAATGTCTATTTTATGGACTGATCTGAAATCAGCAAAACAACAAGGAAAAGGGTTGGTTTTTATACCCTGCTCTTCACTACCTGAAGGAGTCTCAACTTACAATCATCTTCCTTTCCTCTCCCCACAACAGACACCCTGTGAGATAGGTGGGGCTGAGAGAGCTCAGAGAGAACTGTGCCTGACCCAATGTCACCCAAGCTGGTTTCATGTAGAGGAGGATTGGGGAATCAAACCTCTCTTTCCAGATCAGAGTCCACCACTCTTAACCACTACATCAAACTGGCTCTCAAACAAACAAAAACCTTCAAAGAGAAAGCACAATTCAATTAGATGATATCACTAGGAGTAGGGTGCAACTCTTTTTAGGACTTCACTTTACACTAATCCACTCAGCAAAACTAGAGAGACTGTGCTATCAAGCTTTACCAACACTGCGAATGGTCACTGACACTATATTGAATATATTTTATGTACACATTTAGGCCCTGACCCAGATTGCCCAGGTTATTGTGATCTCATCAGATCTCAGAAGCTAAGCAGGGGGGGCCTTGGTGAGTTCTTGGATGAGTGACTACCAATAAAGTCCAGAGACGCTCTTTAGAGCCAGACAATGGCAAACTACCTCTGTCCATCTCTTGCCTTGAAAACCCTGCAGGATTGCCATAAATCATCTGCACTTTCCACCACCATACACCAAAAGGTCTCAGAGGCTGCATTCAGAAGAAACAACTAACCATGCTTTGCCATTTCATAAATAAGCCTTGGGAATCCTTGAGCAGATGTACTTGTTAATTAAACCAGGGCTTAATGCAAGTTTGTAGGCAGGAAACAAAGCATGGTTTGTGGGTTCAAATGCAGGGCTTTTTTGGTAGAAAAGGCCCAGCAGGAACTCATTTGCATTTTAGGCCACACCCTCTGACATCACCAAAGTTTCATATAGGGCTTTTTGTAGAAAAAGCCGAGCAGGAATTTATTTGCATATTAGGCCACACCCCCTGGTGCCAAGCTAGCCGGAACTGTGTTCCTGCTCAAAAAAAAGCCCTGTTCAAATGTAACAACAAACTATGGTTTATTGCTAACCAGAAAACCTTTAGTTCCTCATTCTTGTCATATTTTTGGCAAGGCACTTTGGATCCCCATTGGAGAGAAAAGCAGGATGAAAATACACTAGATAAATAAATAGAAATAAACATAGAGATGCAAAAATCAATTTGTGGAGGAGCAGGAAGCAAGTTCAGAGCATTACCACATGTGTGTATTCAATTTTAAAACGGCCATGCAGTTCAAAACCAGGAGCCAAAAAAAGGTTTCTCACCCCTGTTGTATGAGATGCAAAATCTGATGAAGATCTACTCAAAACAGAGTTTGGATGGTAATCCAGAATTTGTCATGTGTGTTAACTTTTTGATGTTTCTCATATTTCTACAATTATATTACACTTTATTTTTCTGTGTATTTGTTTTTGTATTCGTTGAAGGTGTTCCTTCCTGTTTTCTCAGCTTTAATAGTAATACATGCTGGTTCATCAATATAACAAAAACTTAAACATCACAATAATGCATTTTCACACATGGGAATGATGGTTGTGTGAGAGAGTGATGTTGCTCGCCACAGAGCCCTCACAAACTGTTAAGGCCAAATGGTTCAGGATGGGAAGTGGAAAGCAGGACAGTTCCAGTAACTGAGTCTGAAGTATAGAAGTGTGCCTTCTAAATCACAAACGCACCAACAGTTGGCACCGCTGCTTACCCGCCTGTGAGTTGTGCTGACCAAGGAAGTTGGCAGCATTCCCTTGCTTTAATACTAGTATATCTCCAAGGTCTAGGCCTTAGCCAGGTGGTGGGATGCTGCTGTTCTGTTCAGGCTTAGGACAGCAGAAATGAGAAGGAGAGAGCATAATTTTTAGCCACAATCTAACATACCCAAATCAGACCTACAGCCCATTTTGCAATTCCATCTCCAGCATTCCAATGAGCCATGTTTGCTCTGCTTTGTTCTCTGAGATCAAGCCTAAAACACACATTTACAGCTGCCCTTCCTCAGACATTTATCTGTAAATTTTCTCCCAAGTAAGTTTATTTGTGTAAAATGGGAGAAGAAGAGTTGTAATTAGGTCAAGCCCTCGCGTGTTGCTGTCACCCTGGGACAAGAAATCAGAATTGGAGTGCCTTTTGCCAAGTCAACCACATTAAACTGCTTCTGCTGCCAACCTAAACAAAAGCCTCCCAGGTCCCAACTAGATTTTGGCTAACAGGGCCCTGTTATTCCGCTTGAAATCAGCATCCGGTCAAGACAAGAACAACGGGGAGCATGAGGAAAGCTGTATATGGATTTCACATGCACAGGTACTTAGGACCTTTGACATATACTAAAAGGAAGGGGCCTCAAAAGGGAATTTTAGAAACATTCATGAAGGTTAAGTTTATCGAAAACTATTAGCCATGATTAACAAAACGGCACCTCCATGTTCAGACTGTGTACCTCTAAATACCAGATGCTGGGAACAAACAAAAGCAGAGGACTGTTGTCTTTTAGTCCTGCCGAGGGGCTCGCCAGAATGGCACTCTTTTCCCCATGCCTTCTCCTCAGACTATATGGGATTATTCCCCCATGCCTTCTCCTCAGACTATATGGGATTATTCTTCAGGAATATGCACATTTTTGGCTAACCTACTGGCTCTACAGGCACTAACACTATGTTACAGGTTTTCCCATGTGATAGAACATAAATTGTGAGTTCTGTGTTGGGAACTTAAAAGGCACATAAAAGCCCAGTTTGGATCAGACTGCAGCTCATTGAGGGGGGGCGGGGTTCAGTCTTTTCTTCATTTCATTTTCTTGGGGATTGCTTTTGTCTTGCTGCGGATGCACTGATGGGTTACACTCAGGTTCCCCCAATGGGCATTCCAGGTAAAGAAAACAACATGGAGGGATGGCTTAAGCCCCTTTTTTCATGCACTGTGGTCCTGATAAATATTGGGTTCATGCCAGCCAGTATTAAGTTCCCAGCATCGAACCAACAGCACATGGTTGATTGCATGGAGCTCCTGGAGAAAACATAAAAGGGTAGTTGGGTCCTGAGCAATTATAAACTCTGAATGGGTTCATGGGCCCAAATTACTTTCCTTTGAAAGGTGAGGGGGGGAGGTGACTGGCTTGTCTTGTTAATAAAAGTATAAGATATGAAAGGACAGAAGATGTTTTACAATGCTGGGTTGTTATTTTTTTTTACACTTTTCAAAAAACCTCCCATCTCCTTCCATGTCTCCCATCCCCAGCAAGACAAAAGCCCTACTAAAGAGCCAATTCACCCAGAAGCTCAGAAACATGGCATGCCACTAGATGCCCAAAATTCTGAGGTATACCACAGTATGGCTGAAACCAGACGGCCGGTTTGGAGCGGCTTGCAGCTGCCCCGAAGAAAGGCGGCCAGAAGGAGAGTGCCCTGGGGCTTCTGGATGGTGCTGGAAGAAGGGGCAGGCCTTGGGCGGCTGGGGAGCATCTGGAACATTCATGTGTCCCGCTCGTGGCTCCCCGGATGCTCGTAAGGCACCCTCCAGCCTTCCAGACAGCCAGGTGCCTCCTTGGAGCCACCCCAGAAAAAGGGACCACTTTCCAAGTGGTGCCTTTTTGAGGTGGTTGGAGCGTCCTCAAGGACAGGGTAAGTGCAGGACAGGGGCAGGCAGCAGATGTTGCCGTCTGGATGGTTTTGGGTCGACTTCAGAGGCATCTCTGAGTTGACCCAAAGTGTCGGTCTGTAATCAGCCTATAAGACTTCAAGCCCCATCTAAATTTCTCCTGTCCCTCAAGAAAGGACCTGGCTTAGGGACAAAGTATCTAGACAGCCATACTATCTAGCCTACCTGTTAAGATATGCATCTTAAGCCCTGTTCTCTGTGCCCTTGCCTTCAGAGGTCAGGCAGGCGGTGACTAGGGATGTGGCATTTTCTGTAGTGGCACCTCACCTTTGGAACACCATCCCTCTTGAGGCTTGCCTGGCCCCTACCGTACATTGTGAAGAAGAAGACCCCTTTTTTACCCAGGCTGTTGAGAAGGGGTTTTATCTTACTGATTTTTAATGGTCTGCTTATGTTTTATGGAGAGTTTTTTTGGTGCTTGTGTCTAATGACTTCTTGTTAAATGGCTTGTTTTGAATTGTCAGACACCTTCAGCAAGACTCTGAAGAGGCAGCATAGAAATGTTCTAAATACATAAATTAACAGAATGTGACTGGAACACCCCCTTCCCCTCCAGTCTCATCTCAGTCTGGGAGAGGACAGGACGAATAGAGGAAGAAGTAAGATGGTGCTAAACTCCCCAGTAAGATCTTGTATTGTGCATTTATGGGCAATGCTTGCAATATATAGACAACTGGGAATTGTTTCTGGGAACCAGGTCAGAATGAGCACCTCTCATGTACAGTATCCAAAGCCCACCCATCACTACAAGGGCTATGATGCCCTCTTTGGCTCCTTCACTGCAGAAAGGCCAAATGAAATCCTATCTCCTTTCTGGTGTCAGTTTAAAAAAGGCTTATGCAGGAATGACTCCTTGACAATTGAGCCCCAAGATTTAGTTAGTCTCCTCCTCTGCTGTTCTCTCAAGAGCAGGGATACAACTAAAGGGAGCTGCCTCACTTTGCCTTCTGAAACAGCTGCCTGCGAGGCTCTTTAAGAAGACTATGGGTCAGGTGGAATCTACTTACAGATAGTAGAGTAAATGGGGCAGATGTGCATGTGAAAAATATCTGTGCCTGATGAGATTTCTGACTGTTCCTCCAGAGACAAGCTGGCGAGGACTGTACGCAAACACACCAGGAAGCCAGAGCCTCTGGCCATAATTCTACCCTTCACTGCTCATCTGTGCTTAATTTTCTTTGCTCCTTCCCCTCCCAAACCCAAGGGAAAATTCACTGCTAAACAGAGAGATAAGCAAAGACATTGCAGCCAACAGCTCTTCCTACCATCCCTTTCTTTGCCTCTCATGGGAGGGGGCCTTCCAAAGACTGGACAGGCGGAGCTTGATTGCTTTTTGCATAGAATGGGTCATGAATAGCCAGAGTCTGACTCACCTGGATATGTGGCTTGAACCTTGGCATGGCCAGGTTCTGTTTAGTCCAAAAAGGGAAAGGGGTAGCTGATTGCTTCTTGAAGTTTGTTTTGCTGGTTTTTAGTGTAAACGTTTTCCAAGGTGCTTCTGAAAATGTCACTGAGATGGCTCTATAGACTTAAGAGCTGTTGCTATGTTCAATATACTGGTGGGAAATGGCAGTGGACTTGAAGAGTCAATTTTGGCTTTGCTTTCCTTACATGGACTAAGTGTACACCCATAGAAGTCAAATTTTGGATGCATTACTATTAGAAACATACTTTATCCTCAATGCCCAGTCCACCTCAGAACCTTATCATTTCCATCCCCTCTTACCTGTCTTCAGTAAGTCTCATTAGAGTTGAGCCTCTAGTGGAGAATACAATGAATGACATCCTCAGCTGGGGGCTGCATAAAGAAAGCACAGGAATTAGTCTCAATACTGGTTCACACATGATTGGATGTACATCGCTTCATTTCTCCATACTGATTTGTGGTGACTGAACACAGACACACATCTGCCTCTGCTAAAAAGCATGGAGGTGAGTTGGGGGAACATGGAGATTGTGCATGTTGAGCTGTATTTATGATGACCTGTTTACACATCTTGATGAACACACATTGAACCCTCCATTCCTAATCTTGGTTCTCTCCCTCCCTCCTCTAGATCCCCCCATTAAGGTTCAACAATCCAGGCTGCTATAAAAAGATACAGAACCTGCAGTGTGACTTTGGGTTAAGAAGGGGCAGGTGAGTCTGCTACACTTTGAGAACTCATACAACCTCCTCCCCGACAGTCACAAAAGCTCTGTACCCAAACTCATCCTCCTCATCCATAAGCATGCAAAATATTTGAACAATGTAATGTAAAAGCTAATTTGTGTGCAGTTGAACTTATTAAAATTGTGGGTCCTATTTTGTTAAATGAACAAAGCCAGACTTGCATACCTAACACTTAGCACCCCAACAAGCTTTGTAGGGAGTTTGTGTTGACTAAGGGCTCCACACAAAATGCAGCAAGCCTGAAGCAAACTTCTACACAGCCACAAAACCTCTACACAAACTTCTACCCATTTCCAAATCAGAGTTTTTCTCTCAGCTTAGTGTTTAACCAGGCTGATACTAGACAGAGATAGCTTGGATAATCAAAGGCTAGACTTGTTCTGTGGCATTGAGGGATAAGGGGTAGTAAAAATAATACCCCAGCCAATAAACAACCCAGAATTCAGTATAAACCACTGATGGTAAAGTGTATTTATGCCACAAATGAAAGGTCTTTCCCTTTCCACAGGGAACCGCAAGGCAAGCCAGGAGATCGCAAAGAGAACTCTTAGCATCCTCACCAAACTGCACAATTACTAGGATTCATGAGGTCTCACTCATGAACATGTTCTCAGGACTGGAACCATGCCTGTACACACAAAGCCAAGGTACACATTACAATTTAGGCCATGTTCCCCAACCTGATTGCAAATCAGTCAGTCACATGGCACCCTGCTGGGAAATCATTTCCCAAACACTCAGGGCCACAATTTAGGTCAGCAAGACCACGATGCATGGAGAGAAGCATCTTCCTCTCCTGTGACATCTTCCCAAACCCAAAACAGCCTTGGGATGCTATTGGCCCCACTGGGCGTTGCATGTGGACTGATGGGTACAGTGTTTACTCAAAAAGCAGAACTTGACCCTTTCTGGGACTCCTTGCTCATGGAAACACAGAGAGAAAACCATGTCCTAAAGTCCTCCTACAACAAAGATTCATTTCAGTCAAAAGGGACCCAGCATAAGGTGGCAAGACAAGCTCAAGACACATTTTTAAATTATATTGGGAAATTGCTCAAAATTCTTCTCAGCTGTGAAAAGAGCTGTGGTGGTCGTGTTGATGATGGTGATGATGATGACGACGACAACAACAATGACAACGATAATGTGATGACAGCCAGGGTAGTGTAGTGGTTAGAGTGTTGGACTAGCATCTGGGAAACTCAGATTCAAATCCCCACTCTGCATGTAAGCTCCTTGAGTCAGTCATACACTCTCAGCCTAACCTACCTCACAGGGTTGTTATGAAGATAAAGTTGGAGGAGGAGAGAATGATGTAAGCTGCTTTGGATCCCCATCGGGTGGAGAGGAGGAAAGTGAAGTATAAACGAATAGAATCAAATAAATATATAAATTATTTAACAAAAATCTGTGGAGTTTAATTTACATGGACAGTAAGCAAGAACCAAGCCCAGAAAGTTTTTAAGTGACTACTTCTCTTCTGGTGTGATTCATGATTAATCATGGAAGTAGGCTCCCAACCCTCCCGCCCTGGCGGGGGACCCCAGGATTTCCACACTCTTCCCCCGCTCCCCAAAAAAACAGAAGCGGGGGGAGGGGGAAACGGCGCCGGGGAGCATGGCGAGCGAGGCCGCCACGCCGCTGCCGCCCCCTCCCCGCCCACCGCAGCTGCTCCTCCAAGATGAGCCCAGGCTGAGCCCATCTCGGAGGAGCAGCCAAGAGGCGGTAGCAGCGCAGGGGAGGGCGAGGCAAGCCAGGAGCATGGCGAGCCGCGAATCCAGGCCCTTCTAGGACCCGGACTCGCGGCTCGCCACGCCCCCGGCCCGCCTCCACCCCCCCCTCCGATTCCAAACCCAGAGGCGCAGCGGAGCCGGCGAGGCCACCGCGCCGCTGCCACCTCTTCTCCGCTCGCCGTGGCTGCTCCTCCAAGATGGGCTCAGGCTCAGCCCATCTCAGAGGAGCAGCCACGGCAAGCGGAGAAGAGGCGGCAGCTGCGCAGCGGCGTCGCCCACTCCTCATCATGGCCACCACGTCATTCTAAATGGCTGAACCACTCTGATCCCTGCACAATGGCAAGAGACTGGGCATTCTTTGATTTGTGCGTGTGGGAAATGTTTGGGGGAAATGACTCCAGGTTTTAATGTTCCCCCCCCTCCCCCCTAGCTCCACCCCAGTGTCTCCTGGCTCCACCCCCAAAGTCCCCAGATATTTCTGGGGTTGGACTTGGGAACCCTACATGGAAGTCATAACTGAGCATAGCTACGCAAGCTCTCTCCATGCACATTCACATAGGTGCAAGTTCAATGGGAATTATTCCCTAGTAAGAGTTGGAGCCTTAAGGTATTTAACCATATGGCCATCAATTGGTTTAAGCTTGCATAACTTTGCACTGGACCATGGCTGGGAAATGTGCACACCACACACCACCTCTCCCATCCTCCCAATCCCCAGCTTTTCACTTCCGCTATCAGCGGGCTATCATTTCTTACCTTATAAATTTGTGAGCCAGATGTTCCACAAAGTAATAGATTTCACTCCAGTGGTGCAGGACACTTCCTGATCTGGAAAAAAAATCATTCCAGGGGATACTGGTTTAATTAGAGAAACACTGAGGTCCTCAACTGGTTTATAACAGTACAGTTCATCTGGACATCTGTGCAGCTCATCACGCCCGAATCTGATCTACTGCTAAAAATGCCGCTCATGTTTCCTTGGAAGAAAGGGGAGGTGAAATACCCATATTTCATGCGCTGCTCTGCAAAGCACGTGCATGTGATTTATGCTCCAGGCGAGCATTGGGGACTGCTCCTTGACAAGAATACAGACCCACTGCACTGGACCTTTAACGAGACACCATACAAATAACACAAAGGCAGACAGGAATAGAATGGCCCTTGAAGGTACCAGGACAGGATGGTAACATTGCCAGGAGCTAGCCAGGCCAAGCTACAACAGCCCAAGCAGTGCTGCAGGGCTCCTTAGGTTGGATCTGACAGCAGGAGGAGCCTACGCCTGTTGTCAGTCATGCTGCAAAAGCACACTTCCCAGGCACCAGGACTGCCAGCAGCTCCCTGGTAGCAAGTTGCCTGGGTTTGCTAGCAGCATAGTAAGGCAGCCTTACCAAGACCACCAATGGAATCCATCTCCAAACTGTGCACAAATGTAGCCAGTTCCCGGCATACAGAATGGGATGTTAAAATGGCCCAGGAGCAAGCCAAACCCAGTGGCCCCTGTGGCACTGGTAGCCTTGAAGTAGCCACTCCACAGACTCTGGAACATATGTGAAGAAGCAATGGTTTGAATTAGGGAAGACAGAGAAAGAAGGGGCAGAGAACTGCTGCAAGTTGGCTGAAGCACCTTGGGGTGCAAGATCTCCGGGGGGGGGGGGACTGAGGTGGAGTACCAGTTATACTGACCTGGAGGAGCACCTTCTTGCCTCCTCCTGTGAAAAACTTTTATAGTATTCAATAAAGCAAAACGCATACAAGTTTCATGATCTCTCTCTCATCCAAAGGGATAGTGCTGCTCTTCAAACTTTTCATCATGCTAGGAAGTGGGAAGAGCATAACAGTACCTTATATAGAAGATCCATAGTGCAGGGAAGTAGCTCTAAGTCATAAATCAGGTAATGTACACAGACACCATAGTTAACCACGTTTAAAGAAATATGCAGATGAATCTGGGTTGTCACACACTTCTCCCCACTAACTTTTCACATGAACAATCACAGTTAAAAACTAACTCCAGTTTCCTAGTATATATTCAGGCATGTACAAATGTTAACTGGAGTTAATTCTTTTCCAGTTTAGAATCCCAGTTTGCAGGGGTATGTGTGCTAACTCGTGTGGTCTACATCTATATGTCACAGGTAACCCGGGTTAATTTTTAACTCCAATTCTCTGTGCAAGAAAGGAGGGAAGATTAGCAAGACCCACAAATGAGGTCCGCAATGAATGGGTTAGTTAACATTTTTACTGAACAGCAGTTAAGGGTGATGCCTGAACACAGCTTTAGAATCCACCTATCTGCCCTTTTGGCAAAAGAGGCAATACAAAATCCAGGGAGCAGAGCATCTACTACTTTCAGACTAAAGACCACAAACAAGACACACAGCTGTACAATTATTTTTTAAATGATGCAAGAAACAAACTACTTTAGGAAAGCATAGGATGCAGGCCTGGGCAAGTCTAGGTTTTTTCCAGCCCAAACACAGTGTTTGCGGTGAAATAAAAGATCAACAAACATATCTGCAGGTAACCATTCTTGTGTGGCCTGTTCAGATAGAGATGGACAGAATTATGCATAACTGGGGATGGGCATGAATTGGTTCGCAAAGTAAAGTTCATGACTAATTTTGGCTGGTTCATGGTTTGTGAACTCAAGTTTGAGCCAGGTCAACCAGCGAACTTTCAAGCAGTTTGTGGTGGTTCATGAATGGATCCATTTCCAGACAGACTCTCTCCACTCATTCTAAGTATTTACCAAACTTTAAAGCAACAGGAGGACAGAACTTGAAGGACATGCAGAGGAGCATCTAAGGAAAGTCCCCTGTGACTTTGATGTCTTTAGCCTGCACAGGATCTGTTTTATACACTCTTGAACCTGCACTTGTCATTTCCTATAAAGCACTTTCCCGGGGGCACCTTCCTAGAGGGGGGAGGACTGTATCTCAGACCCCATAAATCCACTCCTCACCAAACTTGGAGGGCATGTACTGGATAGTCAGTTGAAGATCTCTTGTGAGTTTGGTGTCTCTAGCTTGCTGGGGAGCATTCTACTATCTCACAGACCTCACAAACTGAACCAGTTCATTTGGCAGGTAAAAGTTTGTGATGGTTCATGAACCAGGCACACCAAAAACCATGAACTGACCCACATTTTTTTGGTTCATGCTCATCCCTGTACATAATTCCTGTAAAACGGGCCTGCAAAACGGCACTCTTCTGCCAGGCATTTACATGAATGGTAACGTCTGCAGCAATGGGACTGGCCCATAAGAACACCATCAATGGCCTACTTCACTATGCTATGGCAATCCTGAGACCTCTGAGTATAGCTAACCACCAGAATTTAAATCGCTACCTGAAATTATGATAGTAGCACATGCAAATGTTTTAAATTGTTTTTATGTTTTTATTGTTGTTTATTGTATCGGTCACACTAATGTGTTTGTGTCGACCTTTGGTTTGTGAGCCACCCTGAGCCTGCCTTTGGTGGGGAGGGTGGGATATAAATTAAATAATAAATAAATAAATAATTTAACTCCTGTAATTCTCTATGAACACCTGTTTCTTCATTCATTTATTATTTCTGTTACCACTCTTCTTTTGCATAAATTTATGTAAATTTACATAAACACCTAATACCACCCCATTATCTACAAAAATTACAAACCTACATAATTTCCAAAATGTATATATCCATGTCACTACAAAATGCACATCGTATCTAGCAAACTTCTATTTCATTACAATCTGCCCCACAATAAATCATATATTTCCCAATATTAATATTCTATACACTATTAGACCTTCAAATATTTAATCTTATACCAAAAAATAAAAAACCCTTTTAACTTGTCTAGCTATTTGTTTTTACTGGGGAATATAAAACTTTTTCCAGTATCATATTATTGCCACCTTTCAAGTCTCAGGGCAGTTTCTACTCTATATTAATACTTGCACACTTGAAATCAACACACTTGGTGCCAAACACACAGAGAAAGCAATAGGGTGGAGATTTGAGGGGTAAAGGCTGGGGTTTGGGGAGAGGAAGGACCTCAGGCTAGTATAATGCCATAGATGCATGCACCCTTTACATCAGCCATTTTCTCCATGGGAACTGCTCTCTGTCATCTGGAGAACACCTGGAAATCCATGAGATCTCCAGGCCCTAAATTGAGATTGATGAAAGAGAAATCACTGCCCCAATGAACTTTCAGTCTAGAAAGAAAGGGCAAAGTGAGGAAGACAGGGGGCTTTTAGCAAATGAAAATATACATATGTTGGTTTGGATCTCACAGGCTTTTAAAAAATCAATCTCACCCAATTCTTCTCCTTACTACATCCCCATTTTATATTGCATTTGTTGATGCAGGTCCTTGGTCCCATCCCAAGCATATAGTTTCTCCCTTATTCATGAGCAGAAAGGCTGACCAACCCACTCTTTTCAAACCCATAAATGGTAATTAAAGGTAAGGGTAAAGGTAGTCCCCTGTGCAAGCACCTGGTCTTTACTGACCCATGGGACAACATCACATCAGGATGTTTTCATGGCAGACTTTTTAGCTGTGGGCAAATCTGTCTGAATTATTTTGAGCTCATTTCTAGCCAGTCTTATTTCCTTGGGCAACCAAACTGTGAAGGCATAATAATTGTCCAATTAATAAAAGAAAACACTAAAATACACAAATTACAAATGTAAAAGAATTCTGATTTTAAAACACATTAGGATGAAGGCACACAGGATTAGCAAACTCCCAGGGAAAACTGCTGTAACCATTCACCTTCCATCACATGCTTTCTGGCAAGCTATTCCAAATAGAGTTGCCAAGTCTAACTCAGAAAATATCTGGGGACTTTGGGGGTGTAACCAGGAGACTTTCACATTCCCTAAAACAAATAAATAAAAAATACAGCAGTGCAGTTCCCCTGAATACAGTCTTCATTTCCTCATCCTAAACAGCTGCAAGTCCCTTGTACTCTCTCTCTCTCTCTCACTCTCTCTCTCTCACACACACACACACAGAGTGCAGCCAAAATAAAGTTTGCAATCCCACACTTGTGTAGTCTCACTGGGGCAATTACTTCACGAGTTGCTGAACTTCCAAGTTCTTCAGAGTAACACAGGAAAACCAAAGGTTCTAATTTACCCTTTACTATGCAAACAACTTCTGAAAAGATTGTAAAACAAACAGAGGATCTGGGCTGCTTCCACAACTACTGGGAGCAGCCATGTTGTTCTGCAGGCTAACCCCGCCCCCATTCAGCCCGGCCTCTACAAATTTAAAGGCACAGACACACTGTCTAAAAAACAAGCCTTGCCAAGAGTCTTCTTAAGTCTTCCCAAGGGGAAAGCCTGCAAAACCAGGAGATCCCCTGCTGGGACCTGTAAGCCTGATTGAGCTTTTTTGCCAGCAATAGAATTGTTGTGGAGACCTTCGGGTATTGAAAATGAAATAGAACTGAGTCCAGATTAATTTCTGAGTTTTATAGTAAATCTAAAGCCTGAAGAAATTGGTGAATGAAACAGGAATTACAAGTTAACAATTCTGTCATGATCTACTCTGTATGGGATTTCAAGATATACCAGTCCTACTGTGAAACTGATCTATGTATTTGTGTGTGGAACATTTTAAAGAGAAACTTGTTTGATTAAATTTTCGATACATAGAATGGAGATCACAGCCTAGTAATTTTGATCATATATACCTTCAGAGGTGTTTGGTTGCTCATTGTTCATGTGATTTCTCTTTTTGTATTTCAGGACCTGGGGATTGGCAAACCTAATTCTAAAGGATTAGGCTCACTGTGGAAAAGGCCTGCGCTCTTGCTGTAGCTGTGGCCTAATATGAAAAAAATCCTAAGGGAGGGCACCTTAAGGGAGAAGCTGTCTGAAGAATGTAACTGGCTCATGGGGAGTATATTGAGAGATGTCATCACTGTTGTAGGAGATCAGCAGGGCAGCAGGTAGGGATGCCAGTCCCCAGGTGGGGACAAGGGATCTCCTGATTTTTCAGGCTCCTTCCAGACAGGGGAAGCCTTCCGCCAACAGTTGTCCATGGCCCCTACTTAGAAAAAGCAAGCACTGTGCACACCTGCTCTGCAAGTGGCGATGACATACAGATCTACCCTGCAAACAGAGTGACATAATTGTGTTGGGGGACACAGCACTGTGTGTACACACCGCTTTTCCACAACCATTTAAAGGGAACCTTTCCTTTAAATGGACAGGGGGAAATGGGGTGTGTGCATGGTGCTGCATTTTCCAATTAAATGATGTCACTCTATGTGCTGTCATTGCATCAGGGATGGCCCCACCCCCTCCTGGAATGCTTCCCAAGTCCCCCCACCTGGGAGAAGATGACACCTGGCTACTCTAGCAGCAGAGGGAAAATGGGCAATGGAGGAGACACTAGCACTTTCACACATGCTGAATAGTGCAGTTCCAATTCACTTACAATGCACTTTACAGACTAAATTGTTCTGTGTGAAATGGCAAAATCCACATCTCTAAAGCTCATTCAAAGTAAATTGAAAGTGCATTATTTAGGGTGTCTGAAAGTGTGCCTATGGTGCAACATCAATTCTGGCATACAATGCACTGGCATAATGCTCTAGTATCTGCCCAAACAGACATCCCAGACCATACTTACTACTGCATTTTGTACAAACCGGAGCTTTTAAGATGTCTTCAAAGGCAGGCCCATAACAGAGTGCATCACAATAGTCCAGTCTGGTTAGATGTCACAAACAATGGTAGGCAAGACAGTGTACAAAGGATAACTATGTGACTCGCTGCCAAACATCAAACACCAGCCCGTGGAAGGTTTAAAATCATCTTCTCCTTTCCTCTGAAACATCTGGTACAGGATATTGGAAAATACAGGCCAGTGGTCTGATCCTGGCCTGTAGAACCCATCACAGTGGAAAGGAGTTTCCACATCTCTTTCCTCTACAGTGAGGCAGCTGAGAATAAGAAACAGTCATGGTGCTTAGGAACACCGATCCCTTTTCCACGGCTTAGCACTGTTAGGCATTTGTTAAAATCTTCTACCCAGGCATGACCATCTCCAGCCCCTGCCACCATGCTTTATCATAGTAACCTGGGGTTCAGCTGGACTGAGGGCTTAACATTTCAGTGGTTTTAGAAGCAGCCCTGCTCAGTTGCACACCACTTTTGAAATTCGCCACATAAGTACAGCTTCAAGCCTTTTTTTCTCCCCTTGGAACAAGAATCCAAACATCTAAAATTACAGCTCTTTTTTCCATGAAACCTTCCCACACATCTCTTCACACAGAAAAATGTTGCCACCACTAGATTTGATGCCAGCAAAAAACCCCCAAAACTCATTGCTTTTAGAAGAGGATGCATTCTTCCCCTTCTAGATACAGCAGTTAAAAATCCAAAAGGCAAGATCCCAAAGTTCCCCCCTCTCCAAATTCTAATGACAGCCAAAAGGAATCACAACAGAAAGGCTGATCCAGAAGCCTGGATTTCTGGCACCATTAAATGTTTCGTTAGCAGGGGACTATGACCTAACAGGCATTACTGAAACTTGGTGGGAGGACACTTATAATTGGAATATTAGGGGTACAACTTATGTAAAAGAGACAGACAAATAAGGAAGGGCAGAGGTGTAGCATTATATGTAAAGGAGATATATACTTCTGAGGAAATATGTCAATCTGAGCTTGGCAGTTCAGTTGAGAGTCTCTGGGAAAAAATAAAAGGAGTAAATAACAGTGATGTTATGGTGGGGGTCTGCTATAGACCACCAAGCCAGGCAGAGGACTTAGATGAGATACTCCAACAACAAACTGTAGAGTTCTCAAAGAGAAGGGACACAGTGGTCATGAGAGATTTCAATTACCCGGACATCTGTTGGAAGTCCAACTCTGTTAAACAGGAAATGTCAAATAAATTCCTGAGTTCTCTTGCTGTCAACTTCATTTTCCAGAAAGTGGAGAAGAAACAAGGGAATCTGTTATCTTGGACTTGATTCTCACCAGCAGGGAAGAACTGATAAAGTAGAAGTGGGCACCATGGGTAGTAACCAGGGCTTCTTTTTTGAGTAGGAACACAGCAAAACACAGTTCTGACTAGCTTGGCCAGGGCTCTGGCTCAAAAAAAGGTCTCCAGCAGAGGGAAGGCACTAGGCAGCCATGCACTCCTAGATCACATGCTCTGTCCGCTCTGCTGCCTTCAGCCACCAACAGGCTTGCGAAGAGAGTGAGAGATGCAGTTCTGCCCACAAGCATCCCCTCCCAGGGGATGCTGGGTCTGCCGCTGCCCGCTCTGACACACATGGCTCTCTCTCTCTGGCCATGTTTGGCATGTGTGAAACAAGGTTTTTCATTCGGCTGTGTGAGAACACACATCCATGAAATGCAGCTGATGGCACTGTTCTGTTCTGTGTCAATATGTGGAAAGTAACCTACTGAACATGGGGTGTGGTCTAATATGAAAATGAGTTCCTGCTGGGCTTTTTCTAACAAAAAAAAGCCTTGGTAGTCACCATGTGATTTTGGAGGAAGGGAAAAACTGTACATAGATTGGACTTCAGGAAAGCATATTTTGACAAACGTAGTTATGTTGGGTAAAAACCCAAGGTCAGAAATACTTAAGGAGTTCAAGAGGGGTGGGGGTTTCTTAAAAGTGAAATACTGAAGGCCCAATCACAAATTATTCTGATGAGAAGGTAAAATGAGAGGAGCCTAAAGAAGTCAAGGTGGCTTGATATACAGCCCTCTAAAGACTTGAGATATAAAAAAGACAAGGGAAAGGAAAGGGAAGGAGGATCTTATAACCAAGGATGAATATAAACAAATAGCAAATGCTTGTAGAGAAAGAGTTAGGAAAGCTAAACCTCAGTATGAGCTAGTGAGAGATGCTAAAAACAACAAAACAGGTTTCTTTTTTATGTACAAAATAAGAAAAAGAGCAAGCATAAGGTAAGTCTGTTGCAAAGCAAGGAAAGTGAAATTGTAACAGGTTATGAAGAAATGGCAGAACTGCTCAATTTCTACTTTTCCTCAGACTTCTCTTGTGAGGGAAACAGTACTCAACATGGCAAAAACAGAACCTATGTTGATGGAACAGAGCTGCAGCCTAGGATCCTGGTTTGGTTTGCACCTGGTCACCAGAAATCTGTCAGGGGAGCAACCCAAAAGGAGCCTTCCTGGCTCTTGTTGAGACTTAAATCTCTCTCAGAGATCCCACTTAGGAAATGTAAAATTTTCCATTTATATTCAAGCAGCTCAGAACACTTTCAGACCCAGAACAGAATTATCTGCAAAACTTGGTCTGAGATGGAACGGGCTCTGGAATGGGTTTTAGATATCTGTATCAGAAAGCCTCGATGCTACACAAACTTGTATAGGTCTCCTGCTTTCTTCAAAGAAACCTGGGCACTATTAGTTTGGTGAGAGTGCTGAGAGTTCTATGTTAGAAACCATGAAGCAAGCCCTCCCAGAAGCCAAAGCTATTAAGCTACTTTACTCCTGTGGTACCAACATGCCCTTTCTCTGGCATGAGGTGGGACCGTGGAATCCAACACTGCTGCACATCCAGTGACTGGCTGAAGAAAAGTCCGCTTCTGAGCATTAAGAGAGACTGCCTCCTGCAACCAGCATGATCTTGCAGAACTAGTTGCAGCCCAAATGTGGAAGATGCTCCATTTCTGCCAAATGAGGAGCTGGCGCTGAATTCTGCCTGAGAGCCAAGTCTCCTCCCCATGGAAGTTCTGCCTGGTAGTCCCAGATGTGTGTGTGTGTGGTGGCTATTTTGGGAAACTCATTGGTGAGAAAATGTCTCTTCATGTTCTGCAGACATTTCTTCAGGCAGCTGTTGGACATCCAGCAACATTTAGCTCAGGCAAGAGAAAAGGGTGTTTTAAAGAAATAATTTATGCAGACATTTAAACCACAGGAAGACAGTGGCTTAATAGCCACAGTCAGTGTTCCCTCGAAGCTGAGTGAATGTGAGCTAGTTCACAGCTTTTTAGCCTCCAGCTCACACATTTTTGTGTTAGCTCAGGAGGGATGGCCCCAGAGCAAGCTAATTTATGCAGTAGCCAAATTGCTTGCTCAGAACTTTAATGCCAGAATTTTTGCTCACAAGACTCCACAGCTTAGGTCACAGCCTCTTTCAGAAGGGAAAAACAATTGTACAAATTCAAAGAGAAGCAAAGTTACCAACCTTAAGATAGGGCCTGGATTTCTCTCAGAACTACAGTTGATCTCCAGACTACTGATATCAGTTCCTCTGGAGGAAATGGCAGCTTTGGAGGGTGAACTATACCACAGACTCTAGGAGAAATTGAAGCCTAGAGTGACATCCCCACTGAGCAACTCCCCCTCCTGAAACTTCGCCATTCTCAGACACTGCTCCCAAATCTCCAGGAATTGCCCAAGCTGGAGTTGGCAAACCTATTGCCTAAGCTTGCATGATGTCACCAAGAAACCCCTACACAACCATACAGCAGTTGTGCAGTTTTCCTGAAAGTTCCTTCTTTGCAGATTAATGAGGAAGCAAATGAGGAATTTATGAGCATCCATGTCTTTGAAAAATTAAATAAGCAGACGTTTTGTCTAAAGCACTGATTGAGATCAAAACTGATGGCTGAGGCAGAGAGATTTTCTGGTGTGCACAGCTGATCACAGGCCAACCAGCTCTCTTGAAATTCAGGGTCTGAACCTGAGGGGGCAGAGTCTAGATCCTCAGGAAGGGCACCTGTCAAGCCTGGACACGTGAGGTGATTTTCAAAAGATCTCACACCTGTAGCTGACCTCCATTGCGGAATTATTACTCCCTTCTCAAGTGATTTATTAGCCCTCTCTCAACTGAATTATGCATTTTTGTATTTATTTGGAGATGTCCGGATGATAGGATATTGAGTATATTTTACGACTGGATGAGGAAAAGATTTTAAAGCTTTTTTTTTTTTGCTGTATGGCTCTTTAAAAAAATTACATACACTAAAAGCAGAGAAAATGCAGCAACATGACAACCAAATGAATAAAAGGACATGAATCAAAGAGAAATTCAATACAAGCATTCATAGTGCAGAGAATAGAGGCTGCTCTATTCATTTCCACCTCACAGTTAACAAAAGTAGCCTTCAAACAGGACTATGCAAGTGATGTCAAGAAAACTTCTTAATTTGAAATGTGACACTTTTGATTACTGCAATACAGAAAAGAAGAAGAAGGCTGCAGATTTATACCTCGCCCTTCTATCTGAATCAGAGACTCAGAGTGGCTTACAATCGCCTATATCTTCTCCCTCCACAACAGACACCCTGTGAGGTGGGTGGGGCTGAGAGGGCTCTCACTGCAGCTGCCCTTTCAAGGGCAAGTCCCGCAATAGCTATGGCTAACCCAAGGCCGTTCCAGCAGCTGTAAGTGGAGGAGCAAGGAATCAAACCTGGTTCTCCCAGATAAGAGTCCGCACACTTAACCACTACACAAGATTTAATGCAATTCTGGCATATTTCTTATAGACAATTCATGGCTATAGCCAAGTCCTATGCTATAGTCATTATAGTCACATCTGCTCCCACCCCTCAGACCATCACTTTATGGATCTACAGTGGGTGTTTTTGCAACTATGATATCCTGATATGGTAAGAACAATGACTGAAAAGGCCAGAATGATACCCAGGGACAGCTTGTTATAAGACATGTCCAACAAAAATTACCACAGAATACCATTGGTTGTCCCAAACAGCTCACAACTAAAGCCAGTTCAACATATTATTAACAACCTATAATCCATGCTGAATAGTGACACTTCACCCTTCTTAAGTTGAGGCTGGCTCACCCCCTCCCATCCAGTGGAATTCCGTGGGCTCTGATCATTTTATTTGGGGCTTGCTCTCAGGAAACTGTTAGGATTGCAGTCAAGGTAACCCATGTATGAATTTCATTCAAAACAAGGTATCATTTTCAATGTTTAAAAATCCAGCCTGAAGCTTAAAAATGAATTTGGGTCAATATTCCACCAAATTCGGTCTCACCTGACTTAGTATTAAGATAATTTATTAATTGCATTTGAAACCACACCAGCTGGACTGCTCATTCATTATTCCAGTACCGGTTGGACATGGAAAACCCACAAGCAGCTTTGTTAAATATAGTTTGGTCTTGTTCACAGATCCCAACTTTCTAAAATCAGACTTGATTTCTGATGTAATTGGCTATCATATTCCACAAAACCCTTTGGTTACCTTGGTGGACTTTTTAGATACTGATTAGGAATTAGTAGCAAGCTGTGACTTCTAGATAATACATTGCTGCTTGTTGGAAAAAGGAAAATGTTTCCTCAAGCTTTGACAGAATATAGCTTACCTCTATAGCATGAGGTGACAGCAATATGTCAATTACTAACTTTAAACTATAGGAATTACTAAATGTAATTGACATATTGCTAGAGTTTAGCATTGGTACAGGACAAGTCACTGTAATTCAATGTTATAGCACAGAAAAACCTTCCAGAACACAAGGAAAATGGCATCTGCATGGGGCTGGAGCAAGCAAAGTGTGGGGGGAACCACCATGTGGAACTTTAAGAGATATTGAGAGCAATCCCTTGCAGGTCTACTCTGAAGTCTATTATGCTCTATGCAATAGAACTTACTCCTAGAAAAGTGTCCTTAGAATTGTGCTGCTTGGATTCCAATCTGATAGCCCCCTGTGCAAGCACCAGTTGCTTCTAACTGGTGGTGATGTTGTATTATGACGCTTTCAAGACAGACTTTTTACGGGGTGGTTTGCCATTGCCTTCCCCGGTCATCTACACTTTCCCTGCAGCAAGCTGGGTACTCATTTTACCAACCTCGGAAGGATGGAAGGCTGAGTCAACCTGAACCGGCTGCCTGAACCCAGCTTCTGCCAGGATAGAACTCAGGTCACGAGCAGAGTTTGGACTGCAGTACTGCAGCTTTATCACTCTGTGCCATGGGGCTTTTTAAATAATGTTTTTTAGAATGCCCAACTAAAGTTGCCTCCAAAAGGCAACAAGATCAGTTTGTGTTTCCTGAGGCTCCAAGACTGGCATTAAGTTGAGACAGGCAACCAACAAAGTAGGGAATTCTCAGTCTACATGCCCTGCCTGATCTGGATTAAGGGAGACCACCAATAGTTCTTGACCACAGTGTGAAACCCAAAGAGGCTGTTAGCCATGGAGTTAGCTGGAGGGCTTTTCTACCCTGTTGGAAGAGCCACCATCATGCAGAAAGGTTGACTTTGCATCTCCCGTAGTATACAAGGCTCACAAAACCAAGTGGCTACATGGTGGAATCAATGCTGCTGCACCCAGTAAAATGCAAGTAAGCACCAGGGAAAGAGAAAGCAGACATTTCAGGGCCTGTGGTATTTTGTGAGAATCTCATTGTGATCATGTAGCTAGTTAACATCTGGCCCACTGACTTGCTATGCTGGGAAGAGATATTTTAAAACCACATTCACCTGTGGAGGCACGTTTTCGGGGCTTGCCCAACCAATAACACATCCAGCAACACAGATGTAAAACACCCTCTGTTTTCTTTTGCAATGAATATGCCTCTGAATTCTGACCTGTTGAGTTACAAAGCTAGGCAAATCCATGGAAGGTGTATAATGCTATTTGTGTATTTAGACTGCAGTTTCCACCAAATTGAAACCTGACAGGAATGTTTGAGCAAAAAACAATCCCAAGAATTTTAAGAAGAATGTAAAAGTTGTTAGACAAGGACATTTCACATTGTTTTGCCAAGTCAGCTGGTCACAGCTCCTTGACAAGTGTACATGGGTGATACACACACTTGCTGCAACATGTGTTTCTTTCATTCACACTTCTAAGTGCATGTTTGCAATATGGGTATGCACCTAAATATGTAATGGGTCAATGGGCCCAAAGATAAAAATACAGATGTTGAAACAAACCATTGCAAATATATATATATACACACACACACACACACACACACACACCAAAATTATGTATGTGTTCACATTTTATGAGAATAATACAAATCACATAACTTCAAACACAATTATTTGCATTAGGACAGTAACATGTATTATAGTGAGCTGCTCTGCTATTACAAACCCCTGATCGAGACTCAAGTTGTTTATGAATGATTTACTACCAGGTTCCCCATGAACATATGAGGGGGTACTACCAGTGAAAGGCTTCCCTGACCTTTTCAGCCTCAGTCTTCTGCCAAGACAGATGACCCCCCCCCCAAACACCAGGACATGGGCCCAAAAGCTACAGGATATCTCACTCACATGAAAAGTACAAGACCTCTTGACTGAAGACTTCCCTGGATGCAAGCAGAAAGAGCTGACCGAGACCAGCAGATAACTGTTCTGGCTTCAGCTCCTAGGAACAATAAGCAGCTAAAGAAGAGAAAAGATAAGCAGATAGAAACAACAGATGGAGGGAGAAAAGTGACTAAGGCTCTACAATCCCTCTGGTTTTCTTTGCCATTCTGAATGGAAATTCAGGGACCCCTACAACGAACAAGGGAAGTAAGTGCCTGACCTTAGAAAGGGCAGGAGAGAGATGGCTTGGATGTTGCAAGAACCATTTGTGGGTGTCAGCATCTGAGCTTTTAGGCACACTGCATATCCTCTCCTCCATGAAGTACCATGAAGTTTATGAAGTTCCCTTTGAACTACTGATGGCACCTCTTTAATCAAAAGAACAAACATTCCTTTTGCATCTAAATCATGATAGTCCATTCCATGAGGAATAAATACAGGAGGTAAAAAAGAGCATCCAGCTACAGTGTTGAGGGTGCTGGTAGCAACTGTCCTGAGTATAAGACCAGAGGTGTTATAAGGTTACACTTATAAGGTCTGCACTGGAAGATGTGCCAGATTTCAAGGTCCTTTCGGGCACCAGCATTTTTCATGATCTCTTTATCTAACAATGGCAAGGCAAGTAAAGTGGGAATTCTCTTCCACTGCCTTGGGGTTTTTTTAAGTGCTGCATGCAAAGTGCTATTAGGGGATGTAATCCTTTGCTGGTCTTGGACACCTAGGAAATCGCCAGTCTCTATACTCTTTGGAGCCAGCCCTGCCTGTATGCAACTTCCATGCCTTTCTCTCCCTCCCGTTCTCCCTTTGTTCTATTTCCAAGTCATCCCAGCACATCAAGCATTGCAAAACATGACTGCTGGAAACAGAGTTCATTATCCAGAGTCAGCAAATGCTTTGTTCATTGGCAGGATATATTCTGAATGGAGAATTTGGTTTCCCTGGTTCAGATTGTAGATTTACACATGCTTGACTGTGTAAAGCTTGGTAAATCATCTGCACAGTTAATAACTGAGGTGGCCTTCTTCATCTCCTGAAGAAAAGCCATGAAACTGGACACTCAAAATTCAAGCAGCCAATGCAAGGAGTTAGAGGAGACAACTGAACTAAGGAACAGGAAGGTTAACATGCTTTTCCTACCAGACTGCTTGTTTTCTCCTGGAGCTAATGGAACTTCAGCATCTTAACCTTTGTTAGCTGCCCTGAGTCTGCTTGCAGAGAGGGTGGGATAGAAAACTAAAGTAATAAACAATAAATAGATAAATGATAAACCTGTAATCAACTTCAGCTGGAGGCAGCCTCTAGAAATACCCTGGTCATCCAACTAGTTTTGTCAAAAGGACCACCTTAAGATTGGGGTAGTGGGCCAAGTCCTCAACCCCTATCCCACAAAGTAGCCTACTAATGAGAGCAGCTGCAGTTAGAATGCCAGGCTAGAATCTCAAAAATCTCAGCCACAAAACTCAGACATGTAGTGCAATGTTGCATCCTCTCTTTCCCCGCTCCAAAACTCGTGGGGATTCCAGGAGGCAGCCTATCCTCCTTGCTTGGGGCCGGTCACTCTGCTTCAACCTAACCTACCTCACAATGTTGTTATGAAGATCAGTGGAGGAAGGGAACCCTGAGTTCTTCCTGAGTTTCTACAAGAAAATGCAAGCTAGCTGCCATGAGCTGGGGCTGGGTCAGGCAAAGTCCAGGGGCAGTCCAAGGTCTGTAGCTGGTGAGCAAAGAGGGTCCAAGGCGCCAAAACCAAATCACAGTCCAGGTATCGCAGGTCAGGGGTTCAGAAGCCGAAGTCAGGGGGTCCAGTAGCCAAAGTCAAAAGCCGCAGTGGATGCTAGAACATCAGGTAAGTGACTAGTTGCTTCCACAAAGCCTCCTCCCAAAGCCCACAGCTATATAGCCCTCTGCTGTCTGTTGCCCATTTGGGCTAATTGCTGGCTCAGAGGGCAGCCAGGATCCTGCTGAGACTCAAGCATCCTCACTCCTAGAAGGGCCAGGATCCTTTTAGAACTCAGGGCTCAGGGAGCGTCTTGCTCATGAGCGTGCTGCCCTCCTCCGATCCCTGAGGTCCTGACGAAGGCGGTCACGCACACGAGCCACCCAAGAGGGTGAGGCAGGGGGGCTTGGATCTTCTCCAGCAGGAGGCAGGGGCACTGGTGCAGGTGGCAGGGGCACACTTTCTTCTGCAGGCTCAGCTTCTTCTGCAGGGTCCCCAGCACCCATGACACTAGCCTTGACCTGAATAGCCCAGGCAAGCCCAATCTCCTCAGATCTCAGAAGCTAAGTAGGGCTGGCCCTGGCAAGCACTTCAAAGGAATACCAGGGCTG
Source organism: Heteronotia binoei (assembly GCF_032191835.1). Taxonomy (NCBI): domain Eukaryota; kingdom Metazoa; phylum Chordata; class Lepidosauria; order Squamata; family Gekkonidae; genus Heteronotia; species Heteronotia binoei. The sequence continues at coordinate 47,862,216 of NC_083234.1, read as the reverse complement.
GGACACAATAGCAAGCCACCCCTCTGAATGTCCCAGCCTCACTAGGGGTCGCCAGAAGTCAACCATGAGTTTGAGGCATGAACATACGCACACACCCAATACCACCAAAAAAAGAAAGAAAAAAAATGCAGACTAGAAATGTGATTGATACATAGATTAGCACTGGAGTTATTTCATTCGCCTTTCAACCCTGGACTAGAAGCCAAGTATGGCCTGGAGTGGGAGATGTCTTATACTGACCCCTGTAACAACATAATTTGGAGAGTGAACGTGATGAAGTGGTTAAAGTCAGGGCTTTTTTTCAGGGGGAACATGTGGAAGTTCCAGAACTTCTATGTGGAAACAAAATTCTCAAAAAATGAAGGACACCCATGTGTTTTTCCTTCATTTCCCTCTAGAGAGTTCCGGCATCTTTTTTTTCCAGAAAAAAAGCCCTGGTAAAGTGTTGGACTAGGATCAGGGATGGCCAAGTTCAAACCCCCACTCTGCCATGGAAGGTCCCTCAGCAATCTCTTTCTCAGCCTACTTCACCTCAGAGAGTCATTGTGAGGGTAAACTAGAAGAGAGGAGAACAACTCTGGAAGCCACATTGGGGCTCCATTGGGAAGAAAAAACGAGTTACAACTGTACACCATCAAGTTGTAACAGACTCACACAGTGACCATAGGATCATGGGGTTTTCAAGGCAAGAGGTGAGTGGAGATGGTTTGCCATTGCCTTTCTCTGCATAGCAAGCTCTGGCAAGACCAGTCTAGGCGGAACTATCAGGCTGCAAAAGTGGGGAATAAATATGTAAAATAAATAGAACAATGAAATCTGGGGGCTGTGGCAAAATTCATCAGAGGAACGTTATGATGAATAATTTTAAGGCCGTTTTAATATCATGTAACTTTAATAAAACATTTTACCTGTGCAAAATGGTATAGCTAAGCAAAGGAGAAGCAATGTGCACTGGCAGACAAAATGCTGTATTTGAATAAAACAGCAGGGGGCTGCCATCAGGGTCAGACTGTGGGGCACAAGTCCAGGATCCAGCAGAGACCACACCCACCCACCAGGCTGTATCTTCAAATCTGAAGGCTATATTAGCATCTAAGAGAGATCCATCAAGTTCGAAATTACCTAGCTGCACCACTGTCACAAAGACCTGGGTTCAAACCCAACTGGGTTCAAATCTACCTATGATACCACGCTCTAGTTTCTGGGTGACCTTGGACCACATACTTTGGATTGATCTACCCTACAAATAAGATAAAATAGCCTCCTTGACTTTCTTGGAGGAAAAGTGGGATTCATATGCAATTGACATTTTTTTAACTGCTTGGACCAATGACCCACACCATTATCTTTCCCTGCCCATGGGGATTTGCGGCTTATGTTTCCCAAATGATAGTCCTCCACTGGCTGGCAAATTACTCTGGAAACTGAGAAGCCTTCAGGGACAGCTCCTGGAAGCAAAGCGGGTCAAAACCTCAAGCGCCCAAGCCTTTGTAGTGTTCCTAAAGTAGCATTTTTGGCACCCGGCCTCCATCAAGACTTGTTTTTATTCTGTTTCCTGATGTGTCTATTTTCTATTAGCTTTATAGACCATCCCACTGCTTCATTCCTGGGCACCAAGTGATCCAAATACACTAGGAAGCCACTTATGCAAAAGAATGGCTTTGCGTCAAGTGTGGGGTAAATAACATGAGTAAGCACTTTAGATCATCTCTGGATACTATTAGAGGTGGAGAGGGGGAAATGTGCATTTCATTAACTGGGACCAAGTGATTCAGACGTGAGAACAGAGAAAGACCTGAAAGCAAAGCAAAACAAAACAAAACGCACGACACTGCCTTTCCCAACTCACTGGGCCAAACTTCTTTCGAGCTGAGCTGCCTGGACTCTCTAGGGCAGTCTTGCATTAACAAAGGCATTAAAAGTATGGATGCGGGGATGGGGTTGAAACAGAGATGGGGCTCCCATTTCTTGGGAATCTGGATGTTGGTCTAAAGAGGAACGCTGCAGAGAAGATTCTATAGCCATCCTCCTTTGGAGAAGTTTTTAGCAATACTCAGCCAAAGCGCGCTAACAAAGCTCTCCCTTTCCCCCCCACGAAATGTCTAAGGCCAAGGGTCGAACAGAGCACAGCATTTAAAGGGCTGGAAAAGAGAAGAGCCCGGGTGGGGGGGTGGGGGGGGAGAATTGCAAAGAAGGGACCGACCGAGACAAAAGTCTGGGCGAGGAGGGAGAGAGGAGCCGCCGGCCTCCCTTTCAGCTCCAAAATCTGCAAGACTCATCAGCCATCCTGGTCCCCCAGAGACTGCCCGCTCCGCTCTCCACCCCCCGCCCCGCACTCACTTGTCCAAGATGAAGTAGAGGTCGAAGCCTCCATAGCAGGCAGAGCCGCCGTTCTCCCGGCTCCTGCCGCCCTGCCCATCACAAGCGACCAGAGCCGTGGCAGCCAAGAAGACCCAGCGCAGAGCCCAGCGCGGAGCTTTCGCCGGGGCCATGGTGAGATCCCAGCCCGAGCGTTGTCGACTTTCTCCCCAGGCTCCCTTTATCTGAACGCCGTCTTCTGCAAAGCCAAGCAAGGGCTTCGCATCGGCCCCTCGCGGAAAGTTGTCCTCCCCAAGTTGCAAGACTTCGCTTGGTTTCGGATTTCAAGATGCACAAGTAGGGCTGCCTGCCGCTCTCTCCGTCCCTCGCTCTTTTTTTCCTATTTCAGAGCCTTCTCGCTCTTTTGCTCACAGCCCCGAGAAGGAAACATCCCTTCTGTCTGCAATGCAATAAGCAGTTTCCGGACGATTTTTTGCTTTGTCCCAGATTTCAGAGAATGTGGGAAGGCTCATTCTCCCCCCCCCCCCCTTCCATCATTACTGTTGTTATTGCGGGTAGTGGGCTCCAGGCTTCTTTCTTACTAAGCGAGTCCCAAGGCTGCCATCTAATGGTTGAAGTATTTACGAAACCGTTTAGCGTAATTCATCCGTAAGAAACGCGAGGACCGTCTCGTTTAAAAAACAAAACAAAACTGCTGCCAGGAAATACATCCGGCAATAATTCCCATTACAGCTATGGATCCAGAGGAGTTAGCCGTGTTAGTCTGTTGCTGCAAAACAGTAAAGCGACCAGTAGCACCTTTAAGACCTAACAAATTTTATTGCAGCTTTCGAGAAACATAGCGCTCTTTGTCAGATGCATTATTATAGTTATGAAGGGTCTTTCCTATCTTTAAAGTATAATTTGCATAACTGCAGTGTCCTTTGCAAGGTCCAAGTTTTCCAGTAATAATGGTGGCAACAAATGAGGAAGAATAATTGGTGTATGTCCATTGCCAGAAATTGTATGGTGGAGGGCTTGACAGTATATTAATAGGGGAGCGTTCCCATTATTCTAAACCCTGAGCCTCGCAAGGCATCTGCCCAGCTTTCTTTTCTTCCACGGCCACCCTTAGATTTTATTTTGGATTAGAACTGACTCTGAGAAAGTGCTCTGGGAAAAACTCAAGAGTTTGCTCAAGTGAGCTTTGTGACTTTGTGTTGGTCCACTCTAAAGGATTTATTATGTCACCATCAGCGATGTCACTGTGATGTCACAGAATAGCACAGTGTTTCTCAAACTGCAGTCAGAGGAACTCTGATGGTACCTTTTTAGCTAAATAGGAAAGAGTGAGCGTTTAAACAAACATAAAATCACACAGAACTCAAGAGCGACACCACATGGCTGAAATTGTATTTGCTTTGATAAGAATATATTCGCAAATTTGGTGCTAGAGATGCCAGTTTCAATCAGGGCTGGCTTTTGAACTGCAGCGCAAGCTGTAACTCAGCAAGCTATGTTACTGTATTGGACAGTAAATAATCCTCAATTAACACAATTTTATCCAATCAACATGTGGGTTCAATGTATATATTAATGTAATTGCATGACCCTAAAAACTGTTCAACATATTTTGAAACAGTTATCTATTTATACTCTTGTATTTTGACTTTCCAGCACCTACTTTTATAAGACCTGTGGGACTTATCCAGGTTTCTCAGGGCCTGCAAGAGGAGGCTCTTCTTCCCGGCTTTTAACTGATCCAGTGGGCGTCCTCTGATTGCTTGCACCAGCACCTTATCACCATCTTGCAACATCATTTCCCCTGCCCTGCTTTTGCTTAAATTCCCATTTTTCAAGGGATCTTCAGTTTCTGACTCATCCTTTCTCAACTATTTGATAAAAATAGAATGCCAAGATCACTTGAAAGGTATTTTGTACAGAATAATAAGAGAAATCTTCTATGCTGTTGGAAAAAAAATTGAAGGCTGCACTACTCACTGCAAACCTGTCCCCATCAAAGAGTCAAGAAAATCTGGTCAGTATGTAGAAGTCTCATTTTGGAGAAAATTATCTTTCTCATTTTAAAAATTGCTTACAATGCAGCATATGTGAGCCCTCATAGATATTCATCACAGTCTTTTTATTTTGCAGGGCTTTTTTGTAGCAGGAACTCCTTTGCATATTAGGCCACACTCCCCTGATGTAGCCAATTCTCCAAGAGTTTACAGGCTCTTAGTACAGGGCCTACTGTAAGCTCCAGCAGGATTGGCTACATCAGAGGGTGTGGCCTAATATGCAAAGAAGTTCCTGCTACCAAAAAAGCCCTGTAAGGATATTATTATTGTATTCCACACAGGCATGTTTTGTTTCAGAAACAGATGAACCATTTTTCCAAAATGGTTCTAATGTTCCTGTCCTTGCTTTTGAAAATGCTTGTTAATTTGAGCAGATCCATAGGAATTTAATTTTTTTTATAATAGGAATATTTTGATTCTTCACAGCAGGTTATTCTGGATGTTGTGCTTCTTAGTAAATGTTAATTCTTTATAACAACTTCCCCCTTAATCAGGAAGTCAATTATAATCAGTAATTAATGTTATAATTGTAAATCCCCCCTTCAATTTTAATTTTCTTGCAGGAGAACTAATTATGTTCAACAATCTTTAATTTTTAATTTAATTTAATTTTTCAATTTATGTCCCACCCTATCCCACAAGCGGGCTCAGGGCGGCTTGCAGCAATAAAACAACATATTAACAACATATTAAGATTAAAATCCACATATCAAGATTAAAACAGCATCATAAAAATGGGTATTACCAAATCAGAGACAACATTGGCAGCAAGTCCATGCAACAGCATGTAGGCTGGTAACTTTCAACACAACATAAGCACCATGGTGATAAGGTGCTAGGGGAAGCAATGACTTTCAGAGGATGCCCACTGGATCAGTTAAAAGCCTGGCAGAAGAGCTCCATCTTGCAGGCCCTGTGAAACCTGGATAAGTCCCGCACAGCCCGGATATCTAGCAGGAGCTAATTCCACCAGGTAGGGGCCTGGACCAAAAAGGCCCTGGCCCTCATTGAAGCCAGTCTTGGCTATCTCTGTTACCTTCCAATTGCTCTCAGCATTTAGGAAACCCCCCTACCAATTTCCTAACAAAAGTCAAGAGAATTTGGTCTTTCAGGATCTGCTAGGCTGGATCTCTCATTGCTGGAGGCTGGGATTCTGCTTGGTAAACTATTTGAGATTGTATATGCTCAGCCTCCAAGCCCTCTTCAGGCACAGAAGAGGACACAGGTATGCAAGCAAGAGCAGCTGTTGCAATTTAGTCTCCAACATTTCACCTACCATTTACATACATGTCTCTGGGTACTATCCCTCCAACTCTTCACACATAAATTCCTCTGTATGTATGTGCTGGGTGCTAGTAAACTTACCATAAACTTCCTTCTTAAAACAAAAATCTTCTGGATATCCCCTCAGAAGATAGACACTTCTGTGAGTTGGCTGAAGCAGCTTGGGGATACAATCTGTCTGTCTCTATCTCTTTCTCTCTCTGGGGATCTGATCTGTGTGGCAAATCTGGTATCCTGTTAGACCTCCTCCTCTGTGCTTCCATCTGTGCCCTACCTGTATATTTTTAAACAGGGCTTTTTTGGTAGAAAAAGCCCAGCAGGAACTCATTTGCATATTAAGTCACACCTTCTGACATCACCATAGTTTCACACTGGTTTATTTGTAGAAAAAGCCCAGCAGGAACATATTAGGCCATACCCCCTGACACCAAGCCAACTGGAACTGCATTCCTGCTCAAAAAAGCCCTGCTTTTAAATAAAGGAAGTGGTATAAAAATGCAATACATCTTCAATGTTCCAAAGGTGGGACCAACTTGAGTAAGCTCATTCCCTGGAAATATTCATGCAGGCCATATGTAACAATATGTAAGATCAGAGCATGAAATGGTTACATCAAGATAACGCATCTGCATACAGATATGGGAAGCATGATCAGATCTACTGGCCCAAAGCTGTCCACTGTCTGCTGATTGTATAATCCACACACTCCATAAGAAAACTGAGAACAAGTCCAGTGAGTTGAATCCTATTCGCACAACATACATTGATTGTATATGTTATTTTAAAAGGTAAAGGTAGTCCCCTGTGCAAGCACCAGTCATTTCCGACTCTGGGGTGACGTTGCTTTCACAACGTTTTCACAGCAGACTTTTTACAGGGTGGTTTGCCATGGCCTTTCCCAGTCATCTGCACTTTTTCCCCAGCAAGCTGGGTACTCATTTTACCGATCTCAGAAGGATAGAAGGCTGAGTCAATCTTGAGCTGACTACTTGAACCCAGCTTCTGCCAGGATCGAACTCAGATTGTGAGCAGAGAGTTTGGACTGCAGTACTGCAGCTTTACCACTCAAAAGTTCTCTTTCTCAATGAAACATCAATGTTATCTTTTTTGATAACTTCTTATTATAATACTGCATTATAAAACCTGTGCTAGAAATTTCAAGGGAATCTGAAGCCGAAAGAAGAGAGATTTCACGTCTTCATGGAAGATGATTGGTGAATACACAATCAGGTTGTCACATCAGAATTCTCATGCATTTCTGCAACTCTTTTAGCATTCTATATTCTCTTGGGTTGTATGGTCCCTAACATTATGATAAATAAATTCTGTGGCTACAGTTATAGCGATGTCTTTCCTGGAACAACAATTATCTTGTGGTTTCTATGGTAACAGGCCTGTTCTTGACAAGAAAAGAAAAAAGAAATGCCTTGGGGAAAACAAAACAAACTCGTCTTTCATCTCTCAAGGTAGCATTTGGTCCTGCAAGTTTTCACTCAGGTAATATTTTGTATGGATTTTTTGTGATATAGTCATTTATATTTTAACCTGATGATTACTTCTATATTAAAAGCATTCATGTTGACTTAAACCAAGGGATTAGAACTACAGAACAATAACATCCCAAGTAAGAGCCAATAAAAATAATAAAATAATAAAAATAAAGACATTAAATAAAACTAATGTACACTCACTTTAACATATCCTGTACTGAACCAAGTAGGGTGTTATTGCAAACACACATTCTAGTGACGGTGGTCTAAAATTAAAACAACAGCTGAGAATTAACCATCATTGATGGCAAAGAAAACTCATGAAGACAGGAATCTGAGGACTGGAAGGTAGCAAATGTCACCCCCATCTTTAAAAAAGGTTCCAGAGGAGATCCGGGAAACTACAGGCCAGTCAGTCTGACTTCAATACCGGGAAAGTTGGTAGAAACCATTATCAAGGACAGAATGAGTAGGCACATTGATGAACACGGGTTATTGAGGAAGACTCAGCATGGGTTCTGCAAGGGAAGATCTTGCCTCACTAACCTGTTGCATTTCTTTGAGGGGGTGAACAAACATGTGGACAAAGGAGACCCGATAGATGTTGTTTACCTTGACTTCCAGAAAGCTTTTGATAAAGTTCCTCATCAAAGGCTCCTTAGAAAGCTTGAGAATCATGGAGTAAAAGGACAGGTCCTCTTGTGGATCAAAAACTGGCTGAGTAATAGGAAGCAGAGAGTGAGTATAAATGGGCAGTCTTCGCAGTGGAGGACGGTAAGCAGTGGGGTGCCGCAGGGCTCGGTACTGGGTCCCATGCTTTTTAACTTGTTCATAAATGATTTAGAGTTCGGAGTGAGCAGTGAAGTGGCCAAGTTTGCGGATGACACTAAATTGTTCAGGGTGGTGAGAACCAGAGAGGATTGTGAGGAACTCCAAAGGGATCTGTTGAGGCTGGGTGAGTGGGCGTCAACGTGGCAGATGCGGTTCAATGTGGCCAAGTGCAAAGTAATGCACATTGGGGCTAAGAATCCCAGCTACAAATACAAGTTGATGGGGTGTGAACTGGCAGAGACTGATCAAGAGAGAGATCTTGGGGTCATGATAGATAACTCACTGAAAGTGTCAAGACAGTGTGCGTTTGCAATAAAAAAGGCCAATGCCATGCTGGGAATTATTAGGAAGGGAATTGAAAACAAATCAGCCAGTATCATAATGCCCCTGTATAAATCGATGGTGCGGTCTCATTTGGAGTACTGTGTGCAGTTCTGGTCGCCGCACCTCAAAAAGGATATTATAGCTTTAGAGAAGGTGCAGAGAAGGGCAACTAGAATGATTAAAGGGCTGGAGCACTTTCCCTATGAAGAAAGGTTGAAACGCTTGGGACTCTTTAGCTTGGAGAAACGTCGACTGCGGGGTGACATGATAGAGGTTTACAAGATAATGCATGGAATGGAGAAAGTAGAGAAAGAAGTACTTTTCTCCCTTTCTCACAATACAAGAACTCGTGGGCATTCGATGAAATTGCTGAGCAGACAGGTTAAGACGGATAAAAGGAAGTACTTCTTCACCCAAAGGGTGATTAACATGTGGAATTCACTGCCACAGGAGGTGGTGGCGGCCACAAGTATAGCCACCTTCAAGAGGGGTTTAGATAAAAATATGGAGCACAGGTCCATCAGTGGCTATTAGCCACAGTGTATGGAGCACAGGTCCACCAGTGGCTATTAGCCACAGTGTATGTGTGTATATAACATTTTTTGCCACTGTGTGACACAGAGTGTTGGACTTGATGGGCCGTTGGCCTGATCCAACATGGCTTCTCTTATGTTCTTATGTTCTTATGTTCTTAATATTTTTGTCAGTTACCAAAAGCCTTATAAGGAAATAAACGGGAGGATTTGCTCTGGACCAAGAGTTTAACAGTGCAGATACCACAAGGGAGGAAATCCCCACTGAGAATTTATAGATTTTACTTCTGCAAACAGAATTGTGGAACAGGACACTGAAATATTACACTGGAAATACAGGGGTGCTCCTTGAAGATGAGAGAGAGCCAGTTTGGTGTAGTGGTTAATTGCATGGACTCTTATCTGAGAGAACCAGGTTTGATTCCCCACTCCTCCACTTGCACCTGGTGGAATGGCCTTGAGTTAGCCATAGCTATAGCAGAGGTTGTCCTTGAAAGGGCAGCTGCTGTGAGAGCCCTCTCTGCCCCACCCACCTTATAAGGTGTTTGTTGTGTGGGGAGAAGATAAAGGAGATTGTAAGCCACTCTGGGTCTCTGATTCAGAGAGAAGGGTGGGGTATAAATCTGCAATTCTTCTTCAAGCACGATAGCTTTAAAATACTAAAAATCCCCATCCCCTTCACTTTATCTTGGCATATGTGGACTTGGGAACAATGTGTTTGCTACCCCAAAGCAGGCTTGCCAGCCTCCAGGTGGGGCCTGGAGATCCCCCACATTTACAATTGATCTCCAGCTGGCAGAGATCAGCTCCCCGGGAGAAAATGGCTACTTTGAAGAGTGGACTCTATGGAATTGTACCCTTCTGAGACTCCTCCCCTCCCCAAACTTTGCCTTCTCCTGGACCCATCCCCAAGGTCTCCAGGTATTTTCTAACACAGACTTGGCAATCCTAGATCAAACTGTTTGGGTCTTAAGCAGTGCAATCTCACATTGGCCTGTAAACCAAGATCAGTACAAAGCCAGAGAGCTTTGTGCCAGTGGGATAATAGGTCTCTTTGGGCACTTTGAATTAGCAGAATGTTTTGCTTGGCTGCCACCAAGTTCCAAAGTCATGTCATTACAGGATGTCATAAATATGTGTACAATTGAAGATACGGATATAAGAACATGCTTTTTGAGTAATAAAATGAAAGATCTACGCCAGGGAATTTTTTTTTAATGCAGACTTTTGTCTGCATTCAATGCCAGTGTGGGAACCAAAGTAAGTGGTACATCTAATGTCGTAGGTTTGCCAGCCTCCAGGTGGGGCCTGGAGATCTCCTTTACAAATGGCTGCTTTGAAGGCTGGGCTCCATGGCACTGCACCATGCTGAGGTCTCTCCCCTCCCCTCCCCAAACCCTGCCCTCTCCTGGCTCCACCCCTGAAGTCTCCAGGTATTTTCCAACACAGACCTGGCAGCTCTAGAAGTCAGTCACTCCCTACTCTTTTCATGATCTTGTGAACTACAAAACAGATTTGACAAAACACAGAACAAAATTGAAAGTATGGGATTTCATTGCACGGATCATGGTGTCATCTGAATTGTCATTTAAAAACTAAATGAATAAATTATGGTAATTTCAGATTAAACAGCTGGTCTGAACAGGATCTACCACTGCACATTTAAATCACCAACTTCATTCCTAATATAATGAGAAACATTGCCAGTTGCATTTTTTTAAAAAATAAAAATTCTTTTATATATTTTTTATAATTATGAAAACAATGCAAAAAAGATCTTTCCCCCCTTTTGTACCTTTAGAAGCTTAGTGATTCACAAATCTTGAGCAGCAGAAGACAGCTATTCCTTATTTTTTTTATGCAAGGGCTTAAAGGACCAAGGCAAATTTTGCAATTGCTAGAGTGGCCTTAGGCTCCTTACTAGGGTTGCCAAGTCCAATTCAAGAAATATCTGGGGACTTTGGGGGTGGAGCCAAAATCAAGGCTGTGCCAAGCATAATTGAACTCCAAAGGGAGTTCTGGCCATCACATTTAAAGGGACGGCACACCTTTTCAATTCCTTCCTTCCATAGGAAATAATGAAGGATAGGGGCACCTTCTTTTGGGGCTCATAGAATTGGACCGCCTGGTCCAATCTTTTTGAAACTTGGGGAGTATTTTGGGGAGAGGTACTAGATGCTATACTGAAAATTTGGTGACTTTACCCCCAAAAAACAGCCCCCCCAGATACCCACAGATCAATTCTCCATGATTTTCTATGGGAATAAATCTCCATAGGGAATAATAGAGTTCCAGGCAGACATTTCCCTCCCCTCCCCTCCCCCGGTTTCTTATGACCCTGAAGCGGGGGGAGGGTCTCCAAACCGGGGGATCCCCTGCCCCCACCTGGGGATTGGCAACCCTACTCCTTACCACTGAGAAAAAGACCCAGAGTTTCCACAAAAAGGATCTGTAATAAATCCACAGGCACACTGTGTTAGAAGGACTGAAAGTTTTATTGGAGCAGAAGCAGTGCCTTTCCTCACCTCTGCTTGAACAAGAACTACACAGCCAACCAGGAGAGGAAGTGAAACCAAACTATAGCCCAGGCTTTTTGGCTCTAAGGGATCCGGGGAAAATCACTAAATTGTTCAATAAAGGAACATCACCAAACTCACAACTTTCTCATTCACCCTTCCAATTATGACCAAAGATGTGACCAAAAATACCTAAGCAATGAAAGCACCACCCTGAAAAGGCTCCTGGTAGTAGCTGGATTCCCTCCTCTCTCTAAACGGGAGATGGTTAGTGTTGGTTTTGACATTTGTTAAATAGCTAGAAGTGGGCAACAGCTTACCAACAGCCCACTCTTGTATGCATTTTTCTACAGACTTGGTCCTTAAATTTTTACTGCTTCTATGGGCCATCATTTGACAATTGAATGAGAGATTGCTGGAGTAGGTCAGATTTCCACAGATTGTGACCCTTCAGTCCAAATATAGTCCACTTGATTGATATGGCAGTTCCCTGGGGGGTTGATGAACTGCCTCTCTTTGCTGCCTCTTTGAGACTGTACAAATGGAGGTTGTCTAGTACTTGTCAGGCCACAAAACATGGGTGGAGGGCTGTATTTGCTTTGATGGGTCACACAAGGTGTGTAGCTTTGGATTGGAGAATGTCAAATAGAGTTAAGCTGAGAGATAGACTTCTTTTCCTGTTTAAACTGGGAGACACACATCTTTTCCTGGTTAGAAGAGGGAAATGCCTCCGCATAGGTTCACATTGAGAATAAGAAGGTGCACATCTGCACAGGCTTTGCCTCCAACTGCTACTGGTTCTGTAGATTAAAGAAAATGCAAGTTAGGCAGGCATTCACCAACGTGTGTACTGTGCTGTACTGCCAAAAGACAGTGTTCCTGTAATATTGTTCTGATGGGAAATTACAATTTTAATAACCCCAAATGGTTTATTGAGAGGATTTGCCAATATTGCGGTGTCTGTCTGAGGATCTGTGCACCTAGGCCTTTTTCTTCCCCTTTTCTCCACTGCATCTTATGTACCTTATGAAGTGGCCATTGAAAACAGAAGTGGAAGAATTACAACCCAGGAGTCATATTTAGCCTTCAAACTGCTGAATTATTTGCCAGGAACATCAGCCTGCCAGGTTGCAATGGCAGTAGGGCTGCCAAGTTCTCGGGTGGGGCGGGGGTTCTCCTGCTTTGTGGGTCCCCATCCCCCTGGCCCACAGCGGGCCGCTGGGGGGATCCCCACATGATGTCGCCTGTGTGATGACATCACCCAGAAGTGACATCATCACACGCAGCAACGTAGTGTGCCAGCCACTTTGGGATTTTCTGGGAAAACTCTATGGTTTTCCTGGATGCTCTAGCAATTTGGGGGGAACTCTATACCACCAGAGGCCATGGGGGACTTGGCAACCCTAAGTGGCAAATAGTGTGCGACTGCAATGAAAGAGGCCAATGCTATGCTGGGAATTATTAGGAAGGGAATTGAAAACAATCAGCCAGTATCATAATGTCCCTGTATAAATCAATGGTGCAGCCTCACTTGGAATACTGTGTACAATTCTTATCACACCTCAAAAAGAGATTATAGCATCGGAAAAAGTGCAGAAAAAGCAAACTAGAATGATTAAAGGGTTGGCACACTTTTCTTATGAAGAAAGGTTAAAACGCTTGGGGCTCTTTAGCTTGGAGAAACATCAACTGAGGGATGAAATGATAGAGGTTTACAAGATTATGCATGGGATAGAGGAGGCAGAGAAAGAAGTACTTTTCTCCCTTTCTCACATTACAAGAACTTGTGGACATTCAATGAAATTGCTGAGCAGTCAGGTTTGAACAGATAAAAGGAAGCACTTCTTCACCCAAAGGGTGATTAACACATGAAATTCACTGCCATAGGAGGTGGTGGCAGCTATGAGCGTAGATAGCTTCAAAAGGGGATTGGATAAACATATGGAGTAGAGATTCATCAGTGGCTATTAGTCACAGCGTATTGTTGAAACTCTTTGTCTGGAGCAGCGATGCTCTGTATTGTTGGTGCTTGGGGGGGGGGGACAGTGGGAGGGCTTCTAGTATCCTGGTCCCACTAATGGACCTCCTGATGGCACCTGGGTTTTTTGGCCATTGTGTGACACAGAGTGTTGGACTGGATGGCCATTGGCCTGATCCAACATGGCTTCTCTTATGTTCTGATAGTGGGCTGATCATCCCCCCCAATAGGTAAAGAAAGACTTCAAATGCCATTAAGAGAAACAGAGTGGAACAAACGACCATACCTGGGACTCTGTCTAGGAAATAGTGAGAGATGCATCCAACTGAGAACCCCCAAAAGCGCGTAGGGACCCAGATATCAATCCACTTACAAAGCTCTTACTTGAAGTATGGTTGCCAGTCTCCAAGTGGGGCCTGGAGACCTTTCCCTTTAGGACTGCCAATCCCCAGTTGGGTAAGAAAACAACAAAACACTGTAAATTACATGCTTCAGGTAAATGCTTTACATTCTTTACTCATGCATCACTTATTATGACTAGCATCAAATGTTCTTAACCCAATACTGAAACTTAGAGTCCACAGTCCTCAAATAAAGGCTCTGTTGCAAATAGGATCCAAACTGGAGCTGCAAACAATAGGTACCAAATCCTGCTGTCTTTATATCCCTCTTGCTGGTAGACACAGATGGTACTGTATATCCTTGAATCAATCCTGAGGTAGCCGTACTATCTGCATCTACCAGCAAGAGACATATAAAGACAGCAGGATTTGGTACCTATTGTTTGCATCATCCAGTTTGGATCCTATTTGCAATAGAGCCTTTGTTTGAGGACTGTGTACTCTTTAAGTTTCAGTATTGGGCTAAGAGCATTTGATGCTAGCCATAAGAAGTGATGCATTAGTAAAGAATGTAAAGTATTTACTTGAAGCATGTAATTTACATAGTGTTTTGTTGTTTTCTTATCAATCTGTACACTGTGGTTTCTAGTTTGCCTAATCCGTAGTTGGGGGCAGGGGATCTTCCAGTTTGGAGGCTCTTCCCCTGCTCCAGGGTTATCAGAAAGCTGGGGGGGGGGGGATTTCTGCTGGGCACTCCATTATACCCTATGGAGACTGATTCCATCAGGTATAATGGAAAATTGATCTGTGGGTATCTGGGACTCTGAGTGGCTGTTTCTGAGGTAGAGGCACCAACTTTTCAGCATTGCATCTGGTGCCTTTCCTCAAAACACCCCTCCCAAGTTTCACAAAGATTGGGCCAGGGGGTTCAATTCTATAAGCCCCCAAAAGGTGTCTCTATCCTGCATTATTTCCAATAGAGGGAAGGCACTTAAAAGCCATTTGGTCCCTTTAAATGTGATTGCCAGAACTCCCTTTGGAGTTCAATCATGCTTGTAACCAGGCCTTGAGTTCAGCAGGAGCTCACAGGAGCACAGCTCCTGAACCTTTCTGAGGGTTCCCTCTCTTCCTCCCCACCTACCTATCTTGTCCATTGAATAGGAGGTGCAGCTGCTTAACAATCCCTGGATGAGCTCCACCACCTATTTTTCTACAAAATGACCCCTGCTTATCACACCCTTGCTCCCGGCTCTACTCCCAAATCTCTTGGCTCCACCCCCAAAGTCCCCAGATATTTCTTGACATGGCAACCCTATATACAACTGCTCTCCAGCTGACGGAGATCAGTTCACCCTGCTTTGAAGGGTGGACTTTATGGCATTGTACCATGATGAGGCCCCTCCCCAGACCCCACCCTCTCCTGGACCCACCCCCAAAGTCTCAAGGTATTTCCCAACACAGACCTGGCAACCCTACAAGTCCCCTGCTGTGGAATCAATGAATAGGTGTGATCCTACCCCTGCTCTTAGGAACACGGTGAATTTTGAAAAAACTCACGTTGGAATTCTGTGGCCCAGTAGGTAGTGAAACCTCCACACATTGCTTGGGCAGGCATTCCAAGCTGATACAGATTTCTGACTATCTTGCGAGAGATACCATAGTTTCTGTTGAGGGGGTGCAGTGCTGGATTCTCCTTTGTGGCAGAAAAAAAATTAGAAATAGAAAACAAGTCACTTTGCATCATTAACTATGCTTCAGACAAACTGTTGATGGTTTCAATGGCGATTAAACAACCAGTTTGCAAGAGCCATCTTCCACCTACTCTTGTTGGTTTCTGGCATTTCTTCCCTTCAGGTGGCTGGTATAGGCAGGGCAGTGAGGCAACTCCCCCACAGTATTGTTGCCCTAGAGCAACACAAACACACCCGAGAAATTTCATGTCATACTGAAATTCCTTTTGCTTCTCTTAACATTTTATGGGTGAGATACAAATGTGATAGATAGGTGGACATTCAGCTAAGCAAAATCCCTCCATATTTGCCTCAAAATTCCAGTCAAATTTTGAGTTAACTGTTATTCTGGGTCTTATCTATATTATCTAGGCACAGAAAGTTTCAGTTCTAGTTCCTCCAGGGCATCTAGTGTTGGGAAGATGTACAGGTCTCTTGAATAATCCTAATAACTCTCAACGAATCTTATACAGGAGGCCTCTCCGCTGGATTGTACTCCAGGGGAATTAGTGGTCAAGGGGCGCTGTTTTTCTTCCTCAGGCACCCACATGTCTTGGGCCAGCCCTGATTCTGTATCTTCACTGAGTACCTCATGGATTAGGTTCTGAAGCTCTGATATGCTTGGAAAGGTGCTTCGATTCATCCGGGACACAATACAGAGCCGCCTGTAAGGCATCTGGTAAACAATCAACCCCTGCAAAACATAAGGGCAAATGTTAGAAACAAGTTTGTCACCATTCAGTTCTGTTCTGTGCTGTAGATTCTCCCAAATGTTGCTAACTTCTGGACGGGAAAAATCTCCAAGTTTAAATTCTTCATTGATAATTTTATTAAATAAAGCTTTCAGACAATGCTAGTGCTTTACATAGAAAGTCAGGAAGTATACTCTTTCTAAATCCTTACCCCAAACTGAAGAAAAGCTTGATTCTGCATTTGCTTTCATTTACCCCTGTCTCCTATCCTTCCATTGTCGCCATCACACACAAAACTTACGGTTCAATCCAGCTCTTCTTCCTCTTCCCCTCGTTTATTTACTGACTGACTTAATTTGTATAGTATTTATTACAACACATACAATAAACAACAATAAAACAACCTAAAATTACACCAGACATTAAAACAACAACTCTTTTCCTATATTACTTTTCCTCATCCTGTTATGCTCATAGCTAAACAGAAAATTTAAAAGGCCCACGTCAGCACATGGAGCGGAAGGGCTGGATCATGTTCCTAGACTGTAAGCTCCTTGGGGCAAGGAGCTTTGCCGTTTGCTTATGCTATTCTATAAAACATTTACCCTGATGGGGATATATAAATAAGTAACTGTAAATATCTGGGCAGGACATTACATCTGGAGTATTACTGCCTTTTGATCTATTTGTAGTGTCAGTGTGTGGCACATTTGGGAACCCATAAATATCCCAGCATAGGTCCATCATCTGGAGCCCTCTGCATCTACAGGTGCTCTTTGCTGCTGCACAGCATATATTTGTTCCATTCTGGGATGGTGGCTGGTAGCAGTGAGCTAAGTAGGCGGAGCAACACTCTCTTGTTTGTCCTCAACTGATGCTATGAGGAATAGGCACACTGTATGGGCAGGGTACAAGCTCATATTGTAAGAGTTTTGCCCCAGAAACCTAGAGCTGGCACTGCTGATGGTATTTCCTTTCCTCTTTAGGGCACTTTATTTCTACATCATTTCTATTTCTCTGTTAGTTTGAGAGGGCTGACCTCATAAAGTTACATGAACTTTAAAAGAATGGAGATGCTGGGCTGGATCTAGTCTAGATTTTCCACTAATGGAAGGAGAGGTATAATTTCTACAAATTCCTTCTTCCTGTTGCAGACCCCTGATTTGCCCCCATGCCATTTGTGAGTGTCCCCTGTCCCCCTGGACCAGCATTTCAGGGAGAACAAGGGTCTACAGTATGAGAGAGAGGCAGGAAAGTCAAGTTCTGCCGATGGAAGTGCCTTTTGTTAGCAGGAAATATGGTTTTGATCTAACCCCACCTCTCTATCAGAGACTGTCTTTTGGTACTAACAGCCTTGCTCTTCAGAGGAATTAAATGGATGCTTCAGAGAAGAAGAAGAAGATATTGGATTTATATCCCACCCTCCACTCCGAAGAGTCTCAGAGTGGCTCACATTCTCCTTTACCTTCCTCCCCCACAACAGACACCCTGTGAGGTGGGTGGGGCTGGAAAGGGCTCTCACAGCAGCTGCCCTTTCAAGGACAACCTCTGCCAGAGCTATGACTGACCCAAGGCCATGCTAGTAGGTGCAAGTGGAGGAGTGGGGAATCAAACCTAGTTCTCCCAGATAAGAGTCTACACACTTAACCACTACACCAAACTGGAATCTCTAAAGGGAGATTCCAGCATTATCTTTCCCACCAATGAGAGAGAGAGAGAGAGAGAGAGAGAGAGAGAATAGCAATTTAACCAAATAACTTGGCTTGATACTTACATTATTGTAGTCAACGATTGCATTGGTTGAGTGTGTTCCAAAGTAGGTGTTAAAGGAAGCAACATTAATATTATTGTTGATGTTCACTGTCTGATAGACAGTTCCTCCGTCATTTCCCTTGTTTATGAGCTGTATAGCCTAAAAAACAAAAAATCCATGTCAAATTATACTTTGGAAGGCAAGGTGAGCCAGCGATATCATGTGGCAGCTTTGCGCACTGTGAATTGGCAGCAGAAACCAGCAGACCAAGTCCATTGACCACATCTGTGGTATGACACTAATTTATATCAAGTCAGATAATTTGGTCCATCTCTCAAGATCCTTTTCACTAGAGATTGAACAATGGATGGAACACAGCCCCCAAGAATGCTTTTCGAGTGTAAACTTCACTGAAGGGAATGAGAGCAAGAATACCACAATGCTCATTGGTCTCTCTCATTCACTTCAGTGAGGTCATGCAATAGTTGAACTTCTGTCTTAGGCACCAAGTCTTGGGTCAGCCTTGCTCTTAGGATGTTCCCAAATGCAAGCCACGAGAAGAACATTAGAAAAATGAGAACAGACCATATAGCCCAAATGCTGGATTTAATGCAAAAATAATCATTCTATTTATATTATGATCTTTTCCCTAAATACTGAAATGGAATCCCATCGTTGATCTTAGAAGCCTTGTAAGAACCTTGTAAGGTATGGCAACATTATGAACTCCATATTTCAGATGGAGGGCTGAGAGCCAATATTTTGCCTAAGGCTAATTAATGAATTCATTGCAATAGTGATGGGGCTGAAATGTAGTCTGATCCCAACACACACTGCAAGCTCTGAAGAATCTCTAACTATTGCAGGCAGCTGTGGCAAGAGAACACGGAGTGCATCTGACTCCTCTCTATTGTTAAAATAAGACATGCACAAAGAGGAAGCAGGGCTGAGGACTGAGTAAAGGAGCAAAGTTTGCTTGGCTACTTACATTGCTCTCTGAGGCTGAGACTGTTAGAAGCTCCACCAGTACAACAGCCAGAATCTTGAAGACAGAATGAAAACAAAACAGTCATATTCAGGTCTGTTTTACATGTCCTTAAATCCTATGCAGTTGGATGGGATCCCCAACCTCACATTCCATTTTCCCTACAATCAACTGTGATGAACAATTTAAACAGAATACTGTAGCTAACAGATTTTTCATTTTGTGGTTGTTTCAGTGTCAGACGAGGATCTGGGAGACCAGGTTGAAATCTCTACTGTGGAAACTTGCTGGGTGGCACTGGGTCAGTCATATACACTCAGCCTAATTTATCTCACAGGATTGTTGTGAGGATAAAATGGAGGAGAGGTGAATGATGGAAGCATATTGTTACTTCTTGACATGGTCTCCCTTAGTTAACTTAAAGGACACCTGCTCTTGGTTAGTTCTAGAATAACTCCATTTTAATTACCTGGTTTGCAGTTGTCTGAGATAGGACATAAAACAAAATATTACAATTCAAGGGGACACCTAGAAAGGCTATGGTGGTTCAAGAAAGCAGTTATTCTTTCTTGATGAACATTCACAAAGCAATGCTAAACAGATATACACCCTTCTAAGACTTCAATGGACTGAGAAGGGTCTAGTCTGTATAGCACTGCACTATCAGCTCCATAGCTACCCCACTGCATAGATGGATTCAGTTGGCTGAAGAGATGCACAAGTGATTAATTGTAGCTGTCATGCCATAGATAAGCTAATAATAAAATCTACATGCTCTGGTCCTGAAAAGAGTTCTGTGACCATGTGCTGGAAACTCCATTAGGGACATACTGAACAACCTTTAACAACAGGAGACAGAAGCAGTGACAGTGAGGTGCCTTGGCCCCAACCTATATGTCCTTCATAGGTGTACTCCGCCCTAATTTTGCATCTGTATTCTGGGAAACACTGGGACTCCTCAGAGTTTAATCGGATCCCCCATCTTGAACAATGCCCACACTTACCAGTTTCTTTGTCATTGTCCTGTTGAGAGAGAGTTTGAGGGGCATCCCAGGAAATTTTATTGGTTAGTGGAGGGTGACAGAGAAACGAATGAGGCCTGACTGCAACATTTGGCCAAACCCTTTGCAATGGATGTGGCTTCAGGTCTGATGCTCAGGGGTTCCTCAGTAGATATATCAATGATGAAAAAATGTTCTACAGATCGGTAGATAGTTTGGGAATGATTGGTCAAAAATAACAACTTAATGGCAAGGCTCATATAGTCATTCTGCTTGGATGGCCTATGCCTCACAGACTGGAAAAAGATAACAGGACATAAAAGAAGGAAAGACACACCTACAGTTCCTCTTCTTGGAACATGAAACATATGCACATGAAATGCAACTATATGCATATTAAAGCACTCTAGGATCATTGTAGCAGCTCCTTGCCTAACCTCCTTACTTCATCTGATCTTCAAGCCTCATTTCCACTTGCAACTCTCTGCACTATGCTTCTATGTCCTACCTCATGTTAAAGTTTGAAATTTATACATATACTTACAAGGGTTTTCATTTTGATACCGGACCAAGCACAAATGAAAGATCAAGATGAAGGGATTTATCCATGTCTTCTTCTCCTTCTCCTTTATATACCTCTACGCATAAGAGTCATGCAAATAAGCGCTCTCCTTGATAAAATATTTATTTTTCTCATTTTGGATCTCTGAGACACTCAGGAGAAAACTAAATAGTTTGTGCTACATATTTACCAATGAGGTTTGAAATTGTTCTTTTCTCTCTCTTGCTTCTCCTCTTCTTTATTTGATCAAGGACTGCAGTTTGGGTTCCCATCAGCCTGGGAACATAACTTCTTTCTCTTCTTCACTGTCTTTGCAGCATTTTTAGCCATTTCCTATTATAGTCACCCCCACCCACTCTTATCAAAACCTTTTGGTAGGAGATCTCCTAAACAGCACAACTCAAAAACAATGACAATCCTTTCTCACATCTATCACATTACTCATTTGGAATTTAACATATTTGCACCCTGACTCTTTCCTAAGGAGTTCAGGACCACATGGACTGCATTTGTCCCAAGATTCTCACATGCACCCTTGAGACAGGAGAGGTAATAATGAGCCAAAAGTCCCCTCAGCTTCAGACCCTACTTTCCTCAATATCCCAATTTCCCTGAGTTCTGATAAACTGGCTGCACTATACTGACCACCTCAGTTTTGGGCAAATTGTATGTTCATTTCTTTCTGTAAGCTATTGTTATGCCATTAAAGGTTATTGGAATTAGAATTGGATTGCCATTTTCTATCCCTCAAGAAACTCCTGTTCCTTATCATCTGTTGGAGTGTGGCCTTGAGGAGAAGAGATTTGGGAGAGAATCAAAGGAATTTGG
Organism: Heteronotia binoei; assembly: GCF_032191835.1. NCBI lineage: Eukaryota > Metazoa > Chordata > Lepidosauria > Squamata > Gekkonidae > Heteronotia > Heteronotia binoei. Next base: position 47,840,992 of record NC_083234.1, on the reverse strand, counting down.
GATGCTTGTTTACAAAACCATAAGGGAGGACCTTTTTTGAGCAGGGACATACAGGAACACAGTTCTGACTGGCTTGGTGTTGGGGGTGTGACCTAATATGCAAATGAGTTCCTGCTGGGCTTTTTCTACCAAAAAAGCCCTGAATAAAGTCAAAGCACTGGTGGTGATAACTGTGTTTCTCAATTTGTGAAACCAAGGAGGGAATGACGGGGTGTGTGTGTTAAAGGGCACTGTGTGGGCCTTTCCACCCAGCCATGGCAACCCCCTCCAAAAGATGGCCTGTGAGCAAGGCAACACCTCTTAGTATGGATTGCTTCAATTAAAGTCAAAGCACTGGTGGCTTGGTGTTGGGGGTGTGGCCTAATATGCAAATGAGTTCCTGCTGGGCTTTTTCTACCAAAAAAGCCCTGAATAAAGTCAAAGCACTGGTGGTGATAACTGTGTTTCTCAATTTGTGAAACCAAGGAGGGAATGACGGTGTGTGTGTGTGTGTGTGTGTGTTAAAGGGCACTGTGTGGGCCTTTCCACCCAGCCATGGCAACCCCCTCCAAAAGATGGCCTGTGAGCAAGGGAACACCTCTTGGTATGGATTGCTACAGATATAAATGAAGCTGATGGTGGATAGTTCTCAGAAGATAAAATGGAAACAGAACATAGTCCCTGTAGATGGGGATGTGGTTATTCCTGTCTTATTCTTTGTTTGCAGATTTCAGCTGTTTCCACACAGCAATGATTCTCTGTGGAGCATGCAGTGCTTCTGCAAATGCAAAGACATTTACAGTGGTAATGGAGCATCCACTTGGCATTTCCCCCCACACTTTTCTTGCTCCAGCTTTCCTCCCAAAATCAGTAAGTGACATATTATTATAGCATTAAGTTACAGTCACATGTCAATTGCCTGTTTTAAACGACAGACAGACAGACAGACAGACAGACAGACAGACAGACAGACAGATAGATAGATAGATAGATAGATAGATAGATAGATAGATAGATAGATAGATAGATAGATAGATAGATAGATAGATAGATAGATAGATAGATAGCAATCTGGCAATTATGTTTTATAATTATAATTTATGTGAAAGAATTTAAATGCATTTGCTCTAGAGAAAAGATGCATTAACTGAGGACAACTCTCCCCACCCCCGATCTCCATCTGTCTCTCAAGTAACCGCCATGTGCACAAAGTCCATATTCAAACTGGGGCTTTTTTCTTTCTGCACAACCCCAATCTGAATCTTGGCTTTTTGCACATTCAATTTATTTGTTAGAGATGGATGGTAACCTAAAGCACAGTCCTCTAAATTTTTGCACATAGTTTTGAAAGGTTTATACAATAAAACCCCCTTTTGTTTAATAATCAGCCCCAGGGCTTTATTTGAGCAGGAACACAGTTCCGGCTGGCTTGGTGTCAGGGTGTGTGTGGCGGCCTGATATGCAAATGAGTTCCTGCTGGATTTTTTTCTACGAAAAGCTTTGTGTGAAATCATGGTGACATCAGGGTGTGTGGCCTAATATGCAATTGAGTTTCTGCAGGGCTTTTTCTACAAAAAAAGCCCTAGTCACCCCACCCCCTCATTTTCCTAGTGTTGATCTGAATGTGGATTTTGGTATACACAGGCTAAGATCCCATGTATGTAGGCGCCCAAAATACATGTATTTGTTCCATGCAAGCAGCTGGATGCCTTTGCATATTATGGTCCTGATGTGTATACCAATTTGGGTAACATAATTTAATGGTTAAAGCTCTGCCAAGAAACCTTGCTGTGTGTTCTTGGGCCAGTGATACACTCTCTGCTTTACCTTCCTCACAAGGTTGTTGTGAGGATAACAATGTAAGAAAAGAGAACAATGCTGAGAAGAAAGGTGGGGTATAAATCAAGTAAACAAATAAATAAATTGGAACCTATGAGGTTGCGATGCAACAAGAACTCAGCACAGACCATTCCTTATTGTGGATAAGTCGGTGTGAATAAGAGCGGTGTGAATAATTCCTTACCCTGGATGTAACGGTTAGCAAGTCTTGTTCCCCTCTTCTACTTCCAACTGTCATGAGAACAGGCAATAGTTCAATATTTACTATGGGACCAGCGAGATCCAGTGTTGAAGTTTAACTTAAGTAACACTTATTAAACAATATTTACCCAGAGAAGAAAGAGAAATCCAGGTTCCACCTCCCCCTCAGCTATATAGTTCAACTTCACATGATTTCTTATGAGTGAAACAAATATTTAACAGAAGTACCACAACCAATACTTATTCGGTTTGATTAATTATGGTTCTGGGCAACTTAATATTAGGACAAGCTGAAGTCCCACAAGGAATCATGGGAGGGGAGCACAATTTAGATTCTACTTCAAGCCCCTCCCACAATTCTGTAAACTCTCAGAGCTTCAGTAAGCTGTTGGGGAAATTAGGGGTGCAGGAACCTTTTCATGCATTTCCACCCCCGCTGTGTTCATTCTGGGGAGGAAGGGAAGCTGGTTTCCCAATTGTACCAAGAAAGAGAGACAGTTGTTCTAAAGCCTCTTATTTAATTGCAATCCCAAATGTAAATTCATTAAAACATATAAAACACAGGTATGTAGCATATAGAATTAATCAAATACTCAACTAGAGTGCTCTGTAATGTTATAAAGGACATATCCTTGGTTATTCTGCCAAGTCCCATAACTCATGGTAGTTGGCCGGAACAACAAGGAACAAGGATATATTCACACATTAAGTACCTTTTCCCATCCATAGGCGCTAATGTAACTGCCAGTCAACTCTGTGACGAGCATCTGACATATAGTGACATATGTGATAGAGCTCAGCAAGTCTCTATTTCTTGGAGTCAAGAAGACCAAGGAAAGCAGTCTTAAGCTAAGTTGACTCAGAGTCAGTGTTAACGAAGAGAGACCCGGGAAGCTAGGTTCTGATACTCTGTCTATTTAGAATCTGATAGTATATAAACATTCCAAAAGGCAAAGTCACATGAGGCAAAAGACACATATAGCATTATCTGCATCAGGAAGGTCACATCACCCAAAGCGTCCTATGTCTTCTAGGAAACAGAACCAAAGTTTCAACTAGAAGTTATTAATATAGCTGTTGGAATAGCACAGGGTTAACTTAAGCAGACAACTGTGGCTCAATTCATCCTTAATTCCACAACATAAGCTAATTCCTTCGGTTCCCCCCAACCACACACACACACCTTTTAAACTGACACTCCATAGCTCTCCATGTTCTACACTTCTGGAGTGTCTTCAGTCCTTATCGGGAATTTTGTTTGGCAGGGAGGTCTTTTTCTATTGGCTAATTTACAAAGTCTCTGTTTTTCTGCATAACTGGGACAGTCTCCAAGTACATAGAGACTCCTAACCTGTTTGCAAGTGGTCTGGTTTTGCAGAAGGAGGCAGCCAGTGTGTGTGCTGTCAAGTCACAGTTGACTTCTGGTGACCCCATAGGGTTTTCAAGGCAAGGGACTTTGCTGTTGCCTCCCTCCATGCCACAACCCTGGTATTCCTTTGAGGTCTCCCACCCAGATACTAGCCAGGGCTGACCCTGCTTAGCTTCCGACATCTGATGAGATCCAGCTAGCCTGGGCTACATAGGGGGGCAGCCAGATTACTATTAGACATAGTGAAGATGGGATATATCTTTACTGACAGTTTTGTCACTGTTAAGGCTTCCAGTAATCTGAAATGTGAAACTATTTTTTGTAAATACACCATTAACTTTTGGGGAGATGTACTATAAAACAAAAATGGTATATTTCTAGCACTCATCGAACATAACTGCATTCCATAAAATAAACTAATCCATTTTGGATGACATGACTTGCCAAAGAATCCTGACAACAGTAGTTTTGCAAGGATTCCAAGAATTTCATGTGATCCCTAGCAATGCTCCCCCTAAACTGTGGAATCTTGTGAGCAAAAATTCTACTCCATGAGCTACGCTACTGGCATTAAAGTTGTGAGTGAGCAATTTGGCTGCTGCATAAATTAGTATGCTCTGGGGCCATCCTTCCTGAGCTAAGGCAAAAATGTGTGAGCTGGAAGCTAGAAAAAGTGAGCTAGCTTACACTAACTCAGTTTAGATGAAACACTGATCCCTAGCTTTCCCTGTCTCCCAAAGCTATGCTGGGACAGCAAAGCACTATCATCCCACTTTAAAACTGGGGAAATATGCAAGTAGCCCCAGGCTATAGTAATATACCTATAATTGTGTTATGTTGGTTCATGCTTCTCCCATGTCCATTGCATCTTTCCCTACAGAGTCTTGCTTCAGAGACGAGACTGGAGGGAACAGAAATATATGCCCACCAGAACTAAGATGATTGATTCCTGAACTAGTGAACAATATGACTTTGGGAAACCCTGACAGAATTTTTTTTTTGGGGGGGGGGCTGGGTGTTAGGTTGTTTGGGTCCCATTTCTTAATGTTCTTAGACTGGTTTGTACACTTAAAACATGATTAAAATGCTTTGCTGTGCCCAGCATACACATGTGGTTTTTTAGAATTAATTTATATATCCCAGAGATGCACAGCATGATAATTGTGCTGTTCGGGTACAGTGTGGAGAAGTCAAACAGAAGAGTGTTGGAATGGGATGTTTGTGGCCACATCTGTGGTCATCATCTCTCAGTCAAATCTCCCCCATGGGGCTGTTGAAAGGGTAAGATGAAGAAAGAACAGGTTATAAAAGTGAAGAACCAACAATTACCACGGATTTGATCATTTCAGGCACATTTAATAGGCAATTAGCCTGTATACAGTTGACATTTTTCTATGCTTCAAGCATAAAAGGAACAAAAATGGAATAAAACTCAAAAGAGATTTTTATCTAAGAACAATTGGATTTTGAGCAAGTTCCCACATAAGAGCCATGACAGGCTTATCAGTATCCCCAAGTTTCTCCACAGAAGCTTATTCCAAGGATGCAAAGGATGTTAGCGTTGAAACATGATCCAGAGACATAGAGAAAACTTGGTGCTGAAAAAGAAAAGAAGTAGCATTGTCAGGCTGACACTTGGAAAGAAACAGGGCAATGTCATTTTTAGGGCCCTGCAGCTTATGAGTATATCTACACAAACCAAGTTGATTTTGTACCAATAACTCTTGTGGCTCCCCGCCCCCCCGCTTTTGTAGGACTCATTCCTCATAAATTACACTATTGTAAGTGTAAGGTGGGCAGCAGGGCAAAACCACTGCATGTTCCTAACAAAGAAACACTCTTGTTTGCATTCTGCAAAAACATACAGGTTTATGAAAGTTGCTCAAAAGTTATGCTCACCTTTAACTTCATGGGCAAGGTAAGTGGGAATCCCTCTGCACAGATTTTCAATACTCTTTCCATATGTGCTCAGGTCAGTGACTTTATTCCGAGAGATAGTGTAAGTCAGTTGCTTGTCTGGAGGTCCTTGAGAACCACTCTTCTAAATGCAACAAAGAAAAAAAAAGAATAGTGATACAGCATTGAAAGACTGGCTCTGATATGATCAGTGGATATAGTTATGGAACCAGGCCAGGGAGGCCTTGTTTTTTTGTCTTTACTGTAATCTGGACTAAGTCTTGGCCAATTTCTGCATGGGTTATCCACACTGAGCACTTTGGGGCATTTCACCAGCTTTTCTCCTATCTTTCTCAAACCTGTTTTGCTCCAGAGATTTGGGAATGATCACAACAAAGTCTTTACTGTGTAAGTGGGAAAATTCAGATTTTACAGCTCATAGGCTCTTCCGCATTCTCATTTTCATTGCTTTTGAGTTCCTATTGCTTCATTTTTTTTCTTTTCTGCATGTTTTGTTCCCTCTAGTGGTCAATTTAATATTACATTTCTGTATGTCTGCCATAAAAACCTGCTGTTTAAATCTGTCAGACATCCCAGGGAGAATATCCCTGGAAGGGTATGAAAATGATGACTCCATTAGTGTTCAGCAATTCTATATGGAGGATTCATGAGGAAATGACTAGTAGCCAACTGAAAGATCAGAATTTGTCTATTCTTTTTTATATGTTCTTTTTGACTATTCTTAGCCTACCGTACTGAATATGATGATGACGATGATATGAGATTTATATTCCACCCTCCATTCTGAATCTCAGAGTTTCAGAGCGGCTCACAATATTCTTTATCTTCCTCTCCCACAACAGACACTCTGTGAGGTGGGTGGGGCTGAGAGAGTGCTCTCAAAAGCTGCCCTTTCAAGGACAACTCTTGCAAGAGCTATGGCTGATCCAAGGCCATTCCAGCAGCTGCAAGTGGGGGAGTGGAGAATCAAACCCAGTTCTCCCAGATAAGAGTCTGCACACTTAACCACTACACCAAACTTTCCTTCACTTAAACAAAACAAATGCCTCCACTGTTACCAAAAAGCATGCATCAAGCATCCTTTTTACCATACCTGCTTTTCCTTGATGGTTTGTGGAAGGACAGTCACATCGGGCATTATCTGTTTATTCAGAGGTGCAATAACGCAGGCTTTCTTGGTAAATATACGGGTAGCTGTGTAGCCCTGTTCAAACAATATGGTAATCAGCCACATGTTACAAATAGCATAGGAATTTAGGAAATAAATTGCTCATTTTCTATATAATTTCTGTTCTTTGTCTTGTCTGACTTAATGTACATAGATGCATTTTGGATTCAGAGAGACCACTGGTCCATCTTGCTCTGCGATGTGTACTCTGCTTGGCTGGTTCTCCAGGGACCAGGATAAAGTGAGGTTGTTTCCAGCTCTGCAACCTGAAAATCACTTAAGTGGTGGTATTCAGCCTCATTCAGCCTCATTTGGCATTCAGCCTCACAAACCCTACCACTGAGCTTTGGCCCCTCCCCAATAAACCAGGGCAAAAAATTCTCTCAGAATACACTGCATTGTAGCTTACACTGCTATAGGGGGGAAATAATAGTTGCCTACTTTGCAATGCTCTTGTAAGGATCACTGAGGCAATACAAGTTTTGAATACTATATAGACACTAGACATTATAATAAGTTAGTATTGTGAATGAGTCACTGCCATTGTCTATACACAAGCAAATATATTTGCACAGAAGACAGTCTAGCTACTTTCAGAGGAATGTGCTGAAGATGTCAGCCTTAATTTATAATTGTATATGAGAATCCATTAGTACAAATTTATTTGAAACAATACCAACCCAATCATATGTAAAATAAAGGAATAAAAGTGCACACAGGTGCCTTACATTGCCATAATCCCAAATGGTGTTCCATGAATGCCATCCGTTGTTATTGTCAACATTCACCACCTGCTTTTGGTGATCGATACTCACGGACTGGTGGGAATTTCCTCCTCTATTTCCCTGGTTATTTACATTGACATTCTTGGATGGAAAATAGACAAGACAAAAAAAAAAAGATAAAGTCATGAATTCAGCATTCCAGATCTCCCAAGAAAGAGTTTTTAAAAATAGTTATACAATGCAGTTCTAACGGTTACACCCTTCTAAGTCTACTGACCTCTGTGGAATTGAAAGGGTAAAAGAGGAGGCCTCCTCACCAGTGTCAGCGAACCTGGCATAGTTCCAAGACTCTGCAGCCACCTCTGGGCCCAGAGCAGCTTCTGGAGTCTGCCATCACCAAGCCCAGACCCAGAGCAGTTCCTGGACTTTGCTGCTGTTGCACCTAGGTCCAGGCCCAGAAAGAGTGGCTCCCAGACACTGCCATCACTGGGCCACATGTTTGACACCCCTGGTTTAAAGTTTTCAGATATTTTTGCAAATCTGGGGGTCCCCCAAAGTTTATAGAACTGTTTGTTTACAGTCAGTGTGACCCCAATCTGTGGATTTTGATATCTGCAGATTGGGCCACACTTGACTATTAGAATGTAAGATAAGGGAGATATACTATCAAAATTCTACTGAATAACAAAGCACAATGTGAAATGCCAGTATGAAAGCAATAACTGTAAATTGTCACAGTACTTACATTACTGGCCAAGATTGGGGCCAGAAAAACTCCCAGAAGAGCAGCACTCAGAATCTGAAATGAATTTCAGAAGAATGGCAGCATTGAATTGAATAGATTGTCTCATTCAAATAAAGTTATTCTCAATATTTTATGAGGATGAATAGACCCAAGCATATATTGTACAAGAAATTATTTTGGATAGGCGGAAAAAGGAGGTGGGGATTCTTCAAATGGTTCAAATGTTCATCCTTTCATATAGTTTCAAAATGGGAATTTGCATCCTTCAAAAATACCATAATTCATACTTATATGCAGATATTTGCTGGTGGTGTACTTGGGTCACTTTGCACTGTATAGATTTAAAACCACAATCCAAAATAATCTGGCCCACTGCAATCAGTAGGTTTTTGCTCAAATTCATTACTGGGTTGCTCAATTGTGACTTAAGAATACCCATGACTAACCTATTTCACAGTCTCAGTACTTGTTGCATATGCACCAGGGAACTATCGCTAGTTGCAACCCTCCAATGGGCATACATGCAATGGAATACTCGCACCAGGTCCACACTAGCTTCTTTGTACTCAATCTGTAATGCATATATGGACATGTGGAGCATGAACTGAGCTTCTGCCTCAAACAGACTTTTGACAATTTTGACAAATTTCAGGCTATTCAGAATCCCTTTGACAATCCCATGGCTTTCCAGTTCTCCATTATGTTTACTTTTTCTGGAAAACTTCTACTAACCAGTATTTTAGAACCAGAGGAAGCAAACCATGTAGTTGGCAGGGAAGAAGGCAAAAAGCAATGTGATCTATTTAGCGGAAAACATATAGCCCTTGCACTACTTATTGAGAACTTGTTGTACAAGTCTGAAACTTGTACAACATGACTCCCAGCTGAAGTTATGAGGGAATGTAGTTCTGTATAGAGCTAGGGCTTTATGAAATTTATGAAGTCCAACTTCCCTTGCAAGTCAACATTTCTTGAGGTTCTTTGGGGCAGGCTAGGGTTGCCAAGTCCAATTCAAGAAATATCTGGGGACTTTGGGGGTGGAGCCAGGAGACATTGGGGTAGAGCCAAGATCAAGGCTGTGACAAGCATCATTGAACTCCAAAGGGAGTTCTGGCCATCACATTTAAAGGGACGACCTTTTCAATGCCTTCCTTCCATAGGAAATAATGGATAGGGGCACCTTCTTTTGGGGCTCATAGAATTGGACCCCCTGGTCCAATCTTTTTGAAACTTGGGGGGTATTTTGGGGAGAGGCACTAGACACTATACTGAAAAATTGGTGCCACTACCCTAAAAAACAGCCCCCCCCGAGCCCCAGATACCAATTCTCCATGATTTTCTATGGGAATAAATCTCTATAGGGAATAATAGAGTTCCCAGCAGACATTTCCCTCCCCTCCCCCCCGCTTTCTGATGACCCTGAAGTGGGGGGAGAGCCTCTAAACTGGGGGATCCCCTGCCCCCACCTGGGGATTGGCAACCCTAGGGCAGGCATAGTAATGCAATTAGTTTAAAACAAATTTAAATCTGTTTTGTGTGTCTCAGCATTCCACTAAGCCCTGGGTTCAATGAGTAGACTCAAGCAGCTTGTATTTACTCAAGCAATTAGTACATTGGAAATGACAGCAGCCTCCTAGGAAGCTAAAGGAGATATAGAAGTCCCTATCCAAAAAGAAGCTACGGGGAACAGATGGCTTTGTTATGAGGCATAGTGTATCCTTTGCAGTTTTGCTTATGCAATTTATAGATGTACAAGACTTGCTTGATCTTGCTGATAGATTTCCCCCGCCCCATTCCAGGTTTCTTGTAAAAGTTATTCTTTCTTCAAATCAAACAAGCAGGCCAAATAATGTATTGTTTATATATACTGAATTATAAAAGGTTGGTCTTCTGGGAGTCTAGCTCTCCTCTCAACATAGAACATAGCCACGAAGTTAATTTGATGCTTAGGGGAGGGGAGAAACCCTCTACTGTGAATATAATGTCTGGTGGAACATGCTCAGAAGTGCATCATATCGCACCTTTAGAGAAAACAAATGAAATTTCAGAAAAGGAATGTGTTGGCCTAATGTAATACCATCTATATAAGCTAGCTCACCCCATCATCCCTGCATCTCTTATATTTGGAATTCAGTGAAATCCATTTTCCCCTGAGATAAAAAGCTTGGAAATTTAACCCGTTTTCTTGAAATCAAATTAGGTAGGCATATATGCAGGATAAAATTCTATGGAGTATGGCAGTGTTTTGTGCGTCTATTTAATAATATTTTATCAGATACAGAATGATCAAATTATTTTTAAGTAAAAGTTTTAATAGGTACGTTGACTGTTTATAGGCCAGGAAACAAGGTTTTCAGTTTGAGCCTGAAATAAACAAAGAAACCTCAGTTTCTCCCTTAATGTTTGGTGGCTGTGCCCTGCAAAGATTACGTCTTAAGGGAGCATTCAGTCACCACATGGCACTGCAGTTTAGTGATTAATACATTGCCTTGATTCAGTCACAGAGATTTCAGTTTCCATGTGACTGTTTAAAGTAATGTCTCCTTACAGATGAGTCCATCTGACTGCCACAGATAGTGAACCAGCCAGTAGTTAAAGGGGAAATCATCCCCAAAAGCCAAATGGTGACTCTAAAAATACTATTCCTTGAGCAAAGTACTGTGGGTTTTAAGGAACCTTCCAGATTTTTTTTTTTTACAAAATTAATTTCCCTCTGTTTGAAAACTTTAAAAAATGGCTACAGTCCAAATGTTCCAGGATTTTGAAAAGAAATTTTTGAAAAAGCATACTCACAATCAGCTTCATTTTGTTGCTAGAAGAGATGTGGGACTAGTCAGAGTTCAACCCTACACTTTATATACATGGCTCTCCAAAAGTTAGGTGCAGACAGGTCATTGAGATATGGTCCCTTATCTCTCTAGAATTACAGCACAGCCTTTCTTGGGTGACACCCTACAGATAAGTTATACTTTGTAGATAAAAGATAACCTGGAAACAGTATAATCAATAACATTTTGATCACACAGAACAAATGGGTGGGATGTGTCCTTTTTATTTTAAAAAGTATGCTTAATTTAGACAGAGTTTAATCTTATAAAACAAATAAGATTCCATACAGTAAAATCAGTGCACATGTCAGAAGTTCTGGCAAAATTAGATTTGTAAGCTTAGATTTTATTGAGGGCAGATAACATATAGGCATTGGGTGGATGAAAAGCAATGCATATTTTTTTCCCCTTTAACTCCTGGGCCTGTGCTGCTGCTACTGCCCAGTTCCCAGTCCAGATCCTGGGCATCTTGGCTAGGGCCCTGGTGGTGCAGAGCACACTTAAGAGATGATGCCAGCCACCTCCTGTGTCACTGAGGGCTGGTAATGAGCCAAGCTCCTGGAGTGCATCAATGCCCACCTCACTGTGCCTCCCCTAGAAGTCACTTGGGCAGCTTGGCTGGAGATCCAGATCTACCAGTGGCACTGAGGCAGAATTTATGCCAGAGATCTTAGGGTTGCCAGCCTCCAGGTGGGTACTGGAGATCTCCTGGCATTACAACTGATCTCCAGACTACAGAGGTCAGTTTCCCTAGGAGAAAAGAGCTGCTTTGGAAGGTGGATTCTATGGTTTTATATCCTGCTGAAGTCCCTCCCCTCCCTAAACTCTGCCCTCCCCAGGATCCATTCCCTAAATCTCCAGGAATTTCGCAGCACCTTGGCAACCTTATGCTGCTATGCTTACAATGCATATGTTTTGCATATTTAGTGTCCCAGTTTGAACAAGATGCTGGACATGAGCAAGCAAAGCTGTACAACTAAGTTCTACTTGTTGTCCGCATCATATTTAAGTCAGGCCTAAGTTCTTTGGGGTGGCAACCATCTTTGGCTTGTTACTTAAAACATCATGACATTGATGAAAGTCCCACAACTATAGGTATTGAGCCAACTGTGTGAGCCTTTCTGTGGAACTGGTGCCTTCCCCAAGGATTCTGAAGCCTCTTCTGTCACTCAGTTCACTTTGCTTGTGTGATTGCAGATATTTATATTTTACGCTAGCAGAATGCATTCATGAAAAAGTCCTCCCCAACGCCCCAAGCAGAACTTTTAAAGGGCATCTCACAATCTTTTAATATTGAATCCATAACCTTCTGAAATGATGTTTTTGACTTCTTTTCTGGCTTCTCACTGCGGTGATTCATCTCACTGGGTTGGACCACTTCAGGCAGGTGGCAGACTCATGTGATCCCCCTCCATGCAAGTCCCCTCTCTTGGCTTAGAAATCAGGCAGAAGGCTTCCAGGATAACATGCTAATTTTCAATGTGCTAAGAATGTTTGCTTGGAGGAACATTCTGTGAATTAAGGTAGGGTTTACATGCCATCTGACACAAGGAAATCCAGGCCCACACTGGCCATGTGGCTTCCATGTAAGACAAGTGGACGTCCAGGGACAAATCCAGAGCCCAAAGGTCTTCCACACTTAGTCTCTAGCATTTAATTTTAATTTAATTTAAGTTTGATTTCATTGCCTCTGAACCCAAGGACCCTCCACAAGTTATTATGCATCTTAGTCACTTTCTCCCAAACAGTTGCCAATGCCAACTCTGGAGTTTGAAAATTCCTGGAGATATAGAGGTGGACACTGGGGAGGCTGGGGTTTGGGGGAAGGGAGGGAATTCTGTGGGATATAATGCCATATAGTCTACCCTCCAAAATAGTTATTCTCTCCAGGTGAACTGATCTCTGCAAACCAATCATAATTCTGTGTGCTGCTTCCAATCCGATGGTTGTCAGGAGACAAATAATAATAATAGCTGCTGGTTGACAATATTATATCACTTTTAGGGAAAACCTGGAGGTGATATCAGTCTGCTCTAGGAATTGCTGGAGACTCATACCATAGAGTAACTCCTAGAACAGACTAATGCCACTTCCAGGTTTTCCCAAAAAGTGATGTAATGCTATCAGCTGTCAGTGCTCCCCATGTATCTAAAGCCCCTGTTAGGACAGAAGAGGTTAAAGAGCATGTTCTTGGTCCTTTCAGTTTAGTTCAAAATATGGGCCAGTTAGAAAGGGATGGTATATATGTGTCTTTAAACATTTGCATACATATGTACATATGAAGGCATTTGAAGCCCTAGATTCAATTTAAACTATGCAAGTAAACACTCTTAGGACTGGAGCACAAAACGAAGCACCCTGCCTTCCCTTCTCCTCCCTTTTAATTAATAAGTTAGCTGACAAGAGGTGTGGACAAAAATGTTTGTTAAAGGCAGGAGCCACTTCTGTGAGCACCTGTAAGTAAGGAAAAGGGTGAGCTTTCAAAGGTGTGTACTTGATACGAAGTCACAGAAAGTGCTCTGGTTGGGACTTTCCAGGTTTTGTGTTTTTTTATGACACTACACTTCCCTTACTTCTGTGGAGACAACATTAACTATTTCTGCTGAAGATCTTTGCTTGGCCCTTTTTCTGCCACATATCAACACCGTCTATTCTGACACTTGGGGCAAATTTTTCAAAGAGATAAATTGCTCTGTCCTAGCTGGCTGCTTCAGTATCTACAGAGTGAATTGAAATTCATGGCATGCAATTTTGAAAGGTTACATGGCATGCAGTTTTATAGGTTTGCCAGCCTCCAGGTGATGGTTAGAGATCTTCAGCTAGTACAACTGATCTCCAGGTGATAGATATTAGTGCACCTGGAGAAAATGGCTGCTTTGGAGGGAGGACTCAGGGGCAGCCTTGCCACTAGGCAAACTAGGTGATTGTCTAAGGCACTGGCCTTCTGAGGGAGACAAATTGGACACCCCCATGTGACTTGGCGATGTTATCAGTGCAGGGTGGGGTGCCAGAAGTTAGGGTGCCTTGCCTAGGGTGCCAAACAGTTTAAGACCGGCACTGGGCGGACTGTATGACATTATAACTTATTGAAGCCCCTCCCCTCCCAAACCTTGCTCTCTCCAGGCTCCACACCCCCCTTCAAATTTCCAGGTATTTCCCAATGTAGAATTGGCAATTCTAAGTTTCAAGTCCATTGTGAATCCTTACTTCAGAGGCAGATAACATGAGTAGTGGTGATGCTGCAAAGCTCATAATAAATAATTCCCCTCCCTGTAACGCAGGGGTGTCAAACATGTGTCCTGGGGGCCAAATCAGGCCCCCAGAGGGCTCCTTTCAGGCCCTTGAGCAACTGGCTATCATCTGCTTCTTTCTCTCTCTCTCTTGCTTCCTTCTGCATCACAGCTTGCTTTGCCAAGCTTGCTTAATGCTCAGGAGCTATAGAGCAAAGCCTCTATTTTCTCCATTGACTGAGGCTCCTCCCTTGGGGAGGAAGGTGGGGAGGGATAGCTTGCTTCAAAGGAAGCTCTGGCTCTTTCCTTCCTTCTCCAAGGGACCAGGAGGAGGGAGAGCCTCAGCCAATAGAAGGAAGAGAGGCTTGGCTCAGTAGCTTTGCTGTGCAACTGAGAGAGCCTGGATTGCATGGGAGAGATACAAAGAAAGCACCTTTAAGTCCAACATGTGCTAGTGTTTTAAGCATGTTTTTAAAAAATCTTTGTGTTTGTGCCCTTTATAAAGTTTATATCTCTGCTACCTGACATTACATTTTATGTCACACATGGCCTGGTCCAGCAAGGTCTCATTTATGTCAGATCCTCATAACAAATGAGTTCAACACCCCTGCTTGTTTTCAGTACTGTTGGAGTTGCCTTCTTTGAAAATATTATCACAACTGCAACTGAGATGCAGTTCCAAGGCATGTGTTACTTCAAGGCATTTGTCAGACTAGATGATGCAGGATGGAGGATGCCACTGATGAATGCTCAGAAATCAAATCTTACATTACAAGTCTAAGCAGAGATACACCTTTCTAATCCCACTGACTTCATCTGATGTTTGAAGAGTCTTATTCTGTTTAGGATTGCACTTAAACTTCCACTTGGTCTTGATAGAACTGTTTCAGTTGCTAAAATTAACTCTAGCTTTTCATAGCAAGTTACAGAACTGTAGAAACATATTCCTAGCTTCATCCAGAAACCATCAATCAAGCCACTTACCTCATCAAAGGTTCAGGAAAGACTCACAAATGGAGGTGTAGGACACAGATTGCATGCAAATATGACCCTTATAAAATCACTGTGTAAAATATGTGGTTTTTGCAACAACTGGAAATCAAACTACAGGATCATTTGAGGAAAGACAATAAAACAACAAACCAAAAGCCAGTTTTTAAAAATCTGCCAATTCATCCAGTTGTATGAACACTGCATTGCCCTTCAATCTTGCAGGAAGATTAAAAACAAAATTTACAAATGAAAACAACTGGAAGTCTACAAAAAAAATATCAACACTTGTGATGTTGGCTCACAGTATGCTGTATGAAGGAGAGAACGAAACCCTGAAAATATTTAACAGATTAGTGTGCAGTTTAATAATATTGAACCCAGAGGCAAGCAAGATTCGTCCTCCTTTCCTCAGCCTCCATTTGTTATGTAAATAGCTTAGCACAAGCAAATCTTGCCTCCACCATGAATTCATGAGGCCATTTTTGGGGAGGTCCTTTTATAACACAGGATGGTAATCCTGATCTGCCATGCAGGGCGCTTGTGAGAAAGCTACAACCTATGGGTCCATATGCTTAAAAAGGTAAAGGTAGTCCCCTGTGCAATCACCAGTTGTTTCCAATCTGGAGTGATGTCACATCATGACGTTTTCATGGCAGACTTTTTTTACTGGGTGGTTTGGCATTGCCTTCTCCAGTCATCTACACTTTCCCCCCAGCAAGCTGGGCACTCATTTTACCAACCTTGGAAGGATGGAAGGCTGAGTCAACCTGGAGCTGGCTACTTGAACCCAGCTTCCGCTGGGATCAAACTCAGGTCGTGAGCAGAGCTTAGGACTGCAGTACTGCAGCTTTACCACTCTGTGCCATGGGGCATAAGCTTAGAACACTCCAAAACCACTTTATAACCATGGTATACATATTACCTCTTGCTATTAATCTTCAAGACTGCATCAGGGCATACTTTCTAAAAGCAAATCAATTGTTTAAAAGCGCCCTTGTGAATTATGGACAAGGTCACATAGAAGCAGGGTCCTTTTGTCCCTCAGCACCTATGGGTTTGGGGCTTCCTGATAGATATTGAGGAATTTAACTTGGATGCTGATTCTTGCAGCACTGACTGCTAAGACTTCAGTGTCCAATTTGGAGACATCAGAAGTGGCCAGAGGCACAAATGTGACTCTCTCTCAGTCACTCTGCTGCTCCTCATGGCTCCTGAGCTGTTGTTCAGGATTGGCCTCCTAGCTGATGTTGTAGTTTAGTGGGCTGATGCCCCTGACAAATTGTTAAGCAGCTTGAGAGCTGGATGTGGCCCCTGCCCTCAGGCCATAGTTGGCCTGTTTCTGCCTTCCAGACTAGGCTAGTTCACTAGATGGCCTTGTGATTCCCACCAACTCAGTGATTCTAGAGTCTTATCTCCAAATGCACATGTCCTCTTTGCTGCTACATTTTAAGAAGGCCAAGATTTTAAAAAGAAATGACATTGGTGTCCCAATAGTGATACCACACAGGACATGCAAGCAACCTGAAAGAGTTAATTAATATTTGCAAAATGACCAATTTGGTATTTGTCATGGCTTGTTAATGAGCTCTGGAGGTATCAGGGCCTGGCTATCTGCACAGGCTAAAATTCAGATAAAGCCGTTTACTGTGGCGTGTCCCACAGATATGGAATCGCTGAGTTCACGAGGCATATTTCTGGGAAGTGTTTCTCACACCTAATGGCAAGATATAAAAATCTGAAGTCTCCGTAATTTTATTCCATTTGCTCCTTATTAGCCTCTCGCTCTTATCTGAGGAAAAATGACCAGGCTTGTGAGTATATTTGATACATTCCTTTCTTTTAACAACAACAAAAATGTATTTTGTGGATTGTCTCTGTAATACTTGTGGATTGTCTCTGTAAGAGGGGGAACTCTTTGAGATAAATCATATGCCATCATTCATTAGGTCGTATAAGAGGACAGAAGCCAGTTTTCCTTGCCAAAATATACACACCAGTAGATTCACTGGGGGATCTTCTCACCAGAGGGAGTATTAGGCTGGTTTTTGCCTGAACGTATTTCTGTAACTGCAGCATCCATTTCTGAGGACAGTTAAGTAACAGCAGGAACATATTCTATGCTTTTGATATGAGACCAGCCTCAAATAGTTTGGCTCTTGAGACATACAATCCTCTATGTTGACATAGAGCACAATCTGCCAGCAAATTCTCTTCCACAAACCTCCCTGGAGTCAATAGCAGTTGTATTCAGACACAGAGCTATTCTCAGTCCTGTTTGTTTCAGTGGGGCATACACAAGAGAAGAATCTGATGGACTATAACCCATTTGCTTCCCACTTCTCTGCTATTGCTGGCACCTCAACTTGACTTTCTGGCTTTGCCACATTGTGAAAGGGCCTATTCTGTTTGCAATCTATACATTTTTTTGGGGGGGGGGAGGTTAATTTCCAAATAAAAGTATTAATGCAACAAATTCATTTAATAATTCACATTGTAAAATTTGCAGAAGAAAGAAAGATAAGAGAAAAAAGGCATAAATATTTAGTATGCGACTTTTAAAAACTGAGTATCAACCCAACCTAAAACCAGTGAAATATATGCACTACACATCTTTGATGCTCTTCTTGGTTGCCTACCCTAGCTTATATTGCTGTTGACCTAGAGCTTAAGAGCTCATGTGGTTCTAATTATGCCATTAGCACTTGGCTTGGTGGACTGCTCCCAATTGTTCAGGGCAGTGACCCACTAGAAACTTGCCAGGTGAATTAAAGGGTCAATATACCCCCACCAGCGAGAGAGTTACCATTCCGTGCCTCAGATCTTTGCAGAGAGCAGCAAGCTATATGCACACAATTGTCTGCAAGGAGCTCTGCATATTCACTAGCAGAACAGGAGACTGGTGTTGGCTCACTTACAGTTGCTTACTCTGGCTTTGGAAACTCCTGGAGAATTTGGAGTGTAGCCTTGGGAGGGAGCTCAGCAAGCATGTGATGCCACAGAACCTCTCTTTTGAAACTGTCGTTTCCTCCAGGAAAACTGTCCCCTCTAGTCTAAAGATCAGTTGTAATTCCAGGAGGACTCCAGACCACACCTTGAGGTTGTCAACCCTTGATGGTAGTCCTAGGCTTATTCTAGACTCAGTGTATAGCATAAATTTAGAAGGGACCCAGAAAAAGAATGATTGTGGCCCAAATTTCCTTTGGAATAATAATCCTGCTATTTCCCTTCTTTTCCAGCTAATACTAGTCGCTGTTCTGGGGGTCTTCTGGTGTCAAGCTTCTGCAACTTTTCAGGTAAGCAAAATACAAAGTTTTATGTTCCATTTTGTATATCCAAGGGGAAAAAATACTAGACAATGGGAGGGAGGGCATGAGATCCAAGAAACAGAACAGGCTGTCTCTACTGCACCACCAAAATGGTGAAAGAAAAAGACTGCACTTCCACATTGGATTAAAACAGAAATTTCCAAACTCTGTGCCAGGCTCTCCTATTAGCCAAAGGAAATTGCCTGCTATGTCTCTGCATGATGAAATTGTTCTTGCCATTCTTCTTCCAATCAACCACTGTTGGGAGATTACAGATAATTTTGCTACATAACTGTTTTGGGTACGCTTGGTTCATTCAGTGGCTTCCCATGCAGAAATTCAGCAGAAATACCAGCCTTAAATGATGGTCCCTGGTGTATCTCTGTATGAACCACTGTTCTGGGCTTGCCTCCTTCTGAGGATGAAATCTCAGGTCTACAGCAGGCAGAAGTATAAGGAGTTGGTTGGCTCCTATGAGAATGGGTAATTCTTACATGCTTTTTTTAAAGTATAAGAATGAAATATGCCTGCAAAGTTTTAAATGTACAAAGTATACATCCTGTTATTAGAAGCTTGGGAAACTCTGGGTTACAATTTGCAACTGCTACAGTTTCCCGTGTTTCTCTGAATCTGCTGTGCTTCTTTACATGACCCAGACTTCTTGGACCCAAGAGACACTTCTTAGTAGTCCCTGCCACTATGGAGAGACATTTAGTTTTAGATCTTCTTTCAAAGTTAGTAAGAAGACATACTCTAATGGGACTGCCACAGCTTAGCTGTGCTGTGAAATTGCAACAGGCAACACACTTTCCTTGTTTTCACTTTCTGGAAAGAAGTGCTGAAAATAAAATAGTTTCTGCTTCTTTTATTCTTAGGTCTACAGGATCCCCAGTGACACTGGTGATTATACCCAGCAAACAGTGACCATTGATAATGAGAATCAAGTAGCCAATATCCATGTATATGGTGGAACATGCTCTTCCGATACAATTTTTGACTACAAACATGTAAGTTATCTAAAGATCTGCCTCTCTTTACAACTGTCTCCATTTGTGCACACTCTTTGGAGTCCATTGTGAATCATACCCAGATGGAACCGTTTATCTGTTAAATGCGCATTACAACAAAACTTAATTACCCAGTGTCAAGATTATATATTAATCTGATTTTAGCATTACCATAAACAATATCCATTGGGCTCATATGTGGCCAGGAGATTTTTTTTTTTTTGCACAAGAAATAGTGTTTATGAATGAATGTTTGACTAGGAACAGTTAGTTGCATGGAATTCAAAAAGGCATACACATTTTTCTTACAGTACTTACAATTTGTTTTGAACTTTCTTTGTCATTGAGTTTTATCTTTCCATCATCTTCCTTTAGTTCAGCCTTAATGCTATTAAAACCCATGACTCTTGCCTTGGCAAACAATGGCAGAGTAGGGAACCTTATCATGTATAGATTTCCACATCTCATAATTGTCTATCCTTGCTCAGTTATTTCTTGCTTTTGTAAATGACAGGGATACATTGCAACAAGATTGTTTTCTCGACGAGCCTGCTTTGTGTACAAGATGGAAAAAGGCTACATTCCAGAACTGGACTTAATTGGAAAGCTTGCTTATGAGAAACAGGTAACTGTATTGGGGAAGGATAGAGAAATCTATATGGGCATATCCATTTTATATACATATTTTGGTTTTATACTATTAATTTATGGCTTCCACCAAAGAATGTAGTTTTTCAAGATTGCTGTGAATTCTGCTAGATTTCCATAGCCTTCCATCACAGCATTACAGGTTCCAGCTTCCTTGTTGACATCTGTGGTATAGGTATGTCCTATGATGACAACAGGCAAACCATGTCTGGATACCAGAGTGATACATACGGATTATACCATAGTACCCAGAAAAGGCTAGCAATAGTTACTAGGGCTTTAGCTGCAATTTAGCGCAATGCCTTCCAAGGTCAGGGACTGGATCTTGGATCCAAATTTGCTGCTACACGCAGTATTTTTGTTTATTTATTTATTTATTTATTTATTTTTCGTATTTATATCCCGCCCTCCCTGCCAGAGTAGGCTCAGGGTGGCTAACAACAGCACTGCTACTGTGCACACAGATGCAGCATCAACAGATGGCACTAGTGTAAGAGCTTTGGATCACTGGGAAGGGGCTGAAGATTCAGTAGGCTAGCCAGATGACCAAGTTCAGGACTGTGGGCACTGCTAGGGGGTAGTGTGTCCCCCAGTCTTTGAATGTTATCTGAACCTGAACCCAAATCAAACTTCTTCCTTCTCCAAGCATAGCCTACTGTGAGAATATTGAAAGTAGACAACAGATTGCATGAGATCCAATATGACAACTATCACTTCTTGAGTGGCGGCAGAAAATAATTTTAGGGAACCAGGTGAATTCCTGACTTATCTGTCTGGATTCCAACAAATATGATGTCTAGATTCTGGGTTATTGAGAGTATAAAAGTTAGGAAGAGTATATGCAAGGAAAACTATTCAAGATCCCTACAACCATCCCATTTGGGGAGAAGGGCAGTTTCAATGGGTCTGGAGCCACCAGGAAAAAATCCTCATCTTTTTCTTTTTTAAACATGCTCTTCTTTCAGATGCTGAACAAGATGTTCTCCCCAAAAAATATATGGGTGCAATATGAACCCAGTAATTCTTTCTTTGGAGAAATCAAGGAGTGGCTTGTCTTTGGCAGCTCTATCGAGAAGCTCTGCAAGGGTGTGCCTATTTACAAAGTTGAAAGAGTTGAAAGTGAGTATGAAGAACGCAAGTGCTCCTTTGTTTAGAACTGAGCCTTTACAGAATTGCTTTGTAACCTATTGCTGAAGTACAATGGGAACTTGGATTCAGCTAGATTTAAACAGTTCTGCCACCTGGAATGACAGATTTGCTGGTACAGTTACTATAACAATGATGAAACAGACAGCATCACTTTCTGAGGCATTTACAGCCCCTAATATTTTTAACCACTTTTTCCATAATCTGCCATTTTAATGCTCATAAGAAGTTAATCATATTACCCAAAATATTAAACATCTACGAAATAGAAAATATTTATCCCCATCATCCCCTTCATTACATTGAAAGGTTTTGGGGTCACTGTCTACAAAATTCCTGGAGGACGCTTCCATCCTTGACCCACTTCAGTCCAGCTTCCGCCCAGGTCATGGGACGGAGACGGTGTTGGTCGCCCTAGTAGATGACCTCCAACGGCATCTGGATCGGGGTGGCTCGGCAGTGCTGATGCTGTTGGACCTATCAGCGGCGTTCGATACAGTCAACCATCAGTTGCTGACTTGCCGCCTCGCCGACGCAGGGATTCAGGGGTTGGCCTTGCAGTGGCTTTCCTCTTTCCTTGAAGGTCGGGGACAAAGGGTCGCGATTGGGGGGGAACTATCCCAGAGGCGCTCACTCGACTGTGGGGTGCCCCAGGGAGCGGTTCTCTCCCCGATGTTATTTAACATCTATATGCGACCTCTTGCCCAGATTGCCCGAAGGTATGGGCTGGGGTGCCACCAGTATGCTGATGACACCCAGCTCTTTCTGCTTATGGACGGCCGACCGGTCTGCGCTCCAGATAACTTAGATCGGGCATTACAGGCCGTGGCCGAGTGGCTCAGACTGAGTGGACTGGCATTGAATCCTGCGAAGACAGAGGTCCTTTGTTTGGGCCGTCGGGGGCCGGGGGGGGGAAATCCCCCTGCCAGCTTTTGGCGGTGTCCCGCTGAGGCCGGCGGACAGGGTCAAAAGCTTGGGGGTGCTACTGGAGCCATCCCTAAATATGGAGGCCCAGATAGCGACCACTGCCAAGTCCGCGTTTTTTCATCTTAGACGGGCAAGGCAGTTGGCCCCCTTCCTGGACCCCGACGACCTAGCAACAGTGATCCATGCTACGGTCACCTCGAGGTTGGATTACTGCAATGCCCTCTACATGGGGCTGCCCCTGTGCCGGACCCGGAAATTGCAGCTGGTGCAGAATGCCGCGGCCCGGCTGTTATTGGGCCTCCCAAGATGGGGGCACATTCGGCCAGGTCTTCGGGCTCTGCACTGGCTTCCAATAATATACCGAGTCCGGTACAAGGTGCTGGTCATTACCTTTAAAGCCCTATATGGCCTGGGACCTGCCTACCTGAGGGACCGTCTCTCCCCACACGTTCCCCAGAGAGTACTGAGATCTGGGACTCAAAATCTTCTCACCATCCCCGGGCCCAAGGAAGTGCGCCTCAAAACAACTAGAGACAGGGCCTTTTCCACAACGGCCCCTATGTGGTGGAACCAGCTACCGGAAGAGGTGAGGGCCCTGCGGGATCTTACTCAGTTCCGCAGGGTCTGTAAGACGACCCTCTTCTGGTTAGCCTACGCCTGACTAGACAAATGTAGCTTTCTAGATCTTAGATTTTTGTGATTATACTGCACAGTTTTAATGTAAAATGTAAAATTTTAAGGTTTTTAGGTTTAAAATGTTTGAATTTAAATGTATTAATTTGTTCCGATTTTATTGTTTTATTATTTGTTGTAAGCCGCCCTGAGCCACTTGTGGGAAGGGCGGGATATAAGTTACGGAATAAATAAATAAATAAATAAATAAATAAATAAATAAATAAATAAATAAATATAAAACTGACTTCTATTGGGATACATTTATATTCAATATTTTACATTTTGAATTTTATACTTAATGTATTTTTCAACTGAATTATTAATTTCACCATTGCTGTGTACTTAGTAATACACGTTTTGCCATTTCTGCATACTCACAGTTGCTATTACTTTTGGCAATTAGGTAATATAACAAAAATACAGAAGGGAGGACTATTGTATATCTTCTGGGGGTATTTGTGCATGTGTGTGTGTGTGTGTGTGTGCACGCACGCACGCATGCATGCCTGGAAGTCATGGTGACTCTGGCATTCCTTACTGGGACATGGAGGATGTTCAGAGAAGTGGCTTGATACATCCTGCCTCTGCCTCCTAGCCCTGGTATTTCAAGAAGGTCTCCCTTCCAAGTATTTGTCAGGGTTGCTTAGCTTCCAAGGTCCTGCTTAGCTTCCAAGATCTGATGAAATCTTGGCACGAGATCTTGGCACATCCAGGCTATCCAGATATATCTTATAGCAGAAAATAAAAAATGTTTCTCTTCAAAACCTGCCTCCTTATACACATTCATATTCAACATATTACATTTAGAGCTGATTTTCATTCTGCTTCTTCATTGCAATACAATTGTATACATTATTTTAGACTACTGCTCTTCCAAATTTGATTTCTATTTGCATAGTACATACTCCATCTCTCCTCAGATTTCATAACTGATCTGTTTCTCAAAGTTGTTAATTTCACCATCACTGCATATTGGGCAAGTTTATTTTTCCCTATTTCTAAGCTTGGATAAAGGTCTACTTTCCATTTTGCTGCATAGATCGTTCTAGCCACTGTCACCATGTATTTGAATATCTCTTCCAATTTTTTGGCAAATTATTAGGCAATATACCTAGTAGCATATTTTTGGCTTCCATGGGGAATTTAAATTTTCATATATTCTGCATTTCTCCATGTATTTCCTTCCAATGTCTTTTTGCTTTTTTCCACGTCTACCTATATGGAAGAAAGTTTGGTCTATATTGAAACAATAGCTTAAACTATTTGAGTTTGGAGTGTGTTTGCATTTGTGCATGTATGAGTAACCAATTTATATTTTCTGTTTCACATCTAGGTACAGTGGGTGCTGGAGGATGTGCCAAAGCAGGTATCCTTGGCATTTTGGGCATTTCAATCTGTGGACGTATAAACCTGTAATGTGAGCTGATCAGGATGCCATTTGCTGGATCCCTTCCCAACCAAGAAACTTTCCACCTCATTGAGAATTTGGGAAATGATCTCCATTTTCAGGCTTCTCAGGCTCTCTTGTATTTCATTTCAGCGCTGCAAACCCAATAGCTACTAATAAAGAAGAGCGACCTTTCAGGTCTCTTATGTGTGTGCATGTGCGTCTGTGAATTTTGAGAGCTTTTCATTCTGTACCAAAGAAGGAAAAACAATTATTTCATAGCTCCCACCTTCTTTGAGCAGCTGCAAGTTCCAAGGGCAGCAGCCATTAAACAGGGTCATTTTCTACATGAAGGATGCGCAGCAGACTCATACCATTTGGGGTGGGAGGGAATCTGTTTCTTTTCAGACATACAAACTTTACATGGGGAAGGGAAGTGCAGGGCAAGCATCCAGTTGCTCAGAAGTTAATCCTTAGAGCTGCATCAGGATCCCCATATGCAAACACCAATTACAAAAAAGAGAGGCTCTTGTCCCTTTGCTGCCTTCATTCCAGATCACAAATTGTTTTACTCCAGAGAGGTATGTGTTGTTGCCAGTAACCACCAGCCATGAAAAGCCATCACTGCTATTGGAAAGATATTTGTGAACCATCTGTGCCCATTGAAGGAGCATCTCTAGACCAGAGACAGTTCCCTCCCCATTTTACACCTATAACAGCATTACTAAGACAATCTGTATTGTCACCAACAGACCTACATTTCATTCCAAATATCACAGGGTTTAGCCCTGAGACCCATGTTCAGTGCCTAACTGAGCTGTGGCATTTGCAAAGAAGAGTCCCTTTGAGTATGCATGGAGTGCCTTTCCCACACTAGGAAGGAACTAGTGGGGCTTTAGCCCCAGCACTTCTCTTTCAGGAAAGGAAGCCAGCCTTCACCTACTCAACAAGTGTGTGTGTAATGTACTGAGTGACGAGACGTGTTGAAGGCAACATGCTTTATTAGCTAGTACATCACAAGGCAAGGCAACACGGGCCGGGTCCTGATTATATACATACCCTGGAACAACCCTCAGTCTGGCCAGATCCAATCCTGGCCAGTAAAACTTCCCGCCACAGATCTTGATTGGCGGAGCATATTTGCGGAGCTACATCCGGAGACCAGTGGACTTCCACTGGTCACCTCCGTAGCGTCCGCTGTGTTGTAATTTCGGGACTGAAATGCAAGACACAGCACTCCTCCCCCCACCCCAGTTCAAGACACGAAGTCTTTCAAGTAGGCTGGCGCCCTGTGTTCCCGGGTCGATCTCCTCGGGGTTATCTGGGGAGTTGGAGCGGCCGCCATGGCTGGCGGGGCGGCTGGTTCCTCGTAGTGGGGTGATGCCAGAAAAGGGCTGTCCGTCACCTGTTGCTGTTCCGGAATCTCCTCTCTGGGGGGGGTGCTCCCTCCGCTGTGGTGCTCTTCCGCCCGCATAGTCGGTGCAGCCAGCATAGGCTGCGCAGCTTCCAGGGGTGTTGCTGTTAGTACTCCCCCACTCCCCACTCCCCCGATTGCTGTCGGTTCTTCCGGCAATGTGCGACGGCGCAGCTGGTCAATATGCCTCCTTAGGATTTGGCTCCAACGAGACCTCGTGGGAGCAGGACCCGGTGACCCGCAGCACCCCGGGCGGCTAACCACTCTGGTCCGCTTGCAAAGTTCTTTGCGTATACCGGATCCCCTGGAAAGAATCCCCTAGCGGCTTCCCTGGTTTCGGGGGAACTGCGGAGGTCTGTCGCCCAGTCAGGATGCAACCTGTCTAGCCTCAGGATCAACTTCCTCCCCATTAGTAACTCGGCAGGGCTTAACCCAGTGACAGGGTTGGGGGTGATTCTGTTATCAAGTAGGAAGGCTGCCAGGCGGTGATCCCAATCTCCCTGTACAATGCGACCCAGGGCCTCTTTAGTGGTGCGCACCATGCACTCTGCTTGGCCGTTGGTGGCTGGATGGAAAGGGGCAGACCGAATGTGCTGGATGAGGTACCGATTCAAGAACTCCTGGAATTCCCAGGAGGTGAAAGCGGTCCCATTGTCCGTGACGAGGGTCTCGGGAATCCCATGAGTGCAAAAGACCTTTCGCAAGGCTCTGACCACCGCCGCGGTGGAGGTTGAAGCTACGGGAATCACTTCCAACCACTTGGTGTATGCATCGACCAAGATAAAGAATATTTGGCCCTGGTATGGCCCCGCAAAGTCTAGGTGTAACCGGGACCATGGCCTCCTGTTGGACTCTCAGCAGTGGACAGGGGCACTGGGCGGATGCGGTCAGGACTCTTGGCAGGGTTGGCACCTTCGAACCCACCCTTCTATTCCTCATCCATTCCCGGCCACCATACATAGCTACGTGCCAGGGCCTTCATGTGCACTATCCCCGGGTGTGTTTTGTGTAGGACTTCCAGCACTTGCTTCCGCAATTGGGGGGGGGGGGGGGAACCACCTCCCTGCTATCCCAGAGAGGGCACCCCTTGTGCATGGACAGTTCTTCTCTCCGTGATGCAAATGCCCTGAATTCTGCATCCAGTTTGCCCGCGGGCCACCCCCTTCCAACCCAGTCTAAAACACATGCGAGGATGAAGTCTCTACCCGTGGCCCTAACTACCTCAGTGACGTAGAAGGGCCTCTCTGGTAGAGTCTCTATAAACATCACATGGTGGGTGGGGGCGGGATCCAGGTCCATAGAGGGCAGCGGCAGGCGGCTGAGGGCGTCCACATGTCCCATAGCTTTGCTGGGGCGGTGGACCAGGGCATATGTGTACGAGTTGAGGAACTGGTTCCACCGCAGGACACACTGTGACAGAATTTGCGGTGTCTGGCGGTCTGGGGCGAGGAGGCCCAGTAGTGGCTTATGGTCCGTGGCGATCGTGAAATGCCTACTGCACAGGTAGTTGTTGAATTTATGCACACCCGCCGCTATTGCCAAGGCTTCCTTGTCTCTCTGGGCATAGTTGCGCTCCGCGGGGGTCAGGGTCCTCAAATAATAGGCCACGGGAACCTCCCTCCCGTCTGGGAGTTGGTGCCCCAGAACGGCGCCCACCCCGTATGGGGAAGCATTGCAAGCCAGAATCACTGGTAAGGATTCGTCAAAATGGTGGAGCACATCATTGGAAACTAGGAGGTCCTTGACTGCCTGAAAAGTGAAGGCCTGCTTCTTTTCCCAGACCCATGGGGTGTTTTTATCGAGGAGCCTATGAAGGGGTTCTGCGATGGCCTCTTTGTGGGGCAAAAATGAATGATAAAAATTTAATAATCCCAAGAAACTTTGTAACTCCATCTTGCACGTGGGGGCTGGGGCATGGACATTAGCCCTGGTCTTGTCGGCCGTCAGGTGGATTCCCGTGGCGTCTACTGCAAACCCCAAGAACTCTACCCTCGACACCCCGAGGGAACATTTCTACTGCTTTACTTTAAGTCCCACCACCTGGAAACGGCGGAGTACCTCACGCAGACGGCTGCTGAACTCCTCAGCGCCCGGGGTGGCGATCAAAACGTCATCAAAAAACGGTTGCACTCCGGGGATCCCTTTGAGAAGAGAATCCATTATGCTCTGAAAAATCCCCGGAGCCACACTAACCCCAAATTGCAACCATCACACCCGAAAAGCTCTTCTGTGAGTCACAATGGTCTGGGCTTCTGCTGTATCCTGCCCTTCCCAACAAGTGGCTCAGGGCGGCTCACAGCATAGAGTTGCTGGTACGCCTGGGCCAAGTCCAGTTTCCCAAAATCCTTAGAGCCTGCTAGGGCTGCCAGTACGTGGCTGACCACCGGAATGGGGTATGGGTTGTCCTGAAGTGCCTTATTTATTGTGCACTTGTAATCAGCGCATATGCGCACATCTCCATTTGGCTTCACTGGAGTGACTATGGGTGTTTCCCATGCAGCATAGGATACCTGTTCTAGCACTCCCTGGGCCATGAGGCGGTCCAGCGCCGCTTCTATTTTTGGTTTAAGAGCGAACGGAACTCGCCTGGCCTTCAGCCTTATTGGTCTCACATGGGGATCGAGGGGTAAGGTGATGGGAGGCCCCTTGTAGCACCCCAAGGACCCATCAAACACTTCTGGGAATTCCCGGCACACGTGCTCGAAATTTTGCGTTCGCATCTGCTGCACCCCCACTATTTGAATACCCAGCGGTCGAAACCAGGCCAGCCCCAGTAATGTGGTGAGCTGGCGTTTGACCACGAGTATGTCCAGCTTGCCCTTAAAGTTCTTAAACTCTACCCTTACAGTGGCCCAACCCAAAATCTGTACAGGGTTTTTTTGAAAGTCCTGCAGTATGAAGTCCACCGGTTGCAGCCAGGGCTGGCCACGGGGACAAAGTTTTCTTAGAGACTCCTCCGAAATTATGGAGA
This sequence comes from Heteronotia binoei, assembly GCF_032191835.1. NCBI lineage: Eukaryota > Metazoa > Chordata > Lepidosauria > Squamata > Gekkonidae > Heteronotia > Heteronotia binoei. Next base: position 47,812,518 of record NC_083234.1, on the reverse strand, counting down.
TGGAGGAGCCCGAGTCCAGCTCCATTAGACATGGAGTGCCCTCGATTTGGACCAACCCCCTGACCTTATCTGGGGTGGTGAGGGGCAAGTTCATTACCTGCACACTAGTCGATGTGGTCGAGTAGGCATCGGTCGAATCATGGTTGGTGGACTGGCGTCTACGGGTGGCCTTGACCCAGCAAGCCCGCGCTATGTGTCCCACTCTTCCGCAGTTCCTGCAGTCCACGTTGCAATAGGGGCAGTCCCAAAGCGCGTGTGGATCCCCACAGCTGGCGCACTTGGTGTTGGCTGGTCTCTCTGTTGCTCGTGGCTGAGTGGGCACTCTCGGCCCCATTCCTGGTTGGCGACATAGCTGGTTTGCCTCCTCCTCCTCTGGGTTGCCTGGTGCCATCTCCTCCTGGTGGACGGCTTCCGCTCGCAGGTTGTTGTAAGTTTTGGTTGCTCTCTCGAACACAGTGGCTTCGTTGAAGGTGAGTTGGAGGGTGAGCTCTTCCTTTGCAATGAGCTTTTGCTGCAGTCTTTCGTCTCGGAGGCCCCAGACAAAGCGATCCCTCAGGGCTTCATCCAGCTTGTCGAAGCTGCAGTTCCCCACAATTTGGCAAAGGGCGGCCAGGTAGACGGCGGCTGTCTCTCCCGCCCCTTGATCCCTCTTGTGGAAGAGGAATCGGCTGGCAATGATGGAAGGCTGGGGCAAGAAGTGCCCGGTCAGGAGTCTGACTATCTCCTCATACGTTTTCTTTGTGATCTTCGCGGGGGCTGAGAGACCCTTTGTGATCTCCAATGTGGCTTCCCCGCAGACACTCAGGAGCATGTCTCTCTTACGGCTGACGTCTGTAATCATGTTCGCTCGTAGGTAGCAGTCGACCCGCTCCGTGTAGGTCTCCCACCTATCGGGGTTGGCAGGGTCGAACTCTGCAAGATGGCCCATCATCCCACTTGGGTTAGCCATGGCGGCGGCAGCGGGCGCTTCCGTCTCCCTTGAATGCGTGCCTTCCTCATCTCTGGCCGGTCAGCGAAGTCCCGCTTGGGGAGTTACCTGGCTAGAATCCCACCTTCGTCGCCACTGTAATGTACTGAGTGACGAGACGTGTTGAAGGCAACATGCTTTATTAGTGAGTACATCATAAGGCAAGGCAACGCGGGCCGGGTCCCGATTATATACATACCCCGGAACAACCCTCAGTCTGGCCAGGTCCAATTCGGGCCAGTTAAACTTCCCGCCACAGATCTTGATTGGCGGAGCGTATTTGCAGAACCACATCCGGGGACCAGTGGACTTCCACTGGTCACCTCCGTAGTATCCGCTGTGTTGTAATTTCGGGACTGAAATGCAAGACACAACAGTGTGGAAATGCAGAAAGAAGCAGATATCAATTCAGGAAGAGAAACTTTTTCCATGTGGAGCTATGGCAATAGCTCCAGAATTTTCCCCTCCAGAATTTTCTCCAGTCACTCAGCAGGAGCCATGCTGAATATGATTATGTTATTTGGTTTCAGCCCTCATTTTGTCATAGATAGCAAAGTACACATTAAGAGATGTTACTTTTATGTGTTTTGTTCAGAACTCTCTGGGGTGTTGAGAACTCTCTGGGGACTTCAGACCAGGGGCTTGTGCCACATAAGTATTCCACTGAACCTGGCCCTTCTTGTTACATTTCTCATCTGTAGTATCCTGGGGGCTCTGACTTGGATGGCCCAGGCTAGCCAGATCTCATCAGATCTCAGAGGCTAGGCAGAGTCAGCCCTGATTAGTATTTGAATGAGAGTCCTCCAAGGAAGTCCAGGATTGCTAGGTAGAGGCTGGCAATGGCAAACCACCTCTGTTCATCTCTTGTTTTGAAAATCCTACAGCTACTGAGTAAATGCATGGCAGAAACATGAGCTGAACCAGGGACTTTCATATTCAGAGATCGATCTCTCAGTCACTCAGCTGGTTGAGGGTGAGGAATGATTGAAGGACAAATTGAAGGACTGCAGGGAGGCTTGGTTAAAAGGGGATGGTTTAAGAGGTAGCTGTTCTCACACTGTGCTATGTGTATATATACTTGCACTTCTGTGGGACTAGCCAAGCACCTAACTAAAGTTGTAAGTTGCTTCCTTCCTTCCTTCCTTCCTTCCTTCCTTCCTTCCTTCCTTCCTTCCTTCCTTCCTTCCTTCCTTCCTCCCCACCCCACCCAATGTGACTTGACCTCCCCCCACACACAAACAATTTGAAAAGAACGAGTGCCCACCAGTCAGCCTGAACTCAATAGGGGTGGGCAGCTGATGGTGCTGGCAGGCTTTGGACCCTATAAGGGGAGCTGTCTCTAACCTACCTCCTCTTGCCGTGCAGTCGAGCTTTTAAGTGTAGGGGATGTTCTGCCCTTAAACTTGTCTTCCTTCCATAGAGGAAGGAATGATGGCACATCCTTTTTCAGTAGCCAGTTCCCCCCTGCTGCCCAATAGCCTTGCTGAGGGAGTGGTTCTAAAGTGGGGGACTGTCAACCCTACTTTAAACCTTTCTCTTGACCTTTTTAGATATTTATACCTTGCATTTCACCCTGAAGTAAGACCTAAAGTAACGTAGCGCATCGCTCCCTCTACCCCCCCCCCCCAGTGTCCTCAGAACAATCACCCTGTAAAGCAGGTTTGGCTGAGAAAGACTGACTGCCCCAAGGTCACGTAGCAAGTTCCTGTGGCAGAGGAGAGATTTGAACCTGAGTCTTTCAGATTCCAGTCTGATGCTGTAGCTGCTACAACAAACTGACTTATATTTTCTCCCACCGGGGGAAAACCAGTTGGGGTGAATGCATGTGAACACACACACACAGTGGAATACCTGCTACCTTGTGCTTCCCCCTGAAGCTACACCACACCGAACATCTAGTTTTGCCCACTATTGAAACTTACTCAAAACTCCAAGAAAATGAAAATCAAGAAACATTCATGACAGCTTTTTTATTATTATTTAACAACTGGAAGCCAGGATGGACTTTTAATCAGGAAAATCAAATGATGAATGGGAAATATGATAGCAGGAATTAGCAGGACTATTCTGAGGAGAATGCAGGGAAAACCGAGGGTTGAGTCTGTGGCAGTCTTAGCAGTTGGGAATGTTACCACACAGAGAGATGCCAAATAAGTTTAGGATTCCAACATTTGCACAACCTGGACTTAATGCAGGAAGATTTGTTCCTGTAAAGGGGAAAGATGAAGATCCAAAAAGCAAAGCAAATGCACAGTCAACTGCCAATCTTGGGAGATTTGATAGGTCCCACGCCCTTATCAGGCTATATCCTGCACTGCCTACAGGGCCAGATCTGACCGCATGTATATATTACATGCTGAAATTAGTTTGAAACCACCTCAACTCTCATGCTTTCCCCCAAAGTATCCTTGGAATTGTATTTCTGTATGGTATCATGATTTCTTCACTAGCAATACTTTACCCTTCCACAGGACAAGAATGTCCAGGTCTCCTTTGGATAGAAATAGGAACCCTTTTCTGAAGTTACATCCACTCTTATGGGCAACCAGCAACCCTGCATACTACTGACGCTACCCTAAATGCTCCTAATACCACATGCATATACAGCTTTGGCATGCACAAACCAAAATCTTGAAAAATCTAGTGGTCAGTTTGCATGTGCTGAAACTCTGCACGCTTGCAAAATACATGTGTTGCTCTATTCAGGCAACATGGCAACTGCACATATCAGGAGCACGGTGGTAGTGTGCCCTTCTGATACGTGCATTTGCTGGGATCTTGATATATGTGGTTGTAACATTTGAAAGGGGCTACTGACAGTTCAAGAAAATTGAAGGTGGTTGTGCTCTTCAGAGCCAGGCTTGCCTTGCAATATGCAGGATAAAGGAGGTCAGAGAGTATATTGTGATGTTGACCCCTTTTGCAAAACAGGCATACAAGTTTATCAACATGTAACTGGTTAAAGGAGTTGAAATCCAAGCTATACGTTCAGCTTTTGGGAAGTCTTCCTTCCCCCTTCAAAGAGCCATCAGTTTCAGATGCACAACACATGCAGTATGATATGCTGATGCTCCCCAGCAAGGTCACTATTTAGAGAGGCTGGGAGGGCACTTCCTCCTCCCTCCTCTGCTGATTTCAAACCACATGTGATTATGATCCATGGATTAATCACCTAGACTTCTTCCCCCAGTGCAAGGGGAGATGCTTCCTACCTTGTTCCGGATGTGCATAGTATGTGGGGATCCCTCTGCACAGCTGCTCAATTGCAAGTCCAAACTGGGCAAGGTTCTTGACATGGGTCTTGCCAATTGAGAATCTTGAGTCATGGGATAAAGGAATGTTTTTTCCAGTCTGGAACGGGGAGGAAAAGGGGAAAGTGTTAATAGGAGGTCACAATTAATTCCTACAGATCCAAGTGGGCAGCTGTGTTGGTCTGAAGCAGTAGAACAAAGTCTGAGTCCAGTGGAACATTTAAGACCAAGTTGTTACACCTCAAACAACTTTTTATTGGGGAATATTAATATTTCTTAGCTCAAAATGGTAGGCCTACGAGAGGTGAGGTGCATACGATCTATGTCTTTGTCTACGGTGATAGACCACTGAAAATCTTTTGGTTAATAATGGATTTTATTATAGCTTAGGGTTTCAAATAGTTACATCTCAATCAAACAATTTCAAGCATACAAGAGGAATTACAAAGAGGTTACCTGAATCAGTATGGATTGGGGAAGGTGATACAATACCTAGATCTTTGCAGGGTAGGCTCAGTCAGAGGAAATGCAAGGCCTCTGGAGGGAGATTTCTCTTGAGAGGAAGGGGGGGTGAGGGTAGGAAGGGGGTGGAGGAAGGAGAGGATGAAGGGAATCCCTTTTTCCTTCCTTTTTCTTCTTCTGCAACCAGCTAACCTGACATATTGGGTTGTCTGTTTTCTAGGGTAAATTACATCACATCACTCAATTAACTTACCCAATGAGGGGGAAGAGTGTCACACCAATGGAAAATCGGGGTGTCATATGTGTAATATCCAATCAGAGACCATTCGTATCATAGATCCATACCCCAACAGGAATTTTAATTACACTGGCCAAATGACTTTATGGCCTTGTTTTTCCCAAAACTGGTTCCTTTGAAGCTCCCCAAAAGTGATAGATTTCTCTCTTAGTGTCAACCATGGATAGGCATCCATCAAGTGGTCAGGGGACTGGCTGACTTTGATGGCCTTAGCAATTAATTAAAGAAAAATAGAAACTTTGTTAAGAGTCAAAATTGTGATATCAGTTTACAGGTTATACCACACATTCACAACAAGAGGGGTACTTAGCCTCTAACCTTCGTGTTCCTGCTATCTTGTCCTGAGGAATAACAGACACAAGCCATTTATTTGTGTTGGACGTTTCCTGGTTCATTCTTATTTCCTTATGCTTTGATAACAGAACTTTTAAAAGTTTCCAAAAGTGAAGGAATTTTTATGGCACTGCCCACCAGTCTCTCTGGGCCCAGAACATTTTCATTCCCAGGAGCAGAAAGATGGATGCTTCTCAACCTTTCAGCTGGCATCATGTTGTTCTGGCTTGTGAACCAGAATCACATTACAGACCTGCTTTGGGTCAAGAAGGAACTGGATTTGTCTCCCTTATGTGCAAGAAAGACCATTCCAATTCAAATGCGCATTGCTGTATCCAATTAATATTCTAGGGTTACATTGCAATATCACATTCCAGGGGTGCATGGATTGGGAATAAGTACAGGGGTGTCTTCCTGGGTATCAAAGTGTCAAGGTGTGAGATTTTGTGTGCAGGCACACTTCCTCAGACAAAGTGAAATGCATTCCTCTGGTCTGGTAACACACACTACAAATCACTCCACCTCCAAGAAAAAGATGCTATTAGTTACCTCCATGCTTGAGAGGAGACAGATGGAGCGGGACAGCAGGGTCTCAGTTGATTGCTCTTAGCACTCCATAATTGAGGATACATTTATATATATAGCACCAATTCTTACATATTTATTTGCCTCACTGTTCCCCCCTGAAATTAAAATCCAAACAATGATGACCTTATAAACTTAGATTGTTAATCCTCTTTGCATCAGTTAAAACATTTCATTATATTGTATGCTAACGTGCTGTTCAATCTCTGCCTTATATGTGTGGACTGGTATATTTCATTTCACTTTGTCTGAGGAAGTGTGTGTGCACATGAAAGCTCACACCTTGAATAAAACTTTGTTGGTCTTAAGGGTGTCACTGGACTCAAACTTTGTTCTGCAGTTCCTGCCAAGCACCTGCTTGGAAGTGCTATACCTTCCGGCCCATCCTCTGGGATGCCCAGATGGAGACTCTATGTGACTTTTCCTGCCTGTCCGGCATCCAGTTGCTTAGGATGCCTGGATTGTTTATCACAACAGATGAGGACAGGAATAAATATCCATGCCGGGGGGGAGGGGACAGTGGAGGAGAGGGAGGAGACTCCAAGACTCAAGACTGCTGAGTTTCCTGATTCTATTGCAATTTTTTTTCTTGCAACTTTTGCAAGCCTACTGGCATCTTACCTTGTGTCCTCTGAAACTGCTAAGTGTCTCCAGCCTTGGGAATGTCTTCAGATCCATTGTTGCCACCACACAAGCCCTCTTACGGAACAGCCTGGTAGCAAAAAGACCCTTTACAACACAACAAATCTACTGTCAACCTCAGATTTTAAGTTTAAATACAAAGATTGCTACTGTCCTAAATATAATTATTGGATATAGAAGATTATCGCCTTGCCTTCCTGTAGTCCCAGATGGCATCCCATCCGTTCCACCCATGGTAATTGTGGATATTGACAATCTGAGCTTGTTGGTTGACATTCACAGCTTGATGGGTGTTGCTATCAACATTTCTTTGGTTGCTCGCATTGATAACCTAGAAAGCCAAACAGAATGATGAGAATGAATCATTGGGGAGGCCCTAGTGTGAAACTCAGTGGGGTGGAGAGGGATGCTGTGAAACTCTGTCATGGCTGGCAGAGGAGTCCTGTTTGGCAGTTTCTTGGGTGGGTGGTTGTATCACAGCAGATCAACTTTCATGGGAAGAAAAACAGCATTTACTTAAGTCAAGGACATCTAAAAGAGAGAGAGAGATCACCTTGACTTTCCTGGATCTCCCTCCTCTCTAAATATTTCTTGTACAAATGGAGAGGAGGTCAGGGATATCCAGGACCCAAATCTGAAAGAGCAATGAAGGGCTATTAGAGCTGCCAACTTTTGAACTGGTCCTTCTAACCTGTCCCTTTACTACTAATTTGATCTGCAGCAAATAACAGGTGATACTTGTTTGTTGGAGTGAGCGACTCAACATGCCCGAACACAGGGGGTGGGGTGCAATACATAATTCTAAAGATTTATAGGTGCTGTCTCCTTGAATAGGATGCCTTTTTTTTTGTCTTAACCTGGCAGCTGCCTTCTGAGCCTTCCTCTCTCTTTTGTCCTCTTACTGCACATGGCTGTCCATAGAGATATAGTGCTCTCATACTCTCACACACATAATACCAGACAAGCTGGCCATTTGTGATAGGGAAACTACTCTTTAGATTAGACTTCTTTCTCTCCTTTTGACTGCAACCTGAATGTGAATTGGATCTACTTAAAGGAATGCAAGTTTTTTCTTTGCAATATACTTCTTGGGAGATTTATTTACTGCATTTAGTATCTATTTTAGTATTTAGCATTCTGTTACTGGGCAAACTGCTATATTATCCAAATATTCCAGTACTGTTTACCTCCATGCCATGAAAACCTTCAGCTGCCCACTTCCACATCTTAAGACTCTGTAAAAGTGAAAGGACATCTTCCCCCTCCCTCTTGGCCAGTTAGCAGCCCTGTGAAGGACTGGACATTCAGAGCCTCTCAGTTACACAGCATGGTAGGAACATGTTGACCAAAATAGTCATGAACAAGTAATAGATTCTATAGACATTGTTCAATCAGCATTCAGGTTGCCCAGCAAAGAAAGTGGAAATGAGGCACATCTCTTCAGGAAGAGGATTTTGTGGCACCATTAAGGGCACCCCTGAGAGATTCAAATTGACCTCTCCTGCCCATACATTTGTTGTTCATCTCATGCACGGAACAACTTACGGTACTGGTGGGTTCTTAAATAGTGTACAGAAGAGGATCCTCTCCGGCTTTTTTTTTTCTTTAGGAACAACTCAGCTTGTCCCCATTACCTGGGCTGACTGCCTTATGAGCAGAACCAGATCTTAAATTGTTAGGTTTGCCAACCTCCAGGTGGTAGCTGGAGGTGTGAGATTACAACTGATATCCAGATAACAGAGATCAATTCACCTGGAGAAAATGGCCACTTTGGAAGGTGGGCCCCATTGAAGTTTCTCACCTTCCCAAACACTACCCTCCTCAGGCTCCACCACAGACATCTCCAGGTGTTTCCCAACCAGGAGCTGGCAATCCTACAGCTCATTGAAGTAGGAGAAATGTTTTAAATGGCTCAGGATAAGTTTTTTCAGAAATCAACATTCACATTCATGCCAGGAAGAGCTTCACATTTTTGGTTATCAGGCCATTACAAAAACTCATCACTGGCGCATACAAAAGCACAGCCAAAACTACATAGGAGGACAATTCCCCTCCTTCTTCTTGCTTTTATTTCACTTACTTACTTCACTGGCCAAAGACCAAGATAGGATGACTCCAAAAAATGCAGCAAGGGCTTTCTGAAAGAGAAACCAGTTCCATTGTTTTAGAGAAGGAGTCTCAAAGACTCAAGCAGAATATCTGCTTCCTGAGCTTACAAAATTAGGGGAGGGAAAGAATTGTAAGTACCTGATTATATCAATCCAAGGATCCACCTAGTCCAGTATTTTGTCTTCAACAGTAACCATCCAACAACCAGAAGGAGAACATGGATATCATACACAAGTCAGATCCATGTTTGGACTGGCCACGCATGACATCCATTGGCATGTCTACCTTCTGTGAATATGTCACTTTCCTTTTTATTTGTTATATATATTGATACTGATAAGAAATAATAATTCAGATTGCCATTTTTTGCACATAGTGATCACCACAATGAGATTTAAGTATGGTTAATTGGTCTGGATGTTCAGGGAGATGTGCAGATTGCAGCTCACCACATCTGGTTCAGTGGTAGAGCATCTGCTATGCATGCAGAAGATTCAGGTTCAGTTCCAGATATCTCAAGCTAAAAGGATCAGATAATAGGTAATGTGAAAGACCTCTTCCCGAGATGATAGATAGTTGCTACCAATTAGAGTCCTGGCCTTAACGGGCTAATGGTTTGAATTAGTAGTCCTGTCCAGATGTTACAGTGAACATGCATACATCTGTAAGAAACAGTCAATGTGTGTTCATTTTTCCACTAAAGCCAGGGACCAGTACCTGAAATGAGTAGTTTTTACCACATGTTATGCTGTACAGGCACTGAATTATTACCCCCAAGGCATGTATTACACACAATTATGTGTACACTGTATAAAGACTAAATGTGCATTCACTATAACCTGTAAACATGGCTGGTATAAGCCAGCTTCATGTGCTCTTCTTTAAAATGCAGACAGGACAAGAAAAGAATCACAATCCTATCAGAACCTGGAACATTCAAGAAACCTATCAGAAGCAGAGCATTTAAGGCTACAAAGGTATCATGTCCTCAGTGCTCTGTTGCTAGAATCCTCTCAGCAATACAATTGTGCAAAACTCTTCATTTTCTTATAAATGTTTTTGAAGGGGGTTCAACAAGTTTGTAGTCAATCAACAAATAGTAGGTTTGATAATATTATCAAATCCTGAAGGAGGAAAGATTCATTTGTCACTCAGGAGCTGATATTTAAACCACGGGGAGAGAAGTTGCTCTCCTGCTCCTCTTGTGAACTTCCTAAAAGCACCTGGTTGGCTGTCATTGCAAACAGGATGCTGGGCTAGGCTGGCCTATCCCATAGAGTTTTTCTTGGGGATATAAAAAGAATGAATGAAATAAAGACATATTCATGAGATGACAGATACAGTAAACATTCTGTCTGCATAACAAATAGACCAACAGAGGTGTTGTGTCTTGGTACCAAAAAGCTCAGACCCATCTGATTATCAATATCTGCTTAGAATATGCAGCATATTAATTTTTTGCACCACAATTGACCCCACCCCCCCCCCCCACACACAAAAAAGTATTTGTGTCACTTTTTCTATTGTTTTAGGTTATAAACAAGCTGGGGAGTAAGAGTAAAATATTTTTGCACTGGATCACTATAAGATAAAATGTTATTTTAATTAAGCTAGGAAATGTACTTACCAAGAACTTCATTTTATCCACCTGTCAGATGTGCCTCAAAACCCACTAAAAACATTTCAAACGTTATGTGTAAATATATATATGGTGTTCATATCAGCGGTTCCAAAGTGCAGAAAGATAGCAAAGCTTTGGAGCTCTTAAATGGCTCCAGGCTGGCATTTATCCCAACTAAAAATTGTTAGAGAATAATCTAATCTTCTGTTTGAAACAGATTTATAGCTTAATCCTAAATTATTTACCCAGAAATAATTCCCAGAGACTACAAGGTGACATACCTTCTCATCAGCATGCTGAAGACTGTAGCCCTAAAATATTGGTGGATATGAAATTTCATATGGCACTTCTGGAGAGACAAAACAAAGGATGATGGAACCCTGGTGTCTTGCTACCAGCTACCCAGATTGAACATCTGGCCTACAGTATTCAGTGCTTAAGTGTTTTGATTACTTGTAGCTTTTTCCATTATCTACGGTTCCTTGCTGCTTCAGATGGGTAACCCATCCAAACTGCATTATCACCAGCTTTTCTTAGAAGAATTATGGAGCTTGTTCAAATAACAAAAGGAACAAGATGGTCTTTCCTTTTAGCTAACTCTTATCCATGCATTTTATAAGTTTTAACTAAAACTGACCAGCTTAGTTAGGCAGCCTTGAAGTTGCTTCTTTTAAAAATATATACAGAGACGTAAGGCACTATATGCACAGTTTTTATGAATGAATCAAGCTTTTATGAATGAATTTGCCAACCTCACTTTCTTACTACTACATGTGCTCAACACAGAATTTCTTCAACATCTCTGAAAGGCTATGTGGTACACAGGCAATCCTGTGAGTTGCTTAGCTCAAATCACCTGACAGGTGGTAGCACAGGACAAGACAATGATCAGGCCTATACCTTTTGTGTTTGCCATGGAGGCCAATGTCTGAACAGTCCTGGCCGTGTTAGTCACTGTCACTGGGCTGTACAATCCCAAATCCATCCCTGGCCTGTGGTTCACAGGCAGTGTTGCTGCTGAGATTTCCAACTGTGGCTTGCAAAATTCCTGGAGATTTGGGGACAGTGCCTGCAAAGGCAGAACTGGGGTGGGGGACCATAATGGGGATGTGATGCCATAGAACTGGCCCACTGAAGCGGCCATATCCTCCAGGGAAACAGAACTCCCCACCTTGGGAAACCTTTTTGGGTGGAAAGGTGGTGCAGATTTTTTTTTAAATAAAATCAATAAACCCTGGAATTTGGAGATCAGTTGTAATTCTGGGAAGAGACTGCCCCCCTCTCCTCAGAGGTTAGCCACCCAGGTTGCAGCTAGGGTTGCCAATCCCCAGTTGGGGGACAGGTGATCCCCCGGTTTGGAGGGCCCCCCCCCCTCCACTTCAGGATTATCAGAAAGCAGTTGAAGATGTCCGTTGGGCACTCCATTATACCCTATGGAGACTGGTTCCCAAAGGGTATAATAGAGAATTGATCAATGGGTATTTGGGGCTCTGAGGGGGCTGTTTTTTGAGGTAGAGGCACCAAATTTTCAGCATAGCATCTAGTGCCTCTCCTCAACCCCCCCCCTCCCCGTTTCAAAAAGATTTGACTAGGGGGTCCAATTCTATGAGCCCCAAAAGAAAATGCCCCTATTTTTCATTATTTCCAAATGGAGGAAAGGCATTTAACAGGTGTGCAGTCTCTTTAAATGTGATGGCCAGAACTCCCCTTGGAGTTCAGTTGTGCTTGTCACACCCTTGCTTCTGGCTCCACCCCCAAAGTCCCCAGATATTTCTTGAATCGGACCTGGCAACCCTAGTTGCAGCCGAGGTATAGTTTGGACTGCTGATAGTCTGTTCTAGAACAACGATGCTATTCAAGTGTACCATTAATGAAAAAATGGTGGGGTGCTGGAGCAAGGTGAGATGGCATTATAGCAGCAGGGCTGTTGGTTGGGCTGTCGGCCAGGACTAGGCTGTTGTACAAGCCAGCATCTGAGGCCCTGGGCTGTAGGAGCTGCAGACAAGTCCCCTACATGCTACTGCTTTCTAGGGCCCCAACATCAATCTGCCACTGCCTTCCAGGGTCCGTAAATGCTGTTCCAGGTCCCCAGGACTTTAGGAAACATGGTGGAATGGGCGGGGAGGGGATATAATATCAAGACCTGGTTTGGGTACCTGAGCAAAGGCACCTTCACTGCTCTTGCAACAGCAGGGCTGTTGTGTTGCTGTATCTCAGTTCCCCAAATCTGGGCAACCAGATTTTCATATTGTGCAAACTGCTTGCAAATACAATAGATCAGCATACGTAATTTCTGCTAGGAGTTGAGGATGTTTGTTTGTTTCTCAGAAACTATTCAAACAAATTCTGGAGTTATGAAGGCTACAAATCTTTTCTTTCCCTTTTTTTTAAAAGAAAAGTTGAAAAAACTGGAGGGGTAGCTAATGTATTAAATGGGTGCTGGTGGCATATTCCAGGGAGTATCTGCATTTTTCTCACAGTACCAGGCAGGCAGGTTCATGAGTGCTGAGAAGGAATCTATGTGAAGTATGTGGTGTTGACAGCCACAAGAGCAAAGTGGTGGATTTGGGAATGTCAGGGTGGAAACAGAATGGCTGAGGAGTGTTTCCTTTGGCATGTCCCAGCTGGAGTGAGAGAGAGAATGGAAGGAAGGAAAGAATGCCGAACAATCACTATTGGGCACCATCACAGCTTTTTTGCAGAACCATGAAACAAAACACTTTATCCTCTTCATTGCCTGCATCCATTTTTTCCTCTCATTCAAATGTGTTTCATTGACTTTTTTTTTCCTTTAAAGAAATTGGATGTTAATTAGAGCTTCAAACTTTAAATCAGAAGATGTTTCCACAGAAGCTTTTGTAGATTATTCAGTGAAGTTCACATCCACCTGCAAGGGACGACTTTAATTCATGGCTCCTGTTGCATTTGGGGGGGTTCTGGAATGTCGCTGTAGCTCTTTTCTGGCATTCAGTAAATTTCTTTCAAGGTATAAAACTGTGCCTCTTCTCACAGTCTCTGCCATCTAATTGTCCATACAGAGCCTCTTCTAGTGATGCAATACAATTTGGTCCTGGACAATTGAAAAAGAATGCATTCCAGACCTTTGGGTGTTGTAGAACTTCATAATGAGATAAATATTTTGCATTTGCAGAAGTTTTTGCAGAATGTATAATGGAAGATGGCCAAAAAATATGGAAAGGGCACCCTTTCTTGCATTGGATCTCCAACAGACATCACTTGAATTTCTATTTCTACTACCCCAAATCCATATGAACTAAATCTTTGGGATGTTTTCTTATATCCACTTCCAATCTTCTTGTATGCCCACTGATGACATTTTCCCAGCAAGTTTCCAAAGTTCATCAATCAGCCAGCAGCCTGTCTGCCAAATAAGAACAGTTAGCTTAACCAGCTATCCATTTTTATTTTGAATTAATGATTGGCTGTCAGAATACCACAAACTGGCAATTGCAAAATTCACGGTCCTAAAAGAGCCTTTGTGTTTCTACTGGGAGGTTCCAAAGGTGTGAGAAAACTACACCCTTTATAAACATACTAGAATGACTGCGTACAGGTTACTTGTGGTTGTAAGGAGAGACGCTGAGAATTTCAGTGTGAACATGATAGGCAACCAAACATACCTTGATCGAAATTTTTGTTTATGCATAAGACAAGCTGCCTGACCAGATTGCCTTGACGTGGCTGTTTGACGTCCAACTCAAACACCTGCCAAGCAGCTTTGCAGCTGTGCAGTAGCCACTTCTGCTATAATAATAATAATAATAATAAATTTTTATTTATATCCCGCCCTCCCCGCCAAAGCAGGCTCAGGGCGGCTTACAAGACATGATACATATACCATGATATAACAATACAATACAATTGATACAATAAAATACAGTTAAATACAAATTCGTAAATTTAAATTAAATAAATAATTTAAAACCAATATAAATTAATGGTGCTACAGTTTCAGTACATATATTAAAATGGCTGGGTATCATTGACAAGATTCCACCTTAGAAGGCAAGTTGGAAGAGGGCAGTTTTACAAGCCCTACGGAACTGATTAAGATGCCGCAGGGCCCGCACCTCCTCTGGCAGCTGGTTCCACCATTGGGGAGCCATTATCAAAAAGGCCTGCTCCCTTGTTGTTTTTAGCTTGGCCTCCCTTGGCCCAGGGATTTTCAGAAGATTTTGCGAACTAGATCTCAGTGCTCTCTGGGGAACATATGGAGAGAGATGGTCCCTTAAGTAGGCAGGTCCTCGGCCGTATAGGGCTTTTAAGGTAA